>NC_139229.1:183639887-184866872 GCF_977018435.1 Lepisma saccharinum
CCATTTCTCAGGTTTTCTAAAATTGTCATTGACAATGTTGTAAGACAAATATGTAGAGTACTTACAAGTGGTTCTGTTTCCGATGTAACATTTCAATTCCATTTCCAATGCCTCCTTCAGGTTTTCAAAGAAGTTTAAATGTAAAAAAATTCATATTGTTTAAAATGGAAAATGCTTTGAAGTCTAAAGTAGGGAGGTTGGAGACAGGACTAAAACATAATATAGGAGCATTCCAGCATTACCTATGTGACATTTTACACATAGAATGAAAGGTTCAAGACATGAGATTGAATTAAAATATTCATAATGAACTGATTTCATGGAATTATGAAGTACTTTGTGGTGTCTGCTAACAATGAAAAAAAAACAACTTTAGTATGCCTAAATGCATGAAAAGCGTTAACAAAAAATGTGTTACGTGTGTAATGCTTTAAAAATGTAGATAAGTTTGAATTCATTTGTCTACGAAGCATAGAGGCTACAGATGCAGGCACGGTTGGTCTTATAGCACACAGGATCATTGAACCCCCAGTAATATACGGCATTTACCTCGAGAATGGACAATAAACAATGTACACACAGCAGAACCTTTAGTTCCAGAACCTAACTTGACTGAAGTTAAAGATGCTATTAAAAGGCTAAAGAATAACAAAGCACCTGGCATTGATTTAATACCAGCTGAGTTAATTAAATATGGTGGAAATTCATTAATATGTCAAATTCATAAATTAATTTGTTTAATATGGAATAAAGAAGAAATCCCTCAACAGTGGAAAGAATCCATAATTGTTCCTGTGTTTAAAAAAGGTGATAAAATGAACTGCAATAATTACCGTGGAATTTCTCTACTCTCAACAACATATAAAATATTATCTAACATTCTTTTAACAAGACTAACCCCATATGCTAATGAAATTATAGGTGATTATCAATGTGGATTTAAATGCAACAGATCAACTACAGATCAAATTTTTCACATCAGACAGACACTTGAAAAGAAGTGGGAATATAATCAAAATGTCCATCAGCTATTCATTGATTTCAAAAAAGCATATGATTCGGTCAAAAGAGATAAATTATATAATATATTAGTAGAGTTTGGAATACCTAAGAAGCTTGTTAGTATGATAAAAATATGCACCAGTGAAACAGAAAGTAAAATTCGTGTGGGTATTAATATGTCTGACAAATTTACAATTCATGATGGGTTAAAACAAGGAGATGCATTATCTCCATTGCTCTTTAATTTTGCCTTAGAATATGCTGTTAGGAAGGTAAAAGAAACTAAAGAAGGACTAAAATTAAATGGTGTGACTCAGTTGTTAGCATATGCAGATGATGTAGACTTACTGGGGGATGATATGAATACAATTAAGAATAATGCTAAAATATTTTTCAAAACTGCTAAAGAGATAGGTTTGGAAGTTAACAAAGAGAAAACTAAATATATGCTTACAGGCCGAAACCAAGTGTTAGGTAATAATCAAAATCTAATTATTGATAACAACTCGTTTGAACCAGTTTCCAAATTCAAATACTTAGGAGTAATATTAACAAATGAAAATTATATTAAAGAGGAAATAAAAAGTAGGCTTAATTCAGGAAATGCATGTTACTTCTCTCTTCATAAACTTTTGTCTTCTCGTTTAATATCTAAGAAACTAAAAATTAAAATATACAAAACTGTAATTTTGCCTGTAGTATTATATGGGTGTGAAACTTGGTCCCTTACATTGAAAGAGGAACATAAATTGAGAGTATTTGAAAATAGGATCCTTAGGAAAATCTTTGGACCTAAAAGGGATGAGGAGACAGGTGAGTGGAGAAGGTTACATAATTTAGAACTACATAATTTGTATTCATGTCCAGACATTATTAGAATAATTAAATCAAGAAGACTTAGGTGGGCAGGCCATGTGGCACGAATGGGAGAGGAAAGAGGAATTTACAGGATTCTTGTTGGGAAACCTGATGGTAAGAGACCAGTAGGAAGGCCAAGACGAAGATGGAGGGACAACGTCGAGATGGACCTAAGGGAAATCGGTAGGGATGGAAAAGAGTATATAGATCTTGCTCAAGATAGGGACAGATGGAAGGCCTATGTTGCTGCAGCCATGAACCTTCGGGTTTAAGAAGGCTAGAGAGTTAGTTAGCTGGCTTTACCTTTCGACAATTTTTCGCTAAAATTTCTACACAAGAAGTCATGTATTTGTGACCGTAACACGGCAAATTCTTTTCCTGAGAAAGAGAAACCGCGAATCGGCCGCCCTCGTGCAGACCCTCAGCTGAACCCCTACAGGAGAGCTCCTGCCATAGTGAAGGTTTGGGTGGCAGACAGAAGCTCGGGGTAGCTATATGGGCAAAATATATGGCAAAGGATACTGAGGAACCTCGATCTCCAACCAACAGTCATGTGCAGTTCGTGCTCTCTCAGAAGCCGCAGCAGAAGCCAGAAGGCACCGTACTCGCTGCGAGTGAGACCCAGCTGGTTCCTCCCTTCCAATGTTGCCCTGAGAGGTTCAAGTTTGAAACACATTCGTTACATATTCTATCTTCTCTGTTGAATAATTTTTGTGCCGAACTTCTTGGCATAAATGCAAAATTGTGGCAGAGAAAGATGAGTAGAAATGAATGAAAGCTGGAATTAGACACGATGAATTAAAATAAAAGAAATACATTACTAAAATAAATCGTGCATGCATTCAGACTTTTTCCTTAAAGATGGAAACACTTCGGATATGTGAAAGTAAAAGAATGGCGCAATCTTAGACAAGAAAGAAAGACGTGACAAACCATGTCGGTGTCAATGTTTCAAGCTTGTAAGTTTTCGAAGTGATTGGATAGTTGTTGCAAAGTATTGATGCTCCAAAGGATGGACTATGTTACGTCATTTGATGCAGTGTATGTGTTGCTGTCTGCGCAGGTAAGAAATGACCGCTAAAATGCATACAATTAACGGAAACATACCATCTCGTCTGTTGAAAGAAAATTAGAGATAAAGCATGTGCTGGTCGACCAACTCCAAATTTGAAGAAAGAAAAAAAGCTGTAGCGTTCCAATGAAAGGGTCTCAGGTTTCTAGTACGCACATGCCATTGGTTGCCATTTCACTTTAATAATTGTAGGACCATTGTAATTAGTCGTTTTATAATTTCAGGCATGGACGTCCGGAAGGGGAAAAGGAGCCACACCCGCCTGGAAAATTAATGTCAACCTAAAACTATTTATTACACACATATAATTTCATTTCAGTCACAGTAATTTATGATGATTATTATAAAGACGTTGCAGGGACTGAAGGAGTGTTTTTTGAGAAAACAGCAGTATTACAAGGAAAAATGTGCCTTGTTTGGAACAAATCCTGAGGATGTCAATGACGTCCATGAAACCCGAAATTTCTTTCATAGATACACAATACATTGTACTTAGTTTTAGCCCTAAATTTATACGCACACCTCTACTATGAAACCTCATTCTATGAAAAAATTATGTACCAATCTGTCCCCCCCCCCATCCCTTTGTTTCCCGAAGAAAGTCTATTTGCGGAAACTGAATATGTGTCATATGACTTCGGTGAACCCGCAGGAAAATAATGCACGAGCCGCGCCTGTACAGATGGTTATAATTTTGGTTAGCTAAACATGCAAGTGATATGCATTCACAAGCATTAATGCAACTAAAAAACAATAATAATTTTCAGATTAATTCATTTTGTATTTACATGGAATAGGATCAATTTTCATAGGATACCCCAAGGAAACAGAACCATTTATCTTTTTTCTTATTGTGAAACAGTGGTTATGCAAACATTCAAGAAAGCATTATGCATATCGTGGCGATGCTAAATGGATGCCAGGGTGGGCCAGCGATGCCTCAGTTTATGAAATATATATTTTGACTATCATATATAATGACATCAATATTATCACATAAAATCTTCTATATTAACTTTTGAACTTCTGTATCAGCCAACAATTTCCCCTTCTCAAAATTTGTTTTCATTTCTAGCATTGTATATTGTATCAGACACACACACACACAATTTGTATGAATAAGGAACATACTTACCCCCGAAGTAAGTGCCTGTTGCAGTCGACATTCTCCATTTACTCTGATATATACCAGCAGTTTGAGGACTAACCATATCTACACTCACATCCGTGCTATTCCCTGGTTCTAAAGCAGACACCAGAACACGATCTGATGCACTTAATTTATCTCCTTGAGTAAAACGTAAGCAGCATCCAGGAGGCCATGCTTCATCGCCTGTGTTCTGAACCCTCCAAGTCTTCGTAAAACTGCAAAGAAGATTGATGTCAATTACACATGTGATGCAAATAACCTTAGATATTCCTTGAAATTCAGCCTAACCTAGTATCCTCCTAAAGAAAATATGGTGGTGGAAAAATATTACCACTAAGAAGAAAAAATAATTTACATATACTCACTCAACCCTCCTCACAGATTTGAATCTACAGAATGGCTAAGTTATAGACATGTCCCAAGTGACCTCATATCAGACTCTTATTAAAGACGCCTTTCAGCATGATTCTACAAATATATATTTACCTTGTGCATGGTGGTACACTTTCACCTTCTCCAATTGTAACATCTTTCACAAAAGACATAGACGGAAGTTTGTTTGGAGATTCAAAATCAAAATATGAGCAAACAGCAGCTTGTAGATTCCTGAAATGAAAATTTGTTAGTTGCAATATATTTCTCAAAAACTAACGTAAAGAACAGCACATATGATAATGACACATCAATTAACTAATATTAAAAAAAGATGTGAGAATAACCATTATTTGAGTAAAGAGAATGTTTTAGATAATAGCATGTCCACCATTGATCTTCTGAGCATCAAGGACAATTTTTCACTTGTGGCATAAAATTTACCACTTAAATACTACAGGATTGTTATTCAGCATAAAATCAAAACCCTTACATTAAAAAACACTTTAGTAAATAGTAGCAATCCTCTTTAAAAAAATGCTTGCAACAGAGAAACTCTCTTAACTTGAAGATAAAATTAAGATTTAAAATCCTGTGAATCTTACAGGATATAGATATTTCCATGGAAGCAACACCAGTTCTTATATAAAAAGATAAATTTTGAAGTAATTAAAACCTAGATTCTGGAAGCTTAGAAATTTATAATTGAGCATTACAATTGAGACATTTTGTCCTGTTATTTTATTATAATACGTTTTGGCTATTACATTTTGAAATCAATTTATTATGTTCTGCTTTGGTAAGAACGTAACCACATGAGGGGGGGACATAAAACATATTATGTGATTACATCGTCAACAGTGTTGTCACCGCCGAATGAGTCCATTTTTCTTACAAATCGAACATGAATAGTTTTACTCGTACATTTCAATCCACATTTGAAACCAAACAAAATTACTTACATCAGTGTTGCATACTTTAGAAGTTACAGGGATCCAAACATTCTCATGAAATTTAGAACATTATGAGTGTTACGTAGAAATTTAAGCGAAAAATGCAGGCTCGAAAAGGATGCCAACTCAGGTCTCTGGCACACAATGCCATTTGCCTGATCAGGTGAAACCAGGGCTCGCTCGATAATGCAGTTGGTAGAGCAATAGCACAGTGCACCAGGTTCGAGTCGTGGTTGAGCCTAAATTTTTTCGCTGAATCTCCTGTGTGTGCCAAAGGTGTTCTTACTAAGTACCCATGAGGACAGAGTAGAGATTGCAGGTTTGTACAGGAGCACATTGTATATAATTAGAGTTCCAAAAAAAGCTGACTTTTTTGGAAAAAAACTGAAATTTTGGCTTTTTACCACTTAACAGCTAACCTATTTCACTTGAAGTTACTTTACGAGTGACATATTTTACAACTAGCTAAATAAAATTACATGATATAGTAGCCAAATGACAGATATTGGCCAATTCCAGTGGACACACATTGTTGTCAAATCCTGAATGAGGTTTTGTGGAAGCTTGGAGAACCTATGTAGATCACAGACACTTGTAAGCATGGGCATAACCAGAAATTTTTGTAGGAGAGGGAAGGCTTGAGCCTATTGATAAAATTTCAATGGTAGAAATAATAATCATATTATTATGGTTATGATTAGGGTGCAGATTTTTGCCTATTTTATTCCTATGTAGTAAAACATAGACTTTAATGTTTCAAGTTTGTTTAATGGTGTTTCTAGTCCAAAAATGCATTTTTATAGTGCCTATTTGGGTTAATTGTGCCTAAAAATGCATATTCTGCAATTTTTGCTTACTTCAGCTCTTTTTATGCACCTTAGGTTTTCCCTACATTGGAGAAGATAAGTATTTGTTGATGTTGAACTGAATGAAATCTGGTATTCGCTAGATTTGAGAGTTGTCAGATCTTTGGAAATACCAAATGTTGGTTAATTAGGGTAAGACAACTGGACAACCTGTTGGTGACTCATACTTGGATAAAACAATGCCAACCCACCCCTTATTTTTCCATCTGAAAGCTTGTAGGAGTCACTCAGTACTCATTTGCTTCAATCTGTGCAGGAAAGGAAGTAGATCTGTGGATATATCGTGTTCATATGTTTAAAAATGCCAAAGTACACTTCCGGCTAATCATGAGGATGAGCGATAACATGATACATATTTATTTATTTATTTAATTAATTAATTTAATATTTAATTTCAGATACAGTACTGAAAGACCATTTTATACTGAAACTGTAGCAACAAGAAGAAAATAAAAACAATAATAAAAATAAAAATAACAACAATACAAGATGGCAGACGAAAAAAAAGAAATTGTTACACATACATTCTTAGCGATTGTTGGAAACTGTGTTCTGACAAGAAAATATCAACATATGAAGGAACACTCATAAAGAACACCCATTGGCAGGCCGGGATTCGAACCAGGGATCCCTGGCATCGTAGCCATGCTGTGCTAATCACTCTGCCATGGAGGTTAGCCCCACAGACGGAAAATCATTTTCTGTCAAGTTTGTCTTAAATTACGAGGCGCATCCAGAAAATAAGTTTCCCTATTTTTTCCCGTGAAAGTAAACATAATGAGCCATGTAAATTGCGCATGCGCAGCAGAGCTAAGACGTATCAATCATATGCCAGGCGGACAGATCTCGCCCGGTGCCAGTAGCGAGGCAGCAGTGGTCCAAAGTGGAAGCTCGTATTCCTTCTCCCGCCGCATGCCAGTAGCGAGGCAGCAGTGGTCCGAAATGGAAGCTCGTATTCCTTCTCCCGCCGCATGCAAGGTTCGGTCGGTGATAAAGTTCCTGAATGCACAAAGCATTGCGCCAATTGACATTTATTGTCAGCTCTGTGAGGTCTATGGGCCGAACATTATGGGTAAGCAGATGGTGCGTCGCTGGTGTCGGCAGTTTTCGGAAGGTTGTCAAAGTGTCCATGATGAAGAGCGCAGTGGGCATCCGTCCCTCATCACTGATGATCTGGTTGAGCTGGTGCGGCAGCGCATCGTAGAGAACCGTCGCTTCACGATTACAGAGTTAAGTAGCCTTTTTCCGCAGATATCGCAATCCGTGTTGCATGAGATTGTCACGCAGCGCCTGCTGTTCAAAAAATTGTGTGCCAGGTGGGTGCCGAAAAACCTGACACCCGAACACAAAATGAAACGTTCAGGAGCAGCACTGACATTCCTGCAACGGTACCATGATCACGGCGATGATTTCCTCGACAGGATCGTCACGGGCGATGAGACGTGGATTTCGCACTTCACCCCGGAAACCAAGCAGCAGTCAATGCATTGGCGGCATAGTGGATCTCCGGTCAAGAGGAAATTCAAACAGACGCTGTCGGTACAGAAAGTGATGTGCACCGTGTTTTGGGACAGGAAGGGCATTTTGCTCATTGACTTCCTCCCCAGAGGTGAACGCTGACCATTACTGTGAAACACTAAGGAAATTGCGATGTGCCATTCAAAACAAGAGGCGTGGCATGCTTACTGCAGGTGTTGTGCTCCTCCATGACAATGCTTGTCCACATACGGCTCGGCGCACAGCAGCTGTTTTGACAGAATTTGGCTGGGAGTTGTTTGATCATCCACCTTACAGTCCTGATCTGGCTCCCAGTGATTTTCACGTTTTCTTGCACCTCAAGAAATTCCTGTCCTCCGGTGAGCATTAGCGTTTTGGCAACGACGAAGAGCTGAAGACGTCTGTCACACGCTGGTTCCATTCACAGGCAGCAGATTTCTACGACAGTGGGATCCAAAAGTTGATACCACGATATGACGTGTCTCAATTCTGGTGGTTGCTATGTTGAAAAATAGCTGAACCTTTGCTGTACCTGTTGCCAATAAATGGTTTCCTGAAACTGTGTTGGTTTCTTTTAAAAAAAATAGGGAAACTTACTTTCTGGATGCGCCTCGTACTTCACAAATAAATATTTCATCCAACATGTACATATATAGTTTTATGTAATGGCCTTGTTCAAATTGTTGATGTGATTTCTGGCTCCTCTGAAAATGTTTATCTACCTCTCGAATTATTCGGAAACAAGGAGAAATGGTGAACAATGCACACTGTGTTGAGCCATCATCTTACATTATCTCAATTCTGAATACAACAATGCTAAATTATGTAAAAAACTTAGTTTAGTGTCCTTGTGTTGCATACAGAAAATTTCACGATTATATTTATTCTAAAATTTAATGCCATGCACAGAATAACAGCTCACATACTCGTGCAAAATTAAATAATGTAAATGCTTTAAATTAACCCGGTTGTGTTGTCCTAGCTTCCCTGCAAATGAGGATTTGATTCAACTATTGTCAACAGTTGCGTAGCAAGGGGTGGGTGAAGTGGGCGACCGCCCAGAGACTCGTGCCTAAAGGGGCCTCGCGTCCCATGGGGTTGATACGAAAAATGTAAA
This sequence comes from Lepisma saccharinum, assembly GCF_977018435.1. Taxonomy (NCBI): domain Eukaryota; kingdom Metazoa; phylum Arthropoda; class Insecta; order Zygentoma; family Lepismatidae; genus Lepisma; species Lepisma saccharinum. Next base: position 183,648,775 of record NC_139229.1, read on the forward strand.
AAATAGAAGTGAGAAAAAAATATGGAAATACTAATTTTTGTAGGCAATAAAATTAAAACATATTTTTATTTGGTTTTAAATTATAGTTAGCTTAACATTATAAACTGAATGAATACATCAAATCAGGGATGTAACATGCAGACCCTAAGCCTAAGTGGCCCTAAAAATTAAATATTAACGTTGTATTTCTCATGTGCAACATTTACGCAAAAATTAACGATAATTTGCTTGGATAATTTCATGAATAAAAGGCATTTTTTTCTTGAATTTTCTTATTTCTCTTGACCTTGGACTCCCGATTTTATAAGTTAACAATAATGCACCTCCAACTGCCACGAAGCAAGTGTGAGGCATTTGAATGCTTGCGTTGTTTCCTTCCTTCCTACAGCAGGCCCGTACCCAGGATTATTTGAAGGGGGTTGGGGTCAGATCCAAAAATGTGGAACAAAGGGAAGATCTAAAATGATGTTGGATTGATTTAGATTATTTTACGTCGATTTTCTGACCCTTTGGCAAATCGCGACAATGAGGAGTGATGATATGATGAAATTGATAAAGGAACACTCACAAAGAACACCCATGCCCAGCGCAGGATTCGAATCCAGGACCAAAGGGATCGTAGCACGATGTGATAACCACTCTGTCACCATGGTCAGCGAAATGCTGTTGGCGTATTAGATGTGACCGCACCAATGTTATGGTAGTATTGCAGCTAGTGCTAAGTATACACCCAACAGCAAAAGTAATATGTTCATTAATATTTTCATTCAGTCTGTTTTCCACAGTGACTGATGAAAATGGGTTGAAATAAAAATGCCATTATGGAGATGTCTACATCAACTTCGCATCAACACAATTCCATCCCTTACTTTACAACACAAGATGTAGAATAAAAACGGAATGAAAATAGATCTGATGAACAATTTGCCGACTATTATCTTTGCTATTGACTGTACAATTGTAGAGTTGCAATGTTATGGTCCAAAGTAACAGAAAAAATTAACTCACCGATAGACACCTCCCCTCCACCTTCTGGCAATCAGCAACACAGTTGCTTACAGACAAAGGTTGTCACATGGCATGTGAATTCGAATTGTACGTGTCTTGCACATTAACATTGTTTTCATTTTTCAAAAATTATCTTACACCAGTACCATTGAACAGCCCTGATAATTCTATGGTAAGAAAATAAATGTATAACTAATTTAAAAATTTGTAAATTAAATTATACGTATTAGCAATTATTATTAAAACGAAGAACATACCTAAATGTGAGTTAACCAAAAGAAATATTTTCGCAACATGACTGCAGTTTGAAAAAGGTCGTGACTGTCCCGAATAAATCGGAATGTCTTGTAGACTTGCATCAATGGTTATAAAACAAAAAATATTGCAGACTGCAGATTTCTTGAGCCTGCCTCTCTCCCCCAAACAACCCATTTATACATGCAAGGACGAAATCGAAATTTTTGCAAATCTGACAAATCGTCAATGTTTTTCTTAGGTTTCTGTATCTTTACATAATATTTTGTAGTTCGAGGGGGGCATGGCCCCACTTCTAGGGATGGTCCTGTCCTACAGCTTCAGACTTCAGCTCCCGGAAATCAAAGAAAGACATCTTTAGGGTGAGTGAAATTATTAAATATAATTTTTGTCAGTAATTTACTAATATTATCATTATTAAAGTATGATAAATTGCTGACGTGTTCCTGGAGATTTTGCATAGATTCACATTGAGATTTTAAATTTAAAAAACGGATGGGGGCATTGCATTCTAATCTCGCCCAGGACCTCGCGATATGTTGCTACACCACTGATTGTCAATTGTTTGTGAAACATGTGTGCACAATAAGCTAAATGGGTAAAACAAGTTCATTTCTTCAGAGAAATTTTAATTGGAATATCCTTTAAAATATTTGTTGTTAAAAGGGTGCAAATTGTGTTTTTCATCACTTGTGAACAATGGGGCATTTGTTCAATTTGTCACAATTGTTAGCGCAAGCTTTTTATGTGAATTACTTTAACTGACGATTTCCCGCAAATGTGAATTTCGATCACAATAGTGTTAATAGTTTGTGAATCATTACTGCACTTTTATGTATAAACTTTAATGCCAATACAGTATAACCGTAGGGTTAAGGGTTACATATACTTTTTAGTAGTTAGCCCTCATGTTTTTTTCTAATACTGGGCCAAAGAGGGTTATGAGCCCCCTCCCCTCCATTGGACATGCCCTGAGTATAACTGTACATTGGAAGGAAAAAAATTGAAATATGTTCATCTTCAATGCCTATTTTAATGTCCATTTCATTTTGGGGTGCCTTTTCTTATTATATAGAACCTTTTTTCATCATTTTTGGTGCCTTTTTGCCTGCCATTTGTGAGGTTTTTAGTGCCTATAAGTCTACACCCAAGTTATGATTAGCATTGTATAATGATAACTATCATACACTAATAAAAACGTATTATTGTATCCTTGGAAGAATATTGAATTGTTGTTTGAGTCCACTTTCTGCACAGAAAGGTTAACCTACAGTTTAAGGTGGGATCTGAACAACTGTGCCATGTGCCTTCAACGGGTATTAAAACTAAGACCTCTTGATTGCAAGGCGACATTACAACTATGTCATCGGAAAGGCCCATATTAATGGAAGACTTTTTCTACTTGATCCATGATATGACTGAACATCCAACACAATTGTTATGATCTTTTTACATTCCATGCCAGTGGTGACGATTAGAGGGAGACAATTTCCTTCCCCCCAACTTTTTGTAACTTTATGCTCCCATACTATGGCCTCTTAATGCTAAGCTTTTTCTACTAAAAGTAAACTGTCCTACCCCCAAAGTTTTGGCACCCTACTGCCGCTACTCTTTCATACAGTTATTCTATTCTATACCTCTCACACAAAATCAATTTTTGGAATTTTGAAACTGTGGAACCAACCATTCATTGGACAAAATGGTAGAATGTGGAACCAACCATTCATTGGACAAAATGGTAGAATATGAGAATATGAAAATGTAAGCTGTTTCCTGAATCTTGTACTAAATTTTTTCACTAACACACTTTTTTTTGGGGATGGGCGTATTTTGTTTGAATACTCACTGAACTTTATTTCGGTTTTAACAATAAAGATAATAAATTTTCTGTTTTTTTTTTTGGTAACTTGAAATGAACAATGGCAATTTCCATGAGGGTGGAGGAGGTCTGATGGACCAGTTTAACCCCCTTCCCAATGAAACCGATACCAACTTCAAATGGGAACATCCTTGTTTTATTGCAGAATCAAATTCTACCCAAAATATGAAACTTTTAGGCAGAACATTTTTGGAAAAGTGCATTCATCAGTAGTTATAAGTGACTGAAAATAACAGCCGTACCACTGGTGTGCTTGCCTACCGGACGTCAAATATTGTGACAAATTATGTCATGTTTAAACAAAATTAAAAGTAGCATAGTTTGTGATTAGTCCTCTATTGCTGTAATAAGTAAATACAATAAATTGCCAATGTTTTATTTTGAAGTTAATATATTACAAATCCACAAACAAATAAATTAGTTCTCAAATTTGGTGACCATCAGTGGCCTTGAGTGTAAACATTTGGTGCGGAATTATTGGTGATCAATTAGTTGGACCATATATTATCGATGACACATTGAATGGTGCAAAGTACACACAGCTTTTGGATACTATTTTACCACAATTATTAGAAGATTTTCCGCTTCAACAAAGATTAACCATGTGATATCAGCATGACAGGTATCCAGCTCACAATGCACTTCAGGTTAGCAAATATTAAATAAAGATTTTTCCAACCTGATGGATTGGGCATGGAGGACCTGTTGCTCAGCCTCGTCATTCACTGGACCTTACTTAAAGAAAAACTATCAGAGAGTTTCTACCACACCTGCATATTTGTGAAAATTGCGCTTCAATCAGTCCCCAGATTTTGCGTAGCACCAAATGGGAGTTTTGGAAAAAGCCTTGCAAAATATAATGAAGTTAATGGTCAACACTTCAAACATCTGATTTAATGACAATTATTCATTATGTTAGTATTTATTTTGATTTGTCAGATATAAAATATTTCAGCATATACAAAGGCTGTCGCAGAGAAGGTGAGACAGATTTTTTCCTGACTTGGCAACACTGCCTATGGTTTCGGCACTAGTTGCGTCGTGTAGGATGACTCATTCTGTTTCCGTACCAAGTTGTCACATGTTGCGAAACAACGTTGGTGAGCAGCTGTGTTGATTTACGTGGAACGTGTTTCATTTACCCGTCCAGGTTTTTGTGTATAACATTGCTTTTCACAATGAGTATTCAAGATGAACAGCAACATGCCATAAAATTTTGTTGGCGTTTAGGGAAAAGTGCTGCGAAAACATATGCAATGTTTCAACAGGCATATGCTGATCAAGACAGACTGAGTAGAGCCACAGTGTACCGATGACACAAGTTGTTCGAAGATGGGCACGAATCATATTGCACCATGATAACGCATGCGCGGGCTTTTCAGGATTACGTGAAGAAGAGAAAAATAGAAATTTTCCTTCATCCAGCATACAGCCCGGACTTTGCAACCTGTGACTTTTGGCTATTTCCACTTTTAAAGGCTGCTTTACGTGGTCGTCATTTCATGATGAACAAAGAAGTGATCACCGCAGCACAAGTTTTCTTCAGTTCGATACCTGATGACGAATTTTCAAAGACATTCACAAAGTGGCAGGAGCGTATGGACGCTTGCTTAGCTGTCAATGGTGCCTATTTTAAAAAAGATGTACGTCTACTCGATATGGCTGATTCTGAATAAAAATTTTGTGGTTTGTAATTTTTTTGTTTCATTTTAATGATTCTTGGAGGGTCCATGTACATGTTTGTCCTTTAACTGCTATGCAGTCACGACTTTTTGACCTATTGCGCTCATTTTCGTCTCAATCAAATGAACCAAATTTTCACCCTAGTACATTTGCTAGCCAATGGAGGTCGCTGTTTTCCTATACAGGAATTAGTCTCACCTTCTCTGCAACAGCCTTTGTATTTTAATTTTTGTTACTATGTTATTTCATTTATGTTTCATGCAACATTTATGTCCTTCGTTTCTAGTAAAACATAATCATTCTAAAAACATGAAATTGATACATGACATTCATATTCATATCCTCAAGTTGAATTCTACTGATTTACAACATTGCATAAATGTTTGATTAAGGTAAAGGCTACATGGTAAAAACTAGATGGTAAAAACTAGCTTGGCTGCACTCTGGCAGAAAGTTCAGCTCTAAATTCAACTACAGTTTACTCTTATTTTACACCTCCTTTCAAACTGAATTATTTTCGTCAGAAACATTTATTTTGTGCAATGCAATGCAATGCAATGTTTATTTATCGAAATACGTAACATTGGGTAGGCTGGCAGTCGTACAGCTACTACCCTCAATTGCTTATAACTCCTGATAAATGTACTTCATTTTTAAAAAATGTTCCAGATTAAAGGGTTCATATTTATTTGGGTAGAATTTGATTATGCAATAAAACAAAGAAGTTGGTATTGGTTTCACCAACATCAGCATCTTACAGCCCCCTTCCAGCATAATAATTTTCATATAGAATTTTTGTTACGAACAATGTGTATTTTTCATTATAAATGGACCATCCTATTGGGGGTGATGTGATCAGCACCATGCTCCAACCACCACCACCCTCAGGTACCTATTGAAAAAGAGACTGGGAGAGCCACAGACCCACTTATGTACAGGCATTGTTGAAAAAATTCCTACTTAAGAGCAACCATCTGGGGAATATGACTCAGGTCTTCATGTGACAAGTCAAATGATCTACTGACTAAATGTTTTTAGTGTAGCCAGATTTAACGTCTTTTTTTTATCAGCAAAAATTTGATTTGCACAGATATAAAATACACTATATGCTCATTGTCTATTTTTTAAATAATTTTTGGGGATGACCATTTTCAGTACTTGTGACCAATCACAAAGTACACACACACACACAAGTCAAGCAAGTTCCACAGTGGTTTCATACCGGATACCAGAGTCTGCTACTATTTATTTTTAAGTAGCAACTCAATTGTCCTCCACATACAGTAAACACCAAGATTTTGGTGCATTTACTACAATATAACATTCAAAAGCAGTTACATTTTGTACACAACACTAAAATCAAAGACACAACAAGTAACATGTAGTTCACATTTGTACAGAATAGGAAATGTATTGGCAAACATGTAGCACATGACTATGTTATGCTTTAGTGTATTAATATAGGATTATCATGAATGTCTGTCATTGAAAGTTGGCCACACATCAACTCAGGGTCGTTATATTCTGATGTTGCACTTATCTTACAGGTGAAGGTCAGAAGTGTGTTTACAAGGCTGAAAGTGTCAGTTCCACTATTTTTTCAAATCTATGAATTGGAGTGTTAGGATTGATGCAGATAGTAATTCTATGTTCATGTTACGTTTGATGCTCATGCAATTTTACATCATTCTCAAATTTGTATATGCTTTCTGCATGTAGAAAAAATTTACTCTTTAAACAATGATGAAGGATAAGAGGAATTGGACATATGCCACCAGTCATATTTTGGGGCTAATTATTTTGTTTATTTGTGGTTTCCAGGGGGTCATTGACCTACTATACGCCCTCGTAAAATCACGTCTAGTTTTTTAATCAACAGATTTTGATGTTTTACACAATATAAAATTAGTTCCAGCATTCGGAAAACACAAATAATGGAGATATTTGATCCCAAAGTATGACCTGTGTAAGTAAAAACCTGCCATTGCAGAGTGTTTTCACCACTTTTTATTAGTAAAAACCAGTAGTATGCATGAAAAACCTAGAGAACATGTGCAAAAGATCACACCATCAAAGTTAGTGCTTCTAACATAACAAAACCATCGGAAATTGCTATAAGCACTAAACCTAACAGTCCTAATCTAACAACTTAAAATTATAAACACCAATAAATCTAACATTCCTACCAATAATTTTATTTCTATTTTGGTTGAATAAGTTATCAGACCCTTGTGTTTGATTTACTTTATTTTATAATACATTTATGAAATGGTAGGCAATGCCCGTCTGCCTCTGTTGTGGAATGACAGATGTGCTTTACTTCAGAATGACACATTTGCACGATCAAAAAAACAATGGAAAACGTTCACAAACAACATAATCTTCATAAACCATGCAAAATATGTCTGTACCATTTCCACATCATGAACAAATTTCCTATGTAAATGTGTGCCACTTGACACATTCATGCCTGCAACCATGTAGCACGAAGTGCATATTTTTAAGTGGTGTATGTAAATTCATGATGATTTTTTCATAAGTGATTGGCTAATTTGGCAAGAAATGTGGTAACATTTACAGGTATTGGTAATTTTGCATTGTTAGGTTGGGTTTAATGTTGATAGTAATCTGCCGTTTTAGGTTAGGAGTGCTAGGTTTGTCATTTTATTACATTGTTGTTAGATTAGTGAGCTAGGTTTGATGCTCTTAGAAATTTTTCGATATTCTAACTTGCACGTATTTTCGTGCTTGAAGAACAAAATTTGCTTTTTAAAAAGTCGTGAAACTGGTCCAGGATATGAGGAATTGGATGTACACTGGTCACACTTCAGGGGTAAATATCTCATGTATTTGTGGTTGTCTTGAAATACATTTCAAGCTTTGTAAAACATCCAAATTTGTAGATGAATAGAAAATAAGTCGAAATTTTCGTTGGTGTACGGCCGTTCACCTGGCCCCTTTTCTTCTTTTAAATTTACCAATGACATGCAACATTTTCATTCTAACATGGCTGTGAAGATTATCATCTGTATTTGCAACCTTTGTAGATGAAATTAATTTCCGCTTAAGATGTAATATCCGTTTGCCATCTATGTTGAGTACGTGGTTGTTGTTTGTTTTTTTGTTGTTGTTGAGGGCAGGTTTTCCTTTATCCGATAAACATTTTTACAAATCAATACTTGTACCTGTTATTTTTTTTTTTGCAAATACCCTACTAACCACATTAATTGAGTGAAAATTAATATATCATATTCCTTTTCATAAATTTCTGACATTTGCCAGCAATCTCAAACTTCTTCAAGAAAACAATAAATCCCTTTGCACATAAGTTATTGTTGTGCTACTGGCTGTTTAAATTTATTCTGTAACAGAAGAGGAGATATTCTGGGAAACTGTCAATTTAATATGGTTACATGACGTTTAATTATGCTGACCTTTTGTTATTGTTTTTGTACACAAAAAATTGTCATTGGCTCTACTTTTTAGATTTGAGTTTTATGAGTACTACGCTAGTTCTTGTTACGGATGTGGGAAATAATGCCTACCAGTTATTCATGTCCAGAAAAAAAGATGCTGTTGCTTCATTTAGATGGTTTCCAACTAATTTTTGTAACTGTGAAATTAATACTTCTCTATCAGTTGTTCCCATACAACTAAATTGCTGTAAAAGGCCTTGATCTATATCGTGATCCACATCCATGTTTCTCACTAACACAACATTAAATATAATCTTATGGAAAATATATATCTTCCTAAGTACTGTAATGTTCTTCAGGAAGTTGAACTATTTCTCAAAGTTCATAGAATATTGTGTTCTCATTACGTTTACTATTTACGCTTCACTATCAGTCACACTACCATCTCGATACCAGAAGACTTTCAATGACGTCATGTATGTCGTGGGGGGTAGAGGCTTCGTCCAACTTCGTCTGCTACATTCAATCGGAGAACGAGTATGCCTGCGGGCAAAATCTGCCACTATCCGGAACTTTAAATTTCAAGGGCCGATCTGCGGACCATAGGATTTTGCTCTTGTAACGCCCTAGAAAGTTATTAATTTTTAACTGTGCGTTCAAGAATCATTCCATGTACTTTTCAAAAGCGTAACAGCGATGTGTAGTTGTAATATTGCGGTTTATTGAAAAGAAAAGCTTATTTTAGCATAATCCTGCTTTGATTTTCTTTCATGATTAAACTAGAGAAATAAGTGTTCGATTTATTAACAACGATGATTGGTCCTTGTGCAAAAGATGTTATTGCAGAAAAGAATACCGGAAGGAAAAACTTCTGTAGTGAGCTCTCAAGTTCGAATCGCGCTTCAGAAAGTTCGCAAAGTGCAGTGAGGAAAATGTTCCATTTTAAGCATAATACTCTTGAAAGTGTGCAAGAACGCAAGCCGCTCGAGGCTGGTGATTCTCCTGCAAGGGTTGAAGTTGTTATCGTTGAAGGAACATGGAGCGAACCAAATCAAGATACCGCTAATTCTGAACATTCATGTACGATTGACTCTAGAGCGAAGATTTCAAAGAATGAAACTTGGTACAAAAGAAACCATTTTAATTCGAAGGGGCAATGCTCTACCTTTTACGAGCACTGCCAGAATCCATTGCAAGAAATGATTATTGAAACAGACTCGGATTCTTTAAGTGACAATTCCTTAATTTTAATTAACGAGGATTGCAGCAACAATAGTGCCAAAGAAAATGAAGATTCTAATTTGTTGTGGCTCTTGGACTTTCGCGTCGATTCATTGTTTAAAATAAGTGAATACGTTGGTCATGACCACAGTTACCAAGGATTTCAAACAGATTCTAGCATTATGTCAGCCAAGGGAGGTAAGACATTTACTATATTATTTGTTTTACTAGTTTCCATATACCAAGTAGTGTCTTTGAATAAGTACCATTATTCGTAATAATGCATTACCAAAGTAGTGCCAATGTCAGGAAGGGTAATGTTCCTGCAGTTAAAAATGATATGTGTATGTTCGAAAATATATAAGTTTTATCAACTGTCGCTGGTCAGTCAAAGGAACAAATCACTCACGGCTTTAGAGCATAAACTTTCACTTATTCCAAGTAAATGATAACGTCTCGCCCAAAATTACTATCTATCTGAGCTTACGTAATCTGTTGTTGAGGAACCTAAACTTCTGATATTCGAGTTAGGTTGCAGTGTGAAATGAATCGGATGCCCTGGGTTTAGCCGTTCTTTTTGTGTCTGTGTGTGTAGGGGGGCGGGGTCTGTGATAGGGTTCGAACCTCCATATTTCTGTAGGATTCCCAAGAAATGAGTGACCACAGAGTACTGTCATTTCTTGTAATGAACAGTGTTCAAAGTGAGGGGATGGAATGGTATCCCCCAGCTAGAAAAGAAATATGCAAAACTTCCTTTCCCCCAGTTGGCTGGTTGTCACTGTTAAACCATAAGACCCCAATACTAGACCAAACATTTCCCCAGCCAGTGGCGTGCCCAGGATTTTCGAAAGGGGGGGCTTACGTATACTTTTTTTTAGTAGTCAATCCTCGTTTTGCCATCTTTTCCTGTCCTTAACTTTCTTTTTTTAGAAATACTTGGCCAAAGGGGGTTATGACCCCATCAACCCCCTCTCTCCTCTTGAGCACGCCACTGCTCACACCTAACATTTTCCCACTTCAAGCACTGGTAATGTACATGTCTTGCGTTAGGGTATGGATAACCTAATAATATGACGTTCATTTTAATTTGTGTGCCTTTTACTTTAATTCATAATAATGTACGTTCAAATATTCTTCACGGCACTTTTTCCTTCGTTATTGCAACTACTGCACTGATAACAATCCGCTTCGGATGTATATATATTTATATATGACTCGGGGCTAACAACATCGTGGGGTCCCCCTAACAATTTCAGTTATAACTTTTAGGCCATGTCATGTTAACATGTTAATTGGCTCCTTGCATTATGTATATTTTCCCAAATTTCAAATATATCATTTGTTTTCCATTTTGTGGCCCTTTCCCAATCAATTTCGCCCCAATGGAAGTCCGGGCTGTAGTCTCCCAAGGTCTCCTAAATCCGGGTCTGATTACAATATGAACTTAAGCTTTTATCAATTCCTCTCCAAATACCGTGTACATTTCCAAGAACGGAATTCATTGTAGTTTGGAGGTTATGCTTTTATTAAGGATGAAGTTATGTATATACCCATGTATCATTTTTTATTACTGGAAGATTCGTCCTTTTATGACAGGCTGATATATGTGTGAGAATTGGCCAGTTTGCATGTCTGTTATTACTTATTAGTATAGATTTGCAAAATGCATTGTGTAAGTCTATTTTTTCCCCAGAGGCTAACTGATAGGATGTTATTTGTGAACTGATGGGCGTTATTTATGACCGCCCCTGCATCAATTTCACCATATCATCACTCATCCTCATCTTCGCGATTAGCCAAAAAGTGGCAGAATATAGAATTAAAATAAACAAAATCAATGAATTAATCAATCTTGCTCACACTCTAAACTCGTGAAATCACCTGAAGAGAAGACGTTGTAAAAATAATCTGACTCTACCATAATATGAATCAACGTGTATGAAAAAGGTTTGGCAACGATGAACATTCTCTCTTTATCTTTTCCAGGAGATGGAGACACCGTGTGTTACAGTCGAGTGTTCCTCTCGGACTCGAGTAATATGCAGAGATCGAACCCCATCCCTTACACAGAGGGCTTTAGCAGGGCTCCAGTGGACCACAGTCCTAAGAAGCCGCCCTACACCTACACAGAGCTCATTGAACACGCTCTGAAGGAAAAGGGGGAGCTTACGGTGTCAGGCATTTATCAGTGGATCTCGTAAGTACACTTTCTTTTACCCTTCCATTGTTTGTGATTTGTTTTTACAGCAATGCTTGGAATATGATGGCTAGGGAACGGAACTTTATGTGCTAAAAAACTCAGAAATACGTATTTTTTTATGTGTCATAAATGTTGAAAATATGTGATAAAAACAGGAAAATATGTGAAAAATAAAAAAAAAAAACATTTGGTAACAAAAACAAAATATTACATGCATTTTAAACACCTGAAATCAGTTTCTAAATGCTTACCTCTTAGTGAGCTATTTCTTGGAAGAGTTGCAGTGGATCACCATAGTTTTTCCAAATTCTCCATTGTAATCTGTGACGATTATCTCTAAAAAGCATCTTATATTGCGAGGAAGATCGCTCCACGTCACAAGAAACAATTCTTGCATATTTGAAACACGAAATGCCACTAACGCTGAAGTTTTCCAAAGCTTCCTCATCTTCTACTTCACCTTCCAAAACACGTGCAATTTGGCACAAAGTTTGAAAACCTTGATTTTTTAGACATTAGCACTTGGGGGTTAGATCCAGTGGGGGTAATATTTTCCCTCAGTAGGATCGTAGGCGAGGCGCCAGAAGTCTGCCAGCGAGCGTGTTCAAAGACAAAACAAACCTAACACTCTCGATATGAAAGAGGTGCGGAGAATAAACATTTTTCCTTCTAGAATTTCGAGGTAGCTGAAGTAAATGAGCGATTTATGTATTTAAAATGAAAATTCACAAAATATGTATTTACATACGGAAAACTGGAAAATATGTGTTTTTATGTAAAATAAAATTTGCTGTGTTGACATATAAGGCTATGATCAGAATTTTGGCAAAAACGAAGGTCTCTATCTTATCGCAGAAAAAAACAACATTTATTTACCTAACGTTCCGTTCCCTAATGATAACTTACATATAAAAGGCAGAAGAATGCTTCAATCACGTAGTCATTTTAACCTGTCGTATTTACTGAATGGATTAATGTATCTGCCGAGTGTTCTCTGCAACGAATATTATTGAAACAAGTGTGGCACCATATATTTAGAAAGGACAACTTCGAATGCGTTTTCAGCAAGACAACGCGCCAGCTCACCCTTCCGGAATTACAGTTGCCGACTGCAGTAGCGTTGATGTAAGTTATTACCACAACTCTTGTGTAAATATCCTGGAAACGCCCCCTCTTTTTCAAAATTTCCATTTGACTCGTAGTGTACTCTGATGGTACTTTCAATAGCATTCAACTTCAGTCTGATAAAACTGATCGCAGCTTTCGAAAGCCCGGATTTGCTTTGCCGTTATTGTAATGGTTAACCATGTCGCCTTGTAGTCAGGGAGTCCAGGTTCAGTTCCACGTGGCGTGGACATACGATAAGTTTTCTATGCAGCGTGTGATTCGCATGTGCTAAGATAATCTATTTGCGAAGTTGAAAGGCCATTTGAATAAATACTTTCAAATCCCAGACTGTGATCCTTCAACGTGAATTCGGTGACATTCATTATCACTGAAGACTTACTTTCAAAAATGCATCCCGTGTTCTCACAACAAACTGAAGTATATTGTAGGTCTACGCACACGGCTAGAGATTATTATACAATTTTCAAATAATAGATGTTCGATACCCGGTGGAGGTATATTGCACAGTGATTCGGACCCCACTTTAAACTGTAGGTTCAGTCCCGATAATCGATCTGTGCATAAAGTTGAATTAAAAAAAAAACATTTCAAATTCAAATTCAACTAATAGATGATGATTTTAAAATTTATTGTGTACCTATTTGTCAGTTAGTACTGGGATTTACGAGAGGACATAATAAACATAATAAATATTGCAAAAGTACAAGAATTGAAATCAGGTTTACAACAAGAAGAAACGATTTGTAAGCAATGAGTCCCCGGCAGTCTTTAGTGACTCGGATGCTAATTCCCGGGTTCGAATCCCAGCCTGGGCATGGGCATTCACTCATCCTTATCTTCGCGATTAACCAAAAATGGCAGAAAAGCGAAGTAAAAAAACAAATCAATCATCCAATCTGATTCTAATTTATTTTAAACATTATTTCAGTTCCGATTAACTCGATTCATGATTTCACTACTGTAAATTCGAGGCACGTCCTTTCCATAGGTGTTGGTTTGTGTTCTTTCTTCAGTAGAATTCACTCTCATCGTCGTCGTTAACCTACACAGTGACAGTGCGACCTCCTGCACACCTGAATTAGGGGTGCCCAGTAGCGCAACCACAAGGGGGGGGGGGCAAGGGGACATTGCTTCCCCAACCTTGAAGGGAACTGAGTTCTAGGGGGGGGGGCAAGGGGGCAAACATTGACGGCCAAGTGTACCTGCAGGGGGCAATTACCGACCACAACTTCAAATTTTATGCAAATAAAAATACTGTTCGTAAAATGTTCTTGCTTGCTTCGCTCGCAATTCCTGCTTTTCTTAGTCTTATCAAGTTCAGAACCGCAGCTAGGGGGCAGTGGGAGTCGGCCCTGGGCGCCGAACGATCTAAATGAAAATAACTTGTAAAATTGATTGATTGATTTGTGGTTTTAAGTCCATTTTATGCACAGAAAGTCTGGACCTACAGTTTAAGAGTGGGATCGAAACAACTGTGCCTCTATCGGGTATCGAACCCGGGACCCCTTGATCACAAGGCGACGATTACACCATCGGGGAGGCACAAATGTTGTAACGGAGAGAATGCATTGGCGTCCCGTGAAATTATTTGCACCCTATTAAATAAATACTGATTTCAGCGTGCAAAAAAAATGGATCCAAAAATGTTCTTGCTTGCTTCGCTCGCAATATTTCATTGTTCTCTCTGCAATGGATTGTAAATTACTAGACAGAAATAATACTTGTCTTCATTGATTTTCTTTTAAATGCATGATCAATTGTTTTGAGGAAAGGGAGTGTGCACATTTGAGAGACAATTTATGAAATTTTTGCTTTTGGTTTATTGTGAGATGGATGAATTAGTTGTGTAATGCATTTAAATAATATCTGTTGTATATTATATGAATTAAAGAAACTTTGAATACGGACACAATTTAGTGTCCACGTCGCTCCATGTTGTGTATATGTGAAACACGTATTGTGCATGAAAGTTATACATGTTAATTTCTTAATGTAAAAAAGAAGAATGTGGAATGCATTTATCAATCATTTTCTGTCTTTCAAAAATTGTTTGTGTGCTTGTTTTCCATTATTAATGTCAAATTGAACGTGTTGAAAAATAATTCAAATCCCTTGTTCGAATACCAACTTCTACCTCCTTTTGCATAATTTACAAGGGTAATAACATCTTCGATACTGTCACTACTACTACTACTACTAATAATAATAATACTGTTGGTCTCGTTTCGAATCCCGGCTTGGGCATGGATGTTTGTGAGTGTCCATTCATCAATTTCATCATGTCATCACTCATCCCAATTTTAGCCAAAAGTGGCACAATAAGCGAAGTAAAATAAAGCAAATCAATAATAATATAATAACATTATTATTATTAACATTATTATTATTATTATTATTATTATTATTGGTACGTTTATCCTGGTACTTGCCCCCTTCCAGACAAAAATTCGTGGTTGCGCCTCTGGGGGTGCCCTATATAAATCGAGATTCACAACTTTTCAACTACATTATTTGGAAAGTTCTTCTCTCTTAAATATTCAAAATTATCAATGGTTAGAACAAAGAGTTACTTAATAACTTGGTACAGTGGGATCCATGAGTGTTACCGTGCAAATTGTCCATGACTATTTTCATTAATTTTTCTCTTACATCCTATGTGTTTTTAAGCTATGGATTATTGTGTATGCTGGTGCAGAAGTTGTCAACAGCTTGTTTTGAGTTTTATTTTAATTCTTGAAGCTCTTATTGGGTCAAATAAGTGCACGACCATGGTGATGGACAATTTGCACGGTAATACTCATGGATCTTACTGTACGAACCCAAGCATTTGGGGGGTAACTCGGAGACCTCTCCGCGTCATATCGCTGCCACTAGCTTTACAGTAGAACAGCGTAAGATAAGCAAAATGTTATTTTAACAAGGAGTCATGAAACGAAATTTTATGACCAGCTCATCAAAGCAAAGTTTGCATTCTAGGTGCCTAATGGTAAAGCTGTTAACAATGTCACTTGCGTGGGGCACTGAGGGCGACTTGCACTTGCTCACCGTCATTAGCAGATGAGCGGAAATCAAACATGGAGGGAACGGTAGTTGTTGATGATAACCAACAAACTCGGCAGGTGTCGCCCATGTGCACACGTAACGTGTGGGAAGAATGAGGGAAGGGTAATAACCTCCCCACTGCGATCGCAAAACCATGAAAGAGTTGGGACTTCCTGTTGCTGCATGGGCAATTTCGTTCTTCGATGATGGGGAACTTCTGGATGTCTGACCCTATCTTATTAATCAATAGGGCGATTTTTCCCCCATTCCTTTCTTTTGTCAGCGTTGAAAGTATTCGTGTATATCGCTGGTTCTGATTGGACGATCATTTTCATACGGTGGAAGTCGAGTTGGGTCTTATCATTGCTGGTAAAACGGTCAATAGCTTGTGCCAGGTACGGTTGAACACATGGCCCTGATGGTCACGTGCGCAAAACAAGAACCCGACACGACTAGGAAGTTCCATGTTCCTAATCGTAGTATAAGCTGAGATGATGCAGACTCCCCCTTCCACCGACGTTTTAATGTATGGGTACAAATATTTTAAATTACAAAGACAGGAAAGGATGTAATAATAACATTACTGTTTTTAACGATCATGGATAGTAAATGCATTTTATGAATAGTTCTAACATTGATTGATCGATTGACTTAATTGACGTTTAAGTCTTAAGTCCGCTTTATGCACAGATAGGCTAATCGGGACTGGACCTACAATTTGAAGTGGGATCCGAATCACTATGCGCCTCCAACGGGTATTGAACCCATAACCTCTTGATTAAAAGACGACGGCGTTACCACTACGCAATCGGGGAGGACAATAAATCTAACAAAATTGAGGAAATGTTTGAAGACTTTCATTAAATATAAAACTCCATCGGTAATATTTTGTTGAATTTACACAATTATTCTTCAGGTGTACACCAGATGATTTCGACTAGTTTTCTTTAATCGGTTGCAAAAGTCTTGAGTCTGTGGACGCAGGTTTTAATTCATACAACACGCGAATGATGCGCAGACTGCGCGTTTGCATCTATAATTTAAGCCTTATTCCTTGATGCTCATCTGGGTTTTAGTAATAATATGTGAGTTCTGTTTCAGTGTTAAAACAGTTACATTACTTTTAAAAAATATATTAACTTGAGTGCAATTAGCATTCGAAATATCTCACATTACATCAAAATAACATTTTACTCAACTAAACTAATTGAAATCAACAATCTTAATATAACGTTTTTGTACTCAAATAGGTCTTGTGAATGCTTAACTTACAACATACATTCAATGGAAATGTTTTTGCCTGGGAAGAATGGTTTCGATAGATACTCTTCGCCTTGGTTTGTTGTGTTCATCAAATAACTTACGGCCATCTTCAAGGAGGGTAAAGGGAAGTCGATTAACCCCCTTTGGAATAACGAAATTTGCCTACTTCTCCTTCCTCCCTCCTTTTTACTTGTAACTGTGTTGTCTCTTTCGTTTCTTGTATCTTCTCTCTAGCTTTCGATCTTTTCTTGGTTTTAGTACTGCTTCGTTCGAGTATACTTCCTCTCTTCTTGACCATTTCTTTTCTTATTCTTTCGCTCCCATTTTCTGTCATTTTTTTGTTCATTGTTTATCAATCTTCTTTCTGCTGTTCTTCTTCCTCCTCCCTCTCTATCTTTCTGCTTTTTCTTATGTATTTATCTTTCCATTCTCTTTTTTATTTTATTTATTTCTCTTTCTATCTCCTATTTCTTTCTTTCTCTCTCTCTTTCTGGCTTCTTTACTTATTTTCTTTCTTTCTTTCTCTCCCTCTCTCACACACACACTTTTATTTCTTCCTTTGTATCTCTCTTTCTGGCTTCTCTATTTCTTTCTCCATCCAACTCTTTCTTTATCTCTGTCGATTTTATATACCTTTGTCTCTCACTTACATGTTTCTTTCTTTCTATCTCGCTTCCCTATTTCTCTCTCTATTTCTCTCTGTGTGTTTGGGGAGGCGCTTCTTTCTTATCTCTTCTTTTTTTCTATTTTCCTCGACACAGTTTTTTCATATGATGTCTTGTAAACACGATTTTGACCTCTCTTGGAAGTTTTTATGCTCGGGGTCGTCTATCGGTGTGTTGATTTTTTCCCCCGTTACTTTGGATCATATCATTGCAATGTACAGCCAACGGAAAAGATAATAGTGGCAAATAAAATAGTCCATCACTATTTTTGCTTTTTTGTACTCTATATCTATACTCCATGAGGCCTTAGAAAGATCGCTTCGCGGGCTTTCAGCAGACGACAATATGGGTGTGTGTCTGCGAGAACCAATCAGGTCCGCGAATGAGCGAGCCCGGTTGCCACATCTAGCTCGCTGCACCCTTCTGGAAGGGTGAATGACCTCTGCCTCTTGCTACCTCGGCCTGTTTGTTCGGCTGAGGAGCAGACGACACGAGAGTATCGGCAATAGTGTGCGAGCAACGTCTGCTGTTAGTCCGCGAAATGCTCTTTCTAAGGCCTCCTGCACTATAGTGTTGATTTAAGGATGAAATTCTGCTTAGTGGCTTTTTTATTTCAATCTATGGTCATCACATTGTGGAAAATAGACAATGAAAATATCAATGGACAATTCACATATTACTTTTGCCGTTGGGTGTAGGCATCTAATACTGCAACAGCATTTCGCCGATCACCATGGTGGCGGAGTGCTTAGCACAGCGCGCTACGACGCCATGGGTCCTGGATTCGAATCTTGACCTGGGCATGGGTGTTATTTGTGAGTGTTCCTTCATCAATTTCATCATATCATCACTCATTGTCATCGTTGAGATTTGCCAGAAGTGGCAGAAAGGCGACGTAAAATAACCTACCTCAATCAATCCAACATCATTTCGGGTCTTCTCTTTGTTCCACATTTTTGGATCTGCGCCCCCAACTCCCATAGAAAACCCTGGGTACGGGCCTGATCATGTAGGTGAGTGTAGAATGCAGGCAAAATATTTGATCTTACTGCCCTATAATTGATTGATTTGGTGTTTTAAGTCCACTTTATGCACAATAAGGCTAATCGGGACTGGACCTACAGTTTAAAGTGGGATCCGAATCACTATGCGCCTCCAGCGGGTATCAAACCCGGGACCCCTTGATTACAAGGCGACGACGATACCACTGCGCCATCGGGGAGGCCTTTCTGCCCTATACAGCCAGATTGTCCTTGTAATTCCATTCTCGAAATAAAAAAGCCACAGACCGACAGATTCAACTGTGGCGAACATGTTAGAGTGCAAATCAGCAAAGCTGAAAATTGTATCCCGCCCGCCCTTGTCAACTACCGATATTTCAAGAAACATTGTACATTGAGTTTTATTGTCGACTTGATGCACAATAAGGATAATCGGGACCGGACCTACAGTTGAAAATGGGATCCGTGTGCCTCCAACGGGTATCGAACCCGGGAGTCATTGATTCCAAGGCGACGACGTTACCACTACGTCGTCTGCGAGACACACTGTATATTGAAAGATAAACTTTATTGCTGAGAATATCTACCGAATACTACTGTCTACCAGGGCAAATTTATCGATATCAGGCTCTGTAGTAGCTAAGTTTATGCACGAAGGCACAATTCATTGTCTCAGCGAGTCTATCCCACAATTATGCAAAACATACGAATGTCCATTCTAAGATAAAACAATCCGTGTCTGATGTCATTTTGAAGGTCTATAGAACGTCGTACTCCCCTTTTAGAAAATTAGTATCGATAGTAGGCGCCGCAAGGGTTGCTCCAACTTATTTTTATCCGCGCATTTGTTAATAATAATGTCTATCATAGAAATAAGAAAAGCATGAACATTTTGAATTCTGCCTTGCAGACTAGTCCGGTGCAAACAGCCTCAAGTACTGACGCACTAATTCAAACAAGCAGTTTTTCCAAACAATTTCTAATTAAAAAAAGCAGTCTTTCCAAACAGTTTCCTGGCGTCAGTACTAGCAGTAGAGGAGTGCATTCCACATCGACGTAGTCCACGTTGCAGACTACCGAAGAAAGAAATTCAGCAACGTTCGAGCGGATCGAAAAGAATGCAGTACGAAAGCAGACTGCACGCAACCAGTTGCATTGCTAGGAAATGTTGGTTGCATAACTACAAGGGGTAAATCGGATCCTCACATGCAGCTTGAATTGTGATTTTCTACATTTCCTATTTTTATTTGTTCTAAAATATTCGGAGTAAGGCTACAACTATCGTAATGCACCTTACGATTCACGCATGTTTTCGCCCACGCTGACTATTTTCCACATTTTTCTTTTAGCTGTATTAAAATATTCTGAGGACATGAAAATAGGGAAATTCCATAACGGAAGGCTGTTCATAACAACTTCACTTTGGAATAAAATATGCAAACAATATGTTCTATTCACTTGACGTACGCTGATTTAACAGATTCAGTAAATGCTGACATTTATACAGTTTAACAGCGATACACTCATTTTCACGCTTTGGAAACTTGATTAGGAAAGTGTGAGCTTTCACTGAGAAGAATAAAAAACGAGGTTCAAGATTCGAGACCAGGCCTGGACGTGAATGTTCCTTTGTGTGTGCCCATTCATGAATTTCATCTAATTTCAAATCACCTTATTGTCGCGATTAGCTTAAATAGGCAAGGAAACGACGTCAAATAAGAAACGAAATACATGAAGCCACTTTGGTGGTTAAGAGCATTCGTGATCTTTTTACTGAAGGCGTTCCAGTCGTGAGACTCGGTCTGAACTAGGGATGGTCAAATCCGGATAAAATTTTAACCGGATATCGGATAATTTTCTATCTTATCTTCAAATATCCATAGCGGATATCGGATAATTTGAAATCATTATCCGGATTTTGTACCGATCCCTAGTCTGAACAAGGGTGTTTTTGTGAATATCTCTTCATCGACTTTATCTCATCATTCATTCTCATCGTCTTATCATCTTAAAGAGGTAAATAAAAGCGACATATAAGAGAACAATACAAAATATAAGAATGAAGGAACGATTACGTATACAAAAGAGTAGGATTTCAACGAAATCAAATAATATGTATTGAATCGATGCATTACTGATTTGGGTGTAACGAATCAGAAATGCATTAGGAAAATAAGAAGAACAGCATTGCAAGTGATGATCACGAGGCATAGCCAGGCTGCCTCAAGAGTTTTTGAGCGTCGTTGTTTATGTTTTTATTACTGAAGGGTGTATGAACGGAACCACAAAAGGCAAACATCAAAGTACATCACGCTAGGGTGCGTGACTTATATGTGTCATTATTGGAAAAATACCTTCCACGTTTGTGGCCGGGCGAGAGTGTTCCTCAGACGTTGATCGCCAACTAGTTGGAAATTGATTGCGGCACTCTGGGCTGCGTTTTGCGTCTCCGCCATTACTAATTAATGAAATTTCTGCGTTCACTTAGCACGGAAAGTGAGCATTGGAGGAAGGACTATTTTTTTCTATTTGGACAGTAGACAGGTGCGCGTCACACTTGCGAAGTCGACTTACTGTAATTGCAGCTATCGAAACTTTTCGAATCAGTGACAAATGTTTACACGACATGTTTGTTCAGGAGACAATATTTTGCAATGCTTAACAGTTTTGTTCTGCCTTTTTGTGAACATGGTCCACTTCCGAATACGACAAAGTAACATTTATGATTCCATTTTTGTTCCAATTTAGCTTTACTTTTATGAGTAAATGAATGAGTTGGTGTTTTAAGTCCACTTTATGCACAGTAAGGCTAATCGGGACTGGACCTACAGTTTAAAATGGGATCTGAACCACTTGTGCCTCCACCGGGTATCGAACCCGGGACCCCTTGATTAAAAGGCAATGACGCTACCACTACGCCATTGGGAAGGCCCTTACTTTTATGAGGGAGAGGTAATTTTTACAAACGAAGTACTTCCGATAAAATTTCAATCCACTTGCGGATTAACGTCTTCTTTCTTGAGAGGCGAGGGATTTGTCTGCCTCCCACTGAGTTGTCGCAGTTATGTAAAATCATATTTTTGGAATTTTTATGACAGTTAAAATTTAATTTTATGTGGAAATCAGAAACAACAAACACACATTAACAAATACTTTTTCCACAGAAATGCAGTTTATGAACAGAATGTAGGTGAAATATTCAGAAAATTGTTAAATGTCTCGGCATATGTCATAATATTATATGTTACCAGATTTGCCCAAATTTCTGTGTAAGTGATCGATCCTTCTTTTATTACCAGAACTTGCAAATTACTGTCCGACGCTGTGAACAAGGCTTTGCACGCGGATACATTTTGCATCTTTATTTTCGAATGGAAAGTGTTCGTTCCCAAGTCAAATTTTCCATCTAGTGAAGAATCTCCCATACTTATGCTTTAATTGCATTACATTGGGTGCAGTGTTCGCAAGCTGTTTGAAGTCCATTTTTATGCTCAAATGTGCTATGACGGCTATACAATATATTTCTATAGGGAAATGTCAGAATCGTATGAAATCGTGCCAGTGAAACGTGAACTGTCTCACAAGCAAAGACTCTTGGGACATCACAGTGGTCCAGATGCATGGAAAACCAGGTCAAAATTCACTGTTTGGTCTATGATATCAGGATGCAGATTTTTTCACAAATTCTATTATTTTAGGGAAGGAATACAATATTTGGACAGTATTATGATATTTTAATGCCAATTGCACTCACAATACATTAAACCACGACTTATGCGTTGTTCAACGTATTTACAATTTCCATCTCGATCGGTTTCAACATCAGCCATTGACTGGAAGGGACGTTTAAGGAAGTCTAATACGTACATCGTTTTGAAGTGTCTATCTCAGACTGCTCTGTGGAGATGACTGGATTCAAGGATGCGAAGGATTACATGCATCATTCCCCCCCCCCCCACCCCCACCCGAGAATTGGTCCGAGTATGGTGTTTTCAAGTATCTTGTGAATGGAAGCTGGCATGTTGATAGAGCGAGAAGTGCAGCTCAATTTTCTGCTTGGTCCCCATCTCAAATTTCACCACGTTTAGGCCCAGTCCATAAGATAAGGATAATTGCTTGAGGAGGTTTCTGTCTATTCCCGTTATATCCACCACTTGCTTGGAGTACTGGGAAAAAATATTTTTTTATGTATTTTTGTCGTTCGACGTCTCACTTTCTATTTGCCTTGGTAAAAGGTAAAAAGGTAAAGTGCTCCCCTATGCTTAGCACCACGCCATGAAGGCGTATAGGGGGTGTGGGGGTAACGCCCCACACTTTCTTGATCCGGTCGTGAGTGGGGGTGATGTGATCAGCATCACGCCCCTGGGTGCATCTATAATGATGCCTAATTCCATCTTCATCTCGGCTTGTATCTTCTGTTTTATTTTCTTCATCAACTGTTTATTTACTTTTCAACTCACCTGCCATTCTTTGATTTCCATGCAGTTCCACGAAGTGTAACGTACCTTGGAGAGGCTAATCCGGAATGTGCCCAGATTTTCGTTCCTGCTAAAATCTATTACCTTCATATTTTTGGGAGTCGTGTCACACACACACACACACATGCCACTAATCTACAATAATGTCACTATTGTGTAGATCTGGGCTAAGTTAGCGCATATAACACTTTTCTGTGAGAGCCGTGGTTTTCTTTTTTAATTGAAGTCTGATCGGCAAGCAAAATCTTGTCGTTGAAGGTAAAAGATTTTGTCAAATAGCAACTTTTCCTAGTTTCTTACATTCATAGTGTATCTTAAGCTGCACAAGGGGTGTGTGAAGAAAATGTCTGTGTCTTGAAATCCTTCTTCCTTGGCCCTATGCTTACATTGAAATTACCCAGATGTCCATCCCAACCCAATTTCAGAAGAATGAAGATCTCGCGTATCCAATTTCATTTTACGACTTTTTTTTTAAAAAAGGGGCAAGAACGGGCGAAAACTACTTTTGGATCCTGAAACTAGAAATATTATTCTAACATAAGATGGTTTAACTTGAGCTTGTTTGAGTCATTTTGTAACTCAACGAGAAGTATCGAAAGAGAAGAAATCTGTGGCTTTTAGCACTAACTTGAGTTCCGGCACATTAACAATTCAAAACTTGATTAAACCAAATGACAAAAATATCTCCTTATAATTAAAGCTTAAAACCAACAAAAAATAAGTTTCAAACCGCAATTGGCATCCGATAAATGATTATAAAGACACAAAACTAACTACGTGGAAAAGTCCTTTCTGCAACAAACTAACAAAGATCACATCATAGCCAAACTTCAAGGATTGGTAGCCAACTGAAGGCGACAATTATTGTGTGACATCAGGTAGTTTTCAATAGAATGGACCTTTTACTCTAGAATTATAAGAGTACCAAATCTACTTTCGCAATTTCAATTTTGGGATTTTTGCCAGGTTTTGCATTCACTTGGACCATGTACAAGTCCTTCTCATAGCTTCTCTGCATATTTCATGTATATTTAATGCAGTGGAGGTAGGTGATGGGCAGGTTATTGCAAGGTTAGGTCGTTAGTCAGTTGAAAGCCAACGTAGCAAGATGAAAACGGGAACAGCTTATAATTATGATTAATAGTGGTAGCAGCAATAGCAGCATATATTGTTTCTACTATAAAATTGTCGTTATTCACGGACGACAGAAGAGTGAGGAGAGGGGAGCACGTTACCACAATAATCCATAATAGTGTGTTTATTGTATAGTATAGTATACTGTCACATCATGGTGAGACTGGCAGATTGAGCTATTTTCACCTTTGTGTTAAGTACTTATACAATTATATTTCACACATTATCAACTTTGTAAGTTAAATTATTCACACGAACTATGAAGCATAACATGTAAAAATAATGTCAGTATTATTATTATTATCATCATCATCTTAGAAACAAATTACACACAGTGACAAATCATGAGACTCCGTGAAAATAGCACAGAAGATAGGTTTAGAACCTGGTGAAGGCGGTCTCTCTCTCTCTTTGTGTATGTATGTGTGTGTGTGTGTGTGTGTGTGTATGTGCGTATGTATACCCCCCATATACGCGTATGTAGGATTGATATAAACTGGTGCACAGCGGCGTGTTGGGGAAGGGTGTCGGTGGGGTTATAGCCCTTCTTTGGCATACTTTCCCTTTAAAGAAAGAAGGCTGGATCTAAGAAATATAAAAAAAATGTAGCATAGAGTACTGAAATACTGCCATAACGTTGCATTATTAAATTTCTGGGCGCTCTGGTATTGCCGCAGTATTGACAGCAACGCACTATTAATAATGAATTTATCTAGTTTACTTCAATTTCAAGCTAAGCCATTTTGCCCGCTGGTATAATTGCGTAGGTTTTTTAGATCAATCGCTTGCATTATTACTACAAACTGATAATGTTCCAACGAAGCAATGAGGGGGAGGGGGGAAGACGACCGTTGAATAAAGATGGAAGAAAATGTCTTGGATGGGGCAAGAAAATGAAGTCGAGTGGAAACTAATTGAACTGATCAAGTTGAAGTGGAGACAGCAAGGGTTGTGTGGCATCAGGAACGCGCTGAAGCAAGATCCGTGAGTCAGAAACTTCCTCTGCCCAGTCCCAACAGTACCACTCCGTACCACCTCGCGTGCTTCGTATCACCCCAGCATTCCACACAGCGACAACAAACTGTCAATATCCGCTAGCCACGCTCACCTCCGGTTGATAGCCATCTGGCAAGGGTTCTGCAGGCCCAAGTTCCCTCTGATGGAAGGGGAAGGGTATTTATTGTGCGCAACACAATTGTTTTATCCCCGACAATGTTTTCTTTTGCCAAGTGACCGTTTCACCTGAAAATTCGCCTTGCTACCTTCTTGTCATTCTTAATCTCACATTGTATATTTTAATATATAGGTATACACGAATAAAAATACATATGGGGCATTTCATGTGAAAGTGTCCCTGAACCTCAACTTTTAAGATTAAATGCAATGCAACTTTATCCAATCTTGTGAGCGAACAATCTAAATTCGTCTTTTGGATAAAAATTCAAGTATTATACATAATTAAGATAGAAAGTAGAAGGTATTTTGCATATTATTAGTTTATTTTAACTTTTTGATTCACTTGTGTTTTCTATTGTGTCCCACCCGTGACACCAAGACACAACTAATTTCTCCCTCAATTCCACTAGAATATTCAAAGGTCAATCTTTGTCTTAAATATTTTATTTTCATCAATTGACAATTCACAGAAATTAAAATAAATTTATTATTAAGTATAGAGCCAGTGTTTCGTCTGTCCCATCCGTGACACAAAATTGCTCACTTATAAGTACACATCTGGGAAAGTATTTGAAGGGTATAGTTATGTTTAATCAACAGTGTTAGGCTTCATATTTCATTGCACAGAACTTGAAGAAAAATATTGCTTAACGTATCAGTAGAATAGTTACTTTAATATAAAAGAAATGTAGTCCGCGTGCCCCACCCGTAATAATGGAATGGCCCATATACATACATGTATAGATTAAATAAGATAGATAGATAAATACATCCTTATGTATCCTGACAAGGGATCACACATAAGCTATCACAGTTTCCGAATTAGCATTGGCAATTTGGCAATTACCATTAGGTTGGAATATAGCTTAAATTCACCTACTAAGTTTGGATAAGTAATTAAGGGGACGTATTCAGATGGTCACAGGTTCAAATACCGCTGCCAACGATCATAACTAAGGTTTTGGCAGACTATTACCAAGGTCCCTATTCCTGGCATTTAATTTGCTTACATTTTCTAAATCTCCTTCGGTAGAGTTCCTAACTTAGTTTTCTTCTTGGGATATGCAATAAAATATTATGTATGTTCTTTTCAACGATAGAGAGCAATGAATTATTACATTTATCGGAAAATCGGGAGGCGAAGTCAGTCACTTCCCCTTATAACTTAGTTTTTTGAAGTAATGAAAAAATTTTCAAGACGATATTTATAAAATTCATGTAGGATATTACATAATTTTGCATACATTTTATTATACTTTTAATTGTGAATATATGTGTATTGAGTAAAAAGAAGCGATGAGCAGAGCGATAAATAAGAAAGAATATTAATTTAGTCAAAAATACTGAGGTATGCGTGAGAGGATGTAAATAATAAAAATAATACTACAATGTAATTTGGATTTGCGTCTCCCCGTTAGTGTGGCGGAAAATGATTTCGTATCGTAATCGTGGAGTACTGGGTTCGATTCCTGGAGGAGGAACGTTGCAAAGTGGTTGAGATTCCACTTTAAACTATAGGCCCAGTCCTAATTTGCCTGTCTTAGCATAAAATGAATTTAAACGTTGCCAATGTATATAAAATACTTTTTTAATTGTCTACTCTGAAACTTCTGAAGAAAAAAAGACTTCCCTCGTAAGCCTTGAAAACACGCAACGCAAGGGTGAATTATTGCTACTGACCTGTCCCTCTGTCACGCCCTCATCGCAGTTAACTGAAGTATGCAAGGCCATTATTTAAATCGACCAACCAGAAGCCTTCTTCTAAGAAAAGAAAAGTAAGAGCCAAATATCGTAAACTTTCAAGTATAAATGTTCAACTGTTTTTTTAAAGACTAGATTAAAGAGTAAGTAAGGAGGCGGGTGACGTCAGGATTAGTTCGTTTATTTGAATTTCTGCCTTATCGCGAGTGCAATGTTTAATTTTTAAAGATGTTAATATATTTTTATGAGAACTTTTGGTTTTATTTTAAATATTATGGTAGAAATCGGCTTGGTGGAATGGAACATAAAACAACACTGCAAAGCCGGTTTCACAGTTAATTTCTGAGAACTCATGCGAATATATGCGAAATTTATTGTCCCTATATTTATTTCTGAAAACAGAGTAACTCGAGGACAGGATATACATTTGGAGGCCCAGAGCTGATAGCATGGGGGAGAGGGGAACGGGAGCTCTAGTAACTGCTGATAGGCCTGTGTATGTTATCTTCCAATATCAAATATAATGATCCAATTTTATATGTATTTTTCTTATTTTACGTCGCTTAGGCTAATTGCAACGATGGAAATGAATGATAATTGGCTGAAAGCGAAGAGACATACACAAAGTAACAAGCATGGCTCGACCGAGTCGAGAATCGAACATGGAACATTCTGTGGCGAGGTTATGAGTCGACCACAATGTCAGTTTGTTATTCGTCTCTCATATTTTGACCGCGTTGCAGGACCCCTCCCATTCTCTCATCCCCCATATTTTGCGGCCCTTTTGAAAGCTGTTTCGGTTTCCAGGTGGATTCACCATTCTAAAGTCTCTCTCCGGATACGGGCAATCCTATATGAGAACTTCGTATAGATGTGATTTGCGGCGGTCTCGATTTTATGTAGATTTCCTGTAAACAACCTACAGTAAACTCAGTGTCTGTGACACTTCATTGGCAGAATGAACAATTTATTTGTGAAGAAAGCCTCCTTTGTAGCAACAGATGTAAATGCTGATGCTATCACAAGAATCGATGTTTCGTGTTTGGCAAGCCCGACAACCGACATTGATTGTTTCCTTTTGATTGTTGCGATAAGATTGTGCGTGCGACAGTGCGAATGACCGGAAATGATACACATTGTCGAGAAATATTGTACTATTGCACACAGTGGCGGCGATTCGGGAGGCATGGAAGACATTAGCCCCCCACTTTTGCCATTTTTTTTCCTCCGCGCTATGTCCTCTTAATGCTAAGCCTTGTCTGCAAAGAGAAAGTAATCTGCCCCCAGTTTTGGCACCCAATCGCCACTACTGATAATGCGTACCAATTGAACTTACTGGATGACACTGGCGCACGTAGGATTTTTTCGGGGGGGCTGAACTTGTGAACTTGGATGGTACATAAACAGTTTTAATCTGCGAGGTACAAAATTCGTCTTTCATATACACACACATACATATATAATTCCATTTTAGAAGAGCACACATGGATTTCCTGTTTTTACATAAATACATTTTATTTCTTTATGTTTTGGAATTTATGGTTATTTTAAACTAGACCTCGTTTTCGGCTCATTTCGAATGTGATAGAACTGAAAATCAGAATTTTGTCATTTGAAAGTAGCGGACAAACATGCATCTATTCATTTTAATGCAGGGCGCGATTTGAAGGGGCAATAGGAGGGGTCCCGCCCCCTTCTTATTTTGAAACATCAAATCTCTGGTTATGAATAACACATCTCAACCGGGTATCATTATTTCCAACCCACTTGTAAACTATACCGTACTTATGGTGGTTCAGTTGAATTCAATTAAGTTTATTGCATCATACCTACACACAAAAATTTCGTTACGCAATTTATGGCGACTCTGTAAAGTGGCGCCAATTTATATGGGTTCGTGGGACCCAAGTCCACCCAATAATTTGAGATTTTTTGTGAACTTATAATTCAAGTGTTAGCACAACCAATGTTTTCGAAAAAACGCCCCAGGCTGTCTCAGTTTTAGATGCCATGTAATCGGTATTTTTTCAGACTTCTGGTGTTTCACAAGTACTTTTGTATCGAATACTAAAACTGGGTTGTGTTTCTGACGTATGTTGGGTCACTTCGTCGTTTAATCCTGTACGAGAGCTTGTTTAGATCTGTAGTGTTTTGTTGTCATAAAAATAAGTCGACATGGTCCCTAATCGACGCGTGGGAGGTTCAGGTTTGAAGGATTGGTAAAACATTTGGTAAAGTAGTTATTTATGATGGAATTTGCTGTATTTTAAGACTCTCTACAAGAAATTACTATCATTGTACATTCAAAATCAAAATGCTTCAGTATTTAGAACAAAGCAAGAAATTGACATGGCTTCTCTCGAAACATTGAAACCAACTGATTCACCGTGTAGGAGGACGGTGGTTCAGGAGTTAGAAGAAAACCATTTGTTCGAAAGCAATTTTTTAAATCTTTGGTGGACAATATGAATAGCCGGTTTGAAGACTTAGGTTTCTTTTCGCATGTGGTCCTTTTAAATGCACACACACGGCATTTCGATGATTAGGAACCTGTGTTTTATCGTGACATTCCAGGTGAAATTTAATGTAAGCGAAAGCATGTGTGCGTCACTAGTTAAATATTTTCACATTTACAAAGAAAATCCAAAACACATTTCTACCTCACTCAAGATTATGTGAATTCAATTGAAATTGTACCAATACTTACAGCTGAATGTGAACGCCGGTTCAGTGCCATGATTATGAATCTAACCTTTACTGAACAGTTTGAGATTAAATATATTTGCTTGGATCATAAAATGCATCGGCGTATATCAATTTTCGTGATATCCAGTTGTTAGTGTTTTATTTTCATGAGATATGAGATCCAATTACCATTTCAAACCTTCGTTTTAAAAGTTATCCAAACTCAAAAATGGTTATCGGGAGTCAGTTTAAGTTTTTTTTCTGACTTCATTTGATTTTTTTTTTTGTTTTCTAAAAATTTCTGAGAAGCTGTAGCCCCTTCAGCCCTTTCCGCGTACGCCAGTGCTGGATGGTGACATTGTTCTTGTCAAGAGCACCACAACCTTAGGAATTACTCATAGATAATACCTGCCACCACGTAAAAGTCTTCGCTCCTTAAAAAAGATCAATACAGTACTCTATGGGGTGCATGGTAATATTTAATGAAGTCGTTTAAGAGATCCAAATTTCTCGCAACGTTTTTTTGGTAATATTTTTGCGGTATTCATAAAACGAGATAAACAAGGATTATGAATTGGGACAAAACTCTAT
This sequence comes from Lepisma saccharinum, assembly GCF_977018435.1. NCBI lineage: Eukaryota > Metazoa > Arthropoda > Insecta > Zygentoma > Lepismatidae > Lepisma > Lepisma saccharinum. The sequence goes on from NC_139229.1 coordinate 183,679,301, forward strand.
ACCGTGTGATTACAAATTATTGGACGATTTCATAAGACTATATGAAGATTAATACGTACATTATCTTACAAGGTAGGTTATCTAAGTGATCCCCTTCCGATTTCCATGAAACTTGGCAGGTGTATAGAGGAGCCCAAAGGAAGAAATGCGTGTTTTTGTGTTTCAGCTAAAAAACTGTTTTAGGGGGCAAAAAAAAACCTCAAATGTTAAGATGAGAACAAATTGAAGTGGGGATCTGACCCCTGTGCCCCCCTCCGATTTCCATCAAACTTGGCAGGTGTATAGAGGGGCCTAAAGGAAGAAATACGTGTTTTGTGCTTCAACTAAAAAAACAGTTTTAGGGGGCAAACCCCCTCAAATGTCAAGATGAGGAGAAATTGAAGTGGGGATCTGACCCCGAAACCACGTAAATATGGCATAGGAAGAACACGCACATATAATTGGAACACACACAGCACAGAACTGTAGGATTGTTGGTACAAAACGCAAGTGCTATCGTGAAGGACGATAGCGGTTGAAGTTCTGTGCTAATAGTACTGGAAGATACACAAGTGGGACACTTGAGATATGAAGTGCATATCACTGGTAAACACAGCTCTGTGCTGAGTGTGTTCCAATTATATGTGCCTGTTCTTCCTATGCCATATTTACGTGGTTTCGGGGTCAGATCCCCACTTCAATTTCCTCATCTTGACATTTGAGGTTCCCCCAAAACAGTTTTTTTTAGCTGAAACACAAAAACACGTATTTCTTCCTTTGGGCTCCTCTATACACCTGCCAAGCTTCATGGAAATCGGAGGGGACACACGGGTCAGATATCTACTTCAATTTGTCCTCATCTTGACATTTGAGGGATTTTTGCCCCCTAAAACCGTTTTTTAGCTTAAACAAAAAAAAACATATTTCTTCCTTTGGGTCCCTTTATACACCTGCCAAGTTTCATGGAAATCGGAGGAGGACACAGGGGTCAGATCCCCACATCAATTTCTCCTCATCTTGACATTTGAAGGGGTTTTGCCCCCTAAAACAGTTTTTTTTAGCCGAAACAAACAAGAAAAACACGTATTTCTTCCTTTGAGTCCCTCTATACACCTCCCAAGTTTCAAGGAAATCGGATGGGGACAGTTAGATAACCTCCCTTGTTAGTGTCATTTGAAAGAGGGAAGTTTGAAGTTTTTTTTACCAACTTTAGATGCACTCGATGTTAGCCCCACGTAATACGGCAGACGTCCAGGCAGTGATCTCATTCTTGCCAAACCCTCTCAAGCATGTCTGGTGTGACGTTCTCGATGGCTCTGTTGATGCGCCTTCTCAATTCTGGCAGTGTAGCTGGAAGTGGAGGGATGTAATCATTGTCCTTGACGAACCCCCACAGGAAGAAATCACACACTCTGAAGTCCGGTGAGCGTGGTGACCATATGCAGAATGTGTCGTCTGCGACCGTTGCACGACCAATCCATCTACCTGGCAGGTGTCTATTTAGGTACCCCCGGACATCCTTATGTCAATGTGGAATGGTCCCGTCTTGGAAAATGAACCCCTGTTCGTCCTCTTCCGTGAGATGTGGCATTAACCAACTTTCTAACATGTCCAGGTAAATTTTTCCCGTGATAGTGTTCTCGGCAAAAAATAAAAATGGGCCAAACAAGTTTACTTTTGGGCTGTCACGTTCTACCTCAATGACAGTGAAGGGGTTCTCGGATCCCCATATCCGGACATTGTGTCTATTGACTTTTCCGGATAAATGAATGTCGCTTCATCACTCATGGTGATTCGTTCCAACAAACCCTCATCCTCTTCCATTTTGGCCATCAAATTCTCACAAAACGCAAGCCTATTTGCTGGATCATCAGGCCGCAGTTTTTGTACCAGTTGCAGTTTGTACGGGAACAACTTTAATCTCTTCCGTAGAATCTTCCTCTGTTTATGTTGGTACCTGCAACTGCTGACTGGCTCTTCGCACTGATTTCTGAGGGCTTCGTGTCAAACTTTCACGGACTCTGTCGACGGTCTCTTCACATATACTTGGACTCCCTGCGCGTCCTTTTCGTTGATGACAGGACAGATGCATCCTCTATAGCGAAATTGTTAAACTTCCTACGGATTGACGACGGGGGGGGGGGGGGGGAGCACGACGTCCAAATTGCCGTGTAAATGCCCGTCGAACAGCAACAACACTGTCTCTTCGTGCATATTCAATCACATACCAGCTACGATCGGTTGGCAGCGCAGCCATTTCTCCAACACCGCTAGGAAAAGAAGAAAAATGAAAACAAATTAAAATCACATGACAACTTCGAAAACTTCAAACTTCCCTCTTCCAAATGACACCAGGGGTTTATCCAGGATTTTTCCCTTGGGGGGGTGTTGGAAAATTTTGGGGGGGTGTAAGTTTGGGGAAGTTAAGTGCATATTATAGAACGTTTTAAAAATGTTCGCCCTAATTCAATTTGTTCATGGATGTTTCTAGAGATTCAACCCCCCCCTCCCTTCTCTTCACGTAACATTTCAGAAGAAAAAAGATGGAAAATAGATTAATGTTAACATTTCAGTTTAATGTTTCGAGTATTGCTTTCCTTCCGATAATGTTCAGTACTTGATTTAATCAATCGTTAGACAAAACACAAGGAATGACATTAAAAACACAAAATTTTAACATATTATTACCAGGAATCATTTCATGCAATTCTTAAGCTAGTTATAAAGAAATTAGGAACACTTGCGCAATATTTTATCTGTATTTGTATCGTTCTTGCCGTAGGTGTAACTCGGAGTTCAATTTGGGGCTGCCCAATTGAAATATCAGTGAGAATGCGTTGCATGGGTGTGAGCGCACTTGGCTGTCTGAAGTAGTAGTAATAAATACAGATATAATATGACTTAAATAATTATGACACTGCCAGCGAAGTGAGCAAGGAAATTTTTAGAACTATTTCTTTGCAAACTGATTATGCATATTATTATTTAAACATAGCGACAGTATCCCATGATGTTTACTCTTTACAATCTTGCTTTGCTCGTTCGTTGAAGACTTCAATATGAAATTCCTTGACCGATTTCATTCAAAAGCAATATCAAGTATCTATCAAACGTGCATCCCAACTTCCCACTATATTTTAACGTCTTCATGGCCATGCTCTAAATACGTATATCGAGTTTCATTACTTTATTTCAGTTTTTGAATCATCGTTTAAACAGAGATTTGAAAACACCAGCAGAATTTGGAACTCACTCGCTACATAGAACTACTAGAAATTATACATGCATATTTTTTAACTGTTAGAACAGGAGGGGCAGGGGGGCATGTTGTGAGGTAAAGAGGACGCCGAACGAGCAAAGCAAGATTGTAAAGAGTAAACATCATGGGATACTGTCGGTATGTTTAATTAATAATATGCATATGCATTATACCCTTACAAAACTTGGGAAAATACGCTTGCCGCTTTTGAGAGTATCTTTCAAATACTAAATGAGAGACCAGGGAATTAGGAGTCACGTGCCTCTTTGCCTTAAAGAAAATGAAATAACAAGTGCAAATAAACGCATGGCATGTTAACTGCAAAAGGAAGGCAAGGAATTTTTCACTTCTAAATTGAGGCAATGCTTTATTTTCAATTATTTAAAAATTGAATAGCATTTATTTCACTATCCAACACAAAGAGCACAATGAACCAAACAAATTTTCTCTCTCCGCGTTTTCCAGCAGGCAGTGGCAACCACCGTCGTGCCCTCACTGGTGCGCCTATGGTCGGATATAAATTTCGGACTTAATGTAAATTAAATTTATTTTATGTATAATTCCTTACACTCAGGCCCGTAGCCAGGAATTCTTTGTAGGGGGGGGGGGCAAAGTCAATCCTAGAGGGGGCAAATTTTTAATATATTGTGTCTCATTGGCAGTTATAGCAGGGTACATAGAGGTACTTGACCCCTCCCCCAAAAAAGATAAGTAACAGAAATGGGATGATATCTTGAAACTGTAACGGACAAAAAAACAACTTCGAGCAACATCAAATGGCATTTTTTCGATAATGACCTTTCCAGATTGCCAAAGAATATAAAGTTTAACATAAATAGGCTAATAGGGACTGTATCTACTTGATATTTACAGGTTCATAATGTTAATAGACGATTAATGGTCCTCTCTGCAGAACTGATTAAGGGAGCCCTTTATAAATCATGCTTCATAATGATTTCCTCTAGTTTCCAGTATGCAAGATTTTTCTGCACAAAGGAATCTAACGAGAATCCAACAACACCATTGTGTTGTGTTATGCAAGAAAAATCAGATTAATTAAATAATAATGGTTACATATTATCTACACTTTGATGAATTGTGTAAAAATTTGTAATATTTTTTTTTGTACTTGCTAAAACATGGGTCCCTTAGTCCACCACGGACTCTATTTCCTTCAAAGGGGAGACTCTTGCATACAATGTTTGCCTACTGGTTACTTTAACCATTTTGCAAAATATTGTGTGAATTGTATTATATTATAGTTGAATACATGTTTTGACACCTGCCAAACAATAGGGCCTCCTCGATGGCGCAGTGGAGCGTCGTAGCCTTGTAATCAAGGGCTCCCGGGTTCGATACCCGGTGGAGGCACATAGTGGTTCGGATCCAACTTTAAACTGTAGGTCCAGTCCCAATTAGCCTTACTGTGTATAAAGTGGACTTAAAACACCAAATCAATCAATCAATCAAACCTGATAAACAAATAGGAATACCTTGATTGTTCAATGACTTCTTGGATTACAGTGTCATCATTAATATTTCATAGAAAGAAATTGTTTTAATAGGATGCAAATAATTTTACGGGGCGCCATAGCATTCTCTTTAACATTTTTTTTCATATAGATCGTTTGGCTCCCAGGGCCGACTCTCACCGCCCCATAGCTATGGCTCTGAACTTGGGCTATAAGAATAGAAGACATTGCGAGCGAAGCGAGCAAGAAAATTTTACGAAATGTATTTTTATTTGTAGAAAATTTGAAATCGAGAGGGGGGCAATTGCCCCTTGCAAGTGCCCTTGGCCGTCTCGAAGACAAATGCAAGGAACTCGTAAAAACTAATTCCATCATGACTATCCAATTGTCCTGCTATTCTTAGATTCTCCTAGTCTGTTTTTTTTTACATCAATGTTTGCTTCCCCTAGAATGGATGGTGGGGGGACAATGCCCCCTGCCGCCCTGTGGTTGCGGAACTGATTATGAGTGTCTCTTCATCAATTTCACGTCATCATTCATTGTTGTGATTAGCTATAAGTGGCAGAAAAGCAACGCCAAGTAATAAGAATCAAATATCCACTCCCTCTCTTTAAATACATGAATCACTATTACTAAAAAGGAAATGTTTGCCCCCCCCCAATCCTGATACGACATTATACCTTCATAAATCACAAAATAAATAAGTGTATTTGTTATGTTGCTAGAGTAATTGTAAAGATTAGTGAGAATTCCAGGTGTTCTGTATTTTTCACAGGGGGGCAAAGCAGGCTCTCAGGGGAGCAGTTGCTCCCTGCCCCCTCTAGCTACGGGCCTGCTTACACTTCCTTTGCTTCCTCTGAAAAGTTGAATAAAATTAAACATGTCATTATGTCAGGGAACCGACTAGATACAAAGAGAAAGACATTTTTTACTAAAGCTATATGTTTGCAAACTGACAATAACTTTAATTTAATAGGGTGCCAGTAATTTCACAGGGCACCACGACGTTAACGCTTTTCTATTTTTATCTGTTTTGCTTGTTCGGCACCCCATTTGTACTTAGCGCCCAGGCAAGCACCACACGTGGACCCTCCCCCTTTTACAAAGGTAAGAACTCTTGGAGCCACAAAAATGGTCATCAACTATAGACGTGAATGAATCACTTAGGTTCTTCATGAAATATTTGCCATTTTATATCGAATACTCTGTCAGGAAATTTTATATTGGTACTTTATGAATAACGGTTGGAAGAAATTATACCTACATATAGTGTCACTGATTTTCTACTCACCACTTTCGGTTTCTTTCTGTCTGGTTTTTCATTTTCTCTATCTTCTTCAGACAGTTTTGAAAGTAAAGTTTCAGACATTGTGATACACTAAACAGAACGACAACACACGAACGGAGATGCTACACTGAGACTGACCTAAGGCCAAAGGCATTTGACTGTTCTTTTCTCTACCACTCCAAAATCATTCATATCTTTGAATTTCTTCCCTTACTTTTATCGTACATTTTTCACATGTAAGAATCGAAAGGAAAATGCAACAAAATGTCAATTTCATTGACTCAGGGCTTGAATAATTGAATTTACGAATCTGTAACGTATTTAAGAAATATATAAGGTATTCAAATGCTGAACTGTCAACACTGTGCGCGGAATCTGCTCCCTGATGGAGGGCGAGAGGTCAGTTTGACATTTTCCAGATGGCAGTGTTCCTTCCCTAGAGCTGACCGAAGCCTTGTCAAGGAAGCTGGTGTTTCCAGGAAATGACAATGCTGCACATTCCACCCTCCTTCCTTGGCACTTTGGTTTTAGTTGATCGAAAGGTCCATTGGATTACGCTTCTTCAGCTACAAATGATTTCTTTCTGTTAATGTTGAAGTATTGTTATTCTATTGTTGATATAAACATCCATATTTACACCCCCCTACAGGGGGGGTGTTCCACTTTTCTGCTTGGGGGGGGGGTGTTCACCAAAATTTGGGAGGGTGTTGGGGGGGGTGTTAGGGGTGTGTGGATAAATCACTGAATGACACTAAGATAGTTTATTAATGTTCAGTATTAGTGAAAATATAGCCTTATGAAATCGTCCAATAATTATTAAAAGGTTTTTTGATAATGTAATTTCGTACACAAACTGAAGGTACCGCATATTTCATGACTATATTACGTTGTGTGCATTTGCTTTCTTACAAATACGTAACATTCTCCAATAAATCATTATGCAAGAATGAAACTATGTTTTGGATAAGGAAATGTAAATACTGACATTTTCATAATTTGCATATACATTTGCAAATTTCTAAAACTCTGTAAATTAATGTAAAATTAACGTTTTGCTTACAATACAGGGTGGCTAAAAAAGTCACTTAACACCCCCGGTACAAGGCCACTGCAGCGTGCAATGTGGAAATGGTTATGACCAATCGTTATCAGGCCAGGGGGGGACCACATTGACGCCACCCGCGTGGTCGGCGGCCATCTTGATGTCCGCCATCTTGAATTCAACTTCAGAATTTTAAATGGGAAGGGGGTGATATTATATATCAAATCAGGCTAGAATTTCACGAGAAATGCAATGGTGAAGGTTTTTTCGATGTATCTTTAACCAGTAAAAAGTTATGAATGAATTCTTGCACCAATTTGCTCCTTTTCGAGGTGTTAGAAAAATGACTTAAAATTTGTTTAGCGCATCGGTAATGCATAGAGATCAAAGTGATGTCTAGGGAGAAAAGTTTTCATGTCATTGCACACGATTTTAATCAGATACATCCACGAAGAGCTGTGCATTATGAATGGTTGTCGCAAGCAATTACAGTGTGACGCTTCCATTAAATGAAAAGTCCTTCATCCCCTTTCCATTTAAAATTCTGAAGTTGAATTCAAGATGGCGGACATCAAGATTGCCGCCGACCACGCGGGTGGCGTCAATGTGGTTCCCCCTTGGCCTGGCAACGATTGGTCATCACCATTTAGATGTTGCACGCTGCAGTGGCCTTGTACCGAGGGTGTTAAGTGACTTTTTGAGCCACCCTGTAGAATGAACATACAACAACAGAATGTCATTCAAATTTTCATATCTTGACTAACGAAAGTTGAACCCTTTAAATTATTTTTCTATGTATGTGGCCATGAGGGGCAATGTTGCTGCTCTGTATGGTTCTACAGATCACCTCCAGTGGCAATAGAACACTAAAATATGTTCCAGTTTGAAACCCGTTTGAATTTCCACAAAATGAATGCATTGCTGTATTCGATGTCAAGCGAAGCTAACGAAACAATAGCCGTTCATTACTCACAGGCAGAGGCAGGTATTTATGGAGATTAATTTTACTACTTCTGCCTTTTATTATTCCTGCCATGCCAGTGAAAGACTGTTTTACATCCTGGCGGAGATAGATTGAAATTGCTGAAAAGTAAATTCTCTTACAATTTATATATTTACTCATTTTAGCGTTACGATACAATAATAACGCTAATAAAATAATTATAATTGAAGATTCGGTACATCTCGTAAAGGTGTGTTGTATTCACAAGAAGAGTGATTACCCGCACTACTTAAGAAATATTATTATGGTGACAGTGTGAGAACTACTACTATAAGTTAATCCTTTGTTTCTGACAATATTGTTAATGTCTGTGTTTATGTTCATCCTGCAGGTGAAGTTGATACATAACTTTTAACTTTGTTACTGGTGTGGTCAATTACTATTTCTTTGTCCAAACATAAATTACTATTGAAAAATATCATTCAACATTTATTACTGTACTAATTCAATGTATTTACCTCTGCATTTTACCTTAAATTACATCCCCAAAGTGCAACACTACACGTGTTTTTCCAAAGCGTCTATACAAGAAAATTATATCTTACAATAATCTTTCAGAGTTTGTAAAAGACACTGGTAACCAACCAAACCGTTTGCATACACAAGCCAAAAAAATTGGCAAATGTTGGATTTTTCTGTTTTAGAAGCATTGAGCTTCTGCAACATCTACAAGTACACCCCCTTTTTTGATTAAATTTTTGAAGATACCTACGAATGCATAGTTACATAGATACGTTGAAAAGAACTTTCATCATAATAAATTCGCTATTATACGTAACATCTGTGATAATTCGTGATAATGTTCATATTTTACATTTGGATCCCATCTCGTTAATTGTCGTGATTGCTTCATCGACAGATTTAGTCACCTCCTAGTTTGCGACGATAATCAAGTGTTGTGGTTATCGCGATCTATAGGGTTATTCGTAGATTTTTCACGGAAGGGGGTCAGTTCGAAGTTTAAATCTACTTTATGCATATATAGTCTAATCGGGACTACAGGTTAAAGTGGAATTGGAATTCCTCTCACTGCCATACGAACAGGACAATCGAGTTAATTTCGGTTGCGCTGAGATACTATTTGGTATACGTCTATCAGTCCGCCGGTCTCTTCGACGGAGTTGTTAGCACACCGCGCTAAGACGCCAGAGGTCCTGGATTCGAATCCCGGCCTGGGCATGGCTGTTCTTTGCGTGTCCCTTCATCGATTTCATCATATCTTCACTCGTTCGTCTTCGCGATTAGCCACAAGTAACAGAAATGTGAAGTCAAATTAACCAAATTAATCAATGAAACGCCTACAAGTCCACCAAAATTTGCCTTAATAGCTCTGGTTAGCTACTGAGATATTGATAGTTGACACGGAGGGACCGGCGCATAAGAGTGGCCTACTTCTTTTTCAGCTTCGCTGATTAGTGTTAAAAAAAATAGGAAAGATAATATAATACTCAAGTAGTCGCATATGGAGTTATGAGTTATTGAAGAAATATTATTCTAGGTATTGCTTCCATTAAATAGTAACTTATAGTTACTTCATTTCTTGGACAGGGAACATTGCAAGAACGTCTCTCTCCTTCAAGACGTCCCTACGAGATTTCATGTTGGTTCAGTTGTACGGATAGGATACTCATGAAACCTCTTCCATTTACAAAACAAAACAGTACGGACGATGTGGGTGGAAAAATTAACTCGAAGATACGTACAATTATAAGATACTATTATTCTCCTTCTTAGAACAACATAAAGGAAAATAATTCCCTTAAAGAAAATTTTAAAAAATCAACGGAGGAAAGGTTAGAGAAAGATTTCAATAAATCGTCAGCCACTCACTGTATAACTTGTTCAAATTGCCCAGACCCAGACATACATATATTTGCACCAGTTTCAACGACATTAAGAGTGTTATTTTTATATAAAGAAAAGACCGACTTAATAATAACATACCCAGTCAACAAAGCAAGTCTGAGAGTTGGTGGCGTGACATGACACATGCCACAGGAAGTCCAGAATGTAAAGCTGAGGGGTGGAGGGTCAATGGGTGAACAAAGCACAAGTCATGTGGTTCCCACGTGCTTCGATCTCACGACTTTTTTTATTCTTAAAATGGTAGGAGGAAAGAATGGTTCTTTCACAAAGGAGCGATAAAGGCTTTTTCTCTTACAAATGGCTAAGTGTAGGTCATTGATCAGTTGCATGCGCTTCGATCCATAAAAAAATCAGAAAAAATGTATTACTATCGCTTTCATAATGTTTGCTGTACGTGCAGCTTTTTATGCTTCGCATACTCAACACCAATGGCATAGCGTAATTTCCTGTGCCCCCCCCCCCCACACCCGCAAGTAAAATATTAGGGACCCATTAGTAATAAAATTATCGAGAATACTACGGTATAACTAACGTATGTACCATTGATGATGCCAGAGGAGGGCGGACCACAATAATTAACTTTTACCCCAAATACCCTGCCCGCAATTTTTTTTATCGACTTATGTATCAGCGTAGTAGCTTCTGGAAACTAAGTCAGGATGGTCTCAATCTCTGAGAAACTGGAAAATATTTTCTATTACTTCATCGCAGTGGCACAATCAGGATTGTTTCTAGGAGGAGGTAGGACGTTTCATGCAGCCAAATAAGTACATGATCGTATTTTTATCCTTGACACAATTTATATTTTTAAAAACTAGGTTACTTAAATACATGCACAGATATTGAAAAATAATGTTTTATGTGAAATTGTTTAATTTGATTTGCACTTTCCGATGGGCGAAGCTTCAGCCCCAGATCAATATCAAGGGAAAAGTCGCTGACATTCGCCTAATAACACTATAGTAATAGTGACTAATATATTCAAGCTAACTTAATACTTCAGTTGTGGATGTTGAACTGGACCTCTAGACTGGCAGTGTTGATCAAAGATCACAAGGCCAATGGAATCTACTACGAATAAATAGAGAGACAGGTAATAAAGTGGCGATGGGGCTCTATTCACTGAAAATGTATCATTCGATGAGAGGTCGATTGGAAGGACTGGACCCCCCAAAAGGTTTGTTGCCACGTACATGGTGTCTAATTTTGTTTTGTTTTTGGACCTCGGTATTATTAATCATACTTTTAACAATGGCATTTTTTTTTTAATATACCACCGAGCTTACATTCCTTAGACTTTTTCATGAAACAAGACCTGTAATTAGTAGCTCATCAGTGATCGAAGTGTGTGAAATACAAAAACGTTGATAAAATCCTTGAAATTTGCAGTCCAAATGCCTTCAAAACGGCTTAACTAACTTTAACTTCCCATTTGGGTAAATAGCCAAATTCTTGATTGGAATGGTGAAAATGGGGGAAGGATTGTGATATAACACCATTAGCCTCAACCTGGACACACCACTGATCAGGGGTGCCCATCCCCCCCAAGGCCAATGGCACATCCCTCCCAAATAACCCATCATGCATCGCTCACAAAATCATGTCATAATCCCATTAGAATTTAATTGCGACAGTGTATCTACTGAAAGTAACGTTTTTTAAACTTTATTGAACACTATACTTGATCTGCCCCTCCCCCCAAAATAGTTTGGATGAATACGTAATAATTAATTGCTATTTGAATACCTGTTAAATTGCCCATGTTAAAGTGTTTGTGGGTGGAGAATTACATTTTAAAGACCCACAATTTGGGTATTTGACACAAATTGTTACACAATTTAAGATAGAAAATTCAATCTGGGCAAACCAAATAACACTGACTTGTTCATGTGACCAATTCAATTATTGTTTCACGAGACATACACAGAAGCCTAGCTATACGAGACGAGAATATAATAATACAGTAAAAATAAGGTGTCTCCGTCAAAGAACTTGCCCCCACTGCAGTGCACTGCTTGGGGTGATTATAATTATGTTAGTAATGCACAGCAATAATTACATGGATTTTATCTTAAGTGTAAATTTACTTGCTATATTAAAATTAGACTGCAACAATAAATTAGGAATGCGAATTTGACATTTTTTTATTTTTCTGTTTTATTGGGCAATGCACAAGGTGTTATTATGAAACACTTAGTACAACTATTGCAGGCATACAGGGAATCAATTATACAACAATCTTGCTAATAGAACTACATAAAAAATTATACACGTCCTTTAAATTAAGCAGTGGCGTCGATTCGGATACGTGGGGGAGGGGTAGTTTGCTCCCCCTACATTTTGCCACTTTTGCCCTCACTCTGTGTCCTCTTTTGCCCCCTCCAGTTTTGGCACCCAATCGCCGTTACTGTCAGTATACCAACACGAAGCATAATATTTTAAGAAATGATATTGTTATTCAATATCGAGAATATTTGTTAAGCCATGCAAGCGAAGCGAGCAAGAACATTTTTATATCCATTGCTTTGGAGGCTTGCAAGAGTATGAATTTAAAGGGGTGTCAATGCTTTCATAGGATCCCACGATATTTACTCTTTTCCATCTTGCCTTTTTGCGCCAAAAATGTGTGCATACCATATCGCTAAATAGTCCCCCAAAATAAAATGTTCGACCCCTCCCCCGTATTACAGAAATCCCTTGATCATCTAAGATATAACACCTTATAGAGCTTCATATTTCCCCTCAAATTTAATATTCAATATTGGGCATTACCTCCTCCAAAAACATAATTCTGTCCCAACATCAGATTCTCCGCAACAGTCTCAAACGTAATAGCAATACACAAGAGTTTGATATCTCCCCCAAATTTAATGCTCCCCCCAACTAAAATTCCTGTCATAATCTAAGACTTAATGCTGATATTCAAAAGATGGATATTGCCCCCCCCCCACCGTTCAATTCTCAATCCCCCCCAGAATCCATTCAATTTAAGGCCTAATATGTAAGAGTTGGATATTGCCCTCAGATAATATTACCCGTTACAATTACCTTGGCATCTGCAGCAATGGTTAGTTGATAACAAACCCCCCCCCCAAAAAAAATGGTGGATGCAACTTGCATCCAAAAACTTGCCTGTGGGCACCCCTGCCTATAAGTACATCCTTTTCTTCATCTAATGGATTAAATATGATGCACCTAAGGTCTAAACGTTTTTACATTTTTTAAAGAAAAATATGTAAATTTTGAATTTCACATTATTTTAAGAAAATGTCCTCCCCAAAAATTTCGATTCCGCAGTCTGTGCCATAATCCTACCATGTGGGCACCTCTGTCACTGACTCTGGGAACATAGCAATTCTACAATCGAATAAATTTAGAACTTAGAACATCATGCTGGCTGAGAAACCAGAATTTCAAAAACATTGAATACAGTTGTTCAATTTTAATTGAACTTATTAATCCTGTTTATCATATTTTTATTTAATATACTGGCTTGTTGCACTTCAACCAGTGGCGTGGCGTGAGATTCTTAAAAGTGTTACCGGTTATCAGTAGGACATTTAAGGGAGGAGCCGCCAATAATACCGGTAATTCAGAATTATACCGCAAAACCTGCTACTAATCCCCTAGAAATCAAACAAAATTTAATTCTTCAAATATGCAAGGCTTGGGCGCCTCCCCACCTCATCCCCCCCCCCCCCCAATGTCTTCCAAGTAGTTCATATAATATTAATCTGGCACGTCTGCAATTCAATACTAGATTTTGGTAAAGTTATTAATCAGGGAAAAAAAATGTTCACATAAGGACTGAAGTGAAATCGTAAACATTGGTTTGTTGACACAATAGCCTAATACGTAATTTGATACTTACAGAAACATCGAAGGCTACTTATAGAGCAAATCAATCCGACGACTCTTCTTTGAAAATAGTTATATGACGCTGTGGTCTCAGGTTCGAATCCTTGCTTGGGCATGGACGTTTGTGATGTCTATTCATCAATTTCATCACTCATCCCCATCTTCGCAAATTAGCTAAAAGTGGCACAAGCGAAGCAAAATCAATCAAATCAAATCAAAAAAGTTCTATGATGCTGTCATAAAGTGAAGTTTTTCATTTGAATTTGAATTTTTGGGTGCGTCATGGTCATGGTCCATGTTATCCACACCTGAATTCCGCACTTTTTTTTCACCCGAAAATAGAGTACATGGCCAACAAAAGAGTTTCGACAACTGCGCACATCCACATAACCACGGATAGTCGTTATACCACGAAACATTGAAATGTCGGTCATATCCAGCAGACGACTTGGTTTTTAAATCGTTCAAAATAGGCTTTGGCCTCCCTTTCGCCACAATTTCGCTTTATTCTGCAAAAGAACGAACCAAAAGATTGCTTCAAAATATCTTCTATCGCACAATTACACACACACTGTTCAGATAGGATGAACCCGCCACCTCGGAACTCGGAGCAAGCTCCATTCAGCTTGTTAATTAATTGACAATGCCCGAAAACAACATAAAGGCGAAAGACACCACTCACAAAACTCGCACTGCACAGTCCCTCCCGCAAACTGTTGTTTACTTTTTTAACACGTGAAGCACCCTCCTTGCCCCCTCCCCTCTCAGCATCGGCGCTTCCCCAATATTTCCTTCGGAACCTGCAAGAAGTCCAGTTCTACTACTGTTGCCATCTTAGTTCTTTTGAAACCAGATTTACCCAAATGGCGAAACTTTTCGTTTCAAATAAGACGTATGTAGAGTAGATGTAGTCTTTATCTGTTTCCTGACTACTCCCACTCCCATGTTTCGCTAAATCCACTGAAATCTCATTTCTCATACCACTACTATTTCGTATATTTTACGTCCCTTGCTACCTTTAAGGCTTTCGCTTTATAGGATAATCGTGACGATGAGAATGCATGGTGAATTATTGAAATAAAATTATTATTTCGTTGTGTATGTAATTATTATTTTTTATAATTATGTAAGTAAAATAATAACAACAAAATTTGAAATAATCATTTCTTGCTGAGGATACGAACCTGACACCTGACACTTCAGAGTGTGCTAAGATAACAATTAGGAAATTATGCTTGTAAGTAATGTTTTCACCCAAACACAGTTCTACCACCTCAAAAACATTGCTTCAATCCGAAATGATCGCATTCCTGCGACAACGTATGTCAATCTCAATCGGCCCTTTCAACAATTATCACAAATTCCTGTAACCGAAATAATATTATATGTGTGAAATATAGAATTTTAGGTTGACATTTTTAGAAGAACAGCAGACCCCTTGACCATACCCATCTCTCTCCTTTCCTTCTCGCCCATGATGTCGAAGAAGGACAAAGAGGACTTTCGTAATCGCTGATATTTAGAGTAAATACAAAATATCACTTGGTAGTTTCCTTTTCTCCCATTGTGATTTGATTTTTAAAAATTTTGATTTGGCGATTTAAGCCCACTCATGCACAATAATGTTAATCGGGACAGTTTAAAGTGTGATCCGAACCACTTGTGCCTCCACCAGGTATCGAACCTGGGATCCCTTGATTACAAGGCGGCGACGCTACCACTGTGCCATCGTTCCCCAGTGTGACTGGACACCTTCAGAGTAAGATAGACCCGATTAGGCGACTTAGCTCTTTTCTGTCAATTGAATATGGCAACACTGATCTGTATCCGGTACGTATCACCGGCAACTGCGGCGGCTAAACAGTCATGCCAATAACCCGCCTCCTCCTCCCGCCGTAACAGTCTTTGCCGTGACGGAAAGTCTTCCTTGGGTGGGCTCAGGGCCCTTTCCTCATGTTGCCTGAGGAGGGTACCAGATCAGTCCTCCTCTTCGCTTTTGCCGGTGTCAGAAAAAATGTCAGTCTGCAATGTTTACTTTATGACAATATTACCAGTTTATGTACGTAATAATATTTTAAGACAGGTTCTTCAATTCTTTATATTTTGGTGTTACCTGCGGTAACAGCGGCTACATGCACGCCACACCTCTGACTTCAACATAGAGAAACCAGTATATTCTGTGCATTTAAATATTAATTATAAGATGTTGAAACATCGGGAATGATTGGAACGGTTACTCTCACTTAGAAGCTTGATATTAATCCATGATGAAATCTCTCCGCATTAGAACAATTTGTGCAAGGACTCGCATTCACCTGTAGTGCAAGGTTATGTCATTCTGATTGTTTTATCTATGTTTCACTCTATCACAGTATTAATAGAATTATGAAAATGTTTCAATAAATTGTATGAAACCAAACTGCTTGACGACTTATCTACTTATCTGCAGAGAACGTTTTCCATATTACAAGGCAAATGATGATAGATGGAAGAACTCTGTGCGACACAACTTATCTATCAATCCTTACTTCAAGAAAGGCAGCAAAGCAAGGCATGGTTCAGGACACCTATGGACTCTTGCCTACCAAGAAGAAAATGTGCACGACTACTGGGTAAGTCATTTACCTTGACAGCATGTGGTTACAATTTCAATATTGGGGCTGGGGGGTGCATGCATTTGTAAAGTGGTGCAGTGTAAATTCATGTCTTGCAGCCTACAATTCCCAGATTCTATTGCAATTACATTGTTAGTAGTGAAGTGTTAATAAAGATAGGGTAAAATTTTAAAATTAGTGAGATACAAATAAAGTATATTATTATACTTTTAAATGTGCAGTGTTTGATAAAAGGATGAATGCAACCAAGCAAAACATAGGGCCTTGTTTTGTCGGCCATTTCACTATCTCCAAAACTCTGGGAAAGGAGGAAACACAACTTTGACACCCTGCCTTCCTGTAGCATGGGAATTGGATGGACCATCTATGGCTGCAAATAAAACAGGTTCCCATTTGGTCTAGGCAATACTAAACAAACTGAATGGAGGAGGTTTTTTTGCCTCTTTTTTTCTTTTTCTTTTTGTATTGTATTGTATTGTTTTATTACCAATTCATCACAACAAATGACCAGATTTGAGTAGAATACACAAGTGACTGTTTAAATTCTTTGTTTTGTGCTATTTTATTCTTTGCAAATCCAATAGATATAAGTTAAGGATGGGCCGATACCGATATAAAATTTACTCGTATTGATAACCGATAATTTACTGGTATTGATAACGATTCTACCGATCCGATATAAAATTCCAAATAGTCCTTGAAGAATGTAAATGGTTCATTCACGTCCTTAATAAATGTGTGTTTGTGGATAACTCCAATGCAAAAGAAGCTGTATATTTAAAGGTTTACTTTTAAGAAAAGTAAGGCATTGAGATTGTATGTTAAAAATGTCCATAAAATTATAACCTAATGGCAGAATATTGCACTAAATTAAAAGATATTTATCTAGTATATATCGGATTGGTACAGCGGGATCCATGAGTATTACTGTGCAAATTGTCCATCACCACGTTTGTGCACTTTAAATGACCCAATAAGAGCTTCAAGAATTAAAAGAAAACCCAAAACAATCTGTTGACAACTTCTGCACCAGCATACATAAAAACCCATAGCTTAAAAACACAGAGGATGTTGGAGAAAATTGAATGAAAATAGGCATGGACAATTTGCACGGTAATACTCATGGATCCCACTGTACAATTCTCAGTAATTTTACCGATAAACCGATATGCCTATATCAGCCGATACCAATAGAGTACCGATTAATCTGTCCCATCCCTAGATATGATTCTATTTCATGAGATATACAATTAACCAAAAGTGGTTGGCTCAACTTTGGGCCAACTTACTGAAATGTAAGAACATATAGTTGGCCAACCATAATTTTTGCCATGGTTCCAACGTATGGTTTTACATTGGACCAACATACTGAAAACCAAAGTATAAAAGTATAGATAGTTTAGTGTTCTGATGTATATATAATTTATTGTGATGTCAAATGTAAACAATATACAAATTATCTGTAAAAAAAAAATAAAAAAATACCACTTTAACCTTCATATGGTATAATTGTTTTCAAGGTACCTTCAGTGGTAGCACAAAAAGCTTTATAGAGTTTACTTAGTTTTCCACCTTTCATGGAATTTAATCTGCACATAACATTGCTTAACCACCTTCACAAGAATACCTGTAAGAATGTTCTTGTTCTGCTACAGCTAAAGAGACAAACAATAACAATTCCCAACACATCTTTCATCCATGGCGGCTGAGAAAGAACTGGTGAGTGACTGCAAGTTAAAAATAGCTTCTACTTTCATTAAAAAATATTCCAGTATGTGATGCGACTGAATTATTCGAAAAGAAACACTTTTACATGTAATTTATGTTATACTCTAGAATTTACAGCATACTCTTGAAAGTTGTCTTAACATGAGAAAGTTGCTTTTAAAACTGATTTTGACTCACTTTTCCATGGTTGGGCAAACATTGGCCCAATGTAAAACCAACGTCAAGTTGCCAACCAACGTAAAAACAACCATTCTGATGTTGGCCCAACAGTTGTGGTTACTTGGGAAAAAACACATTTTTTAAAAAAATCTTTAAGCCCAGTTTCTTTTATTCAGCTAATTAGTGTACAGCCTCTGGGAAATTGTAAATTAAGGAGCGCTGGATTCAATTCCTGGTAAAGGCACATTGAACAGCGGTTTGGATCCCATTGTGAACTGTAGGTTCAGTCCAAATTAACTTATCTGATCATCAGATTTTGCAAAGTTTGTACTTTTCTAAAGTACTGTCTATCCTAGAATCAAACACGCACTTTGCAACTGTATACCTTAGAACCATGAGTGAACTGAAAGGGCTGGGGGATCTTGGAGGTCCTCACTCACTCTTTGGACTTCATTTTCTACAGAAAAAGAAACAGAAAGGCTAAAGTAGGGAAAAAAAACAAAGGATAAAATGTGATGTAGATATTTTGTGGTATTCTTGAATCCTCGAATAATAGGCAACCCTCCTTAACTACTCTCTTTCAAGAAAGTGCATGTCTTCATCACATACAGAAACCAGAACAAATCTTCACTCAATTGACTTTTCTGTTTATTTATTTTTTTAAAGAAAAAGAGGAGGTTAGATCCACTGGTCCTGCAGCCACAACCAACCCTACAAGAGAACCACCAAACGGCTGCAAGTTGGCTGGAGGCTTTTGCTGAATCAACTTTAGGCTTCCAACTTCTTGATCAGGATGAAAACAAGGAGAACGAGGAAGTTAGTATGAGTTCAGCATCTGCACAGGTATTTCACTTCTACTGTGATTCTAATGTCTGCCTGCATGTTGGATCCAAATGGAGTTCATACTTCAAATCCATGGACTTCAAAAGAGCTCAAAAAACAAATCTTATCAACTCATAGAACTGCTACATTTTAATAGGAGTAGCCATTTGGTAATATGATTGCTAGACTAAAACCTGTGGCTTGATAAAAAGAAGTTAAGGGCAACGTAGGGTGTAATTGTTTTAAAGCTTAAATAATGGTTTCTGATCATTTTGTAGTGATTTTTGTGGTTTCACCAAAGTAAAAAAATGTTACATGTTCCATAGGCGTAACTTGGAGTTTATCTTGAGGGGGGGGGGGGGTTCAAGTTCATCAATGAGCATGCATGCATGCATGCACACACACACACACACACAAAATTTAAATATATTTCCAACTATTGATTGTTTTTGATTGATTCGGCTTACTTTACTTAGCCTTTTTTTGCCACTTTTGCCTACCTGCGAAGATGAAGGGACCCTCACAAAGAACACTCATGTCCAGGCTGGGATTTGAACCCTGGACCCCTGACATTTTGCACTGTGCTAACCACTCCGCCACGGAATTTTCCATTTCCAGCTTTTGAAAACGTCTTTATCTGATAGGAAAGTTATAGTAAAAAAGACACATGTATATCCAGATTCCTAGCCAGAGAATTCTGTGTCTGGGGTGATAATAGATTTTGGCACTTCCTGCATCCATGTTTGAGGAAAGTGTTATTTTCTTAACTTACACTCATCTTTAAAATTTGTGTGCAAAGAACTTTGACCCGTAAGGTATACACAGAAAAAAATAATATTCATTTTAGTCTCAAGTGCCTCTCGTTCCTCTACAATAAAAATATTTTTGATTCCTAACTGCAGCAAAGAATTAACCCAAAATTATCATTTGATGAAATATTCCAAATGTGCATTTGATATTATTTAATTATTTTTAGTAATTGGCAATGTGTTATGATTTAGTCTACAATTTTTTGCATAGTGACAGTCCATAACGCAGCATTTAATAAGAACTGATTTGAAGTAATAATTGTTTCAAATTTGACTTGATTCTTAAATGAATGGTTGTAGTGCGAGCGGAGTGAGCAAGAAAATTTTTAGAACTCTTTCCTTGCAAAACTGATAATATATATTTTTATTTAAATAGTTTAAATATTTAATAAATATTTAAGTGCCAATTATTTATTTATTTATTTATTTATTTGAGAAAATTTCAGATACAGCACAGGTGGCCATTTTACACTGAAATTGTCAACAATGAGAAAGCAATAAAGATAAAAAATAAAATAAAATAAATAAATAAAAATAAATAAGAAATAATTAAGAGTAACAAAACAACATAAAAGTGAATAGCAAATGAACAAAAAAATAAGTAAGAGATGGCACTATGTGATATTAATTACAAGTATTTCTTCTGATAGAAGACCGAAAGGCAAACTCGGAGGAAAATATATCAATATTTGAGGGGAGATCATTGTATTGTGTGGCAAGTCTATAAAAGAGAGATCTTTTGTGAATTTCCAGTCTAGGTTTTTTTGTATAAAATAACCTTGTATTGCGAGTTGTGCGCATAGGTACTCTAAAGTGGAATTCCTCAAGGAGTGTGTTGCAGCGGATTTTGCCATTCACAATTTTGTATAAGTAACTGAAATCATTCTGCAAACGTCGCTGATAAGCAGTTTGTAAGTTTAGAAAAGACAAGAGATGCGGAGATGAAAAATTGCGTAATGAGGGAACCCTGTGACGGACTATAGCTAGGAAGAAGTTAAAGACTGAATCGATTCTGGAGAGGTGAGTGGGACATGCCATGGACCAGACGGGAGAGCAGTATTCTATTATTGGGGAGATGAATGATTTGAAGTACAAAGTGAGGGCTGAGATGTCACTAATTTCAGTGAAACAGTAGAGTAAACCTAAGAGACGCATGGCCTTTTTTGTGATGCATAAAATATGTTCCTCAAATGTGAGCTTTTGGTCGAAAACAATGCCTAGGTCCTTATGAGAGGATACTGCTTTGATGTTATTGCCAGAGATGGAGTAAGATGACTTTAACAGATTCTTCTTGAGAGAGATAGTGAGAGTAGTACACTTGTCAGGATGTAATGTAAGGTCCCATGTCTGGCACCAGGAAGTAAATGTTGCTATGTCATTCTGAAGAAGATGAGTATCGTCGGAAGTGGAGATTTCCCTGAAAATTTTACAGTCATCTGCGAAAAGAAGGTAATTGCTAGAGGGAGCTGTGAGATGGTCGCCAAGGTCATCGACGAATAATATGAACAAGAGAGGTCCTAGAACACTACCCTGTGGAACTCCAGAGAGGACAGGAAGAAAGTTAGAAACAGTTCCAGGAAGAACGACATGTTGTTGGCGATCGCTAAGGTAATCTGTGAGAAGGGTGAGAAATTTGCCATGAATGTTGAATCTATTGCATAATTTGTGAATCAGAAGACGATGACTAACAGTATCAAAGGCTTTGGCCAGATCAAAGTATATTACATCTAATTGTGAATTATTTGAAATGCATTTCATAGCATGTGAGAGTAAAACAGACAGGTTTGTAAGACAGGAGCTACCAGGAAGAAAACCATGTTGCTTAGAGCTTAAGTACGGAGAAACAAATTTGTACAGTCTGTCTTTGATTACTTTTTCACAGATGATGGACAGAGGAGAGAGTAAGGAGATTGGTCTGTAAGATGAAACAAAATTTTTGTTACCACTTTTGTGAATCGGTGTGATGTTAGCTTGTTTCCAAGCGTGAGGAAAGATGCCTTCCGAAAAACATCTGTTCAAGAGAACAGATTGCACAGGGATTGCACAGTTTTCCTGAGGAACATGGTGTTGATATCGTCCGGTCCTAGGGCACGGTGAACAGAAAGAGACGACAATAGATCCTTCACCTCATCGGGTGTAGTGACAAGCGTTGTTAGGGAGGAGGAACAGACTGGTCTTACGTTTGGCAACGCTGCATGGGAAGACGGGGGGCAGAAGTTACCATTCCACAGTGTCCTGCGATGTTCACTCTTTACAAAGTTTTCTTTTTCTCATTCGGTGCTTTCTTTACCAGGTGCCCGTTCGCTGTCCTCTCTAGAGTTTCTCGGTGATGACTAGGGAAAGGATTTTAAGGTGCAAAATTATGGTCGGGAAAGGGAAAGAAAAGGTCCTGAATATGTTTTCAAAAAGGTGCAAAAAGAAAGATGAAGGTGCTGTTAAAATGCTTTTATTCAATGCTCTCTTTTTCTGCACCTTCTGTATATAATGCACGCGGACTTCATAGAGAACTGTGGTTCTGCCGAATACGTTTTGTTGAAGTTTGTGTTATCTCTCGCAGGTTTTGTTACATTATCTTGGGAACTTTCGTGGCTACATTGATTATATTATAACTAGCATTTTATAGCTCTCATTCTGCTCTACAAAATGAGACTATATGAATTTATGTAGCTGCTCAAGAAGAGTGAAAATCATTTATTTTTCTATAGTAAGTCTTGAAGCTTTCCTGGCGACGAATAAAGAAAAGATTCTCTCGGTCACCTGGTCGATAGCCCGAGAGAATCTTTTCATCATTTATTTTTCTTTCCAATTTTTTAACGAAACATAAAAGAGAAGGAAGAAAAAAGGTGCTGAAGCATCAAAGAGGGGGTAAAAGGAGAGATAAATGTGCTAATCTCACGAAAAGGTGAAGAAAGGTGCAACAAAGTGTGTTCATTTTACCTGATTTTATGTCCTAAAATACATTCTCAAACGGTCGGTATGAAAACAGCTATATTTTTGGAAAGGTTCTGTACCTTATAATCCATTCTCTAGTGATAACTGACGTCATACATGTATGTGGTATTGCAGCCATACATCCAGGGACTTAGCCCCCTCCTGCCCAAGTTACAGTTCTTTGTCACACACACACACACACATTACTAAGAACTGTTTTCAAGTAATAAACAGATTTAATGTGAATCTTAATGTTTGTACTGCATGCGGAGCGAGCAAGAAATTTTTAGAACTATTTCTTTGCAAACTTGTAATACATATTATTAATTAAAGAAAGTGCCAATATTTGCATTTCACAGTGTCAAGACACACACACGTAGTGAGAGAATGAGAGAGAGGAATCTCTTTGTGTGTGTAATTATACAAGTTCTGATGAGAGTAACCATTTCATATTCTGCTGACATTTTCAAATCTATGTCTAAACCATGATTTAGAAATTGGGATCAAGAATAGAAAATCTCGGTAAATTTTATGACATCGTGTAGGCTACAGTTTGGCCATAAAAACATTCAAATATAGTGCATGGTTGGACAGGGCATGGGGCCAAATAAAGAGAAAGCCACCGATGTTTTGGTCACGACAACTACCTTAAAATTAGATTTTTTTGATCTGTAATTTTCATAGCAGCTAGATACCTGGTACTGCATTTGAACGAAGTTTTTCAAGGCATTTCATATTGTGGACTTATAACCTACCGCAACAAAACTTTTGAAAATAACTTGGCAAATGATGAGAGACTCTGGAGAATTATGGGTTCCTGTGCCTTTTACCTTAAAAGAAAACAAAATAACATGTGCAAATAAACACATGATACTGACCCTTTGAGCAATAAACAAAATGAAACGTCAAAAATCCATTTTAAATACAACTTTAGACACAGGGGCTTAATGAAACTTGATCTATAGCTTACATTTCAGCAAAATATGTACTTATAATATGTAGAAAATCACAGAATCGTGAATGTGGTTATGTTTTCACATATTGAAATACATAGTATTTGACGTGTCAATAATATACGTATATTTTGATGAAGGATATACACTTAAGAATCTGTCGCCACCGTGAAAATTACAGATGGTAAGAATGTAGATTTGTTACCATCAAACTACGGATACTTTTTTCTGGTAGTGTAGTCATTTGGTACAGATATGATTCATTGCCAAATACATTGCACTATCCTAATTATAGGGCAAAAAAAAATTATGTTGCACCAGAAGCCATGTGGTGATGTTTGTCACCCCTCGCAACTTTACATATCTTCATATGATGAGTCGATCACTCTTCCGCAACTAACAATAAATAGTCTGTTCACATAAGTTTAAATGCTGACAACTCCCTCTGATAGTGGTGGTGATAAGGAGGCAGTTTCTCCCCAATTTTTGCCACTCTTTGCTCCGCACTCTGGCATCTTAATGCTAAGCATTGGCTACCAAGAAAACGTAATTGCCCTTGCCCCATGCAACGACCCTCCAACGTCCAAAACTAACGAACTAAAGAGGCAGCCATGCCCTTTCCCTTTCCTTTGAGAGATGTTGGTTATTCCGCAACTAGCCTCAAGACACCAATATTTATTTTAGCACAGAAAAAAATGCAATTAAAAAGGAGAGAAGTAAAACTTACCAGTGTAATGACCGACCGACTTCAGTAGTGATCTTTCTGCGTGACGTCACTTTCAATATATACTTTTGGTGAATGTCTTGTATTGAAAATGAATACCAACAAAACGATTCTCATGCATTCACTGACCAGCCGGACCTGACCAAAATATACTTGCTCGAATGGTAAGAACTTGAAATTCCAAGAAATGTGCTTAAACCACGTGCACCTTTTCAAATGACGAATGACCTTCTTGTCTGCAGAGGTCCCTCTCCCAAGAAATAGATTAGCCCACAGATTTTGAAGAAAATTGGCAAACCTTGCCAAAGTATCCTCGAACTGGAAACTGCTCAGTCCTTGAATAGCCGAATTCGGTACCACACGTGGTCTTTGCCCAAAGGGGATGCACTTGGTCTTGGAGAATTCCTTCAAGTCGAATTGTGTGCACTTAAGATGGACAAAGGTTTAAGTAAGAAGTAATTTTCCAGATTTCTAATTCTTTAATTCGTCTTTCGAAGTTGCGACAAGATTGACTCGTAATCAACTAATCATTGCTAGAATCCCCTCACCCTTGAATGTATGGGGGTCCGGACAATACCCAGGGGGATCGTGTTCTCAATTTCATTTTCTTTTGCATGTGTGTTGGGGGGGGGGGATAAAATCATTGCTGACAGGAAAAAAAGATATTCCTTTTGCTGTTGGAGGAATTCCTAGCACCCTCCCCCTTATAATTCACACACTGCTTGGAGGCATTTTAAATATTTCATGTAACTCCCACCTGCCTTTTCACATTTTTCAGGTTCGTTACAACAGTGTTAATTTTTGTTATTAAAGGCACCTTTTTATATTTCATGGAATTCCCATATTCAGTTTTAAAGAATGTCACATTGGTTGTGTGCTTTTTTGAATTTCCCATATATTTGTAAGAACTGCATTGCATTAACGAAATAATTTATTTCAATTTTAAAAATTATTTTACTGGCCTTGTGTTGTACTATTACCTCATCAACATGAGATTTGTTAATTATGTCATGGAAAAAATAACATTTATAATTAGGTTAATTGCATATTAATAATATTTTGAGCAAAGTTGGATAGACTGACATGATAGTTATGTTTTCCAGTTCTTAATTAAGAAATTTCAAAGTATCAGTATCCTTGCTGGAAAGAATTGGTAAAAATATTGGAAAGGTTACTAACTCGGCCCTATTTATGCCTTAAGCACTACTTATGTTTGTACAAAACTTTGTTGTAGTAAATTATTGTTTAATGTTTGGGATGTTTTTTTATTCCAGGTTCAGGGCTCCAACTCGCAGCAGAGTCTAGAACAGTCAGCAGGGGAAATACTGTCAGGTGTGAAGCGAGATGTTGAAGTGCAGTATATAACCACAGGGAAAAATCAGCACCATGCAACTACCAGTCCATTAACACAAAGTGGTAGGATTTCTAATCAATCATTGTAGTTATTAACATTCCAGCTTCTTACTACGATCTTATAAAAATATAGCTTCACTTTCTGAAATTTCATAATTCTTACACTACTTTCAGTGTAAGAATGTACAAATATTGTTTGTTGTTCTATCTTGCTTTTATGATTATCCAAATTATTATTGTATTTTCTTATCTCTATTTTCGGTCTTATTTTATAATGTTATATTTATTCTGTTTGTAGTAAATATATGCAAACTGTATCCTGACAAGAGTGTGAGAACAGCATATGCTGAAACCTCGATATATATTATATATATTATTCCTATGTTATATTTAAAGGTACAACTTTTTAAAATCCACACCCTGCAAAGCTGCTAACATTTTTTTAATGGAAAAATGAATGCTTTAAAAATAAAAAGAATTCAGTACAGAACACATTCCATAAAAATATTTTTTCAACAAATATTTAGGTCAAGTCTAACTAGTGCCAAACTGTAATGAAGAACAACTTTATTCAACTCTTATAATTATATATTACTGAAATGAGATGTAACTTTTATTAATCAACACAGTTGTTTTGTGAAATGATAACACTAGGAATGATTTCATAAAGAATTTTTAGTTCTTTGCCTGATCATGATTCAGATACCAGTGAAAATCTCTAAACTAGAAAGAGAGATGGTGACAACTTAAGATTTTTCCGACTACATTAGCACACTGGAGTCTATTTAACAGTGACTTTCTATCCTCTTTTGTACTGTCATCTTATGAATAATTTCAGAATTTAGATGATTTTATATTTGCTTCAATTTTTATTGTTATTTTGACATTCTGACAATATGATGTATATTTATTTGCTGGGTTCAAATTTTAACCCCCTTTTTTAATATCTAGCCCATTGTGCCATGGGAAGATTTCACATGATTTTGTTTTGAGTGAATAGGGGAACCCCATTTGGTAGAGTACTGATGTCAGAGCTTTCTTTTTCCTAGGAATGAAAAATCCAAAGCTCTCCAATGTTTTTTTTTGTACGTATTGATTTGAGTTACATTGAGTATGGAGTTTAGGAATTAAATTGAATAATTTTGTTTCAGAATGTTCGCAATAATTAATTCAGTGTAGAATTCCATGAATGTTTCCATTTCCTTAACATATTTGTTTTTCCCCCTTCTTTTTTGGCATTAAGGTATATAATTCAGAGATGAGATTTATTTCAAAGCATTAATCTTCCACTCGATATAGGCACGCTAGATGTGAAAGTTTTGCAAATTAGTTTGAAACTAATTTGCATAATATTGTATATCCTTCCTTATTATTAGAATTCACTCTAAGCAATTCTCTTTATTATTTTTTTGAAAAAGGAATAGGAACGTTTTTCAGTATTTCTTAAGGTTTTTGTTGCTTTTTTCTTCTCCCTTGTCAATATTAAATGCATTTGTTAGCATAACTTACTAATTGTGGAAAATTTATTTTTTCTAGAGCAAACTTAAAATACTTTGTGTGAAGCCTACTTTGAGCTTCCCTTCGTGGCTTCTATTATTCCTTTAATCTGTGCTTTTAAAGTAAAATTCGTCACAACATGAAAAACACGTAATATATAATCTTATGTACGTAAAATACAACTTTATTTTCAGATGCTGGCCATCTACTGTATTGTGAAAGGGCCATTCTGAAAGAAGGTGAATGACTCAGACAAAATAAAAACCCTTGCCGTGTATTTTATGTAACCTTGAAGTAAAAATGAAGATAACTAAATTAACACATACTTGATTTTATTTATCCCTTTGCTTCAGTAATTTAGTAGTTTAAATCACCAAACAGCAGGTTTTATCAAAATATTTAACGAGTCTCTTTTATTTTATTTAAAAAATCAAGCAAAAATTATTGTTATTTTTTAATAATTTCAAGGTCATTCTGTAGATATTTTTTTACGTAATCATCTTCCGAGCCCTAGTGATGCCTAAGCTATGCTTCCTGTCTGGTTTCTCCACCTGTCACGTGGTTTCTGATTGTCTGCTGCAAATGAGATAGCTGTCTGAAATTTAAGGATTACATAACTCTGGAAAGGAATCCACGTTGTTCCAATGAATCTGAACAAACATTTCATCAAACACCTTTTGCCTTCTGAAAAAGTTTCTGCTATGGTTTGGAATCACACAAGTCTAGCATGCTGCCACTACACCACAAAGGCCACATACTCAGTATGCAGAAGGATGACACTCCACTGTTTAGGTCTTTTATTTTCATAATGTCTCATATCAGTATTTCTCAAAGTACACAAAGTACAATTATAAATATCCAGCTGAGATATTGAGGTGTCTTTCTCCCCCCACTCGCTCAATCAAAAAATGTATAATTTCATTTTTCCCACTTGTGCTATTGTAAGGCTGGTGCTTGACCTGTCATCTTCCTCCAACATTTCTCGGTACTTAAAACTTCTTAACCTACGAACGCAACACTTGCACATACATGAGTAATTCCCCACACGTTTCACATAACTAAAGTGTGCGTCAAATTTCCTGCATATGGCCTTGAACGGCTGAACAGCACCAGCCAATCACAGACGTGCGGCGTTGCCTAGTTCAGAACCTGCTTCACCACGCTGTCTCTTTTCCGTGTGAGATTTCGACATGGCACCGCTGCAGTGCGCTGCTATTGGCTATCGCCATATGCAGGAGATTTGATGCGCACTCTAACAGTGAATACGAATACGAAATGTTGTTAAACTTTAAGACCTAAGCAGTGGCTATAATTCTTCAAACTGTATGGTGAGTCACAGTGTCATCTGTGGTGTAGTGGTAGCGTGCTTGACTTGTATGACAGGAGTCGTAAGAGTGATTCCAAACCACAGCAGAAACTTTTTTCAGAAGGATAAAGGCATTGGATGAAATATTTTTTCTGACTCATGGAAGAACCTTGATTCCTTCCCACAGTTGAAAACCTTAAATCCCAACCAGCTATCTCAATTGCAGCAGACATTCAGATACCATGTGACAGGTGTAGAGACCAGATAGGAAGCATAGGTCGCCAGCATCTGAAAATACAGTTTTGCTTCGCGTACCGAAGATTACATATTTTTTTGTATTGTGACTAATTTTACTTTAAAAGCACAGATTGAAGGGATAATAGAGGCAACCAAGGGAACCTCAAAGCAGGCTTCACACAAAGTATTTTAAGTTTGCTCTAGGAATAAATGTAATACTTAAATAAAATACTTTCTGTTGGATTATGACAACACAACAATTTAGGTATTTTTCTATCCAATTGATTCCAATTTTAACATGCAGAATCACAAGTATTCTTTAAAATTATTCTTCCCACTTAAGTTCTCCCTTTTGTTCTCTATTAATATGTTAGGTGAATATAGTTTCTGACTTTAAGTTATAAACAAGAATGTAAATCTTTCACCACACGATTTCTCGACTAGTAGAGGGACCTGTAGTAAAGTTGGCTACTCTCTGCTGCTGCTCAAGAGCTATGTTGCCAAATTAATTATTCCTGGAATAGAAATCTTTCAGTGTGGTTAAGTAATAACATTTGGAGAAGTGTACCTACATGGGGTTAACTCATATTTTTTTATTTCCTTTTGTTCTCAGATTTTCTCAACCCAATACCAAAGGACCAAGTCGTTGAAGAGTCAGGGCTGCTACAAGACCCCCTGGCTGTGGAGACGCCTTCATTACATACAGAAATAACATTCACTGGCCTGCAAGAATCAGAAAGCATCGCAGCTGATACATTGTTTGGAGGAGACCTCAATTTTCAGTATTATGAACTGTGTTCAGCAGAGCTGAATAATTAAGATGTATTAATTTTTATATAACAGCAGTACAATAGATAATTAGATTAATGCAAAAGTTGTTATTGTGTGTGTAAGAGCACATGATTCATCCTTGCGCTCAATTCTTCCAGTGATTGTTGCACTAGCATGACAGAGTATAGTCACAGACACTTCTGGGTTGTAATGATACCATTGACTTTCAATAGAATCATTACAACCCAGAATTGTCTGTGGCTGTACATGCTCATGTACAAATTCTTTTAGGGATTGCCTGTTCTTGAATTGATTTCATCTTAAATCTAGAGTTATACTCTAGATAGCTTTGCATACCTTATACCTACAAGGAAATCTAATTACTTTTTCTAATCTTCATTTCAGTTTTATCTGTAAAACTTAAAAAATTGAACAAAGTTAAAAATAATACTTCCTTCCCCCATTTTTAATATGCTAAAGGTTCTGCATTTTTTTTTAGATATTACCAAAAAGAAAAAGTTGTAAACATAATATTCTATTTAAATATATCCAAACAAAATAACTCCACTTTGGAGACACCTTCATTACATAGAGAAATAACATTCACAGGCCTGCAAGAATCGGAAGGCATTGCAGCTGATACACTGTTTGGAGGGGACCTCAATTTTCAGTATGGAAGAAAACGGAATATTATAGGGATATATTTCATTGAACAGATTTTTTATTGAAAATGAGTATTAAGTGCTGCTTCTTATAAATTGTACTAGCGTTATTTAATTACAACAGCAAAAAGCAACAGCTTAAAAAATATGAGTCTATGAGCAGACAAACCTCACCCATTAATTTCCTGAGCCATTTTACTCTTTGTGTAATTAATTATCATGATAGAATCATGACAAATTTTTTGTACATCTTTACAAATAATGTCATATACTTTACATTATAATGAAGTGGATTTTTTAAAAAAAGAACATGAACACTTGTAGATCATGGATTGAATGCTATGGCAATATTATGCTTGGTTTGTGCACATGTTCAGCCTTTGCTTTAACTTTTTAGAAGTAGGGTAAATTTCACAAAATATCGGAATTTGCCCTACTTATGTATAATGTGAAACTGTTCTTGAAAGACTTTCTTGTTACACGTTGTTTGTTGGGTTGTATTCTGTTACTGAGTCATTTGTTTTTTTTTTCTAATGGAGCAATATGTATTTAATGTAAATGTTATGTTAATGAATTTGTTGTTTCGTGGTTCTTTTCAGTTTTAAGTTTGCAAAGTTAGTTTATAAGCCTAAAATTTCTTGCAGCTGGGCAGATTATGTAATTTATTATTAATCCATTTTATTTTATCAGAACAGAACTTTGCAAAAAGTGTAATTTAATATGACATCTGAATGAGAGATTTTTTATACAATCATGTTTGTTGAGTATAAGTGTGAAATTATAGTACATAAGAGTGTTGCATGCTTTGTGTATGTGTGGAGCGGTAATTTTTTGTACAATTTTTAGTATGAATTGCACACAAAATTTTTTACTCATCACATCGTAGTGATTAGTGTTACTGCAATTATCTAGCAGTAATTTTCTCCCAGGTCTATGCAGTTTAATGATGGCTGTGAAGAGTATTACACTGGAAATCTTCCAATGAATTTTTGGCTTTTAAGGGTGGAGTTCTCATGAATCTGAAATGGAATCTCAGGTACTTTATTGAAATAGAAAATTAAATGATCTGCCAAAACTCTGTCAGCCATTATTGTATTTGTTTCATGTGAAATATCAAACCTTTTTCCCTTGAGAATTGTAATGATTTGATTAAAATCTTTTAAGAATATTTTCGTGAATTTACTGCATTCTTACCCTTTAAAAGTAACCATGTTGCTGGAACATAAAATAATTACATTCTCGAAGACACCAGAAAATAATACATACTGAAAATTTGTCAAAACTGTAGCTCAAACAGGAATCAAACTTGATATACTGATATTGGAAATTTTCTGAAGTTAAAGACATAAGATGCTAGATTAATGCAACAAATTATTTCAATTAACTCCTCCATTTGACCATGGGGACCAAACAATTGAAAGTCAATAAACAATACACTTTTAATGATGCAATATTTGTGAAACCATTCGAGCTACAAATTCCAAATTTTGTAAGACAAAAGGCCTACAAAATACCAACTTGAAGTCTTACCATTATACAAAGATCAACTCACAAGCCAGTCCCCGTGGTGGAGTGGTTAGCACATCGCGTTGTGATGCCAGGGGTCCTGGGTTGAAATCCCAGCCTGGGCATGGATGTTTGTGAGTGTCCATTCATTAATTTCATCATATCATCACTCATCCTCATCTTCGCAAATTAGACAAAAGTGGCCCAAAAAGGGAAGTAAAATAAAGCAAATCAATCAATCAATTCAACTCATCAAAATCAATTTCTCAGAAACTACTAAAGACAGAAACAAAATTTGATGGATGGAAACATTTACTGAATATTAATTTAATGTGATACACTAGTACTGTCCAAGATTTTATTTTTGGAGGGGATATACTTTTGAGCCTAATATACCTTAACATATAAAATTATATTATCCTATCCCAGACAACTAGATACACTTCTCTCTAAGAATATGTTCACATACACACCGGGTGTACTAATGCAAGTTAATAAGTCAAAGTTAATTTTACACAGGCTACCCTCACACCCCCTATACACCTTCATGGCGTGGTGCTATGCACAGGGGAGTACTTTACTTTTTATCTTTTTTTTTACATGCCCCTTATAAATTGCATAAAACTTCTCCCAATTTTTAAATGTTTATGTTTCATTCATACATTGGAGAAAGGGGGAAGGCTGCAGCCAAAGGAATGAATTACAAAATGATCATTTTTTTCTAGTATTTCTGCATATTTAATACAAGGTCCTTCTTTCCCCTTTGGGCACCTGATGGCAGCACGCTTGGCGGCCGACTGGATGCCAACTCTCATCAAATCACCTGCAATATCTCTGCTATGGAAACTGCTAGCTTCGAAATGACTTCAAGTTCTCAGAATTATAGTTACAATTACATTCAAATAAGCACGTTAATTGTCACGGGGGATGTTGGAAATGTTGTCCTCGTGCACACAAACCTTTTTGGCATGTTTTTAGGAAATTTCACGGAGCTTTGGTAACAAGACACGCTAAAAGGAAATTCCCTAACAGCTCGCGGTGCAAGGGTGGCAACTGAAACACATGACTTTGCGCATAACTTGTGAATTTCTTTCTTAACCCCATTCCATTTCAGTAACTTTGCGATCTTAGTTCAGTCGTATTTTTAAAGTGTTTGTTGTGTGTTACTTCCGTTTTGCTATAGTTTTAATAATGGCACATATGGCCTCCCCGATGGTGCAGTGGTAAAGTTGTCGCCTTGTAATCAAGGGGTCCTGGGTTCGATTCCCAGTGGAGGCACATAGTGGTTCAGATC
Organism: Lepisma saccharinum; assembly: GCF_977018435.1. Lineage (NCBI taxonomy): Eukaryota > Metazoa > Arthropoda > Insecta > Zygentoma > Lepismatidae > Lepisma > Lepisma saccharinum. Next base: position 183,712,435 of record NC_139229.1, read on the forward strand.
CCACTTTAATCTGCAGGTCCAGTCCGGATTAGTCTTGATGTGCAAAAAGTGGACTTAAAACACCAAATCAATCCAATCCAAAATAATGGCACATACGTACAGATTACAACAAAAGTTTTTATGTACTATTCGTATGTGATTACAAATTCTTGCAGAGACGTTCGTAGACGATTTTCAACAGAATTCTCAGGTGTGCCTGTTCAACACAGAAATACTGTGCGAAACCTTGTGAACAAATTCAGGGAAACAGGATTTGTTCTCGATAAGAAGTGAACGGTAAAACGGCATGTACTTACCGAGGATAAATTGGATGAAGTCCGAGAAAGATTAGAACATACTCCTCAAAAATCGCTCTGACGACTTCCACAGGAAATAGGAATTTCCGTAACAACAGCATGCCTACCAAATTTTTAAAACTGAAACCGTACAAGGTCACTGTTGTCCAGGAACTGCTACCATGCGATAACGAGAGTCGGGTACATTTCTGTAACTGGAATTTTGGGAATGTTAATGGTGGGGTAATTGATCCACATTTAATATTCTTCTATGACGAAGCATGGTTCCATTTAAGGGGCCATGTTGCATCACAGAATAACAGGTATTGGAGCTCAGATAAACCCCATATTATATCATGACCCGAAAATTGGTGTTTGGTGCGCAGTAAATGCATACAGAGTTATAGAGCCCATATTTTATGAAAATACCATAAATGCACAGATACAGTGACGACATACTCACACCATTCTTCAAACAACTAACTGATATTTAATGTCAGTCAGGGTTTTTCCAACAAGACTCTGCCACCTCACACACAGGTGAAGAGTCATTGGATTTCATTCAGGAAATTTTTGAAGACCGGGTTATTAGCAAAGGATTGTGATCCCCACGGTCCCCTGATCTCACTGCATTGAGATTTTTATCTATGGGGGAAATTGAAAAATAAAGTCTATGCAACAAACCCCCACACATTAGAATAACTGAGGGAGAATATGAGGAGAGAAACTGAAGCAATTTCAGAAGCTGAACTGTTGCGTGTAAATGAAAATTTCCTGAAAAGATGCCAGAAATGTGTGGATGCAGGAGGACCCCATTTCCAGCATCTCTTGTGACAAGGTATTTGCTTATTTTGATTGTAATTGTAATTGAAATTTTAATGATTGTAACTGCATTTGTTGCAGGAATGAATTTGCAATAACTTTCATAACATAGTAGGTCATAACAGTAAAAATAGCATCTCTGGGAGCCCGATCTGCCACCTTCCAAAATATTTTTTCTCAATTATTAAGGGCCATGCCCTCCCGTCCCAACGCTTTTGATGCCAGTATTGCCATGAAGCCAAAAGTACACTCAGCGTAAAGAAAAGATTGTACAAGGGTCGTTCAAGGTTGACCGGGATTTTCGTACGTAAAAAATCAATGAATAGCCGGATCATGATGAAACGTGCGGGTGACGTAATGTATTCCTTCGTGAGTAACTAGCGCCCGGCATGACGTATTTCGCGCATGCGCAGCAGTTGCAGCAAACATGGCGGCAAGCAGTGTGCCTGTGGCTGTGGAGCAGCGGTGTGTAATCAAATTTCTCGTGAAGGAGAAAGTGAAACCAGCTGAGATTTTCAGACGATTGCAAGCACAGTATGGTGAACAAACGATGTCGCGGACAAGAGTGTACGATTGGTGTGAGCAGTTTCGCGAAGGACGGGAGCTGGTGACAAATGAAGCGCATGGACACATTCGCCCGACTGCAGTCACACCAGTGAATATCGCACGTGTTGAGCAAATGATTCTTGAGAACCGGCGAGTAACAGTGCGGGATATTGCTGCCGAGCTGAATATCAGTGTCGGGAGTGTTGAGACAATCATTCACGACCACTTACGCTTCCGCAAAATCTGTGCAAGGTGGGTTCCCCGCCAGCTGACATTCGATCAGACATGGACACGCAGGACGGTCTGTGAACAGCTTCTGAATCGGTTTCGAGCAGAAGGTGATGAATTGTTGCAATCCATCATCACGTGTGATGAAACATGGTTGCACAATTCAACCCCAGAGACCAGAAGATGCAGCATGGAGTGGCGGCATAAAGGTTCCCCGCCCCCCAAGAAAAGCAAAATGCAGCCGTCCGCTGGAAAGATCATGGCAAGTGTCTTCTGGGACATGAAGGACGTTATCCATGTGGATTTTCTGGACAAAGGGAGCACGATTAATGCCCAGTATTACTCCACATTGTTGAGTGGTGCTGTACGAAAGTCCATTCGCAAGAAAAGACCTGGGATGTTGTCTGGAAATGTCATTCTTCTCTATGACAATGCCCGCCCTCACACGGCCAATGTGACAACAACAACTCTGGCCGAAATGCGCTGGGAAGTCCTGCCCCATCCCCCCTACAGTCCGGATTTAGCCCCCAGTGATTATCATTTGTTTACACCCCTTAAAGACCATCTGGGAGGGAAGAAATTCACGACAGACGAAGCACTGCGGAGCGATGTCCTCCAGTGGCTACGACAACAACCAAGTTCTTTCTACGCCAAAGGAATTCGGGAGCTGCCAGAACGATGGCAACAGTACCTTGGCGTGCACGGAGAATACTTTGAAAAAACTGACATAGTTTGGTGTTTCTTCTGCTACCTATTTCCTCTGCAGAAATAAAAGTCCCGGTCAACCTTGAACGACCCTTGTAGTTTAGTGAAACAAAAATAATAAGAGATACAGTGCCAGTAGAGCCAACTGAACTGAGCCTGTGGGGGCTCGAACCCACACAATAATTTGCCTGTTATATTTTTTTTTAGAAATAAAGTCTCTGAGATTAAGAAAAGTTTTCATCATTATAGACTGAAAGAATTCTCGCAAGTTTAATTACTAACTGTTTTCAAAATGTTACATAATTTTTATACAATACTTTTCAGTGTCCTACATTATTTACACCATCAACGATCATCGCTATTAGATTGATTGATTTAGTTTATTTTACTTCGCATTTTGTGCCTCTTGGCTAATTTGCGAAGATGGGGATGAGTGATGAAATAATGAAATTGATGACTGGACATTCACAAACAACCAAGCCCGACTGGGATTTGAACCCGGACCCTTAGCATCGCAGAGCGATGTGCTAACCACTCGGCCACAGGGTCCAGCTCATCGCTATTAGAAATCTAAGGGAGGCTAAATAAGGGCTTATAAACAGGATGAGGATTGATAGGCACTAAAACACTCAAAATAAGCAGGCAAATAAAACAAAATACAAGATAGGCACTAATTGTTCTGCACATCCCGCTACGATGCCAGGGGTTCCAGGTTCAATTCCTGGCCTGGGCATGGATGTTTGTAATTCATAAAGTTTATCATATCACTCATCTCCATCTTCGCAAATTAGCCAAAAGTGGCACAAAAAGCGAAATAAAATAAATGAAATCAAATCAAACTAAACATGCTGAACATTATTCATCATTTTCATGGATTAGGCACTGCAAAACCTGTTATCTTCGAAAGAAGCACTTGTGACTAAAAGTCACAAAAGAACACTATACCTGTGAAACATGAATACCACTCACTCGGGCACATAAAGGTTCGGATCCCACTTTAAATTGTAGGTCCAGTCCCGATTAGCCTTACTGTGCATAAAGTGGACTTCAAACACCAACTCAATCAATCAATGCCACTCAGAAATGTCAAGAGACAGTTTTTAAACATACCCGCTTACATTATCTGGCCAAGGGAAAGGCATTTTATGGCAAATCGTTAGTCTATTATTGCATAAAATTTAAAACAAATCTCCGGGATCAGCCTACAAATTTCCTAAAACCATGCCAACAACGAGTGGATGCACGAGGACAACATTTCCAACATCCCCGTCTGTAATTCTGAGAACTCCCAAGTCATTTCGAAGCTAGCAGTTTCCATAGCGGAGATATCTCACGCAATTTGATGGGAATTGGGGTCCGGGCAGCTGCCAAGCATGCCGCCGTCAGGCACTCAAAGGGGAAAGAAGGACCCTGTATTATTGTTGTTTAATGCCAATGTAATTCTTTTCTGGATGCAGTTTTCAGCGTAACTTTCTATAACACTGAGCTAAGTGTTTATAGAAGCAAGCCGGTTGAAATCTTGCCATTTCAAGCCATTAGGGGGTGGAAAAGTGGTTGTTTTTTGCAGCACCTATATCACAGCTGAGTGGTGGGACATTCTTACATTTCTTTGAGCAAGAAGGTTCTCTCGGTGCCAGATTAGTGTTGTTGCAGCTAGTGCTAAAAAATGTATCTTAAAAATGTGGAGATAGTTCACATTATTTTCTTCAATTGTTTGGTGAAGAGACAATATTTAATAAACCTATTAAACTATTGTTAATATCTGGACAACAAAAGTAAACCACATGAGGATTGACGTAAATGCTCTAGAAACAATTCTAAGCATATGTCATTTTTCAGATTTTGGAATATCATATCCTTTCAGTGTTTCGAAAGGATTGGAAATTTTGAAGATAGGTGCCCTGGCATCTGCCAAAGGTACACATGGGCCTTTAGATAACAGACCAGTAAACATTACACCTTGGATACTTGATTGTCCACAATGGGGCAAACAATTGATGCATATCTAACAAGCTTGTAATTTGGTGTGCTGAAAGACCTTAAGATATCAACTTAATTCTAGAAAATGAACTCAATTCTTCTGCCCATTCATATGTTCATGTCAACAATTGAACCATTGGATATATGTCGATCGTTCAGAAACTTCGATATGTACAAAGGTAAAATTTCACAGACTGAAAAAGATACTAGATGTGTAGGATATTTCTATCAATCTGTCTGTCTATCAATGAGATTGAAAAAATTAACACCACCAATAGGCATTATATTGATCTACCTCTAGCAGAAAGTGGTAATGAATTTTGAAGATGCTATGCTGGATAATCACTATTAAAAACTTTTTAGGTATCTAGATTTGGCTTTAGGAAAAGCTAAAAGATGAAATTACCCATGGAGCATGTGACTGCATAGTAAACACAGTTCCAATGTTTTTCATAACTCAACTAGAAACAGATGATAGTGTTCATGGAATAGAAATTGTAGAATTTAAGTATACTTAAAATGAGCACAATCATACACATAGTGGAAGTTACACTGAGGCAACAAGAAGGCTTTGAGGCTCCGACTGTAGTGCTGCCATGGAATGTCCATGATTCCTGCTTGTTATACAATTTCAAAATTGTTCAGTAAGTTCGTATAAATCCTCTGTATGTCAATAAGCTACACGAACACCTATTGCAGTTCTAACCAAGATATGTCTGTGAATTTTACCCAACAATACTTTATATACATGGAAATTTGCTCTTATAAGAAGGATGGACAAGTTATATCTTTTGGTTCATCACTGTAAGGCATAGCTAACATAAGTGCTAACTGCTTCAAACAGAAACAATATTTTTCTTGAAAAGCATGGTGGGGCTCAATGAACTTAATGCAGTCTTAGAACTGTGTTATGTGGAAACTCAATAACGACATTATTGAGATCTCACATAGCCAAATGGTCGGTACTATTACCTTTGGTGCAAGTCATCCCAAATTCAATCCCTGGTGGGAGCTCCAAAATTTTGAGGTTGACCATCAACTTCACTGTAGAGAGCCACATAATTTAGATGCAGCTCAATGTGATGTTCATGCATCACTCGACAAGAAGCTGCTTGACACACCTAGGCCTTTAAAGGGCTGCACCACTGCACCACATGGATTTTAAGTTGTTTTCTTTTTGACATGCTTACTACTATTAATTCAGAAGATAACTTCACAATTGTTATATTTAATTATTCAACTATATTATTTCGTTGTATGAGAACCAGAGGAACATAATTCCATAAATGCAGTTTTTAGTTTTGTTTAAATAAGCTCTATTTGGAGTCAGATCGACATATCTTCACTTCTACTCCTTAGCAGTAAGACAGAGTCACATTATCTTCAATTTACTGACTCTTTTTAAGAGTCAGACATATTCCTAAGAATACATTATTTCCTCTTTCCTGTAAAATTGATAAATTGGGAGTTATGTCCCTCTGGAATCTCATACGACAATTTTGATTCTTTTTATGTACTTACATTGACTATTACAGGTGCGTATATTCTAGGTTAGCTAGTTTATCTCCGAAGCCCAGACTATATGCAGGAAATAATAGACTAGCAAAAGTGACTGATGCTTCACTCTCAAATAACAAGTGTGGGGGTATATGATAGTTTATGAGCACCTTTACTTTAAACTATCTTCAGACTTCCGCCTGAAGATTCTTTCTTTCCCAACCACCACCTGACGTATTTGGTGATGGATTTTAGCACATGTTCACTAGAAGACTACTATCTCCCTTCTTCCTGGAGGTAGAACCTCACAACAATGCCAATTGTATTTCAAAACTCACCAACCAGCATGGGATTTTTCCCAGACAAGGGACATTTTGAAAGGAAACAACAATTTCAGGAATAGGGTGACAGGAAAATTGTCCTCTGGGCCAAGAATAATTCTGTCCCATTGAACACATGCAGAAGCGAGAGGCCGATGACCTTTTCAACCAACCATGCTTTACAATAGTGATGAGGTTTTGAACTGGGGAGACTGCCTGATATGGGATGACAAGATCAGTTCGTGAGTGGAAATTGTGTTGAAGGATGTTTAAAATTATGTTCCTTACTGTGCGGCATTTATTTAGAGGCTGCAGGCCATTTGTCTAATGCAGTGATTGAGTGACTTGTATATATTTTTTAATGATATGTGCTCATGTTGTATAGTGAACAAAAATGAGTGACATAATGAACAAACTATTGATGAAACAATTTACTCAGCTTTTGTATGAGGATAAGCTTCAAATCGTGAAGATATGGAGGCCTCTGCCATCCCAAAGATGATTTGATTTAGTTTTGTTATTTAGCATCGCTTTTCTGCCACTATTTTAGCTATTCATGACGATGAGGATATGTATTCTTAATCACAATGTCACATCACTTCAAAATCCCAAAAATTAAACAAAAAAGAGCCCCCCCACCCTCCTGCAAATTTCTGTCCATTGGAACATTATGATATGAAGAGATAGGACAGGTTCATTTAATAATTGAATAAAATACTAATAGAAAGGTGCTTCCTAAGAGTAGCTTGTCAACTATGGGAAACGTTGGAACTCTGTAGACAATCAAATATCATCAGATGCAACCCCAACAATATTAATAATAATAACAAAAATGAAAAGTTGCTGTTTAAATACTAAAACAATGAGCCCAGAGCATATATTGCATAGAAACTACAAAAACAAAAACAAAATGTTACTAGGAAATGAAAATAATATTTTGTTCATGGTAAAATGGGAAATATAAGAGTTAAATGTTGAAAGGTTTCACGAGTACTAAAGCAGGTGACATAAAAATTTTGGTAGGTTGGATGAGACCTATGGAATGTAATTTGAGTGGCCTTGTCCTAAACCGCACAATGCCTGAAGTAAAATCATGAAAAAAATTATCAAAGTTCCTTACAAAAAAAATCGTTTGAAAAAGTAGTTTACCTCACTAAGAAGGTGAGTAGTAGTATACACATATTAGCATTCAAAGATACATAGATATGATGCACAGCAAGAAGGCAATACAAGAACAAAGAATATAAACATATTTGCCTTAAAAAAATCTTAAAATTGTACACCAAATAGAAAATTTCTGTTCAATAACTTTACCTGCACTTCAAAATTTATTTTTCAACGTGTATTGACATAACTCTCTCACGTGGACAGAAAATTTCTGACAAAAATTTACTGGTTTCCTACCAATGCTTTTGTACCGATCTTGTAGTTTACGTTTGTTTGGAATGGGAGCGACTGCAAAAAGCAAATATGAAGGGATATGGATTTTTTTTAAATTAAGAATGAACTGTAGTCAGAGATAGATATGTGCACCTTTAGACAAGAATAGATTTTGGCACTCCTTGCACGTGAATAAAGGTCACAAAAAGTAGTATAAATCCAAAACAAACAACAATGCACTATTGGCGAAACAACTACAAAGGTCACCAACAATGCTATGAGGAGTTCTGTTGAAATTTACATGGAAAAAAGGTGCTAAATGTACATAAAACAAACCTTATGCTTGACTACAGTGTTAATTATTGACCAAAATATCAACATAAAATATAAACTTATAAATCAGTATTTAAGGAAGTTATACTCATATCTTTAATACAGAAATTTCAAAAGGCATGAAAGGAAAAGGCATACAGGTGATCAAAAACTGGGTGGAACATGTACAAAGTTATATGCTAATGGGTACAATAATAGTACGTATTTATATTTAAATAGGCATTCCATGGTATTCTAATCTGAATTCTTAAAAAAATTCAGGAACAAAAAGCATTATGATACATTTATACATCAATATAGTCAATGTGAAGCAGTAGAGGTGTGCTGCACTGAAATAGCCTAGTGATATGAGGCAAGCATCAGTTCAAAAGTGTACAATTTCCATCTTCACATATAATTCTAGTTTAATAATTCCATGGGTTTCCTAATTAGGAATTTACTAACCATGTGCATTGCACATGACTCCAAATAGTGTTAATTTGTATATTATTGGGTGGGAGTGGTGGGACTTGCATGAATATGCACAGTGTAACACATAATTAACCAATGGCAGGGTATGACATAGATATATCAGTCTGTCCACAGTCACATGGCGGTACATTAAATACACTGGCAGGTTGGTCTACACATACAACCCTAAAGCACGTTAGGCCATTGATCACATGGTTCAGATGTCAACTGTAGCTTTGGTAGATAGGCGAGTTGATTTTTCAATTAAAATTTGAAAAAAAAGTGTTGCAGTGGTATATTTGTGTATGGGGGCAGAGAAACTAGTTTGTACAAACACACAGGTACAAGAAAAGCATGAAAGTTTTTTTTCTTCTACCATGAATCTTTTGGTCGCCTACAGTTGGATATTTGCGGTTTGTTCATTCACACAAGTGTTCGGTCAGTGGCTTGGCTTGCCTATATGATGAATACCAATACTGATGTCTGTTTGTGTGTGTGTGTGTGTTTGGGTGACGGGCACTGGGTACATTATTCCAATCGCAATTGGACTGGTGAATTGGTCAGATTTTCTTTTAACACAATTGATTGATTGATTTAGATTATTCAACTTCGCGTTTTGTGCATCCTGGCTAATTTGTGAAGATGGGGATGGGTGATGAAATTGATGAATGGACATTCACAAACAACCAAGCCAGAGGGGGATTCGAACCTGGGACCCTTGGCATCGCAACACGATGTGATAATCACTCAGCCACAGGGTCCAGCTATTAACACAATTGTTGGTCCACATCACGACCAAACCAGTCTTGACATAGGTGTAACCATTGGTTCTGATTCGTGTTTGGATTGACTTTTTAGTGATGATTCAGTTGATTGAAATTATTGCAATGTGTTGGATTTGTAGTGGGACCTCAAATCTCTAAGAACACTAACTTTTCAATGTCCTATAGTGGGACTCGAGAAACAGATCAGTATATTTAAATTTAGATTTTAAAAAATAGGAATTCTATGGTACTCAAATATCAAAGTGACAAGAAATATGGCACGCCAATATGTAAATCAATAGATATGCTCCATGTGAGGTAGTCAATATCTCGAGAGATGACTTTCACTCAACTGATTTTCAACTCACTTCAAATTTGTGAAATTTCCTTGTCCTATTATCGATTTCTAGATGAACAATTCCATGGGGCATTTTCCTTAGCTATTTCCTAGTTCTGTTTCTTGCACATATGGTTTAATAGGTATCTTCTAGGGGGGGGGGGTGGCTGGACTTGCATGAACATGCACAGTGTAAGATATAGTTAACATATTGCAGGCTACAACTTGGATACATCAGGAATGAAGGATATTTTGTTTCTCACCATGAATCTTTTGGTTGCCTACAGTTGGATATTAGCGGTTTGTTCATTCACACAAGTGTTCGGTCAGTAGGTTGGCTTGTCTATACGTGTCTATACGATGAACACCAATACTGATGTGTGTGTGTTTTTTTGTGTGACGGGCACTGGGTACATGATTCCAATCGCAATTGGACTGGTGAATTGGTCAGATTTTCTATTAACACAATTATTGGTCCACATCACTTCTATTAACACAATTATTGGTCCACATCACGACCAAACCAGTCTTGACGTAGGTGTAACAGTTGGTTCAGATTGGTGTTTGGATTGACTTCTTAGTGATGATTCAGTTGATTGAAATTATTGCAAAGTGTTGATTTTGTAGTGGGACCTGAAATCTCTACGAACACTAACTTTTCAATGTCTTACAGTGGGACTCGAGAAACAGATCAGTATTTAAATTTGGATTTAAAAAAAAAAATAGGAATTCTATGGTACTCAAATATCAAAGTGACAAGAAATATGGCACGCCAATATGTAAATCAATAGATATGCTCCATGTGAGGTAGTCAATATCTCGAGAGATGACTTTCACTCAACTGATTTTCAATTCACTTCAAATTTGTGAAATTTTCCTGCCTTATGATCGATTTCTAGATGAACAATTCCATGGGGCATTTTCCTTAGCTATTTCCTAGTTCTGTTTCTTGCACACATGGTTGGAAATAGTGTTTAATAGGTATCTTCTAGGGTGGGGGTGGCTGGACTTGCATGAACATGCACAGTGTAAGATATAGTTAACATATTGCAGGCTACAACTTGGATACATCAGGAATGAAGGATATTTTGTTTTTCACCATGAATCTTTTGGTTGCCTACAGTTGGATATTAGCGGTTTGTTCATTCACACAAGTGTTCGGTCAGTAGGTTGGCTTGTCTATACGTGTCTATACGATGAACACCAATACTGATGTGTGTGTTTTTTTTTGTGTGACGGGCACTGGGTACATGATTCCAATCGCAATTGGACTGGTGAATTGGTCAAACTTTCCAATTGTTGGTCCACGGTCCACATCACGACCAAACCAGTCTTGACGTAGGTGTAAGCGTTGGTTCTGATTGGTGTTGGAATTCTCTTCATAGATGTCTTGGTTGTGTTAGTTTTGGAATGGGACGGATCATCTCTACAAACACTAACCTTTGAATAGCTTTGCACTGGGACTCTGCCCATTCAGAGAAACAGATCAGCATATAAACTTGGAGCTTTTAAAAAAATCGTATTCTGTTTTCTTCAAATATTGAAGAAGTGACATGCAATATCACATGTCAATAAGGAATTCGTAGATATATTCAGTGCGAAGGAATTAATATTTCCTAGAGATATGCTGTATTCAATTGATCTGCAATTCACTTCAGTCAAACGTTTGAAATTTCCCTATATTTTGACCGATTTCTAGAATAATAATTTCATCGGGCTTGTTTACGCACTTCCAAATCCTAGTCCTTGGGCACATGATTACAAATAGCATTTAATTGGTATCCTCTTTGGTGGGGTGGATGAATTTTACGAACATGCACAGCGTAAGATATAGTCAACTTATAGCACAGTACAACATAGATATATCACAGAGTAAATTAAGATATGACTTAGATATATCACACACTCTGTCGACAGTCACATGGCGGTACATTATATACACTGGCAGGTTGGTCAACACAATCAAATCAACCCTAATGCAGGTTAGGCCATTGATCACATGGTTCAGATGTCCAACTGTTGCTTTTGTGGATGGGTGAGTTGTTTTCTTCAATTAAAATTTGAAACACACAGTGATGCAGTGGTATATTTGTGTATGGGGGCAGAGAAACTAGTTTGCACAAACCCACATGTACAAAAAAAGCATGAAAGTTTTTTCTTCTAGCATGAATATTTTGGTTGCCTACAGTTGGATATTAGCGGTTTGTTCATTCACACAAGTGTTCGGTCAGTAGGTTGGCTTGTCTATACGTGTCTATACGATGAACACCAATACTGATGTGTGTGTGTTTTTTTGTGTGACGGGCACTGGGTACATGATTCCAATCGCAATTGGACTGGTGAATTGGTCAAACTTTCCAATTGTTGGTCCACGGTCCACATCACGACCAAACCAGTCTTGACGTAGGTGTAAGCGTTGGTTCTGATTGGTGTTGGGATTATCCTCATAGATGTTTTGGTTGTGTTAGTTTTGGCATGGGACGGATCATCTCTACAAACACTAACCTTTGAATAGCTTTGCACTGGGACTCTGCCCATTCAGAGAAACAGATCAGCATATAAACTTGGAGCTTTTAAAAAAATCGTATTCTGTTTTCTTCAAATATTGAAGAAGTGACATGCAATATCACATGTCAATAAGGAATTCGTAGATATATTCAGTGCGAAGGAATTAATATTTCCTAGAGATATGCTGTATTCAATTGATCTGCAATTCACTTCAGTCAAACGTTTGAAATTTCCCTATATTTTGACCGATTTCTAGAATAATAATTTCATCGGGCTTGTTTACGCACTTCCAAATCCTAGTCCTTGGGCACATGATTACAAATAGCATTTAATTGGTATCCTCTTTGGTGGGGTGGATGAATTTTACGAACATGCACAGCGTAAGATATAGTCAACTTATAGCACAGTACAACATAGATATATCACAGAGTAAATTAAGATATGACTTAGATATATCACACACTCTGTCGACAGTCACATGGCGGTACATTATATACACTGGCAGGTTGGTCAACACAATCAAATCAACCCTAATGCAGGTTAGGCCATTGATCACATGGTTCAGATGTCCAACTGTTGCTTTTGTGGATGGGTGAGTTGTTTTTTTTTCAATTAAAATTTGAAACACACAGTGATGCAGTGGTATATTTGTGTATGGGGGCAGAGAAACTAGTTTGCACAAACCCACATGTACAAAAAAAGCATGAAAGTTTTTTCTTCTAGCATGAATATTTTGGTTGCCTACAGTTGGATATTAGCGGTTTGTTCATTCACACAAGTGTTCGGTCAGTAGGTTGGCTTGTCTATACGTGTCTATACGATGAACACCAATACTGATGTGTGTGTGTTTTTTTGTGTGACGGGCACTGGGTACATGATTCCAATCGCAATTGGACTGGTGAATTGGTCAAACATTCCAATTGTTGGTCCACGGTCCACATCACGACCAAACCAGTCTTGACGTAGGTGTAAGCGTTGGTTCTGATTGGTGTTGGGATTATCCTCATAGATGTTTTGGTTGTGTTAGTTTTGGCATGGGACGGATCATCTCTACAAACACTAACCTTTGAATAGCTTTGCATTGGGACTCTGCCCATTCAGAGAAACCGATCAGCATATAAATTTCGAGTTTTTAAAAAAATCGTATTCTGTTTTCTTCAAATATTGAAGAAGTGACATGCAATATGACATGTCAATAAGGAATTCATAGATATATTCAGTGCGAAGGAATTAATATTTCCTAGAGATATGCTGTATTCAATTGATCTGCAATTCACTTCAGTCAAACGTTTGAAATTTCCCTATATTTTGACCGATTTCTAGAATAATAATTTCATCGGGCTTGTTTACGCACTTCCAATTCCTAGTCCTTGGGCACATGATTACAAATAGCATTTAATTGGTATCTTCTTTGGTGGGGTGGATGGGTTTTACGAACATGCACAGCATAAGATATAGTCAACTTATGGCACAGTACAACATAGATATATCACAGAGTAAATTAAGATATGACTTAGATATATCACACACTATGTCGACAGTCACATGGCGGTACATTAGATACACTGGCAGGTTGGTCTACACAATCAAATCAACCCTAATGCAGGTTAGGCCATTGATCACATGATTCAGATGTCCAACTGTTGCTTTTAGATGGGTGAGTTGATTTTTCAATTAAAATTCGAAACACAGTGTTGTTGTGGTATTTTTGTGTATGGGGGCAGAGAAACTTGTTTGTACAAATCCACAGGTACAAGAAAAGCATGAAAGTTCTTTTCCTCTACCATGAATATTTTGGTCGCCTACAGTTGGATATTTGCGGTTTGTTCATTCACACAAGTGTTCGGTCAGTGGCTTGGCTTGTCTATAAGATGAATACCAATACTGATGTCTGTGTCTGTGTATGTTTGGGTGACGGGCACTGGATACATGATTCCAATCGTAATTGGACTGGTGAGTTGGTCAGATTTTCTATTAACACAATCGATTGATTGAATTAGTTTATTCTACTTTGCATTTTGTACATCCTGGCTAATTTGTGAAGATGGGGATGGGTGATGAAATTGATGAATGGACATTCACAAACAACCAAGCCAGAGGGGGATTCGAACCTGGGACCCTTGGCATCGCAGCACAATGTGCTAACCAATCAGCCACAGCGTCCAGCTTTTAACACAATTGTTGGTCCACATCACGACCAAACCAGTCTTGAAATAGGTGTAACCATTGGTTCTGATTGGTGTTTGGATTGACTTTTTAGTGATGATTCAGTTGATTGAAATTATTGCAATGTGTTGGTTTTGTAGTGGGACCTGAAATCTCTACGAACACTAACTTTTCAATGTCTTACAGTGGGACTCGAGAAACAGATCAGTATTTAAATTTGGATTTAAAAAAAAAAATAGGAATTCTATGGTACTCAAAAATATGGCACGCCAATATGTAAATCAATAGATATGCTCCATGTGAGGTAGTCAATATCTCGAGAGATGACTTTCACTCAACTGATTTTCAATTCACTTCAAATTTGTGAAATTTTCCTGCCTTATGATCGATTTCTAGATGAACAATTCCATGGGGCATTTTCCTTAGCTATTTCCTAGTTCTGTTTCTTGCACACATGGTTGGAAATAGTGTTTAATAGGTATCTTCTAGGGTGGGGGTGGCTGGACTTGCATGAACATGCACAGTGTAAGATATAGTTAACATATTGCAGGCTACAACTTGGATACATCAGGAATGAAGGATATTTTGTTTTTCACCATGAATCTTTTGGTTGCCTACAGTTGGATATTAGCGGTTTGTTCATTCACACAAGTGTTCGGTCAGTAGGTTGGCTTGTCTATACGTGTCTATACGATGAACACCAATACTGATGTGTGTGTTTTTTTTTGTGTGACGGGCACTGGGTACATGATTCCAATCGCAATTGGACTGGTGAATTGGTCAAACTTTCCAATTGTTGGTCCACGGTCCACATCACGACCAAACCAGTCTTGACGTAGGTGTAAGCGTTGGTTCTGATTGGTGTTGGAATTCTCTTCATAGATGTCTTGGTTGTGTTAGTTTTGGAATGGGACGGATCATCTCTACAAACGCTAACCTTTGAATAGCTTTGTATTGGGACTCTGCCCATTCAGAGAAACAGATCAGCATATAAATTTAAATTTAAAAAAAAAATCGTATTCTGTTTCCTTCAAATATTGAAGAAGTGACATGCAATATCACATGTCAATAAGGAATTCATAGATATATTCAGTGCGAAGGAATTAATATTTCCTAGAGATATGCTGTATTCAATTGATCTGCAATTCACTTCAGTCAAACGTTTGAAATTTCCCTATATTTTGACCGATTTCTAGAATAATAATTTCATCGGGCTTGTTTACGCACTTCCAAATCCTAGTCCTTGGGCACATGATTACAAATAGCATTTAATTGGTATCCTCTTTGGTGGGGTGGATGAATTTTACGAACATGCACAGCGTAAGATATAGTCAACTTATAGCACAGTACAACATAGATATATCACAGAGTAAATTAAGATATGACTTAGATATATCACACACTCTGTCGACAGTCACATGGCGGTACATTATATACACTGGCAGGTTGGTCAACACAATCAAATCAACCCTAATGCAGGTTAGGCCATTGATCACATGGTTCAGATGTCCAACTGTTGCTTTTGTGGATGGGTGAGTTGTTTTCTTCAATTAAAATTTGAAACACACAGTGATGCAGTGGTATATTTGTGTATGGGGGCAGAGAAACTAGTTTGCACAAACCCACATGTACAAAAAAAGCATGAAAGTTTTTTCTTCTAGCATGAATATTTTGGTTGCCTACAGTTGGATATTAGCGGTTTGTTCATTCACACAAGTGTTCGGTCAGTAGGTTGGCTTGTCTATACGTGTCTATACGATGAACACCAATACTGATGTGTGTGTGTTTTTTTGTGTGACGGGCACTGGGTACATGATTCCAATCGCAATTGGACTGGTGAATTGGTCAGATTTTCTATTAACACAATTATTGGTCCACATCACTTCTATTAACACAATTATTGGTCCACATCACGACCAAACCAGTCTTGACGTAGGTGTAACAGTTGGTTCAGATTGGTGTTTGGATTGACTTCTTAGTGATGATTCAGTTGATTGAAATTATTGCAAAGTGTTGATTTTGTAGTGGGACCTGAAATCTCTACGAACACTAACTTTTCAATGTCTTACAGTGGGACTCGAGAAACAGATCAGTATTTAAATTTGGATTTAAAAAAAAAAATAGGAATTCTATGGTACTCAAATATCAAAGTGACAAGAAATATGGCACGCCAATATGTAAATCAATAGATATGCTCCATGTGAGGTAGTCAATATCTCGAGAGATGACTTTCACTCAACTGATTTTCAATTCACTTCAAATTTGTGAAATTTTCCTGCCTTATGATCGATTTCTAGATGAACAATTCCATGGGGCATTTTCCTTAGCTATTTCCTAGTTCTGTTTCTTGCACACATGGTTGGAAATAGTGTTTAATAGGTATCTTCTAGGGTGGGGGTGGCTGGACTTGCATGAACATGCACAGTGTAAGATATAGTTAACATATTGCAGGCTACAACTTGGATACATCAGGAATGAAGGATATTTTGTTTTTCACCATGAATCTTTTGGTTGCCTACAGTTGGATATTAGCGGTTTGTTCATTCACACAAGTGTTCGGTCAGTAGGTTGGCTTGTCTATACGTGTCTATATGATGAACACCTTTACTGATGTGCGTGTGTTTTTTTTGTGTGACGGGCACTGGGTACACGATTCCAATCGCAATTGGACTGGTAATTGGTCAAATTTTCAATTGTTGGTCCACATGATGACCAAACCAGTCTTGACGTAGGTGCAACCGTTGATTCTGATTGTGTTGTGGTTTAGTCTTGAACAATGATTTTGTTGATTTTTAAAATTATTGCAATGTGTTGGTTTTGATAGTGGGACTTACAAACACTAAACTTTTGAATGGCTTTTAGTGTAGACTGTCCATTCAAAGAGAAATAGATTAGTATTTAAATTTAGATTAAAATGCATTTTGATTGAGAGCTCTGTTATTCAGCAGGAAGATAAAATTGACTTCAACTTTCTATTACTCGGTTTGATTTTTTTTGTTGTTGTTGTGTACATCACAGCACATATGAAAAGTGTACTATTGGAAAGCCTGATCCCAAGATGGATAACAGACGCAAGAAACTCTGTCCATAAAAGATGAACCTAACTCGAAGAGCTGGTAGAAACAGACCAGGGACTCTTGAGAATAATGACTACCATGCTGATGACATTGGGTCTTAATAGGACTGTAAAATGTGTAATAGAAACATTAGTAATATGGTGAGAGAATAATCCAAAATAGAATTAGATGTTAAATGAACAGAAAACAAAATTAATGGTTGTAACCACGAGAGCAACATTCAATGTATAATCCCATATACAGGGTGACTGGTAATTAGATGTATTCCCTGAAAGGGGTTAAAGTAGAGACAATTTGCAATATATTTGACCATATGATACCCCATCCGAAAATTAGTAGTTTTCGAGATAATCGAATTTCAATTGTTTTTTAAAAAATGACAATTTTCCACATAATAAGATGAATTGAGAAAAAACTGCTCATTGTATGGAACTTATTTCAGCGTTTGCTGATAGCCAACAAATAAGTGGTTAGTTGAAAAAAAAGTTTTTCCCAAATAACAATCACATGTAAGTAACGGGTGGGTCTAAACTTACAAGTGATGATAAAAAATTGCACTCTTAGTTTATTTGGCAACGTATTAATAAAAAAAATGGTATGACACGAAGCGTACAAATTACGTAAATTACTTCCTTGATTCATCAGCTATCCAACAAGGTACAAATGTTGCTGACATTCACATTTGTGTACAAGAAATAACACTTGATTCATCTTCATGTGAATGGAATCAATGAACAATACAATTAAAGAACATTACACGTCTTGCTCAAAGTGGGCACCTCCGTTACGAATGCAGGCACGCAGGTTTTTACGGGTCATTTGGTCTCTTAACTCGTGATGTGATGGTGGCCTTGACGTGTTGACCAGCTGTTAAGATCCTCTCCCTGAGCTCTTCTTGCGAGTTTACCGGTGCCTTGTCATGTGGCTCCAAATGTAGAAGTCGCAAGGCGGCAAATCGGGGGATCGAGCCGGCCAGGGAATCGGTCCGCCTCGGCCAATCCATTTCTTTGGGTAATTTTCATCCAGCCACTGTCGCACGCCCAGGCAGAAGTATGGATGGGCGTAATCAACAATCATTTCATCGAGCCATTTTTCCTGCCCCAAATCTTAAATGGCATCACTTATGAACATTTTTTGCGGAACGGGATGGCAATGTTGTTGGAGGATGTGCCTCTAGCTACAAGACGTGACATGATTTACCAGCATGATGACTGCCCAGCTCGATCCCCCGATCGATTTGACGCCTTGCGACTTTTACATTTGGAGCCACATGACAAGACACCGGCAAACTCGCAAGAAGATCTCAGGGAGAGGATCTTAACAGCTGGTCAACACATCAAGGACACCATCACATCACGAGTTAAGAGACCAAATGTCCGTAAAAACCTGCGTGCCTGCATTCGTAACGGAGGTGCCCACTTTGAGCAAGACGTGTAATGTTCTTTAATTGTATTGTTCATTGATTCCATTCACATGAAGATGAATCAAGTGTTATTTCTTGTACACAAATGTGAATGTCAGCAACATTTGTACCTTGTTGGATAGCTGATGAATCAAGGAAGTAATTTACGTAATTTGTATGCTTCGTGTCATACCATTTTTTTTATTAATACGTTGCCAAGTAAACTAAGAGTGCAATTTTTTATCATCACTTGTAAGTTTAGACCCACCCGTTACTTACATGTGATTGTTATTTGGGAAAAACTTTTTTTTCAACTAACCACTTATTTGTTAGCTATCAGTAAACGCTGAAATAAGTTTAATACAATGAGCAGTTTTTTCTCAATTCATCTTATTATGTGGAAAATTGTCATTTTTTAAAAAAACAATTGAAATTCGATTATCTCGAAAACTACTAATTTTCGGATGGGGTATCATATGGTCAAATATATTGCAAATTGTCTCTACTTTAACCCCTTTCAGGGAATACATCTAATTACCAGTCACCCTGTATATCCATGGAGAACTACAAATTTCACGTAGTAAGAGAATTTACATACTTAGGGTCAATAATCAATTTAAATAATGACTAAACAATGGAGATAAAACAAAGATTAAGGATGGCCATTAAAGGATATTTCACCCTCATATCTACTAAGATCAAGCAACATCCCAAAAACATCATCATCTATAATAAACATAGAACTAATTCAACCAATAGTTACTTGTGGCTCAAAAACCTGGATATTACACAAGAAAAGGAGCAGGATAGGACACTGGGGGCTATAAAGATAGATGAGAACAAGTACAGAATATGGTAAAACAAAAAAGTGTATGAAATATACAGGATCCAGCAGAATGATCTCCCCTTTTTGAAACAGGCAGTCATTGCTGGTATTGCTGCAATAGTATTGTGAATGGCATCCTTCAATTCGTCAATTGTCTGCTTGCTGCCTATATTAGAGACTTCAGCCTTTAGGTATCCCCAAAAAAATCACAAAGGGATAGGTCTGGTGACCAAGGTGACCATGAAATGAGATGAGGTGCCCTGGAAACATTTGTCCCAGACCTTCCATAGAAACTCTTACAATGTGTGCTGTACCACTATCATGTTGGAACCACAGAGGTGTATTTTCATGTCCGTTGATTCTAGGCTCCAAGAAGTTGCACATCATCTCAACATAGCAGGTTACTTCCTCAAACAATGTATGGCCCTATGATTACAAATTTCACAAAAGCACACCAAACATTAACATGCTGACTGTGGAGAGTTCGCTCATGGAGTTGAGGATTTTGTGGGGACAATACTGAAAATTCTGCTTGCTGACACAGCCCGATAGGTGAAAATTAACTTTGTCACTAGTGACCTACAGCTAAGGTTACCATATGTCCAGTTTTTCCCGGACATGTCCTACATTAACCTACATTTTTGCAAGTCACATAATATTAATTAGGAAAATAGGTGTTTCAGTTGAACAAAGAGAAATCATGCAAGTTACATGTGTATGGACTGAGCTCCCAAACTCAATGGTGAAATTTACTTTGATTCAGTCATTGCCCAAGAAGAATAAAAAAGTTTGTCCTGCTAGAGGAAAAATGGAAGAAAATAATGAACAAAGTTATGGGGTCACATTCTGATGATGTTACTGTTCAATGCCTGAGCAGAATTTCTCGCCTTGGGGTTTATGCTGATGGAACAAGGTGTTCCCCAAGGTGTTCAATATTTTGATTGTAAATCAACAAGTAGGTTTGATTTGGTGTTTTAAGTCCACTTTGTGCACAGTAAGGTTAATCGGGACTGGACCTACAGTTTAAAGTGGGATCTGAACCACTATGTACCTCCGCCAGGTAAAACCTGGGACCCTTGATTACAAGGTGACGATACTACCACTGCGCCATCGGGAGACCCTACATGTAGTAAGAGGTGCATTGTTAAGTATGATTACAAGTTTGGAAATTTTGTATTTAAGAATTCATAAAGAAATATTTTTTTTATTAAAACTGAAAAGTGTCAATTTTAAATTACTTTCTAACGTGTTCTATAGAAATATATATTATTTATTGTGAATGTTTTGTGTCCTACATTTTGGAACATTGTCCTACTTTTCCCTTATAGCAATCTGGTAACCCTGCCCACAGCATCAGCTGGAACATTTTCCAACACGGTCACAAACAGCCTGTCAGGTGCGCCAGTCACATTCTGTAAGTTCCTGAACCACCATCAGTTTGTATGGATGGAACTTGAAGTCTCCGTGTAGAATTCTGCTGCAATATTGTGAGGAGTCTGAATGCAGTGACATCAGATTATTTCCGTTCTAAAGCTGAACCAGTATCTCTGAAATTGGATACCCACAACAATATGGTTTTCTTGTCAGGAACTCTTCTTATGTCAACCTATTCCAAAATGCCTACAAAATAGCTGCTGTGTCACAGTCAGTCACCACTTTTAAAATAAGTTTCCAGCACAAGTGCATGATGTTCACTAGTCCACGCCATGATGGCAACTAAAATGGCATGGCATGTGCTGCTTAAGAATATGTAACTCGAGTGCTCACTGCCCACTGCCAATGCGTGGCAGCCAAGTCAAATCATTCTGCCAGGCACTGTATAGGAAGATTTACACATAAACATATAAGGGTCTACCAATTAAGATGGATAGGGCAAGTGCATAGGATGGAGGAGAGCGGAGCGATTAAGAAAATCTTTAGAGGAAATAGAGTAAGGATACACAGATGCATCACATTGTACTGGAAGATGTGAAACAAGCAAAAATAGTGAACTGGAGAAAGCTAGGGATAGGGAAGCATGGGGGCAAAGGCTCAGCTAGGAGCTATACTGCTGTAAAGAAGAGGCAAGCAAGAAAATCTTTAGATCTAATTATTTGAAAACTGAAAATAATACTAATTTACTATTGTACCAATGTCACC
The DNA here is from genome assembly GCF_977018435.1 of Lepisma saccharinum. Taxonomy (NCBI): domain Eukaryota; kingdom Metazoa; phylum Arthropoda; class Insecta; order Zygentoma; family Lepismatidae; genus Lepisma; species Lepisma saccharinum. The sequence continues at coordinate 183,734,190 of NC_139229.1, forward strand.
ATGGGGTATTGTGACATTTACTTCCTTCCTATGTTCCTCTTTTTGTCTGATTGGCGTATGGGGTGACCACCAACCTTCCCCCCCTCTCCTCTCTATCTCTTCCACACACAGCATATCAAAAAGCAAAAAGCTAGGGATTTTTGTTTGATGCAGGAAATTTTTCATCATCATGCTGGCAACACTCATTGTGGATCATTTACCAAAACTTGGATTGGTGGAATGGATTGCAACATGCAGTTCCTGTTATGGAAATTTACAAAAATAGTGATTGTGCAGTTGCTGTTGTTACCTGGTTCAGTTGTTTCTGATTTCTTCCTATGTGGGCACCTGAAAAGCAAGCTGTTTGCAAGGCAGCCACAGACCACTGAGGAGCTCCAAAACATCCATATGGAAATCAGCACTGTTTCTACTTAGATGATGTAATGTGTCATGTATTTGAGTTTGAACACTGTCAAGTTGTTCCATTATATGCCCGATATATTGAAAACATGAAGGTGATTTGTTTGCATGGCAAAGTGTAAGGTTTTGATTGATTGATTTATTTTACTTTGCCTTTTGTGCCACGTTTGGCTAATTTGCGAAGATGGGGATGATGAATGGACACTAACAAATATTCATGCCCAGGCCGGGATTGAAACCCGGGACCCCTGGCATCGTAGCACGATGTGCTAACCACTCTGATACGGGGGCCAATACAAAGTGTAAGGTTTCAATTATTGTACTGTAATGTTCGACCCATAATAACAGGTTTGCATTTTAAAATGCCCATTTTATTGAAACTGTTGAAATTCTGTTCTTAAGGGTTTGACTGTTTTAGGAGAGTGCAAATCTTCAGTGCTGATGCATTCATATCTTTAAATCAATCTCGAAAACTTATGTCAAGTGCATGGAAAATATAAGTAGGATATTTGCACATATGTTCAGTGTTACTGCTTCCATGCAAAAAATGCTGTCATAAATGCTGAAAAGTATGCACATTTTAATTACACTTCCTTCAATTCCCCTTGTCATAAATTATACAATCTTGCCATATTGATTGTCCCCATGTATATTAATGTAAAGAAATCATGAAATTCATAACCATTTTTATTCAGTAACAATAATATAATTAACATTTCAGCAGAAAACCTGCCGCTCGTACACAAGAATCATATTCATCGGCAACATACACCAACAGGACACACACAACATAGAACAATTTATTTTATAGCTGAGAAATGAATGTAGCTACTAAAAAAAAAGAAAGAGGTATAACAAATTTAAGAAACATTCAAAGCCCTTTACCTAATTACACATCAGATATATATACACATGGTGCAATGCATTCTACCTTATAGAAAACTGATTGTGCAATACTAACAATGGCTTCCATGTCTATGATCAATTACTGTGTATGTCGTACCTTAATTAGTTCTCAGACACCTTTCTTCACTGACACTGTTGCCGTAGAACTTCCCCATTGCTATAAGCCACACAGTTATGCTACATGCAGCATTAGAAAAAAGCTGGTGTGAATTGACCTTGGGAGAGGTCCTTACGGTGCCACGAGTGCATTGGTTAAACCACTTTTACCACCTTCACATGCTGTCTACCGACCACCTGCACCATCTGGGTTAGCTGCCCCTGATAGTACTACGAATATCAACACTGGAACAATGTACATCCACTGAAAGAACAAGAAAGACATATTGACAACGGTGCAATTTTCTCTCGCCCTAACATGCTACACCCTACTTATAAAAGGAGTTTCATTTTTGTAAGATCATTTGAAAGGAGTTTGCTGCCTAAACTAATCATTAGGGCTTGGAAGTTAATGACCAAAAGGATCAAAATGTACGACTTTGAAAGAATTTGAGCAATTCGACCCATCTGGATTTAAACTTGGTGATTTAAACTACTGAAGTTAAGGAAGAAAATAACAAATCTGTGCAGATGTACTTTTCATTTGTAGCTGCCTGCAATGCTAATTCTTTGATTTCTGGATCTGTAACCAGGTGTCAAGAAAGATTGGTTAAGTTTTCGCTTTGTCTACTTTATGCACAGCAAGGCTAATCGGGACTGGACCTACAGTTTAAAGTGGGATCCGAACCACTATGTGCCTCCACCGGGTATCGAAACCCCTTGATTACAAGGCAACGACCCTACCCCTGCACCATTGGGAAGCCCTATGTCAAGAAAGAATACACCTGTCTGTTCTCTTCCTCTCTCTGCACTTCAGTGAAGTAAAATATTGGCTTTGCATTGTGGAATTTAGTTCTAATATAATGTAGCTAAAATGCATAAAATGGCTGAGGGAGCAACAATAAATAAATAAATGCAATGAACATCTTCAAAAATATCTCTTCCCTCAATAAATGATTTTTCATAAACTTCCAAGCCCTATTAATTACCAAAACATGACAAGTGACAGGATACATCCTAAAATGTGGAGCAGACACTGACAATTACAGCAGTTTAGAACGAGCCCTATAGTGGTTGCTTGGAGAGATTTTTAAGATAGTCACTACTACAGGCTGCTCCCTCAAAAAACATAACATTGCAATATATTGCAAGATTTTATGCCACAAGAATCTAACACCTAAACCAGGGGTTTCCAAACCTTTTAGTTTCATGGCACCCTTAGTATTTCAAGATTTTTATGTGGGCCTATCTAATACTTGCAACGCTCAGATAGTGTGGTTAGGTTGCTTGCCTTAAGTTTAAAAATAAACACATATTTCAAATTCAGAAACATTTTGTGTAAAAAGCACTAATTAAGCACATATTTGGAACAATTATAACATTTCGTGGTGCCCCTGTAGACCAGCAACAGCACTCCAGGGTGCTGCAGCACACACACTTTGGGAACCACACAACTAAACAATGCTTAAAGATACCAACACTTGGAATTGCAGAGACCCTTGCTCTCTCAAACTTTTGTTCTGTGTCGTGTTGTGAACAAGTGGCCATCATCTGAAGAATACATCTTTCTTTATTTCAAAATGAGTGGCTAATTCACTCACTTGTATTGTTGCTTGAATTTCCAGAACCTACCTATCTTACAGTGGAATGTACTCTCAGACCTCTTATGGTCCCACAATGAAAGAACGAGACACTTGTAAAGGTCCTTGCCTTTAAAATGACCTCACAAGAAATGCCAGTACAGAGGTTTATTCCTATGATTAGACTACAAGTACTTTTGTAGAATTGAAAACCACTGGTTGTGTTTTCATGGACTGCTTAAGCAAGATGGGGAGTTCACAGCAGAAAATGTTTTCTTCTTATGAAAGTGCCCCAAAGAAGTGTGTAACTCTCTCTATGTCTTGTCATACTCATGCAACACACTATCCTAAAACAGATTTCCAAATTCAGTCCCGTGGAGAGCTACCAATCTTGTAGCCTACTTGTTGATAATCTTGAAAAATTGATTTTGTCTCTCATGGCGAGATAAGACTAGCTGATCTTGCTCAATTTGCATAAGATGCAACACTGCCAAAGTTTGCTTCAAAATCTCTGCCAGCACCTGCACTGTACAGCCAATCATCCATAAACTACTGAAAACTAATCAGCAAGCTACTGGTAGCTCACGATCGACAGTTTGGTGATCCTTGTCTTAAAGGATCTGATCAATTCTTTCACCCAGATAAACTAAGAAAGATCTGATGTATTCGCTCGGACCTTAGCACACATATGAATTATGAACACTTGCTGTTGTGGATCCTATGCTCATCACATTCTACATTTTGCCTCAGCCCAACACATTGAAAAAATCGTGAAGCTTTTCACGATGGTCATACAGGATGAAAACACAAATTAAGAGTGGGTACTGTTGCTTCAAAGATGATCTAATTTTGGTTGAGAATAATCATTAGTAGACCGTTAATAATGATGAATTCATACACACAACAATGAAAATTGGCATTTTAGTGATGAAAATTAGCAAGTTACAATTTAAGAGATAAAAATGGAAGTGGATATTTCTTGGGCACCCTATGAATGCAACTTTGACAAAAGATTTGGGTTGTTGCAAGTGACATTACAACAGACTTTGAGACGTGGCTTAATGCAACATCTGGCCATTCTCCAAGATAAACATATAATGAAATGATACAAGATTAAAGTCTGAGACCAAGACAATCACAACAAAAGACCCCGTTACTGAGCCCAAAAACATTTTGGAAGCAAGGCTTCAAAAGAAACTGCATGGAATCAGCATCTGACTTTGAAGATCCAAGCTGTAGGTTGGATACTTTATTATCAGGTGCTAATTCAATACGTATTTAACATGAAGTAACTGTTTTCAAGCACACAGCATGATGAAAGAATCTAACAGCCAGACATGCTCCACCATTAAATATTAAATTCAGCATGATTGGAACAAAAATACCTGCCACTCCATGATCAACACCTGAAAAATTTTAATTTGCTATTATTTGTACACAAACACATGCATGCATTTACTTATATACAAACACCAACACCTGATGCAGTACATGTATATTACAGTGCATGAAAAACAATAAAGCACATAAAAGGAATCAAAAAGCAAGCATATACAGGGTTTTCGTAAATGATTGTCGGGGTTACAAACAAGCACTGTATTTTACGTAATAAAGATAGATACATGCAATTTTTTGTAAAATGTTAGAAAACTCACGAAGTTTTTATGACAAAGTCACAAATGTTTCATGTGCTCGCCTCGCAATACCCTGCAGATATCTAAGTGATAGTCCATTTCCTGCCACACTCGGGTTAGCATATCACGTGTAACACTGTTGATGGAATTCGTTATGCGTGTTTTCAGTTCCTCAATGGTAGTGGGTAATGGAGGATAGTAAACAATATCTTTTACGTATCCCCAGAGAAAAAAATCGCAAGGAGAAAGGTCAGGGGGACGAGGTGGCCATGATAAAAGGCTTTCATCCTCATCACTCCCATGCCCAATCCAACGTTGTGGTAATTTTCTGTTGAGCAATGATCGCACTTCACAGTGGAAGTGAGGTGGGGCTCCATCCAATTGCATGATGAAGGTGTTAGAATAGTCTTCCACTTGAGGAAATAGCCACTCATTCAACATATCCAGGAATGTCAATGCCGTAACCATTTTCTCCATGAAAAAGAATGGACCGTACACCTTTTCTCGTGACACAGCACAAAAAACATTCACTTTAGGCGAGTCCTGAACCAACTCAACAAACTGATGAGGATTTTCCGTTCCTCATATGCGCACATTGTGTGTGTTTACTTTTCCACTTAGGTGGAATGTTGCCTCGTCAGTGAAAACGAAATTCTCGATGAAATTGTCATCGTCAGCCATGAGATTTTGCATATCGCTGGTGAACGTTTCCCATACACGATGGTCGTTACGTGTTAGCTTTTAATGCAGACTTAGGCAGTAAGGTTTCATGTTTAGCCGTTTTCGTAGAACACTCCATAACGTTGTCTTCAGAATGTTTAGTTCCTTGGATCCAGCAGGAATCGATTTCTTTGGGCTCCGTAGATAGGTTTCACGAACTTGCTCCACATCATGCTCCGACACTGATGGCCGACCTCTGCTTTTGCCTTCGCAAATGCAACCTTTTTCTTTGAACTGTTGTGATATCTTTCCAATATTGCGCATGAAAATGTTGTTGCACAAAACTGTAACGGACCTCGTTGCATGATATTCAAGGACACAGAACGCCTTCTCACTAGTAATATCTGCCATTTTGGAAAACTGCCGCCTAGCGGCAGAATCGGGAAACAAAGGTCTATGAAAGAAATAAGGAACAAAACGTGTTGAGCTTCTCAAAAATAACATGCATTTGTATTCACCGTGTCATTCACCCAGATAGATTACAACAATGAAGGAAACCCCGACAATCATTTAAGAAAACCCGGTATTGTGTGCATCACTACTTATGACACAGCTAGCAAAATATTTAGTCATTGCACATGAATTCAAAAGTCAGCAACATACACAGACATCTGCCAAGACATTTAATAATTCCACACTTGTCACATTAAGCATTTACCTATCCAACTGGTTTGTTAAGGAACCAATATTAAAAAATTGGTCAAAATTGTGATTTGACAGCTTCACTTTTTCAGGGTGAATCAATCAACAATCAACTTTTAACTTCACCATAATTCATTCATTCCAAGCATACGACAACTCTTCTTTTAATTTAAATTCACAAAACAAACATGGTTGAAAAGTCTTCTTCCATTGTTTCTTTTCGACACCACATAAGGCAAATAAATTGTTTGTTTTTTTCACAAGTTGCATGAAATTATTATAGGGAGAATAAATATGGTTTTTCGAATGTTACATGGGAGTAAGAAGAAAGAAGTAACTAAGTTCTCTACAGAAATCCCTAAAATAAACACAAACCTTCCACATGAAATTTTCCAAAGCTATGATGAAAATAATTACTTGCATTTAAACACAAACTTGCAACACATTCTTCAACCGGAAAAACTTATTTAAAATCTGTCTTCTAAATTAGGTTGCAACAAGTGGGGTTCTGTTATGTTCAGATGTGGAAAGCACCTACATACAATGTTTTCTTTCAATGTAGATTGTTTAAGCAGGACATAAAAACATGCTGGTGAATTAATATAATGTACTATTTAATAGTCAGATTGTGTCTATATCACTGTCACTATTACGTATACTACACATTCTTATCTAAAATTTTACTTAATTGTAATATGTGAAATTGGTAAGAGAACTTTAGCTTCTAAACCATTTGTTTTAAATTCAAGTTATGTAAGATGCTCAAGTGAACAGTGACTTGGAAATATCATCATCACAATGAATAACACAGAAAGCAATGATTCATACCTGATGAACTGCCTTTGCTCAGTCTACAAAAGACGCACCAATAAATGAAACAATGCTACAAAAATGTTGCATCAACATACAGTAACCCAACCTTTACGTAACTTGAATTTTACGTTAAGTCGAATTTGTAAAATGCTCAAATGTAACTTTGTAACAAACTGCAATATTTATCATTATTATATGTATGTATATTATTTTCATATATTATTTTATAAATGAAACATCACGGAGCAGTATTTACTCGGATATAAACTATTAATAGGGTTACCAGACGTCCTGTTTTTCCCGGACATGTCCTACATTTTAGCCTAATGTCCGGCGTCTGGGAGGAATTTGAAAAATACCAAAAATGTACTACATTTTGAGTATCACATAATTAGGAAAATACGTGTTTCACTTAAACACAGAGAAATCATGCAAGTTACAAGTCCATGGACTGCACTTCCAAACTAGTGAAATTTATTATGATTCAGTCATTATCCAAAAAGAAAATAAAGGTTTGTCCTTCTAGAAGAAAAACGGAAGCAATTAATGAACAAAGATTTAGGGTCACATTTTGATGATGTCAATGTTCAATGCGTGAGCGGAATTTCTTGCCTTGGGATTTATACTGATATAACAAGGTGTTTCCCATTGTTACTCAATATTTTGATTTTATTCAGGGTGTCTACCCGTCAAGAAAAGTACAGAAATCAACAAATCAGTCAAGAAATCAATAAAAAAAGTCAAGAAATGATAGAATTTGTGCTATCACAATGACTGAGTATTTGATTTTACTTCACTTTGCTGCCCCTTTGGCTAATTGAGAAGATGAGGATGAATGGTGCTAAGATAAGATGGATGAAGAAACAATCACATACATATAGGGACGACAATACGAGCCCCACATAAGATTATACTGCCAAATGCAGTTCAGGTTGCAATAATAGATAAAGCAGGTCTAATTCTCTTCTTAAATAAAGCTTCAGTTTTCATCTTAACTGTTTTTTTTGGTCGCGGTTTTTCCCTAAATAGATATGTACTTTCTTAATTGCTAATTTCCAATGTTACCTAAGTAGGGGTCGAATAAATAAAGGTTAAGAAAAACGAAAAAAAAAAATGTCAAGAAAAAGTCAAGAATTTTGGTAGATACCCTGCTATTGCCACACGGAAGACCCGGGTTCGATCCCAGGGTGGGTGATGTATGTTTGGAATTCTTCCGGCCTTGTCCCTACATAAAAAAAGCTGCTCCGGGGCTCACCTAGCCTTAAATTAATGGGTACCTGGGTGCAACCCTAAGGGGTTAAGATGGCCAAAGCATGGTGCTGATCATATCACCTCCAATATGATCAAGAATGTATGGGGCCCTACCCTCATATTCCCTAAATGTGCCTTCATGGCATGATGCTATATGCACGGGAACTTTAGCTTTAACTTTACCATGTTATTGAATTAAAAACTACCCAAGATGAAACTTCTGGAACCATTTCAAATTTCAGTAATTGCTGAATATTTGTTTGTCATTCCAGATCATAGTGAAGAGAGTACTTTCATTACCATCAGCACAATGAACTCACGAGAGAAATATTTTTATTCATAAAGTTTGTGAAAAGTTTGGTACTGGTTCCTATAAATTTCAAATAGTTTGACTGTCTGGTCTCTCATAAATATATTTTGACTATACCTGAAATTTTGAGAAAAATTGGCTCCTCTTAAAAGTAGCAGTTAAAACAGGTAGTAAGATGTGCATAGTTTAGTATGATTACAAGTTTGGAAATTTTGCATTTAAGAATTCATTAACAAATATTTTTTTTAAACTGAAAAGTGTCAATTTTAAATTACTTTCTAACATGTTCTAGAAATATGTATTATTTATTGTGAATGTTTTGTGTCCTACATTTTGACTTAAAGTCCTACATTTTGGGGTATTATGTCCTACTTTCCCCTTGTAGCGATCTGGTAACCCTAACTATAAAAGTATGAAAAATATATAAAAGAATATAGAAAAAAATTGAAATTACACTTTTCAAATAAAAAAAAGTCTTGTGACAGCTACATACAGTTATTACGTATTACATAAGTTGCATATGTATTACGTAAGTCGGGGGGGTTACTGTAGTGTTGATAACAACTCTCACATACTCACTCACTCGCTTGCTTTCACAGCTTTGCTCATATTGAATTAATTTTTATGACTATTTATATGTATATGTTTGTTACCACAAATAATATTGTTATAGCAAAGGATGACCTTCTGTATCAAAACTTTTAAAAGAGTTGGCCCCTTTGGAGCACCCTGAAAACAAAGTTAAAGATTTGCCAAAAACTCATGCAGACCTTTGTACGTCTAGGGTTAAAGTAAGATTTGGCATCCTCATAGCTGTCATGCAACACAAACAGAAAACTCCTTGTTCCAGTTGTCATGAGCATGCCACACTATGATGTCTTGGAACTGTGTGCCATTTTGTCCACCCCGTAGATAAGGTAAGAGATGGATCGGATCAGGCAAGCTCCATCACCATGGGGAATATGGTATGGAAAATCATTTTCCCATTTGTTTCCAACATCTCTACAATCATTTCCAACTCCAATGTAAATCCGATGATAGAAAATGTTGAAATAAAATTCCAGTCAAGAATCCTTTCATCTTCAATGCAAATCAGTTAAAACATTGAAAACAATAATCCAAAACCAAATACTTAAATTCAAGACATATTGTCAAGATAGAATGGACAAACATGCATAATTATGAAGCATTAGTTTGTATCAGAAATTAGCATTTATAAGAATACCAGACACGATTATTAGTCCGTTTTTATAGATCTCCGGTAAACACAACCATATCAAGATTAATACACATAGCACCATCTGTTATTTAGCATCCCTTGTCTGCCATTTATGGTTAATTTTGATGATGAGGATGAGTGATGATTAGATGAAATTGATGAAGGGACACTCAAAAAGTATGTCTAGGCCATGTTTTGAACATGGAAACTTTGGTGGAAAGACCAAAAATGTGACCATTTACGATGCTCACCTACTGAGCCAGCAACAACACAACCCCCTCCTTAGAGGTTGAATTTACAAAAAACCTTTTTCGTCGCTGCTTATGTAGTTAGAGGAAGACGCCCTTCTTTCAGGTTTCTACGTAGAGAAGTTTGGGCTGTAAAAGTATCAAAATAATAAAAAAAAAGTTTAACACTGCACCACCTCTCATTTTCAGGGTTGAATTTCGAAAAATCCCACCATAGTGGGGTGCTTACCTCATAAGAGGAAAACATCCCTAAAATTAAGCAGCAGCTCGGTAACATACACAGGCACTTACTTGGAAAAGGATTCTATATGTTTACAGGTATGAACATTTTCAAAAAGATACTTTATACACACAGAGCTGTAGATATAAAAATTTTCTCTGAAACAAAAGCAATTGGAATTTGGTATCTATGGCAAATTTGGAGTCCAAACGTGTATGCATATTTATGTGAGAGAAACTGGTCAAAATTATCTCTGCCTAAACAACCATAGATCAGCCTCCAATGTTGGTGTGTCTCATCTTCCAGCAGCCACCCATGCCACACAATGTAATGCAAACACATACTGCCTCCTAGCACTCTGCAACCTACACAGCACAGCTAAATGTCAAAATCATTCCCAACCACCATAAAAACTTCCATTTTGTCAGTATACATTAGGACACTAAAATTGCCATATATGGCAAGTTTGTATGCTATTGTTTAATTGTGAGCATCTTACAAATCTTGTGCATGCATAATTGCACAAGATTTCATCTTCTTGAAAACAGCAAATGTGCTGAAGTATAAGTAACTTTATGTACTACTGAGCTACTCCTTAGCCATTTATTATTATTATTAATATACTTGTACAGGGAGTGGTTCTTGTTCCATTCAATTTTGATGTTATCCACACTTTGGTTCTCTGGTGAGACCTACATTTTCCCCATGTAAACGTTATTTTCACTCTGGATCTGGCAACCTTGCAGGTCCAATACTTACTTCATTTTCTGCTACCTTTAACCTATATCTGAAGATGCAGCTTGATATGAGAAGTAGGCTACTGAGGACAGAAATTTGCACAAGACGAAGGAAGAAAAAATTGAAGGATAAGCATGGATTTAAAAGATAACCAGGAGTGTCTAAATATTACAAGCAAGGAAGAATATTACTGTGTAAAAAAATGTAGTATTGCTTACATTTTGCACTGCATTAAAAATGATGTGTAACATAATTTGTAGTACATTCCATCAGGTCATGCTACAACAAGTAATTTAATCTGGAACCAGGGTACGATATCTATTGACCTTCTTTCCTGTTCTTTTGTAACAAATTTGCTGCCCAAAGTTTCAAAAAATCTGATTCCTCAACTGTTTTTGCAAATAAATGTTGCATTTCACAATTGGAAAAATAAACTGTTCATTAAGTTCACTGTACAAAATTCCATGAATTTAATTTTACTCTTTTAACTACATTAAGACTAGCAGAGGAAATCTAGAAAGTAATTTTTCCACTGCAGCACCAGAACTTGTAAGGTTTTTTGAAGGTATTGCTAGAAAAATTATAAAACAATGAAAAGAATTACTCTAAAAAGCGGCATTATTGCCTACCAACTTTAGAAAATATCCAGATTTTTTCATAAAATTCTCCAGCATTTCAAAAACCCTACCACTCATGAATTCAGTTTTGAATAAATTGATTGCTAAAAAGGATGAACTTATCAGTATGTTATACAATCAGAAAGTTACAAATAAAAAGTAACAGCATAGGAAAAATTCTCATGCACAAGCTAGTACAACCACAATTTATTGTTTTATAAGAAGCTACATTACATCTGCATAAGCAGCTAAGGTGAACACATCACATTTCAAATTCTCTATCTCTACATGCAATAACATACTAAAAATACTTTTGTAATACTGCACAAGGTCAACAAAATATATATATTGCACATCTCACAAAACAATTCTACAAAAAATGCATGAGTGTAAGAAAGAAAGTAAAAAAACAAGAATAATAGTAAGATCTAAAAATGGAAAGTTAAAAAAGAGAGAGAGAGAATAGAGATTTCTATCCAAATAAACCTACATAAACCTGTCCCATCCAAAAATCATGACTTGTACAGCAAAGAATAAAACACACATCAAAACATACAATGAGAAACGAAGAACTGCCCAAACAAAATTTTCCAAAGCACTTACATATTTTGCAAAGAACGAGCGGTTATCTTTTGTTTCGCCCCTTTCTCTTGCTTCCTTCTCTTTCTCCTGCTTCTGAATGTATGCTGCAGTGTCCGGCCTGAAATATTTGAAGATAATTTTAGTAAACCATTGAAATTTTATACAAAATTAGAGAGCTATTAATACTGAAGTGATCCTTAAGGACATATCTAATGCAGAAGATAAGAGTTAATCAACCTGCCCCCCTAACATCATCTCTCCTTCATTGGTTTTGAACGGCTTCTAGCTCAGCGGAATGATCAGGCTTCCTTGGTTCAGACCCAGGCTCCCAGCAAAGTGAAAACCTCGAACCTTACTTCTCGTACCTTCACGGATCACGATTTTAGAACTGTGAGGAGTGCCTGGACTAGGTTTGATGCCAGCCTTGGTGCTGTGTGGAGGTACACCGGGCATCATACCATCTTAGTTTGACCAATGGTCCCTCCCCTGCCATATGGAAAACACGGGTGTTCCCAACCCATTCCTAGCCACGGCTGGTTAATGAATGCTTTCCATATTACCTGTACTTGACAGGAGTCCAATTGGGGAGGAGGTAAAGGGGCAGAATTACAAGTGTATAATGAGCACTCTGTTTTTGATAAGGAAAGGCAATACTAAAATGATATCTTATATACAACAATCAGCATATTTCAGACTGAAGTAATGACTTTCTTAGTTGTAAATCGTAAAGCTGTTGCTATGTTGATCAAGAGTGAATGGAGCCTCCCCAATACTTCCTTAATATTCTTTGACCCGTATTTACTCATGTATAATGTGCACATTTTTCGAAAAATTTTGCTCCCAAAAACCATGGTGTGCATTATGCACGGAATAATAATTTGGACAACCAACATGAAACCATACAGGGTCATTCCATGATTTTGTGACACTTGTATTGTTTTTTTATGTTTAAAGAACCATATCATGTTATATATCGTTGTAAAGCTTAAATTCTGCAGTTTCTGAATATGGCAACATTATTCCATTCAAGATGGTGACACTGATGTCCAATGCGGTTGAAATAAGCTCATCACAAAATGAAGGAACCTTTTGATTTTTATGGTACTTTGGATGAAAGAAAAGTAAAGGAAAAAGAAAATAACTATTAAAATGTATTACTGGCAAAAATAACAATATATATATGGAGTGTGTAAATGCCTTAATGGAAAAAATCTTGTGCTGCTAACTGCTAGTTTGAGGGTCCTGAAATTGCCTCGTATAAATGTTATGTTAATCAAGGGAAGTATATATTTTGAATCACAGGAAAAGTATATATTTTGAAGTTTTTTAGAAAAAGTAAAGAAGGAATGAACAAAACCACGTATAAAAGTTTGAAGGCCATTTCTCACGATTTTTCACTTTGAAATGTAATGTTCTGTGACACCAAGAAAAGCAGTGCCATTCTGGCGGAATTAGAGCATGCACCTCCCGTCACATAGGATGTGTATCAGCAGTATTTGTTGGCGAGAAATAATAGAAAATAACTTCCTGAGTACTGCAAATCCATAAGGTAATTTTGATCTCACTTTCTACTATTACAGAATAAATCAGGTGGTTAAAGAGTGAAAGCTTTGGGATGCTAAACATACTGGAGGTGGCGTGGGTTAGTGGCTTATTGTTTACACAAGAGGATATTCTCCTCTTGGTTCATAGCAACAGGTGATTCATTGAATAGGTATGATGTCATTCAATCTTGATCGGCATGCCAACAGCTTTATGACCTACAACTAAGAAAGCCATTTCTTGAACCTGGATTGTACTGCGCATTATATATGAGACATAATTGTTTGTCACTTTTCCTCTTCAAAATCCAGGTTGTGCATTATACACGCGCAAATACGGTACATACACAATACACTTGCATATACCAATAAATTCTGTAATATAATGACAGGAAATACACACCATACAATTACAGAGGAGCCGCAATTTAACATTTTTCAGGAGACCAAACTAAAGAGAAAATTTTACAACATTAAGCTCTATTGGGACTATGAGGATTGAATGTATAATGCAGGAAAATGTAAAAATCCAAGTCTCGCTGCAAGAAATGTTAAAACATGGCCCAAGTCTTGTATTACATCCCTAACCATACCATAATTACTCAACATAGGCAAGGTGCTCAATGTTGACTAACAAAGATTGCAACTATACGTTACACTGAATATATATTTCGTGCAGTATGCGAAGGATGAGCAGACTATTATGCAATTTAAAAATTAAATTTCAAGTCCTCAGTGCTCAACTGGGTTCCCATAATATTATATAACTTAGGATGCAAGAATTCAAAGAGCAGAATTTTAACTTCTTAAGGTATTATTTCACTTTAAAGAATGTGATACAAACTCACTTGCAACTTTTTAACACAAGACATTTTAAATCAATCAGCCTACATAACACAAACGAATTGAAATCAACGACTTTAAAAATATTGGCATTCATACGTTCTTAATCTAAATAGCTCCCTGTTAATCTACAAACATATGTACAATAGAAAGAAAGAGAATACTTGTTATTTTTGAGTGAAGACAATCACAAGATTTCTTAATGGAAAAAAGTGTGCAATAGCACAAGTTTATATTGTAACTTTCAAACATTTTCCATCTTAAAAAATGCAATGTAATGCTCTACAAAAGGAAAGACAAGCGTTAAAGGTTTGAATCTGTTTAGATATATGTTTCCAAGTCTGGTAAGTACTATTAGGCAATATTTACTCATATTAGAATATTATAAGTATTACTGCTTCACGTTCTATAACATACACCAAAGATAGGGTAGTTGCCATAGCTGAGAACTTATAAATTACGGTTCTTCCACAATCGAAGTTATTACAATGAAAAAAAATTCTTGGACACTTCGTACAAAACATATGAATATAAGTAGTACCAACTAAAACTGATTTTTTACTAAAAAAAATCAAATGCACATTACAATTATAAACCTGTTAATTAAATGAAACTGCACTCCTAGTTTAATTTACACCTTGCTAAAGAGTTACCATCCAATGTCAGCAAAGTGCAACAAGTTTGATGAGAAAGACAATGATGTATCTACTCACACAGGTCCTTGTTCCATGTGGCGTACAAACACAGTCGTATTGAAGTTCTTGAGATCTTCATCAAATGTTGGTCTTCCTTCGCACATTGACGGAGATGTCGACATAGATACTGCTACCACAGCTCCAGCATGGTCCAAGGTTACTGTCAGAGTATCTGACAGATGAGACTCGTACAAGGAACACTGTGAGGAATATAAATCTCATTTCAAGCTGCAAAATTATGGTAAAGGAGGAAACAAAAATTATTAACTGTTATTTTTATGTATGAAAAAGAGTTCTTGCTTTTACTGTGAAGATCTAAAAGAACATAACTGAATGTTAGAACATAACTGAATGTTGTTATTATTAATAATCCAATTTATTTTAATTATATGCATTTCATTTTCACGTGAATTTGTATTTGTTGTTTATAATTCCTAACTTTAAAGAAGTATAGTCTTTTCCTTTCCAGAAAGGTTTCTTTCCCTGAATGAGTTGTCCCATGAAGAAGTTAAAACAAAGTTCAAATTATTTTCCATGATGAAATATTTGTATAATGAAAAAATGAGAAAAAAGATTATATGCTCTATTTCTAATTTTGTGAAAATCAGTTAACAAACAAAATGCACCATGAAGGAAAACCAGTTTACTTTTACTTGCTGTATCCTAAACTTAACTTCAATTCAGTAAGAAACAATTGTGGGATCACTAACAACTGCAGACAACAAATCATTGATCATAAGCAACTCTCCATCAAATTTTCCACATTTCTGGCAATTTCAGTTTACACCAGGACTAGGAGGAAAAATAACATCACTGAAATATGTAGTGAATGCGAAATAAGATGCTTCTGCATTTGCTAGTACCAAGAATGTGAGCCATTACAAGGGCATGAACATTTCATTTTTGGCAGAAAACACGAAATATGATGAAATAACACACTGTAGTGTTTATTTTTCACGGTTTATTAAGGTATGAAATGAATTTTCTACCATGTTACCACAAAATGATTAAAAATGAACTGCAAAATCCAAAATAAATTCTTCAACATGAAAATTAAGAGTTTATTTACCAACACATTTTCTGAAGTATCCTGTGAATTATGCAAATGACGGAAAAGTTATTAATTCTATTGCAAATATTTGAGAAGCAAAAATGGACTCCTTTTCACAGGAACTTAATACTCTGATAACTACGTAAATGTACTATTATGAGGGAAACATTTATTTTGTGTAATAAGTGTAGTTTTTAAAATCAAATTTAAGGTTATATTCACTATTTTAACACCAAAATGGCATTTTATATAAGTTTTATTTTTTGTTATTTAACATCGCTTTTGTACCAGTTTTGGTTAATCATGACAATGAGGATGAGTGAAGAAATGATGAAATTGATGAATGAACACTTACAAAAAATGCCCATGCCCAGGCTGGCATTCAAACATTGATTTGCTAACCACTCTGCCACATAGGTTGGCAAAACACACACATGAAACTGTGTTGGAATGTTAGGTAAAAAAAGGTTTGGTGACTCACAGGTTAAAATGCAATTATTTCTTCACCATGATCAACAATAAAACTACAGTCACTACAAAGAAAGAGTAGTTTTAACTAGTGCTATGTGAATGTGAATACACATACAATCTGCCAGCTTTTAACCCCATATCTACCAAGGGGAGTGTACGCACACCACACCCCAGTACTGTTTATCTTGTTGTAACTTTAGAAAAAGAAAGAAAAAAAATCTTCAGGAATGGGATTTTTAAATTTTATTATGTATTACTATCAAGCATATCTATATCTACAAAGAAACAACTGTACTCAACAAGTTGTCTTGTAGAAATTTGAAGTTAATTACAATAGGGTGCATGTGCATGTACATGGGGGGACCCAAAAGAAACCAGAATCACTCTCTGGTGGGCAGGCCTATTGTAGTGCATGCTTCTGCCGCTAAATGCCTTTTTGCTGCTCTGAGGAAAACACAAATTTACAATGGTTTTCTTGCTTCAGGAATGGCAAATTTTCACTTGGAGACCAACCTCCAGGGGTCCCGGGTTCGAATCCCAGGCTGGGCATGGATGTTTGTGTGTCCATTCATCACCTCATCACTCATCCCCATCTTCGCAAATTAGCCAAAAGTGGCACAAGAAACGAAGTAAAATAAAGTAAATCAATCAATCAGACCAACCTCGCTCATGGCCGTATGTCAAGATGATGCTAATTCCTTTTTCTGATGTAAATGGCATTGTTCACGCAGAATTCGTTCCCAACGGGCAAACTGTTAACCAGGCATTTTACCTGTTTGCTTGACGTGATGAGATGTCAAAGTGGGGACACTACAACACGCCAGCACACAAAGCCTTGAGTGTAACACAATTTTTAACCACAAACGTCATGAACCAGCATGAATGCCATATTCACCCCATCTCACTCCACGAGACTTCTTTTTATTCCCCAAAATGAAAAAAGTCCTCAATGGAAAACGTTTTGCGGACATGGAAGAGCTTAAGAAAAAGAAACGGACGCATTAAAAAGCTAAACTTTACAAGTTTCGGGACTGCTTCGAAAAGTGGAAAACATGTTTAGGCTGGTGCATTGCATCAAATGGACAGTAGGTAAATTTGTAACACCTAAAAATAAATACACAATTTCTTATTACAAAATTCCAGTTTATTTTGTATTTGAGAAAATATTAGGATTCTGTATTTAATAGAAAATATACATCCCATTCTATTTGTGAGATCAAAATACAGATATACTACTTTATTTTGTATATGGAAACCTCGAATATACAATAGAAGTTGCATTTATAAAAAAAAATATTAATTACTTTTCTTAAAACATGGCTTATGTGCTGGGGTGCATGCACACCCCACTCGGTAAACAACATGACATTCTTAACTTTGGAAAATAGATGGTTAAGTTTGATTGTCTATCAATTTCAGTGTCCAAGTATCACCAAAACCAAGTCAATTTTTTTTGTTTACCGGCAAATGACTTTTAACCCTCACAAACCAGGATGCACGATATACATCACATTTGGAACATACTGCAATGCAGGTAATGTTCGGAGACACATATTTTGAGTACTAAACAACACTTGAAGCACCCTATAAGAAATTGGTAGCATTTAATTTCATTCTGGCTATATTTGAGGGGGAGGGGCAAAAATTTCAACACAAAAAAAAAAATCACGGCTTGTACAAGTACATTGTTAAAGTTTGAGGGAATTTAAAATTTCTCGCTGAAAACAAGCATGGCTTTCATATTACAATATATTTTTTTCTTTCGAAACTAACAGCAGCAAGTGTCCAATTTTTGTCACAACAATGGAATGGTTTGGCTCGGAGCCGAGACAACGTGTTACTGCAGGTGAGGAGGTATGGCTCAGATGCCAGTATTTTCGATCCGTAACATCCCGCTTATTTTTATGCATATAACTTTAGCAAGCAGACAAGTATATTTAGAGTGCATAACAAGAACTAACCTGTGTTATAAGAGTTGTTCAAAGTGATAGCCAAATGCAATCACACACTCCCGGCATCTTTTGATGAAATTTTGATTGACATATTTATTCTATTTACAAGTTGTTTTCTTGCCATTGTTAACCCGGCAGGACATGTGCTGGGTAAAAAAAAATACCAGATGAAAATTGCATCTTAAGTCCAAATTTTAATTGTTTCAAAGCATGTAAATAATAATATCTTCAATGATTAACGTAATTTTATTAAGTTCGAACATTTTTATTTTACAAGGGAAATTCGGAAAAAAAAAAAAACTCCATTTGCACATGTGCGAGAAATAGCCGGCAGTGATCAGAACGCTACATTTTAAAAGTAGCTTCGCTACAGCTACAGCTACATTTACCTAAAATTAGCTCACTACGCTACTCCTGTTCGCTACTCGCTACTTTTGCGCTACTTCTGCATGAAAAACTTAAAACAACCACATGGATATTCAAGAGAAGCCCCTAGTACAATAGTTACACTTACTTGAAAACAGATTCTGTGATTTATTATTATGATTTCAGTCTTTCGATAATTTTGATAGCAGTGTTATCTCAGTTACTTATTTTTACTATAGTGTTTGAGAATAACATACCTATGTGAGTGACATATCAATTCAAATTTGATATATGAGTATTGCAATTAGGTACTTACCAAAATTAATGATTATAACTATATACAAATATAATTTGTTAGGATTATTTATGTTTACATATCAACATATTTTCTCTTGAGAATAAATATTTCATTTTTTAATAGACTGATATGAAGGCAGTATTTTGAACGAAAAATATATCGCACTGACTCTTTCGAGGATGCTAATTGTTGTGAACATGATGGATAACCAGATTTTCTGATTACCTACATAATTTTCACTGATATCCATAATTAAGATAAAATAATTCTTCTATAACTGACATTTCCACTAAAGGTTTATGTATACCAATTTAAAAAACTACACCATAGAAACATGACCCCTGGGTGTACTCGCGTTTCTGCCTGTTCAATTTAAGGTAAAAAACGAGACATCCAAAGTTGCGAGGCCAGTGGGGCACTCAAAACACGATCCACCATGTTGATACATCACTGGTCCTTGGTTGTTTTGTCGTCTGCTCTTCGAGAGCCCATTTTACAATGTCTATGGACAGACAATGGGTGCGACAGTTTTACCATCTGTGCAGGTTTAAATAATGGAAGAAGGAGCAATAATTGGAGGGTAAACTATGCTTTGTAATAATAATCTTTCTTATTAAAATATTCCTGCTGCCCACGTGGAAGATTAATGAAACGAGGTCTTACACGTGTGTATGTTCTCAAAAATGTTTGTCACTGATTACTTTTTAAAAATTAATTGGAATTTATCATATGTATCGAAATTTACTATAACGTGTTGCACAAAAGGGGAATAACATAAAAATGTGATATTTATCAATTTTATCTTCTTAGCCTTAAAGGGAATGTTAGTTGGGAGAGAGGTTGAATGTTTGCTCGGACATTGGGGATAGCTGGGGGATGCTTCTATGGTACGTACAAATGGAGCTATGGTTTAAGTAAGTTTTCATGTTAAGAATGCTTCCGTGAAAAGACAGTGGAATTTTCGTCATCTTGTAATCAAAGGGATCCAGGTTCAATACCTGGCAGAATCACATAGCTATTCGAATCCAGTCTCAATTAGCTTATCTACAATTAGCCAAAAGTGGCAAAAAGCGACTCTAAATAAGAGAATTAATAAATAAACCATTCATCCTCATTGTCATGATCACCGAAAGTTACAGAAAAGGGACGTAAAAGTAGAAGAAAATACGTACATTTGGAGAAAAAAAAGAAAATCTTAATTTCTGCAGGAAAAGTCAATAACTCGTATGTACCTTTTACAATACCATAAAATATATTGAAGAAACTGACGTGTAAACCTGAGCGTTCTAAACATATTGTAATTTTACAATTTGTGAATAAATATGACAAAAATAATTGTAATTCCAGAAAGTGTATGTCTATCATTCTTGTAACAATAATTTCTTGCTGGTGAGATTCTATAAACTGACAATGATCAATGCTGTTAACGTACTGAGCCATTGATTGCTGGCACTATTGCTTTGTCACTGTAGTGGAAAATGGATCACTCGCTTTAACACTGCAAGTTGTGTTTGTTTTACACAGTAATTAATGACATTGTCCTGTCTCTTACACCATGGATATCCACAGGATTTGTTCAGAGGTGCCGCAAGTGAGGCATGTTTCTCCCCCAAAATAGTGATGTAGCTCAAAAAACATAGATGTAAGTCTGAATATATTAATATATGTCAGTTAGTTATCTGGATATTAGTATTATTCAGTTACTAATGAAATAAATTACGCAGATATCTATAATCTGCGATATCAAGATATTTATAATCTAGATTATCCGTATTTCCATGAAATATGTAGACTTTGTATCTGTGAACCTCCTGCAAAAGTATGTGTTATTGTCTATTTTTTATACACTGTTTCCACATTCAAAATTTACCTCAAAATGCTCAGAAGAAATGTAGCTGTAGCGAATTCGCTACAACTACAGGAATATTGTAGCTTCACTACAGCTACAATTTTCAAAATGTAGTGCTGCTACAGCTACAAATTTTGTAGTTAGCTACAGTAGCGACACTACAAGTAGCGTGCTACTTCCGACCACTGATATCTGGGGATAGCGACATCAGTCCTGTGGAGCTGTGCACAGTAGTTCAGTAGGCAGTGAGAAGTAGAAGGAGAAGGTTGTGTTGCAGTTGACTCGTCAGCTATAACAATTGAAAATGAACGCTCCAATAGAAAATCCCGCAAAATCTGAAGTGGGTGCGGTTTTACGATTTCTGTGTGCGAAAAAACTTTCGGCAGCTGCGATTCATCGCGAAATGTGTAATGTTTATGGATCAAATGTGATGAGTGAAGGTATCGTACGTGAATGGTGTTGCATGTATAAAGATGGACAAACTGCCGTGCACGATGCGGCAAGAAGTGGGCACCCATCTGTAGTCAGCAATAAACTTGTGCAGAAAATTGACAAAACGGTCAGTCTGGGATGTTAAAGGAGTACTGCTAGTGAAGTTCATGAAGCGTGGTTCGACCATCAATTCAGAAGTCTATTGTGAAACGTTACGACAACACAGACGAGCCATCCGAACAAGTGTCGGGGCATGCTGACTTCCAGTGTGGTGTTGGTTCACGATAATGCTCGCGTGCACACCACTGGATGCATTCAAGAACTTTTGGAGCAGTTCCGTTGGGATGTTTTTATCATCCTCCCTATAGCCCAGATTTGCACCGAGTGACTACCACCTCTTCAGGCACATGGAACAGTGGCTTGCGACGTAATGCTTCGACAATGACAATGCAATTCACGATGCTGTTAGAGAGTGGCTTCATTCCCAGGCAGGAGATGTTTTTGCAGAAGGAATTTTAAACCTTGTAAAACGTTATGATAAGTGGCTCAATTTGAACAGTGATTATGTCGAAAAGTAATGTAATGTTGTACTTTTCTAATGTGCATAATAATATTTTTCTAATGTGTATAATAAAAGTTCTGTATCTACAAGTGTCTGTCATTGATAACCAAACGGCGATTTTTTTCCCGACTTGCCCTTGTATTACGCAAAGATGAAGTTGAGAAAAAATGAGAAAGAAAAGACTGTAAGAAGAGCATTCTCTGCCATAACGTAAGTATGTGTGCTAGGTAAAAAAATACCCACAAGAAAAATTACTAATAAATATGAATTTTAATTATTTTGAAGCATATAATTTGTAATACTTTCATTGATTAATATAATTTTATTGAATTTATTTTGAACATTTGAATTGAATCACAGGATTGATAAAAACGAGAAAAAATAACATGTTGAAATACCAAACTAAAACGTATGAGCGGACCGTTGGGTGAAATTTACCCAGGCAGTGTTTCTATGGTCTAACGAGCAGAACTAATAAACTAACTGGCAGCCGATTCAAGGTCCCGACACTCGGAAGGGATCATTGGAAACGGAAGAGTGGCCTCAGACAATAATCGGATGTGATCAGAAAATATATTTCAAAATCGACTGGGTAATTTTTACCCATACGCATGTCCTTGTGGGTTAAACACTAGATGTACGTTGTCAGCGTAGTTACAGTGCTGTTATTCTTGATCATTCTTTGAAAGAAAATGCCACTGCATCGACATGCAAAAGTTGATTGTTTAGGCACTGGGGGAGTGCAAAAAGCAACACACTGTCTGAGGCTCATGTTGCAAATGAATTGTTGCTCCCCTATCAGTACAGTTCTGTTCATTTTAGCATGCAGTGTAATTTCGCTCTGTTTAATATCAGTGCATGTGTGTGCATGTGTGTGCATGTTTGTCCAGTGTGATAAGTCTCTCATAGATCACATACATTAGCTTTTGTTAGCTTTTCTGTGTAATTCCAGTGTGTGCTTAATAAGATTGTGAGACCATTGAAATGCTAGCCGAAAAGTTCCCGTTAGAACAATGATTTTTAATGCGTGACATTTATGTAAAAACAGATTCATGTCAAGATGTTTGTAGGCAATTTTTACAGAAATTCCATGGTGTTGCAGCTCCAGGTAGAGAAACAGTTAAGCAACTTGTTCTGGGATTAAGAGAAACAGAACTTACAAGAATTATAGAAGAGGAACTTTTGCATGTCAATGAAAATTTATCAAAAGATGCTGGGAGTGTGAATGCAGTTGGTCATCACTTTGAACAAATCATACAGGGTCTCTACCAAAATAACAAATCCAAAATTCTTGACTTTTTCTTTTTTACCTTTTCCCCTTATTTTTCTTAACATTTATTTAACCTTTTGCCGCCCAAGGCCTTTTTCACAAGTAAGCCTCTATTGCCCGAGCCGATTTTGAGTAAAATGCAGAGTTTCAATTAAATGAGTGTAGATCAGAGGCTAATTGCCCTAGAAAGATGAGTGATATACCGTTGTACGTGGAATGAACCAGATTCAGACTATATGAATTTTTTGAAAATTCGGCGTATATGTAGCGGGAAGGAGGGGGCTAATTCTCAAAATTCCAAAATTTCGGAAAAAAAATTTGGTTCCCCCACCCTCCCCTCAAGAAAAAAGTACATGACAGTGTCGACATGCACATGGAAATG
Source organism: Lepisma saccharinum (assembly GCF_977018435.1). NCBI lineage: Eukaryota > Metazoa > Arthropoda > Insecta > Zygentoma > Lepismatidae > Lepisma > Lepisma saccharinum. The sequence continues at coordinate 183,757,877 of NC_139229.1, forward strand.
ATCGCTGACATGTAAGGAACACAAAAATATTTGCATTATTATCATATGACCAATGTAACTTGAGTTGTACCCCCAAAAGGAATGGTCGGCACGCCACTGATTCAAGCTTCAAAATGCAGCGGTACCTTGAAATGACTATAGCTCAGAAACTAAATGCCCTAGAGATATGAAAGATATACCGTTGTACGCAGAATGAATCACAGATTTAGACGATATATAATTTATGCACATCCGGCGTATATATGGAGGGGGAAATCCCCTGAAAATACTTTTTTTTAAAAAAAATGGGGTTTCGCCCCCCGCCCCCCTGAAAAAAAGGATATGAAAAGTTCAAAATGCACATAGAAATTATCGAAACAGAAAAATATTTGCATCATTGTCGTATGACCAATGTAACTTGAGTTGTACCCCCAAAAGGAATGGTCGGGATGCCACTGATTCAAGCTTCAAAATGCAGCGGTACCTTGAAATGACTATAGCTCAGAAACTAAATGCCCTAGAAATATGAAAGATATACCGTTGTACGCAGAATGAATCACAGATTTAGACGATATTTAATTTATGCACATTCGGCGTATATATGGAGGGGGAAAGGGGGGAAATCCCCTGAAAATACTTTAAAAAAAAAAAGGTTTCGCCCCCCCGAAAAAAGGATATGAAAAGTTTAAAATGCACATAGAAATTATCGCTGGCATGTAAGAAACAGAAAAATATTTGCATCATTGTCGTATGACCAATGTAACTTGAGTTGTACCCCCAAAAGGAATGGCCACTGATTCAAGCTTCAAAATGCAGCGGTACCTTAAAATGACTATAGCCCTAGATATATGAAAGATATACCGTTGTACGCAGAATTAATCACAGATTCAGACGATATATAATTTATGCACATTCGGCGTACATATGGAGGGGGAAAGGGGAGAAATCCCCTCAAAAATACTTTTCTTAAAAAAAAAAAATGGTGTTTCCCCCGCCCCCCGAAAAAAAGGTCAAAATGCACAAAATGCAAAATTTATGCAAATTTGGTGTATATATGGAGGGGGAAGGGAGAAAACCCCCAAAAATTATTTTAAAAAATTGTCACTTCACCCAAAAAATGTCCTCGCACTTGGGCACAAAACGACACCCATGCACAACATTCACGGACGAAAAGCTAGAACGTAGTGACAAATTAGCGCCAATTCTTGCAGCTGCTTGAAATTCTATTTTTAGACAATGCTGGGTAACCCCTGTTGCCACTTGTGCTAAACAAAACAAAGGTTTCCTTCAGCACGCTTCGAAATTCCATTCTCACAACGCAGATTCAACAACCAGTCTTCCCCCTCCCCCCCCCCCCCTGCTTGCGCCCTCACGGAAAACTTTCATTTTGACATCGGATACTGATAAACAAGCTTCCTTCGAATGCACTTAGCAGGAGGGAGTGAAAAGCATTGCTTTAGAACAACAAAGCCGGTCTTCCTTTATCGGCATAAAATTGACCTTGAAAAGAGACGCAAAAGAGAAGTCCCTTTTCCTGCCTTTCCCCCTCCATTTTCATGAAGACAAAAAAAATGCAAAAAACCATTTCTGTTAAATACATGTGTTAGGAACAATATAAAAAAAAATCGAAATTCTAGCCAAAAATAGAAAAGTTATAACGTAAAAACTACTACCTTGACACAGCGTCTCGATCGAGACGCTTGGTCCCCTTAGGGTTACTTTTGGGTATCTCGTTCGAGATGCTTGGGCAGCAAAAGGTTAATCACCCCCTACTTAGGCATAGTTGTGAAATTTAGAAAATAGGTATTTTTACTTAATGGAAAACCCCTACCACAAGGACGGTTAAGGTGAAAACCTTAACAAGGGATTTAGACTTGATTTAATTATTCATGCTTGTAAAAATTAATGCTTCAGGCTTCATCCTGGATGGGGAATGGCCAAATTACTTTATTTAATATTACAAAACTACATGCATAGAAGAATGTAACTCTCAAGAAACAAAGTGAATAAATGTTAACCACAACTAAATATAATTTTAGATTTCCAAATATTCAATTTTATCAAACCTCAGTACAGGTATATAATAATGGAAGTTCACAATACTGTAAAAAAAAAATAGCAAAACTTTTTGTCCACAAACATAATTTCTTGACTTTTTCTGGACCTACCTATTGATTTCTTGACATTCTTGACTGGTAGAAACCCTAACACAGGTTAGTACTTGTTACACAATCTAAATATAATTGTCTGCAAAGTAAGTGGGATGTTATGGATCGAAAATGTTCGCATCTGCGCAATGCCTCGCCATCTGCAGTCATGCACTATCTTGGCCCCGAGCCAAACTGAATGCACTGCATTTTGTAAATTAATTGTTTTTCTGGGCATAGGCTTGTAGCTTAGACTGTACTGAAAAAAAAGTAGCTACGCTTTCAGTAACCCTACTGTTCCTAGTTACAGATGTATAAACTTGCAGAAGTTTAAATTTCCTGCTGAAAAAAGGACCGAATTTACATTACATTTTTCTCTCTCTGAAAGTATCAGCAGGAAGCGCAGAATTCTTGCCACAAGAATGGAACACATATCGCACAATATACAGGTACTGTTTTGAAATTATATGTTCCGGCTTTGCCTACGTGGGTGTCTGATGAAGTTAAAATTTTGTACAAAAAATAAATTATTAAAAATATTTTCATCTTTTTTTTTGTTTCAACATGGCGCCTGCCTCTGATCACTGTGGAATTTGCTCCAAAGGAATTTATGGAAAACAACAGGTATTGGCATGCTGTCTGTGTAATACAAGGTTTCACGTTAAACCATGTTTGAAACTTTCTAAATATGAAGTTGAATTTTTTATGGTGAACGACATATCTACCTATAAATGTACGAAATGTTTACAACAGCGTAGCGATGAAACTCCTGTGACGCCACGACCCGTTCCGGTGAATCGTGTAGCTGCTCGCGATAGTGCCAATGAAAACATGGACATAAATAGAGAAAATAATGAAGAAATGGCAATACATAGTGATAATAGTGATGAAGATGATATTGATCAAGAACATCAACTTGGAGGACAAAAGCCAGGTAATGTAAACTGTTTCAGTTGCTGCCATGTTAAAGACATTATGTCAACATTGATCTCGACAGTGCAAAATTTAAGTGATCAAATTCAATCTCTTAAAGCCGAAGTGATTGTATTGAAAGAACAGAATGAAGTACTAATGAAAACAGAAGAAAAAAAGTTTCTACAAAACACTTATGCACACGTAATTCAAACGAATCTTCCGAAAGAAAAACAAAACACAATCGGAATGCCCCGCAGTACTCCTTGTTTACCTTTATCTACAGTAGCTCACAAAACTCGCACAGATAAGGGATCTGATAAGTTTCTGGGTCAATCAGTGCAGTCGATAGAAAACAACCAGGTTTTAAATACATCTGGTTCCAAAAACACTCGTCAAGCTTCGACCTTGCAAAATGTAAACAAACAGGTGAACGACGTGAAGAAATCAGTGCAAGGTCAGAATCCATCTACTAGGTTAGCAGTACAACGCAAGGTTTTTCCTCAGAGAGCTCTATTTGTGACTCGACTTCATCCTGAAGTTTCAAATTCTGACCTTCAGCAATATATTGCTGAAACTTCTTCCGTAAAAAAAATGGTATGTACAAGGCTGAAAACTAAATATGATTCTTACTCTTCTTTTCATGTATCTGTTTCCCAGGATGACTATGATGTACTATTCGATGAAAATATCTGGCCTAAAGGGGTATTAGTAACAAGGTTTTTTGGCGAATTGAAAAATGACAATATAGTTGCCAACAAAGAAAAAAGTGTATCTGATACAAATAGTAACAGTAAGTCTGGAGAAAACTCAACTTCAAAAAACTAAGTAGTTCTTTCCTTAGTAATAATATGATTAAATGTTTTTATCAGAATGTTAGAGGAATTAACACCAAATTTGAAACATTAGTAAGCAATATAAATATTGAAAATTATGACATAATTTTTCTTACAGAAAGTTGGTGTAAACAAGATAGAGATTATTTTATAGATTTAGATCCAATGTACAGGGTGATAAGAAAAGATAGAAATCTGGATTTAAACAAACAGAAATCTGGTGGTGGTGGTTGTCTTTTATTCATTAAAAACAAGGTTCAGTTTATGATCTTGGAATCACCTTTTACAGAATTGGATGTAATTTGGGTAAAATTAATGTCAAATCATTCTGTTCCAACCATAATAGGATTGCATTACTTGCCACCTGATTTAAACTGTGACTTGTTTGCAAACTACTTTGATTGGGTAGTTCAAGAAATGTTAATGAAATACAATAAAATAATTTTAGTTGGAGATTTTAATGCTGGTGGAATTGACTGGGCTACTGGAAACTTGTATTGCTCTAATTATTATGTTAAAAGAAAGGCTGAAAAAATTGTTGAAATCGCAACACTTTCAAATCTAATTCAGCACAATGTATCGTATGAGCCTTCACTTCCTTTTAATGTTTTAGATCTTCTACTTACTAACATTTCCACTTGTAACATTAGTTTTAATGAACATCCTTTATCTAAAATTGATAAGTTTCATCCACCGTTTTCATTTTATTTTGAATTGGATAGGTCTAAAAAAGACAATACTGATACAAGGGAAAATAATATTTATAGATGTCTTAATTTCGCCAGAGGGGATTATGTGAATGTTTATAATGAATTGTTGCATTTACCATATATGGTTGAAATATCTAATGATGTACAACAATCTGTTATGGAACTGACTAGAAATGTGTATGCAATATTAAAAAACAATATTCCTTCAAAAGTTAAAAGAACAAACAATCAACTGCCTTGGATGACTAGGAAACTAAAGAGAATGATCAATAAAAAGAGAAGGTATCATGATAAATTTAAACTTACAAATAAGTGTGTATATTACAGTACTTATTCCCAATTAAGGAAAGATGTTAAAAAGGAATATTCTAATGTAAAGGAGCATTACTACTCCTCCTTAGAAAACAATGTTTATGGTGACAAGAATGCTTTTTGGTTTCACTTTAATAGAAAGAAGAGAGAAAATACTATCACTGAAATTATTTATGATAATGATGTACTGTTCAATGAATATGATATTGCTAATGCTTTTAGTGAGCTTTTTCACAAATCTTTCTCAAAAAGAAGTCATGTAAATTTTAAAAATATTAATCTTCATTCATACACCAACCTAATTGATGTACCTTTTATCTTGGAAAAGGATGTAAGTGATACAATTAAGAAACTAAAAGGCAGGTCTTCAATAGGTCCTGATGGCATACCTAATTTTATTTTGAAAGCAAACAAAGATGTTTTTGTACCATTGTTAACTAAAATTTACAACATGTCACTTACTTCTGGAATATTTCCAGATATCTGGAAAAATGTGTTTATTGTACCTGTAACTAAAAACAAAGATGGAAAAGCCAATGATCTTAATAATTATAGACCAATTACTATATTAAATTCCATGGCAAAGGTTTTTGAACACATAATTGCTGACTATTTGTCTTTTTCTTTTAAACAATATATTGATGGAAATCAGCATGGATTTTTTAGAAAAAGGTCTACTATCACAAATTTATTGGTTTTAATAGACTCTCTTAAATCTAACATTAGGAAGCAATCCCAGACCGATATTTTATTTATTGACTTGGCTAAAGCCTTTGATAGTGTCAGCCATCAGCTATTAATTTACAAACTCGACCAAATGGGATTATCACCACGATTTCTGAAATGGTTTTCCAACTTTTTAGTAAATAGAAGTTTCTCTGTTAAGATTGGTGAAACAACTTCTTCTAAAAAAGAAATACTTTGTGGAGTACCTCAAGGGTCGCCACTTGGTCCAATTCTGTTCGCTGTTTTTATCAATGATGTTACATTATGTTTTAAATCTAGCACATGTTTACTATATGCAGATGATATAAAAATTTTTAAGAGTATATTAACAAATAATGATGTCGCTCAACTTCAGGCTGATCTCGATAGAATGACATATTGGTGCAAGATTAATGAAATGGAAATTAACTTGAGAAAGTGTAAAGTTTTAAGATGTACTAAGAAAGTTCATTATATAGTCTCCAACTATTTTATTTATGAAAATAAAATCCAAGTGTGCGACAGTCATAAAGACTTAGGAATAGTAATAGACTCCTCTCTCATATTTGATGAGCACATTTCAGAAATTTGCAAAAGAGCAAAGAGAATGCTTGGTTATATATTTTTCTCATGGAAAGTTTTTAAAAAGGAAGATACCTTAATATTCCTGTACAAACCGATAGTTCGTCCTATTCTTGAATATGCAAATGAATTATGGTTTTTGACTGCAACCAGTCATCTTCAAAAAGTTGAATCAGTTCAAAAACTTTTTATCAGGTTATTATGCACAAAGTTTAAAAAAAATTACTATGACCAACATTACTCTGAATGGTTATCACAGTTGAATGTTTTCCTTAGAAGAAAGAAGAAAAATGAAAAGGTTAAATTTTGTAGAGAAGATATTAAATTTCCAAGTTGACAGTGAATACTTTTTGAATAATATAGCTTATAAAATTCCCAGATATTCCCATAGGTATATCTCAATTCTCACATGCCTAAACAAGGCAAGAGGTTTATTAGCTGATCTTGTTGAAACCTACAATTTGAATTTACGTTGATGTATAAAATTGTAGGATCCACTGTTTTATTTTATAATTATGTATTCAATTTTTTAATTTTGTATAACATAGTGGTTGTTTAATCGTTATCATCACTTCAATAAATATGATCATTATTATTATTAGAACAATACACAGTTAATTGTACAATATTATATAACAATAAACAATTATGAGTATCAGAGATATAATAGATCTCATTGAAAACTGTAACTTGAAGTGTAAATGTGCTAACTTGTTATGTTATGTTATTCTACAGCTTATGTATTTTATTCGTGTAACTTTGTACTTTTGTATTTGACTTAGTGCTGTACAAGGTTTCATACTGTGCTCAACACTTAAAAATAAACGATTATTATATCTTGTATATGGTAAATGGAAATTGTTTTTTTCTTTTCGACCATAGGCTTGTAGTCTATATGAAAAAAAAAGGAGATACAATTTGTAACTCTAGCATTCCTAGTTACTGATATATACATTTATATTTAAAACCTTGCACAATTTTAAACTTCTTGCTGAAAATGCCCTCCCCGCTCAGGCCTTATTGTGTAAACCAGGTCCCAGCATCTAAGGGTTAACTATGCAGGGTGGCCACTCTAGAACCATGACAAAAACAAGTAGATGTTTTCTCTATTTCAACCTTACCAGGGTGAATATTATTATTTTTGTACATATAATATGTATAACTTTCATGTGCAACATATGTTTTACACATATTCAAAATGGAGTGATATAAAATACATGGCAACACTAAATTGTTTACATATTCAAAGTTTCCTTAAGAAACACACACACACACATACACATACATACATATATATATATATATATATATATATATATATATATATATATATATATATATATATATATATACACAGCATATAGGTATATTATTTATATTCACTACATAATCAATTCATCCACCTGATAACAAACCAACAGCAAAAATTATAAAAATTCTCTCAAATGTGCACGCTCCTTTTCCTCCCAACAATTGTTCATGCATTTAAGGCAAAATCCATTAAGAGAAGTCTTATGTCTCTCTCTGGTAATTTACAATGCATTACAGAAAACAATTATATTGCGAGTGAAGTGAACAAGAAAATTTTTAATCCATTTCTTTGCAAACTAAAAACAATATTGATTTAATAGGGCGCAAATAATTTCACGAGGCACCATGGCATTCTCTCTTTTACAACTTTTATCATTTAGATTGTTCAGCGGCCAGGGCCAACTCCCGCCGCTCCCTAGCTACAGCTCTGAACTTGACGAGTCTAAGAAAAGTAGGCATTGCGAGCGAGAAATTTTATGAAATGTATTTTTATTTTCATAAAATTTGATATCGAGGGGGATAATGTGACCTTGGCCATCAATGTTTGCCCCCTTGCCCTCCTTAGAATTGATTTCCAATCAAGGTTGGGGGGGGGGGGTTTGCACCACTGATATGCACACACGAATATGGTAACAATATGAAGTGTCTGTGTGATTAAAATGCATCTAAAAATTCTAATTTAATTTAATTAAAAAGTATATTTAAACATTTAATTTGAGGTCCTCACTTTACATTTGCCATTTCCCATACTCAGACTCGAAATACATCTACAAACACAAGTCACACAAATGTTATGGTATATATTCTAACCTTCCAAAAATTGTTGTGTAAGAATTTCAAACTCAAATCTACGTAATCACCTTATCTTGCAATAATCTTCTGCCTGTCAGATTGCTCCACAAAGGACAGTAACAAAGTAAACAGATCGAGAGAATTCTATTTTATTTTTCACACATTATTTTCCTTCCTCGATAAAAATAAAAACTCAACTGTGAAAAATTTACGTAATCAACTTCAAAGAAATATTTTCTGGCAATAAACTTCTGTCTGTCAGATTGTTCTGCAAAGGACACTACCAAAGTAAATGGATTGAGAGAATTCTGCTTTATTCTTCAAACAGCTTTCTTATCCTCCTTGTTTAAAATAAAAGCTAAACTGTGAAAATCTTGCACCTCAGGGAATTTATAAAACTGTGTAAATTCAATGGGATTTTGGTTTATAAAAGCGGCAATTTTTCACGTCTATGGATAAAAAATCATGCATAACTCCCAGAGCCAATAATTCACACATAATTTCCGGAATTATGTTCTTAACCTACCCCTGCTATGTTCTTAACATGAACATAAAACTTCACATTTCATTGTAAAATGAAAGACATCAACCAGGATATTTAAAAACCTTACCCCTTTAACAAAAGTCAAAAATGAAGTTTCCTTTTTATCAGCTGTTATGGCTGTGGCTTTCAGCCTGTATAATCCATCTGCCCTGTTCAGCTCCTGAAGAGAAAAATATCAATTATTCCCATATCATGAAATAATTCTTACAAATTCAATGAACAGCTTTATTGATTGGTTTGCTTTATTTTACTTCACCTTTTGTGCAACTTTTTGGCTAATTTGCGAAGATGGGGATGAATGATGGAATTGATGAATGGACACTCACAAACATCCATGCCCAGGCCAGGATTCAAACCCGGGACCCCTGGTGTCGTAGCACGATGTATTAACCACTCTGCCACGGGGGGCTGGCGAACAGTTTTATTCAACCATCTCATGTTTATTACAACAGCACAATCTTAAATATTTCTGCACACATTTAAATCATTTTTGTTTTGTAATAAACCATAACTTTAACATTTTCATTTGATATTCTGGCATGGACATATTGCAGCCAGATTACTATGGTCCTTGCATGTTTGTTCTCCTTTGAAATTGATGTGCATGTAGAAAAAAAAACCTTGACACAGAGACAGAGAGAGAGAGAGAGGGCATGCCAGAAGTAACAGCACAAACAAAAATGGTGAAAAGTACACAATAGCAGAAAATAAAAAAGTCTCAGTAAACATGGGGTCGCATGTATGGTTTTGATCTGCCACTGACTTGATTGATTGTGCACATCCTACGCTTGTCACTTTACAAGTAACGTGCCTGCTAGGCATTCCGTCCTGTTCAGGATGTTAGTCGCAATTATCTCACAAATGGTTCAATGCGACCCCATGTTTACCGAGACTTTCTTGCTTCTACTATCATGTACTTTTCAACGTTACAGTTGTGCTATCACTTCTGGTACACCCTGTATACATACTAAATTCAAACTAAAACTAGACCAATGAATATCTATTTTAAATTAATCCCATCGTAATACAATGCCAGGGGTCCTGGGTTCGAATCCTGGTATGGGCATGGATATTTGTGAGTGTCCATTCATCAATTTCATCATATCATCACTTATCCCCATCCTTGCAATTAGTCAAAAGTGGCAAAAAAAAAAGTGAACTAAAATAAACCAACCCAAGTGGCATAAAAGCAAAATAAAATAAACCGAGCCAACTCAAATTAATCTTCCTTGCATGTAACAACACTTCATAATCAGAAGTTAATTTCATCCCATGTCAAATTGTGAGCAACAGAGAAATTTTTTGGTGCTTTTAAGATTGCCAAAAGTAACTAAATTTACATATTTTAACCCGGCTTCATTCCCACCTAGTAGATCCCAAGGTAGATCATCCAACCAGTTACGGGGTGATGTGTGGTCAGCATGACGAACCTCCAGTCATTGTCATAGGTTTTCTTGACCAGTTTGTTACTCATTCGTAGCTCCCCAATTTCTTCACAATGGTGCGTGGTCACTGGTCACATACACAGGTCGAAATGTCAAGAGAAAAGTTGTTACGCTTCCTCCAGGAAAATCAAACCTGTGCACATTCAGTAGCCGGAGGTCAAAGCCTGATGCCTTAGACCGCACGGCCACAGTCCAGGACACTTTGCATTGAGAACTATAAATATAATGACAATTTCCATAATAAAGAACATATATTAAGTGTTTCCAGTACACCAAACTAACTCTCTTGAAAATCTAATAACTACCCTCTACCAGCCCCACCTGTACCAAGGATTTTATAAGGCACCTGCTAGTTACCAAGTACAGTATCATGTGGCACAAGTCACGAAACTTCCAATTACACTGCAACAATGCTTTCTGCATTTTGTACCATCTTGTATTTTTTCAATATTAAACCATACATTTCGAATTTATCCATTTAAATAACACGTGTGGATTTAGCCTCAGAAACTGCAAAGGATGTGAAATTGCACACAAAATGAAAAAGCAAATAGTAGAAAATACAAAAATATAACAATTCAAAACATAGTTTACTTACCTTTAGCTTTGCTCTTTCTGTAGGTCCCAGTGGATTCTGGGAAACTGCCAGTGCACCAGTCCGAATGCTGTGGATGCTGATTGATCCACGGTCGATGAAAATTGGATCAACCACATGATCCAAGGCATGTTGAAGCTTCAATGTCACTTGACCATCATATTCCACATCAGTCTGAAAAGAAGAAAAATAAAGTCATACCAATTATGTATAATATAAAACCATAACGGTACCCTTGACCCTCTGTAACCCCTCGAGAAAGTGAAATATTTTGGATGCTTTACAAAGATAATGTTGTTTATGAACATTTTCTGTTGTTTTTAGCTTGCGGAAGTGTGTAATTGTGAAGTAAAGTATGTCTGTTACCTTAGCATGAAGAAGAAGAATTAGTTGAGTTAGATCAGTTCAAGCGGCTCCGGCACCCACCCAGCGTCGTATAAACTGGGTACCTGGAGGAAAGTCTGGGTGGAGGGTAAAGATGTAAAGATGGCTAGGGGCATGGTGCTGACCACATAACCCCCAACTTTGGCCGTGATCAAGAAAGTGTGGGGCCCTAACCACAACCCCTATATGCCTTCATGGCGTGGTGCATAACAAAGGGGAGGACTTTACTTTTTTTTTTAGATCAGTTTGACTATCTTAATATTACTGCATTTGGAGCGAATTTACAATATAGACAGTATCTTTAATTTTGTTAATATTTGGTATACTAACTAATTTATTTTGGCCTTCTAATCACAAATTGGCATGAGTTTACAATACCGAACCACTCTCCAATTTCTATGAAATTTCGCATACTTACTAATTGAGATCTCCTAATCACGAATCTGCATCTACTAATTGGCGGTCAAGCATGGAAATTGTAAAATACAGTGTAGAAGTTGTAGAATAACCTTGTTAAATACCACGATGATTCTCCATACAAAGCAATTGAGAACCCTGTTTCTTTCGCAATTCGCTACGATCTTCCTTTTCGCACAACAGTTTTCCTACCTTGTGTTCTGATGTCAGACGAGGAATGCCTATGAGGTTAGGTTAGGTTCCATTAGCATAAATACAACAAAAAATTATTATTTACGCTAGGAGAACTAAACACACTAAAATTGAAAAGCTTTCTGCCTTGACGTCAGAACACAAGGTTGGTCAAGTTTTGTGCGATAAGTGAGACCCAATTCGTTACGCTGTGTTCAGCATGGAAGAATGGCGGGACACACGCACAACAGTTTTCCTACCTTGTGTTCTGAGGTCAGACGAGGAATGCCTACGAGGTTAGGTTAGGTTCCATTAGCATAAATACAATGAAAAATTATTATTTAGGAATGTGAACTCGTTTGATTAGGTAAGTTTGGCAACTGTGTATTGCACTGATTTCTTCATGTTGGGAAAATGGCATCTTCCGTCGAGCTGCTGTTCTTACGGTAGGTAGGGTTACATTACGTTAGGAAACATAGTTTATTTCATTTTTCTCTTGACAGGCAATTATTACATGCAGATTCGTGATTGGGAGGTCTCAACTAGTGAGTAGGCGAAATTTCATAGAAATTGGAGAGTGTTCCAGTATTGTAAACTCGTCTTCAGTGGAGCTGCTGTTCTTACGGTAGGGTTACATTAGGAAAACATAGTTTATTTCATTTTTCTCTAGATTTCCATACTTGACCGCCAATTATTACATGCAGATTCACGATTAGAAGGTCTCAATCAGTGAGTAGGCGAAATTACATAGAAATTGGAGAGTGGTCCGGTATTGTAAACTTGTTCCCACGAATCTGTTGTTAAAAAGGGGGTAACGTGTGCAAATCGGGAAAAAAGCAGATGTAAGTGGAATATTTTTTTTAGAGCTGTATCGCATTGTTTTACGAACAAAACTGTAACTAAGTTTGCCTAACCAAAACTTACCGGAAATGGTTTGTGGGGCTACCTGTGCATAATGTACAATTTCTACACGTGAACAACAGTTTCGTGATTAGAAGGCCAAAATTAGTTAGTATACCAAATATTAACAAGATTGGAGATACTCTCTATATTGTAAATTCTTACCCTGCATTTTCCCGTTTCATATAGCTAGCTACATGTTATTTAACATGGAGGAAGAATAGCTGGCTGTTTAGATAACATGATTCATACGTCTCACTTGAGAACAGAAACAGAATGACCTTTAAAGGATTTTAACATGAATTCACGTTCCTTCCAAAGGCTATAGTCTAGTTATCGTTCTTCTTGCACACTCCTTCTTGCCCGTTTACAAAACCGTGCTAGCAGACAGCCGGCGCTCCGACATCCATAGGGTAAGTAAGTTTTTCTTTTTAAACTTTCTGTCACTAACCATTCACGGGAACGAGGTATGCCTACAAGGTTAGGTTAGGCTTGTTAGGTTAGGTTCCATTAGCACTCATTTCACCCCTAAATATGTGCTTCATCATCGAAAAATGTCCTCAGTACGTTCAATCACGCATATCCGTACAACATCGGTTTTTCTCGATTTTCTCCTCCAGGAAATTTTTCCTCGCCTTGGGATTTAGTTTGTTGGATTCCTTATACAATAACCTTTCCAACAATATATGACACGTATTCCTTATGAAAAGGACGTAAACTAGACTCTTACCCTTCCAAATCTTACACCGGTAAAACTTCGATAGTGTCCCAATGGATTTCTTCATTTTTACACAAGAAACTACTTACCGAAATGAGTTTCTGTAGCATTTAGAAGATCTTGTTGGTATTTTCTTTCATCGAGAATAACCGATGTTGTTCGTATATGTTAAATTGAACGAAATGAGTGCTAATGGAACCTAACATTGTAGGCATACCTCGTCACCGTGATGGTTCGTGGGGCTATCGTGAATTTTTGGGGCTACCCGTGGATGGTTTTTGGGGCTAACGTCAATGGTTTAATAATTACTCTTTATGTCAGAAATTGAACTTTTTTCGTGAAAAAAGCAAAATAGCACCTTGAAGAATCTTTCGCAATGCAGAATAGGTAAATACGAATGTTAAAAATGACGAAATAAACGAGTGAGAGGTGTTGGGACGCTATCGAAGTTTTATCCTTACATCAATCTCTTTTCCATTTGCTCCCCCTGCATTTGGTAAGAAAATGTAACATACTACATGTAACACATTAATTTTGCAAGGCAAACACTCAGTGGTGTAAATGATATAAAAAACACCAGAGTATCTGAACCACATCCTGGAAAACATTATCTTCAAGTGTTTACAATGTTGAAACCTATTGCAATTATAAAAACAAACGTTAGCAAAAGTTGTAAAAGTATTTAGAATAGCCTAAATAAACTTAAACACAAAAAAAATGTCCAGTTGTAAGAAGTGATAACGTAGCGTGAATTAATTGTTTAGGATAAAAACTTACGGATGTAACATATGTTCCGCACAGGGTAACCACAATGCAAATTGCAACGTTAGGCCACATGTATGAAAGACTCAAATATACACAATGATAATTTGCTCTACACAATAACAATATATAGCTTGCTTTCAGATCTTCATTGGCACTTCCTTTATTTTAATTACGTGTTCTCCATGCTTAGGTTTCAAATTGCCATTGCCAAGTCGCAACTTCCAGCCGTCCGTCCGTGCCTTAGCCTTCACCACAGATTACATACTCGCCTACGCCTTCACGTTCACGAACAGTGAAGAAAAACAATCGACCGTGTCCGAATCGGGTGTCACTTATCGCACGCGGTATTGAACACCATCGTCTACTGACGGACCCTGGCATATTGGAAATGAAAAGAAACAACTAATTTTTCATCGAATAATACTTAGTTTTAACCTTCAACATGTTCTGCTTATTGCTCTTAGGTAATAATACGAAATATACAAGTTGTTTATTAATTGTAATAATGCTTATATTGTGGTTGTAAAGGTCATAGGACACCTGTACTTCAGACTATGGATTTAAGGAACACATTTTCGTTATAGGCCCTGCGTATCTATATAGAATGTATCTAGCCCCCGTAAACACCTAGGGCCGGTCTTGTTTGCACCGTCACATAATACGGGGTCTGTGTCTGAGTACTAAAATCTTCTTGCCTAAACGTTGGAAGCGGCCCCGGCGCCCACCCAGCGTCGAATAACATGGTACCTGTGGGAAACCCTGGGGGGTAAAGGCGGTCAGGGGCGTAATACTGATCACATCACCACCGCTCACGACCGAATCAAGAAAGTGTGGGGCGTTACCCCCACACCCCCTATACGCCTTCATGGTGTGGTGCTATGCACAGGGGGGCCTCCCCGATGGCGCAGTGGTAGCGTCGTCGCCTTGTAATCAAGGGATCGTGGGTTCGATACCCGGTGGAGGCACAAGTAGTTCGGATCCCACTTCAAACTGTAGGTCCAGTCCCGATTAGCCTTACTGTGCAGTGGCGCAGGAACGTTTTTCATTTGGGGGGGTACAAAATTCAGCCTCCCATATATATATATATATATATATATATATATATATATATATATATATATATATATATATATATATGTCCAATCAAGTGTAGCAATAATAATAATTAGGATAATTATATTTAATTAAATTAATATATTAATTAATTAAATATGTACATTAATTAATATATATTGTATTGTTATTATGTTATTATTACATGAATAGGTAAAAGATAGTAAAAGAATAGAAATATAACAGCAAGTATTCATTATCTAGCGTACGTGTAGTTAAGATCGCCAAGATTTGCACAAAATCAACTGCCCTGACAAGGAATTTAATGTCAGATAGAAAAGAATTGAATATTTATTGAATAACAAAAAAAGGAGTTAGATCCAATTAACGAAAAGTAAAGTTCCTGATTAATATTTTATGGATATTATCATTAATAGTGTGCATAAATCTTTGGAATCCTTCAAAGCCGTATGAGCCAAATTCCTTGCCTTCCAATAAGTTCAGCGGAGAAAACCATCGAGTATACAGGTGCAGCAGAAATAACTCTCGGATTTCATTCGTGAATAACAAAGCAACGATCGATGTTATGCAAAATTTTATTTCACATTTGAAAAGAACAAGGATTACCATTTTGTTTCCCATATGTACCGAGACAACTCCATGAACGCCCCTACTTTTTTGAGGAAGACGGCACGCAGTTAATGTAACGTCTGGCCCTTATGTATGGTATGGATGTTACGCAACTTCCTGCAGCCGCAATCGAACGAACGTGGCAAATTGGCTGTGTTGTTCCAACAGGATTGTGCCAAAGCACACACAGCACGCGTATCGATGAACGTGCTACGTGAAATGTTTCCAGGGCGTCTGATCTCACTTCGAAGTCACCTTCCATGGCCAACTCGTTCCCCCGAGCTCGCAACCTTCGTTTTCTTTCTGTGGGAGTACCTGAAGGCTAAAGTTTACCAAGGAAGGCCGAGGACATCTGAAAGATTGTATCAGACAGGAAAGAGCGGCAATACCGACCAGACATGACTAGGAGGGTAATGCAGAACTTCAGAGCGAGACTTCAGAAATGCGTACGTACACTGTGCAGATCGGCATTTGAACGATATCATTTTAAAACAAAGTCAACTATGTCACACAAAATGGTGACTTGTGGCAATTTTGATAAAAAATAATTGGAACATTTTGTTCTTTGGAAATGTGCAATAAAATGGTAAACCTTGTTCTTTCCAACTGTACAATAAAGTTTTGCATAACATCTATCGTTGCTTTGTTATTCACAAATGAAATCCGGGGGATATTTCTGCCGCGCCCTAACTTTTAATTGTTACGCTGTTGAAGCATGGTATTGGCATTGATGGAAATTGAGTATAACAAATGCTAAACAATTATATTTTGATAAATTACTTTCACTACTTGGTAAGTCTTTCGGGGGGAAAGGGTCCGGACCCCCTGGACCCCCACAAAACGTCCTTGATACCTAGGTATAATGTGAAGCCATGAGAAATATTCTCTTTTAGAACAACACACACGAATGTCCTGTTATTTAATGCAAAATATACATAAATATTCTGAATCATATAAGGCTAAGCTCTGGACCTCATTCTGGGCTTCTTTGGATTTCACGGAACGGAAAATCAGGAGTGAGGGGGATCTTGATTTACCCCAACCAGCAATAATATCTTCCACCCACTGGATATAGAAACTACATTATATAGAGTTCCACTTCAGTTCCGTTCATTCTAATTTTAAAAGTCCCATAGCTACGCATAAAAATATATTTAAACAATTTATGGCAGATGTGTACCACATCCAATGCCTTTTGGTATTTTCTCAGACATCTATAGGGTGTTGTATTAAAAAAGAAAAAAATGAGTTCAGATGGTTCCCAATCAATTCGTAAGAAGTCTAACTTTGAAATATTTGTGAAACATTTGACAAATCATTTATTTGTAATATAATTAGCTGTACCTAATGACGCTCTTCAAGTACTGAAAGTAATATCATTCGGTACATTTACATAACCGAAATCCTTCAGCTCTCAGAAGTAGCAAGGAAAGCCATACATAGGCTACGCTCAAAAGTTTATTCTTTCTATTCAATTTTTGGTGGACAATGTGAAGAGCCGGCCAAGGTTTATTTTCGTATGTAGTGGTATTAAATGCAGATACATGCGTGTGTTTTAGGATGACATGTCAATTTATCGTTTATGTGAAAAGGTAAACTTTAAAGTAAGTAGAAACATGTGCGCGTCACAGTTAAAGATTTTCGCATCTACAAAGAAAATCCAAAACACATTCCCACCTCGCCGGACTCCGTGGCGGAGGGGTTAGCATAGCGCGCTATGACGCCTGAGGTCCCAGGTTCGAATCCTGGCCTGCCCATGGGTGTTATTTTTGAGTGTCCATCAATTTCATCATATCATCATCACTCATCCTCATCTTCGCGATTAGCCAAAAGTGGCAGAAATGCGAAGTAAAATAAACCAAATCAATCAATCAAATATTCCCATCTTACTCCCAGAGACCTTGTAAATCCAATCCAAAATCTACCAATAGAACCTGCAGTGAGTCTCATTTATCTCGTGCATTCATCTGACTAATGAAATTTTCTTACAGTTTGACTTTAGTGTTTAACTTAAAATGGCGGTGTTGCATTCGATATCACAATTAGATTTTAAGCAATTAATGTCCAATTATAAGTATACCTAATACATAGGTAAAAAATAGTCCTCCTCCTGATAAAATCGCAAATTGCACCCTGTTTAAATGTCTAGGAAAGATTTCATTTCACCTAGGAATGATATCGCGATGCGATGAGTCGAGAATTGTTACAGTCTCATTTCGTCTCCTGTGTGGTGAGGTCCTGCTCGTTCTTGTTTGTGCTTATTTTTCTTTCGGTTTCCACTCTGAAGTTATGAAAACTTATTCCAAATTCACCTCATTCACAGATAGGCTAATCGGCACTCTATTATGTAAAAATATATATATATTAATATATAGGTTTAAGTATAGTTTTCCCAACACCCTCTTACAAATTTATGAAAAATATGGGTGAGGTACAGGAGTGTATTGTACCCCCCCCCCCCCCCAAGCTGGTCTGTCGTGTCTCGTCTGCTTCGTGTAAGTGTTCCGTTTCGGAAAATTCCATTATAAATATTCAAAAGAAAATGGGGTCAGTCATATACTCTTCTGATGAAGATTTGTATCTTATCTTCGAATCGACGCGACCACTGCTTTAGAAATGTGTACCCTCCCTTACGCAAAGCAGCAATCGTCTGCAGCGTAATTGTCTGAGAGTCAATCTGATTCCATCGTTCCACACACATTTTAAACAATTAAACAATTTTCATCTCCTTAAAGAGGTTTCCAAGAACTTAGGTCAATGAACTAACTAGTAGCAAGCACAATGTAGTATAATAAGTTTAAAATTAAATGTTTTGAATTTCTGTGGTAAGGACTATAATGCTTACAATTTATAAACAATAATACATTTTTTTATTTGGCGAATTGATAATAGTTAATTTTAACAGTAGCACCTTCCGTCTGCTGTCAAATTACCAAAGGGGGGTACAGGGGGTACAACTCGATTTACGGATTTAGGGGGATACAGTACCCCCCTTCAAAAATTTGCGGGGGTACAATGTTCCTGCCCACTGCGCCACTGTTACTGTGCATAAAGTGGACTTAAACACCAAATCAATCAATCAAGCTATGCACGGGGGAGCACTGGTTAAAAACTGAGGCTGTAAACGGGCATTCAGCACATATAACATAAGCGCAAAAGACAAAGCACATGACAACACACGACCCTACAGATGATTATACTGGCAGTAGGTCCAGACGCCAGAGCCTCGCTGGCCTGCAACATTACTGAAAGTGAGATTCGCATCCTTAATGGAGTTCCAATGGTCATAGGCGTAGCTAGAACTTTATATTTGGGTGTGCAAAAAGAAAAAAAAATGAGGTTTTGTACCTTTTTAATAGCATATTTTGCAACACAATCACTTGGCTTTTAAACTGCACTGATGTTTGTAAAGGAATATAAATTCACTAAATGACAGTGTTGAAAATTTCTGAATATATGTAGTAGAAAAAATCAAATTGCATAGAAATTACACACACACACAAAATGTTCATAAATGTTACAAACAAATACATCAAAATACACGTCATCTATAACAAGAGACGTCTGTACAATGTTCTTAAACTCATCAATAACTTCATTTACATCAATAGACTAAGCTTTTTCTTGTTCCACAAATAGCAAGAGCAGGGCTTCCAATCTATCCTGCTTCTGAGTTGCTCTTAATTTAGTTTTAACTTGGGTAAGCTTGGAGAAAGCTCTCTCTCACGCGTCTTGTGACAGGTATAGAAGAAAAGCGCTGTAGTACAGAGTATAATTCAGTAAATATCTTCATTCTCCAATGACATAAAAAATCGAAAATCTATAGACACTCGTTTCATCAGCGATAATGCACACGTTTGTACCAAGTAATGACATTTTCAACTTCTTACAAACTGCCGCTTATTTTTCCTCTTATTGAAATATCTGTCTTTAATTCTCTTTGATAAAGCAGCCCATTAGGGTGTGCCTAGGCACACCCGGCACACCCCGTAGCTACGCCTATGCCAATGGTTAAAATATATTACAAATATGTTGTTCATATTTTGATTGCATCTGAAAGTTGGAACTCTTCCGCTTAACATGATTGTAACATGTGGTGTTAACTATCAAGTGACCAGATACAATATTATATTTTATGAAGTAATGCACTTTAGAAAAAGGGAACAAACTGAACCTACAGATTTATTTAATGAGATGGATTCAACTGATTTTATTTGTAGAGATATAGCTTTATTGATTTTCAGTTGTTGATTTCCATTATTTAAATCATGTAAATGTCGCCACAATGATAAGAAAACCTGTGCTAGAGCGATAACAAATACTCTGAGACTATAATGTTAAAATGTCATCTCCATATACCTAAACGTTCCTGTGAAAAAGGAACACGAAGTTCCGACAATTAGACTAACATGGTCCAGATAGACAAATTTGAACTCCCCTTAAGGCACCCTCAGATAAATTATTTTGTGCACGCCTATGTTCAAAACAGGAAAAAAGAAAAAGAAAACGAAAGAGAATACTAATTTCAACCTTGCGTTTTCCCCACAGCTACAAATGGAAGAACATTTCAAAAAGGTCTAGAACTAACAGAAAAATTATACCAAACCTCGTCTTACAAATCATTGTTCACGGGTGAAGAACTGACTTGAAACTTGAAATTACATTTCGAAATTAAGCTTTGGAATCTTTCACGTGGAGCACGTGGTTCCTTCACCGCCAATGGTAAAAACATCTAGAGGAAGGCTACATGGCACGTCCAAACTGACTCACAACGTGAAGAAAATGAATGTGTTCAATTTCTAATAATGTATTCTATATTAATAAAAATAGCATTTCGAGTTTGATAGCATTTAAGAGTTAATTCTTGTGGTAGTTGCAGATCTCAGAAGAGAGTTTCATTGCTTTCTATACCTCCAAGTTTTATCCGAAAAACCACCCGTTCAATGCATTTCTTGCTCTGTATAACTACGCCACTGATAGGGTTTAACGAGTGTAGAAGAGGAAGATAGATGGGAAGACTGAGAACAATCGTCTTTTTTTTTTTTTAAAAAAAAAAAAACAATTTGAACGCAAAATGTTGTCCTACTTATTTTTGCTATCGGCTGGCAGCGAGATGAGAACTTACAGCTGGCGTAAGTAGATCACGTGGTTCCTTCACCGCCAATGGTAAAAAAAATCTAAAGGAAGGCTACATGGCACGTCCAAACTGACTCACAAGCAATGGTTGTTAAAGGTCCGGGAATTGTAAATTAATTCAATTCCCGTCCGAGAGAGAAAATCAGCAAGTAAAGAGCCTTTTTATGTTTAAAGTTTATGTTTATTCGATCCAGGAACCTTTTTTCCGGCTGAATTTAAATACGGTCCAGGAACTTTTTTTCAATGAAACAATACGCGACTTGTGCTGAATTTAAATTATGCGAGAAAAAAATGTTCCGGTCCTGCAGTGGAACCCAATAGAACCCATTAAAATTTATGGGTTCCTGGACCTTGAACAACCCTGCCCACAAGTGGCAACTAGGCAGCATCTCGATTCGGACGACTTCGACGACACAGGAAAGCGATGGGAAAGACCGCAACGGTGTGCTTGCCGGTTAGGACACGGCCATAGAGTACCACGAGAAGTAAAGCCCCTATCACACGGAACTGGATTTCTAGTTAGTTGGCGATGAACTAACTTTCTGGGTAGTAATCATGGCCGCCTGGCTGACTGCTTGACTGGTTTTGAGGAATAGGACATGTTCTAATTGCTACTAACTTCTTCGACTAGATTCTGTGGAACAGCCAATCAGAGCAAAGTTTGGCCATGTGAAGATATTCTGTGAGTTTGTAAAGTAGCCTTTTTTTGTCTGTGACTTCCGAGTGCATACAACACGAAAGGCATGTTTACAATTGAAAAAGCTAAAATATTCTTCCATACGTGTATAGTAAACGTTGTAAAGTACGTATTTTATCAGCGCCGTTCTTCTCTACCTAAAACCATTTAATGCGATGCGATATTCCTCTCGGTTGGATAGTTATCGTATTTTAAAAGTGTGAAGTGATACGTTGTTTACATCTCGCGCGGCCGCCATTATGGGAACGAAATACTATCGACAAGTACGGTATAACAAGTACCGTGTGAGGCGAAAACTAGCAAATGGGTAGCCAGTCCAGCGTCAACTAGAGCATTCCAACTAGAAATCCAGTTCCGTGTGATAGGGGCTTTAGTAGCTGTTTCGGAAAAGAAAAATCATCCTCTGATGCCGACTTCGACGTCATTTACACTGTAGGTGTCTGCAACTTCTTGGAAATGGAAGTTTTTATCCCAGAAATTCGATAATAATCAATTGAGACTAAAATTGTATGTAGAGTTCAATATTTTCGGTGACTGGAAGTTTCGAACATTTCTCATTCCAAAAATTTCTCGATTGGTCGAGAAATGGCGAATATTTCCCGTCCCGCACAACACTACTGGGGACTGATCTGAAGGACCTCATCTCACAACAACTAGTTAAGCAACAAACAATCTTGAAAAATAAATATTGCAAGACTTCCCCGATGGCGTAGTGGTAACGCCCCTACCTGATTCGATACCACGTGGACACATATAGTGGTTCGGATACTACTTTAAATCGTAGGTCCAGTTCCGATTAGTCTTTCTTTGCCTAAAGTGGACTTAAAAACAAACTCACACCATAAATCTTGCAAGGACAAGAAAGTCCGGTTAGAATTTCACATCTAGAATAAACTTCAACTTAATTTCATTACAAGGACGGTTGAGGGCGGTGCTCTACCATCCATCCCAAAACTCCACCAAGAATCCCTCCAGGTAGGAATTTCCACTATGAGCACTGAATATAACCGTTGAACAGATGTCGTGAAAACTTGTTTATTCTTACATAAGTGTGCGCACACACTCTGATTACTGTACACAGTTGTGTGTGTGTGGGGGGGGGGGGGGTTGAGGAAATTTCGGTCTGGGTCCTAATGTTAATGTCTTCTTCCTCTGATCCGGAAATGGAAGTCTCATTTTCTCCAAGTAAAGGGAGGCCGAATCTAAACAAAATTCACGTCCCAGTGGCAGCGACATGGGTGGTAACGGTTGCCCACAAATTACTCTACCCACCAGAACAAATTGAATAAATTCACACTACGAACATGTGAATGCTTCAATAAATAAATGTGTTCTGGTGTTCCCTACATGAATATTTTGTTCGTAAATATTGTTTCCAGCAGAAATGTTCACAAGTTATCATTACACATCAAATTTTGATGTCTACGAAAATTATTGAAGTTATGCAGAATAAAAAAAAATGATTGTTTGTTCCATATGTGCGTAAAACTTTCCTAATAAGACATTAATTTTAATTCAGATACATTTCTCGGATGCAAAAATCTTGTAAGCCATGGAAAGTGTTCATAAACCATCAACCAGTACACAGCACTTGTTTCAATTCAAAACTCATAAATGATAAAAACTATTTTTGACAGTTCTGAACAAAATATTCATTTCTTCGCCATTGCCTAGCAAGCTCACATTCTATCACTGTCGCAGATATATATAAATGCAGTAGGGGAACGTTAGGCAAGACTGGATACTTAATGTTTAACCACATGGAATGACTACTAAATATAGTGGGTTTATGTTCAATGATGTTTAACTTTTATTTGGGATTTTTGTTATTTTTATATGGCATAAGTAAAGGGGTATATGCGGTAATGTCTGCTGGGATGGTCTTCTAATTCTAATTATACTTTGTTAGGTGCTTGTGGACAGTTGCTCAGACTATCTCCAATGAGTTAAGATTGGTTTTAATTTTATTGTCTTTTATTTTATTTTTCTAATGAAGAGCTATAATTTGTGTGGATTTTATATCTTTCAGTTTAATTTGTGATTTATTTTTATTGCTTTTCCACTAGTTGTGGCTTGATTAGGTTCTTGCTTGGCTGAGACTAACCGAACTCAATTTTACTTTGCTGACGGGGAATCTAAGCTGGTTTCTGCGTATAATGTGGATGTAGCGTGGGGGTTGCTCTAATTTTTATGTCTGAATATGCTAGTATTTTATGTGTAAGTGTTTTGTTTAGAGTTATCTTATGAGGGTGTGATACTTTTTCTTGTTTGGTTTAAGGGTTATTTTTTTAGGATTTACATATATTTGGGTTTCATGTTGCCTTACCTCTTTTTCGTTGTAAGTTGGCGTGGAGGGACTTTCTTCGAATTATGTATTATTCATTTTAATTGGTTTTGGGTTTTTAATTGTATCTTTATATTTTTTATCAGAAGAAAATATCCATTCATAAAAGACCGATATTTGAAACTCTAGTTAAATGTGTACTTTACAGCGAAACACAAGGAAACACTTTATTATGGATGTTCACATCTTCCATTGATAGAAAATGTGAAAAACGCAGATCATTTTTCTTTTTTGCCTGTTTTGTCTAAAAGTGGCGGCGTGGACGAATGAGAATTGGATGTAATTAACGAATCAACAAAGAAACACCCTTCCTAAGGCTGGGACACTTGTTTACGAGGGTCGAGGTGCACAGAACACGAGCCAAGAATCACCTTAGTCACACTATAGTTCCCAAAGATCCTGATATAGGCAGTTGGGAGAAAAGAAAAAGCCCCTGAAGTTAAGTAACCCGAAGGGGTCACTTATGTTACTGAACAAACAAACGTTTATGGATGAAATCCGCGCTGAAAAGAGAGAGAGAAGCGGGGGAATCACAGAACTAAACTTTCCGACTGGATGTTCGTGTCAAGTCAACCTCCTGGAAGTTATACAACCTAGTGTTCCTCATAGTTATGCTGGTTGCCTATAACGTACGTGACCTTCAATACATCTCGGTAGAACTATAGATAAAGCATTTATCTGTTAAATCAAAGACTCTATTCATTCTGCCCCCGCTAGGTCACAAGCAAACCTTGACCTCACATTCTCAGGTGGCGTGGGACAAAGTTTCCACCACACGAACTCGAACAGATCGTTACATTGGAAGAGACTATTCTCCTTGCCGAGTTAGTCAACCATCGTATAAAATGAACAACTCCTTGGTTCATCAGGTCTCTTCGGGGATTAATGAGTAGGACTTTGACACATTTTAACATTATGCTCACGATCTCACTGTCTGAAGAGAATTCAAACAGTAAGGGAGGCATGAGACGATAAATAAAGTCGGACTGCAATACCGCTGTATAATGCAAGTCCCCCACCATCTCGCCACTGGTTGGTGCGCAGGTGGGGTTTTCTTTGTCAAATGAATGTTTTGTTTACTTATCTTAATCGAAAGCGTTATTTCAAATATTTTTGCTCTCCTTTTCACCGGCCTGATAGAAAGCAGCTCAAGTGGGAAAATATTGATATTTTATATGATGAACGTTGAAGTCTCTAAGTACACGAGTTATGGGACAAACAGAGACATCATGCCTTAACCAGGATTTAAACTTCGGACATCTCTCACCACTCCATAATGGAGGGCAGCCTGATAATGTTCTTTTCTGCATGAAGTCAATGGAGTCACAGTTTGCTCAAGATAAATTTGTCTGTACAAAATTTATTTCAGGCTAGAAAAATACATTAGTCATTGTAATGACAAAGTTCTTCGAATAAATACAGTACAAAAATGTAAATAGTCGCGTGAAATTAGCCCCACCACATAATGAAAAAGCAAAAACGAACATGGCAATATTTAGGGCATAATTTGTGCACCTTATCCTGGAATTTTTACACGTTCGTCTAAGGAATTACAGGTATTAGAAATTCTGATATTCATGTGTTACCAGACCCAGCACTGGCTCGATATGGATCAAAACTAGTGTCCAGGTGGTCCAGGGGCGGCTCAAAATAGAATTATCACCTGAAAGAGGTGGATTTTTGGCGCCCCCACTTTCCACCCTGGTTCCCCTACGTTCCACTCCAAATAAAACCTTGACCATGTTACATATCTGCTGTATTAATAAGAAAAAATATTAGCCTTATTTAAAAAACTTCAAGTATTACTGTTAAACAATAAGTTTATTATAGACATGCATTTATTTAATACCTAAAAAATAATATCAAAATAACACCAATCTCAGTTTAAATTGCTACATGATTTTGCATGTATTATGTTATGCAGCAGTAAATTCAAAGATTTCTTCCTTGCAAAGATTGTATCATTGAATACAAGGACTATATTGAACTGTGCCTCTGGAGTCGCTTAATTTTTACTTAGTTGAGTACTTATTTATGCGTGTCAATAAGTTGACTGTGTGCTTTAACCTGTTGAATGATGCAAAACACTTCTATTATCCTTTCCATCTACTATCTATTTTTATGCACTGTTTTCATCTTTCCAACATCTTTTCGTGTTATTATAACTTTTATTAGATTGATAATTATCCCCAACAATTTATTTATATTCTTTTATCTTGTGTTTCAATCTATGATTCTTTTTCGAAACTCCTTCCTTTCCACCTCGTGTTACAGAAATGTCTGAATTGAAACAACTCTTTTTTTAAACAAATAACCACCACGCTTATAATCAAAATTAAAAGTTTTGGTGCTACTCAAGGAGGACACCCCAGATTGGCGCCCCCTTCTTGAGGGCGGCGTTCCGAGCAGTCGCTTGGATCTTAAGCCACCCCTGCCAATGTCAATATATATTGACACTATTTCTGAATTTGCGCACGCTTCTCTAAGAAATTAGAAGCATTATTTCTTAGTTGTCTTTCTCACAAGTCCCACCACTTGTGCAATCTATCCTGGGATTGATTTACTCTCTTCTAAGGTATACGGTGTATATGGTCTGACAAGGTTCTGTCGAGTTCGTTTCCTGTCTAGGGTTAACTCAGTATTTTATAAAAGTGCCTGTCCCCTGACTTCCGCCAACAAGATATGGGTAAGAAATATATAATGCGGTCGGGGGGAGAGGAAAGGGCAGTTTTTGCGGGACAGTTATGATAGACGGTTTATAGAGAGTTGCGAGAGGTTTTGTGATAGACATTTGCGATGAACAGTTTTGTGATAGAGAGAGTGACGATAGACAGATTAGTGAATGAACAAGGCAGACATTGAAGTTTAGTGAACACATGTGTGTGTGACTGAGTGCCAACAGCCCTAGGCAGAACAACACCGCAGGCCATTACACCAGCCAGGTATGTGTTTCCAGGGGTTACATAACATAGTACAATAAATTAATGAAAAGGGTTTCGGCCTAGTGTTCTTTGGCGGTAAGGGCGCCGTAAAACGAAAAAGTTTTGGAACCGCTGATTTACATATTTTAATTCCCTAACATGATATTTTTAGCAACACGCCATTAATGGAAAATATTGTCAATGCAAAAGCAAAAAGGACAATATTATTTTTATGAGTGATGACATGATGAAATTTTTGGAGGGACACTCACAAAGAACACCCATGCCTTGTCCGGGAATCGAACCCGGGACCTCTTGAGCCGTAAGCATCATTCCGCCACAGAGGTCGAATTTTAACAAAGTAATCAATGCTTTTGTAGAAAAAAATCAAGAAAGAAATCATTTGAGTCCAGTATTATAAATAATAATCAATCAATTCTAATTTATCATAAATCTTAATTTGTAAATGAGTAAAGAATGGCTTGTATTATTACACAGTATCTATTTTATAAGTCAATTTCTTCACATACTTATTATTAGTCTCTAGCATTTGTCGCAAACAAATAAACATTTATTTAATCGTAATCAAGAGAATAATATTTACCAGTCCATATGCTAAAATGTGAGCCTCCTTTGTATTCGTAGAACTAGCCATTAATCAAATTAGAGTTTAATCTGGACATCAAAATGAAACGAAACTTGCAGGAGCATGTAGTACTACTTGAGTTGCATTTCCCACGAACAGTCCCAAAGAATCTCTTGCGAGTTTCGGAGATATGACGTCATCAGTATGCGAAAAAAGTGCACTTTGTTGGAGTCACAACAAATTTACTCTTATTTCTTAAAAACTGTTTCACATTGTAATGTTACATAAGCGATATACAATAGTGACTAATATGTGCCTAATATCGCCATTTATTTTGCCAGGTTCAATTCCCGGTCTGGATATGACTGATTTTGTTCTGATTGTCGCTCATCGTCATCTTCGCGATTAGCCGAAAGTTTTAAAAATTGGAAGCATGGTTATTAGAGAAGTATATAATATTGTGGTTACACTTCGAGATGTAGAACGTTAAAAAAAAAACTATTCGTTTTCGCCTTTTTGACACATTTATCGTTTTAACAATGTATATTTCCTATGGTTGGATGTCGACGCTAATATTAAATAACCAGTGGTCTTCCCAGGATTTACTGAAGGTTAAGGGTTACCTGTTTTAGTAATCAGTCTTTAGTTTGTAACAATTTCCTAGCTTTTACGTTATTATTAGAATTATTGGGCCATGTTGAAGCTATGACCCAACACCTCCTCCCATTGCACGCCACTGAAAATAGCTCTCGTTTTCAAGACTCTAATGCATTAATAATTTTAACAGCGTTTCTCATGTATATTTATGTATTTCGTGATATCTGCATTGAATGTATTACATAGTAACACATTGTACTGTAATTTATTCAATAATTCAGAGAAATATTTCGACTTTCTTTGAAAATATTAAACCGTCCCATCCCCACGGTCCATACTAATTTTCTTAAATCACATTTACTACATGCCCATCAATTCCCTCGACCCCAGCAAGAATATCTCTTATCTAATGTGTGTGAATGTACATGTAGGATATATATACAAATAATAGAACCACTACTAATTTACTCACAGAATGAAAATGGTTAATGTGCTGAGTCAGCACTTCCTTATTTTGGAAACACATAAGTGAAGCTGGTTGATTGATTGAAATTTTGGGTGCGTCAGTACTATTCCATTTTGCACCCGCAAAACCTACAAGACTATTGTTTGTGTGGGATTGGCAGTGGAAGTTTGCAACACTCCAATCACTGTCGCCGAAAGCTGAGTTTGCAACGAATTTCATGGTACCGACAGCTTGTTGACTGGCCATCGGAAGACCAAGGCCATGACGAAATCTATTTATAGACGTTTTTCAGCTTGCAGGGGCTGGGAGGAACATTCTTCCCACGATATGCTTGACCTCTTTTTTTCTAATGTACATGACGTCGTCTTTCGAAGCTTCGAGTCTTTCAAACTTCCTCTTTGCATGGAAACTGAGCGTCTTTGTTTTTCGACACAGGCACGTATCCAGAAATTATTTTCGGGGGGGGGCTAAATATCATTTTTTTTACAGGGGTATAGACAGAACCTCGCAAGGTTTAAGATCGATGGTGGCGATTCAGTTCCAAAACGGTGGGGGGGGGGGGAGGAAAGTTTACTTTCTCTTGGTAGACAAAGGTTAGCATTAAAAAGCCATAGTGCAGGGCCAAAAATGGAGAGCAACTGTCTCCTAAATCATCTGCCACTTTTTAAGCTGCTGTTTTTTTTTCTTTCTTTCAGAACGTGATATCGGGACATTTTTTATCACTCGACTCCTCTGTTGCAATGTACGTTGTGTTTGTGCCGAAACAATCTCTGTATGTGTATGTGAGTCCGTTTCACGAAGCTGTTATTCAATGGACAATCCATTTGAATGTGTTCTCCCAGGTTTGGAAATTATCCTTTATGGTGTTCTCGCCTGCCTTCGAAACGTAACCTTTACAAAAATCCTAATTTTCCATCCTTGTGACTTGCAGTGGCGTATGCTGGTTTTAACTAGTGGGTAATCTCAGACACTTGATTCATCCACCCACTCCTGAAGTCTCCCTGCAAATTTACCTCAACATTCATACAGGATTTACGAATGTATGTGTGAAAAATGTTACCTTATTGTTGCGACCACTGTGGAATAATTGTTGTGATTGCACTTGCAGTTAATCTACGTTTAGAATTTCAAACAATAAAACAAGATAATATAATAAATCTATAAGAAAAAACCTGTAACAAAGAATATGAAAGGAATTCGGTAGTGAAATAAAAACCCTCCATATTAATTGAAGTGTAAAATTCAAGTTACCCCAGTACCCAGTTCTGATTCCTGATTTTTGTTTTTATACACGGAAGTTTGAGTTCAAGACCTGTGGTACAAGATATTCTACTGGCCTACCTACATTAACTATTTGCAATTTCTCCGGAAAAGATCCCGTTCCAAATATTTTCACACGAAAATATTATATTATATCCATTGCCTTTAACTTTAAACACAGCACTAGCACGAATACTAAACCACTAACAGCTAAACAAATATTAAATTCTCGAATCGCTACAACACGCATTCAATTCCCTGCGCCAATCTTCTATTGTGGTTCCTTACTGCTTGACACAGACTTCATATTCCCTGCGATGCGCGAGGTTCTATAAGTTGGAATCATTGCGTTTTTTGTTTATATATTTTACATTCAAACATCTTTTATCATTATGTTCATTATTAATCTAGAGAGGGGGAGAAGCAACTTAAATTACCTAATATGTGTGTACGTATATATATAATTTATTTCTGATAGCTTTCCCTTTTAAAAATTATTCATTTCTGTGAAAGAAATACTCTCACTGGTTTTGAAGGCTACAAAGAAAGTAATCACGCATTTTAAAATACAAAAATGAATAAAAGTAAGCATATAAATAGTTTAATTACTTCATTGATCGATTTATTAAATTGTTATTTGACGTCGCTTTTCTGCCACTTTTGGCTAATCACTACAAGTGATGATATGAAATTGATGAAGGGACATTTACAAAGAGCACCCATGCCCAGCCCGGTATTCGAACCCTGGAGCTCTGACGTCGTAGGGAGCTGTGGCAACCACTCCGCCACAGAGGTCGGTGTAATTTCTTGAATTTCTAACTAACTAACTAACTAACTCCCTAGCCTTCTTAAACCCGAAGGTTCATGGCTGCAGCAACACAGGCCTTCCATCTTTCCCTATCTTGAGCAAGTTCTATATACTCTTTTCCATCCCTACCGATTTCCCTTAGGTCCATCTCAACGTTGTCCCTCCATCTTCGTCTTGGCTTTCCTACAGGTATCTTACCATCAGGTTTCCCAACAAGTATCCTGTAAACTCCTCTTTCCTCTCCCATTCGTGCCACATGGTCTGCCCACCTAAGTCTTCTTGATTTAATTATTATAATAATATCTGGACATGAATATAAATTATGTAGTTCTAAATTATGTAACCTTCTCCACTCACCTGTCTCCTCATCCCTTTTAGGTCCAAAGATTTTCCTAAGGATCTTATTTTCAAATACTCTCAATTTATGTTCTTCTTTCAATGTAAGGGACCAAGTTTCACATCCATATAATACTACAGGCAAAATTACTGTTTTGTATATTTTAGCTTTTAGTTTCTTAGATATTAAACGAGAAGACAAAAGTTTATGAAGAGAAAAGTAACATGCATTTCCTGAATTAAGCCTATTTTTATTTCCTCTTTAATATAATTTTCATTTGTTAATATTACTCCTAAGTATTTGAATTTCGAAACTGGTTCAAACGAGTTGTTATCAATAATTAGATTTTGATTATTACTTAACACTTGGTTTCGGCCTGTAAGCATATATTTAGTTTTCTCTTTGTTAACTTCCAAACCTATCTCTTTAGCAGTTTTGAAAAATATTTTAGCATTATTCTTAATTGTATTCACATCATCCCGCAGTAAGTCTACATCATCTGCATATGCTAACAACTGAGTCACACCATTTAATTTTAGTCCTTCTTTAGTTTCTCTTACCTTCCTAACAGCATATTCTAAGGCAAAATTAAAGAGCAATGGAGATAATGCATCTCCTTGCTTTAACCCATCATGAATTGTAAATTTGTCAGAGATATTAATACCCACACGAATTTTACTTTCTGTTTCACTGGTGCATATTTTTATCATACTAACAAGCTTCTTAGGTATTCCAAACTCTACTAATATATTATATAATTTATCTCTTTTGACCGAATCATATGTTTTTTTTTAAATCAATGACTAGCTGATGGACATTTTGATTATATTCCCACTTCTTTTCAAGTGTCTGTCTGATGTGAAAAATTTGATCTGTAGTTGATCTGTTACGTTTAAATCCACATTGATAATCACCTATAATTTCATTAGCATATGGGGTTAGTCTTGAATTTCTAGTTAAATTTTAATTTATTTAATTACCGTCATCTTCAATATTAAAGCTTTTTTTTTTTCCTATGACAATATCTGTTGAAATAGCAGATATCAGGAAGACAGAAGCAAATGTAAAATGAGAATTAACATAGAATTGGTTCGCAAATGTTGTTCACATTTCCCTGTTTCTCGCGCACTTTCAGATGTATTTTCTCTACTTTTCTTTTCAGTACGTAATTTGCGAACCCAGAATTCTGTTTCCTGAGAAATTTCCCTGTCGTAAACAACACAGCTCCTACGATACAAAGGCCACAGGGGAAGAATGGCAGAAGAGGGTGCCAGCCGAGGGAACGGCAAAGGCTCTGGGGTGGAGAGTGCGACCGATGGACTCTCTCCAGAAGCAGCTTACCCTTGCCACGGAATAACCGCGCCTGAGAAGCAGTGTTTCCTTCCCCTCCCGTCAAGGGATTTAAGAGGCCATATCATGGGCAGCGGAAAAAACAGACCTTCATTCAGAACACTTTTACTCGAAAACTATTTGAGACATTTGAATGAGCTTTGTGGTGAATTGATTAGAAAGGATGAATCTTAACAGTGAATATTGCAATTTTTTTATCACTTCCATATTTTAAAAGATATTAGATGTCAAATATCTCACTTTTTGGATCGGCGTATAGAGCCCGATTCTAAGTTACTGTAAAAATTAAACCTTGCAAGGCTTTCTTGCATCCTTCCTGAGTAAACTGATTTTTTGTTTTTTCAAATTGAGAGGCCCATTGTGACAATACGCCATTTGCAAACATTGATATGCATTTTCAAACAGCTTTGAGAATGGCTTTATTCGAGCCATAGCGGGGCTGGCCATCGGCTGGCGGGGTTATGTTCAAGTCCTACAAGTTCAGCCGTCTGCCGATAGATGACTCTGACCAGGTTTTACAATAGTGGGCGTGGCTTCGCTTACTTCTTCTTCTACCCTTGGTATTGTCTTTTCCCTTGGGGGCGGCTTTTGACCGTGCTCCGACCATTTCGGAAAATCCAAAGTTGATTTCCTTCACCCGGCTGTTTTTTCATTGTGTTCCATTTGTCTTATTTCTATTTTCCAAAAGGATAAATACATTAATACAGAGACTGTCCCAATTGAATCTTACATACATTATAGCAAAATTAAAGTTAGTTTTAAGTCAATTACATGCTTTAATAGGGTAATCGGGACTGAGGCTACAGGATAAAGTGGGATCCAGACCACTGTGTAGTTCTACCGGGGATCGAACGTGAGACCCCTTGAATACAAGTCGAGATAATTACTACTAATTTCATCGAGGAAACTCAAGGACTTATTTGGGGAGGGGTCCGGACCCCTCCCCAAGAAAGACTTTCCAAGTGCAAAAATTAAATAATGAAAATATATTTGTGTAGCATTCATTTATTACATAATCGATGGTTATAATTTCCTTTGAACTTATTGATTGATTTGTAGTTTCTAAGTCCACTTTTTGCACAGAAAGGCTAATCGGGACTGGACTTACAGTTTAAAGTGAGATTCGAACCACTACTTGCATCCACCGGGTATCCAACCCGGGATCCCTTGATTACAAGGCAACGACGATACCACTGCGACATCAAGGAGGCCCACTCTTTGAACTTATTGGAAGAAAGATTGGAATTAGGGGGCTTAGAAGGACAGTACCAATTACCAAAGATTTATGATTGCACGCTACTATTTATAACAATATACATAAAATATTAATCAGGAACTTTACTTTTCGCTAACCGGATCTAACATTCTCTTTTATTCAATAAATATTCAATTCTTCATCAATTTGAAATGAATTTCTTTGTCAGGGCACTTGTTTTTTATGCAAATTATGCCGATCTTAACTACAGGTAAGCTAGATAATGAATACGTGCTGTTATCCGATCTTTTTACCTATTTATGTTGTAATAATATAATTTTAACTTAAACATCATATTATTATTATTATTCCTGACACAATTGGTTCGGTGTATTTCTAGATACGTGCCTTGGGAGGCCCTACAGAAATTACAGCGAAATCAAGTGAGACAGTCGGGTGCTCTTTCAAACTCTAAATCTTGTTCTTGTCCCAAGTTATGTAAACGCTCTCTCGTTTTCGTCTCGATCTCTGAATATAATTTCAATTATAGTCACATTAACTTCAACGCATTTTAAAAATACAATTTGTGTCTATACAAAGAACACGCTTGGGCAATACATTCACATTTAAAGAACGCCGATCTATTTCATAAAGAGGTAAGACAACTATGCTGAAGGTAGATATTTAAATTTTAAAAATAATTCACTGCACATTCAATTATACTATATGTAATGTTATGTTATAATAATGGAACCCACATCTTGCAAATTTTTTAATTCTAGTTTCATTGATATTTTACTTTGGATATTATGTGAATACATTAATCGTGATGGAGGGAGAAAACACACGGGAACGACAAGTGACCGGCGACACGTGTCGCTTGAGAATTTCACCAATCGAGCGTAGGCATGTGCTGCCTGTCATGCCGCTACGGTGTGAAACATTGCTGCTGATTGGCTCGTTCCCAAGCGACATGTGTTGCGTGTCGCTTCGGTGTGAGTTCTCCCTAAGAGGGCGAGTGACAATTAATTCAATTACATCTTCATAGCTTCTTCGTGACTGAAAGAAGCTACTCGTGTCGCATGTCGCTCGGATTGGGACTTTCTCTCAATATCGTGTATCATGTCGACTCGGTTTGTTGTTCGTGCATGTTTTGCTAAACTGAATAGGCTCTTGTTGCTTGATGTGAATGTCCCGTGTCGCTTGGGAACGAGCCAGTCAACAGCAACGTTTCTCAATGTAGCTGCAGACCGAAGTGACAAGCGACACATACCTCCAGAGAACAATCCAATCAACAGCAACGTTTCACACAGCTGTAGAATAACATGTCATACAAGCCTGCGTTCAATTGGTGAAATCCTCAAGCGACACGGATATTTCATGCCGTCTAAAGCAAAATATTCACTGTGCATGAGCGAACAACAGGCCAGGCCGACACGATGCACGGTATGAAAAAGAACTCAGTCCGAGGGACACAAAAGCAACAGACAACACAAGCTGAATGGTTGGTAGCATTTATTACTTAGAGCCAGTTACCAAGAGACACGTGTCGCTTGTCGCGTGTTGCTTCGATATGAAGTATCCCTAAAAGTAAGCAGCTTTTGAATAGTTAATAGGTAAACAGCAGTGACAGCGCTAGACTTTCTTACGTGAGAGAACTACTGGATACCTGTCAAAGATTTGGGTGGACCACATCTTCACATAAATATATTTTGATATTCAAATTTTACGTGATCGATATTAAGAGGGTCCCTACCCTTGCAGCCACTTCTGTAGCCTTTTTAGCACATATGCTCTTAAGCTGACAATAACTATTAGTTAATCATTTTCAAATGCCATTTTAACATGAATTAATTCAGAGAACAACCAGTGTAGCATACAGGTATGAATAAGCGCATGATTTTCTAATGTCACTATATGTTTCCATTCACCACACCTACCATAGTTTATCAGAAAGATATTAATTTACATTGAAGAACGAGATCAGATCCTGCGTGGCCTAGGGACACGAGATCGAGTATGAGACTCCGTCTCTAAAATAGAGCCAAACCAGAATTGGAGGTAGGATATTTATTCCTTCTCATGTGTGAGCCGACAAGTTGTAGCTATGTATACAGTTGTGAAATACGTTTTCTACCACACTTTCCTTTTCGTTTTGGAGAAAAACTACCAGTTGCCCTGTAGTATCTAATAATTTTTGACACCGCTGATTTCCCAACACCAGCCACTTCAGCGATTTGCCGCAGAGTCATGGATGTGTTCTCACTCAATGTAATAATTCTAGAACGTTTTCTGGGTGTTATATCCATACTGAAAACACGTAGGAACACGGAGCACAACAAAAGTGTGTTTACTACAGCCAAGCACTCACAGAAGTCTGTTGGTTAATAATTGGCATTGCACCACAACGACAATAATGAAACAACAAAAATGCTTCAATTGTTGCAATTGTTGTAAACAGTATCAAGTACGCATCAAACAGTTAGCTGATACTACTAGTATAAGTTTATGTTACGTATTTATTGGATTATCTCCCATAAAGCGTGGAGAACTGTGGAAGGGTGATTTTTCTCTCTTTGTCCGCATTAATTTGCACAGCACTGTATGTGTGAGTGTGTGTGCCCGTATCTATAGGTTAGATTACCATTCTTATATATATTTTTTCTTTGTATTTCTTATTTCTCTGTAATTTTAATATATATTTTTATTTTTCAATGTTTTAATTATTTCACATTCATTTTTTTTGTAAACATGGTCAAGTGGAATAAAAGGCTTAACTTCGCCATGTAAAAGAAGACGAAATAAATAAATAAATAAATATAGATACATTGTTTGAAAAGTAATAATAATTCAAAGGAATTTTAATGGTACACCTCTATGGTATGGCTAAATGATCGGGCAAGAAATTTTATGTTAATTGCGCAGTACTTCCACATTTATGGTAAACACAAACAAATACTGCTGTTTCACTACATCTAACACGGATGATCTTTCTTCTTCCTCGCCATTACCTCATTTCTGCAGGTTTCATTTTTTTAAATTAGTATTTCATACTCTCGGTCCCGACTACTTCAAACATACCTGAACGTTATTTATCAACTTCATTATTTACAGATTATCATAATCGAAATTACAATCATAAAGATAAATCGTAAGTGTCAACTGTGAACCTGTGCGCATTCATTTCACATATTCAGGCGAATTCAGTTTTCCGAGTCGATAGCAGAGCTTGACTGCCGTTCGATTCCCGGAGGAGAGGGTGAGGAAAGTGGGCTCTCCCACTGCATGAGGTGCATCTACGTACAAGGGACTCTACTATACAACTTCGTGGGAGCATAGAGACGATCTGCATCGCCTCTATAAATAACCGAGATTATGAATATGTAAAGAGCCACCACCACCCACCCACCAATATGCCTTCCAAACACATTGCATAATGCAGGTGGGTGGCTTTACCAATATCTTTCAAATACAAGTAGGTAATTATAGTAACAAAACATATTTTTATACATAATTGGATTTTTCAAAATTACAATAAAATAACAAAGCAACCCATTTTGTTGTAATTCTATAAAGAATAAGTTAACATAGGCCAGAATCGGTGAACTTCCCGTTCGGACAAATGTCGCAGTTGAAGTAGTGGTCTAAACAGGTAAAAACTGCTTACTGGCACGTAATATGACTTAAATTTCGCATAAAGCAGTCTATTTTTTTAGTTTGAAAGACCTTGTGACATTTGTCGAGCCGGAATGAAGTTCTTCATAACTAATGAGATAAAGAAAAAGGAAAATTTAATTCGTAACACTACTAACGGACTTATTACGCCATTCGCATGATGTAATTAATAAATACAATAATTCTAATTACATGATTATTAAAAAGCAAACATTTCTTTGTAAATAGTAATGTAAAATGCCTGTTTTTGAACAATCCCTCCCCTGTTGTAGGTTTGTTATCCATGAAATATCAATCTGGAAATTTTGTTTCACAGGTACCTGTCATAGAGTAATCCTTACGCTGTAAATATAATTTTTTTAGCTCCCCCATCGGAGACATCTGGGCTCAAAATTTTGAAAAAGAGAATCAAGAAACGATCAAAGAGCTATAACAGTAATTCAGTCGAAATACTCTGATATTACATAACTTCCCTAAAAAAAAGGTCCTCAACTTTGAATTTTGGTCAAAATCAATATGTTGAAAAAATACACGAAACATACAATGTAGCTTGAAATGAACTGAAAACAATGTTTCTTTACCCAAGCTAGATGGGTTATCATAATTACCGCAACTGTCTACAAAGGCTAAAAATGCCGCAAATCATAAGTCAAACATGGCTGCAGTTTTTAAACGAAATCAAGTTTAGGAAAATACTACCGTTGCATTGGGGTTACAACAACAAAAATATATATAAATAGAAAAAGTTGACCATTTTGTTAATTATTATCTTTTTGGAAAACATGGTATTAAATAACCATATTTTGCTTTAGACCTAATATTAATTAAAATATGCAAGTTTGATTAAATTAGTGCATATATTGCGTATCAGTGAAAGTTTTATAAAAATAGATCAAATACATTCACAGTGTTGGTTTTATGCAAGGATAATGTTGGAAAATTTTCCGCTTGAAATGATTCACACTGAGAATCGAACCTGGGTTTACTACGTGGCAGTCCGATGTCATATTTTCTCTGCTTTTCTCATATATCAGTTTTTACTCAGTTCCACATTTTTTCACATTCACATTCAGAACATAAACATCCATGTCTTACTCGGGATTCGAACCCGGGACCCCTGCTGTCGAAGCGCGCTGCGCTAACTACCTCGCCCCGGAGGTCAATAATAGACTACTGGGACTCCTTATTCGTTGAAGAGAAGAAGCTTTCACAATTATGTATGTTACAAGCCACATATTGTTGCTGCAGGACTCTATATTATCGTCTGGAATTTTGACACGAAATGGTAAGATCAGCTTTTGGCAGCGAAGACCCGAACAGCAAAACCTAGGACATGTCTGAGGAAAGAAATGACAAGGGTTTTACGACCTGTCAATCACTAACTGCCCGTGTACCGGAGGAGGCGTGTTCTTGAGGAGCCTCGCGAAGCGGGCCTGGACAAAACATCTGGTGGTGTAAACGCTGTGCGCGCTCTATCGGCAGAAGGAAGGCGAATTCGGAAAAGGCCTTTCCATGATATACAGTCTTAAAGGGAGCCGGTGGAATCTCACCCTGACGTCACCAGATTCCACCAGCTGGAGGAAGTGGCTGAAAGCCTCTCGGACATTCAGCGGCAAACGTTTGAAAAACATTCGCGCGCTGGAAGTAAAGAAATATGCGAATCAAAGATTGGTTCGGAAGGATATTGCGAAGAAATAAAAAACAACTTTTTTTAAAATTATAGTCGGGTCATCTCCGATTACCTAGGTGACCCAGAGTATACGCCGCTGGTGACTTGGATCTTCAAGATTTAGGAAGAATTCAGACCGAAGGCACACACACGTCGTTTGCAATGAGTGACCCAATCAACAGAAACACTTTCACACCGTAGCGGCACGGCAGGCTGCACAAGCCTGTGTTCGATTTGTGAAATCCTCAAGCGACACGTATAGCTTGTAGCTTCGGTGTGAAACCTGGTGGGTCAATCTCATTGTCACCTTGAAACGGCAAAAAATATCTTGTCAACCGGTGGGAATGTCCCTTAGTTTTATTCTATCTCCTTTTTCTGTGCTTGTTAATTAAACAGACAACATCTTACGGTTGGGCATACACAAGAGATGTGCTATGCAGAAATTTTAGCTGAAAATGCTGGCTCCACCAGGCATACCGTGCCATTGCTCTACAGTGACAGCAAAAGATCAAACGAAGCCAAGGGTGACTCGGTAGCTAACTTGGTAGAACAAAGAATGGCACGGTATATGCCAGAGACCCTGGTTTTGGAGTCATGGTTGAGCTTTCTTTTTCCGCTAAAATTGATACATATGCAACATCTTCTTGCTTTCGATTCTCGACATTCATAAAATTTTCGGCCTTCGTGGCTGCCCCTTTGTGGTAGTTAGTGTTCGAGTGTTTTTCCAAAACAGTTGACTTAAAAGTCCTTTTTTAACCCGCGAAACTCTCGGACTGCATACACGAAACTTGGTCCGGTCACTAATAAATCGTCACTCAAAACTTAGATTTTTAGTCGATCTATGCAGCTCTCCTTTTTTTTTTTTTTTTTTTTTTTAATGATTCTCCAATGCCCATTACTGCTGATATATTTACTTTAGAGACCTTCAATTTCTTCGGCTCATGACCTGAAACTAGCACTACACTGTCGGCAATGTCTTCAGCTTTGGACCCGAACTTGTACTAATAGTGGTAGACTTCAGCACTTTCCAGGAAAATGTGTCACTAGTCCTCTTCCCCCCCTCCTCCCCCCGAATCTCTACATCTTATAAAACTGTCAATGGACACTGACTGATCACTAATCGACTGTCACACTTAATTGTGAAGTCTTATTGAATTATTCTGTTGTAGCTACAGACCAACTGTGAAATTGAATCCGCGTATTTATATCCATATTATATTCTGGAATGTTCCGCACTTTTTTTTTTTTGTAGTAATGCAACGAATCGCCTGACTCATGGCGCTACCTTCAACAGTGCTTTGTTGTGCAACTTCCAAATGCTGACAAATCTTTATATAATGCTCAAGTTCGTTGCGACAACACCGAAAGAGCAAGAAAAGTTTACATACTATATTATCAATAACAGGGTTATCCTTCAGGGTTCTAGAACATTCTCCGCCTTTCCTCGATAATTATATTTCTCCTTAAATTATAATCACAATATTTTATTTCACACACACAAGCCAAAAACCTCATTTTATCTAGTGTAAATCGAAAAATTTCGGAGGGGGCTCGAGCCCCCTGAGCCCCCCCTCTGGATACGTGCCTGTTTCGACATGAATGTCGCCATCAGTCCTCTTGGCGACTGTTTAACTCTTTCAAATATAAGACTTAATTGATTCAAAAGAGCACTGGAAAAAATTAAATGAGGATGGCAATATAGACTCACGATAGAGTTATCTTTTTCACAAGTGGAGTTGCACTTTTGATCCAATCGAAAAGAGAAAGAAACTTTGTAGTGAAAATATATTTTGTACTATCTGACGATATGTAGGATTTAAAATTAAGGTTTGAAAAAAAAAGTAATTTCACTTCAGTTGTCAGGCTCCAGCAGCATAACATTATTGACAAGATTCATTGGATAATTGTTTATTTTCTGGTAAATTTATCCGATATTTATAGCTGAAACATTAAGCAAACAACAAATAAATGTCTGATGAAAGAACGGCTCGCGAAACGTTACAGCATAAAACGCGCTTAAATGCTTGTATTAACCCTAAACTAGGAGAAGGAACATAACAGTTTAATCTGTACTTCATTTATCATAT
This sequence comes from Lepisma saccharinum, assembly GCF_977018435.1. NCBI lineage: Eukaryota > Metazoa > Arthropoda > Insecta > Zygentoma > Lepismatidae > Lepisma > Lepisma saccharinum. The sequence goes on from NC_139229.1 coordinate 183,798,913, forward strand.
TTTTGTCATTTTCTGCCTCTTTAGGCTAACTGTAACACTGAGGGTGCACATGTGTATAATTACATGAAATTGTAAAGCCATATGCCACGGAACATCTATGCTCAGCTAGGACTTGAAACTGGATATCATGAATCGATCACTCAACCTGCTTGGTCTCTTAGGCGTTACCACAATAGAATAAACTGATTATACAGACTTATAAAACCGAACAAATGTTACAATTTCAAGAAAGTGTAGCTAGTTAAATTTCCCACTGACTGCTGGCCTCACTCCCGCATGCCTTAGCAGAGGCGGACGAACGGTTACGGGGTGACGTGTGGTCAGTGCGATGAACCGCGAGTCATTGTTGTAGGTTTTACACGACCGGGTTCCGCTACTCACTCGTAGCTCTCCAATTTCCTTACAATTTCCTCCATATACTGGCCGAATTCTCAGGACTCGAACAGCGCTTGCCTCGTAGCCCGAGCCCAAACCTTAACAGCTGAGCCGCGGTGCGGAACCGCTCTAGTCCTCGTACTGCTTGAAAAATAAAGAGATGATGGAGAAACAGACAGCATAGGGAGTGGAACTGATGAAATATTTATACAATAAAAAATAAATAAATAAACTAATTTCCAAATGTACGTTGAAAGCAAACTTCATTATCAATTGTCTTCTACTTGGATATTCGAATAATCATTAAAATTTATACACACACATTTTGGTAGTAACAGCATGAAACTTTTATTTTATATTCTTCATCAGGTAAAATTTAGTACAATATTATCCAATACAATAACTAAAACAATGAATATAGTTTTTGATAAAATTTCAGATATATGATATAATACTTATTTACAAACATATGCACTTCACAATAATGGAGACCATGAAATGTAAGTAACAACTATGCTTCAAGGATGTACGTATATCCGAACTGCTTACTTTGTATATTCTTGCTAACATAATACGATAAGGTAATTGCCACTCATAAACTTACTCTTATAATACACAAAAATACAAAAACGCTAAAATGTATTAAGCTTATAGTAACAATACATACGATGACTTCATATTATATTTGCGTGATTCAAATGTAAGTAACAACTATACTTCAAGGATGAACATCCACATCCTGCTTACGTTATACTTTCTTGCCACTTCTTGTATAAAATGTAATGACATAATACGATGAGGTAACTCTTATAATACACAAAATGTCTATACCTTTTGCATGAACTATTATGAAATACTTTTATTTTAAAAGATTAAAAATTAAACATTTAAGAAAATTAACAAATAAAAAAGGAAAACTTAATGAAAATTGAATTATATTGGGCTTATACTAGTAGCAATACATACAAATGACATCATATTATATTTGTTTGGTTCATATGGCTTACTAGGTAAAACACATTAATGATTGAACTTAAATTCTTCCAACATTTAGCAGTAAATATTCTCAGTGGATTTTTCTCTGAAAAGAAATAATGGAAGACCTCTGAAAGGATGACAAACTAAACAGACATTTCAAAATTTCATGTGATCACTGATTTATTTTCCATGTGACTATCATTTATAAGTTGGCTTAATCGAAATTCTCCATTTTTATTCTTTCGATATATGATATCAATATCACATTGCAAAAACAGTTATTAATAGTTTCAATGTCATTTGCTGGGGAAAAAGATCGTATTACTTTGGCTTCGAAAATGGAAACGCAAATGTCAAAGTATTTACTTAGACAGCACTCACTATTTTGAAACGTGGAAAGGTAATCATTTTATGGTTAACGTGAAAGTTGGTGTGTGTTGACAGAATGTAGCTACTGCCACTTTAGCACTAACAACTAGGAAGCGATTTCAATGATAATGTGTCTGCATGCTTTTCACTAATAAATAACTGTGTTTTTTCAAAACATACACAAATACATCGTCGCTTCGGAACAACAAATTTTCATCTTTGCTGCTTTCAGATTACCAACATACGAAAAGGCATGTAATTCAAAAGGTTTTGAAGAAACCTCAGTTTTATAAATAAGGTTGGATGAAATTAGACAAAAAAAAGTTACCTTCCGCTGGGCTCGAACTCAGGTTGCGCGCATGCTAGTCCGACACGATAACCAACACTTGAAACAAACAACACGAAACTCTTTTGCAAGTAGTCGACTGACGTAAGTTTATTTTCAGATTGATAATTCCCAAGGTATAACATGCCTAGGCAGGTGTGTCTTGCATTTTCTGTACTTTTGTTATTTGAGTAGCTTTGGTCTCTCCCTAGGTTAATCACGGGAATAGTGAGGAATTAATTTTAGACGAAGATGATAAATATACCTAGGTACACCCTGGAACCTTCGATGCGAGATGTGTTTCTTGTTCTAACTATATCTGCGTGTTTTCGTTAGATTCATGGTATTTCGTGAGTAGATATGAAGAAAGTAAATAAATAAAACAAGTGGAGGAGGGGATTGGAGAATCGTAGCTACGGAACCATTGAGAAGGTATCCTTTGCCTAGATAGAGAATCTCTATATCCTCTTGTGATAGAGAACCTATTAGAAGAATGAAATGACAGATTAAAAATCAAATTTGATGTGTATCCTTTCGTCAAAATGACTAGAAAACAATATAATATACTTCCTCACTGCTAGAAAATAATAAAAAAATGCCCATGGTGGGGATCGAACCCAGGCCTCGCTGATGAAAGATCTGCACGCTAACCAACACTCTATCAGCAACACTACATTTTCTTTTATCCAGTCAGTCTGTTTCGTTCCTCAACACCTGAAAAAAGCAAATGCATCTTAATTTCTCTGATAATTGTTTCATTGTCTATTAACAGAAACCATCGTATGTCAAAAATAGACGCATTCTTTCTGTGAAATGGGCCATGTTTCGCACATCGTGCTTCTCCGTTTTGGACATTTACTTGGAAGTACAGCGCCTTGAATAACGTAGTGTGGAAAACGACCCAAGAAACTGGTTCCCCGAGACGATGACAAGTAGATGGCAGTGCGATCGACACAGCGGCTAATTTTGTTATGAAAGTAATGCGGCTTAGTTAGTTTTTGGAATATATTGTGTAGATTTGTTTCTCTAGAAAGGCGGTAAGTGAATTGATGGAAACAGTTATATTTGTGGAGTGATTTGCAGTCACGAAATGGTATTAATTTACACAGAAAAGTAACATAAATACGTTTTATGTGCAACGCAACACGAGCATCAACATATCGCATGTGAGGCTGGACGTCAAACGTTGGATTGTGTACACAAGTTTATTTTTGTATACTAATAAAATTGAAATAGTGTCATGAAGGGGAAAAAAATTTTCGTGGCGTACATATTATGAAGTCATTTACCCGAAATGCAGATATTCGAAAGAATTTAATTTCATATTCCATGGAGTTGAAATAGCCGATTACGATGTACCTTGTCATCTCTATCAACAAATTGCTTTACATTCGTGTCGATTGGTAAGTAGAACTTTGGTGTTAAGGACTGTGCATTTTTACTCGTGACTTGGCTGTAAAATGTCTACCTTGTACTTGATGAAAATAAACCGCAAATTAATTAAATTAATTAATAATAAAATAAATTAATTAATTAATTAAAATAAACGAGTATTGTCTGTGTGAATTTCCATAAAAATAATATTTGTGACAATGACAATATTAATGAACCTTTCAGGATAATGCATACACAATACTAATTCTCGCAGCAATTGTCATGTTACATGTTACAATCCATACCTATGTTTTCTTCCGTATTGTTAATAAAAAACTCAAGGACAGGTCATGATAGACGGTTCATAATATTCTTTAATATTTTCGCGACTACTGTACCAAATATCATAACAATTTTCTGATGTAAAGAAATGTTACAAAGAAAAGAATCAGACTGTGCAGCAAAAACCCCATTTACTTCCATTATAAGCAGTCGAGCGCTGTACCCCGGTGTCAACACCAGCGCCTCTAGCGGATTTCATTTTCGAGTGGAACCAGCGAGAGAGAGCAAAACCATGCCGTTTTCCACACTACGTTATTCTAGGCGCTGTACTTGGAAGTTAAAACTTAGCTTTGCGTGTGTGTTTTCACGTGCATGTGTGTGAGAAGAGTGGTGTGAAGGTGTGTTGGATGTTGTTCTAGGTATTATTTTCGTTCAAAGCATTAATATAATTGTAAAATATAGAACTTAGGGTAATTCAAGGAGTGAAAATATAAACCCAGTCCGTCAGGTTCGTTCCCAAACAACATTAAATAAAGGAACATAACGTGAACCGAGTATTATTCCATGTCGAGAACACGAGACATTACGTCCGACAATCTTCATCTCGTATTTCTCTTTGGCATCATGCTCAATTTACTAAGATGCATACCCGGGATTGGTATACAAGCAGCAGAATTGTAATGCAGGTTGGGTTGTCTACCCACAAGGCGCTTGGTGGTCCGACATCGAAGACTTGCTTCAGTGCTTCTTCAATAGGGTTGTTACAACCCAACAGTGTCCATGACTGTACTTAAGTAAATAAAATAAAACTTACCTTCATTCTATTCACTGGTTGGCTTCAATTTTGTATTCTTACAAGTCGTAAAAGTGAACTCGAGAATTTCTATATGGTCTTTCATTGGATGAACATATCGTTCAATCTGAAAAGGAAGGTACATGTAACTTTAGCTCAAATTCTTATATATAAATGTTCACAAGCTAAACTTACCATTAGGAAGAGAAAGGTAGCAAATGTAAATAAAAATATTCTACATGCAGTGTGTCACTGTGCAACACTAACCTTTCAAAGTTTATAGAGAACATGAAGGCGAGTAAGATTTTTCTCATTGAGGTCTTACTTTTACGCTACCCCCACATTCCAACAGTAGTTATATCTTGTGTATATCACAACTTGGCACAGAGTCGCAGTTGCTACTTTCATTAATTTTTCTTTTGGAAAACATTGTGATTTTAGATTTAACTCTGTATGATCAGTATATTGTTTACATTATAAGTATGTGTTTTATTTTTCTACTGTAATAGTATTTTTAAGAAAGTGCAAAGTGTTAATTGTAATATATATTTGACAAGGGTTTGTTGAAAAAGCGGCCCGCTAGGCCGACACACCCCCGCTCAATAAAAGCGATTCTATTCTATATTAAAGAAAGATAGTACCCTTTAGAATCAATATCATGTATTCCTGTACACCTTCATTTAACAATATATAGCTTGCCCACCTGGTCAAAATATTCTGGCCCAACTCCTGCCTTAATGAGCAAAACGTTACTAGAAAGAAGGCATAATTCGTAAGAGAAAGCAAAGGCATCAAAGAAAGATAAAAAAAGCAATTATTTTCAAAATTAAATAGATACTACATTACCTCACATTTATGTTCATCGAAGAAAGTATTCTTAAATTCCCTAATATCCACATTTAAAATTCTGCTGGTGTCAAGAATTATTTGAAAAACATCTCGGCAACGTATTTGTAGCTCTTCCTGAAACGCAACAAAAGTACATGTGTTTACATTTCAGTTCACACCAAAAGATAAAACTGAATTTGAGAGAATAACAGTGGAATGAAAATTGTCATATACACACACACAGAAGTAATGATTGTAGTTCAACTGACTCCAGCCCAAGAATGGTACATTTTAATAGTTATAATTTATTTGTTTCTATTTATTTATTATTAGTAAACCATTTTAAATTATAACCAAATTAAAAAAATAAATTAAATTATAAAAGTTTCTCTCTGAACAATCTGAATGTAAATATTAGACAAATATACATAAATTGAAAACAATGTTGTTTTTAGATTTAATTTTGTTACAGTTAAGGCTTTTATTTTGATTAATTTTGAAGCGTTGTTTATTTTATTACACAATTAGTGAAAAATGTTTACTAAACGAACAGAAGAGATTTGTATCCATTAAACCCTCCCCTTACGTATGGCAATGAATGAAGAGGCCAGGCAAGTTATCACATAAGCCGCGGACAAAACGTTTTCCCCTGATGATTGGTTTATTATAAAAAAATTAAACTACATTACGAATAACTTATAACTTGCTGAAAAAGCTACGTGTAAATTATGATTCAACCCGAGATTGAAGCCAGGTCTTCTTAGCATTCCATGCCCATGCCCTACAACTGAGCTACCAAGCCAATCTCTCCCCTCTCCGCAATTTCCAGAACTTATATCTCTGTATACGTTAAATGCCGATTTCAGGTATATTCCAACTTCTCTTTACTATTTGACACCCTTGGACATGTGAACAGTAATGGTGTCTCCCCACAGTCGAGATCTAGTTAAGCTGAAGCAATGAGAAGAGATGTTGCAGTGTACCTGGAATGAACATTATGAACGTATACAGAGAACCAAGTTGTCGAAATCGCGAGGAGGCCAGAAGTTGATTTAGTAACTCAGTGGTTGAGCATTGGCACAGAATGCCAATGCCAAGGTTCGATTTTAGCATTGTTTTTCTACCTCATTATATGGATGTTTCTGAGAGCTGAAACATAGGCACTGGGTCATAGCCTGTCTCCAACTGGAAGCTGCGAGCAGTCTACGGGACTGAAGCCACGTTGTCTCTTTTCTCTCCGTGAATTTCAAGTTCCGCTGCAAGCACAACTTTCGGCACAAATGACCAGTTACCCTTCTTCCTTCGAGATCTGGCCCACCCTCAAGCGAGGAAGAAGTTGCCTCCTGTGTTTTTTCTTTAAATGTGAGGATCTCAGATCAATTATGATGATGAGGTTCAAGGATGATTACAAAAAAGGACAAAAATAAACACCTACTAGACATTTACCATACTTGTAGAGAAAGTTAAGAGATCAGAAATTCCAATTGTAACAATGCAAGAACAAGACATAAAAAAAAACCAATGAAAAATTGTCTTCCTGAATATCTCCTATGCCTGAATGTAGGCCCACAAAAGAAAGAAAACTTCAGATTTGTGATAACTGATAAAGTTCACTGTACAAAACTGTGCTTCTCTGTCATGTATTATTTATGTTTTTGCTCACAGCAGTGCTAGATTTATAAACCACAAAACCTCGCGGTGAAGGGAAGAAGCAGTCGGTGATGAGCAAGCTGCAACAATTAACGCCGTCACTTGTAACAATACGGCCCCACGTTGGGCGCCACTTGCAACAAATAAGGCCGTCACCCCGTCGCCAGGCACACGACACACCGGCTCGGTCCCCTCGAAAAACCAAGACCGGGCCTCGATGCCTACAATTTCTCTTTCTGTTATATGCCTCGACTAAGCTCAGTACCTGCGGGTCATGAGAGTCCGCATCTCAGAGTTCGGGTAAGGGTCTGCTTTTGAATAATAATAATAATAATAAAAGAATAATGTATGCTTACTTATCTAAGAACTCTAAAGTAAGGTAACCATTCTTACGCTTAAATTTCCATCGTGATCGCACCCGCATCCTACTGACCAGTGAGGACACACATGCGAGTCACGAGCGAAATAAGCATAATCGAAACTGACATCATGTGGATCGATAAAGCCTCCGCCTCACTGACCAGTAACGGCAAGACACCTCATCAAACCAAAAGGATGCCAGTTAATTTGTACTCATCAACCAAATTTACTCTGAAGGAAATACCCATTAACGATTACAGAATTTATTTTCTTCTCAAAATTTCCAATAAGCATTCCAAAATCGACATGAGAGAAAGTTCTCTGTTTAAACCTTAATCAAAGTTTTTACAGTTCCCAACATAATTAAATTAAAAGAAAAATATACAAACTTCTGATCAAAAGAAAAAACTACGACAATGCCAAAATAAAATTTAGATCATAACGACTTCCATAATATAGTAAAAACTTTCTACTGAGTAAACATAACACCCAGAGAGCACTCTCTTATATTACATGTCCAAATCCCATCAAAGATCTAACATAGCTGTAACTTGGTTGCAATAAACGGGTGACAAATTATTCACTTTCTAATGGTCGACAAAATTACTTGTAACCAAGACAAAAGAAAAATTTGATTAACACCTATCCGTAAATTCCTATTCGTGCTTTTGTCATATTTTCACATGTATATTATGTTCTATAGAACTCATGAGGTAAACTACCATCTTCAGGGTCAACCTCTAAAAACATTCATAATTAAAATATATGGGGAGCCTTTCTCTACCCTTTATCAATGCCATATCTCGGCCACAAATTACAAATGTCCACGTGGAATTCCTTAACATAATAGGGGAATCTATGTCTACCCTTTTCAACGCCGTTGGCTACTCACATTACAAAAGCAAAACCATAGACTTTTACATAAATGATTTCTAGAAAAACTTATATTCGACCTGTCACCTATTATAGCTGTTTCAAAATTACATCTAATATAAACCTAAATAAGAGAACCTATAAACTTACCTTAACGTTCCGGATACTCAGACTTTAAAACCAGGGGCGGCGCCAGAAATTTTCGACTGGGTGGGCAGAAGCTGTATATTGATATATTAGGGTGGGCACGTATAAATGTAAGGCCATATAGGGTAAGACACATATATGCATGACATACATGCATATGTATCCCCTTCTCTCTTACACTCCCGATTTTCCTTCACTTCTTTTCCCTTTCTTTTTCATCTTTTCTGTTTTACTCCATAATGCCTTCTTATATCTTTCTTTCTCAGCTTGTTACCTCTTTCTCCCTTTCATTTTCTGTCGTTCCATTCTTCAAATGTTTCTCTTAACTGCCATGCACACACACATCACATGTATGTGTGTGTCTTCCCTCTTTCTTTTCTAATCTATTCTCGCATCTTGTTTCACATCTCTGTCTCCCATGGACAATTATTTCAAGGTAAGTGTTTGTGTGTGTGCAGCCATACATTCTAATCACATTCTTTCCTTCATGTCAATGTAGTGAAATAAATGTGAATTGGTTGCGTCACATTTTGTCCTTCAAGTGCAAAAATACAAGGCACGTACCTACTCCACTTTATATATTAGGCGACAGGGATAGAAATTGTAATGGTAGACAATGGTGAAGGATTAAATTACTTTTTCGTAATTTAAATGCATGTTCCTGATCATATTATTTTCATCATATGAGTTTTTGACTGAAACCTGGGGGTTAATTATCACTTTTCTTGGCTTACAAGGTTTTTACAACTGACAAATGTATCTGAATGTTTGCAGTAACGGCTATCGGGTGCCAAAACTTGGGGGCAAGGACAGTTTACTTTTTTGGTAGAAAAGTCTTAGCCTTAAGAGGCCATAGTGCGGGTGCAACAAGTGGGAATATGTGGCGGGGGGACTCCCCTCTCGCTCCTACAAATCGCCGCCACTGGATATTTGGATTAAAATTAATGTCTTATTGGGAATGTAAACACACACACACACACGGAAAAAAACAATTCTTTGTTCATTCTTCATAAAGTATCCCCAGGCTTATGAAAGGCTATTTTGACAAAATATCGCCCAAAAGTAATAATCAAGTAACATTGAAAAATCTGTTAGTTGTAATTCGTTTTCTGAAGAAAGTCTTCGTTACTCATGCGGGAGAAGTAACGCACGTATGGTTAGATGAACACATGCACTGAGGTAACAAATAATTTACATTTTGTAGAATGTGATTTTGGACACAATGAATTAATCGAATTTGATCCCCATGCCCGGTAATTCATCTCTTTATCACAGACGACTTGGGTTGTATGGCGTGACCTTTTCGAAAGCGCTCAAATGTCAACCTCTATCCTGAGCAGTTTACCCTGGAAACTTTAATCTTGCAGGCGAACGATTCTCCGGCGCCTGGAACCAAAGTCAAAATAATATTTTCAGTGTCTGCGTGTCTGCGTGTATTTGCCCCCCCCCCCTTGTCACTTTCACCTAATCACCATTGAACCTCATTGTCTCCATTAGCCAAAATAGCAGAAAAGTGACTTCACATAGAACACATCAGTCGAATCAGCAACAACTTACTCTTCCAAAAGTGGAGTTTCATAAGTTCATACCCCTTCGCAAGTTGAGGTGGTAGTTTCAATTCCACATTGTTTCATTCTTGGATCAAGGCAGCTAACTTCGTGAACAATAACGTTGTTTTCCGAAAGTATCAAATATATGTTTCTGGCAATACACCCTCTTAAATGAACGCATCTTTTATGGTGATAATATAACACGTTCCCTGCGAGTTCTTTCTGTATATTTTTTCTCCAATGGCATAATGTTGTCGCCTTATAATGAAGAGGTTCTGGTTTCTACTGCCCCCTCCCCTGGTGGAAGCACAATGCGCACTGGTTCGGACTCCACTTTAAACTGTAGGTTCAGTCTCTATTAGCCTATCTGATCATAAAAGTGGATTTAAAAACAAACAAACAAAATTTTCTAATGGATACTTCGTGACGCCTTTTTTCTTTACTTAATCTGCATCTACAGATTCTGTTGACCTTTTTGGCTGAACCTCTGATGCTTCAAAAGTTTAACCCATTCTCAGCGTGATTGATTAGTTCTCTGACGCCCTCAAAACAAAGCTTTCCTTCCAACACCTTCTTTTATTTCTACGTAAGTTAATCACAAAAAAAATGGCATGATTACATAACTGATAGGCAAAATTTATGTGTGGAACTAGGATTTCTAAGTAGAATTAGCCATCTATTATCAATTCAATAATTCTGTTGCTTTTTCCAAACCCACATAACTGTTACATCAAAATTAATATACCTCGGTATTGTAGTGGCTATTGTAATTGCTTCTTATTAGTATTTATTAATAGAACGCATACAAAGTTGTTATTTTCTATACCATGTACATATTTGAAAATGACAGGTATGTAAAATATAAATATAAAAATTGTAATGAAATAAAATAAGAGACGCGTCTGGAATTTCAATGTAGACCTAATTAAAAAGTCGCAATAATTTATTGTGTTGCTGGAGGAAGCAACGCAAAGGTTTTTAATTGTTTATTTAGAGATTTTTTAATGATACGCAGGCCGGGATTTATATAGTATGTGAAGAGCTGGAGCTTACAACACTAAGACCCACCCCAATCCCCTCCACAGTTTCAGTTATAACATTTCGCCAAGCTACATGAGGTGGTTAGTTATACGTTTTTCTACATTTTTCATCACATCCGAAGTACCTAATTTTTTCATTATGTGGTACTTTTCAAAGCAGTTTTTTTCCCCAGTGAAGGCGCGGAGTGGCAGCCCTCAAGCTCACCCTAAACCCTGATCTAATTTTGACCATACCCTGCATAATTTTGCGCCTCCTAAGTCCACTAGCTGCTTCTAATCATAGAAGTATTCAGTTGGTCACAATTTTCTTGTTTCAAGATCTCTAGTAATTCCTTTTGCTTTCTAATGACAAAGTTAAATCAGCTTTTTATGGGATGATGATATGTGAATATTTTTAATATATGTAGATAATTTTCATTAGTAAAATATACATGTAATGAACGCCAGAATACACTTATTTATTGCAACATTCACATATCTCTAAGTATATGTACTTAGTGAATTTGATTGGGTGGGCAATCGGGTGGGCACAGGAATTTTTGGGTGGGCATCCACCCCTGTCGCCGTCCCTGTTTAAAACGGACATGTAAACTATATAAGCTATGAGATTTAAAAGGCATCCTCTGACCAGAGGTATGCTCTCGGATTAAAGTAATAAAGAATCAAATTTATTTAATTGAACCTCCTGACCAGGAGAATTCCGAATGATTTAGAATAAAAATTAACTTGACGAGAAGGATGTATATCTTTGATGAGCCTAATACACACTCTCTCTCTTTTATTTAACTTGAATTTACATCGGAGCCACACTGACCAGTGACAACTCCAACAGAATTTAAAATTTATGAATGATATCAATTTTTAAATTATTTAGATTAAATATTTATATATGAATCAAATTATTTATATGCCCGCTAAATCCCCTTTAAGGATCATGCTCACCAGCACTAATCCTGAAAGGTGGCTTACGAAAAACCTCGGACATTGTGGAAGGGAGAGCTGACCAGCCACTCCCCACACAAAGTCCGTATCTCCCAGCCCTGGACCTCGACAAGCGATTTAACCACCTAAAGATTCCTGAATATACTGATTATTTTGCCAGCGAAACGGCTGGTATTTTTATACTCGCGGGATTGCGCAATTCTATTCCCTGAACAAAAGATTTGGACATATGGAAAGTTATTTTTAGCTTTAACAATTACCCCTTCCAAAAAGGCATATCAAGAAACACAATGCAGCAAAATTTACTTACAAAACCGCGCAGCGCCGACCGAAAAAGAACCCATTGTTGATAAGAAAGAAAAGAATGCAAGCTTCAACTTGCTTTGCGTTCTTTTTCGCTCGGCAGAAACTGCGTTACAATTTTAACAAGGAACAAAATATGCATACAAAAAGATTAGAACTCCTAAAGAATTTATACGACGGCTGTCAAAAATAAAAATGAAAGTCACGAAAATTTACCAAAATTTCTTGATCGTAACAAAGCCTCCAGGAGGGCTTGGCTATAGGGTTCGTACTCAAATATGTGTACGCAAAACAATAAACGTAGTAATTTATCCAGCACTGCAGAGCAAGGAAATAACCACTTAAGAATTTGTTATTCTTTTAGGTTGGCTATTATACAGTACGTTTTCGGTTAATAACTTTTATTTAACGCTCCGTTCTAAACATATTGAAACTACAATGGGATCCATGAGTAGCTATTACTGCCGGTCCTCGTGGCGGAGTGGTTAGCACATCGCGCTACGGTGCCACAGGGGTCGCGGATTCGAATCCCGGCATCGGCATGGATGTTTGTGAGTGTCCATTTATCAATTTCATCATGTCATCACTCATCACCATCTTTGCAAATTAGCCAAAACTGGCACAAAAAGCGAAGTAAAATAAAGCAAATCAATCAACCACGAGCATTGCCCTGCAAATTGCCCGTGACTATTTTCATTAATTTTTCTCTTACATCCTATGTGTTTTTAAGCGATGGATTTTTATGTACGCTGGTGCACAAGTTGTCAACAGTTTGTTTTCAGTTTGCTTTTAATTCTTGAAGCTCTTATTGGGCCAAATAAAGTGCACGAACATGCTGATGGAAAATTTGCACGGTAATACTCATGGATCCCACTGTACGTACATAGAGGTCAAGAGTTGAGGTGAAACGGGTGTTACTAGAAGTCCAGCACAGCGGGAACGAGCAACCCATGGACGGAACGAAATTACTGTTCAACATGGAGCCACACAAACATAAAAGTAATGAATTAATCAATGTTTAAATTACGTTTTTCATTATTGTAAGAGCCTTCGCCATTATTTTCTTTTCAGTAAGATTTTTTGCCCCCATATTACTTAACGAACTAAGTTAGCAAATGCGCTAATTTACCTTATACCTTAGGTATAAGTATCAAATAAATAAATTATTCATTGAATTGTTGTTTTAAGTCCACTTTATGCACAGTAAGGCTAATCGGGACTGGACTTACAAGTTTAAAGTGGGATCCGAACCACTATATACCTCCACCGGGTATCGAACTCGGGACCCCTTGATTACAAGGCGACGACGCTACCACTGCGCCATTGGGGAGGCCTATAAATTATTATAAAATTACAGTCTGCGTGTTCGAAATGAGACAGCGAACGCATTATGTTTGCATTTGTTATGTCGTCTATTTCATCAACATCTGTCGCACATGTCTCTTGTGAGTGTTTATATCGCATGACGCTCGATACTCGATGGAACAGTCTTGAATTTCAGTCCGAATTATAAATAGTGGACATTTATGATGATACCTTGCAGCACCCAACCGTTGATGAAATTGTTTTTCCACACTCTGTAAAAATGTTTACTCACCAACTTCTGATGCGAAGCATCCTTTGTAAACGAAAGCAAATAATCCAACATTCTAGATGCAGTGACTTTTGTCGTAGGATCATATCTGTGCTGCTGAAAATGCTTCACCCATGACTTGAGGCTATCAATATTAATGTTTGTCACTTCCTCCATTTCCAAATCTACAACAAAGAAGAACAATCATAAATCCAAAACCATTAAATTAAATTCCTCTATCACATCATTCAGTATTTTTCTGCCCAAGACAAAGAATGGCTAATTACACCGACAGGAGTACCATGTATCCCTTAAATGCGGATACCCCTGTATAACGATAAGCAGAATCAATGAGAGTATCACATCACATTTTCCATCAAGTACACTGATAAAGAGCTCTTGATAATAGCGCTACTTATTAAGGATTCCTTACGTTATTATAAGTAGTATTTGGAAATAAGTAACAAGCTACACCTCATGCAAATCATTATTTTTTAAAAAAGAGAAACTAAGTTTGAGCTGCTTAAACCAATTTGAAAGTGAGGATCTGATCTTGACAATTCACGAAGTTCCTTTTGAATGACCTTTTAATACAGTACCCTTCGGCACGTAAAAAAACGAATCAGAGGTACCATGAAGCAGCTCAGTTGTCTCTGACAGGCCCGTACCCATGGGGGCCATGCCCCCCACCCTCGAACTATGAAATATTTAATTGTAAACCTATGAAAAGTTATGAAAATAACATCGACAATTTTTCAAATTTGTAAAAATTTCTATTTTATCCTTGCATGTTGACGCCAGAAGTCTGCATTCTACAATATTGGGTAGTTTTAGTTTTATAGCCACTGATGTAAGGTTACCTGACGTCCTGATCTAGTTAGGTCAATCCATTCCTTTTAATCCCTATCCCGATTTTGTTGAACTGCAGTCGTGTTGCGAAAATGTCAATTTTTCTTCGTTAACTCACATTTACACATGTTCTTTATTTTATTAATCATCGCTAATACGTAACATTTAATTCACAAATATATATTATTTTCTAAATATAGAATTATCATGGCTGTTCAGTAATGCTCGTATAAGAAAACTGAATGTAAACAAAAATGCATGAAACTATACACCGTGTGATTATTATTAATAATAGAAAGCTACAATTAAATAAAATCTAATACATTAATATATATATATATATATTAATTCTTGCTTTCTATTATTAATAATAATCAATAAAATTTCACACTTATATTAGTCTTACATTCGTGTTTTGTCCTTAGTTTGTATGTGTTGCTACACGGTTCGTACCCAGGATTTTTGAGGGGGAGGGGTTATAACCGAAATGCTGTGAGGTTGATTGAATTAGGTTATTATGCGTTACTTTCCTGCCAAGTTTGTCTAATCGCGACGATATATAAACACATTTTCGGGTCTGGCTACTCCTTCAAAAAAATTCTGTGTACGGGCCTAGTCTCTGATATCTGTGCCTCGTGAAAAGAACGCCAACTTATTTTCAATTCAATTTCAATTTTATGATTTGCGAAATAATAACAACACTAACTGCCTAATAAAATGTAAAATATAAATTCCTACGAATGAATGGCAAGACGTTGAATAGCACTCTGCCCCCCTGAGGAAAAAAAATCTGCGGGCGCCTTTGTTGGTGATTGAAACGAACAACGTGTGTTGATGATGGAAAAGAACAATGTGACATTAGTTGACAAGTTCGATGGTAAATACAAAAACAGTTTGTGTGAAAGCCGTTCGACACCACATAAACTAGTCGCCTTCAAACGCACAAAAAAGTATAACGCATTAACGTTATTTAACAAGAAAACGCTCATACAAAATTATCGGCTTTCACAACAGTAACGTTTCCCGCTTTGCGATTTACTCTCAGATGCAATCATTGTTGTTTTAGTTACATACACGACCTATACGTTCCGGTCAGGCCCGTACCCAGGATTGATAATTAATTATCATTAATTAATTGATATATGTATAGTTATAAATATATAAACAGATTAATTTGCTACATTTATGAACTAGCAAAATAAATCCTTTAACAACTGGTTCAAAATGTCAAGAAATTAGAAGATAGGTGAAATGTTTTTAATAAGTGTTAGATATTATTTAATTATTGCTTTTTATTAAAAATCATAACTAAATTTCCATGCCTTTATTGTGTTGTTTCTATAATGGTGTAAATCTATTAATGGTCTCTCGAAAGGAAATATTTCCATTCCATACCAGAGTTGTAGCTAGAGATTTCAGCGCCCAGGACTAGAATAGATCCTTGCACCACCCCTACCTTGATGTAGCTGTCATACTTAGACATTGTAGAAGTTAGCATCATCTTCATTGAAGCAGTGTGTATTATTGTTCAAATCTGCAAACTCGATTGCAAATTAAAGATAACTAGGTGGAGGGACAAAAAAAAATTAGAAACTTTAAGACATTAGTTTCCTATTAAATTAACATGTAAGTACTATGTTTTATTCCCGACAAAAGGAGGTGAGAAATGGAGGAGAAATAACAGATCGATGTAATTTCTGTGTTCCAGGGACCTAGGGTGAAGACTCCCTTCGCAGCTACAGCTAGCTCCATTCCTTATTCGACCAAATTGATATAATTTTAAATTCTTATCTATGACTGTAGAAGTACGTTTTAACCCCATGCTGTTACCGGTGTTACAAGAAATGTAAGCAACATTCACACACAGTCAGACATCATTCTTTGTGTTTATGATATTATTTTTAGTAAATTATGTTTGAAATCAAAACTAATTGCTTATCTTTGTTGTTATAACACAAACTCTTACCCTCGGAACGCACCCAGAAATTTTAATTTATTCATTCATTCTTACCCTCGGAAAAATTTGAACAAGATCGCCATGGGAATTAGTCCCCTGAATGTGACAACCAACGCTATGGAATAATCCTTATAAATGAAGAACATGTCTGAATATGAATTAACCGAAAAAAAAAATATCATGAAGACTGCAGTTCGTAAAAAGTCAGAACAGGGAGTAAAAATGGTGAACCGTCCAGACCAAATTGGAACATTTAGTAGCTTCGCATAAATGGTTATAAAACTAAAATTACTAAATATAGTAGACTGCAGGCTTCTGGACCTCTCTCCAGAAACAACACATTCATTTATGAAAGAAGAAAATCGAAATTCTTGCGAAATCTTAAGATCGACCATGGTATTTTTGTAGGTTTTTATAGGTTTGCATTAACATTTTTCATGGCTCGAGGGGGGGGGGGGGTATGGCCCATTGCCCCCCCCCCCCTGGGTACGGGCCTGAATCTGGTGAAATTTACATTACCTTACTCAAGAAGAAGTATTCTGCTCTCTGGAACAACCTCTCTGGAAGCACGTCTCTCTGCCAACCGATCAAAACTCAACTGAGACATGACCTGGTGACGTAGTTCCGAAGGGTTCGCGGCAGTGATTATGATTCATTCTAACGAACGACATTCTCACAAAGTTTCTTCGGCAGAGTTGCTAAACTACTGAAAGCAAAAAGATCAGTAATTCGGTGCCGATTCATCAGATACAAACAATGGTGATGAATGACCCCCCTTTCTTTGTCGCCTGGTAGACTTAGAAACACACATTCACATCAACACGCTCCCTCCACTCTCAGTGAAGCAATATAATAAGCCTAAAATATTGATAACAGTTACGAAATGGTTATAATGGTTACGAAATAATAATAATAGAAGTAATACTCTTTGTACTAGGGCTATTTTTCGTCGCGCTCGAACCTCCCCAATGGCGTAGAGGTACCGTCGTCGCCTTGTAATCAAGGGATCCCAGGTTCGATAACCGGTTGAGGCACATAAGTTGTTCGGATCCCACTTTTAAACTTGTAGGTCCAGTCTCGATTAGCCTTACTGTGCATAAAGTGGACTTTACACACCAAACCAATGAATCAATATTTTCCGTCGCTTTGTGATGGTAAGGGTGAGTGGTGAATTCGAATTGGTGAGAGAGGCGCTGAAACAACTACTTAAGTAGGATTTGAACTTCGAAACATATGGCAGAACTAACGGCCTCGCAGGTACCGTGTCACGGGGCCGGAGTCTCCGATACCCTCCCAATACCAGAAAAGTGAAAAGATAAAAGAAATGCTTTCATCAAAAGTTTTCAGCATATTTAACTACATTGCCACTGATTTTGAATAGCTACTTTTATTTGCTTGTGTTACGTTTACGAAACGGCCATTTGTAAGTTTAGTGTTGTATGTACAGTCACGGACACTTCGTTGTGGGTGTAACAATTCCATTGACTCACAATGGAATCATTACAACCCGGAAGAGTCCCGTGACTGTACAACGTACAGAACATGAAATACCTGAAAAATCTAGAATAAAATTAAACAGGAGCAAAGCAGTCTTCGAATGACCTTATAATGAATTCACAAATAAAAGAAGGGAGGAGATAGTCGATGATTTTTAAGCGGAAAAATGTTTTTAAAGGTGTGACGGGCGGCAACCTTTTCCGCAGACACCAAACCTATTTTCAACAGGAACATGCAGTGTCATATTACGTTATGCAGACATATTGAGCGCAGAAAGTTTGGTATTGAAGTGAGACAGCTATTTGTGTAACAGAATCCATTGATCCTAATCTAAAAGGGAATTCGCAGTTACTTCCCTTCTCCCGCGGCAAGTCTTTACAAAGATCAACTGCTGTTTTCTATCGTCAGCATTGTTGTTAACAATTGTTTCACCTTGTGTTTCTTCAGGTGGCCTGTTTGTTGTTTTCGATAATAGCCTGCAGCTCAGTGAGATTTGCCTTTTCTTTAGCATTGCTGATAAAAAACTAATTTATTTTCCGAATGCTTGTTCTACCTCTTTTCCTCAACAAAAAATTCAGTTGCTTTCAATATACCATCAGGACGTGCTGGGGATTTGTATCTTGGTGGGTAGTTTTTTTGTTAATACCTAATGAATGTACCATTTCCAACGTTGTTTTCAACGACTGTTACGCGAAGGCCCAAAGTTCGTGAAGATGTGTTAATTTTGGCGTCCCGTTTAAAGTTTTTTAAAAATCACGACAGACTCAAAAAGGGGACTGTCCCGGTGTAACGGAGAATTTTGACTCCGTAGAAAAGTGACTGTACAGTCACTTTTCTACGGAGAAATATGACTGCCCTTTCCCGTTCCTCTCAATTAAGCAGGGGGTACACTTTTCCCGCAGAAAAGTGACTGCCCCTTAAATCCATCTCATATCAGGAGGGGCTACAATTTCCCCGTAGAAAAGTGACTGCCCCCTAAAATCCTTCTTATAAAAGGAGGGGGTACAATTTCCCCGTAGAAAAGTGACTGCCCCTTAAATCCATCTCATATTAGGAGGGGCTACAATTTCCCCGTAGAAAAGTGACTGCCCCCTTAAATCCTTCTTATAAAAGGAGTGGGGACAATTTCCCCGTAGAAAAGTGACTGCCCACTTAAATACTTCTTATATTAGGAGGGAGTACAATTTCCCCGTAGAAAAGTGACTGCCACTTAAATCTATCTTATATTAGGAGGGGGAACAATTTCCCTGTAGAAAAGTGATGCCTCCTTAAATCCTTCTTATATTAAGAGGGTAAGGTTTCCCCGTCGAAAAGTGACTGCCCCCTTAAATCCTTCTTATAAAAGGAGGGGTACAATTTCCCCGTAGAAAAGTGACTGCCTCCTTAAATTTTTCTTATAAAAGGAGGGGGTAAAATTTCCCCGTCGAAAAGTGACTGCCCCCTTAAATCCTTCTTATAAAAGGAGGGGTACAATTTCCCTGTAGAAAAGTGACTGCCCCCTTAAATCCTTCTTATATTAGGAGGGAGTAAAATTTCCCCGTAGAAAAGTGACTGCCCCTTAAATCCATCTTATATTAGGAGGGGGAACAATTTCCCTGTAGAAAAGTGACTGCCCCCTTAAACCCTTCTTATATTAGGAGGGTAAAATTTCCCCGTCGAAAAGTGACTGCCCACTTAAATCCTTCTTATGATAGTAGGGAGTACAATTTCCCCGTAGAAAAGTGACTGCCCAATTAAATCCTTCTTATATTAGGAAAGTGTATAAGTTCGCCGTAGAAAAGTGACTCCCCTTAAATCCTTCTTATATTAGGATGGGGAACAATTTCCCTGTAGAAAAGTGACTGCCCCCTTAAATCCTTCTTATATTAGGAGGGGGAACAATTTCCCTGTAGAAAAGTGACTGCCCCCTTTAATTCTTCTTATATTAGGAGAGTGTATAATTTCCCCGAAGAAAAGTGACTCCCCTTAAATCCTTCTTAAATTAGGAGGGAGTACAATTTCCCTGTACAAAAGTGACTGCCCACTTAAATCCTTCTTATATTAGGAGAGTGTATAAGTTCCCCGTAGAAAAGTGACTCCCCTTAAATACTTCTTATATTAGGAGGGGGAACAATTTCCCTGTAGAAAAGTGACTGCCCCCTTAAATCCTTCTTATAATAGGAGGGTAAGATTTCCCCGTCGGAAAGTGACTGCCCACTTAAATCCTACTTATATAAGGAGAGTGTATATGTTTCCCGTAGAAAAGTGACTCCCCTTAAATCCTTCTTATATGAGGATGGGGAACAATTTCCCTGTAGAAAAGTGACTGCCCCCTTAAATCCTTCTTATATTAGGATGGGGAACAATTTCCCTGTAGAAAAGTGACTGCCCCCTTTAATTCTTCTTCTATTAGGAGGGTAAGATTTCCCCGTCGAAAAGTGACTGCCCCCTTAAATCCTTCTTATATTAGGAGAGTGTATAATTTCCCCGTAGAAAAGTGACTCCCCTTAAATCCTTCTTATATTAGGAGGGAGTACAATTTCCCTGTACAAAAGTGACTGCCCACTTAAATCCTTCTTATATTAGGAAAGTGTATAAGTTCCCCGTAGAAAAGTGACTCCCCTTAAATTCTTCTTATATTAGGAGGGGGAACAATGTCCCTGTAGAAAAGTGACTGCCCCCTTAAATCCTTCTTATAATAGGAGGGTAAGATTTCCCCGTCGGAAAGTGACTGCCCACTTAAATCCTTCTTATGTTAGGAGGGAGTACAATTTCCCCGTAGAAAAGTGACTGCCCAATTAAATCCTTCTTATATTAGGAAAGTGTGTAAGTTCGCCGTAGAAAAGTGACTGCCCTTAAATCCTTCTTATATTAGGATGGCGAACAATTTCCCTGTAGAAAAGTGACTGCCCCCTTAAATCCTTCTTATATTAGGAGGGGGAACAATTTCCCTGTAGAAAAGTGACTGCCCCCTTTAATTCTTCTTATATTAGGAGAGTGTATAATTTCCCCGTAGAAAAGTGACTCCCCTTAAATCCTTCTTATATTAGGAGGGAGTACAATTTCCCTGTACAAAAGTGACTGCCCACTTAAATCCTTCTTATATTAGGAGAGTGTATAAGTTCCCCGTAGAAAAGTGACTCCCCTTAAATTCTTCTTATATTAGGAGGGTGAACAATTTCCCTGTAGAAAAGTGACTGCCCCCTTAAATCCTTCTTATAATAGGAGGGTAAGATTTCCCCGTCGGAAAGTGACTGCCCACTTAAATCCTACTTATATAAGGAGAGTGTATATGTTTCCCGTAGAAAAGTGACTCCCCTTAAATCCTTCTTATATTAGGAGGGGGAACATTTTCCCTGTAGAAAAGTGACTGCCCCATTAAATCCTTCTTATAATAGGAAGGTAAGATTTCCCCGTCGAAAAGTGACTGCCCCCTTAAATCCTTCTTATAATAGGAGGGTAAGATTTCCCCGTCGAAAAGTGACTGCCCACTTAAATCCTTCTTATATTAGGAGAGTGTATATGTTTCCCGTAGAAATTTGACTCCCCTTAAATCCTTCTTATATTAGGAGGGGGAACAATTTCCCTGTAGAAAAGTGACTGCCCCCTTAAATCCTTCTTATAATAGGAGGGTAAGATTTCCCCGTCGAAAAATGACTGCCCACTTAAATCCTTCTTATATTAGGAGAGTGTATAAGTTCCCCGTAGAAAAGTGACTCCCCTTAAATCCTTCTTATATTAGGAGGGGAGTACAATTTCCCTATAGAAAAGTGACTGACCCCTTAAATCCTTCTTTAATGTAGGGGAGGTAAGATTTCCCCGTAGAAAAGTGGCTACCCCCTTAAATCCTTCTTATATTAGGAGGGGGTACTATTTCCCTGTAGAAAAGTGACTGCCCCTTAAATCCATCTTATATTAGGAAGGGGAACAATTTCCCTGCAGAAAAGTGACTGCCCCCTTAAATCCTTCTTATATTAGGAGAGTGTATAAGTTCCCCGTAGAAAAGTGACTCCCCTTAAATCCTTCTTATATTAGGAGGGGGGTATAATTTCCCTGTGGAAAAGTGTCTGACCCCTTAAATCCTTCTTTAATGTATGGGGGGTAAGATTTCCCCGTAGAAAAGTGGCTACCCCCTTAAATCCTTCTTATATTAGGAGGGGGTACAATCTCCTCGTAGAAAATTGACTGCCCTTAAATTCTTCTATTAGGAGGGGGTACAATTTCACCGTAGAAAAGGGACTGCCCCCTTAAACCCTTCTTATATTTAGAAGGGGTAAGATTTCCCGGTAGAAAAAAAATATAAAGATGTGAATAACGGGGGATACTACAGCATAGGGGTATTCCTTATAAGAAAAGTCATTTGGGTGTCTGACTACCATGCCAGAGACCCGGGGTTCGATCCTCGGTGGGGGAGATACGAGATTTTTTTCCACCTGTTGAAGCAGCTCCAGCGCTCACCCAGCGTTGTATAAAGTGGATATCTGGAGGATATTCTGGAGGGGGGGGGGGGTAAAGGATGGCAGGGACGTGGTGCTGATCACATCACTCTCACCTTCGGCCATGATCAACCCCTATACGCCATCATGGCATCGCGCAAAGCACGGGAGACCACTTTTTTTTGTAATAAATATAAATATACGAAGACTTATATTATGTACCAGTAACATAAGTAAAAGACATGTTAGTCTTCACAAAATATGTTATTACAATTAATGATCGATTTGTGTAATTTGGTTGGAAGAAAATTTTCAGCAGAAAGTAACTGTAAAAGTAACTTAGTTACTTTTGAAGTACAGGTAACTGTAACTGAGTTACTTTTTAAAATGAGTAACTGTAACAGTTCCTTTTTTTAAGCAAGTAACTGTAACTAGTTACCTTTTTAAAAGTAACTTTCCAAACACTGGCACTCTGCCAATATTTTCTGGAACTCTCTCTCCTCTGCTTTGTTTCATCCTCTGCTCCTCTCATCTCTTCTTTGCTTTTCTGTAGACTCATTCATCACCAAGGAAATGAAATCAATTTTCTTTAAGTAGGAGATCTCTATTTCCTTCATAAAGTATCTCGACATTTGTGCTATCAAAACTGAATTATTTGTGTTTATAAATAAATAATGCTTTTGTATTCCTTTAGTTTATTTGACACACGACATATTGTGCATGCGACTACCCTGAAATTGAGCCCAACTCCATGTTCAATCCACCAACGCTTTTTGTAACTTGAATTGTCTAGTATAAATAATGTCCTAAGATTTTTGGTGAATGCTGTACACCAGATGCTGTACTAGTTTTAATGCGAAAATGTGTCTCACATTAAATTACTCTACCACCTCATACAAACGTTCTACTTCAATTATTATTCTTCATTCTAGTTTTTTTCTCAACTTTTAATCTTCAGAGACTTCCAGTGCACTATATATTTTCATAATTTCCCCATCCGACTCTTTGGAATTCTATGAGGATTTACTATTTACTAGTTCACTACACATTCTTAGCGTCGTGATTAACCAAAAGTAGAGAATAACGGAAAATATCCTAAATGCAAAACTAAGACTTTGTAAGTTGATCAGTATAATCTCAGTGTTTCTGCCTGCTTTGCTTCTTATGAATTAGAGGCGAGATAGTTGTACTACAGTATAAATAGCTTACAGTACAATTAGCAGAACAACAAACTTTCCTTTATGCTAACCACCAGCAGAAAAAAATCTTATTTACTAATACACTGCATTTATATTTTGGAGGCGAGCATTCTTCTAATTGCAAGATAATTGCTCTACAGGTGAGCTTCTGTGCAAAAGAATTGACAGTCTTTTGTCTTGTGGTACGAACATTCCCAGCAAATTTGATCTGCAATGCAATTGTGTTTATGAGCACCTATGATGAACTGGTTAAATCATAGGCATGCGCACGGGGAAGCAAATGCACCCTGTAACCATGGACGTCCACAGATTTTTCCAGGGAGAGTCAAGCAAAGTATTTTTTTTCCAAGGGGGAAACTAGGCATATTGCCCCCATTATAGTGTTGCCCTCTCGTAAATTACTGTGACAAATCAAATTATATGTGTGAAATATGTACTTTTAGGTTGACATTCATTTTCATGGGGGAATATGGCCCACCTTGCCCCCTCCCTTCTGAACATCCATACCCCTAATACTTCATCTAGAAATTTAGTGCAGGTGAATGTTATCACCGTTATTAAACGATGTTATGCTCTTAAAGAAAATGAAGTAGTTTCAAGCCGATGAACGTTCCAAGCAACTATTGGGAGGGGTGTACGTTATTACCTACGTAATTATACTACACTGCTTCATTCTCTAGCAAAATTCTAGTAAACACTCTCACATGCCTATTCGTCAGTTATGCTGCCTCTATATTACACCTAAATTACACTAAGACTAAGGTGATTTTTTGGTGGGTCCAGACACACACTTTTCCGTACCCATACAGTAAAACAGTGAGACGGAATGAGGTTCTTATTTCCCGATTAAACTTTCATCAAGTTTTTGCCCCCCCCCCCCCCCGCCTAATCAGAGGGTATACGCACGCCCATGAGTTAAATGGGTTATGGAACGAACAGTAAAACATCATGCTTAACCAGAATTCAAACCTAGGACCTCTCTGACCACTCCACCATGGAAGACAGTCTGATAATGTCAATGGTGTCACAAATTGCTCAGATAAATTTCTCTATACAAAATTTATTTCAGACTAGAAAAATACATTAGTCATTGTAATGACAAAGTTCATCAAATAAATACAATACAAAAATCTGCATGTAAATGGTTTTTTTAAGCATGAAAAGAAAACTGAATACACATAAAAATGTTTTATGGTAAGGAATGAGAGATGTATTTTATTGTTACAGAAACTTACAAACATTCGTTTTTAAACAAACAAACCTTTCTTTAAAATGCTGATGTACAATATACTCAATACAATTCATGTTGTAACTGAAATTTATATAGAAACATTCTTCTGGTTTTTATTCAATTTTTAAACTAAAATATATATTAAGAAATATTTTTTATAATAAAAAGAGCACAGGAAATACAAGAAGGTATATAAACTTACAAACATAAGGAAAATCTCTAATGAACACATTCTGTAATATACAAACTACAAATATATACAAACAAAAGTTGATGGGTGATGTATAACTCTAAAAACGTTATTTTTTTCACAACATTTGTCAGTGTACATTTCTTTCTCATGGAAACAATGAAATTTTAAAAATATGTGCAAGCATGATTGATATTTTAAAAGGTGCTTCGAATAGCAGTATGGCATGTAGTATATCCACATATATCCAAAGTTTGCATTTGCGAACTTGGAATTGTAGGAATTCCCCATTATCTTTGTATGAAAAGATTGATAAATAATACATACAAAATGAAATATTTATTATGTATTGTCATTCTAAACTTTCTACTGTATTCTTGTTATCTAAATAGAGAGCAGTTTGTCTTACAATAAGCTTACAGTTGCAAATTGATAGGTACAATATGGTCGTCACCTTGTATTGTGGGTAATTGCTTTATTAAATTTGTTAAGTTAAAGTTAACACAAGTTGCAAGAAAAATATACTAGGTTATTACATCTGAAACAATGAACATTACATTACATTGTAAATACTCTCCCTAGGTTTATTCGTAAAATATATAAATTTTTGAAAACTAAATAAAAAAAATAACAACTTTATGGTACAATAGTCCTTTAAGGGCCAGTACCTGCCAGAGAGAATTTTCTTTGTAATGGTCATTGTTTTCTAGCTATTGTGCCCGAAAGATTTTGGTAAAGCTGTGTAATTGTAACTGTTATATTACGCAGACTGGTTTGTTGGTTTAGGTCAGGTTTGACACAGTCATAGGCATCAGAAAAGGGAGAGCAGGGATTTGCTGGAAATTGACAGTGTACATTTCAAATTAGAAAAAAAAACAACCTGGAAGCTTTTAATTTTGATAGCAGGTAATGGGAATAAAGCCCAGTTAATTGCATTCTGGCTGAATAACTATGAATAACTAAACAAAAAAAAAGAGCTTAAAATGCCGGAATCTTATATTTACACATTCTATATCCAAAGAATTTCAATCATATTCTAAATCCAAAGAATAAACGAATCTGAGTTTTCAAAATTCTAAAATAAGACTTTTATGTGAGAGATCACACAACGTAAACTATAAAACTATTGCTGAAGTACTTGCAATAATCAGCAGAAGCATGGTCAAAATGTCTGGTGTGGTAGCCATGGCAAAGTTTTGTAAGTTTACATTTTTTTATGTTAACCCCAGTGCAAAGGCACCAACTTCAAATATATTGGGGGGGGGAGCAAGGCTGGCATAAACAACATTTTATATGTGTAAACATTATCTTCCCCATCAAAATGTACGCCTGCTACAATCTATCTAAAAAAGATGTGTATATACTGTAAGGACTGTCTGCAGCATCATGGCACAAATAAGAAAGAGTGCAGCATCAAGGATTCTATGTTTGGTAACAAATATAATTGCATTTTAAGGATGTGGAATTAGTTTTGAATGAACTTTTTTCGGTATATATATTAGAGTTTTCTTCCTTGCAAAAATCAGTGAACACCCACAACATATTTATCACAAGTTTACCTAAAAGAATTTTGAATGAAAATTTCCCCTACATGCATCACTGCCACTTTCACATCAACACTTAGCATTAAATCAATTGTCACATTCCTTGTGACAAGACAAATGCCATGTAATTTAATGTGTTTTCATCCTTGTGAACGTCTATACATAGCTCTCCTGCCTTGAGGAGTAAATGAGAAATGAGTCCAGCAGTCGAGGCTCCACCAGTTCTAGAGCTTCCAAATCTTCAATCACTTTGGTTCCACAAGCTGACGATATTTTCCGCAATGCAGCCTTTGAAATGAAGATGATAAGTTAGAAAGCAAGATATTGAACTTATCTTAATGCATTTAAGTATGAAAAGGAACACATTTGAAATGATATACATATTCTGTACTATTTTTTAGAAATGGAAGTAGAAACACGATTAGACACGTGTTACTTTTCAGTGTGATACAGATGATGGAAACAAAGGTGGTGAAATTGGTCATTCTAAATACACAATTCTATAAGTTAGGTATATATTTTGAAGGCAATTACCAAATAATTTTTAGTGAAATATTCAAGAATAACAATTTAAATTGAAGATTACATTGTTTGTGCCTTTATATATAATATAATACTCACCAAACATGCAACAAGGACTCCATCACTGTGGTTCCTCTCCCTGTCTTCTTTGCACAATTTCACCAATCTCTCCACTCCCCGAAGTTCCACTACCTGCTTGGCTACACTTGGCTCACTACACAATCTGAAAGAATAACACAAATATTTGTTATTTTAACCCTAAACAAAAAAATCTAATATTTCTATATTCACTTCACATTCTACAGAATATTTTTTACTACATGGTGTATCATCTATACTGCTGGACAAAATAAACCGGACACTTGCATTTTTTGTGATAACGCATAAATTCTGATTCGAAGGCTAACTAAATGTTGCAGAAACGGAATTAAGTACAAATGCATAAACAAAGTCCGGATCTATGAATAGTGCATATGGTACGTACTACATGATCTGCCAAACATTCTGTAATACATTGCAAATCAGATGTCAAATATTAAGGTGTCCGGTTTTTTTTGTCCAGCAGTATATTTGTAGACTGTTGCATGGAAAATCTCAAAGACAGACTGGATTGGCCGTATCGAAAGGATGGAGAAGCTCAAACTGTCAAAGGAATAACAAAATGGAAACCATTTGCATCTACATTAAGGGAAGGCAAACAAAGAATTGGAAAGCAGAAAATAGAAGATGATTTATGGAGAATGAAAGTTAAAAATTAGAGCCAAGCATGTGAAAGAAAACAATGACACATTAATGTTGTGCTGGCCAAAACTCACAAAGTGTTGCAGTGCATTCCCTAACATATAAACATTTACATAACTGTTTTTGTAATAAAATACTTCTTCTTACATTTGACAAAGAATAGCTACATACATAAACAGAAGCAAATTACTGACTTCTTCCATGTAACTTGCTTCTAAAGGTTCAATTAACTTCAATGGGGTTCTGCTACAGGCAGAACGGAAATTATACAAAGCTCTACGCTACAGGTAAGTTGGACAGGAAAAACTAGTAATTTGTTTCTGTGTAATTGTTACACTATTGTGTTGTTCAATTCCCAAAACATGAAGGAATATATAATTATTGATGAAAGTGTGATTGTATTTCCTTTTATTTCCACTTTTACAAAAGACCATGAAATTTGAATGATTTACAGAATTATAACAAACAATCAGTGATGTGCAGAGATAGATCAATCAATCTCACATCTCTAATTACTTTCAAATCACAATATTTATTGTCTTGTTGAAGCCACAGTTCATATGCAATACTTTTTTTTCACGCACTTCTCGCCCCTCAGTGCGATCAGCGAGCAAAGCTGGTTTTTCCTCCACCTCATCAGTAAAATGTAGAAACAGCCGCCAGAAGGGAAAGAGAAGATTTCTGCCTCTACCTCCCACGCCCCCTGCAAAATAGTTGAATGGTCGTGGTTTCAAGTACCCCAGTCTATCTCCAATTTCCTATTGGAACAGATAGGGAATTGGTTCCACCTCGATTCCTTTGTAAATCCTCTAAAGCACTCAGGGAAAAAATATCTGCAGTACTTATATTATCAAGATTTTCGAAAGAGGTTTGAGGGGGTTATGTGTACTTTATTTTAGTAGACATTCCTCATTTTGACATTTTTTCCTTCTTTAGCAATACTTGTCCTAATTGGGGGGTTATGACCCCCACCAACCAGTGGCGATTTCTCTGGGTGTGTAAGTCGTGTGTCAACGGCCAAAGGAAAATGAAATAAAGAAGAAAGTATCTGTACTTTTATAAATTACGATTTTGAGCGTTTTTCTTTAATTGTCAGTTTCGAGCGCCTGGTAGTTTACGAACACGGCGCAGCGTGCATTGGTTGTCACGCAGGCAGATAGGTCCCAGACTGCCAGGACGTTGGATAGGAAATACAACGTCTTACCACTGCCGAAACATAGGATGACCGCGCATGCGCATCCTGCCACCCACCACCATGGTTAGCTTCTCAAGGCGTTGTATTTGTTCCCAACGGTTTGGCTTTCATTCACCCCGCGTTCCGCGTTGTTTTGCTCGTGATTGTTGTGCATTATTTTTTAAACGTGTGGTGTGAAGTGATGTGATTATTTTAAGATGGAGAATAGTGGAAGTGTTGTGCAAAACTATTTAAATGATTCCTTTTCTTCGCTTTCGTATTCAGAGAAGAAACAAGTGATTGACAATGGTCGACCATGTCCGAATCTCACGATGTCAACATATGTTAAAGGAAAAAGTGGTGCTGGAAAAGGTTTTGAGAGACATTTTCGAAAAGAACTCTATGAAATTTCAGACTGGCTTTGCGGGTGTGATGTGGTGAATAAATTTTACTGTTGAACATGTTTATTATTCTTAGGGGAGTGCGGGATCCCGAAAAGTCGGCACCGGGATTGGGAAAAAAATTTCCTGTCCCGATCCCGACTTCGGGAAATGACTTCCAGACTTTTTCAGGATCCTGAGCAGTCGGGAAATACCGAATGGTCATTGTAAAAAGTTGTTAATTCTCGATGTTTTCAGCATTGCAAATGTCTGGAACTTATCGGAAATTCTTAGTTTTTGTATCAGAAATGCAATAACAATCACTTAAGTTGAAAATGACGTGTAGAATTCGATTTTTCAAGAGCTTCGGAAAATTTCGAACATTTCCCGTCCCGAATGTCGGGATTTAAAAAATATCCCGTCCCGACTTTCGACTAAAAAAGGTGTATGGAATTATCAAGGGTATGCGGATTTGAATAATCTCAATACTGCAGTGAAGAAACACAGTGAGTCTGAATTGCATCTTTCTAGTTTCTTTAAATTTAGTAGTTTTGTTGCCACCCCTACTAGAATTGACGGTCTTTTGGATACTCAACGCAAATCTGAAACAGAGCTACACAATGAAAAAGCAAAAAAGAACAGGGAAATATTAAAGAGGTTGATTAACGCCGTCTACTATTTAACAAAGCAAGAACTGCCATTCCGAGGCCATGAGGAAAATGCAGCATCTCTAAATAAGGGCAATTACATGGAATTCCTTATTCCAAGTGTCGAGTTTGATCCCTCATTAAAAGAACATTTATTAAATTCTACAGTTTTTCGCGGTACTTCGGCAGGTATTCAAAATTATTTAATAAATTCAGTTTCGATGTTCTGAGAGATGAAATCTACAATGAAATTCAAAACACAGACTTTGTGGCTATCATTGTCGATGAAACATCAGACATTAGCAATAAACCTCAGGTGTCAACGATGTTACGTTTTTTTCGGACTCACAGAAAAAAGTCATTGAAAGATTTCTTGGGTTTCATGACATGAGCGCCGATAAAACTGCAGGAGCTCTTTTTAGTCACGTGACTGAAATAATGGATAAATATAAGTGTGGGGATAAATTAATTGCTCAGACATACAATGGATCTTCTGTAATGAGTGGTCAGTTGAATTATCTCCATCGAGAAAGAATTACTTTATAAGCTGAGAGAAGGGGATAAATCCAAATTTTCTCTTTAAAGATAGAAGAATAGAGCTGGAATTCAAGTAACTGTAAGTTGATTTTTCAAAATTTACTTTTTGGAAGGATAAATGAAGGGTAAGGGGAAAAACCGGGAATGTGCAGTTTAGCGATTTTTCAATGAACGGGTCATTCTTATGTCCAGGGTGTTTTTTGTAGGGGTGATGCGAGTTCCACGAACCCCTCTGGTTGCAAACTGCTGCTTTAAAAATTAATTGTATGGCGAAGTATTGAACATTAATTTTCTCGTTTAAACAGTCCTTGCTTGTCCTTACCCTTCAAAAATATTAATATTTTAAATGAAGTATTTACTTCATTTTAAATAATTTATGTAATTTAATGTTTTTCTAAATATTTCTAAATTTACACCAAAAATGTTCGTAGAAAATAAGTAATATTAGGTCACAGAAATGAGAGGGGGAGGGGTTAACATTCCTTCTTTGACAACGCCTTGAGTTCAGGGTCAGGAGACGCCACTGCCACCAACCCTCATTGGGCACGCCATTGAATGCTATCCCAAGTGTCGGCATCACCGCACATCACTTTGGAATACACTACAAACACACACTGCAATAGAAGGTATCAAACTTGCAAAGGATGATTTAGATTAGAAGCTATGGTAGTATCAGGTGGCAACAGAGTGATTTTAAACGCACGTTGCATATTCAGTACTTTTGGGGAAAACTTTAATAATGAAAGAAAGAGGAAATTAAAGTTATCTGCAATGGGTCCTTAAAAAAAAAAAAAAATTAGTATTGATAGTGATATTTATTATTATTAATTGCAATTGCAGTGAACTTGCAAAGATTTTGTTTATCTTCAAAGATTTATAGATATTATCTGTTTTCTGAAAACTTTACATCATGAGGGTAGGATATGTTCCAAGATTTATTGCGAGATGGGGGTGGGGTGGGGGAGCTGCATTCTGCAACTGGGGAGAAGCATAATGAGCACACCTAGAAATAACAACATTCAAAAATCTAATATGTACATTTTATAGAAGAACAGTTTAAAAATGATTTAGCATAGTGTTATTGAGATTTTTTCTAGCTTTCAAGTATAATGAATATCTGTTATGAACGTGAACCAATCAAATATGTAATTTATAAAATAATGTAGAACTCTTACCGAGAAAGTGCAATGGCAGACTTTTGCTGCACCCTCTCCGTTGCTGAAATCTCTGCAGACCGTTGCAGAGGTGAAGGCCTAATTTGCAGGAAGCAGAGAAGACTCACAACGGCTCTCTGGTCTGCAAGATGAGTTCTGCTTTCAGGACTCGCAGCCATGTTTGCAAGCAGTGTAGCCACCTGGTCTTGTAGGAAGACGGAAATTTTGGGACCACACCGGCGGACAGCCCTCAAAAGTTTTCCAACTGTTCCACAATCCAGTAAAGTCCATACAGCCTGAGGCTCCATGAATGTGATGTTTGCCAGGGCTGCTGAGGCGAGCAAAAGTGTCTCACAAGATGATGTGCCACTTGCTAGACCTGTAAATAATAATAATAAACATTAAACAATAAGCACACATAAAATGATTTTCAATTCAGTGGGAACTTTGATATTGATTCATCTGAGATGAATCCAATCCTGTCATGTTGTCATGTTTGTCAATCTATGCTTGTTTATGGCTAGAAATACTGCCAACAACGGTAGTTTTGGAAATATTAGCCAACTCAAAGGCAGCTGATAAACTTTGGATACCCAATCCGTAACCTGGTCTGGTAAGTGTATTGAAGAGCAGCAATAATAATATTCATACTAATACTAATAATTATACTTTTTCACACACCAGAACCCTTTTTTGGTCTCCCATGCAACTAAGCATAATGAAGTTTCTTTTTTGTTAAGACGTAGCTTCAAAGTCAGGGCTGCAAGCACAACCACATGACACTTTTCAGCCCAGGCAGAGAGAGTTTTACACTATCAAATGTTGTTGTGTAAACTATATAGTTCACTCAGTAGTATGTGTTTGTCTTTTGTTATTTTACATTGCTTTCCCACCAATATTAGGTAAATGGGATGAATCAAAGCACTGTGTAGCCAAAACATTACCACCAACTTGTACATGAGTATTTTATGTTATTCATTTCCATTAAGAAACCATTGAATCAAATATGGATCATGAATTGAGATAAAGAAGAGACTATGACCTTTGTTTACATTAATAAAGTAAGAGGAGGAATACAACTACACCACTTACGTGTGAGTGATGTCACCAGAGTCTGCATATGTTGAGAGAGCCCTTCCACATGGTGGTTGTCATCTATCCAAGGAGCAGTTATCTGAGCCAGGACAGCTGCAGCTTCTGATGTCTCCTCTTCTGGGTTGCTTTCTTCTGACAAAATGTCTCCAATGATCTCCACACCACCAGCCTAAAAATAAGTTAATCAAGGAGTTAAAACTCTGAGCAAGTTAAACTGAAAAAACTTGAAATATTTACCTTCTGAAGATTTCACGTTAAATAATCTTTTCTGATGCAGATTTTATATATCATATACTACATTTATTAACTTAAGGTTGCTGTGCAAATTGCATCACAGAGAGGAGTCAAATATTTTACAAAAGGACACTATACCATTATAATCAGTTTACTATAACTACTTTTTTGGAGGAACATAAATGTAGGAAGATTGGGGAGAGGGAGAATTTTAAATATTCTCAGCGGAAACAATGTTTTCCTACAGGCTGTGTCCAAGATATCTACATTATTGGAGGAATCCATTTAGGATTTGCGAACTCATAAATGTGAATCTTAGGTGGACATTCTCACACACATTCTCTCTCCTCTCAAACTCTACCTCTGGAGAAACTCTCTGTAACTCAGGATAAAATATATAGGAGGGAAGGATGACAAATCCCTCCAGATAAATAGAGCCCTGTCAAACACTTTGGTGTCAATCAAAATTGCACAATGTTATCTTCATACCTTTTCCAACTCCCTGATGCCATCTACAACACAGCAAACCGTTGCGAGCGCCCGAAGAGCTGCTATTCGAATGGCGCTGGATCTGGACTCGAGGCATATGGAGAGTAAGGCTCGTATTCCGCCGCAATGAGCCACCAAGCGACTCAGGTGAGAACCTTCTAGGCCGAGGGCGGCAAGGCTGGACAGCGCTGAGCGCAGAGCCATGTCTGAAGTTGGTTCCTCCAAAACGGCCACCAACACCTGAAAAATAAGCCACAGTCAGTATCTATGCATATCTTTAACAAGATATCTTTTACATATAAAATATTTGCTAGCACTACTAAGCATCCACTATGTTTTCTTAACATATAGTAATGCACATACTACATATTTGAAGGGAGGATGAAGGGGAATTCACCATGCTAGACATACACTGTTTGAAAGATCACACTCCGGCCCTGGAGCGTATTGATTAGTGTGTGGTAGTGTAGCACAGATAAACGCATTATATGCAGATATGGAACTCAAACCTTCTGCGCTATAATTTACTGTATACAAGAAGTTCTGCAATCGACCGAAGAGAGGCGCCACTCGCACTTTTTGGCTCAGTGTCATGGCGAAAGCAACACGCTTGACATTTCCCACAGGTCAACAAATGATACGTTATAAGTTTATCTGTGAGTGTAGTGTGTAATGTACAATATAATTGATATGAGTATTGTCGATAGCACTAAGTAGCTTAGCCATCAAAGAAACCAATATTTTGCAAAATACGTTAATCTTACAGATAAAGTGGTAATCATATTAAAATCAGTTCAGGATTGATGCCGTTCTTCCTTTGGGGGATATATGAGCTTAATTTTTATCTCTCAATACGTTATTTGGGGAAAGTTGTCGCCATTTACTATTTTATTGTATTTGCATTGTTATTTTACGTCGCTATTTTTCCTCTCTTCGCTATTCGAGACGACGAAGATGAGTGCAATTGTTAAGATAAAATTGGTTCAGCGACTCTCAGAAGAAAAATGCCCAGACCGGTATCGAACTCGTTTGGGATAGAAAGGCTCGGCTGGACCTTTGGCATGTGAATGGGCGAATTTTTTCAAATTTTCCTCTCCATTCGAAAAACTTCTTGGATATTTCAAAATATGAAACATTACATCAGCTTAGAATTCCTTCTAGAGCATTGACGTGAATTTTCATATACTTTTCTTTCATTGTTGTTTAGATATTATCAATAGTTTAATAGACTTATGTAATCACAAAACTATTGATAATATCTAGACAACAGTGAAAGAAAACTGCACGAAATTTCACGTCAATGCTCTAGAAGGAATTCTAAGCTGATGTAATGTTTCATATTTTGAAATATCCCAGAAGTTTTTCGAATGGAGAGGAAAATTTGAAAAAAATCGCCCATTACTTTTATATTAATCCCAGATTTATTACAAAGTTTTGGATTTTAATTCCGTCACGTTGCCGGTTCGGTGACCGAGGGCATTTAGTGGTCGATTTTCGAACTCGCCACTGAGGTTCCCTTCCCTGGTTCGAATCCCGGCCTGGGCATTCGTGGTCTTTTCGAGTGTCCCCTTCATCAATTTCATCTGATCATCTCTCATAGTCACGATTAGCCAAAAGTGATGGAACGGAAGTAAAATAACAAGAAAAAAAAATACAAATATATATATATATATATATCCTGCCAAGTTCAAAAGTGGTTTAGAAATTGTGTAATAAATCACAATTGAACCTGGGGAAATTTCAGATCTCGCGTCCAAGAATGTATTATGTTAAGGAATTGATATGTACAGATCTGTACAACCATGAGGCATTTTTTTTCCATTGAATCGTACATTGTAATTCTATTCCATCTACTTAAGAGTTTCGATTCCTTGACATCACGATGATCATACCACCTCACCACTTTTACGGAAGGCCGGATTTAGTGCTGCCCACGAGACGAGACTTTGGCCTGTCTCGTCTCGTGGAAATGCTGTCTCGTCTCGAATTTTTAAAAGCCTGTCCCGTCTCGTCCCGTGGGCAACACTAGCCGGGTTGCAAAAAATAGATCACGACTCAAAGTAGGAAGTTAGCCCGCTTAAATACAGGCTACATTTCAAACCGTCGTTGTTACAATCAACATTATCCGTACCTATCTTATTAAGGAAGCCATTTTGCAACGTTCCGTAGACTGGGGAAAAGGTTTAGAAACTTAACAGTCGTGCACTGTGGAAACCTTGGCAAAAGAAATGGCGCTCACGTTTACCAGACCTCCTACGCACCTTCGTGTCCAACGTGGGGTCATCAAAACAAGAAATTCTTTGCAAGTTGCCACATGCTATGAATTCAGCCGCGGTGCTAGTCATGGTGGCAAACACTCAACTTTGACCGGGCAGAAACTTCGAGAGAGGAACAACCCGAAGATTGTCCTTGTAGCCATGACACCAACGGCCCGAGGATCGCTCCATTAGCCGGTCATGTCAACCAGAGCGTTCCCCTTGAACGTGCTCAAAGCTGAACGTGCTCAAAGCTTGTCTGGTCGGTTACGTATGTTGCGAAAGCGACAAACCATGATCTCTCAGGAATGAACACGGTCTCCTACGTAAGCGCCTTACTAGCAACTTAACTAAGCAGTACACTGGAAACTTCCTACCGAAAACTTCCTACAGACAGGTCGACTGATTCTGTTAACAAGATTATGTCGTAATCGTATGTTTGGCTGTGGGCGTCGAAAGGTTGCAAAACTGTTTAGAGATTGATGGTGTTTTGCTGGCAACACGGCGTTTTTTAAGTGGTCTCGACACCTCGAGTATAATTTACATGAATTTGGATACACAAAAGCGTAAGCGCCGCATGCGGGTGGAGGGCAAGGCACTTTTCAGCCCCCCTAAATGCCGCACGAAGGGCAGACATTGTATGCAAAATATTGTTTATCACAATCTTGCCTCCTCCCTCCTAAATTTATTTTGAGGTTGGCACTACTGCACAGCAGAAGTGTCACAGGGAACAAACAACCAATAAATCGTTTCTGGTTGGTTGGTTGGTTGATTTGGTGTTTTAAGTCCACTTTATGCACATTTAGGCTAATCGGGTCTGGGCCTACAGTTTAAAGTGGGATCCGAACCACTATGTGCCTCCACCGAATATCGAACGCGGAACCCTTTGAT
The DNA here is from genome assembly GCF_977018435.1 of Lepisma saccharinum. Lineage (NCBI taxonomy): Eukaryota > Metazoa > Arthropoda > Insecta > Zygentoma > Lepismatidae > Lepisma > Lepisma saccharinum. The sequence continues at coordinate 183,835,676 of NC_139229.1, forward strand.
CAAAATATTTTCTGGCAATCAAATATTTCTTTAAATAAGAGATAAACAAATGATTGTTCACCAGCCCCAAATTCTTTTAGCAATCGTGAACATTCGTTTAGAATTACCAAAAATCTTGGTAAAATTACCAATCTTTTGTGATTATCAAACCAAACTTGTTTCGTTAAACAGAACAATTCATTTTTTCCCCTTATACTGGAAATAGTAAATCAGTAACAACGGTTAATCAGTCACATTCCTATATACGTATCGTCGATGAGTAAAAATACTCAAATTCGACTATTTGGTACGATCTGGAGTGACCAAAAAAGCAGATTTTTTTTCTGCTAAAGTTGTAAGTACCTCGCATGAACGTTTCATTATCTCTTAACTATTACGTATATTTCGCCCTGGTGACATAAAAAAATCTAAAATAATAATAATAAAGTTTGCCGTCTGCATACCGTAATGTTTGACCGTGGGAAACTTTTGAATGAAGAATGTAACTGGATATAAGAACATATTGGTGCAATAGCTGAAGTGCGTTGAGTTTAGTCTTCTAACCTGTTGCCCTGCGCGGTTTGTCTACGGCAGCTTTCAAACCAAAGCGACACACGACACGGGTGTTTTCACACCGAAGTGACAAGCGAGAAGAAACCCAAAAGCATAAAGACAGACACAAACCTTGATTTCTCTGCTGAGAATAAGGTCCACGAGGTGGGTGAAGGAGTGTCCCAAGGTGGCCACATCCCTCGGAAGGTCTTCGGTTCGAAGCTTCGGTGAGGCAACAGTCTCCCTCAGCCTCTCGCAAGCGTCGAGAAGTTCCCGCTCTTCCTTCGTTATCTTCACTTCCCGCGTCGAGTGGTAGTCGTGGAGGAACTCCGTCACGTGGCCCACTAAACTCTGCACCAGGGGCGGAACTTGCTCGAAAAATTGGAACTCCATTCGCCTGGAAAGAGTGCGGAAAAGTGAAATAATGTATTCGCATTGGGACATCGGTGCTTATTAATGTGTGATTTTTACTTGTTCAGTTCAATTTTAAAAATAAGTACAATTATAACATACACTGAAACAAGTTAGTATAATATTTTTAGATGTTTCAGCATTTCACACGGCCCTTTATGTCCATATCATATTGTACAATGCTAGAATATACAATAAGAAATGTTATCCACATAACATTTTCTGTAACTACCTAAAAAGGCGTTTGGCAAAGTTTGATATGATTTAGTTTTGAAAAAATTGACTATTTGAAAAGAAGAAAAAAAACGAATTGTCGTCATACAATACACCTAGAGTTTAAAGTAGAACTAGAACCACTGTGCCCATCAAAATAATTGGAATATGGTTTACTAAAAATTACTAAACATTCCAAGGAACTAATTTGCATACTTATTTACAAAAGTATGCACAAATTTTATGACTTTTCTTTGAATTGTTTACCATCTCTGCTAGCCAGGGGAGAGGAGGACAGAATTCGCCACCTCTTTAGAACTTTATTCTCTTCAAGTAATTAAAAATATCCAGTTAACATGATTAAATTTATTATTCACAATTACATTCAACATGCTTCTTGGTATATGCCCCCATACCGTCAGAAAATTCCAGCTTTACTTAATAATACTACACCATGAACTATACCCCAGTTTCAATATAACATTCTGGATCTACGGAATACATCGAGTGCCCCTACTTGTGAACGGAACGGCCATCCTGGATACTTACTGGCAGAGTTTGGCGAATTCGGCTGATATCACGTGAGCCTGTTGCTGGAGGGCGCGTACTGTGTCTTTGGTGTTAGCAGCCATGATGGTTACAAAATGGCCGACGTCCACTGCAAGGGACTTGCTCTGAAGCGTGGTCATGCACTCTGGCTCATACAGGGTGCCTAGGTCGGCCAACCAGGTCTTCACGGGGTCCCTCGTGGAGTCACTGGAGCTGAAAGAGACGTCCATCGTTAATTATAATAAATAGATGAGGTCCTCATCATGAGGATGATATGTAGATGATTAACTTTAAATCAGATTGTAAGACAAGGGTCCGCAGAAGATAGATCCAGAAATTCTTACAACTAACTGTCTTACGTCTTGTGCAATACATTATTTATCAGCAAATTCATTATTTAAAATAGGTAACGTTTCACAGACATGTTGTTTGCATCATCTAGATACCGGTATGTTAATAAATAATGCTTTAGAATGTAAAATCAGCATAGTTTTAAATTAAAATTATTCTATTATTTTCACATAATACGGGATGTAAATATATATTCATATATTTTAAACTACATTTTGCTATATTTTACGTCGCTTTTTGCATCTTTCGGTTAATCGAGACGATTTGATGAATGAAGATTAGATGAAATGGGTGAGTAGACAAAAAATATATATATAAAAATAATGTCAAGCTCATGGCTTGGTCCCGATACTCTATGTGACGAGATCGTGAATCATGAACTCAAAGCGTTAAGGTAGAGACAAAAACTGGACAGAGGAACTTAGGGGCGCAGAAAAAAAATATTATGTACAATCTACCAGACAAACTTGATTCGCAAGGTTCCGTTATGGATGCACCCGGTGTGAGCAACTCAGGAGAGCACGGACCGAGCAAAATGAACTGTCTGTTTCGAAAACACAAAAATGTTAAGTACTACAGAAAATGATTTTGTAATTTTAAAAACAAAGTGATATTTGTGCCACCCTGTATTTATCAAACTAAATAAAACACAGCGGCTTGGATTGGTCCATATCTACGTAATGGTAACCACTCGCAACCGTTTTATGTAGATGCCTGCAAAACCAGAAATCTTGTGTTCGAATCCTGAACACAGTAGAGAACCGACGTTGCTGATTTTTATGTTATTCATCCTCAAAATCTGGAAACAAGAACAATGGTGACAAGTAATGTATGCAACCCGCAGAACAGTTGTGCTGAAGACAGTTGCATATTACAAAGGATAGCAAGTTATTTAGCCAGAAGGATATGTTTGGAAGATAAGACCTGTTTCTCCGAAATCAGAGCATCCAAATTACGGACTTTTTATTTACATACTTGCATATTATTTCCTCCAGTTACTTATGCATTTTCTAAAGATCAACCCTTTATGGTATAACTGAGCTCAGAACCATCTTATATATTACACGCCCCTGACATTACGGCATCACTTGTGCTAAAATGTAGGGAAAACTCTTGCAATATAGAAGTGAGATACTGGGGTGAAGAGAGTAAAATCTGCAATTTTGTAACGGCGATAAACTACTGCAAATTTTATAGATGCTATAGTTTAAACAGCAGTAAATGTCTAGTGATCAATTTGCACGAGAGACATACTCAGTGTTCGAATACTGCAAATGAGAGGAAAAATTACCGGAAACTGTGACCACGATGATTGTCCACTTGCTTAGTGCATTTATTTAGCTGTGCTGGCTGAAGGATGAAACCTATGCATAGCGCAAGACCATAATTTTCAATCCTAATACTCCAAAAAATAAATGTATTTTAAGAAGATTTAATTTTGTTATCGGCAGAGTTTCCGTCGCGGAAATTTATTATTTAGTGTGATGCAAAGAGAAAATTACCAAACATAAAAAAGTTGATATTTTGAAATAATCATAGTCCCCATTTGTTCAGCACGAATATCGTCATGGGAAAATACATTTCCCGTAGTTTATAAGCGAAGCCCAAGCAGTGAACAAGAGGGAGGTACATCTATGGAGTGGTCTGATGTCGGACGGAAACTAGAATTTTTGCATGTGGGTTGTGGAGGTATTAATTATTATTAGATTCTGTACAATAAGAAGAAAAGTTGAAGAAATTACCGACTCTGAAACATGCCTTTGATTAGTGAAATGAAAGGTGAAGAGTTCTGCATGAGAAATAACACATTTCTTAATGATATTTTAATAAGTTTTATCTGGATTAATAAAATCGACTTAGATATCAGATTACAACTGCGATACAAGCAGAAATCTAACACTCGCCAGCATTGTGAAAAAATTGTTGAAATAAATGTGCTTCAATCCGCTTGAATGTGAGAAGATATTTATGTGAAGACAAACACAAACACAAGGAAGACCACAAATTTCTAATCTATTGTCAGTTCCTAAATAAATTTCTTAAATGATACTCGAAATTTGGATTTTGGGAATTTCTCGCTGGCCATTATTGTCGCTAGCTCGATCTCCAATATGAAGAAGCCCTCCTTCAGTTAAGTTCGATACTTTGGGTTGCGTGTTCCGTGGTGATTATTCTTCAGTTCCATCTGGTCTCCAGGGAAGAACAAAGACATATTTAAATGCTCATTCCTTCTTTCGCATTACGCCCTTCGAAGCTCGATAAGTTCTCCCTAATAATCTCCTGCGTGGCTTTTATTGGCTTTAGCAGTCCGTTCGAAAACCCTGAGAGCCAACCATGCACATCACGTGCCTCATCAATCTTCGCACCCAAAAGCATTGTTGCGTTGTCCAAGCAGTCGGTTGCCAACTCGAGCGAAAAAATAACTAAACCTGGTTACTTTATAATCTTAGAAGTACAACTTTTTCTGGAAATTTCCGGCGTAATTTGACACAAAATACGAGTGAATCACATAATCCCCGTCCATGCCCGAGAATGTATCAAGGAAATATACCACGAACAACATTTCTAATCCGATTATTGCACCATACTTAGAAGAGAATTAGAATGTAATGAAGGGATTAAACTGAAAAATATGGCTTTGTAGGATTACGGCTCGTTTCGCCTTATTACGTTTTCACCTTCAAAAGAATTTAAAATGATTTATGTGACACTAACTTTCTAAGGCGAAACGGGACATCCCATTTCGCCTTATCCTGTTTCGCGTTACACACAAAAAATTTCCCACTAGGGAATATTATCGACATGAAGGGTCATTATTATTAATGTAATAAAACACCATGCTACATTGATATAACGAATTTATCGCGTGTTTCTTGGACTCATACTACAAGTATAATTTATTTCAATTTTCTTGATGGATGCAGTATGATGCAGCACCTAAATACGCCATTAGGTGATTGTCTCCTCTTGTAAACAATTCTTTCAAACGCTGAAGTCTCTGGTTGAGACGCCTCCACTTCATCTTCTGTGTAGGTGGTGCATGTCCAACTTCCAGCATCACCATATGACTCGTTTTCTTCCTAACCTAACCTAACCGAACCGCACGGAGGGAGATTGGCCGAGGTCGGTGCTCCTGGGGTTCGTGGTGAGGAGCCAAGGTAGGCAACAGCTCTGCGCCCCCATTATGAATTACCCTTCAAGGCGATAATATTCCCAGATGGGAAATTTTTTTATGTGTAAGGCGAAACAGGTGAGGCGAAATGGGATTTCCCGTTTCGCGTTAGAAAGTTCGTGTCACATAAATCATTTGAAATTGTATTGGGGCAGGTGAAAACGCAATAAGGCGAAACGGGAGGACACGCTTTGTAGTACGTTACATTGCAAAATTATTACTATTCAAAGCTAAAATTAAAGCAATACAATACTTTATTTTACCTTACAATAGTAATAATAATATGATAAGAATCGGTTCAGTTGTAGGAACAATGCTTCCTGATTTTTTTTTTGATTTTTTTATTTATTTATTTTGCTACATGCAGGTTTGATAATAGTTTTCTTTATGGATGATTTTTAGCGAGTTTCGCGTCTCATGAGTTGGCAACAGTATCCACGCAACGAGTAAAATAAACACACGCCTTCCAAGGAGATTTTGCTAAATTGCGCCTCGTCAAATTATAAACACAGTCTTCTTTTTTCTCCATTCCTTGGTTCTTCTTCTTTCTCTTGTTTCTTTACACTATTCGTGCTGCGAGCTAACTCCACAGGTTAATTGCAAAGGAAGAACGGCGAGAGGGAAGGGGAAGGGAGAGCGAACCTCGCATGCCCAGCGTTTAGCTGTCGAACTGTAGTCACGACGCTTCCTCCATGACGACTTGGTTTGGAGGTTCACCCACTGCGATAATTAGACCTTGTGGCTATGGCCACGTAATGAAGTAATCAGCGCCAGTGATTGGATGTGGCGAACAATGCAACTAGATACAACAGGGTCCACGAGACAAAGTTTCCGGTCTGGAATAAAAAATATCCATCTTGGTCGAATACTTGAGCTCTGGCACGGCAAAAGTTTTGGCAAAGTTTTGTTTAAAAAGTTCCCTTCTTCCACGGAGAAGCCAATTGGGACTGCGAAAATATGGATACCCTTGCTCCTATCAAATCATATGTACGGTAGTCAGCAATAAAAATGGTACACTTAAATCCACCGTGCTCGCTTTCCTGCAGCGTGTTACGTGTGTTGCCTAACTCTACTGCGATAGCCGAACATTGTGTTGAAAAGTTGCAATTGCAATTCGCACATCGCCGTAGGGTTAGGCAACCCACATAACACGTTGCAGGAAAGCGAGCATTGAGGACGTATGTATCCCATTTTTATTGTTTGTGACTGTACACTTGATAGCGTTCGGTAACATATGGTACAGTGCCTTGATCTATTTATTGTGCCGCTCGAACACGTGCTCGTGTAGCGGCTGGAACGCTCCGCTTGCCGGCGATATCGGATGTACCGACATCTATTTACGCTGAGATGAGACGGAACGAAACGCGATTTCGCTCCCTCCAGCCAAAATACCGGCATCTGGACTTCCAATTTCCTGACTCTTCATTCATATTTGTAATTTTTAATGAAAAGGAACGAGGACATATGGACCAGAAATAGGCAAATTCGAATCTTCTAAAATTTGGATTCGAGTTTCGGATAAATTCGGATTTCTGTTAAAAGTGTGCGCACACAGAAAATCTTCAAGGGGAGGGATCAAAATTGAAAATGCATCTTGAAATAGTTAAGTAATTCCGGATAAACACAGTTAAATTATTTATAAACAAACCATACAATAAACTTACATCGGGAGACTCGGATTCGATTCGATTCCCGACGTGGGTGATTTCGGGAGGGAATATTTCCAACAATGCCCCTGCCAGAAGAGGCTCTGGGGCTCTCCCAGCAAAGGTATCTGGGGGCAACCCTGAGAGTGCTGGGGTGAAGGCGGTCGGAGTGTGATGATGATCACATCACCTTCACAAATCGTCGGTACTATTAATATGTAGTGTCGTACCTCCAAATGTCACCATGTATGCCTACATATTCCAATGTGTATAGGGTAGTTTTACCTTTTATTTTAATAAAAGGGAACAGTAACATCCAGCTCACCTAAAAAAAAAACTCACGAAGAAGAAGCAGGTGGGATAGGGTAGATAAGAAGAGGAAAGAAAATAAATTAAATGTATTATGACAGACTAGTCAGACGGATACCTTTATAAATACCATACAGAAAAAGGATATTTGAGGTAGATCGTCAATTTACGTAGATTTTATTGTTTGCCTGAGGTGTGTGGGCTGGTCGACTGAGAGGGCGTTAGCTACTACTCAACTCCCTGACGTCGTCAGTGCCGAGAGAGAGATGAAAGCAGTAATTTATCCACACACTCCAAAATCCCGTAACATACCCCAAAATTTTCCAAAACCTCCTACATTTTTATGCGTCCAATTTATTGGCCTTACACCTCTTCTACAGATGGAACCAGAAGAAAATTGAGAGAGAAAGAGAGAGAGAGGAAGTATAGGTGCAAAAATGAAGTTATTGAAGAACAAATACACGCGAAAGCAAGAAGAGAAAAGACTGTAAAGAGAAACGAAAAGCAGAAGGGGAACATTTCGTACCTTGTATTTACATTTATCGTCGCTTTGCTGCCACTTTTGGCTAATCGGGACGATGAGTGATGATTACATGACACTGACAAAAGGATACCCATGCCCAGGCCGGGACTCGAACCAGAGATCGACCACCAAAACGACAGAAAAGGGTAAAAGAGGAAATAAATAAAAGGAAGAAGGGAATAAAGGAAAAATATAAGAAAAGAAGAATGAAAGAAAGGAAACAATTATATAAAATCTGAATAGAAAATAAGGCAGTATCATTTTTTTTTTTATGGTCCTTCCTGTGGATGGACATGTGTTTAACAGTCGCGCTCCTTTAGTCCCTGGTCCCGAATCAAAGCCGGAGGGCAGGAAACGGAAGCGACCAGGTATACTTCATAGATTTGCGTGCATCGGGGGATGATGAAGTGTTCAGGTACATACATCTTTGTATGACAATACGTCGAACAAGACTCAGAACACGTGTAGCTCCACCAAGCAAGAATATAAGTTTCTGTCCTGTAGCGACAATAATGGCCACGTGGGCAGAATCGGATTTTTTTCTTCCTTTCGTCTATTTCTTCTTTCCTGCGCGTTCTTTGTCGTTGCGCGTGGATGCTAGAATAGCCTTTGATCGGACCCTTCCTTCCACAAAGCCCTCTTGTGCTAAGCTGTGTGTTTGCTTGTTGTGGGCTGAAAAACTCACGCGCAGGTGGCTGCGAGTCATGTCTCTGAATAATTGCTGGCATTATTTACAAAAGGCGCTCTGTTGTTTGCATCTGTTTGCGAATACTCAAGGGCCTAAATAGCATAAGCTTCTTTGCATCACTTAAAACCACCTCTATTACAAACGTCAATGATCCGAGACTTCAGCAATTTGTTTTGGTTAAGTCACACGAGTTGGTATGTAAGAAAATACCTGGATTTAAAATGTCGCCTCCTCTAGGCGAATGTAAAAAAACATAGTCCCTTCCAATTCTTTCTGATCACCGCCAGATCTCAATGCACTTTACATGCAGCACTGCACTGTTCTTATTTTCTGATTTCAATGTTATTATTATTATCATTATTATCCTGACCACTCAATGGTAACCAGTAACCACACATCGGTTTTGCGCGCAGTTTTTTTCTTTTTACAATACATTTGATAATTGCCCCGTATCATTTTTTTTTTAACTCAAAACAGATACAAAAGTTTTCCCTGACTCTTGCCTATTTTAACTACTCTCCCATAGGTTTAGTAAACATTTTACATTAAGTATTACGTAGACACCCCAATACCTCAACACCCCCGCCTTAACCCACACGAAAAATGTCCTCAGCAACCCACTATATTTTTCCGCAGAGGTCCAATATGGCTGATAGTGCCTGGGAATATACGCCCAAGTCGCTCATTACTGTACGGTCATCACTAGTAAAGGCTATTGTTAACAATAAGAAATTCAAATCTTACGTTTTCGCCTTGTTTGACCCTAAACATCTCGGTTACCTCTGAACCGAGGTCAAATTGCCAGCATTTGACTACGTGATTATCCAGGGTCAAGAGACTGATAAACAATGTGTAAATACGACGATGCCAGCAACTCAAATTTACAAAGACAGACTATCAGCATACGCAATCATGAAATGAGCTTCGGAGTCATGTTTCGATGTTAGACATCCATGCATCGTGGGAGCTCATTTTCTAAAAGGGGGAAGGAAAAGGGTTAACAGTCAGTTCGTCAGGTAAGGATGCTGGTTAATAACATGTCGTGAGTTGTTTTCTCGTGGTGGGAGGTGTGGAGGGGGGGGGAGAGTTGTCACAGGAAGCCGGACTCTTGTGGGTGTCTCCCCTCACGAGCAAACACGCGGAACAAAGACCAATGAACCGTGGTCGAGCACCCGAAAAACTCTTCTTCGCCTGGTACCAAGTCATTCATATCCCAGACTGCTCCCGCTGCTGCCACTGTACTACAGCGCCGCCAGGAGGCATTTTCCTGAACTTCTTTCTGTTTGCCTCCACGAGCAAAATGATCGCTGCTGTAAGAGAGCGCGGGCTATTAAAATTATCGAATCTGTCAAACGTTTCCGTACTAGACCTGTAGTTTAAAGAGGGATACGAAGCATTACACTATCCCCAAAACCATAGAGTAATTTACTCTGTACCCAAACTCTAGCCCGTTGAATTAACTGATGATTTATTTTTCTTTTAGTTTTACAAGCTGTCTCAAAAGGTGCGAACTCCATTGATCTACGGTTACTGACGATTTATTGTTATCTTTCGGATGTCTTGGTTCGAGGTGATCATCTCATTCAAATCTCAATAGTCGGGGTATAGCGAATTGCATGGCCTCCCAGATGGCGTGGTAACGTCGTCACCTTGTAGCCCAGAGGTTCTAGGTTTGATGCCCTGGAGGTGCACGGTAATTCGGGTCCCTTTAAACTGTAGATTCATTCCCCATTAGCCTAACTCTGTATAAAGTAGACATCAAATTAAAACTGATAAATTAATTGAAAACTTATTGTTAGTTGTATGCAGCTCGGCCCGAGGCTTGATCACTTATATTTAGAAAGGACAGCGACGATCGTCATTTACTCTTAAATTAATTGCTGGTCTACTGTTAATTTTCACGACTACGGGTGAAATATTACATTATATTAGACATCAAAGGAAACTATTACCTGTGCTCTTTAACGATTTCTTATTTTGTTTCAGACGCAGGGTGCGAAATCCTGGGAGGGCTCCCCCACCAACAATCTTGGCCACAAAAATCCCCGCCACCAAAAATTCCCGGGGGGAGACTTTTTGTTACAACAAACAAAAGATAAACAATTACTTTTAATTTCAAATGAATGGCTTATTGCAGAAAGGGACCTGAGTCACATTTTTGAGGTATCGGAGTTAATTTTTTCATCTCCACTGTGTCTAGCAGCATACTGCAGGGGGGTGCATTGAGGGTTGCAAAATTAACTATTCATTATGTTGAATATTTGAGCCAACAACGGCACATTTCTTTCTTACACTATTAATATTATACGATTTTTCATCGTTTTTCTCAGAATTGTGCAAAAGTGACTCAGGTTCCTTTCTGCAATAAGCCATTCAAATATACTGTACTAAGAATAATATCGACAACATACACAAATTAGTGTAGTTGTGAGTGTTCAATGCTTTTTCCTCTCTCAAATAATGTAAAACAATAATATCTATGAAATCTAATTGATTTATATTAACATGAAGCAAAAATAAAAAAAAACACTTCAACTATTTGATAATTTATTAACATCTTTAACCAGTTAGTAAAGGTTGCTACATTATAATATCTGATATACTTGTACATAAAAATAACAAATTTATTTCTTTGTGTGTAATTAACAATAATACTATTTTAATTACTAATTTAGTAATTTATTTTTACTTTTAATAACATTATATCGTATAATTTATATGTATGTTTGTGGGGGAAGGGGGTTTGTACATTATGATCTTTCTTCCCCCCCCCCCCACACACACTAGTCTTAAATGATTTCGCACCCTGTTCAGACGTCTCGCTAAAGAGCAATTGTTTGATTTTAGATATCATTGGGAGGACAATCGCCCATCGAACGTCTCGGGAGGAGGTGATTGTCTCCACCTTAATCCACCAATGTCCAAACAGAAATCGAAGCCAGGACACTTGATTAGAAGGCGACAGCGTTACCCAAATCTTTCAATTCGCTTGTGTCTTGCATCGAGTTTTTATCATTTTACGTGTTTTTATAGCTTTGTCGCGATAATGAGAATGGACGAGGCAATCAGATAAAAGTCAGCCTCTTCTGAGCAGTGGTTCGTGTAACATGGTGTGATGACACGGATTCAAGGTTCGAATTCTGGGTAAATTGTGTTTGTCGAATCAAATTATAGCGTCTAATAATCATTCATTCTCATCGTTGTGTTTACTCTATAGAGATAGAAAAGTGACAAAATAAGTAAAACAGAAATATTATAGAAACAGACAACCAGATAGGAAAACACAGATACCAAACCTAGATATTTAGCTTAACATTCAGTTGTTCTAACCGCCGAAAGCTACTACATGGCAGTTTGCTTATTTTTTAAAGAAAATATTTCTGCTTAAAACATTTCTTGGCTCAATCAAGACAAAATGCAAACCGAATTAACTAAATAACCCACGTTTACACCTAATATTTCCATAACTTTCATGTCAAAGCAATGAGTTGTCTACAATGGAAACTAAAGCCCCTATCACACGGAACTGGATTTCTAGTTGGAATGCCCTTGTTGGCGATGAACTGACTTTCTAGGTAGAAATCGTGGCCGCCTGGCTGACTGCTTGACTGGTTTTGAGGAATAGGACATGTTCTAATTGCTACTAACTTCTTCGACTAGATTCTGTGGAACAGCCAATCAGAGCAAAGTTTGGCCATGTGAAGATAATCTGTGAGTTTGCAAAGTAGCCTTTTTGTCTGTGGTTTCCGAGTGCATACAGCACGAAAGGCATGTTTACAATTGAAAAAACTAAAATATTCTTTACATACGCGTATAGTAAACGTTGTAAAGTATGTATTTAATCAGCGCCATTCTTCTCTACCTAAAACCATTCAATACGAAGCGATATTCCTTTCGGTTGAATAGTTATCGTATTTTAAAAGTGTGAAGTGATACGTTGTTTACATCTCGCGCAGCCGCCATTATGGGAACGAAAGACTCTCGACAAGTACGGTATAACAAGTACCGTGTGAGGCGAAAACTAGCAAATGGGTAGCCAGTCAAGCGTCAACTAGAGCGTTCCTACTGGATATCCAGTTCCGTGTGATTCAGGCTTTACATGTAGAGAAATTACAATAAAAATTTCTGTCGATGTACTTCCAGGAAGTTAATTCCTATTTGAACAACTTCCCTTCATGTTTAAACAATAACTTTCGTCCATCGACTGCTGTAAGTGGCAAGAATTGCAGTTTCTGTACTAGCAAAAGGTATATCGTAGATGTATAGTACAAGGAAAGCGTACTCACTTGAACCAGTTGAGGAGATTTACAGCACGGCCAAACTTCTTCCCAAGGCTCCTGGGCAAGCTTCGTGGCTTAGGGGCATTATAGTCACCCTGTATCTTCGGCAGGTCGACGTGGTCGAGCGTGAGCCACCGCCGCCGAGTCTTGGTCCGGGCGTCAGACTTCGGGGTGGACGTGTGCGTGGGCGAACCGGGCTCCGACGACAGGTCGAGGGGCTTCACTTCGAGCTGGGCAGGCTCCTCAGAGTCCGAAAACCCGGAATCCTGGCTCTTGTGGCTCGGGGAGCCGCGGCTCAGGCAGAATTCGTTGTCGTCCTCCGTCCATTCGAAGGCTCTTCCTCGCACGCCCCACTCGGACTCGTGGAAGACCTTGCTGCGTGCTCGCTGGAAGCGGCATTCCTTCACCGATCCTCCCATCACGACTGCAAAGCAAGGAAAGTTTACATTAGTACAACACAACTCATCTTACACGCTCAGAGGCTTACATAAGTTTCCGCCGCACGATAGGAGGAGTGGAAATATATATATACGTATATATATACACCTCTGTGAACTTATGTTAAGAAATAGGACCATGAACTACTTCACCATCCACCTTACTCTCCTGATCTAGCCTGTTATAACCTACGAAGTGCTAAAGAAAACTTTTTGATAAACAAAATTAAAGTTCAAACGCCGATTCTAAAATATGTTCTAATTAATACATAATCACACACTCCTAAAAACAATTGTTTCGATAGCAGTTTTAATTTTGTCAATTTAGCGAGAGTCGAAATGAGATCGAGAATTATTAATCGAGAATGAAAATAAGACCACTAGTTTGTTCGATATTCTGCATCACGATTCACACTTGATACGATAGTTAAAAGTTTCAAACTTGAATGAATATTCAACTGAAAAGAATTTCGAAACTATTAGCTCCACCAAAAATGTTTATAATTTCATTACGTCAGCCGAAAGATTTTGATGCTGATAAAGTTTATCAAAATGTTTGTCTGTTAGAAATTTAGATTCGTAGATGAGAATACTAGCAAACATTATCACTATCATGCATCAGAGGGAAGAAACGACATGTCAAATTGATTTGATTTGATTTAGTTTATTTTACTTCGCGTTTTGTGCCTCTTGGCTAATTTGCAAAGATGGGGATGAATGATAAAATGGATGAATGGTCATTCACAAACAACCACATTCACAATCCCGAGCGGGATTCGAACCCGGGACCCTTGGCGTTGCAGCGCGATGTGCTAACCACTCTGCCACAGGGTCCGGCTCATTGATAAATTGAAATTCTAATATGAATGCGCAACAACTGTAGCTGATCAAGGATAAAAGGCCCACAGTTGCGGTTGAAGAATTGCAAAAACATGAAAATATTAATAAATAAAAATTGGTTCAGCTACAAGGTATTCAAGATTTTAAAAAATTCATTGCACAGACCAAAGTTTTGATTTATACTGATGGACAAAAAAAACGGACACCTTAATATTAGACATCTGAATTTCAATTACTTATATCAGTTAAGTATCACTGCTTAAGTTTGTTTGTTTATGTTTGATTATACAATGTTGTTTCCCTACATATCATGACCAATGTTACAGTAACTGTAAGTGGTTGCTTCTTGAAATGCAAGTGTCCGGTCTTTTTTATCCAGCAGTGTATTATTACAAATCGTCTTTGGAACAATCAAAAATACACATCTAAAAAAAATACGATTTTGAGGTACGCCTGCAGTTTCTAGGATTCCACGAGCACTACCAATAGCTATAGAAACAATGGATGACGGAGGTTTCAGTACAAACACACACACACACACACACATCGTCGTTGGATAACTAAAAGGCGTATCTAAAAACTCATTTTTTTAGATATACCATAAGGTTATTCCAACGGCAAGATGTGTGCTTAAATGCATTTCAAGAGACAAGTTGTTGTTAACGGACAAGTGAAGAATTTACGTCAAATGACATTCATAATGTTGATTTTTTCTTTCCTGGAAATTATAAATGATCAAAGCAACAACAATAGGCTGAATGAGTGCTACATATTCTGTGTCAAGGATAAATATTTTTTCATCATTAATGACGAATATTTATTAGCATACAAACAAAGCTTAATACTTTCCAAGCTGATATGGACGTGTGTCCTTGCACATTCTGATGCCATGCATGACTGGTTACACAGGTAATATAGATGGAATATATCGCACTTTTAACGCACTTTCTACTAACATGTTCTTTATTTTATTTTTCTATCTTTTAGGTGAAAGAAACGATGAACTGATGGTGGGGAAAAGGTACATTATTTTTCACAAGTTTGACTCCCTGCCTGGAACTCAGAAAGTATAAAACAGATATACAAGTTTATAGAAGTACATATCTGTAACGTCTGTTACTCAATTTCATGAAAATCAAAAGGGAGCAAGTCGAAAATTACACTTTCAGGTGTTGATTTGGCATGGAATGACTTTGCCTTGCCTTGTCTATACGTAGTTTGAAATTAGTGATCGTAAATATTAGTCCTTGCTGGAAATTTTCACCCAGTTTTTTAATATTTTCATAACTGGCTTGTTCAAGTTACCTGTAATATATTACTACTTCTTCTTTTTTTTGTCTTTACCTATTTGGTAAGATAAGGACCGAAATGAGTAGTGATGGAAGAACAAAACATACGTTTGTGCAAGTGTCAAGTCAGACTGGTAGACTAACAATGAATCATCAAACAAGGTAAAAATAAAATCCGTACGACACTCCTAGACATTTCTTTTTGAAGACTCGCGTTATTATAAACTCAGCCGGCCGATTAAACCCCTTCTATAACTTGTGTTATTCAATGCCATTGTACACTGAGAACAATCACGACCATTTATACCAAGCTTAAACCCCACGATAAACCTATTTAGGCAAGATATCTTTCCCACGTGCCGGCGATCTAAGCTGAGGCTTGTAACGGACATTGTCGAGCCTTGCAGTTCCTTTATCTTGACGCTCCAGTGCTGGCTCGACGAAACCCTTTTCAAACATGATTTCTTGGTTCCGTAGGAAGAAGTCTCTGCTCGTCTCACGGTGCTCCAGTTAGGCGCAAATGGTTCACACGGTGACGGTTGGAGACAGTTTGTTCTGCCGGGATTGGAGTGGTAGGGGTTCCTAGAGGGGCGAGGCGATCGTTGAGTTTCCATGCTGGTCCAACGTATTTCCACATGAATAGGGCGAGGCAGGAGAGTCTCATTGACTGGGGTTATGTGAAGAGGCAGCTTTCTCACAATCCAGCTGCAGGGTTGATGGAGTAACGGTCGCTGTATCCGGAGGAACGTTTCAAATTTTTCCCCCGTGGACCACCGGAACGATGATTGGATTCTGCAACAGCAAGACGGCCTGTGGCGTAAGAACACGCTCGCGAAATTACTTTATTCTCCCGATATGGCTTTGCAAACTCTTGCAGCTCCTTCAACGATGGTGAACAAAAGGATGCTTGCCGAAGAAATTCAATGGATTTGGAATTCTGGAAATGAATAATTCTTCAAAATTACTTTGGGAAGATGGAAAACATTCAGGCGCTGCATCCAGTGGTGACGCCAGATTTTCTGGTGTGTGGGAACTACGAGATGGCTGACAAAGTTTTGGGTGGGTTACGTAAAAATAAATTATATAAATTCATATGTTGCACTGAAAACGTGTTCGATTACATTTCAGATGATAGAGTAATAATTAAATATTGTAAACTAATTATTAGTTTATTGTAAAAAATACAATTACATTAAGAACTCCATGATCTAGGGGTTAGTAGAACGAGCTCCAATTCTAGAAATCCTGAATTCGAATCTTCAAAGGTTTCCCCATCACATTCATCATTATCTATATACGTTCATTTAATTCTTATCACTAAAATTGCCTATTAAGTTTTGACACAGTGGGCTGCGGTCCCCTTTGGCCCCACCCCTAACTGCATCGCTGCCAGCTTTGATGATGGAGTGGTTAGCATAAATTACGAAAACAGGAGTCTGGGTTCGAATCCTTGTAAAGCATGGTTATACCATTGTGTTTGATCTCTAGCTCATTCAATCATCTTTAAGGTCGCGACTAATCTAATATGGTAACAGAGCGACGTAAAAATAAACAAAACCTTAAGAAATTAATATTACGAGAAAGTTAATATTTTATTGGAGTTATATAATTCACAGTGTGGAAAACAAATTTTATTGTGTCAACGCGGAAGGCTTGAATCATTGGACATTGTTTGTAAACGACTCCTCATCTGGTAAGTATTATACAAGGTGAAAAGACTATTTCAGAGACTACTCAAACAGGTTTCACTTACCCACCAAATAACGAAAAGTCCTTTCTCGGATTAAATCGAGAACACGAACAACTTCTTTCGATCTATTTTTTAATACTTGTAATACCGTTACTGTCACGTCGTAAAGTGCAGACTAAGGACAAGAAGTAACATCTAGGATATGATTGTGAAATATATGGACAATCACGCCAAGAAAAACAGAAAGGTACTGCTTTAACGTCGAAAGCAAACTTGAAACCTGCGCACGGAAGAAAGAAATACGACGTTAGCTTTAATTTTAAACATGGATCTTGTCGTATAGATCTCCTTTTCATTTTCTTTTTTTATGGATCAGTCCTTCACCGCTATTCTAGAATCGATCGCCAATTGCCACTGGATTATAATTGTCTGACAGTTCTATTTTCACTTCTCTCTCTAGCATCCCCATTCGAGAGGGCAATAAAGAAAAAGCATGACAAATTTCAGTATACACAGTTCGAAGATCGCCGCACTAAAAGAAGCTTCCCCCACCCATTTTGAACAGCCTTTGAACATTGATTTATAGAACACGGGTTCAAGTCCCACCCAAATTGTGACTCTTCGGGCTAGTTCTTAGTATTCGTCTCATGGCTAGAACCTACATAAAATTCAACTTGAAGTTCCATTAATCAAAGTATAGTGTTGCGCAATTACCGGTCAGCTTTCCTAATCTTTCTTTTTCTTTTTCAGAAAAAAATATTTTGTCATCTCCAAGGTTTCCGCCAACGTTTCTCGCCGATCTGCTTACATTCTGACTTTCTAAAATCTGTAACTGGCAACACGACTTGAGGCTGACAACACAAATTAAAAAGAAAAAGTACACAGTTTAACTAAACCTCAGTTTAAGCTATGTATTGGCTTCTGTGGGAGTTGTATTGTGCAAATAGGTCTGTCAACTAAAAATTAAACTAATCCTGGAAAATGAAACTTATTAATTTCATAGCGTTAATTAGAAAATCTCATATTTCACTACAACGAGTATAAGTGTTGCCAGATGTTGAATTTTCTTGTACGCAGGTACGTTTTTGATTAAATTAATATTTCAACAGAAATATTATTTTTCATCGAAACAAGGAAATATAGAAGAGCAAAATATAACGTGAACTTGAATCGCCTATGTATAAAATCACTAGAGCCTGGATATTTATTGTATAGAGTATCAACATAAAAATATATTCTGCAAAAGTTTGTAAAACATGTTGGTAAATGGTAAAGTACGTAATATTGCATTATATATATAAAATTTACTATTTAGATAATCATGAGAACCAGAAGGACATAAGTCCAATTTATCTAATTTACGGAAGAGAGAAAATAATGTATTCTTACGAATATGTCTGATTCCTAAAAAGAGTCAGTAAATTAGAGATACGTGACTCCACCTTACTGCTAAGAATTAGAAGTGGAGATATATCGATCTGACTCCAAATAGAGCTCTTCAGAGGAGTTTTGATTGATTGATTGATTGATTTGGTTTATTCTACTTCGTATTTCTGCCACTTTCGGCTCATCGCGAAGATGAGGATGAAATTGATGAAGGGACACTCACAAAGAACACTCATGCCCAGGCCAGGCGATTCGAACCCGGGAGACCTGTCGTTATAGCGCGCTGTGTTAACCTCTCTTACACGGAAGCCGGTTTCAGAGGAGTTCATTTTAACAAAACTAAAAAAAAACCCACATTTTTGGAGTTACGTTCCTCTGGTTCTCATACGACAGTTTGTATTATTAAACGTAAGATTTTACTTAATTTTGGCCGAAAAATACTTTCATCAATATGTAAAATGTGCAACCCAGATTAAATTAATCCACACTTGCCAATTTTCACGTTCCACCTGCACCTAAAATACTGACGAACAGTGCAGAGTGTTTTGCTAATAGATGTCCTGACCATAACCTTAAATTTTAGTAAACACATTGCTATCTTATTTCTGATTATGGCCTCGGAGTCCACATACACTCTGTACTTTTGTCTGTTTATGTGCATCTCGGAAACTACAATGAATATAAATATTAAATTTGTAGCCAAGTAAGGCTACACGAGATTGGTTATCAAATTCCCCGTTATTGATATCTCTAGTTCAATTCTCAACATTTAGTGGACAGAAGCCTAAGATGAAGTATACATGAAAACAGATACCCATAGCCAACACGGGATTCAAACCCAGAGACACTAAATTTGGATCAAGTTACGTGAAAGATCTATCTGTCTAGAATAAAGTAAAGGATATACTCTCGTATTAATAGCATTACTGCTCTTGACAGACAAATGGCTTGTAGGTTTGTTGAGCAGGTCTTGTCTTTCTTGTTCTATTTTTTTTTCCGAATGCTTGCCCACGTCTTTTCGTTTCTCCTCGTCCTTTACCTGTCAACTACAAGTTTTTTAAAAAAATACCCGTGTGAAAAGTGAAAACTAACTAGGCACACGAATAAAAAAAAAGGGCAGATGAAAAAAAACTGACGAGCATATTAGGCAATACGGTCGTGTGAAATAGCCCAACGGTTATTTGTTAGATTTCAACCGAGGACCACCTTGGGAATATACCCCAAAACGGGTCCTTTTCCCCCCATCCCCGGTCGTCCTGAATTCCAAATGAAGCAAAGAAAACCTGACAATGAGTTGGATATGTTTCCTTGCCTCTTCTGTGGCGTTCACCGGGTTTCTTTGCTAATCAGGACCGTGTGCTTTGCCCTGAAAATGACACAATAAATAAAGAGTGGTGTGTTGCGTTTCATTTGCATTGACGCCGTCTTGCTTCGGGGCCCTATCGTTGATACATCAACAGGCAAAAGTTTTCACTCTATCTAAAGAGATACGTACAAGTCCATGCACTTCGGGTATAGTGTTCTCTTTCTCTGTTTTGCGTTGTCTCCCTATCTCTGTAGTGTAATTGCTACGATATACAGTTCTGTCAATAATGGGTTGAATACTCATGGCCACAGAGGTCATATTCAATGTTGTTGAACTCTCACTAAGTCCAGCAATTCAATCCACTACTTCCTTTTTCTTTCATTATGTAAAATAATACTTTGTATTTTGGTTCGAGGCTTTTCAGCAATTTACGATACGGATATATGATGAATTAACGAAAAAGATAATAAAAACAAATAAAACACGCGTTAAATTTCAATTAAACCAAGAAGTAGAGAAAGGCGTCGTAAAATAAGCGAAATAGTTAGAAACACTCTTAATTCCTGATTTGAACCCAGGACTTCTGACTTCTTAGCGTGTGTTACGTTAATGACTCCTCCACAGAGGCCGACGAGATTGTAATGCGTAATTGAATTACAGTGTTGTTTGGATTTTACAGTTTAAAAAGTGTCTTTTGGATATTGTCAATCCAATGCCATTTGCTTCAATTCAACTTTCCGAAAGAGCGTGGAAATATTACCTCAGATCTTGTCGCGTTATGAGTACATATTCGTCAAGGGGTGAACTTATTCCTAGTCGACTTTTCGGTGACTTCTTCACACTAAGAATATTTCCTCCTGCCAAAATATTATTATTATAGCATCTTATAGCAATGCTGAATAGAAGCCACCAATATTCTAATTATTCCTGTAATTGGCGGCGAATTTCATTGTCGACCACAAAGTGTATGTGTTCTCAAATTATACATCGTCGCTTATTATTCGCTTTTTCTTCTGCATTCAACAGTGTGCTGGTGCAAGTAAATATGATATTCTTTGCTGTATATACTTTTTTCGATTCTGAGCCAGTAGCTGTATATCAAATTGAATGAAGGATAGGTTGCTTATAATCTAGTCGTGCGTGCCTGTACGTGTCCTATTCATAGACCTGCCGCCTATGTATGGAGCGTAATGTCACATTATTTCTTCTTCCACAAAAAGGTTATTTTGCAGTTTGTTTTGAATAAATATATCCGAAATCAGAAATGCCCATATTGAGCCAGATACCAAGCTGGAATTTCCGATGCTCGAATTGGAGGGGAAAACTTGCTCTGTATTTCTAAATTCGATACCAACCGGAAAAATAAAATTTATTCTTTTCTGAGGATAGGATGAACTATTCAGTGTTCGAAGTTGCCTCATTGTCCTCCTATTATAACATAGGAGCTTCCCTCAGCTAACCCAAAAACTCAAACAACCCCAACTAACAATTGACACTTCGAGCACGGCTACTATTATAGTTACTTTATATGCCGTACATAGTGTTGCCCACGGGACGAGACGGGACAGGCTTTCAAAAATTCGAGACGAGACGAGATTGATCATGTGTCCCGAGACAAACTAATATTTTCGAGACGAGACAGCATTTCCACGAGACGAGACAGGCCAAAGTCTCGTCTCGTGGGCAACACTAGCCGTACATAATTTTGGATATCAGAATTTAATTTAAGGTAGGAAAGTGATAATTGTATGTAGCCTACTACTAGCATGTCAAAATCCTTGTGGAAAGAATGTGATTCATGGAACTGTATTTTTTTAAAATTAAAATGGCCTGCAGCTTTCACCTTCAATACTGCACATTGTTTCTACTGTTATTGTAATCGCACTTCTATTAGGTAGGTCACAACGACGCTAAAAAATACATTATATAGTAGTGAGAAAATATATTTTTAAACTTTTTCTTCCTTATATTTTTATGCAATTCGAACACTATTCAAGGGGGGGAGGCAAAATGGCGCCTAGAGTTGGCAACATGCTTGTCCTCTCTGTTACTCGCTCTCACGAAGTCGCATGTCACTAGCTGCAGTTCCGGGCACATATGACGACACGTGGACAGAGGGAAAAAGCACACAAAAAGCAACAACACACGCAAGTTGGTAAAAACCCATGTCTCCAATTTGCTTGCGAGGCACAGCAGTGACATCTACACGTTATCTTCAATAGGCACAAAACCACGCCCTGCGATGCACGGAATTACTAAAATCAGACTTCTGCCTTCTATATACGCATTCAGTTTCTCCTCGACCTTGCATTCGGGGGGAAAAAACTGTGTTCAACGCTCCCGAAGAACATCAACCTGACATTCCTTCATGTCCAGGCGTGGGCACAATGACAAGTGAAGAGCGGCAACTGTTTCTGTCAAGTGCGATCAAATGCCATGCCACTGCGCTCGCTATCATTGAGAGCGAAACTGTCCATCAAAACGATCCAAACCTGTTGATTCTTGTTTGTTTCTGGCTTCGTTTTACGTCCTGTTCCATCTCTCTCCACTGAGAGGAACAACAACAACATTAGTTTACTGAACAGGCCACCATGAACAATTCTTTTCAATTCAAGCCTGGAAGAGTAGCTAACTCAACAACCAAGAATATCTAGAAATGCTTCACCACAAATACCCTTTTCTTTTTGAAGTTGTATATTCGTGCACAGAAGCCAATATGAAATCAAACATTCACATTCAGATGTGGATAATTGCAATAATACAACCGGTTTCTTCATCCTTCAGGTTATGGATTTTTGTTTCACTACAGGAAAATGATTTTTCGTACAGAAATTAATAAAGTTCGTAATTGGCTCGCGAAGCACAATAACGTGCTTCCGCTGTGGTGTAACTCGTGCCAGTAGTGTGTCCGTGGAGGAGGAACGTAAATAACGATTATAATCTTCCCCACTGGTCCAATTTTTCCTTTTAAAAAGTCAGATACTGGGTATAGCACCGAATACTAGAAAAATAAATCCTGATCCCTTCGTCCTTCTCCCCCAACACACCCACATATATATTATGAGATTTCTGAGCTTGTCACTAGCACTTGCTGATGATTTTGTTGGTTGTGCCAAATCTTTAGTAGGGTCCCTGATTCGATTCCCGGCCTGGGCACGGGTGTTCTTTGTGAGTGTCCCTTCATCAATGTCCCCAACACACATCCTCGTCGCGATTCGACAAAAGTGTCAGAAAAAAGACGCTAAATAAAAAAAAATCTTTAGTAGGTGTTAAAAATAGCAATGGCTACATAAATTGTTGACCACACTAAAAGAGAAAAAAATGTATACAGATATACACTCAGTAAAAATGGAGAGATATTTGAAGAAGAACACTAAAGGGGACACCACAGGTGAAAACAATGTTTTCAGGAGCCAACCCTTGTTAGACTACAATTTGTAGGGTCCATTCTGTCACGGATAGATAACCTATATGCAGGATAACGCACACCATACTTTGATTTCGTTGCTATTGAAAGTTGATATGATCATCACCACGCTCAGTGATCACTACCTTAAATATTTAATATAAAACTGAGCGGAACATATATTCAGTAGAAAATGTACTCAAGGTTCTGGTCAACTTAACAACCTCAACCAACAAATAATATAATAAGTTACAATAAGTTAAACAATAGTTCACGCCGATCGCACTTTGTCAAAGGAAGGGAATCTATCACTACAGTGCTACAGCTATAGCCACCATTATTCCTGGAGGTTTACTGTTAACAACTTGGACAATTGAAGCAACAGAATATTATTTGAGCATTGTTGCCTGATAGATAGATAGTACACACTTTTACTCAAATAAACAAATAAACGCATCGCAATGCTAGCATGATATGGCAACACTGCAAGTAAAGAAAGATAGCTTGCCGATTGTTTACGCACTGAAAATTGAACAACGCTTCGAGTGTTTAGCTAAATGACAAGGGCAACAACATGTAAGGTATCTAGTTAAACAGCAACTGGTATCCAAATAGCCAAGTGTGGCACGAGAGAAGTAGAAGGAAAAAGAAGAAAAAACGAGTCTGAAAAGAAAGAAAAAAGCAAGATAAGGGTAATGTACAATGAATACTCAACCAACCAGTAATTTTGCAGCTCGAAACCGACCTGTTTGCGGTTTGGAAAAACTGGTACTTGTCTTCTGCGTGTGGGGAGGGAAAAAAATCACGTTACTGGTTGTCATTTGTAATTTGGGAGTAAACTGTGAACGTCCTAGCGCAAACTCAGATCAAAGGATAGCAAGATGACTACCGCGACATAACCAAATATTTGTTCTACAAACACCAGGATATGCAAAGACAAATGTTGGCAAAAATCATTCAACCAAGGCGAGGGCAGAGGCATTCCTTGGACCCACTTTGGGAATTTTTAATCGCTGTTTTGTCTCTTCGGACGGACAAATGATTTACATCAGGCTCAACAGGTGGCCATGGGCCATGGACTTCAAACCCTTTCAAGTGAGAATCGGATGACAGTGCCTGCAACAATGTGATACTGTAAAAAGTTTACGAAATTTATTACACGTACAACGAATACTTCTGGCAGCACTTTTTTTAAAAAAAAAAAAAATACGAAAATTAGGTTTACAAAGCTAACCCTGGCTACACTATATAATGTGTTAGTAATGTGTTAAATAGGTGCAGATAAATTGTGCCTAATTATATGCACAGTACATTTTTGCATGCAACAATGTGCACCATATTGTGTGAAAAGAACATAGGTTGTCGTAGTCACGGCCGCCCGCAGGATATTTTCTCAGGGGGGAGGGGCAGCCGTGCTTAAAGTACGGGAAACGTGGAGCTCTACGATAATTTGCATACACACTTAACCTACTGTCTTTCACGGCATCCCTCGTCTATGTTTTCACACTACAATTTCAAAATTTGAATTGTAAGAAGTGGGGGCAAGTGCCCTCCCGCTCTACGGGCGCCCTTGGTCGTAGCAGTTTCAAATACACACATACGCGAGCATGCAAGTTTACTTCATGTTCACGTATATATAAAAGACGGGAACAAAACGATCTATGAAACTTCACCCTTGTTAGTCGCATCTCTAAATCATTCGACGACTGCCTCAGTGCCAGAAAACAGCGACCCAGGTCGCTATTGCGGGTTATAAGTTCGACTCCTGCGTGAGTGTATTCATCAATTCTCTGTAATCACCACTCAATCATCGTAGTCAAGATTAGCCAAAAGTGGCAGAAAAGCGACGTAAATGTGAAAATTCAAATACTGTTGATGCAGCTACGCTACAATCTTCCAGCAAACCATCACAAACAACAAACATGCATTAATGTAACCAAACATACTCTCTGTTTGACTTCTTGCAAGATTTTTACACCACTAACGACTCCAAGGTCTCGCCCGATCTATTGTTTTATTGCATTTGAGAAATAAACAACTGGTTTGCAAGCTAAATTATTCTTAACCATCCAGAGAGAATACAAAAAAATATATATATAATAACTAGAGAACACACTGATAAGCGATCGGTATATTATTAATAAAGTCGCATCCGTGGACAAACCCGTTGAACGGTCCAATCGCGATCCTACCAGCAAAGGTGCCAGGTTCGAGTCCCGGCCCCTGAGCGTTGATGTGCATCTTTCTTGAGCGTCCCTTCGTAAATTACATCTACTTATAAATTATCCTCAGCGGCGTGATTAGCCAAAAGTAAGAGAAACAGCGTCGCAAAATAAGACAAATACATACTACATACAAATACATAATAAATAAAATCCCATGGGTCCATAACATTGTAAAAGAATATTCCAAGATTTTTTGTCACAAATGTTCTCTGAAATTGGTATCAGAATTCTGCAAAAATAAGAAAATTCGAAGAGAGTTGAGCAGAAAACCATAGAAACAAAGATGTTCAATGTTTATCTCATGTGAATAAGACAAAGTTGTCCGTAGCGAGAAAACTGCATTAATATCCTACAGCAAGCACGCCTGAAGCTAGAAGACTGAAAATTGATAGCCAGAGAAGGAGAAACAAAAGCTTTCTTCCGAAGCAATTTTATCTTTACAATGCTTTCACTATCACATCGTCACTCACGTATAAGTCCCACATGTTGTTTTCATCCGACCTACCTGATCTTTCAAAAAAGAAAAAAACACTCCTATATCACTCTGTTCTTTTGTTTCCTTTGCAATTATATTAGTTTTCACTTAGACTGTTTCCGCTGCCATGAGGGTAAAAATTTCAGCGTGAGTGAGGGAAGGGGAACGAGAAAATTTACGCGATTTTCGTGTTTGCACACAAGGGATATAATTAAAGATCTTCTCGGCGGTGCTGTTGTCAAGTTTATGCCAGCGTGCTGTTGTACAGCAGGATTTTAGCGTTGACCTGTTGACCTGAGAATCCCGCGTAGCCACTCCTGCTGTGACCTTCTGGTTTTGTAGTGACTGGCCACCGCTGTCTGACGATGGCAGAGAAATTTCCCTCCCAATGGGTATTTTCTGAGCCAAACAGGGATTTTTCGAAGATAATTTTAATCCACCATGTAATAATACCTATCAAAGTGGATCTACTTGGATTCTTTGGTATACATGGGTCTCTTAGTGAACTAAGACAAACCAATCAAAGTCATGTATTTCGCAATATCGCCGTGCTTCGTTACGTTTTCTCTTCCGCTAAATTTCACCTTACTGCCTATCTTTGTAATAACTGCGACGGTAAGAATGTATGGCGAACTACAAAGATGAATAAGAGATGAACACAAAGAACCAGCGATGTATTTTCTAAGTTTCGAAACTAAGACATCTGGATTCGCTGTATGATACGCTGTAAAGCCTAGGCTGGCTATGTTGCCATACCAGTAGGGAGTTCAATATCTTTACTAGTTGGTACTCACGAATAAACAGACTAGTAATCGAAGTCGGCTGATGTTTTCAAAGCATTTATGTGAGTCTCATCAAATCCGCAGAGATAAGCAGTGGCGTGCCCAGGATTTTCGAAAAGGGAGGGAGGCGTTTAGCATACTCTTTTTAGTAGTCAGTCCTCATTTTGCTATCTTTTCCTGCCTTCAGTGTTCTTTTTTTAGGAATAGTGAGCCAAAGTGGGGGGGTATGACTCCCATCAACCCCCTTTTGGGCATGCCACTGCAGATAAGTGTATGGTTTCTACTATAATGTAGAGTGCTCGCTTCTGCAAGCAGATAAATATTAACCCTGATCCTTTTTAAATACAGTCGTGAAGTAACAACCAATATTTTCAATGACAGCCATATTAAGCACATAAGCATGTAGCATTTAGTGTACTCTCTTTCACACTGCATGCGTTTCTGAGATTTTCGTTGTGGTTCAAAAAATTGGGAGGGATAATAAGGGAATTTCTGGGAGTGGGAAATATCTGAGAGGATGGAGAACAAGAAAAAATGTTCACGGAGAGCTTTGGTCCGTAGGCGAATTACTCATGATTTCGGGAGTCGTGAGGCATCCAAATGGGACATTATCTTCAAGACCCTTGTAACGTGAGCCATAAAGTAGGGAGGTCCAAAAATTCTTACGTATTGTTTAAACTCACTTAAAAGTAATATTCTGGAATTCATTCTCAATCCCTTAGAGTGCAGTGACAGCTATACTAAAAAATACAAGGACATAAATACCTTCGTTTTGTTTACCTCTATACAATTTATGTCGTGTTTTCCTGCTGCTAGGTTAATCGTAGTGAAAAGAATAATGTGCACTACAGATTCATCCTAAGACTATATGCATGCAAGAGGCACATTAAAGATGGCCAATATGATAGCGACTATGTGGTGAATACACAAATAGGAGGGCCCATACTCCAAGTATAATTGATATAGTGCATACAGGTCACTCTCTGGTTACATGAACTAAATCAAGAGGTGGACAAGAGCATCCAGACTAAGATTCGTCATGTGCTTGATGCGGTAAGTGGAGCAAAGGATATTTGATAGGTTTTTGGGTCAAGGAGCAGAACCGATTGAAATTATCATGATTTTGTACCCATTCATGAGCCGAATTTTAGGATTGTGATGCACATATGGAAATCAGATGACATTTTTTGCTGCCAGGGAAGTGAGCCATGTGAAAAAGTGCACGATGAACCTATCTCAAGCACGTAGGTAATCCAGTAAAAAAAAAGAAATATAATAATGGACTCGAACTTTACTTTTAGACTTCCCCTCGCATATACATAAATAATCGAAAATATATACACTAGGTTACAGCCCCGGTGAACAAACAGTTGAAGGTTATATTTTGAACAAGTTAATAATAATAACAAATATAATAATAACAAATATAATAATAATAATAGCACAATATTTATGTTGATAGGCGACAGAATGACATCTCGAGACTGGTTCGTCATTGATGAGAGGAAAATCAGGCCAATGCAGCGAGATCGCCCGACAGGAAAACAAAAGCCAAGATAAAAATCAGACAACGCGAACTAAAAAAAAAGTCAAGGTCGGATCGGATGAATAAAACAAAGAGCTTCCATACTTCAGCAACAGACTTTCACAGGTTGTGGAAGCAATTTTTCTCCGCAGAATTTTTATATGTACAGCGCAGTCTCGAAGCAGCATAACGTTAATCTTGGATTTCGCAGCATGTGGCCGAATCGCCGGACAGGCGACCGGTTATATACGCAGTCGTCTGACAAAAATATGAAGCACCCTGCCGCAAAGCAACATCCTACATTTGCAGGGCGAATCCCATTCGGATTTCTATCATGCATGCGTTATGCAATGTGTGCGACCGTGGGCCCCGCTTCGGATCCCCACAACACACGATTCTAAATCAACCAGCGGAATAAACAAGCCATTGAGCGAAGAGGACGAAAGGGGGCAGAACTTGTACATCGAGTAACCAATCGTAACCGGATGTACGGCGGAGACATGGGCGAAATTAATGTACCGTTAATTGCTGTACGTATGGTTTGATCTCTACAATAATGATATTCTGCAAGTCTCTCTCGCTACCACGAGGAGGTAAGAGACCAGTACCACGTGACAGGTATCTCGTAATTTGAGGCAACAGAGATGTCGGTGGAAATCGTTGACTGGAAGAAGAATACAAACGGGCAGTTACACCATGCTTGAAGTTAACTAATTCATACATGCTGACACTGCATGTAGTAATTATCGAACGAACACAGAAATTTATAACGACCATAACACAGTACCTATGACTAAATATTCGCCTGTCTGTGAATGGTTGAATCTATTATTGAAGAATTAAGTACAGATGGTCAGCTTACATTGAGAAAAAAAATACGAGGCATGGTCAAAAAGTTTGTTGCAGAGTATTAAACAAACAACGTACTTTTAGATCGTTTGGCGCGAAATTGCTTTGTCATTGTGCACTTCACGCACGTCGAGATGTACAAGTGATTTATCCACACACAGCCCAACGCCGCTCTAAAAATTTTCACAAAGGCCCAATTTATGGTCATTTTCGCTCCAAGTTACCCCTTCCCCCCTTTTCCGCAACTGGAAATTTGTGGATAAACTCCTAAGGTTACTTTCAATGGGCAAACACGGAGAGAAGTGCATAAGATGTGCAAAATAGTTTCTAATGTTAATTGATCCAACAAAATTCGTTTATGGCATGTGCTTACAGGGTTCGATCCCTGTGAAGTGCTCTACCATTTTACAATTATTTTTATGGTGCATGTCAAATATTATACAAATCTCAAATATATTTTCTTTGTTCATTATTATTGCAGGCATTGTTCGATTAATTTACTCTTTACGAACACCTGTAGGAAATGGGGGTGACGAAATTTAGAACACAAATTAAAATATCCAGATTTTGCTAGGTGTCATTTTTTATATTTCCCTTTTACTATCAAATGTATATTTGCCAATTTTGAGACCATTAGGCCTTTTCACTTTACCTCAAGCTTTAAAAATATGATTGATGATGACATTTTAAATTTCAACTTACTATTGAACATCTTTAATTTGGGTTTTAGATTTCCAGGATATTCATTTTATGAAAACTTCCGATTTTTAGCACCATATGCCAACAGCCCAATCAATGACTTTCGTTCTTCACGGTTCATCGACAACGCTGAACATTGGCGCCACTGTCGCCTGAAGCTACATTCCCGCCCATTTATCATCCAAACTTAATGATTGGCAAACACACAAAAATGTCCACATTTTGATGGCCAGCGGGTCTCGGGCGGAGCGTAATGAGAAAGCTCAAACTTTCGTCCTGTTTTACTAGCAATCAGCAGCAGTTCCTGAGCTGATGAGTTACAGTTATTTGACTTTTTCATCTCTCACTTCATATCCTGCACAGACGAGAGCTATTTTTAAAACAAGCCGAAAAAAGATTTGATGTCTTTTCAGTGTTCTATCTTTCTTTCGAATAAAAGCTTGTTTCATACCCTGTCGTTCTTCAACGAGGCCCAGTGGTAGATCAACAAATGCAAGAAGCAACATGGAACAAGAGTCTGACTTAGTTATATCCGGCTTGGGAGTGACTAGCTCTGCAAAATATTATCGCCTCCTTCTTTTTGCTGCCGACACTGCTTGGTTAGATAAAGTAATTGTTATGGACATACAATCACGAAAATATGAATGGGTGGAGTGACTCGAGATTACCTACAACTACCAACAATGTGGAAAACTGCAAGGTTGTTCACGGAATTATCTTCTGCTTGGTGTGGCACTTTAGATGGTGGGTCTAGCCTTGTAAGTCAAGCCTGACATAAAAAAATCTACCAAAGCTGGGCGGGCAAAGACGTTCAAAGCTTTTTGTAGACATGAGACATTTCAGATGTCCACAGCATTGTACCGAAAGAAATATGTGAGGATAGAAGACAATACAGGTCCCTTGTACGCGTTCGAATTCAAGGAAGATAAGACCAGCGATCCCAACGTCCAGATACCGTAAGAGAGCGGAAATGTTGGTCTCGAGGAAGCACAGCATATATCATTACGTGAAATTTATGCAAACATATACCTACTGTGATTTCACCACATTATTACGCCGTGTGAAAGTTCATGTATTCACGTATCATCCCTCAACGTCTCTACAGGAGATGTATGTGCCACCGCAACGGAATAAATTTGAAACTTCAACCTTCATGACGTCATGTGTTTGCCATGTGTTTTACATTCGACTTCTTTCTCTTCTTTCAAATGACGAAAATAAGAAGAAACGTAAGGGAGGTAGAGTTCTTACTTTCTATCTGTCTTTTGTTCCTGTCTCCTATAGCTGGTTTTGTTTTTCTCGGCATTGAGAACATTAACCAACGTTTGTTAATTGAAAATTCAATACAGCTAATTGAAACAACGTGGAAGAAACAAAACAACGTCGAATGCTTGTCTGATTGTGAAAGGCAAGAATGCAAGTCGTATGGAACCCAAACTATCAAGATAAAAAGGACTGCTTTTTAAATGTTTGGAATGTAGAAGCGTACTTTGTGGCGCCTCTTGGGGTCAATGTTCTGTTCCACACAAAAGAAAATTAGCGTCCAGTTTACTAATATAAGCTTATGGCATAGAAGCTATTCGAGCTTAAATGCATTTGTTATGTTTTTCGTTCACTGACATATGTCAAAATTCCAAACTACACAAATCTGAAAAAAAATTACATACTCCACACTCTACATTTCCCAAACAAGGTTCATTTACTTTTGCAAGAAAGGCAGTGTGTATGAGTGAGTGTTCCCACGTGAGTATGAGCTACGTAAAATAAAATACATTCACAGCCTCAGTTCCAACGTGGACATTCATCATCTGTGCAAATATAGTCTCCTCTCTTTTTTGTAGCCGCGCAGTATTTAACGTGTTTCGTTGCAGATTTCCTGTGTGTAAAGAAAGGCATTTGAACATCGCTTCTTTTCTGAAAACTGGACGCACAGGTCGTCTAGAAACTATGGCGTGTCCAAATTTTCATAAGCAAGATTATTTTTCCTCTTATTTAGTTGTCAGTGGAGTAATTTACCACCTTCTCACGATGGAAGTTATTTTCTAAAGAACATTGGACCAAATGCGGCGTTATGAGACCTGTCGCCTTCCCCTGTAACGCCGATATTTAACTTTAATTGCGAGCGCGCGTGTGTGAATTGTTATTTGAAGCTTATGCACAGATAAGCTAATCGGAACTGGACCTACAGTTTAAAGTGGGATCTGAACCTCTATGTGTCTCCACCAGGTGCATAACCTGGGACTTACAAGGCAAGGACGTTACCACTAAGCCATTTGGAGGCCCGCAAACTTTCGAGGATATAGCTTTCGGCACTTGAATAATAGATTGCGAAATGCGATCGAACAGGAGTAATTCTAGAGTCGAGATAAAAGAAGGCTAAAGTGTCTGGACGAGTTAAATTCATGACACAATTTCTTCCAACTCATCTATCAAATCCACACGATATTTGCTTCTTAGCCCACAAATTACGTAATAACATCATCTCACTCCATTACAAGCTAAATAAAGGAGGCCTGTCGTGCATACTAAACAAGTATTTCCATAAAAATTTGAATCCACTTTTACCACTTCAAGATTTCATCAAGTTAGTAGTAGCACCTGCCACTTTTTCACAAGTTTCTATCAAAGACGATCCAGATTGTAGAGACATCTAGCAGAAGAAAATCAAATCTTTTTATTGCTTTTTTTACACGTAAAGCGACCAGAACACGCTTTCAGAATGTGTGGTGATCAGAGTTCTGATCACTGATTCTGTGATGACAAGAATTATTGGTTATTGTTTTTTAAACTTCGTTACAACCTTCCCTTTCTGTTCTGATTATTTCACACATCTTTCCAACCTGTTGAGATTATCATTATGATGATAATTATTTAATTAAACAAACGCCCTGATAAACTCATGCTTTACCTTGATTTAAACTTGGGATCCATTGCTTCCTAGCTCATTACGCTAACCACCCCTTTACAAAGGCAGACTCAGCACAAAATTGTCCAACTGATGCGCGCAGAAATTTCACAAGAAGGAATACATTCTGATTTTCAAAAGTCGCTGCTAGTTGTACCCTTTTCATGCCTCTGGTGTTTTTAAGTTGTTATTTTTATTATTATTATTTTGGAGAAGATGAATAAAAAATGTGGGTTGATGAGGCTCATCGATGTCCGTGGCGCTTTAATGGGCAATTCTTAAAGAAGTTGGTAATACCATACAAAAAATGCATATTTGGTCTAAAAGAGCATCTGCTCATCGAGTTTCTTGTCTGATGAAGAGGGGGGGGGGTTGAGGAGGGGGCGATGAGAGGTCTTGACCCCGCCCTGGCGTCGAGAATTCGATTCTTGATTTCGCCAACGACGGTTCCGGATTGGAGTTCCGACCTGAACATGGGTGTTCCTTTGCGAGTGTCCATCAATTTCACCTCTATTCATTGTCATATTCGCGATCAGGTTACTTAAAGAAGCAGAAAGGTGACGTAAAATAATTAAAATACAATTCAAAGAAGTCTCTCTGAGAGGAGTTAATTTTTGATTGTTAACATCATAAAATCACAGCCCCAAGCTTGTTGTTGCTGTGTGTAGCTATAATCCACGTTTACCAACGTCTTCAGGAAAATCGCAATGATGAAACTGATGAAAGAACAAACACAGTGGAACACACATGTTCTGTCCAGGACTGGAACCCAGAACCTTCGTAGGACAGTGAGTGACCATTCAGCGTGCTCGACCACCGAGCTAGGAAAATCAGAAATTGCAGGAGATGGCTGGCCAGTTGAATCGGCGTGACTCGTTCTGAAGCTGCTGGTGTGGAAAGGACACAGGCTTAATGAAAATAATCACACACTGGTAAATTTTGTGCAAGTAGCATAAAGGCACGCCTACACTGGAAAGAAAGCCATCGACGGTGGCGCCTCACGTGCAGCTTCAATAAATTACCTTCCGCGCGGGAAGAATCCGCTGTTGTCTACCGCAGGTAAGTGCTTATTTCCAAACACGTACTTGCATCCAGAGGTATTAACACATGGCTAACCCGCTGCCTCATGTGTCACAACACATAATATACGAGCAAGCCATTACAAGTCACGACTCTCTCGTGAAAGGTGAGTTTTTGGATCCTTTAGAATTCTCTCTCGTTCATTAGGAAGCGACAGGCTAACGTCAAGCTGCCCTTCTCCAATGGAGAAATGGCAACGCAGAGATTTTTCTTTAGTTTCTTTCACAATTACTGAAGAATTGAAGGTCGTTCCAGAGTTGGAACAGATTGCTGATGTTTTTGTAGGACTTCTCTCAAATTCGAGGTCCTGGCCTACGATTTTCTAGCAAGAACGAAAGAATAGCAAATACTGATACTTTTCCGGGTTGTGTGTGGTAATCTTACGTTAGGTTAAGTTGTGACGCAACTGTGAGACAAGTATTGCAGTTGAAGCAACCGTAGATGCGCAATTTGGAGGGGTAAGGTACTTTCCGCCACTCTCTTAAATTAATCAAGAGTACCATCACCCCATACCAAGAAATAATACCCATCCTGTCCCTGGTCCTTCCTCAAATTTGTTTCAAGTCAACGTCACTGACAGCAATTAATTGTCCCAGCAAAAACTTTCCTAGAACACAATAACACCTTATCTCAAGCCATTCTCCTTCCTGTTAAAAAAATGTGAACTCATGAGAAATTGAATATGGGATCTCTTGCATACGAGGTGATTACATGATTGATTGATTTAGTTTATTTTACTTCACGTTTTGTGCCTCTTGGCTAATTTGCTGGGGATGAGTGATGAAATTGATGAATGGACATTCACAAACAACCAAGCCCGAGCGGGATTCGAACCCGGGACCCGGGACATCGCAGCGCGATGTGCTAACCACTCGGCCACAGGGTCCGGCGAGGTGATTACATGAACCACAACGCTATTTGGAAGTACATTAACATTTATGCTTATTTTATGTAAAAATAAGCAACGAGTAGAAAAAACTTCCCAAGATAATTATTTTTATTTTACGTCACTTTTCTGCCACTTTTGGCTAGTCGCGACAATGGGGATGAGCTGATTAGATGAAATTGATGAAGGGGCACTCACAAAGATTTTCGAACTAATATTGTTTCTCCCAAACGCTTCACGGAAAAATAAGCATATGGACTAACTAGCAATTTCATCTATATTATGTACAGAGAGACAAGGATATGCGAAATGAAACAATTGACTGTGCAAATGTCAACACCACGATCAGCTGACTCGCAAAATAACCTTAAAACAGGTTTTGACGGAATCAATACGCATTAATATATACGTCAAAATAAAGTATATAATTAAAGGTAATCCATATAAGCGTGCTCGCGGACTGGCCAGGGAATGATGCCCAGGTCGGGATTCGAACCAGGGAACTTCAAGACGAGATCGAAAGTATCCGGCGACCGAGTGAGTTGAAGTAAAATAATTAAAATGGATTATAAAAGCATTCGTTCATTTCTGTGGAGAAAGTAACAGCATACCTATAAGATTAAAGGAAAAAAATCAGGGTGGAGCGGACTCTTTGTAAGACGTCGTGATACCCTCAGGAGTCGGAAGCGCGTGTAAGGGAGTCTTTGAAACGCTCCAAGGTTCATTTTTTTGAGAGCGATCAGAACAAGATGGAAAGGCAATCGCCCCATCCAGAGCATCCTGTATTTAAGTAGTGTTTCGGCTCCCTCCCTTGAAATGCTCTAAAACACAATAAATAGTTGTATTTTTTAAAGTCCACTTTATTTAAAGATAGGATTATAGGAACTATACGATAGGTTTATAAAGTGGAATATGAAGCACTGGGCCACGTGCCTTCACCGGGAATTTAAAAGTTTATTATTTTGCGACTACCTTAAGGTACTTACTATAACTGGTACGCAAATTTAGAGCTTTACATACAGCCAACGGCAAAGAAAATGGTAGGCAAATTGTCCATCACTATTTTCATTCTTTTTTATTCTACTTCCCGTGTTGTATTAAAATATGAAATTCTGCTGATACGAAGCAGATGTTATCCTCTGCTCATTAACGTTTTTATTTCAATTAATGGCCATCACACTGTGGAAAACAGATGGATTGAAAATGATGGATAATTCGCCTACCATTTCTCTTGCCGTTGGGTGTACTTCCTATTTTGTTTAATTTACGTCGCCATCCCACCTCGCTAAATGCAACGATAGGGAGGGGCTAATGCAATAGATGACGAAACGAATAGAATGACACAACCATGCCTTATCCACGATTCGAACCTAGGTTAGTTATACAAACAACTCCACCACATAGGATGAAATTATAAATACTCCACTAGACGACAACTGCTGGCGTAAATATTTATAACATGTATAACACTCACTGTACTCGGTGCAATGTATATGAAAGTTATTGGACTGGGGGTTGGGGGACGAACTTCTGGATCTTTTCTCCGCTAAAGAACTAAATATCCGTGTTATTTACTCGACATGCTCACGTTCCCTTGTTACAAATTAAAAAATTGGCTACCCATTGAAAAGTGGCCATGTAAGGTCATTTTGTGAGGTTGCATTTTCTACGCCTTGCATGAAGGCGTCCTTCAAAATCACTTGGTTGGGTATTAGCACCGACGTGGTAAAAGCTTCAACACGCACAAATATAATCCATTTAATTCTTCCGGAAATGCCCCTGCACAAGCTGCTGTCTTTTCAATGGTTTTGATTTTTGTTATTTGGCGTCGCTTTTCTACCACTTTTGACTAATGGCGACGACGAGGATGATATGATGATGACATTGATGAAGGGACACTAAGAAAGAACACCCATTCCCAGGGCGGGATTCGTGGCGTTGTAGCGTCCTGGGCTATCCACTCCGCCACGGAAGTCGATGGTTATCTGGACGCGGTAGTGCTGGAGAGTGGTGCTAATTAGGGATGGCCAAACGGATCCGGATCCGAAAAATCCGGATCCATTCGGATCCGGATCCGGATCCAAAAGTTACGGATCTGGATCCGGATCCGAAAATTCCGGATCCGGATCCGGATCTGAAAGTTTCGGATCTGGATCCGGATCCGAGAGTTCCGGATCCAAAAATTTCGGATCCGGGTCCGAAAGTTTCGGATCTGGATCCGGATCCGAGAGTTTCGTATCTCAATCCCATTATAATATTACCTACCACACCTTAGTCCTACAAGAATTTTTTTCAAGTGTTGTTCCTAAAATACTTTGCTACGCATCGGCTAACACACTCGTGCACAAATGTCCGAAGTGATTTTGTAAATGCCATTGAAACGAATATGTATTCATTCGAATGTATTGGAAATGAAAACACACATAAATGTGAGACATTCCATTCCAGGATGAAACCTTTAACACATATAACAAGATAGAAATGTTATACAAAAATTATACAATTGTTCTACAGTTACAGTTTTTACAAATTAAAATAAAACATTATAATATATGCAGTGTTAAATAATTACAAAGTGTAAGACTAACAAGGGAGGTTATCTAAAGGTCCCCCTCCGATTTCCATGAAACGTGGCAGTATAGTGGGGCCCAAAGGAAGAATTACGTGTTTTTTTTGTTTCAGCTAAAAAACGGTTTTAGGGGGCAAAACCCCCTCAAATGTCAAGATGAGGACAAATTGAAGTGAGGATCTGACCCCTGTGTCTTTCCGATTTCCATGAAACTTGGCAGGTGTATAGTGGGGCCCAATGGAAGAAATACGTGTTTTTTTGTTTCAGATAAAAAACGGTTTTAGGGGGCAAAACCCCCTCAAATGTCAAGATGAGGACAAATTGAAGTGAGGATCTGACCCCTGTGTCTTTCCGATTTCCATGAAACTTGGCAGGTGTATAGTGGGGCCCAATGGAAGAAATACGTGTTTTTTTGTTTCAGATAAAAAACGGTTTTAGGGGGCAAAACCCCCTCAAATGTCAAGATGAGGACAAATTGAAGTGAGGATCTGACCCTGTGTCCCCCTCCGATTTCCATGATACTTGGCAGGTGTGTGTATAAACGGGCCCAAATGAATAAATACGTGTTTTTTTTTGTTTCAGCTAAAAAACTGTTTTAGGGGGCAAAACCCCCTCAAATGTCAAGACGAGGACAAATTGAAGTGAGGATCTGACCCCTGTGTCTTTCCGATTTCCATGAAACTTGGCAGGTGTATAGTGGGGCCCAATGGAAGAAATACGTGTTTTTTTGTTTCAGATAAAAAACGGTTTTAGGGGGCAAAACCCCCTCAAATGTCAAGATGAGGACAAATTGAAGTGAGGATCTGACCCCTGTGTCCCTCCCATTTCCATAAAACTTGGCAGGTGTATAGTGGGGCCCAATGGAAGAAATAAGTTTTTTTTTTGTTTGAGCTAAAAAACGGTTTTAGGGGGCAAATCCCCCTCAAATGTCAAGATGAGGACAAATTGAAGTGAGGATCGGACCCCTGTGTCCCACTCCGATTTCCATGATACTTGGTAGGTGTGTGTATAAACGGGCCCAAATGAAGATATACGTGTTTTTTTTGTTTCGGCTAAAAAACGATTTTAGGGGGCAACCCCCCCTCAAATGTCAATATGAGGACAAATTTAAGTGGGCATTTGATTTGTGTGTCCCCCTCCGATTTCCATGAAACTTGGCAGGTGTATAGTGGGGCCCAAAGGAAGAAATACATGTTTTTTTTTTGTTTCAGCTAAAAAACGGTTTTACAGTGCGAAACCCACTGAATTGTCAAGATGAGGACAAATTGAAGTGGGGATCTGACCCCTGTGTCCCCCTCAGATTTCCATGAAACTTGGCAGGTGTGTGTATAAACGGGCCCAAATGAAGAAATACGTGTTTTTTTGTTTCGGAAAAAAATTTGTTCGAGGGGGCAACCTCCTCTCAAATGTCAAGATGAGGACAAATTGAAGTGGGGATCTGACCCCTGAGTTCCCCTCCGATTTCCATGAAACGTGGCAGGTGTATAGAGGGGCCCGAAGGAAGAATTACGTGTTTTTTTGTTTGAGCTAAAAACTGTTTCAGGGGGCAAGATCCCCTCAAATGTCAAGATGAGGACAAATTGAAGTAAGGATCTGACCCCTGTGTTCCCCTCAGATTTTCATGAAACTTCGCAGGTGTATAGAGGGGCCCAAAGGAAGAAATACGTGTTTTTTTGTTTCGGCTAAAATACTGTTTTAAGGGGCAAAACCCGCCTCAAATGTCAAGATTAGGACAAATTGCCGTGGGAATCATCTGACCCCTGTGTCACCCTCCGATTCCCATGAAATTTGACAGGTGTATAGAGAGGCCATATTTACGTGGTTTTCCTATGCCATATTTACGTGGTTTCGGGGACAGATCCCCACTTCAATTTCTCCTCATCTTGACATTTGAGGGGGGGGGGGCTCTATACACCTGCCAAGTTTCATGGAAATCGGAGGGGGAGACTTAGACCTCCCTAGTAAGTAAGTGTATTAATTAATTACAAATCGCGCACGCGAGCACACACACTATATATATATATGTGTATGTATATTATATATATATGTATATTAGCAGGTAACAATATGTTATAAGCACATTCTTACTTTCCAAAGAAGCGCATGTGGGATGGCAAAACGGATCCGGATCCGAAAATTCCGGATCCGGATCCAAAAGTACCGGATCCGGATCCGAAAAATTTTAGGATCCGGATTTCGGATCCGCCAGGATCCGGATCTGGCCACCCCTAGCTAATTATATCACACAATATGTGCTTTACGGCACCGTACGTTGCACAAGCGAGACATTAACTGTTTACTTGTATATGTTTAGAATGTAAACCATATCAACAAGCACACATACCTCTTGAACGTTACAAAACATCTCTCTCCTATGAGTCCCTAACAATCAGGACGATTTTTTTTGAGGGGATATCGCAAAGTCTAGCCTCCGGCCATGATCTACAGCGACACCTATTTACTTTTATAATAATAAAAAATGATGATATCTTGAAATTTGCCTCTTGCATGCTTTTCAGTTCTTGTCGACAGGCATATTTCTAGATGAGGTTGTGTAATTCCTGTCCCAATCTGTCCTGACAACTCCGACTATGCCTGACGTTGCTTTTTTATAAGTAGGGTAAAATCTGAACTGGCATATTTGGAGTTACAAAACATTTTTCCAATATCCCCAAAGGAAAACTTGGAGCGAAATAGTTCTTTGAGAGCCAATGCCTGCAAACCGGCTTCTTACTGAACGATGTGCGGTGTTACACAAATCGAGAACTATTTACTGTGATTCCTCCACCATGAATGCCTGCAGCAAATATACATAAATCGATATTTCTTTCATAGAAAACTTTTAAGATACTATAATTATCGGTTGTTTACATTTATTTCTTCATGATGAAGAGGTCTAATTGCTCTTGAAAGGCAGCTCGGCGTATTTATTGGTTTCTAAATTGTTCCGTAACGAATATCAAATACAGCACAAATACAATCTGATTGGCTCTAACATCTGAAACAAACATTTCTATTATAACTGCGTAGTGAATCGCCAGAGAATGTCGTTCGGTTGGGATCAAAGGGGGAGGAAATATTTTCGAGTGAGCTCTGCTTCGGTAATTATGGTTCATAGCGACAAATATTTTATCTTTCTCTCACTTTCCCTCTTCTGTTCTCTTTCCTTCCTTCTTGTGTTTATTTTCTCCTCTCAACTTTATTCCTTTACTATTATCTTTCATTTTCTTTTTATTTCCATGTTTCTTTATTTCATTTTTCTTCGTCAGGTTCTCTATATCTTCTTTTATATATTTTCTCTTTTCCTTTCTTTCACTGCTTCTCTACCTTTTTATATTAATATCTATCAATTTATGCCTCTTATTCTTTATCTTTATTTTTTTATTCATGTGTGTCTATGTAATTCTTGCTATACTCTACATAAATACGGGAATTTCTCGTGTAGCTATTTGAGTGAGCAAGCAGGATGGCGTGTTAAAACTATTTGATCAACCGGTGACGACGCCTGTATCTTCGGAAAGTATCAGAAGTGCAAATGTATTGTCGTATCCTTAGTACTAACTTATTTAGTTATGTTTCAAGATTCTTTCAACAGGGATTTTTTATTTAACGTTTATGAAGTTCGGACCGGTATGCCACTTTTTATTCTTAAATCAAGATACTTCACGATGGAGATATAATTATCTCCCCCCCTCCCTCCCGCAAAAAATCTAATTTAGGTTATAGACAATAATAATGATGAGTGTCCGAATCTGAAGGTCCCAGTCTAGCACACAAAACAAACAAACAAACAAAAAATAACTCTTCCAATGGTTACTTTATAGTATGGATGTTATCAAACAATAGTTTGAAATTGTAATTACTTTTTGAGCGGAAGAAATGATTGTATAATTTAAAAAAATCAATGTTCTTGCTACTCCTACCCTTGAACCGTCGTTTGTCAAACAGATCTCGCGCGTTGTCATCGAAAGAGAGAAGAATACTCCATTCTCTTTTGTCTGCATTCCTCAACGTGCAAGGATGAACGTGGGGGGGAAAATGTTGGTTGGGTATAACAGGCGGTGAATATGAATTGGGTCGAAAGATGGTGCTACCTTGAGGTATACGGAAACACACGGTGTTGGTTACAACTGACAGAATGTTCAACTCTTTCAAACGATGAAAAGTCATATGATCCCCATATATCCCCCGCAGGTCATTGAAAATGTCGTTAATATCTTACAAATGCGTCGTCTCAGTTTAAAAATCTATTTCTCTTCCTCTGTCGACGTGTCTACGTACTTCCTCAGTTTCTCTGTTATTTTTCTTACTCTGTATTCATTTGCTTTCCCCTGCTCTTATGGCACCCTTAGACCTTTGCTCCATACGTGATTGATTGAGTTAAAGTTGTTGAGTGCATCGACACATATGACCAATTTGCACCCTTCAATGTATACGGGGAAATATCCCCTTACCTAAAATTCTTACTTAAAATGTTAAAACAAAGGGTGTTAAAAGCCCCTTGAGAAAAGTTTAAGGTGCAAGATTGTAAAGGGTCCTGCACAAGACAAACACAACTCATTGAGAAGTAAGAATGAACTAAAAGCATCCTCACACACAGTGGAAGAGACCAGCTCTTCTCAAAATGCTAAAAACCTTTGATAAAACACTGTCGTCATCTCCCAACAGATGACAAACAGTTGGGAAGATTAAAACATAAGTATGCAATAGTTAACTGAAAGGGTGGATATTGGAGGAAGGGACTTAACTCTGACTCATTTGAGGTATTTTTGAGCGATGTAGCAAGTATCCGCAAATTATCGGACCTACTGCAACCCTTTAACTTCAAATAGATATGAATATTTTGGAGGGGAACCCACTGATGAAGTTACAACATTGACCAATTCATAACGTTATGTATTTCCATTATTAACGAATAATATTAATTAAAGATTTCAATTTATTAGGGGACATGGAGCTCGAGAAAGAAAACCCTAACAGTTTCCGATGCAGAGGTGAGAAACCAGTCATCTTCAGGTGAAGAAAAGGGGCGTGTTCCATTGGTCGGTACATTTTCACAACAACAGAGCTTACGTCGAGCTCTGAAACATGCAAGTTCACCTTGCGAAGGAAAAATCACGATAAGGAACCGTGGAGGTAGCACCGATCGAAGAGAGCAAAAACAACACAAAAGAAAGTGAAGATTGAAAAGCGAAAGGTTCCCCTTGACCGTTAAGTAGATGCCAGCACATGAATATTATTTCCTGGATGACATCACGGTCCAGGGGACTGACGAAGGGGGATGGGAGGAGTAAACGGCCGCAAAGGGTGAAAGAAAGGTGAGAGATAAATTAACTGGATTAATTTTTCTCAGAAAGAACCGCAATGTCCCAGCAGAGCATCACTTCTTGCAAGCACGAAGCGAGGTTGACTAATCGCCCTCGTGCAACAATGGTTTCCCCCTCTCGAGACGCCAGGGGGAGCAGGCCTATTCACCTGGGAGGAAAATAAAGAAAAAGCGCGAATTAATTGAAGTTGCTGTTCCGCATCAAATATCGCATCAACTATCTCTCCCGTCTGCTCTTCGATGATGTCAAGAAATGATGTTCCCTCTTGGTGAAGTTGCAGGGTGGCCAACTCACAAGATAAAGTTGTGTCTAGTGTGGATTAAGAAACTTGAAATCCTGCACTAGGCTGCAGCCTCTCCTTGTTGGTTGATATAGGTATAAGGATGGTTCCGAGAGCATGAACTATTCTAATGTACAGTCACCGGCAATAAAAACGGGACAGCTAGATCCTGAAATGTTCCATTCCCTGCAAGGCGTTATGTGTGTTGCCTAACTCTAAGGCGATAAGTGGATTTTAATAGCAAATTGTCAATGGCAACTTCTACCACCGTCGTCGAGTTAGGCAACACACAGAACGCCTTGCAGGAAGCGTGAGTATTTCAGGATCTAGGTGTCCCAATTTTATTGCCATTGCTGTACTTGCATTGATGAAGTGTTAAGATAAAATTCCGAGGGGTAAAGAAAAACGCAGAAGTTGGCTATTTTAAATAGTCTCGTTCTTGTATTCTCGGGCTTATCTGGACTTTAAATTCTGGAATTATTTTAATTAGCGATCTATATTGAAATCTCAAAAAGTACAATCTCGTCTACAGTCTCGTAGGGGGAAATATAAAATTGGAAACTAATATTGAAAGCGTATTCTACTCACAACCATGTAAGTGCAAGTAAGCTAATACAAATAAGAGTGAAGAATCGAAATGTTATAGTTGTCTGAATGATAATAGCAACGGTTGTGTTCTTTTTTCATATTTAAACTCGACATTTCTCTTCTCTAGTTTTCAGGCAGGTGGCCTAATTTCTTAACCGAATAGCTGAGAATCTAACCTACTTAAGCGAGCTATATATATATATACTACCTCACG
Organism: Lepisma saccharinum; assembly: GCF_977018435.1. NCBI lineage: Eukaryota > Metazoa > Arthropoda > Insecta > Zygentoma > Lepismatidae > Lepisma > Lepisma saccharinum. Next base: position 183,879,107 of record NC_139229.1, read on the forward strand.
ACGTCCCCTCAGAATTCTATGGTAACAAAAATAGTATAGAACTGCATAGGGTACGGAAGAACTGATCTACAGTACATTATGGAGCTTATAATCTCTTGCAACCCATATGGGAAAATAACAGAAACGAATATTGGATAAGCTCCAAAAACAAAAGGCCATCTCTTACACCAAAGAACCAAGATACGCGCTACCAGTTGGAAACACTGCAAGGTCATCTTCGCTTTGATCTTTTGTTGCATCGGCTCCAAGAACAGCGGCGGTCATTCGGATGACAAATCGCTCAGCGGGATAGGAGCAATCGCAAAGTATTTGTCTTGGTCTATTCGGCCGAAGAAAAAGAAATAAAACATGGAATATCAAAGCAGGCGATTCGCAGAGTGGGATTTCCCCGCCCATTACATTCGATGATACACTTTTCATGTGAATTCGCATATTTCCAGTGCTCGTTAAGCGAGTGCAGTGGACAAAGGGAGCTTCGTTGTCGTTTCAGTTTTTGTTATTTTTTCTCGGTATGTGAGACCAAGGTCGGTCAGAAGTTGCCAATGACCCGGATCAGTGAATTTGCTGGCTGAATCCGCAAAGAAGAATGAAAAGCAATCATCGTGTTTACACTCCACGGGACTGTAATATTAAATACCCACAGTGCGGTGAATCCACTATGCTTTGTAACAGGGTTTACAGAAAATAATTAGGTTAGGTTAAAAAAATCTGTACACATGCTTGTCACACATTTATTAGGATCAGAATTGTGCACCCGAAACCACTTTTCTTTATGGTAACCACCATTGGTAAGAAAGACACTTGCCATACCGGGACACGAGCTTTCGTAGACTTTTGTAGAAGATATCTGCCATCTGCGTGCGGCGTTACTTCATTGGTCAGTTCATCATCGATCTGCAAAGAACTTCAAGTATATGAAAAGACAGACACATATCCGTGCCAAGTCCGGTTTATATAAGGGCGGTGATTCCATTTTCCCAGCCCAGTGACGGGACGAGCGGTAATGTCTTCGATGAGGATCTTACAAAACGTGCCCCGGGTCACTACAGTGTCTTAACAATGGTGGTGACTGTACAGAGAAAAGTAAAGTTTATGATAGGTCCAGTTTATGCTCAGATAGGCTAATCAAGACTGAAACTATAAAGAAGTAGCTGCTAGTGTGAGAACTGTGACAAGAAAAAACCTCCCTGCACATTGCAACTAGCCATGGAGGAGGGCTATATGGTTGTGGAGGTAGATACTGCACACATTCACGATCTCGGCCATTGTGGAGGTGGTGTGATCAGCACCACGCTCCCGCCGCCTCTACCCTATTGCCGCCATGTACTTCAATGTTATTCGAGGCTGGGTAAACCCCGGAACCGCCTTATCGAACCAGAGTTTCCCACGTGGCAGTCAGACATCCTACCGACTGGAGCACCGTGTCTCCTTTGACCGTAAAGTAACAAATCTGTATTTTTACGGCCTGGTATTTATATTCGTAGAGGACCTTCCGTTCGACACCACTTGCATCATTTCTTCACATGTTTCATTTTCCTTGCTGGCAATATTTTCCAACGGCTGCAACTCATTGACTACAGATTTAAGGTTATTTACGTACAAGATGTTTATTAATTGACATTACGTATGGAGCACCATCAATGTTACCATCTGCATATTAACCCTCAAGGAGATAACACGAGTGGGCTCAAGTGCAAGATGTTTGCTAATTGAAATTCTGCCTAAGAGCTTTGAGAACTACAAATAGAAAGCCTCGCCATATTATATATTCAGATGGCAGAACACAGCATCAAACAGCGACATCAAAGACTTTGGCTGGTGAATTAAACACGCGAAGAAGGCTTTCGCGCAAAAATGAAGTAGAAAAGGTGTTAGTGTGTTTCAAGAAATGACGTAACCTCAGATACTTCGCGATTATGCGAAAGGGGAATGAAGGGCAATGAATTCAACTATGTTAACTTGGATGCATTAACCAAATTTGGGTCAGGCAGTGGCCCTGCCACTTATCTTAACGAAAGGGGGTATACCGTAGAATGTTGCTTCCTGTAGCGAGAAACGCTACTAAAACAATCAAGGGGGGGGGGGAGGGGTTGCGAGCACACAAACAGCGTAAGTAAACTGAGCAACTGTCACGAGCTTTCTCCGCAATTTTCGTTCATAGGCACGGCGTACATTTCCTGATGAATTAGATCCGTGATAGATGACTGTGTAAAGTGAATCACGATTCGGCTTCTTAATGTTCGTTACATGACTCGCGAGGACGAAGGGAGGGGGAGAGGGGACCGGCTGGACAATGGCCGCAGAGCTCAAGGAGAAAAAGCCATAGGCTTGATTGCTCCAGACAACCTGCAATCTGTGCGTGTTGTTTCAATACAGGCCTTCGGGACGTTCTTTTCTTTCTTTTTTTTTCCTAGCAAGGCTCAATAACACCTTTTAGGAGTTAATCGAAAACGGTATAATTAAAAAGAGGGAGAGGGAAGATCATGATATATAAAAAAAAAAGAAGCAAGAATTTGCGGAGGGACATAATTATGTTCGCTTTCTATCCACAGTCCGAAAGGGGAACGGCTTTCACTTTGTACTCGAATATTAACCAGCGTTTACTCGAGAGGAAGTTTTGTTCCTAGATCTACGTGCAGTAGTTAGAGATGTTTTCGTGAGAGGGTGCCAATTGGTGTCCACGAATGTTCGGGTGTCACTAATAATTTCGCTGTCACCTAAATGCTGAAGTGGAACAACTTCTACAAAAGATTTTTACACCACGTTTCAAGGCTGAAGTTCTAGCGTAAAATTGATTCGCGTTTCTGGATACAAATAGAAGAAACAAAAGTACTCCCTGCGCTTTGCACCATGCCATGAAGGCGTATAGAGGGTATGGAGTGAAGACCCCACATTTTCTTGATCACGGCCGAAGGTGGGGGTGATGTGATCAGCATCACGCCCTTGGCCGCCTTTACTCCCGAGAGTTTCCTCCAGGTATCCACTTTATCCGACGCTGGGACCACTTGAACAGGTGGCAAAAAATCTCGGTTCTCCCCCCCCCCCTCCCCGGGGATCGAACCCAGGTGTCTCGCATGGTAGTCAGGCGCCCTAACGACTGAGCTAAACAAATCACCAGAAAATTCAACTTGATTTTTTATTATTTTTAGTTTGTTTTCAAATCCACTTTATGCAAAGAAATGCTAATCGGGACTGTACCTATAGTTTAAAGTGGGATCCGAACCACTATGTGCTTCCACCGGATATCGAACCCGAGACCCCCTTGATATCAAGCCGACGACGTTACCACGGGAACGTCCCAATTACACTTAATGTCTGGAAATGTTTTCATTGGAATAAACTAACTATCTATGACTTCCCCGTTTCAAACTGTACATCCATTCTTTTGGACACTTCGATGTACATTTCACCATAGGGATCCATTTGTATGGAAGGAGCCTCCCCGAATGATGCAGTGGTAGCGTCGCCGCCTTGTAATCAAGGGGTCCCGGGTTCGATACACGTTGGAGGCACATAGTGGTTCGGATCCCACTTTAAACTGTAGGTCCAGTCCCGATTAGCCTTACTGTGGATAAAGTGGACTTAAAACACCAAATCAACCAACCAACCATTTGAATGGAAGACTACAGGGAATATTCAAGCTGAGGTCCTTTGCTTCATAATCTCAATGGATGTTCAAATAGGCAAATGTATTCGCAGAACAATAGCAGTATTTTCTCTATAAACACACGCATCCTTGGCAGTTTACCAACTTCTCAATTGTTATGTTGGGTTGAATGCGTACAGGGTAGACTTTAAACGCTCCTGAGGAAATGTTTATTTGGAAAAGTTGCTTCTTTTTATAATATCTACCAGTAGTGACAAAACAGGGGGGGGCAAGGACGGTTTACTTTCCCTTGGTAGATAAGGTTTAGCATAGTGCTGGGGCAAAAGTGGCAAAAAGTGAGGGGGCAGTTGCCCCCCCCCACGCCCCCCCAATTGCCGCCACTGTCTACCAGCACAATTTGTATGCGCCTGTGCTTTTGAGAGGGTACGCAGATGGAACTTGAAAAGTGACAAATTTTCTGTGCAAAGATGGCATACATTGATGCTAGTTGGCTCACACTCATCTACCAGGTCAAGCATACACCGAATACATACCAGAATACCTCGGACGAACTAATACATATTAACAGAAGGTGTTTGTTAGAGGAAAGAAAGCATGCAGTATTTCCGAGCAAATTTCTCTCCCACTTTCTAATTAAACAAAAATATTGTAGTTTCGTTATTTAGATTAGGTTATTAATACTCTCCACTCGCATCATTTTGGGACAATACTAAATACGAGGATGAAAAGACAAGACGTGGCTATAAGTCCATGAGCGTAAATCCTCCTCCACCGAAAAAACAACTGTTACTTCCTTCGAACTGAGAGAACTTGGTTTCGCAATCGCAGCACGTTCCTCAAATGGAACTTTTTAGTTCGTGGACACACTATGGGAATTCGAAAATTGATCTTCGCATGTCACCTGTGGTAACTTCAGGTTCTAATCGAAAATTTCCTTCAAGTTTTACAAGCGATTAATTGATTGCTGACTTTAAAGGGGCGGAAGTATTTTAAAAGACAACGCATGAGAAGTTTTGAAATAGCGTTAAAGTTCGTGTTAAAAAGGAATTAAGTTCAGAGCTTCTTTGTGCGCTCAAAAACGCCGAATGCTTTCCCACTACATCCATTAAAAACTAGGAAAAGAATACATTCAAAGGAGAGCATTCTTATCGAGTCCTAGACGTGCTGTTCCATTGTTGTGTAACTGTGTCCAGAACAATGACGTGCTGTAATGGAATTTCGTCATTCTATGGATGTTACTGTGACGTCATGGTGTACGTCAGAAAGGGTTCCGGTTTAATTGAACACTAGCAAGTACAACGGTCATACGTGTACGACATATCTGACGACGATTCACATTCCACGGTAAATATTTTTCCATGAGCGTACGCAGTCAGTCTATACCTGGATGAGTGTAGTTCTCATTTCGTGTACAGGATTTATGTTTATGTATTTCAGCTACATTTTAACATTATGCTTCTAGTATTGCACTCCCATTATCCATTAAATCAATCTAATTCAACTGTCAGTAACTTATAAATTAAACATTTTATTTCTTTCGCATATGTGTCAAGTAATCGAGCAATAGAAGTGTTCGTGTATGTTCCTTCATATTCTATCAGGACGACCGTTGATGTCGAACTTCCTTCCTCGAATTCACAGACGAAAGCGATGAGAATGATTTATTCTCTGCGCAAGCAATTTCCAGTGACTTTCATCTCACCTTAAACTGAGTCGAGTCCCGATTAGCCTATCTATGATACAAAGTATATTCAAATACAATCTTACAACATTCTTTACCTCTTATGATCAACAGCAAGCAGGTTCAAGGTTTGCTTGAAGTCAACTTTATGCTTAGATAGACTATTTGGATTGGATTGATTTGTTGTTTTAAGTCCACTTTATGCACAGTAAAGCTAATCGAGACTGGACCTACAGTTTAAAGTGGGATACGAACCACTAAGTGCCTCCACCGGGAATCGAACCCGGGACCGCTTGATTACCAGGCGACGGCACTACCACTGCGCCATCGGGAAGGCCCACTATTTGGGACTGGACTTAAAGAGTTTAAAGTGGAATCCGAATCACCATGTAATGCAGGCGAATCGAACACAGGACCATGAAAGAAGGAATGAACGGAAATTCTATTTTTGTCTCTGGCAGTTTCTATGTGATAATTATTGTGGATACGGATAAAGTAAAAATTACACAGGAAGTGTTAAGAAAATTAGGTTGTTTAATCTTTATCTTAAAAAATAAAAACCAAGTTATAACATTATAACAAGAGCATTCATTTCGTTGACAAGAGTTACATGTACTGGATAAATTAAGCAAGGTCACGCAGGACAACGAACCTTCTATCTCTTGCCAAACGACAAATACTCAATGTCAATTATAATGCTAGAGGGAAGAAAAGCTCTCACTTGTTACTCTTGAGGGCTTATGATCTAGAATGTTCGCGCTTTCATTTTTAGTGGCCATAACTCTGCAAACATTATCAGTAGCGAGACAAATAAACAATGAGTTGCTGTTTCTTGCATTACAAGAGAAATTCATGGCGAAGGGATGTCCTTTGCAACTTCCTAAGCCATGCGAGGTAGAACTAATCACTAATGGACGGATATTCTTTACATAAATTCATATTTCTTTCTTAAAGTGTAAAGTTCACACTGGCAGTATAAGTGCATATCACCTTGGGATGATAACGAGAAAAGACTGACTCGTCTCGACGAGATAGACCTACGTATGTAAAATCGAGTAAAATCCGAGACTCTCGGTCTCGTTCGAGAATTTGGCATATTTTTAAAATTTACCTGAAATAGTAAATTTACGTTACTATACGGCTTTGCATATAAAGCCGTTATCTGCCCAATTATTGATAGATAAGTCATATTTTCATTTAGTGGCAACAGTGAAACTGTAACCGTGGTTGAAATTTTTCGTCTGTTTAAGGAAATATACATGACAGCCTGTATGAAATTTGTTAATTTTGACTATTATTTGATACATCGGCGTACGCAGGGGGGAGCACATGAGCTACAGCCCCTCCAGAAATTTTTAGAAATGATAATTTTCAAAGAAGGCGGTGAAGAACAAGAAAAATCAAAGTGGTGAATGCAAACCCACCTTGGAATAACCCCCTTTTTTTATCAGTTTCGTATTTGAAAAACTGTTTTAAGACGAAAGTAATGTAATATCCAGCTTTAGAATTCCAATCCCTCCGAAAAATTCCTTCGTACGCTAGTGATTTACTTCCAAACAAATTAGCCAGATTTGATCAGAATTACTACAATAAATGTGACTGCGAGCATCTATTTTCTGCTTATTCTGAACAAACCTTTCTTTTTGCGTATGTGCGGTTCTGTGAAGGGGCACAATGAATTCAAGGGCTGTGCCCTCCAGCACCTCCTTACCGCCGCACCACGAACATTAATCTTTTCAAGAGTTTGTTGAAGGAATGCTACGCGGAAACTAATTATTAGTGGACATATTAGGTAGAGGTTCTGCCGGAGTGTTGAGGTTACTCGCGGTTGCTAAACCAAGCGATAATGAAATGAGCCCCTCATTGAAAGCGAGGAGGAAAAAAAGAATTTGTAACGATCTTCTCGACTATCTATTCGTCTATATCTTTACCACCTTCGGCGCTTTTTTCTCCTTCCCTTAATGGCATCATGAGACCACACAAGATAAAACTACCTGAATAAATGAACACAGATAGAGGAGGAGGAAGAAAAGGCTTAAATCGAGCCTGTGCTTACAAGAAGGCAAATTATATCAGACAGCTACAAATGAAGGCAAAAAACAAACAGCTGGGAGTGTAAGTGAAACTTCTTTTTCTCTCTTCTTTTAGTCTTTCAAATTACAAGATTACGCAGCAACTACTGGTGTCGAAGGTATCTTGAAGCAATGAAAGTGCTGGGGCAGAAGTTAGGATTCTTCTTTCGTTTCCTGGCCGGAATGAGAATACGGGGATATCACGAAACGGAAGGAAAGGGAAGTGGCACAGTGACACCCGACGGCAAGATCGCCACCTATGACGCCATTTTTAAGTAAGGAATTTCTGCATGATAAGCCAGAAATTGACAGGCGGGCAGAGAGCCACTTCAACGGTTATTAACTTTCACAGGAAATTAAGACAGGTTCTCCTTAACCGCCAGATTTATATGTTCTTTTTTTTTTCCCATGCTTCCTGTTTCATCAGGTTATAGACATGTATTACTTAGCGATACATCCCTCTCCTTGATGATTTATCTGTTTCTTGCTGCAATTGCTTCAACACGTGGAGGATGTGAAAGGAACCACGTGAGATTTTCAAAAAGAAATATTTTAAGAAGTCAGAAAAAAAATGTTAGAAGAGTTGTGATTATCGGAAGTACTTTCTGTTTTAAAGGTGTGTCACGTTAACTTGTTCTTCAGTTATTTCTCGTTAACGGTTAACGCGGTTCAAGTTGCTAAAGCATTCCATTAGAAGTAAAAACATGTGAAACCTTGGAAGAAAATAAGTCTACACTATAGCAAATCTGGCAGAATGAACAAGTCAAAATGAGTTGAAAAATTCAGTAACTTAGACTGGTATAAAGGAATTATAAGATACTTCCATCAACTACTAAAATGTCAACTAAATACTATATATCAAGCCATTCTAAACGTCATGCATGACATTTGTGACTTCGTGTGATAGATCAAGTAAAAAAATGCAGTACCGTAGCACGGACATTGAAAAATCTTGGTGTCTGCATAACTGAGGAAGCCAGAAGAAACAATGGGAAAGACATATACATTCTTTCCATGGTTAGAAACTTTTAGAAAATTGTCATATTTGCTGTCACGCATGATTGCCTCGAATCTTAGCATAAACAAATATGCATTACTTTCGAAATACCTTGTTTCGGCATCTTCCTCATTAAGATCTTTTTTTTAATATGTTTTCTATAAAAATATAAAACAATTGCAATTTTCACCAGAAATACTACACATTCGAACTATCCATTTTAACCTGTTCTTTATATTTTTATTCTAGATAATATCATAAAGGTAGAAAATAACAGGCGGGGGTGATTGTTTAAGAATTTAATTTGTCCGCTTGTATTTGTCTCTGGTAAAAGAGATCAGTTCTTCCATAAAATTCCGAATCGATGCTTGTGCGAACATGAAGTTTACTCTGTATTTCTGGTGTTGTCAGTAGGTTACTCCTTACTCAACCACCAACCTCTTTCATAAATATAATAGCAATAAATATATTGCAGAGAAAGAAGTAATGACTAATATTCATATAAGAGGAATTGAGGTACTTTTAGTTTTAGAACAAGTATTGATGTTTCTGTGCACTGGTTTTCCTTTGTTAAAAGTGACACAGGGTTTTAATTTTCTTCTGAATTATCACATACGGAGGTTTTAGTAAATTATTCATCATATTTACTCTCAGTGAGATTGAGGCTGACAGATGGGATAATGCTTCGGACCACATGGTAATATGTTTGCTGGCACGAACTTTAACATTGCAATAATTCCCAACCCTGGTTCGACCACAGCGGAAGATAAACAACCCGCAGAGTTATCAATGATCTCCGCAGGACCTTCGCCAGCTGATTCCGGAGAAGGCAAGGCCAGCGAGCCAAGAAAGAAATTCTCAGACGACTCCATGTCTTATCATTAATCCTTGGCGTTGGCAGCTTAACAATGCCATGCGGAGGGAACAATTGGACATCATGTGACCGCCAAAGGGCATGCGCATTGTTGCTACCAGAAATGCCATTCGGGAACAACAACGCCACCTATTTGCTGCTTAATTTGCTCGGTAATTGGTTCCAGGCATATTCCGGCGTGGTTGGTGATGTAACGGGCTTTGCCTTTTGTTCAGTTATCTGCAGATTGGTTTCTTTGCGCTAAGAATTAAGTGCGAGGAAAGTAACAGGTTTTCGCTTTCTGCTTCAGTCTGGTGGTGTAGTAACATGAAAAGATACAGTAACAATGAAGGGCGATAAAAGCGTTGTTGTCCGGAAACAACATATCAACACCACACAAGATGAATTATCTTGAAGAGCAATGTGTGTTCGAATTACATGCTCAAGCTCCTTCTTTAAAGACCAAGGGGCGATGGTTACCTGCGCTAACCATAAATACAGTAAATAGGTTGCTATACTGCACGGCGGTGGGTAGTGATACTGATAGCATATAAAGTTTATCTTCATAACTAAAAATAATCGGAATAAGTAAGATTTCAAAAGAATCGTTATAATATCTGGTCGATATTTTACATTTTATAAATACTTCATGTTAATACACAAAGTGGAAAATGTTAGGTGGGACGATATTTGCTTGAACCTTGGGGATGCTTCTACCTTTTAACATGGAGATGCTTTGCGTAATATTTACTAGTTAGGGTTTACCACCCTCCAGCATCCCCCCTCCTCACTTCAAGCACTGCTTCAAATGAATTCTGTTCCTTAAAAAATAAAGAGAGGAAAGATATAGACATACATGTCTTTTGTCATGGGCCACCATATTTTGATTCCAGGGACAGTTATCCGAATCTGCGAAACTTCCATAAGAAATTATTGAAATGCTGTACCAAGGACCCGATTGTCCAAGTGTAGAATGCTCTTTGTTTTGTTATTCTGCGTTGGATTTCTACCTCTTGGGTTAATCACGACGTTGACAATAAATGATAAAAACAGACGATGGGATAAATATCCATGTGTTTCCCAAGAATCGAACTTGATGACCTTCGGAAGTGTCGAATTTGACAATTGCTATTCTCCCTCGGCAAGGTTATTTTTCAGCTCCACTAATCGGGTCGAAACAATTCGTTTCATGTGGAGCTCATGGCCATAGAAAAATGAACCTAGTCAGGAAACAAATTCGTAAACTCGTGATTACCGTGCGATGATTGATTGATTGATTGGCTTTATTTTACATCGCATTTTGTGCCACTTTTGGCTAATTTGCGATGATGGGGATGAGTGATGATATGATGAAATTGATGAATGGACACTCACAAACATCCAGGCCAAGGCTGGGATTCGAATCCGGTACCCCTGGCGTCGTGCAATGACACGAACCATGCTTCTACACTCCTCACAAAAAGTTTAGAATATTGTTATATTAGACAATAGATGATAGACACGACCTTGGAATGCAACAACACATGGTATCTGTCTGGTGGACGTTCTCGTCTATTCGCCAACATATGCCACTGTGCTCCAAACTTGACGTGCCTAGTATAACAATATTCCAAACATTCTGTGAGGAGTACTATATTATCTGGTAGTTGCAGGCAGATTGGTTAGCACAGTGCATTATTACATCAGGAGTCGCGGGTTCGAATCCCTGCCTGGACATGGGTGTTATTTCTGAGTGTCCCTTCATCATGTCATCACTCATCCTCATCGTCGTGATTAGCCAAAAGTGCAGAAAAAGTGACGTTAGAGAGTAAAAATCAAATAACGTGTCGGTTACCCGGATGCACAGAGATCCAATCCATAGGTTGCAACTTGAACTCGTCATGGTTTCTTCAAACAAGCAGACATTGCCACCTAAGAGGCAGGCAGCAATGATTTTTACAAGATTTCTACTGCACCTCTTTTGTGCATTACTGTGAAAGTAGGGAGAAAGGTTGGCATGGCACGTACTTCACTGATGACACACCGCGGCTGCTTGCACTGGCGGAAGTCCCTCACGGGCCAGTCTGGCCTGTGCGCGGGTGGGCGTGGGAGCTCTTCCTTTGGGAAGAACCTAATGGATTTGCTGCCCATCGTGACGTCCCGCGAACCCCGTTCGCTGCTGCTTCCGATTTTCGCCTGGAGCCGCTTTCACTCGCAGCTATAAATTGATAACGAACGTCGTGACCTGGACGTAAAAAAATCACGAAGGAATGGAAAAAAATCGTGCTGACCAAGCTGCGATTTTCACCTGCCGATTGGGGATTTTCACCGGATTCTGTCCGTTTTGAGAAACACGTTTTTGGGTTCCTTTTTTTTTCTATCGCACCAAATACCGAAGTGGTGCTTTCATAAAAAAAAATACTGACTCCCCAACCTATAAAGAAATTCAACTTTCCAACATGACAAGGCAGTAAATGCCAGAAGGATTGTACAGAAGATAGTGCACTGTTCAGCGCTGCCAATCCAATTTATTACCAGCAGCCTTTCATTGACGTATTCTCTCTTTGAACATAAAATTAACAACCTGTCGACGTTCTCTTGGTTATGCAAACCACCACTGATGGCAATATGGGAGTTCTTTGTACCTTTTCCCGACCACGTGGCCCAAGAGGTCGAATCTTGAAAAAATAAATACAGGAATTCTAAAGAACTGACCAAGGTAGGTGGTCGGTAATAGGGTTTCAACTAGTATACTTAAAAAAAGAAGAAGAAGAAAAGAAAATTAAGGCATGCTAACCTCCGAGCTTGGTGTTTCTGTTGTGATCAATAATTTAAGCGTTTTTGCTCTTCTGACAGCTGCTGGATGGGATCGTACATTTACGGGTCAACATGGATAGTCTTCATTGTTGGTTCCTTCTTTCGCCATCAAAGATCAGACGGAACGATATGAAGTTAACCGCAGCGGGTTAGTCTCTCTCACGTCGGGTTCGATTCTCAAAAGATGGCATTGCTTAAGGTAGAACGTTGTGTTGATAACCAGTGTCGAATCCAGCCACTTTCCTCCGGAGAAGGGGGACATCAAACTTCATGGTGGGGGAATGTTATAAGCATCAAATTATAATGCAAATAAAACAATACTAATATTTTAAAATTGTCCTTTACTTCTGATGTGTAATTAACTAAAGTGTAATTAAGCATAAACTATCGTTTTAAGAATCAAATTATGAGAATCAATAAAATAATACTACAGCATTTACACCAAAGTAAGAAAGAGTCTAGGTTTTCTGCAGCATATCTGTGGATTACATCACCAATGAAACTCTGTGAGTTCCTAGTCACCCTCAAAACGGCTGTGATTTGCACCACAAATTTCAGAACATTGTCCAAAGAAGAGTCCAGTTGGGCTAATATTTTCTCCTGCTTGGTTAAGTCGTCCGGGAATGGCGTATATTTTAATTCGTATTGATGTTATGGCCCATGAGTGTAATACATCTGCAGATGTAGTTAAAATTCGAATGTTTGTGTTAATTGATAAGATTCTTCGATAATTTAAATTCGTCAATTAAAATTGAAGGACTGAATCATTGCTTATTATTACGAAAAGACAGAAAGAGTACTGTGTTAAATTAAAGTGAATGAAAGAAAGCTAAAGTGAACATGGTTGCCAAATTTCTGCTGCTCTGCCAGGTTATTGAATGTTTCGGGGTGGACTTCTCAATTTCCGGGGGGGGGGCATCACGGGCCATCCCCTAAATTCACCACTGTTGATAACAGTCTCGCCAGCAACGTACTGTTCCTTGGCAGGCCGGTACAAATTAGGAGTGCTTGGCCTTGAACCAAATATGCATGCTTATTTCTCGGAAACATTTGAGTGAATTTATAACTACATATCCTTCAATATCGTGTACGTGTACTGTATTTTTTCATCTAGAACATTCTAGCCACTCAAATGCTTTCCAATGCAATGACACGCTGCACGATAGTTTTCAATGTGGTTTCTAGCTAGAATTCTCGGTACTCTACTGAATATCAGCAAAACACATTGTGAAACCGCTACGTGCAGAATTGCGAGCCAAGAGCACGTAAAAAGTTTTGCGTAAGCAATACCAAAGGCACATAATGACGCACAAAACGATGAAATCACGTAATTGCTCTGCAAGCATCCGAATACGTAGGCGACACGTCACATTCGCTGCCACGCGGCGCTGAAAAAAGCCAACAGGAATTCCGAGTGAGCTGCTTCCATGAATGCTCCGATCGGAAAAACGAGAAGCAGCAATTAAAAATTATCTCAGCTACCCGAATGTGGTACAATACTTGAATCTTTCACAAGCTACAAACACTTTCATACCATGTACAAAACCTATCGGTTTGGAAACAGCACACGGAGTTAGATTTCTAAACATAATATTAATGGCACGTATAAATATATTATCATTAATAATTATGTTTATACTAAAACACACACACACACAAACACCCACACACACACAAACACACAAAGAGGGGGAGAGAGCGAACAGAATTATTTGAATTTTAAAAAAATAACACGTTTGGCGAAGCTTTTTGGTAGCCGCAAGCAATACATTTGGTAGCGTTTGCTTTACTAAATTTGGGAATTTTGACTTATTTATTTGGTTAACTAAGCAAATGCTTATCTATTACAATTACTAAAATAACTTGGTTCCGGAGAACATTTGTTTGTCGTCTATTTAAGCAAAATTTCGTTACGACAAACTACTTTTTGTTAATACAGTAAAACCTCGTTTATCCGGACTAATGGGAGAATAAGTTGACCGGTTTAACGAAAGTCCGAAGTGCATTAAAACTCCGTTTATAGCAACAAAACACGTTTATAATGGCGTATTTAAAGGGCATAGGCCTAAATACACTTTACAGTACAGTAAAATGTAAAGCAATACGACAATGCAGTACGTACAGGTAGATACGTTTAAAACCTTACATTCTGTTATTTTTTTCCTGTCCGGATTAAGCGAAGTCCGGCTATCGGGGTCCGGATTAACGAGGTTTCACTGTTCTTTTTTCTGCGTATATTAAATTTTGTTAGTTTTAATTCATCTTCAAGAAAATCAAACACCATACAAGCAGTATCCATACTCTCACAACAACCCATTGCAATATCTTTCTCGCCAAAAATAATTTGTAATAAAAATTTATGATAACCAAACTTTTTGGTTAATTGTGTTTTCTGTGTAAGGTTGAAAATTCTAGAAGTGAAGTTGCGCATATGATTTTTTAGATTCTACTTTTTATTGTAAATTTAGTTGGCTATTTCTTTCAAGCAACCAGTGTCTATTTTTACAAAATATTTTCTCAATTTGACAAAAATAAATAACAGCAAAGGAAGCATATATACTCCAGGGATATCCGCAGGAAAAAAAGTGTGCACTAATGCAAAAGCTTTTGACAAAAACATGTTTTCCACCCGTACACTTATTATACACGACGGGACAGAACCTTTGTTTATCCTTTTTCCTACTTAGAGCTCATCTACAGGTAAATGTGAGAACTATTTTCGTCCCATTATCGCTTCATCAATTGGACGCCGGTTCCTTACGACGAGAAGAGGAGGAGGAAAGCGCTTTTTCTTCATGTCCTAATGTACCACTGCACGCTTATGGAATTTTTCCTGGCTGAGAATTTCCTGCACCGTAAACACATTCTGGGAATGCGTACGTATCGTCAACACACAGGGGGACTTCCTGAAGTAGATCTGAGTTTTCTCCCATGGTGACGTCATATATTCGCGCTCGCAGAAGCAGTAAGCGCTCAAGAGAAGAAAGTTTGCTGATTAATTGCTGTACGTAAGAGATCTACCCCCTCTCCTTGAAGAGAACAATCCCACGACCGAGATAATTTTTTGTAACATTTTGCGAGGCTGCCACGCGGGAGACCCGGGTTCGATTCCTGGGCCAGGAATGTCCGACATAGAGCAGCACTGGGCACATTAAGCTTCCAATAATTACCCGGGGTAACCCTGGAGTGTAGAGGCGGCCGGAGCATAGTGCTGATCACATCACCTCCAATGTGGCAGAGATCGAGAATGAGTGGGATCCTACTTTCTGCATTCATGGCACGGTAGAATGCACAAGCGATAGCTGTAATTTTTCACATTTAGATCTTACTGGACAAACAGTTTTCGTGTGAATGGAACCAAACACATACAACTGACGATATAGAAGATAACCGATTCTATTCCCGGTGATTTTGATTTCACTTTGAACTGTAGATTCAAAAACCTACACATAAAACTAATGTTATTCACTTTTAATTCTATTTACATTTTTAATTAACCATTGTGATTCAGTCAGTCGAGTATGACCTGCAGGATGCCTGGATGAGTAATCTCAAGTGGAAATTTTGCGTCGAAGTAATGCGTAAGGGGGCTCTGGGTGTTTGGCATATACAATAGGTATGAGAGATCGGTAAAGGCGGCAGGCATGTGGTGCTGACCATACCACCTGTACTATGGCCGAAATCGAAAATTTGTAGCCTTGCCTCCACTTCCTCTCATGATGGAATCAACCACACATTCAGTGGAGCCAACTTATATGGGACATGGGGCTCGAGCTCACGCAATAATTTTGTCGCATCATCATCATCATTATTATTATTATTATTATTATTATTATTATCAATATTATATACAGGGGTGCCCACAGGGAGGGTATTATGGCGCAGACTGCGCCTCGAGATTTTTTGGGGGGGATTTTTTTTACCTTCAAATAATATTGAATCCATTAGATGAAGAAAATAATGTATATAGGGGTAGGGGGTGCCCACAGCTGGGTTTCTGGACGCACGTTGTGTCCACTCAAGTTTGGAGCTTTGGGGGGGGGGGGGGGTATTTTTATAATTAAAATTTCAATGGTAATTCAAACTTGTGTCCAATGCTACATTGATTACGTCAATTAACCATTGCTGCTTTACCTAGGTATAGATATCAATTTGTAGACTTCCAAGTGAATTGTAACGGGTAATATGTGTTATTGGGGGGGGGGCAATATTAAATCTTACATATTAGGCCTTAAATTGGCACTTGGATTCTGGGGGGAATGAGAATTAAATGTTGGGGGGACAATACATCCAACTCTTCAATATCAGCGTTAAGTCTTTGATTATGGCTGGCATTTTAGTTATACCCTGGAGCAAGCGAACGAGAAAAATTCTCTACGCAAGTAGTAGCTCGAGACGGCTCCACCAATGAACACATGAGAGTATTGAGATTGCATGAAAGGGGGCGGGGGGGAGGGAGCGACTGCAGTTACCAGCCTTCCCAGCAGCGTGTACTGCTTCGCTCTGTTCGCTCTGCCCACTCGATTTCCCTCCTCCCCTTCTTCTTGTCACAGGACAATGTTACGTTAACAAGTGAAATTTGCATTGAAGATAAAATCCAGATAATTATTGCTATGGATTACCAAAATAATTATATTTGCCTCAAACAGAGGGAGAGAGTTCTTTGAAGGAGGAACCGTATTATATTCTCGCCCTGAGCTTAGAAATTTCTATCTAAGCCTCGCGACAGGTTAAATTTGCAGCAAGTTTTATGTATTAATCCACGCGAGAACGGCGCTCAGCATCTCCCGTGCCAATCTTTCCTCAACCGTCAAGCTGTTTCATGTCACAGGCAGCGAGAAAATCGACAGTATTGCAGCGGAACTATATTCTGCGCGCACGTGTGGGTCTACATGTGTGAAATGTTACTGCACACTTAACCTGTCGCGGGGCTGCAGCAAGTTATTTCCTTTGGCCAGTTGAATTTTCTATCTTAAGTTGTGTAACAATTAGTGTTAAATGTGTGGATTTTATAAATCTTATTCTCCAATTCACAAACACTGTTTAAATGCATATTTATATAATTTAATTTATTACATTTAAGCAATCAATGTTCCGTTATTTCGAAAAGTGAACTCAAATAAACATCAACTATTATGTATTCATCCAAACTATTGTGGGGGATTTTGATTAATTAATTAAGGTGGGGGGGGGGGGTAATGCATTCATGATCTAGGGTGATGGACATCACTGTTTAGAGAGGAGGGACAGATAAATTATAATGTTCTGTAAAGCTAAAAAACATAGTTACTGTCAGTAGACACGCTGTCGTAATTAAATACGCGCACTTTATAGAGATTATAACATGGTTTGAGGGGACGAATGATATGATTCGGGGCCCGGGGGGACGCATTATATGATTTTAGGAGGGGGACTGCGCCATTGGCCGTGGGAGGGGGATGGGCACCCCTGATTATATATGTATCATAGTGATTTGTGGTGGATTGCTTATTGAAATCATTAAATAACAGAATTTTTAAAAAGAAAAAGTAAGAGCGCATTGTTGGTGCGTTTTAATATCATGATACACGGAAGGGAGGATTTATGAGGGTTTTTTTTATCTGTAGCCCACCCAATGCTTTCAAAAGTTTCCGCCCTGCACACTTTCACACATGGAAAATTTTACACAGCGAAATTATTTAATTTTTTATTGGATGAGATTTACCTTTAGAACCTGGCAACCCTGACTGCAGTGCAGAGCAACGATTTGTTCCGTAGAAAAGAACTGCGTGATTGCTTGCGTCGATTCCCAACCGTAAAATACAAGTCGGCAGTGATAAGCGATATTAATAGTTGCAAATACAAGAAGGTGTTGCCACTTCCTGGCTTGTGCTTCTCAAATTTCCTCGTGCAAGTACCAATTAGTTCTCCTTTCCGATATGGAAGTTTACATACCGGAAAATTTCAGGCTTTGACCATTACCCCTACTAGACTGAGGGTTTATATGCAAATGCACTTTTTTTTATTGAAAATGTATATTTCAAATATAACTGTTTCAGTAAGAGTCTTGACAATATTTATGATGTAATTTTTCTTCCGCAACTTTTCAAAATAAAATAAATTCTCAGACTCATATTTCCCGTAATTTTCAGACATACAAGAACCAAGCTCACATATATTGCCCAATAACGCAAAAGATTAAAGAAAATAGTTTCCAACAGTTGAAAAGGGATTGTATTTGTGTGAAAAATAAATGATGTCCGATATCTTTCTGGAACTCGTAGGCTGTGTAATCTGGGTCTCACTAGTCGCACACCGTTTTGAGCTCCCTAGTCTAGTGACGTCACGATAAACGTTCTCGATAGGTTAGGCTTGTTAGGTTTAGTTCTCTTAGCATAAATAATACATTTTTGGTCAAGCCCCGAAATATTGCAATGCAGATTTTGGTGGTATTGAAATCATCAGTGTGGAATGCCTTTGTTGTTAGGTTAGATTTAAGTCTCTAACCTGACAACGAAGGCATTCCGCCCTGACGTCAGTAGACGAGGGAGCTCAAAATGATGTGCGACTAGTGAGACCCGTGTAATCCAGTCGCATTTACTAGGTGTTCAAAAAGAACAAAGATAAAAGTTATAGAAAAAACAGTGTCCTTACTTACATCTGCTTCAATATAACTTCCTAAGAACACTCTTCAAATTGTGGGAAAAGACTTACCTAAAAAGAGAAAAAATAATATAATATTAATAATGTTAAGAAATAAGTATATTTGTGTAAAAACTTCAATGTGATAAGAGTGATAAGGTAAGGCATGAAGCCGAGTAAATCAGTGGCATTGCCAGATAATTTGGTATGGGTGAGCTCAAGGGTGGACAAAGGTTGTGGATACTAAGATTTTGTTTCTCTTTCTTTTTCCTGTTTCTTGCATGCTTTCTCTGTTTCTCTGTACCTTTCACCCTTTCAGGCCGTCTGTCGTGTATGTGTATGTGTGTGTGTGTGTGTGGGGGGGGGGGGTAAATGGGACTTTTCTCACTAATTTTTAATGATTTAGCACACTGAAAAAGCTTAATACTAATCTTAAACTGTCAGCCTGTTCTTACAGTTCATTTCCAAATATTGCTAACATAAAATAAGATTCTTGCGTCTTTCTATAAGTTGAGATTGGATTTAGACATTCTACTATTCCAATAGTATTTGGTGCTATTGAAATCGTAGACAACCCAAATCCAATCTCAACATAAAGCCAAGATCCAGGCTTTCATTCCAAACACCTGTGCAACAGAGGCAAAACACGACCAATTCCACCCAGCCTCTTCTGTCACATGTTTTTGTATGAGTTTTTCTGCTCCTCGTGAGGAGACTACATATGAGCGCCGGGGTCCCTCCTGGAATAACAAAAGTGGACGTATGTGAGAGCGAGGCCTTGGGAGGGCTGTTGGACATTCTGGAGGGGTTGCTGGCGACCGATAGCATCTGTCTGGCTCTCCGCTCACACCCTCCGAATGTCAGATCGGGGTTTCGGGTCGCGTTTGTCACCACCGAACCGGACGACGATGTTTAGTTTAATTACAACCTCGAGGACAAATCAAAGACATCCACCTGCTCCCCCTTTCTCTATTCTCACCAAACCAGATCTTGTTCTTCTTCACCGAAGTTAAGGAAAACAGTTTGTACAGCTCTTGATTTTGTGTGCGAGCGTGTAACTCCATATTTTATCGGTTCGACGATATTTTAGAAACCGAAAAATCAAGCCACATGCAATGCACGCACGTATGCATAAATCAAGACAAGCACCAACAACATTGCATTACAACACACATAATTTTTCCCTGAAAATATATTACAAGATTACTTGTTACATGAAATGCTGAAATCGTCAGATGTATTTCCTGGGCAATATATTTTTCGACTTCATCGTGCATGCGTCATTATACATTTAGCTAAGAGGCAGGATTAAAGTAAATTAAGTAACTATATTCACTGTACGTATAGTTCCACCTCATAATTTACTAATTATTTTGTTTCCTTCCAGGCTTGCATGTTACTTGCTTATGTGACGGAAGGAAGTATTTAGTAAAATGAGCTTATGATGGTAAAAATGACGTTGTGGGTGCCCCTTGGATAAACGTAATATATTTTCTTATAATATATTTTATCATCTCTCTACTTCGTCCATTTATATCTTATAGGTACTTTTGTTCCATACTGTTCTCTGCCTTCCCATCTCTCTCTCTCTCTCTCTGTGTGTGTGTATTATATTATTATACAACTAAGACTATGCTATATCTTTTCTCCCTTGCTCAGGGTAGCATGCTTGCTAGCTTTATCTCTCGCTTCATTTATATACTCCTTCCTCTTCCGTTTAGTAATGGCGTCAGAGGGGTCAAAAGGTCAAACGCCCTTGCAGGGGATCCACCTCTGTCTCCCATTAAGCAAGCAAGAAAACTAGATAAATGCGCTTCAGAAGGAGAGAGAGATGAAGTGAATGAAAAGATAGAAAAATAGAAGGAAAAGAGAGAAAAGAGAGAATAAATGAAGAAAGAGAGAATAAGGGAAGAAAGAGAGAATAAGAGAAGGAAAAGAAAAAGAAGAAGGAAACGAGAAAGAGAAGGAAACGAGAGGGAAAAGGAGAAGGGAAGAAGTAAGGAATAGAATATAAGGAGAGATAACGAGGATAGAAGACAGAGGGAGAGAGGGAAGAAGAAGAAAGAGGAGAGAGGAGGAGGAGAAACAGGACGAGAAAGAGTAGAGAGTTTTCATTTTTCATGGTTCTTTCCTTGACAGTAAAGATTTCTGTTCGTGTGTTTCTGTTCGAACAGGCGATGACCTGAGTACTGAACACATATGAACATTTGCATAAACTCGGAAGCCCTGACACCAAAACCAGTAAACGCATCATTCGAATCATTTTGTTTTACAACCTAAACATAATGCGATGTTGCGTGCCATGCCGTTTTCCACTGATTTCCGGCTCAAAGAACCTAATTGGTTTCCTGCGTGTCGCTACGAGCGCGTAAAAACGCACGTATGTTCCTACTGAGTGACCCAATTCACACAGAAAAGTAAGAAAAGTAGCCCTTTGTGATCAAGATGCTAGTGTTGCGTTTAGGGGGGCTGCAACCGCTCGAACGAAGCAACAGAAGGACAAGAAACCGTTGCAGAACTTAAGAGCAGTCAAGGCAATTTGTCCGTTAACGTGCTACAAACATACAAACAAATTGCATATCAATTTTACGACATAAAATAAGAAAAATGAAAATTAACGCAAAACTGAAATTAATTATGGTAATGAAAAGCACCCGCAGAGGGAAAGCCATGAAAAAAGTTCTCACAATTCAAATGGCAAAATTGTACCATGAGAAAAATGGATGAGAGGTGGCATGAAAACAGATAAGGTGGTCTCTGTTTGATACCTGCCTGCGCATCGTGAAATAGTACATAAAGACAAAACTATGCTTCAAATAAGTGATTCATGTTTATGGAAAGAAGCAGGTTGAATCCAGTTTCCATTTAAATAACGGGCTCAAGTATGTAATGGTAGAACCAGTACATGATCCTTTTCTTTATTAAATGTTGGTATATGTTCATTAATATTATTTTCTTGGGTTGGTGAAGGTAATATTTGTTATTCAGTTTCTAATGAAACGTGCTACAGAGGTGGCCTACGTGTCTGGGAAATCCAGTTGCTCAGAAAGCGGGTAGTTTAAAAACTTGTCTTTTAAAAACCCGGAGGGGTGAAAAAGAAGTCGTTTACTGGCTTTTTTCGAATCGCCTATATAAGGGATTCTATTGAGTAGCGGGGGCTGGCATTTTTTCGTTGCAAGAGGAGAGACCGTGGAAGTTCTCTCGATGCCGGTAGTGGCTGTGGCTAGTCTAAGAGGGCTAGCGGTCACGGGGTAATCATATTTAAATAGAGATAGTTCTGATGGTCTAGACCAACGAACGAACCTCTACAACACACACACACACACACATACACACACACACACACACACACACACACATATATATATATATATATATATATATATATATATATATATATATATATATATATATATAAAATATGTAATTTCAATTAATTTGGATCATGTGGGGGTTGTTGCATTTGTAATTCATTTGAACATATTTAAACAAGAAATAAATAGTCTCTTTACTATATCTTTTTTATCTGAACGTCCGAACTTTCATTCATGAGAGAGAAAAAGAGATTTCCCTTATATCCATGGTACAGAAAAATAACAGGAAATTGTATGGTAGTTATTATTTCGAATGAACCGTATTGTTAGTTTATTATGTTTTTGCATCTTATTCACCTGTGGCAGTAACGGAACAAGTAACATGTAGAGCCTTAAGGCAGGTTACTGTCAAACAGAGGAAAATAAGCAAAACAAGTATCGACCTGACAACAACGCCAAGGTATTTTCAATTCAATTTCAGTTTTATGATTTGTAAAAATAATACTAAAAGGTAAAACAAGTTTTTTATGACTAAAGGGTAAGATATGAAATCATACTCTGCTCCCCAGTGCTCGAAGTGAAAATTTATGGGGGAAAACTTTGCCCAGTTTGGAGAAAGATTGGGCATGCTTGTATGCATCAACATGGAGAAAATGCAATGGTTGGGCGGATTCCTGTACAATTATCCTAGCAGGGGAT
The DNA here is from genome assembly GCF_977018435.1 of Lepisma saccharinum. Lineage (NCBI taxonomy): Eukaryota > Metazoa > Arthropoda > Insecta > Zygentoma > Lepismatidae > Lepisma > Lepisma saccharinum. Next base: position 183,901,747 of record NC_139229.1, read on the forward strand.
GCTTTATGAGAATTTTCTTAACTGGGGGGTTACCATTGTAAACGTTCTCCCCACTTTGAGCACTGCTGCCCTGTTTGAGAAAAAAATCATGCGTGCGTTCTTGATGGTAATGAAACAAATAGTTTTCACTTCACCATATATACACGTGTCTGAGTGTCACGAAATAATTCAATTCAAGAAAAATGTATAAGATAATAGATTAATTATGCATATATTGTACGAGTTATGTAAATAGCATGAAATAAAAAGTTGATCAAAAATCTAGAAGTATACTCATCTCATATACAATATTGCTACAACTTCTCGAGGGGCCTCCCCGATGGTCTGTGACAATGTTGTCGCCTTGTAATCAAGGGTTTCCAAGTTCAATACCTGTTGAGTAGATCGTACAGTCGTTCGGATCCCACTTCAAACTGCAGGTAGGGCCACAAATACGAGTGACTTGGTCCTAAGCAACACTGTATTAAAGCTCCGGCATCCTTGTTCAATTCAATAAATCGCTAGAGTAGAGAGAGTAGGAACTTTTCTTCGCTACAAATATTGAAATCTGGATACAAGTAATTTGAGTTTGCAACACTATGAACCATTTTCACATTCATTGTCGCACACGCAAATATGGTTTTCTCCAATATATTTACGTATAAAATGTATTCTATGGAGATTTTACATTGGCGTACAAAAAAACAAACAATAATATTGACAGAAGGTTCACACTTTCTACGAGAATAAAATCTATAATCTTTTACAAGATTTAATTACTAGATAGGCTATTGTATAAATAGTTTTGTGACGGTAATTCCGAAAAAAATCCCAACAAATGTTGACAAGTACTTATTTGATCTTCAATTATCTACTGGTACCAATTACATTTGTAGGGAAATTACAAAGGAGAGTTAATTAGCTATCTCGAGCTATACGTGCAATTTTGATGTTTTGCAAGCCATGTCCTCTGGCAAAAATCCTCTGCCCTCTCGCTACCGTAAGGGAGCAGCCATTGAGGAGAACCCGCGTGGGCCTAGCCTTATTAACATCCGCATGCTACGCAGGGAAAAACATGAGCAAATATCTAGAGGCCAAATACTAACTGTACATTTAATATCCGTGCATATAGCCGGGCCCTTTCCTTGTCGTCACTTGGGGCTCGAACGCAAGGACCGATGCTTCCGCTCGCCTTCTTCACTCCCACGCCGGTTTTCAAGTGCGGGAAACATGACAAGACTAATTTATTGCTCCCTATTTAGTGTTGTTGTTAAGTACAGAGATCTACAAAAGGTAGATGTCTTGTTTATGTTGCCTTCGTTTTTTTTCTTTTCAGTAAGGGCCCATCTGATTCTGGGTTGGTTTGTTGCAGCTATTGTTGTTGGTAACAAAGAAGCCCCATAGTTTCGTAGGCTATGAAAACACTTCGTTAATAGTCTGTGTTATTCCAGCAGCGGCCAGGGGTTACAATTCTGACGTTTGATTCCAGGTAAAGTACTGGAAACTCTTTGTTGTTTCTCTTTCTGTCACCAATTTTCACCAAGTCATTGATCAATCTCAACGTAGAGATTAACCGAAAAGTTACAAAAAGATACGCTAATGAACAACAATAAAAAGAAAAAAAACTTGAGAATATATGAATGTGTTCACTATATTCAGAGACTTGTGAGGATGAAATTTTCAATTCTTCCAAAAGTTAATACACGACATCAGTGGTCGTGATTCGGGCGGGGGCAGTTGCATCCACTTTTTGTCCCTGCACTATAGCAATGCTAAGCCTTGTCTACCAAGAGAAAGTGAACTGCCTTGCACCCCCACGTTTTGTCACCCAATCGCCTCTACTGCACGATATCAAATAACGAAATCGAAATATGTTCCTTAGAAAAATACTTTCTTATTCCTTACAGGTGCCTAAGAATTTTTTCAGACATTTAGAATATAACGTTTTTTTCTTATACTGCTTATTAGGGCTTTCTCCCAAACAGATGCCCTTTGAGAAAAAAAAATGTGGTGGTTGGTTTATATCCTCAGACCTGTCGACGTGTTAGTTCTGTTAAAGAACTTGTACCCATTCTAATGGGCGCAAATAGCATTTATGCTAACGAACTCAACACATTCTTGTAATCCACCAATTACACTAAACCACAGACATTTCGGTATGCGATGCCAGCAACTCCAAGTTAACTAATTTAGCTGCAGGTTTTTGGTTCATTCTTCCGCCATGTTATTCATGTGCTCCATTTTTCTTCCATTGCATTTCTTTCCCGTCCTCTTTCTTTGGTCCCAAAGCGGTGCCGCGTTATACCATTGGCCAATGTGCAACCTTAAGCCTAGTTCTAGAAACAATACATCCTACCCTGACATTTATGGCCGGCCATTTTATGAACAAAAGGAAAAGACCTAATTGGAAACTGCCGGAGGCCAAAAGAGAACACAGAAGTCGAGATCTGTTCTTAGGTTTGTGCCATGAAATACATTTTTCAAAAAAATTGAGGAGCGGCTCTTTCTTTGAACAAATTAAGTTTCCGAATGACCAAATTACATCAAATACATACAGCAATTTCTCTGGAATGCAGTGTTGCTAACCAGTTGTTAATGCTGTTCAAAATAATTGTGTCGCCCCGGTGGTCGAGCTGGATTTAGATTCCGTCACCGATAGCCCAGGTTCGAGTCCTGGCGTGCGCATGGATGTTTCTTTATGAGGGCCCCTTCATTAATTTAATCTAATCATCAGCCATCCTATCGTTCTGATTAGCCTAAAGGACCAGAGAAGCAACATAAAATAAGAATTCGAACACCACAAAACCGTTGCTATACCAATTAAAATCGTTCCTGTAAGATACATAAAAGAGAGCATATACCTCAAAACAGCAGAGAATCTGGTGCCTTAAAATATTTCGAGAAAGGTTTCATCAGAGAAGAAAACGATATGAGATTTGAGGATGCTGAAGATTAAAGGGCTGAGAAGGAGAATTGTAAACTACATGGAGGTCAAGGCTTACAGAGGAGTGTGGAGTCAAAAAGAGAGAGCAGGAGAGAAGGAAAAAGAGGGAGAGACAAGACGGGAAGGTCCAGAGAGCGAGACACAGAAGGGGAAGAGGAGGCAACGAAAAGGAAACTGAAAATGGAGAGGGTGGAGATATAGAAATATTGAGAGGAAAAGAAAGACCGAGAGGGAAAAGCGAGGAAGAAAAGGGGAAAGGAGAGAGGAGAAAGAAAGTGAAGAGAATCGAGAGTGAGAAGGGTCAGAGAAATAGCAAGTCAGACGAAAAAGGTGAGAGAGAGAAAGAGATGAACTAGAGGGGAACAGACAAGCGAGAGAAGGAAGAAAGAGAAGGGTGATAATGATAATAGAAAGAGCGAGAGGGGAACAGACAGCGACAGAAGGTAGAAAGAGAAGGAAGAATAATGATAGTAAAAAAGCGAGAGGGAACAGACAGGCGACAGAAAGTAGAAAGAGAAGGGAGAATAATGATAATAGAAAGAGCGAGAGGGGAACAGACAGGCGACAAAAGGTAGAAAGAGAAGGATGATAATGATAATAGAAAGAGCGAGAGGAGACACAGGCGAGAGAAGGTAGAAAGAGAAGGGTGATAATGATAGTAAAAAGCGAGAGGGAACAGACAGGCGACAGAAGGTAGAAAGAGAAGGGAGAATAATGATAATAGAAAGAGCGAGAGGGGAACATACAGGCGACAAAAGGTAGAAAGAGAAGGGTAATAATGCTAATAGAAAGAGCTAGAGGAAACAGACAGGCGACAGAAGGTAGAAAGAGAAGGGTAATAATGAATAATGATAATACAAAGAGCGAGAGGGGAGCAGACAGGCGACAAAAGGTAGAAAGAGAAGGATGATAATGATAATAGAAAGAGCGAGAGGAGACACAGGCGAGAGAAGGTAGAAAGAGAAGGGTGATAATGATAGTAAAAAGCGAGAGGGAACAGACAGGCGACAGAAGGTAGAAAGAGAAGGGAGAATAATGATAATAGAAAGAGCGAGAGGGGAACAGACAGGCGACAAAAGGTAGAAAGAGAAGGGTAATAATGCTAATAGAAAGAGCTAGAGGAAACAGACAGGCGACAGAAGGTAGAAAGAGAAGGGTAATAATGATAATAGAAAGAGCGAGAGGGGAACAGAAAGGTGACAGAAGAGACGTGTGATAATAGAAAGAGCAAGGGAAGAAAGAAGGAGAAAGAGAAAGAGCGTAAGACAGAAAAAAAGCGAAAGAGAAAAAGAGCGAAAGAGAACTGGAGAGGGCAAGTGCAGAATGTGTTACTGAAGCACCAAATCAGAGTAAATCGTCCAAAAATAAAACTACGTAAGAAAAGTAACAAGAAACACGAGCTCGAATCACTCCACACAAAAGAAGATACTGAAAAGGGAGAATTGATACGCGCCTAAAAGCAGCCGATCACGCGCATCTTGTAGACGACCCGAGTACATTGTAACGTTAAGCATTCGGCAATCATAGGGTAACGTGAAAGTCCACACACACAATGGACAATTATTCGTGGACAGGATACACAATGGCCGCATACGTAGAATAGCAGATACAGCGGGTCTTTGTTAGATGACAAGATCAAAAGTAATTCGTGCTGCGTAGATAGCGAATTCCACCACGCCTCTCAGAAAGGAAGGGGAGGGGGTCGAATGACTTCCTTCACACATCGAGAATGAATCAAAACCAATTTACGAGTATGACTAGGCTACCGAACGCTCGCTGAGGAACCTTCCGAAGTGTTGCCAGTTCCGCGATAAAAAGATACGATTTCGTTGTTTAATTTTCTACTTGTCAGTCACAGATAAGACAGGTGCACAACTGAATTGAATACTGGTAGCGAAGCAGTAGAAGAAAACGTAGTGGTAGTAGTGGTGGTGGTGGTGGTCGTCGTATTCAGACGAAGAGACGCATCTAACTCTTGCTAAAATTATACAGGGTGGCCCAAAAAATGTAATCAAATAGTTACTAAATATTTTGAGTCACCCTGTACATAGTAGGTTTGTGTGTGTGTGTGTGTGTGGGGGGGGGGGTGGGGTGTGTGTGTGTGTGTGTGTGTGTGTGTGTGTTGCTTTAAGTCTTTGTACACAAAACAATATATCGAGACCAGAGGCGGCGCATGCTGCGCATGCGTCAATTGTGGGAAAAAGGACAGCTTGCTCTGCGACGACATTAATGAGCATAATTATAACATAACTAAGCTTATATTACATTTCTTGGATCTGAAGTGAAAGAAAGTAATAATTCTTTTCCCACAATTGACGCATGCGTCACTTCAGATCCAAGAAATGTAATATAAGCTTGGTTCACCGCTCTCGTGTAAAATAAATACTTCTCCTATATGAAGAAATAAGAATGTAGAAACGCTTATGAATGTCGCCGCAGAGCAAGCTGTCCTTTTTCCAACAATTGACGCATGCGCAGCATGCACCGCATGTGTTCACAAGACGCCTCTAATCGAGGCTGAATCTAACGTTAAATTACAACCATTGAAATACTAAGATTGAACTGGAATATCTTAATTACAGGGCAATAGCATTAACCACCAAGTTATCACTATCAGGGAAGTTCTATAGGTAGTACAAAATTAAATAAATTTTCACGGAAGTACAACCGTAAGTAGGATATGACGATGCAAAAAACAGAGTACAAATGAGTGCCGTGCGTCGCTTCTCTTCACCTCTTGGATAATCGTGACGATGAGGATAAATGATTAGATGAATCTAACGAAGGAACCCTAGCGTTGCATAAGTCAGGACTCGAACCCAGAAGATTCGGTGGAGAGACAAATAAAAATACGATACAAAAATGTAGATACGAAACATACGAGTATATTAATAAAACCTTGGTAATGTGTAGTGTCAAAAGGTAGAAGGAAGAAGAACTGGAAACAAGATACACAATCCTTTATTTGGTAGAAACAAGTAGAAACTAAAGATGGGCCCTTGGACGAGTGGCAGAATTAACGAAGATAGGCTATGATGTAAATGTATTTTAACATCGTAGCATCATGTCTTGTCACAGTGGCGCTGCCGGCGTCAGTGACGCCCAGGTTCGATCCCTGAGTAAAGTACAGGTGTAGCACTATGTTTGTCCCATCCCCTCATCCATTTTATTTTCCCGTCATTCATCACCATTGTCGCGATTAACCGGCAGCTAAAAGCAGAAGAGACAAAGTGGAGTTGAATTTGTCGGTCAAGTAATTTTGTTTCGGCTGGCAACGCTGCTCTCAGGTGGTAAGCGCAAGGCCTTGCGAGTGAGTCAAGTTTTTCGCGGGAAGAGGTGTCCTCACCGGTGCGAGACGAGACGACCGAAATGAAACATTGTAGTAGAAAAGGAAATTCCTTCTCAGCCACTCTCCCTGCACTTGAGGGCGTGGGAGGGGGATTACGTGGCCAATTTGCTGTTGTGTGTAATCTGTCCCTCTATCCACCTCTTGGAAACCTGCCACCTTGATCTCCGAAGGAACACAAAGGGTGACGCACCTCTCTCAATGCGAATGTGGCAACGGAATGATTCACGCCGCGTCGGTGTTCGAGTTTAAGGATTCATATAGCCTACTACTGTAGTATTTGTAGCTCATATGTAACACCAGAAAAGTATACATAGTGTCAAAAAAAACTAGGAATATGGCCATAACCAGGTGTGCACTAATTTGTATTCTGAAAATGATATACCGTAAATTCAAAAAGTGTTTAAACAAATAAACTCCATTAGCATAGAGCATCGGACTCCATTAACATAGTACCTGATATCGCGTTATTCCTCCCCATGACCGAATATCTCTTTGGCACGGACTCCGCAAGTGATCAACATTAACCCACTCTGACATCAGCTGCTCCTGAGGTTCAACCAGAATGGTCTGATCTCCATGTCGGCGTTTGACTCTTCGATCCAAGTAATATTGAAATCGGGAGACTTTGCTGGCCGGTCAAGGTGAGAGAGGTTCTTGGAATACTCGTCGTAACATTCACCGACGGTTCTAGTCCTGTCTTCTTGTTACACTAGAAGATTGGGTGTAAAGTATGTGCTCCTCTTTGATATGCTGAACAAAAAGCAACACTAGGTCGTTCTGGTGGCTCAAGTTCACAATCACCTTCGACCAGCGACCTGAATCCATTGTGCGTAAAACACCCTCAAAACATCACAGACCCTGACCAGTACTTTGGTAGACTCGCGACAGTGGTGGCATTCTCTTCGAGACATTTACAATTCGAGACGAGACAGACTTCCACATTTACGAGAAGAGGCTGTACATACATATACATACATATAAAAACGTAAGTTGGAATATGAGTATTTTCGTTGTCAAAAAATTCTCAGAACCACAAGGAAACTGGATTTACTTCTAACTGCTCTGTGATAATCTGGTTGAGTGGGTTGCCAGAGATTTTTGTTCGGGTATCTTTGATTTGATCGCCATGTGTAGAATTCTCCCTTTCGTTCTTCTTGTTTATTTCTACATCTCTCTTTCATTCTTTACTTCTCCTTCTTGCTCTACTCTAAAGAATTCAGAGAACTTATATTTTGGTGAGCAAAAGGGTGACTTAGCCCCCCCCCCCCTCCCTTTCTCTCTGGTCTACCGGTGCCGATGATCCTGTTATACTCGTTGTAGCCCCAAAACCCTGACGGGTAGTTCCAGCTCTAAGGAATGAATCGGTTTGCCATCTTTTCGCGCTAGAATGACATAAGAACCATGCACCGAGATAAAAGAGAAGAGAAAATTGCCATGAAAGGTGCAATTAACGACGGGAAAGGTTCTGTTATGCAGCGAACAGCCTAACGAGATAATCGCTGGCATTTGGGCCCGAACATTTTCCTCCCAAATTCCCACTGCAACTGTGAAAGTTGGTTATCGCCGATCAGATGATAAGATGCAGCCCTTCGTGTGCACGTGCAGGCATCCGCAGCGGTTGCAAAAAGTAGACTAATTGTGTTATTCGTTACTTGCACACGCCGAAGTTAACTTCCGTTTCGGTTGCTGGCGATGTGGCATCCTCGGTGGCGGAATGGTAACTGTTGCCGTGAGTGGCGTTGGGCTTAAAATGTCATCGAATTAAAAATTACAATGGGTGTCATCATTCGTGGACTTACAAGCTACCATGTGTCGTCAGGCTTTAAAATTGTGTTTTTAGTTATTTTACGTAGCTTTTCCTACCTCTCCAAGCTAATCACGTCGATGAGGCAGATGAATTGAATTGATTTGGTGTTTTAAGTCCACTTTATGCACAGTAAGGCAAATTGGGACTGGGCCTACAGTTTATAGTGGAATCCGAACCACTATGTGCCTCCACCGGGTATTGAACCCGGGACCCCTTGATTACAAGGCGACGACGCTACCAATACGCCAGCGGGGAGGCCCAGATGAGGCAGATGATGAATTGATGAAGGAACAAATGTCATGCCTTATCCAGGATTCGAACGTAGAACCACTAGCTTCTTAGCGCGATATGGAAACTGCTGGTACCGTCCAAAAATAAACGTTCCTTTTTGGATAACTACGTATTTTGGTGGTGAAGAAATTTTACCAGCTTGAACTGTGGACATCCAAAGTACAGGGCATATCTATTACACCCCCTCTTCTATTCTGATTAGCAGTTTCCCTTCCATCCCATTGCTTTCCAGTTCCATAAAATTCACTACGTAAACTTGGAATGATAATAAAAATAATCATTTAAAAAATGCTTAAGACTATACTAAACAAGCAAGTAGTGTTCCGTTTAATAACTTATTATCTTCATAGTTTTCTTTAGTGTCCTTGTTCTATTCATATCGTGGTTTTCTTTACAGTTCACACCTTTTGTCCCTGTTGTAATTTTGTTTTTCATTTCAGATACCATTCTCGTGATAGGCTATTGCGTCTCACTGAACAAGTGAAGTGGTTAAGATGATGGACCAGTATTCAAAAGGTTGCAGGTTAAACTTCAGACCGGGCACCCTTCACTTTTATTGTTTTTTCTTTCCATTTTGTCCCGTAATCTTCCACATTGCGGTAAACCTAAGCAACTTTTCAACAACGACAAGTCATCTCGCTTTTCCATTCCATAAGGAATAGTTTCAGTTCCATGTAAATTATACGGCTCTACTTGCTGGTTTTTGTCAGCTCTTTCTCTGCAAATCGTTTGCAATTCTGCAACTGGGTGGAAAATTACAGTGAGACTTTGTATCCTTTAAGCTCGAACCATCACATTCTAAGAAAGTACCAGACTCTCTATTATATAATTTGTGTAATTGCCCTTTTCATGCTCAGATTCCAGTCGCCCTGACAGCCACAATGCAGGGTGGAGCCATTTCCTCCCTATATTTTAAAGCAATTTTAACTAATAATGGTTCCCGCAGACCCACGCGTATAGTTTCATAAAACCCACGAGGAACGTAAAAACTAGAGATAATTGCAATGTCGATCTCATATTCCCACATGCTCGTCTTACTCCATATGTAAGGTGTTGCTCTTCGTTAGTGATGGTACTGGGACGGGACTTAGCATGGTTTTACCTCATCTCGTTTCAATTTTAATTTTTGTTTTAAGTCCGTTTTATACAAATATAAGGTAATCGATAATGGACCTACAGCTTAATGTAGGATCTAAACCACAGTTAATAGGCATCGAATCCGGATCGTTACCACTACGCCATCGGGGAGACCTTGTCTCATCTAGCGAATAAGAAACCTTGTCTCGCCTTTGTCAACTCCAATCTCAATCTTGACTTGATTTTGAAAATGATAAATTGTACAAAATGTTAAAAACATACTTGGTACACTGCTCAGTACATATAATGAGACAGCCACTATCTTCATTGTCCGAATAAGTCGCATAGTAGGCGAATATTTTTATTTGATTTGAATTTTGTTATTTAGTGTCTCTTTTTTCCACTTTTGGCTAATCACGACGAAAATTGATGAATTTGATTTGATTTGATTTATTTTACTTCGCTTTTTGTGCCACTTTTGGCTAATTTGCGATGATGGAGATGAGTGATGATATGATGAAATTGATGAATGGACACTCACAAATATCCCTGCCCAGGCCAGTATTCGAACCCGGTACCCCTGGCGTCGTAGCGCGATGTGCTAACCACTCCACCACAGGGGCCGGCGAAAATTAATGAACGGACACTCACAAGGAATATCTATTCCGGGATTCGAACCTGGGATCCCTCGTGCCATACGCGCTATGCTAACCACTCCGCCACGAAGGTCGGCAGGTGAAATTTTCATCTCGCTAACATTCTAATTTGCTGAAGTCTCTTTTGGGCAGCGGGTTTCGATCTCGTTTCGAATTAACCGAACTGTGGATATGCATGCAACCTGTCACCTCGTGTGGGTTAAATTGCAGCACATGCCAGTATTTCATTGGCTTGTTTTCATGTGACACGTTACACATGGAAGAGTGTCACTTCAATGTCAAGGTACTTGAATCTATCGAAGTCAAAACACCTTACGTTAGGACATTCCTAATCACAATAGTCAAAAGCTGTTTCAATGATATCAATAATTCTCACATTTTGTAGACAAAATAAACATTATAAATACGTTCTACCCATAGGCTTGAAAGTACGAAGAGAAGTAAAACATAACCTTGGAATTATTTCAACGGCTAAAACTGAGAAGGGAAAGAACATTCAGCAGTCTACACAAGCTGGTATTCACCGGATTTACAACAGTTCACTGATGGAGGAAATGAGTGACACAGACTCTCCATTTTTCTCAACAAACGGAAGCCACGCCCCTTGTTCGCACTCATACCGGAGAGGCACTGTCGGAGGTGTCCACTACATTCCTCTGCATAAGCGACGCGATCTGTAAGTAACGGCCACACATAACGTTACATTAACTTCCCGTTTTGTCTTTTCCCCTCGGTTGATCAGCGGGCATAATTGAATGCAGTTTCCCCAGAAGTGTAAATAAGAAAATTCAAACAGGTCTAATACCATACATGTCAATGTAGTGATCTGCAAGCCATATTTTATGCACAGATAAGCTATTCTGGATTAGAACCAATGGTCTGTCCCCCCACTGGGAACTGCAAGAAATGTTGATTTCACAAAAAGAAAAGTTCTTCGGACGCAACGTGCGAGACATGAAGCCTTCAAACACAAAAAAAACTCGCGCAAGTGGTCCAGGAAGAGCTAATCAAACCGCTTCGTCACGAATAAACACATCACAGAACAAGCTGAGATGAGAAACATCAAGAAGAAAAAGGTGACGTAATGACTTATCGAAATGACGGTGTTTCGGATCTCAGAAAATGAAAGAAAAACTTGGATCTTCCTGTTTAGGTGAACGAGCATCGCACGGAACGAAGCGTGCGACCTTACTCCAAGGGCCGACAATGTCACGACTCAACAAAGCAAACCGATTATTTCACCTGCTTCTCCCTCAATTCTCAAGCGATCGAGGATTTTTTTCAGCACTACGTAACATGGAACTACATCGAGGAAGTACAACAGAAATTTCACTCGCTCTAGTTTATTTTATAAACCAAGTATACTGTGAACATTGAGCGAATTCTGTGGCTAAAATCAAATGTAATTCTTACACTACCTTAAGGAGACCGAAAAAAAACAGGTAAGTTCACCAGGGAATCTACAAAATAGCAAAGTTACGTTTCTCAAACCTTAACGCCACGGCGCCATCAGCAAAAAGTGGAAGAAAAGCGAAGTAAAATAAACAAAATGAAATCAAATCTTAACGATTATGAAGATACAGTGCCCATGAGTGTGTGTGTATTTCAGAAAGTAAAGAAGGATAAGAAAATGGAGAAAAGGCATTATCTCCTGAGCAAGCAAGAAAAAACAAAAACACAAACACACCTTTGTGTCTGAAGGGACGATAAAATGGTGGATATTGGTGAATTCCGAAACGTCGAATCGTGCATCTGCAATGCTGCAGCCTGCATACCAGTGAATTCAAGAAAGTGGTTCCATTTTTAATTGCCCCTTACAGAAATGGAACATGTTGAACAATTTGCTCTATCAATTTAATTTACAGCTTTAAACTTTTGTTTAGCTTATCTGCGTCCACGCCGATAAGCGCTAATGCTAACCGTTACACCACGAAGACTAGCTCTTGATATTTTAGTGTCTTAGGTTGATGTGCTCGTTGCTTTTCCTGAACACGATTATTGACAAGTAAGAAGTTTGTTCTGATAACGGTGACGCAAGTGTTAAACAAAAGTAACCCAGCTATCTACAAACACATGACCGGCACGCTTATTGACATTATGATAGCTATTAAATGGGTGTATCAGCTGGCTGTGGGCAAATGTATGAATTGCGGTATAGGCTACTACTCGTAAATATTAGATATCTCAACCCTCAACTAACTTTATTCTTAAGCAGAGAAATAATTTATCAAAATGTTTCTTCCTATTCGATGAATGCAACGAGTGAATTTTTAAAGCTTTTTAGCTCAGGTATTACAATAGAATAAAATGTGCGAAACGAGGAACAGTCCTGTGAGCAAACCATCGAAACTATTGAAAACACACTGTAGTGACAGGAGTGAATGATGAGCACAAATATAAAATTTACTCTAGTCACCCACAACATTACAATTTTGATATAAAGAAAAGCATTAGTAAGAAAGTGGTTCTTAGACAAGCACGCCATGTGGCAGCTTCTGTGACGGGATGGATAACGTGACGTGCCATGAAGCCAAGAGTTCGAGCCCAATAGTCTCTTTCATAAATTCATCCTGCAGCCTCATCGTGTGATCACCTAGGAGTAGTAAACGACATAAAATCACCAAAAGAGAAATAACACAAAGCGAAACCAAAGGTTCCTGGTTCAAATCGCAAGCAGAATATGCACATTTGGGTGTGTATTAGCAATCGTCATACCTAAAAGCATGGTAAAAATGAAGCAGCATCTCAAACACAAGTCGCTATTCATCAAAGGATCAAAAGGCACCTCATAAAACATGTTAGCCAGCCTCTGTGGCGGAGTGCTTAGCGTAGAAGATCTTAGATTCGAATCCGGAATAAGGCATGGGTATGTGTGTAACATCAAATATTCCATCAGCTCGGTCTTTAATCTCGAAGCTAAAGACTTAAGGAATCGAGGTAAAAAGACCAAAATAGAATCAAGAAACGTTAGAAGTGATGTCTCACCTGAGTCATGGCATTCGCAATCTTCCATGCACTCCTTGCACGCAGACGCCGCCCTAAGCGTGAGTTCATAGCAGCACGTGGTGAGCGGACAACACATAGCGGAGCGTGACGGCAAGGTAAAGGCAGCGACGAGTGACGGAACGCCTGAGTCACAGGAAGTGATTGGTGTGTTAACACACGCAATGAGAAGCGCCCTGATAACTTATCGCTCCCAGTTTGATTGCTCTTCAATCCAATCTTATCAATTACTTATGTCTCTTCCAGCTTCCTTTAATTGTTTCTGCTTAGTTGCATATCAATTACCCTAAGCTCGAACTTGGCGAGTCTTCAGCTCTCGCCTCATGTCCATCAGCGACCATGGGTACTAGGTTCGATTCCTGGGCGATTGTGTGCATTCCATTGGCTATTTCCTCATTGTCGGGACCAGGGGTTGAAAAACCTTTTCAAGCACCAGCCCCTTTTTCTCAGGAGCCATTTTTTTTACGCAAATATATACGGTGTATGAAAGGTATGAATCCAACTAAGATAAATTATTAAATATGATCTTAAACATTTAATTTATTAATTAATAGAAGATTGGATTAAAAGTAATTAATTCTTGCGCTGGAGTGGCCTTCCCTACCATATCACCGCAGATTTTAAAATTCGGCTACCAACATCGTAGAAATTTATCATGGCTAGCAAGATTGCAGATTTTTTTAGTAGCATGTTTATTGTTCTGATTTAATTATACATGTGATTTTCCATAAGCGAACTCGAAATATTAAAATAACATATTTTTTTTAGAACTGAATTTGAAAATTTTCAGGCGCCATGGAGACCTGTATTTTTCTACCCCTGGTCGGGACTAACCTACATTGGCAGAAAAGTGGCGTACAATAATCGAAATTCAACTAAATCGGGAATGTACTTAGTGGGAGCATAAGTGCGACTAGACAGATTTATTGGGAACTAAAGGCACCGCAATTTCGACCCGCATTCATAAGTCAGTCTGTTTAATATAGTCCTGTTTTCATCTTCTGCTTCTTACCAAGCAAAGGAACTGATACCAAGACTACGACGCATCTGTTCTTAAAAACAACACCAACACTATACCAGTCCCGGTGTGTGAAATTGAAAATAATAATAAATTGATAACGTTGACGATCCAGACATTGTCCTATTGGCCTTCCAGACTGAACAGAGTTAACGCCCGTGCTTAGCAAACACTGTATCAGCAATGAGATGCTAAATTTGACTTATGGCATGAACTTTTACTACATCTACGAGACGAATACGAGAGGAGCCACATGCATGAAGAAATAGCTGACTGCATAAGTAACGAAGAGCTCGAGATGTCAAGATAGGGGGGGCCAGGCCCTCTTGCGCTCAGACACTGCCTCAAGAGGATCCAGGTCGTGATGTGCGCGGGTCGTACTTTGAATAACATGTTGCGACACTTGGAGACGCATTATCCGTCCTCGCCAGACGCGACAGAATTAATTAGCACGATATGTCGTGACCTGTGCAAGTTCAGCACGTTACGAGGACCCTCTTCCGGGTCTCTGTACATTTTCACCCAGCAAAGGACCAAGACAGAAATGTTGAAAACTTTTGTCTTGTTGCATTACTGCAACCGTACACCCAATAAACCGCTTTACTTGATAAAATATTAATATACAAAACTTAAGACACTGTCTTCCTTCTTTCCAGCTAGGATTTTCCCACGAACGGAGGATTTTAGAGCCACAAATGATTGGAAAGTGAATACGGGAGAAACCTCTAACAATGTGCAAGAAATTGGGAAATTAGACGTCATGCATTAATGCGTTATACCAATGCTTGTTTCTGATTCAGTGTTGCTTCTGTTTGTCGTCTTTACATTAACTCGCTGAACGCAATTGAGCTAAAAAGTGTAAGAGCTTTTAAGTTTCATTAATAATAAAAAGAGAAGATGCTGCTCTAAGATGTATGTCTTGTAAGAGTAATTGATGTGCTTTTAAGAAGTGTGTGTTGTTTCAACCAAAAACAATACATACACCCAGTGGAGGCGATTGGGTTCCAAAACTGGGGGGGGGGGGGGCGTTCCCAAAACTAGGGGGGCAAGAACAGTTTACTTTTTCATGGTACATAAGGTTTAGCATAGTGCGGAGGCAAAAGTGGCAAAAAGTGGGGGACAACTGCCCCCCTAATCGTCGCCACTGCATACACCTACAACTTCATAAAAACAGGCCAACTAATTCTTACAACACAACACAATTGCTAATTGTTTATAAACACTGCAATTAATGACCATTTATTTACCTTTTTTTAGTATTTATTGTATGTGGTTGGTTGATTGTTGTTTTAAGTCCACTTTATGCACATACGCTTATCGGAATCGGACCTACAGTTTAAAGTGGGATCAAACCACTGTGCAATGTGCCTCCACCGGTATCGAACCCGATACCCCATGATTACAAGACGACAACGTTACCACTAGGCAATCGGAGAGGCCCTATTTCTTGTTTGTGAGAAATAACGAAATTTTAAGGTGGAAAAGTGAAGGAAATTGACGTACAAGGAAATTTCCCTCTGGGTCAAGAACACCACTCTTTCAAGTCCAGGGAGGACAAGGGCCCATGGCTTTGCATTTGCTTATGTTTTTCGTTTTGTAGTCAGCAGACAAAGTGAAGTATCACTTTTGCTGTCCAATTGATACAAAACAATGAATTAATCAAATCTGTGTCATACGTGAAATTCAATCAAGGCTGGTACAGAGAGGACATTCCTTGAGAAATCTACATTTGAATGATAGTTCTATTTGGTTATCTATGGATGTCGATTTTGTGCAAATACTTACATATACATATATAATTCTTGTAGCATTGGTAGCTGGCGTGTTACACGCAGACAGATTTTATCTTCATTTTATATTGCTAGAAATGTGAAGAGGTTTTCATTTTTTTTAATGAGCCCCATCTGAAGGTCTAGTCTAGCTACGGGCTTTATTCTACTGTTTTTTTTTCGGGGGGTGGGGGCATTCGACTGCTTTGGTAACCTCAAGCAAAACGTTACATCACTTCAAACTCAAAGCTCTCTCCTAAGACTTGCTCCATCTATCTCTTAACTACCTGAATTAAACATTCATTTCTTTCCTGCCATCAAACATTCTCTGGCTGACTCGACAAAAGCAACCAATTTGCATATTCACCCAAAGCTACAAGAGGTACAACCGCATTTTCCCATTCTCTCTCTCTTTCTTCAGAACAGTTGAATCTGGCTTTCTCTCTTTCAGGACATGGGTGTCAAAATCCAGATCAGCCCATTCGGTTGTAACAGTCAAGAGGTAATCCAATTATCATCGTTCCAGCACTCAGTCATACCACACACAACACCCATCTCGCCGTCCAATCACCAAGCAAACCACGAAGCGTAAGAAAAATCAGCCATAAAAATGAAAATGATGTTTCCTTAAGGGGAGAAATTAAGTAGGTTCAAGGCCGAAAGAAAAGGACGACTGGCAAAACCGGCCGCATGAATGAAGTCACGTGACGCTGAGAGGTGCAATTGCGGTCGCATCGCATCCTGACGCAACGAAAGCGTTTTCTTCTTGATTCTCTTGTAGAGGTCTCGGTCTGTTGCTGCCAACGAATTTCTGCGTGTGGGGGTGAGACGGTAACCTCCCCAACGAAACATCACGTAGCAAGAAAAACGGTCAAACTGCGTGCGGATTGTTCTCGTTTGACAAAGCGTGACTCTTTATCTTCCCCCTAAACGACGAAGTTCTTTACATTTAGCCAGATGCCAAAAGACTGACGCTGAAAGAACGCAAGAGTCAACGAATTCAATACCTCTTCATGGGGGATGCGTACCTTCGAGTTGATCCCGAACTTGCTGTAATATACAAATCCAGTTTTTTCATGAAGCTAAGAACATGCCTTTGTTCCCTATTTCAAAAGATGAGGTTATATATCATAGGTTGTAAATCATATTAGTTCAACTTTATAGTGAGTATCTAAACTGAAAACTATATTTTGAGCTAAAATTGAACACTTCAAACATTATTTTTCGTAGTTTGTCTGCTTTAAGATTAGATATTAGCCAAAAGTGATTTTTTTTAAAAAAATACAAATACAGACATTCTTATCGGGCCTCCGGAATCGAACCCAAGGTTCGTTGATTACAAGGCGACAGCGTTAGCCAATACGCTGTCGAGAAAACGTTCGATATTTCTTTCAAATAAAAAGAATAAAGTTATTCACTCATATTGCTCTTTCTCTATTTTGGTTATTTTACGTCGCTTTTCTACCTCTCTAGGTTAATAATGGTGATCCGATGGTATGAATTGAACGGACAAACATATACGCCTTACTTGCACTCTACATAAGCTACTTGGTTGCCATCAAATGTGTAACTGAACATCTAATCGTGTAACAAAACACCATAGATGATGATGAACAACGCCAATCCCGAATTAACACTAAGGCCACGCTTGCTTGCATTTTACACCACACTTTTTGTACTGCAGGATTCGAACTTAAAACCTAGAACCCAAGCAAATACTAGTCACTCCGTCACAGATGATATGTGCCTTTATACCACAAAGATACATAACAGTGTTGAGGTAGGACCTCATATATTCCCTGTCAATCGTACTGGAGGTGATGATGCAATAAGTAGCAAGCTACAGTCACTTCACTTCTATCTCTTCCTAGCATGCATCATGGTATAATCAAAGTAGGTTCCGCAGCCACTTCTGCAGGGACATCGGCGGACAAATTTGCAGCCGAGACCACAACCCGGAAGCCTAACCCTGGTTCCCTGCTCGACAATCCATCACCTTATCGAATTCACCATTGCAAAAACTACCTGATTGAAACATAATATGTAGTCCAAATAACAGTATATACCGAAACACCACAATTTTTATTATTATTACATTGATGATCAATGCATCACCGATGTAAAGTGAAACCTTTAGAGGGCTTTCAGTAGTTTACCAATAAATCGTAACGTTTCTCTCTGCTTTTTTTTCTGTATCGTAACGGATTACCATGAGTTACACGGACTCTTGTAGGCAGCTGAGTGCAGAAGCTAAACTTGACACCAAATATACAATCTCTTTCAGCCCGTTTAGGTTTCCCATGACATTCAAACAGGTTACAACAACAGTCGCTGGAAGTAACTGTTCGGCAGCAACACAAAAAGAGAAACAACACTCGCAAAGTAAGCGAAAATGCAATAGTACTGGAGGCAATCGGACATATCATGTTACCCTCACTAACTGTTGCTTAGATCCTCACGAAGAATAACATCCTCCCACCAAGTGCTGGAGACAGATCGCACTTGGCACCGGAAGAAATGTGGTAAGATGCAGTAACATTAGCAGAGTAGTTGCTGCTACTAATCACGTATGAAAATAACACCTTCGTTTGCGCAGGTTGACACAGACAGGAGAAGGTTTCTGTTCCTGTTCGAGGAATTCAATCCTGGCCTTTGATCTGTTACCTTGCATATATATATATATATATATATATATATATATATATATATATATATATTTATTTATTTTCATTGTGGTTTCTCATTCTCCTGAATTTTGCCATATTTATTAATCGTAAATATATCAGTCATTTCCCTCCATTACTTTATATGCATACCATAGCTACTTTGTTTTTCCAATAACCGATCTTTCCCAGGGAGTGAGTGGTGTGTCCTTTTTGGATAGAAAACTGCATGTTTGGAGTCTAACGGGGCTCTGAGACGTGGATCTACACCCAGTGAAATCCCGTGAGCCTGTCTCTGTGCCGAGTGTCCCGGTAGCCTGAAAAACTGCTTTTATCACAGGCACGGTAATTTTAGCTTTCTGATATGTTTTAAACTGTTATTGGTAAGGAGTTTTACGTATCTGCATAATATTTTTGTCAGAGACATTATTTGTTAACTTCATTTGCTAACCAAAAAATTGGTTTTGTTGTATTAGGTAGAAGTTGAAAATAACACAGGTGATGATGCGCATATGATCTTTCTAATAATCAAATCTACAAGCCTTCAGCACTAATTTTGTGTAAGGGTATTTCTCTGCGTGAAGCATCTTCTTGAAAAAACTAAAATTTATTACATAAATAATGGTTGTTGTTGGTGGTAGTGGTAACGGGCTACCTTGTTTTCTAGATCAATGCCAAAATTTGAGGGGGGGAAGAAAGTAACAGCCTTCTACCCTAATGCAGCTTTCTTTACCTTCTAATTTTTTTGTCCAGATATGAAATTTGCAAAAAATATATATTATATAAAAATAATTACTTAAAAAAATGCAGTTTTCATCAGTCCATTAAGGATTTGTGTTATATAAAACGTTTTGGATTCTTGTGGGGAGAGGGTACCAGCATCAGTTGAAAAAAAACATCAATCAAGCCTTGTGATGTATAAAAATCCTGTAAATTTGATTCACATTTTGTTTAGTAGAACAAATATTATTTACAGTCATCATAACATTTTGAGTGATGCTTGTGGAAAATGCTTCTTGTGAAGAAGCTCGCCAATTGTGCTCGCGTCACTGAGTGAAACACAGAACCCACGACCACCCCGACTAAAGCCGAGTGAAATCATCATCGGAAAACACAGAAACTGCAAAAATAATAACACAAATAAACATTCGGCACCTGGCCAACGAATTCATTGTGGGTGCTGGTCGCCTTTCATATACCGGCATGTGCATTTGTATCGTTAGCCCGTGCCATATGTCCGTTGCCCCTATCAATCGTTCCCCCAGGCCTCGAATAATGACGCATAGCCCGAAGAAGGGTGCGGGTGAATTGTGTAGGGGCAGTGATGAGTCGCTGGGCACGCTTCAACCGTCGCTGAATGACGCCAAGCGCACGGGGACCTAACATCTGCCACGTGCCTCAACCAGGTGCCGATTAGACCACGACAACAAGTACCCAGGTGGACGCTTACCCATATTCACTCGCAGCGTTTGCAACTCTGCAGGAAAATCTCAACATGGCACGGACCCAGCCTTTTGCTGGTCTTGGTTAGGAACCGAACATTGAGAGAGAGCCACCATATTCGGGAAATTCATTGTCACGAATGAATCACGAAGTCGGGCCTGTTTAGTGATGTATTGGCAGTGCTTTCACCTTGAAATCACGGGGTTCTTGGTTCGATCCCCGGTGGAGGCACCTTGGTTCGATCCCCGGTGGAGGCACAATAGTTCCATCCAAGTTTAAGCTGTAAGTTCAGTCTCGATCAGCCTATATGAGTATAGAGTGAACGTAAAACAAACTTACTTTTTACAATCAAGAAGCTAATGACACATATCTATTGATATACTGATATTCAAAGAACAGGTTGATAGGGTTCAGATTCTCATTAAAATTACATATCTGGTCTTAATTAGTTTCTGCGCGCAATTAGAATGTTTATATGAAAAATCTCAATTTCTTGACAAGTAACAATGTCTGGAACGCAGAACCTCTGGTTTTCCTAGCACACAGCAACGGTTAGATTATGGAACCGCTGAGTCCTGATCAGGAATTGAACCCAGTCCACTGCATTACAAAACTAGAGTGTTCGTTAATGTCGCGGACGTCTGTGCAAGCGAGTTGGTAAAATATTACCTCTCTTTCAGTGTATAAGAAAAGAGGAAGCAAAAACGGACACCAAAAATGAAAACTTCACAGGTGGAAACACTGGTCCTCACCCAGCCTCCATCACGCATGAAATATATGATGCCAGGGTGCTAGCGAACATATGGGGGAATTTCTTCCACTGTCGCCCTGCCCCCTCGCAAAGACTCTTTCGCCCGCTTCTATTCAATCGGCGACGGGAGAAACTTTGTAAAGCTTGGAAAAAGGTAAGGCTTTGTCGGGACAACGGTATTCAGAACCAAACGTCCCACGTTAGCTTTACACTCTATGGGTCAAGTAACAGCACTGGTATCCGCAAAAACGTCAGGTATATTCACTGTGTATTTGTACCGAAACAGTTTTTCTGAATAGGTGGTACAGTTGTTGTAAAAAATAGTTTGCAGTTCCAAGAACCGATATTTCGCTCACGTTTACCCTTTTCATCATTGTTTACTCTTAGAATGGCACAGCCTCACAAGGTATTCCACCAGATATATTTTCAGTGAATATCGGGTTGTCAATCTATAAGGACGTAAATAGGAATTGTAGGTTTCCTGCCGACGTGATTCGAACAGGTGTTCTCGGGTTAACAGCCAGGTTAAATTGGAGTTAGCTTCCGATTTAACCTGGCTGTTAACACGAGAACACCTGTTCGTATAAGGATGCAGTCTTAAGATGTCCTATTCAATTTTCTTCAATTACTTTCACTAATCTATATGATCGCGCACGACCAACAATAATGTCCCCTATTTCTTTCTATGTCGGTTATTTTAGGTCGCTTTTCTCTCTTGGGTTAACAGGGACGATGGAGATGAATAAAGAACTGATGAAATTGATGATGGGACAAACACAAAGATGCATCTATGCCTAGTCCAGGTTTCTAAACCTGGGACCTCTGGTTTAGAAGCTCGTTATAATGACCTTTTTATTTTTTTTATATTTTTCGCCTAATTATCATTCTACCTCATCGCCACTATTCAACAGAAGTGAAGAAATATCGTCGTAAAATAACAAAATACAAATACGAGCAATGGTCTAATGACTACCAAAAGCTTGTTTGTTAAGACCAAACGAGATTTTCACCAGTTAGGTTGCAGATGCGATCTCTGTTCAGTATTGACCTAGACACTAAAAATAATTTTAATTTAGGTCAACAGGCTTTATTTGAGCCTTGATTTTTTGCTTAAAGGTACCAAATATTATTGTGATTGTACACAAAACCGTAGTAAAATTCGCCTTCCGTAAGCTGACGTCTCTAAGTTTCTTAAATTAATGATCTGAGTAAGCAATGCCTCTATCGAAGATAGTCTCGAGTTTACCTACCGTTCAGGCGATCGATGGTTCGAGATCCGAAAACATACTAAAGGGTCCTGAAACGCGACTCGTAACGATGTACATCCACCCAGAATAATAGAAATACAACTCTTCTCCCCCTCTCTCTTCCCAATCAGAAAGACTGGCGTGTGAACATAAATATTGGCTTCCGCCTCTCTTTCAGTCTGTGAGCAAAATCACTTTATGATGTAGCTTGTTATGTAGTCATGGGCCTTAGCGTGCTGCAAATCTGATTACACTGCAACTGCGCCGTCTTACGAGAAAGCCAATGAACATATAACGTGTGAGATCATTACGAGATACAGGCAGAAAGATGTCACTGATGGATGCATCCATCCAATAAATTAGCAGCAGACGGAACCACTCTTAACTGTCAGTCTGGATTATGGGGAACACTACTTTCGCCACGTTTTAAATCATTCGTACTGAAATTATGGGACCAAGTAAGATTTAATTGTTTGATTTAGTTTATTTTACTTCGCTTTTCTGTCACTTTTGGTTAATCACGAAGATGAACGTGCGTGATTATATAAAATTTATGAAGGGACACTCACAAAGAACACCCATGTCCAGGCCAGGATTCGAAACCGGGACCTCTGGCGTCGTGCTAACCACTCTTCTACGGAGGTCTGAACACCAAATAAGCGTCAGCGCCATCCTTATATGGGAGTTTAGCATACCATGGTAGATCTGTCCATTGATCTCCAACCATAGACGACAATTGGATCTGGAACCTTGAGATACAGATATGTGAAACTTAACTTGCACCAATTATAATTGCCAGCCAGTATTGTGAAGAGCATTCAAAGTTAATTATTCTTCCTGATTAATTTTGAATGGTTGGACAGTAGTTGAGTTAATAGAAGCTAATTTCCAGTAAAACTTTGGTGGCCGGAGCGTGATGCTGCTCACACCACCTCCACTAAAGGAGGGGTGGAGAAGATTAGGTGCCCCAATCACTATATATAGCTGGACTTGTACAGCCACGTGCCCAAGGGGCGTTGACGCTTCTCGCATAACTATCCAGGGAAAGTTCACTGGAGTTATACAAAGATGGAAAACAAGATTTCTGACCACCTAACCGCTGGGAGACTTGTCAGGGCATACTGCGAGGAAGACTTATTTTTGGCTGATTGTCCTCTGACAACAACACCCATATTAGCTACTAGACCGTCACCATGCTCAAACCTAAAAGGAAGACGTGACGAAACAAACACGAAATATACGGAAGAAACGCACTATCTTGCAATACCACTCTGCACGGACAACATGGGATAAGATTAAAAAAAAAGCCCTCATGATAAATGACAAGGGAGAACTTGAGGTAAGATTAGCCAAGCCCGTCGTGACGAAATAGCCACTGCAGCTTTGGAAGACACGCAGACCGGTTTGCTCATCATAGGGCACATTTTCACATTTAGCATGTCACGGAATCTTCCCGAAAAGAAAGAATTTAACAATTCGCCGTCTTGGTTCTCAGAAGCCTCACAGTGTATAATAGCATTACGTGCGCTCCTTGTATTAATGACCTTGAATAACCTTGAACTTCTAGGAGGCGGGTTTACACGAAACGAGAAATGGTAACGTGCTATGTTCTTGCTTCTTTTCTTCTGTTTGTTTTGTTTCAGGGTTGTTGTTTTTTGTCTGTATAGCACAATAACATGGATTCTGGGGAAAAGAGTTACACGTATTGTTCAAGGAAGTTCAAGGACCTCATTGACTATTTGTTAACCTGAGAAGGGAGGAGCACATAAAACAAATTAACGTTTCCAGAAACTATCACTACATTAGAAAAACTTCCTATTGTATGGGTAACATCAAGTTTTTTTTAATGTCCATTCTCTGAACAGTACGAAGTAGAACAATCATTAATATTGAGTTTGAGTTTATTTTTAAATTCACTTTATGTACAGAGGTAAATAGGGACAGGATCTACAGTTTAAAGTGGGACCCGAACCACTGCGCAATGTTCCTCCACCGTGAATTAAACCCAGGACCCACTGATTACGAGACAATTATCAGTGTTGCATGCTAACAAAAAAGTTCGTACAATGAAAAATACCCACATGCTAGTTTTGCAGTTATAATCCAATTTCTATGTCCGACAGATCCTTCAAGAGCAAACTAATTTTCAAACTTCGACTTCCATCTACTGTAAGCTGAACTATTCTATTTTCTACATGATAAATAGAATGTAGGCTACGAGTCTATAAATTCCTCGAGACCTAGCGAGGAAAACATTGTGAAGAAAAAATGTTCTTCTTCATGACCTTTCAAATTAGTAAACTCGGAATTTAGCCGCTTGTAAAAATATACTCGTGAAAACGTCATCCTCGCAGAAATGCTCTCTAGCTCTTCATATTGCCTGTTTTCTTACCTCTCTCTTACACACACACACACACACACACACACACTCTCTTATCCTCATCTCTCTGTTTCTATTTCCTTTCCCTATTACGTACCTACAGTTTCTCCTCCCTGTCTACACAGATTTTCCTTCTCTCTTTTCCCCATTTTCTCACTCTTTTAAGTCAATCTCTTTCTTTTAAGTCCCTTTTTCGAAATCTGCTTCCTCTCTTTCGGCATCATCTACATGTCCCCTTTCCAGAGATAACGTGTGTGTGTGTGTGCATTACAAATTGCGTCATCTAAAACCAGGTCCTTGTTTACGCGTACAACGCACATCACTGCTGGAATTGCTTTACTTTGCGGAACGCGTTAGGAGAATCAGGCCGTTTTCGAAACTGTACCACATAGTTTCGAGTGTTACGTGGCTGGGTGGAGGCAAAAGCATCGCTCATTAAGAAAGTGAATAGCCACTGGCTTCCTGCAAATGTATAATTCACTGTTTCAAGGTCACCAACATGGCTTCATCCATGGATCCCTCTATAATCGCACTCTTCATTTGTTTTGCCCCGAGCTTCCAGTTTCGCCCCTTTATCTCGGCATTAAAACGCAGTTACGTGGTTTAATTACACAGTCTGCGTAACAATCAAACATCTGCTGCAACCCTGAATCAGAACTTTTTATTCGCTTTATGGCTCTAGGAACTACAAAGCAATCGAAATGTCGACATTCATTTCTCTCTTTTTTTATTCGTCCTGCCTCGTAACCGGAAAACTTCCGTATAAGGAATATGTATGAGTTCACCTTGAATATTTTCGTTTGTCGATTTATAGCCGCGGAGTGATATATGGTGTAAAAAAAATAAAGAAGAGATTCGTTACTTTTAAAAGCAGTTGAATTCAGCTAATACCAGGCAATCATGTTTTCACACTTCAAAAGAAAAAAAGTGCGTGCACACGAGCATCGTAGCCAAGATTTTTTTTCTCTACGGCCGCTCAGAATAAAAAAACCAGCGTCAACTCAGTATGGTCAGTGGTTTAAATCCATAAACTATCCTGCACTGTGTGAAAGGTGCAAATAGCAATTATGGCTGACGCATCCACTTAATTTTAATATCAAATCAAAGCAATAAACAATTCAGTCCAACGTCTACATTAAATTTCAGAATTTTAATTTGATTCCGCGAATGAACCGAAATTATCAGACAATGAATATATAGTAGTAACGAAACATCTACAGATTTATTGTGAACATTTTCAGTGTTGTAGCATTATAACTGGGAAAGATGCAAATATTAATACAGCCGAAAGAAAAGAAAGAAGCATATAAAAATACCTTGCCCTAGACTCGAAACTACGGAGTCCCGGGTTCGATTCCCGGTGGAGGCACATAATGGTTCGGATTCCACTTTAAACTGTAGGTCCAGTCCCAATTAGCCTAACTGTGCATAAAGTGGACTTAAAACACCAAATCTATCAATCAATCGAAACTACGGCTTCGCTAATCCCTAGACCACAGATTGATTGATTGACTTGTTGTTTTAAGTCCACTTTATGCACAGTAAACTAGACCACAGAGTCAATACTTTTACTTCCATTAGATGCTAGGACAACAAACGTATTCACGGTATTCTGACTGACAATACGCCCAATAATTGCCTCTGCCAATGGCAAGACACTGTGTGTATGTTGTTTATACTCAGTGGCGAACCTCTTATCTACATATCCAGAGGTAGCGTGCGCTACGCCTGTCTATGGGGTGGATGGTCAGCTGATATTGAATATTTTTGTCGATATAGTGAACGTGGAAAGAAAAAAAGTGTCATACATAAATACATACTTGAAAAACGAAGGAGTGAGGGATGTTTTCTAGCTCCAACATATCTCCATATTACAGTGCTCGCCACTGTATACTTTGCGAGTCGACACGAGATCGAGACTGATGTTTATAAATAGAGACGGGACGAAACAGACATTTAAAACTCGAGACGAGACGATGTCATTCCTAAGCCGAAACTCAAGATAGAGTGCAAAAACTAAGTTGTTATCGTTATCTGTAAAATATAGGTCTTTCAATCACCGTCCAAAATTTATGAACATTACACGAAATTTGAAACAATGGCTTTCTAGTTATGTATTGTATATGTACAAGTGCACAAGTGATTATGTCAAATTTCATCCTTCCTAGCACATATCAATACCTGGCAACACTACTGATTACTTGTCAGGCAGTAAGGAAATTTCATACTTGTACACATATCTTAGTTTTCTTTCCGAAAATTCTTCTCTATTCTCCTTTCGTCCCCCGCCAAGAGCAATTGTTCCGTAAATAGAGCTGCACGTGCAGAAGGTTTTTTCGCAGGTTGCGGTCGCTGTTCTCCGAGGAATGTGCTGACATTTCCCTTCCCAAGTCATCAGTCGGTGCATCAATCGCCCGTCCATTTTGCCTTGACACTAACGATCTCCCGAGCTCCACTGTATAATGCCTGTGTCGTGAAATTTGGAGACACGAACGACGTCGTCGAAGTAAATATCTTCCCAATCATCAAAACTTGAAAGCCTCAGCTAATTACAGCGTACTACGAAGCCGGGGATCATTCGAAGCCTTGGTAACCTTGATAGGTTCTGGATTCGAATCACTGACTATGTTTCAGCTTATTCCATCGTCTATTTCATAAGATTATTCATCCTTATCGTCACGATTAAAGTGTCAGAGATTGGGTTGTTTTAGGTCCACTTTATGCACAGTAAGGCTAATCGGGACTGGACCTACAGTTTAAAGTGGGATCCGAACCACTACGTGCCTCCACCGGGTATCGAACCCGGAACCCCTTGATTACAAGGTGACGACGCTTCTACTGCGCCATCGGGGAGGCCCTAAAGTGTCAGAGAGAATGGAAATATAGAAAATGTAATTTTGCCGCGAGTTTAGGGGTTTAGCGAGAATTATATCAAACTGGGGTATGGCCATTGGAGGATGGGAGTGTAAGGTTGATTTAACCTACAATTACCGTATTTTATGAGTATTATAAATCACTGGTCGGGTTATATCTGCTGTTGTTATGATAAAATCCAATTTCGTAACGAGACTATATTCACGGAGGTTTAATTAAACTCTATATGTAAATGAATATATAGCGACAAAAGAACAAGTATAGGGTATGTGTCATGTATGCAAAAAATGGCTCTGGGGGAAATCTAAATCAGCCTCGATCTAATTTCGAGGGTATATGTTCTCGATAACTCAAAACCTCATTTCTCTAGACTTTTATCACGTTTGTGATGTCATTTTCTATCCTCATGTTTCTGTCCATAAATTTCCAAATTTGAGTAGGCAGCCTATTTCACTAATCGAGCAACCTCTGAATTACACGCATAAGATCGAGGACCGTGTGTTCGAATCCATGTTGAACTTTTGGTTGTTCTACCATGCTTTCATGCGTCGCTTCATTGTCAGAGACATTGTTAATTTTTTTTATTTGGCATTTCAGAGGACTTCTCCGATATTCCTCATCAAGGTGTTTAACGTCTAAAAATTTGAGAAGCAAATTAACCAACCAACAACGAATACTCGTTTGTTCACAATCACTGGTATCGTACACAAAAGAGCTCTATAAATTGCCAAATGCCACTGGAACCAAATCTCAACATCCCAAATTCCATAAATCCTTACGCAACACTTCCACCATCTTTAACCACACCATGAAATTGTGACGAGGCCAAGGGCTCTTGTGTGAAGTGGCGGACTACGTACACGCAACACTTAATCGACAAGTGGACGTGGACATACAAAGCGTGGCGAATAGATAATTATTCCTGTCGGTAAACTTCACTCGCACCCAGTTATGCAGAACCAAATTGCTCCTTACGTTAGGAATGTTCAGAGCTCTGCTGCCGTTAACTCCACGATCTGAAAACCTACGAAGGGTGATTTATACGAATTCCTTTGAATCATTAACAGACTTCCGGTACAATTACTTCCACTTCACTCGCCGGAAAATGTAATAAAACAGTTTCGGATGCGCTGAGAGCGATGGCCCAGTATCCAGATCCTGGTAAAACACGTATGTACGTTTATATCACCATACATAATTATTTAATAGTTGATCGCTACCGATATGTGTGATGTATGTGTATGTGAGACTTACATTCTAGGCTACCTACGCTATCCGCGAAGTCCAAAGGCAAAAGAAAAATCGATTAGAAATTGTGCCTGAAATTGTTCGTTTCAATAAGATGGTGTTTCAGGTAACGCTCGAAGTGAGAGGTGAAGCGGATGGATGGCATTCCCCGGTTAGGAAAATTTAAGCAACCATCCTTTCCAGCCATCTCACTGTCGCAATGTTAAACATAAGAACATCCACTCCAGCTAGCCAAAAGGCTCCATCTAATAATTTCTACTTCAAGCGTCCAAGAGTCCATTCAGATGGTCTTTGGGTTTCTTCAACCTGGCTTCTTTCAAGATTAAGCGAAAGCACCATAGACATGTAGCATTTGGACCATGGGCGTAACTTGAAGCCAAACTCTGGTGGGTTGAATGGAATCACACTTGCGTCTTAACTTTGGGACAAAAGTATCCTTAAGTTCAAAATTGATTAACCTGAAAGTTTTGACCCCGCCAAGTTACGCCTATGATTTTCGACTACTTATGTTTTGTAAAAGCTGGGCCTCTATATTTTATTTCCGAGTTCGACGTTTCCATGTCTATGAACATGGGTCCAGAGAAATAATAATATCTATTTTGTCACTGCCGATTTAAATTTTTCAAATTAAAAGTACAATGCCTTTTCACTTAAAAAATCCCAAAACATGAACGAGCACGAACCCCATTTCCAGCATTTTTTTTTCCAATTCGAATATTACAGTATTGTAATCTAGCCCAGATCTTGAACTCGCTTGCGGTGGATGTCTTATCTGTTGTGTACGTTAGTATATGTTCTCTGAATATGTATCGATGGTCTTAGTAGTTTCACCTTAATCCGCCCACGATATTTACATCATATCTAAATTATATCCGTTCGCAATAATTATATTTCAGGTTCGATTCCCGGGTTGGGTGATCTAAGGTTGGAATTTTTTCGACCTTGTCTCTGCATAAAGCAGCTCTGGGGCTCACCCAGCCTCGAATCAATGTGTACCTGAGGGGATGAGGGGGTAAAGGCCTAACCCCACATCCCCAAAATGTGCCTTCATGGCACGGTGCTATATGCACGGGGAACTTTGCCTTATCTTACCTTTGCCTCCTGGCAAACCGTAATTTAGAAGGAATTTGTTTGTTTTAATTGTTTTAAGTCCACTTTATTCACATAACCGGGACTGGGCCTACAGTTTAAAGAGAGATCCGAAGCACTGTACAATATGACTATACTGGGTATCGAACCCGAGACGCCTTGATTACAATCCGACAGCATTACCACTGCACCATCGTTGAGGCCCCCTAATCTACAAGGAATCGGACACGACACCCACCCTTTGGTTACAAGGCCACTACTTCACTGGAAAGTGTAAAAAATAAAGCTGAATGCCACCTTAGTTTAAACCAGTTAGACTTTCTCCCAAAAGCAATTCATGAATATTTAATTAGAAGAAAAGCAGGAAATATAATAAATAAGGTGATGATAAATGTACTCTGTTGGATGAAAGCGAGAGTGCAGAAGTTGATGCAGGAAGCCAGTGAGAGGAGAAAGCATCCACACAGATAGAAACAGAATCTTAATTGGAATACTAAATCAGAAATCCCACTCTCCGTGCCATTTCTAAAGATGGAACAAGAAGCTTGGGATAGGTCAGTGATTAAATCAGGTGGAGAAGCCGTCCTTCACGCCTTGGTGGGTGCACGCGAGGCATAGCAAAGTGCCAAAGAAGTGCTCTTGTACGCTTATGCAACCTGATCTGGTATCCTGCCAAGATCTCAAACGGCATTTGATGCCAGAAATAAGAGAAAAGTGCAAGAAGTAGCGTAGTTTTCTTTTAAGGTGGTGTCAAAAGGTTCTTTACATTTTAAAAAGGGAGATATTAATGAGTGAAGTATGGCTTTTGTTTTAAGTCCATTTTATGCACATATAGGCTAATCGGAAATGGACCTACGGTTCAAAGTGCGGTCCGAACCGCTATATGCCTTCACCGGGCATCGAACCTGGAATCCATAGATAACAAGGTGGCGACGTTACCACTATGCCATCGTCGAGTCTCCCAGGAGAGATTGTGATTTAGTACAACGTACTTCCTAACAACGTTTCCCTGCAATGTGAACTACATCCATCTCCTAATATTATTAGAATAATTATAACAATTATAATGAATAACAACTCTGTACACAATTACAAACTTACATAGCGTACATTCTTAACTGGTTATGATGAAGCTCAGTACCCATTTTCGACTGTTATTTTGACGAATAAATTACAAGTGATCTCATCCTAAAATTAAGATTTTTCCCACCTTTACAAAAAATAAAGTTTGAATTTATTCTCAGGTGGGACTGGGTGCATTTCAAAGTGAGTTCCGAACAGTAGCGTTGGCTATCTGCGGATTCAAAAGAAAGAACGTCACAAAGTACGTACACTACTTGTTCTCTAAATGCTTACAGTTTATTACAGAGGATTCACTGCCCGCCTGCATTGTGGAGCTAACACAATCCTATCTCTTTCGATACACAGATCCTGACCTTGAAACTACCGTCACGTTATTGTTAGGATATGGTTATTTCTGTTTGTAATTTTCTAATCTTGCGTTTCTTTTCTTCCTCTTAAGGCTAGTAGCAACGAAGAGAATAAATGAACACATGAAATTCATGAAGAGACACTACCAAACGACCATGTCGGGTTGGGTGATATGATTATAATAGTAACAATTGTCATTTCCTATCCGACGCCAACATTACTTGATTTGGATAAAATTTTGCGTTAAGGACATATGGAATGAATTATGCATTAAGCAGATCTGATTCCTACAGGTTTTACGTGTAGAAAAATGCGGACCTTAACCACGATGGACGTAACAGTTCTGATCGAATTTTCTATCGCTCGCAAAAGTACCCGGCACTCAACGAAATTCTTATCAGGTTGACGTGTTCGAATTCTGAACACAAAAATTAGTTCCCTTTCATTAACACTGAGCGAGTGTAATGAAAGTAAAAATCATCGTGCAATGTAATGCATTCGCACGAAGCTTCCCGTATATTACGTAATGCCAAGTATGGGTTTTTAAGGTTTCAGTAAAAGCTGCACCGCCCAAAAGACAAGTTTAGTGATGGCATTTCGTTACGGTGTGTTGCAAGACAAGAATGGGAGTTAAATACGGAAAAAAGTTATAATTGGTCCTCGCATGTTGCTTCGGTATTTTAATTATCTGGAGTCTTTTCTCTGCCTCTATCCGTTAATTGCGATGACGGTGGAAGGTGAACTGGCAAAACAGGCGAGAGACAAGCACATTGGTACATTATCGTGAATCGAACACAGGCCCACAGCAAAACCAATGGATGCTATTATTGATCATTGTCATTAAGTGGCTAAGAAATTGGTCGATTTCGAGACCAGATAGAGAACACTTGAAACCTCCTACCTCGATCAACACATGAGTAAAATTGGAAGTGAAGATGTGCAATCCCCAAACCCCTCATCTACTATATTCCAGCCAAAATTAATTTCACTCCATCACTTGCTTAAAACCATTGATACAATTAAGTATCAACAAAGCCTGTATTAATAGTAGAATCTAAATTCTAAATGCAATTTTCGAGACTAATCAGAGGATCCCAAGGGTATGACTGAAGATGACCGGACCCCTCTCCGATTTTCTTCATATTTGGCATACTTACTAATTGAGGCCTGCTAATGACGAATCTGAAGTTAAAACTTGTCGGAAACGTCTAGAAATTGCAAAATAATTGCGAACCATTGACGCTAGCCCCACGAACCATTGACGTGTGGTTAGGTTAGTTTCGGTTAGGTTAGGCAAACATAGTTAAAATTTGGTGTCGTGGTAGTATCAGGATCTAGAAATTGCAAAATAATTGCGAATCGTTGACGCTAGCCCCACGAACCATTGACGTGCGGTTAGGTTAGGCAAAAATAGTTAAAATTTGGTGTCGGGGTAGTATCAGGAATATATACATTTCCTTGTGAAACAAAATTTCGCGAAAATCGACGGTTTCCATTCCGAAAACTGACTACTTATTTTGCAATTTCTAGACGTTTTCGACAACTTTTAACTTCAGATTCGTGATTAGGAGGTCTCAATTAGTAAGTATGCCAAATATGAAGAAAATCGGAGAGGGGTCCGGTCATCTTAAGTCGTTCCGATCCCACGTTCAATTTCCAGTGAAGGTACGTTTGGAACTTTGGATTCCAGTGGTCCTACTTTCAACAATAAGTGCAGTCCAGATTAGCCTATCTCAGCATAACGTAGACTGTTTCTTTTTTATATTTACTTACCCCTGCGATTAGCAAAAATTAGAAGAAAAACAATACTTAAGTCACAAAGATGCAAATAGAAACAGAATAGTGTTTTTCAACTTTGACTCTTCGAACCTAGTCAGTATCAGCAGTATATTTTACCAATTTTTCATTTCTTTACACAATGAATTTTTCGAGAGAAAACACTTCTCAACACTCTCACAAAAAATTGCGCCAAATTTGTTTTCAGTACGCTTTATGCTCAGACAGGCTAATTGGGTCCAAAACTTCCGTTTGAGGTTGGATTGGAACCATTGTGTACAATGCAATTCTGCAAAGAATCGAACCCGAGAGGCCCTCATTACCAGATGACAGCGCAACCAGCAAGCTATCCCGAGGCCTAGCTACTCTAGAGAGAGAAAAAAAGTAAAGGTGCGTAATCTTTCCTTATCGTATCACTAAGATCGTTCGTTTATTGTTTAAAAATTAATTGACAAAGCTTTTGAAATGATCTAGTGTTAACTCAATATTTTAAGTATTTCAGTATGGGATGGCTAATTGTTTTCTCTCGAAAAAAGTCCTTGGGTAAATTTAATTTCCTAATTTAGGTGATTTTCCCCATCCATTCAATTTCACTATTTTGCGAAATATTGCAGTTTTAACCAG
The DNA here is from genome assembly GCF_977018435.1 of Lepisma saccharinum. NCBI lineage: Eukaryota > Metazoa > Arthropoda > Insecta > Zygentoma > Lepismatidae > Lepisma > Lepisma saccharinum. The sequence goes on from NC_139229.1 coordinate 183,935,166, forward strand.
TCGTGTGTTATAGTCCGCTGGTCCACATATATTTTTAAAAATGCACGGAAAATGTGGGCTACTGCTACTGGAAACAAATTGAAACTACTGTAAAAACAAGAATACTTGTTTCTACTTGTGAAAAAATGATCAGAAATAACTAGAAACGAAGCAGTGGCGTGCCCAAGGGGTGCCATTAAAAAAAAGAATTCAAAGGCAGGAAAATATGGCAAAATGAAGACTGACTACTTAAGAAATGTACATATAACCCCTCCCTTTCGGAAATCCTGGGCACGCCACTGAACCGAAGTGGGGTTTATGATAGTGGACTTCTTTTAGAAGGTAATGGCAAAATTTAATTAATTGAAGCCTTTTTCCTAATCATAATTGTGCTAAACATTTTCTCGCTCACCCTTTCAAAAAATTCCTAAAAAAAAAATATTTGCACAGCACTCAAGTTAAGAGAAATTAGTACATGAACTTACCTGTTTGTCCATCTGAGGACAGACTCTTCGTAGCCAGGGTGGGAAGTTTTCTTAACAACCGAAACCGCCAAAAATAAAGAATAAAGCAATAGGTAAAAGCACAATTGCGTATGAAATCCAAACAAAATGTCACTCGGTTCTTCTGTTCCCAAAAACGATAAATAATAAGAATCACTCAAAAAAACACTGTACACAGAAACAATTACAGGCAGTGTGGTTGGCGTCAACTATGCGAGGTACTGAACACTTTCGCTATCTTTCCCGAACTGTAAGTTTGTTGTATCGAAGTTGGCGGCACGCGTGTAGTAGTAGCTTCTGCGATACCACGCTGCAACGCCTTCCCGCTGAAAGTTCGCGATGTAAACTACCAGCTGTCATGTGGAGCGTTGTCTGCTAGTATCCACAGCAGGGTAGCCAGCGTCAATAAAATAAAAATTTGTTGTATGCATTTTCATACTTCCTGAGCGAAACTTCCTAGCGTTCCCTTATTTTCCAAATTTTTAAAATGCATTAAACACTGCTGGCAGTAAGTAATTAAGATAAAAGGGAAATAATCTGTACTGCTGGATAACATTAGAAACAGCCCCTTACCATAAGTAAGATATAACTAAGATAACATAACTGTAATGTCGAGGGACTAAAATATTCTTACTTCGCTTAAAAGCCGAGGCTGTAAAGGGGCACTCATCACACATAAGGACAGAACACAGGACAGCACGCACATAGCCATACGATTATACCACAGACAAAGATCCCGACGCCAGAGCCTCGTTAGTCTACAAAATGCAGGCTGTACACAAAACAATACAACTGGGGACGCGAGCTAACTTGAGCAGTAAATTGTTGTCTGCTCAAAGGTTCTCGATGACCAGTGGCGGCGATTGTGTTCCAAAACTATGGGGGCAAAGACAGTTTACTTTTCCTCGTAGATAAGGTGGGGTAAAAGTGGCAAAAAGTGTCTGGGGGGGGGGACAACTGCCCCCTCTCCCCTCCTAATCACCGCCACTGTCGATGACAATTAAACATTGGGATTGTTATGAACAGGCACGTAGCCAGGGGGAAGGCTAAGGGGGATGTAGCCCCCCCGAAATCCTACAAATATATAATGTAAATAGTGTATAGTGGTAATTAATTTTACTTCCTCAGCAAGATTAAACATCATAGCGAAAAAACGTTTAGTGTAATAGAGAAACCAGCTTATATTTTTATATTCTACAATTTAATCCAAAGAATAAATGGATCCACAACTCCCAAATTTTATAGTTTTCTTTGTGAGAGGTCACACAATATAAACGTTATGAGTAAATATTTCCCCTAACTTTTAAAGTATTTTTTTAACGGAATGCGTAAAAGTTAATATCAAAATACAGTAACTATGAATTTCAGTATACTAACTGCACAAAATGTAAGAAAAATGTCACTCATACGGTGGATCGAGTGGAAACGTCCCTCCATTTATATAATTATGATAATAATAATAATAATAATAATAACAATAAATTTTCATTAAAATTTGTTTATTTTTAATAACTTATAATAGTTACTATTGTAAAATGACAATTTTAACCTTGGTAATAATTATTACTGACTGTCATTATTATTTCTACTAATCAAATTTTATTAATGCTCTGCCCCCTCTACAAATATTTTTGGCGACACCTTTGCTGACAAGGGATGAGCCCCCCGAAATAAAAGCCTGGCTACGGGCCTGGTTATGAAGTGTTTGAAATGCAGTCCAGCTACAATGTTTCCATGATGTTGAAAGAAATTCCATATCTTTTCATGAAATGTCTCTCAAATTTAGACTTGGTTTTCAAGCTAACTTCTAGCTATAAAACTTTTACAGAATCCAGGACAGAGCGAAACTTGAGAGGACAAACAATGAAAAGGTGCGTCCGGCAACCCTGATTTCTTCTGCTGCGCTCACAGAGTCCTCTATCGAGACGCGCCAAAACCGCGCATCTGTCAGCGGCAAGTGATAACAATATTCCGCGAAAGTAAACATGTGTACATGTGGGAGGTAAAAGCAGATGGTTTCGCTAAAAGAATAAAGCAAAGCGAGTGCACGGGAAGGGAGGAGGAGGGGGGTATACAAAGGCAGTCAGACGAGAGAGAACTTGACCGAGTTACCTTGAGTTTACACGCACTTGAAGAAAACGGACGAGGAAATTACTGGAAAATAAATTCTCGCGTTTGACTAAGCAAACGGGTTGCTTTTTGTGTTGTCCAAATGGGGTAAATAAAAACAAAAATAAAAATAACATGTTCCACTATTAAAATTTAAGTATGCGACTTAGATACCTGTTAAATTCGGAAATTGATATCATGATTTCCAGACGGCAATGGCGTACCACACTTTGCTAGTCTCTCGTGCATCCGACTTTGTTCCGAGATGTAAAAAAGGATCGGTTTTGATTGTGGTGTATTTTACTTCGCTTTTCTACCACGTTTGGCTAATCACGAAGATGACGATGAAAGCTGATATGATGACATTGATGAAGGAACACCCATGCCCAGGGCGGGATTCGAACCCGGAACCCGTGGCGTCGTAGCGCACTCTTCTAACCACTCCACCACAGAGGTCGGTGGGATCGGTTTTCGTGACACATGGCGATGACGATACTATTGCCAAATTTCCGACATCCGGTTTTTAGAAATAGTTTGAATTGTTATTTGAAATCCACTTTATGCACAGATAGGCTAATTAGGACTGGACCTACAATTTAAAGTTGGATCCGAACCACTGTACAGTCATCGGCAATAAAAATTGGACCCCCTAGATCCTGAAATACTCGCTTCACTGCATGACGTTATGTGTGTTGCCTAACTCTACGGCTGTGATAGAAGTTGAAAATTTGCTATTAAAAATCCACTTATCGCCACACATAAGACCTTGCAGGGAAGTGAGCATTTCAGGATCTAAGTGTCTCATATTTATTGCCGGTGACTGTACAATGTGCCTTCATCGGGTATGAACACCGGGACCCCTGAAATATGCACTTTTAGAAATAGAATAAGGATTAGAAATTATCTATCTCTGTTTAGAGAAATTCAGCTAGTAGTTGCTACACCAACGAAGGTTCCGGGTTTGATGAATTCCTTCATCAATTTTATCTAATCGTCATTCATCCTCATCGTCATGAGTAGCCAAAAGGATAAGAAAAGTTGTGAATAAATATGACAAAGAAACTATTTTATTCCTGGTACACTATTAAATTGTAATTGTAAAATTTACATTCTACCGTTAAAATTTTAGTCAGGTGGTTAATTTACAAAAACGAGACGCCACTGTTTTTTTTTAAAAAATTGAATATATTATCGTGCACAAAGATAAATAATGCTTATAAATTGCAGTTGAGTGCACCATACATATACTTTTAAAAACTATGTAATTAAAATTCCATTAATTGGGCTAACCATGTAGTGGCCGTTAATACTTTAAAAAAACTTCCATGGTCATTTTTACGCTAGCTGGATGACAGCTGAAATTCACTGTCTTTGACTGTCACTGATAGCCATCTTTCTTGTAATGTAGATGCAAATAGAGAATCTATGGGAGAGTAAATTACGTCAGAGTTGGGATGAGTAAGGCTTCTTTGACTCGTTCATTTAATGAAAGATATGCAAACTGTGGGTCCTCGTGGTTAACAGAACAAGTTTCGAAAGCAAGGTTCCTTTGATATTATGACATTATATTGGTTACTTAGCGTCGCTCTTCTGCCACTTATGGCTAATCGCGACGATGAGGATGAGTGATGAAATGATGAAATTGATGAATGGACTTTCACAAACAACCAAGCCCGAGCGGGATTCAAACCCGGAACCCTTGGCATCGCAGCGTGATGTGCTAACCACTCGGCCACAGTGTTCGGCGAGACCCTTCGAGACATTTCCGAAACAAATGTATCTAATTTTGAATATTTAGGAGCAATTTTAACAAGTGGAAATATCATTGATAAAGTACTATTGAATTAATATACTATTCTCCCTTTTAATATACAGGGTGTTCATAAAGCTCCCGTACCATTACAAAAAAAATCGGGGGTTAAGTCATATTAAGTCATGGCAACTATTTTTTTCTCGCGAACAGGGGACAACATGAAAAATCTAAGATATACGTTTGAAAGTGTATGGAATGTACTTTCGAAATAAGCCACCAGATGGTGTATGTGAACAACGGTGGGGTAGTAAGCACGCACCCAAGTTCAGTCGGTGAGTGAAAGCGTTCGAAAATGGAGGTCATTCTGGCATACGACTGTCAAGGTGTTCTTGTGTGCCTTCCAGTTCGTGAGGGGCACACTGTGAATGCAGCGTATTACACTTCATTTTTGATGTCACAATTGCGCCGTGCAGCACGGACCAACTTTTGGACAACGCCATTATCCAACACGATAACGCGACAGCTCACACGGCGGACATTGTTAGGCGTCGCTTACAGCGCTGGGGATGGGAGGTTCTTCCACACCCGCCTTATTCTCCTGATCTAAGTCCATGTGCTTATGATCTCATCCCCAAAGTGAAGATGCCATTGCGTGGGAAACGGTTTGCAAGCAAAGAAGAGATCGTAACAGTATTTCGGCGAGAGGTGGCACTCGTTAGCGCTGCACAAGCAGCTAAGCCAAGGTGACAAGGGGGAACGTGGGAAGAAAGCTTGACAGGTTGGAAACCGAGAGGTTGCGGGTTCGGGTCGCAGCGGATGGTATTCAACGCCTACACAATCGCTGGCATCGAACAGTGGATAACCTGGGTGAATAGTTTGAAGGTTGTTAAACAGTGTAGTCTTGTGTACTTGTTATTCTTGACTTACTTGACTTATTTCCTGTTACTCCGCTACGGAGCATAGGGCCTCAACGAAGCATCGCCAACGGACTCTGTTTCCAGCCATCTTCCTTATCTCGTTCCAGGTCTTTCCTGCTTCCCATATTTCTTGCTCTATTGTCCTTCTCCAACTCATTCTTGGCCTTCCTCTCCTACGTTGTCCTTGTGGATTCCAGCTCAATGCTTGTCTCTCTATTGCCGATGGATCTTTCCTCAATGTGTGGCCAATCCACTTCCACTTTCTTCTTTTGATCTGTATTGCCACCGGTTCCTCTTGCGTACGTTTCCATAGATCTTCATTTGAGATAATATCTGGCCAATATATTCCCAGAAGTTTCCTTAGGCATCTGTTTATGAATGTCTGTAGGTCTTTAGTAATTTTCTTTGTTACTTTCCAAGTTTCACATCCATAAAGGAGAACTGACTTCACATTAGTTCTAAAAATTCGCAGCTTAGTTCTTATTGAAATTTCTCTGGCTTTCCAAACTTTATATAGCTGAATAAATGCCACATTTGCTTTCCTAATTCTTGATCTAACATCATCTTCTGTTCCCCCTGTATTTGTCACCAAACTCCCCAGATATGTAAACTCCTTAACCTCTTCAATATTTTCCTCATTCAAGTGGAAATTTTCCATCTTTTTTACATTTGTTCTTAATGATTTCGTCTTTGTACTATTTGTACTTGTTATTCATGCCATAATAAAACACTGTTGTCCAATATCCTGTGTTCTGCCTCTTACCTACGAGAGTCCTCTGCATCCAGAGTTCATCTGGTAGCTTCATTCGAAGGTACATTCCATACACTTTCAAACGTATATCTTAGATTTTTCGTGTTTCCCCTGTTCGCGAGGAAAAAAAATACTTGCCATGACTTATGACTTAACCCTCGTAGCTCGGAAACTACAAGCAATATAACAATGCTGTTGATTGCAAAATGACGGTTTGTTTGTTTACTTTTGTTGCAGGTGTGATTGACCAAAATGACAACACTACAAGAGAAAGCACAATGCGTTTCCCTGTCAGGTAGGCCGTGATGGACCTATTCCCTGGCCACCGCGCTCTCCTGATATCACACCCTTCGATGTCAAAGATTGTGTTTACCGCACTCCTGTTCCACTCTTCCTGTTGCTACTCTTCGAAGAAGAATAACGGAGAGTATCTTAACTGTTACTGGTGATATGCTGGGGCGTGTATGTTCAGAAGGGGATTGCCGCCTTGATGTTCTGAGAGCAACTAGAGGGGTGCACATTGAGGTGTATGGCATATAAATGTGGAGAGTTGTAGCTCATTTTGCAATCAACAACATTGTTCTATTGCATGTAGTTTCCGAGCTATGTTTCTTTGTAATGGTACCGGGACTTTATGAACACCCTGTGTGTGTGTATATATATATGTATGTATGTATGTATGTATGTATATATGTATATATATATATATATATATATATATATATATATATATATATATATATATATATATATATATATATATATATATATATATATTATGAAGGTTAACATACACACAACCCATCTCAGGTACAAAGTACTGACATTGTGGATCTGCTTTCATAATCCAAAGAGATAATGAGCTCTGCATTTGTTTTACTGACGACAATGTGTTATTACACTTGGTACTGCATTACATGTTCATAATACCACTTGCATGACAGAAATATGGCATTAGACTTGCAGCTGGCAAACATGTCAATAGGATTACGAGGTTGACGTCAGAAACTTACAATTTTCAAGGAACGGAACGTAAGAATTCGATATCAGAGTTACGAGGTCATCCCTACCTTAGAATTCGTTCCTCGGTCCTCCTTTTTTAAATTGAAACAATTTAGAACATATTTTAAGATACTATCTTCTGTCGTTCCCAGTAATTCTAAAAAACGAGCTCCAATTGGGCAAAAGTAAATCGGTTAGGTAAATTTTTAAATATTATATCTAAGTTTCGAACAAGACCGAGAGGCTCGGACACTAATTCTCGGTCTTGTCTCGATTTTACAGAGGTTTGTCTCGTTGTAAAAGGTACTAATTACGAAGCACCATAGCAGCATATTCAATAAAGTAACATATTAAACCACTATTATAACTTACGTACATGTCGTCTCGTCATGTCTCGAACAGTTTGATCTTGTAGTGGTCTTGAGTTTTGCATGCCCATCTCAGTCTCGGCACCTTCTCTAAATCTGAGGTCTATGTTTACATAAAATACAATGAATGTATGCTAAGTGTGTCATGATAAAAATTGTAAAAAGTTTAATGTGATGAAAACCAGGGGCGTAACTAGGCTGCGCCACCCGGGGCCGTGCCGCGGGGCCCACGAGATAAAGGGGCCCCAAATGGCAGGAATATTTTTTTTTTGTTGGACTGGCTCACTGGTTGCAGATTATAGTGACGTGTGAGCCCCAAGTCTCTAATCAATTTTCACAAAGTAATATATGCTTTTGAAGAAAAAATCAAGAAAGAAATCATATAAGTCTTAGGTGTAATATTGTAAACGATAATTAATTAATGGTGTAAGCATTGTAATTAATCATTAATCTTCATTTGTTAATGAGTAAAGAATGTATTGTACTTCACAGTATTTATTTTATTGGTGATCTTGCGCATACTCTTATTATATTAGTCACTAGCATTTGTCATAAAAAATAAACACATCTTCAATCATAATCAAGATAATTAATTATATTTGTTTACCACCCCATATGTTAAAATTAAGCATTTTTTTGAATTAGTATATCCAGCCGCTATAATAGCAGTAGCTAGGGGTCCCACCTTGTAAGTTTGCCCCGGGGCCCCCATGAATGTCGCTACGCCTCTGATGAAAACTCGCATTTTTGCACCTCCCCCAGGAAATGGGAGGTGGGAAATGCCTGGAAAAGTCCTTAGTGAGGAACTTCGGAGACACGTAGAGGCGTAGGTTACTACCAACGCGACTTGTGGTTAGTTGTGATTTCTGCACGAAAGGGGGAAACATGACAACATCGGGGAGATTAAGCAACATTGTGCGTCCACCGGACGGAGGGCGGCCTCCATTTGTTAGAAATAAAAAGTGTTCCGTGTGGGAACGCAGGAAGTGCATGAATAGCTCGGACATCAGGCATTGTTACTTTGACCGTCCTTCGACCGAAAATCTCGTAACATAAAAGCGAATTACGTCGGATTCCGCTCTCCACTATTCACTCGCCAGTGTGCGTGGCTCATGTGAATGAAATACGATTTTTTCCCCCCTTGCAGTCCTGCGTATGTTAATGCACAGATGTGCCCTTCTACCGGCACACATATCCAAGCGGGATTCAACGGAGAGAAAGTATTGTCGAAACATGCGGATGTCAACTTTAGATGCTGTATGTTGGCTTGTTGAGGATTCAGCTGTATACGCATACACCAAGTGTCGTCACAGGAAATGTCCATTAGAACGAATGAGTGACAACTCTCTGTTACGCCTGGCATGGATTCTTGCCACAAATAGAGACTGGAGCGGAAACTTTTCCAATTGTGAAAATTTTTCCAATCATTTCATCGTTGATATTTAGTCTCTTTCAGTTGTTTTTTTCTCTATCCCCTGTTCTGATTTCCTTCCTTTGCATCAGTATATCAGTGTTAGAGATGACGAGCTGTATCTCTGCGGGTGACCTTGACTAATTCGCGCAGATACATGTCCGTAGATGCTACCTACTCGCCGTTCAGTGGTCGACAGCTCTTACAAAGTTAGAGGAGAATGACTCCCATTGGCTAAGGCAGCCGGTAGCTCCTCCCTTTGCTACTGCGCAGCCAGTCATGGTCAAGGTTCACCCGCAAAGATACAACTCGTCCACTCTAGTAACTTGTTATTCTTCATTTTATGTGATAGAGTTTTATTCTTCATCGTCACTTGCAGACAGGCGCGGATCCACGGGGAGGCCGATAGGGGCAATAGCCCCTCCCAACTGCCATGCTTTGGATATATTATTATGCCTAATAATATTCAAGACTCATTCGTTCTGCTTCTTTATCACCACGTTTAACAGGCTCGAGAAGTCCACTTCATGCTCATGATAGGCTAATCGGAACTGGACCTACAGTTTAAATTTGTATCAGAACGAGTCTACAAGATGCGTTAAATGCAAATCGGAGCTGAGGCCACTGCAGAGAATGCGTTTTTATATCTTTGTTTATTCTTTTTACTTCTCATATCTGACCTTCAGTTTACCGTAACAATGTGAGGAATTATGATAACAACAGAGGCGTAGCAATGGGTGGGTGAAGCGGGCGAGCACCCGGGGCCTCGGGTCCCATGGGCTTATTATTGTTTTTTTAAATGTATTAGATAGAAGTGAGAAAGATAGATGGGTAGGGCAAATTTTTGTGACCGATAAAACTACAACATTTTAACCGGTTATAAATTCTAGTGAAACATTACACTTTGATTGAATACGTCAACTACTTAGAATTTTAAATAAACCAGGTGGCAGCCGTCTGATTTTAGAATATCCAGGAAGCCAAACAACAATGAAACGTTCTCTTACAAAGGTTGATAAGCATAAACACAATTTTTGACGTATCATAATTTAGCGGTTCGAAAACATCGAGAAACATTATACACAGCAGAATCAACAGAAAATTAAGCAAAATTCACGTATTTGGTGAAATTTCTTTCGAAATATGACCAATTAAAACAAGAACATTTCAGACGAATACAATAAAATGAGATTCGCAATAATTATCCACGATCTGAAATTCAAAATGAACTGATACAGGTAAAGAGCAACAATGTAAAAATGGCTATATTAAGAAACAAAAAATTAAGTCTAGAGATTTACTAACTTCACGTTCAGTTCCAATATTTACTTTCTTTAAGTTCGAAACTACTTCTTTTACATTCTAGATTATCTTGTAAGTGATAACACACAACAGCACAACAATGTTTTTAACATGCAAAACTTATTATTCATTGTTGAAGTTCGTTTCAGTAGCTATGAAACTACATCCAAAAACTGACGACCCAACACGCATAAGAATTCTGTTATACTTTTACTTAAAGTAGAAGTTCTTCATGCCGGATTTCCATTCAAAAGTGGAGAGATGCTGCCAGCTGCAGGATAGCACGTAAGTTTTTGAATTTTATTATTTTTCAGTCGCTTTTCTGTAATTTCTGGCTAGTAGCGACGATGCGGATGAGTGATGAAGTGGTTGAATTAAAGAAAGGGCACTTAGAAGGACACCCATGCCCAGATCGAGATTCGAACACGGGAACTCCTCTGGCAAGATGGAACCGAACCGGCGTGTTTATGTTATTAATGCTACATTGATTTAGCTTATTTTTCTTCACTTTTCTGCCAATTTTGGCCACTCACGAAGATGAAGATGTTGGGACAGTCACAAAGAATACCCATTCCCAGGCCATCATTCGAACCCAGGAGCCTTATTAATGCTATATATGTTCAAAGGTGTTTTTCTGTAAAATATATAAACCTGTGGCCATCAGGTCTTACAGTGGCAATACCTGCCAACCAGATTTCAGTTAGATGGCGCCTAGTGAACTCATAGAGTCCCATCACCGCTGCTGTATGCAGCTTGATAGATCAGATTGCAGAATGAATGCTAGTTATTCTCTTTATCTGCTATTTTATCTACTAGTTATATCCTGTGTGTTATATTTTGTGCTAACAAAATATAACACACAGGATTTTCCTGAAGTAACTTGGATTCTTGCTGTAACACGATTATGCCTTGTTTCCATATTAAACACACTTTGCTAACAAAGCCAGTTTTCTTTTTCTTTTTTAAAATTAAAAGCACTATACACGTTAAGTTTGCACCCTATATCTAATGGATTCCTGTTATTTGGATGGCAAGTAAAACTGTAGGACCTCTCCCGATAAGGTTTTTACCGTTTGGTAGGAGACGTCGTGGAAGTTCCACCTAGGACAATGGGCCTGCCTCTGCGTTGGTGGCCCTATACTATGGTGTGATAGTACATGACGTTTTCCGAGCTGTACGAGTTCGTCAGCTCTGGAATATTGCTGGGTCGGGAAGGTCCTACTGTCGCTCAGCATCCACTATCCACTGTTGTTATGTTGGGGTGAGCTTGGCCAGCTTACCACGGTACAATTACAGTAATAGCAGTAATCCCTGAGATCTTCCATGTCACTTCAGGAAAATGTAGCTATATAATGAAGTAAGTCTTGATAGCCAGTGTGTATGTATGCAAATAGTAGGTATATAATGTAAGACCACTAACGGTTTTGCCTTTTGGGTTTGCAGGTTAGTTGACTGATAGGTATTTCAAGTGCTTTGTGCAATTTTTATTACCTTAGATTTAACCATGTTAGTATTGCAGACTCAAAAGGAAGAATGGTGTATTATAAGAGATCGCTGTGGACATGAAAGCGAGATCTTGTCATACACAGATGCAATCGACATTTATATCGAGTGTATTTCCATGCGATATATCAAGTCGATTGCAGTTGGTTCTCCGGCGCAAGGTTGTAAGGTACAACTGGCCTTGCGTCCCTCTTCCAACAGAAGAAAGAGGCCCTCACAGATGGTAGAGACGTTGACGGCGTTGTGAGGCTTTGAACTGACATCTACCTGTACCAACCAAACCGAATCTTTTCAGGATCTTAAGAGACATATAGGTATTGCCCAGGAACCCTCGACAGAATTATGGAAGCTACTGCACGGACAGGAAAGCATATCAGATGTCCTAACTTCACGGCCTCAAAATCAACAACACAAGGATGTTCACAGAGACGAATTCTTGGTCCAGAAATGTGTAATCTAAACTTGGAACCATCTCTAGAAAAATTAGGAAATATTTCGGGATCAAAAGCACAAATATACTATGCAGATGACGTAATAATTGTAACAGAGTTGGAAAGGAAGTCCAGTATTGCGATAAACTCTTTCGAGGACTTGTGTGATACGGCGAAATTGATGATTGCCACCCAGGAGACCCACTTTATAATCCTACAGGGTAAGCTGAATGCTAATAAACATCCACAGATGAAACTCAGAGAAACTTTTTTAGAAGAGTAAAGGAAGCTAAATATCTAGGTGTAAAATTATGAGAAATGCAACGATGACATGGATTATGTAACTTCAAAAGTTGAGTCTGTAATAAATAAATTGGTAGCACTCATACATTTAAACTCCCTATGTCGCTTATAAACCCATACATATTCATAATCTACAACGCGATTGTTTCTTTTGACGGACCAATCTGAGTAGACTACCTAAAATACGAGACTAAAATAACCATCTACTTCACTCTGGACCCCTTAAAAAAGCTAATCCGTATAGCATAGCTGTCTCCTGCTAAAAGAACCATATATTGTTCATATAAAACAGTACAATTGTAGGTTCGGTTCGGTACCCAACTCTGAAATTCGCCCCTCCCAGCAGTAATTTCTGGATCCGCCACTGCTTGCAGATCGCTATAAAAGTTTTGTTAGTAAGTAACCACTCTATACTGTATCTTTCCAAGAAGTTAGGAAGGGGTGAGAGAGGTAAAGTCTCTGTTTTGGGAATGTCTGCGGCGGTTGCTCATCTCGGAGAAAAGGGATGAACGAGCGGCGGTGAATTTATGTAAAAAATGGAACAAATTTAGGAAAACCCTTTATCACCATATTACTACCCAATTCGGCAAAATTACAGAATTCTAGTACTAGGATGATATGAAATTTACCTACATTTCTGAAAGGACCTTCTGGACTTGCCCTTCGGTGATGACTTTCGAATCTCGGGCGGTTCTCCTGCTCAACGCTCAATGCCGTTTCTATTAAATTTACACAGATGACGTTTTGTTCAATTATCGAGGCCCAAGGGTACAGTTCATCTTAGCATATCTTTGATTACTTATATCACGTATGAAAATTTTACAATAATATCGTACAGAATGGGAAAGAAAGGAAATTTGTTTTAGAACACCGATTTTACATTCATATGTACTTCAATCTAAATCTTTCGATTTGACAGATTCTGATTTTCTCATGTGTGAACCTGTGGATATTTGTAACAGATCTTTTTGCAATGGAATTCTTATAATATAACTATCATAACTATCCTTTTAACTTAACAATATATTCAAGTATCGATATCAGAAGGAACAGGTTGTTATCACCCTTATGTGCGTCGGGTTCAAGATAGATTAATTAATACATGAATATTTGAAGCAATCAATTTTCCTGCAAATTTCTTACATTTCGAAATATTTCAGCCAATATTTTTTAACAATTATACCTCGCTCTAAAATGACTTAATGTGTCTAATAATGAATTGGTCTAGGACGTTTAGATAAATGCCCATCTAGGTCCTGAGAAGGTAATCCAGTTGCAGGGCAGATGATTGTCCTGTTTTCCTTTTCGAAATTGGAAAGTTTTCACTTTAAATAAATGTTATTCACCGTGGGATAAAATTGTATGTCGTCCTATAGTGTTCTTCTGTAACATCATATTTTCAAATTATCAAGCAGACACGAAATCACACAAATTTAAACGTCTTCGCTTGGCGAGTTTGTGTGATCGTTCACAACAACTTTCATATCTCTCCTAATTTCGAGTGAAACACATAATCAGCGGCAAGTAGATCGTAAACAGACAAGGACAAGACAAGAAAAAAGCAGTAGTATTCTTCGAACTTGAAAAATATATTGCTTTTCACTTGAATCCATCGTTCCAGAAACTTAAAAATCTCATGACTCTGAACTTGATTATTCAACCTTGGAACGCAGTTATGCTTCAAGTTAACGTCGAGTGCAATGGCTTGAGCAAACGAACAGAATTATTGTTGTTATTGTGTGTTCGTGCTCAGTGACTTGTCTTCAATTCGCGTGGAAACATGGTTTAAAAATGTGCGTTTTCCTCGATATTTTTTCACACGAGCCGCTTCCTTCCACTTAAGCACGACATCCAAGAGACATTGTACTTGGTTGTACTTTTCACACGGTCTACTAAACGAGTCGAAATCTGGCCTTTGATGTTATGCAAATGACCATCGATTAGGTAATAGAAATAACGTAAGTGTGTAGTTCTCTCCACTTTTCTTGTCAAGGCTAGATTGACAGTTCCTGTTCTTCCTTTTACTTTTCATACGATTCAGCATTCACTTCTTTTACTAAGATATGAGAAGGTGAGGAAATGGAGGAATTAATCATATTTTCTTGTCAAAACTATACATATTTCCTTCATATTTTTAATTTTTCAATGGTTTGTTTGTACGTACATCTCAGGCAACGTGGGATATATAGTCGCCCAGCTTCCTGCCTCAGCCATGGTTACAAAGAACAAAATGTCCATAGACAAACGAACAAAGGAAATGTAAAGAACACCGAACGTCCACTTAGTAGCAGGCACAGATCGATGTTTGTAGAAGATATAATATTTTTTGGCTTTTGAGGGGATGCAGTAACATATTCACGTTACACCTGTAACCATCAAAGATGGTTTTAAGCTTTTATAATAAAATTTACTACTAAAATACAATAAAGCTTCAATAAATTCCATCTATCTGTCTCAATATTAAATTCACTAAATTTTTGTAGTTTTAAAGTAGTAAATTTTATGATATAATTGAGAAACTATCGCTGAATAGTCACAAGTGCATTATTCTTAATGCTTCGAAAGTTGATTGATTGATTTGGTTCATTTTACTTCACTTTTCTGCCACTTTTGGCTAATTGCAAAGATGAGAATGAGTGATGATATAATTGATGAAATTTATGAAGGGACACTCACAAAGAACACCCATGCCCAGGTCTGGATTCAAACCCGGGACCCTGGTAATGCTTCGAAAGAAGTAAAGAAAATTCCCCTTTCGCACTGGAAATTTTCAAGTACCACACAGCATACGTTATTCACTAGTAATCCTCAGGAACAGACTTGGACAATTGTACGAGATCTTTCATATACCCTTGCATTTACTTGTTTTATACTTTTGGTATCTCAGACAGCTGCAGATTTAGTTCCGATTATCGTATGTGCATGAAGAGTACCTTGCATTATTCCCTTTATCATCCATTTCTCGCGATGAAAAATTCCTAGTCATTCAAGCAGAGGAGAGATACGCCCAACCAACACGTGTGGAATATGTGTGGATTTCCCTTCACAAGATTACCCAGCAGAAAATTTTCATGTATGGAAATTCACAGAAGGGTCGAGCAGCGACTCGACAAACCCCACGTAGGTGTAATCTGTACAGGACACATGGCTAGCATAAAATCCATATTATGTATCCACGCACATGGAGAAAGGGAGAAGCAGTCCTCTGCATTCTCTTTTTGTAATGAGATGTTCGGTCGACTTGTCCCCGGAGAAGGTCACCCAGCGGGACTCCGCAGCCGAAGAGCCACTTAGCCTCCCGGGAGATGCTATCGGGGCAGGAGACAGATCAGAGTCTTATCTCGCTTCACTTCTTCCGAGACAAACAGCATCTGACATGGCGGTGGCTTCAAGAGACGAGCGAAACAATTACCCCACGGACGTCTTTGCTAGCGGACCCTGGAAGAAACTCGCCTGTTTCCAAGCGAGCACTCGTTGATTTCCCGCTGTAGGAGGGTGTGACCACAACTTTGACATTGAGGAAATAGCTCAGATGAGTTTTCCACATTTTAAAATTACTTTTAAATATTATTTTTGTCTTCTTTCCGTTAGTTTAGTCTCATTTCCATGTATCCAGGAGAATTACAAATAAGATAATGACGAGGGAAAGATTTTTCGAAGATTGTTTCCTGTCCACTTTATAACATAAAATAACTAGCCCGTGGCTCTACAGCCCTGGAAGGGCCTTGGCCTATCTCCCGACTGCCAGTCTCCCTCCCACAATCCTACCTAGAGATGTTGACATCTTCAACCGGTAATGGGATGACGTGAGGTCAGTACGTCGAACCCTCAGCCGTTATAGGAGATTTCCCAGACCGGGTTACGCTACTCACTCGTAGCTCCCCAATTTCCTCACGATGGTGGGTTGCCACCGGTCCTATACACAGGTCGAGAACCCAGAGAATGAACCCAGGTGGAATCCAAAGCACAACGCCTTAGATTGCACGGCCACGGAGGAGGACGTTAACTTTATGTACAGAGGTAAATCGGGAGTAGCTATTTTAGCCTACTTATTGTTGCTTATTTCTTACACGAAAGATGAAAGAACGAAGTTGGAGAGAAAGGTATTGAAAAACGTGCGTAGCAGGTGTTAAAGGTTCTGTATCAGAATTCTGAAATACACAATGTAAAACCACGTAAAAGCTCAGTCGAACTGGCCAATTGCAGGGTTGGAACGGAGGTTCAATGAGGTCCGACCCTACACTTTAAATGTAATTCGAAGCACTAATCGTCTCATACACTATTGTACTGGCTAAGACCCGGAAACAAATTAAGAAATAAAGCAAATGAAAGGTGTCTAAAAGTACAGCTGGAGGCAATATTGTCTGTATACTTTTCTGTGAAAGCAAAATATGAACCAATTACTCAATCAGAATCGCTCACCGAACACATTGACGTAAAAATAGAGGTTGTAATTCCCAAAACTTCAAGACTTGAATTTGTACCCTTGTACATAGACAACCGAAATTACACTGGAAGTATATGGAGTTGCATACCATATAAAGATATGGCTTCTAAGGAACGAAACACTGATGAAAATAGTGTTTGAGAGTTCACTATTTTTTTTTTCAGAACTACAAACATCGTTTACAAGTACTCTAAGGATATCTCAAATCTAAATGCGACTCTACCAACCGTTCAAGCTTTGGGCAGCATTAGGGAGATAAGGTAGTTGAATATGCAGCTTGACATCCATTCTCTCAGACCTGTCAGCTCTAGCCCATTTGTCCACGTCGTAATGCCTGATCTTTGTGTTTTCTCCCCTGGCTACCAAAGACGCAATGGAACATTATTTTGTCTCAGCACGGAGTCTCGACCTCACACAGCCTCAGAGGAAACAGTTCGGCCACAGAGGTTCAACCAACAGCGCTCCACCGATTAACAATACAGCAGCGTCGACAGTCAGAGTCCATACAAAGGACTAACATCATCAATAGGGTACGCAGGTGGGAGCTGATGGGGCTACAACCCCCTCCGAAATTTTGAGAAATCGAAATTTCCAATTAAAAAGAGTAAAGAACTCTGGATATACCGAAGTTTCAAATGCAATCCCTCCATAAAATAACCCCTGATTGGCATTTCTCTCATTCAAAAACTTTCAACTCGACAACAACTTTCAAATCGAAGGTTAATAATGGTAATTACGATATATTTTAATGTGTATCCCGCTGCCCCTAGAAAAAAAAATTCCTGAGTACGCCAGCAAACATGTGCGAGTATGTCTGATTACAGATCTGTATCAGCAAAATAAACACCAAAGGTTGATAATGTACTACTAATGCTGAACACAACAAAATTTATCCACCTGTCTTTAAATGTGGAGCTATATATCGACAATAACTTTATATTGATTGTTGTCTCCCACAGCCAAACAGATTGATCGAGTTCATTTACGTTACCTTGAGCTACTATTGGTAGGTATATTAGTCCACCAAAATTTATCTTTGTAGTGGACAGACATATAACCGATGCATGAGGGTCCTTTCTTTCTTCAGTTTTGCTGATTTTTTGCCTAATATTTTATTGGTACATACCTAAGTAGGCGTCCATTCATCATTGTCAAAGTTCAGTTGTACGTGAGACTGAGTACGATTCTAGTGTATTGTAGGATAATTGTTATTGTTTTTATCTCGCAATATTGTGGCCGGGGTGTAAGCTGTCTAGAGTCGAGGTGTAATCAGCATGAAGACCCTAAGTTGGAAAGTTCCCCTCAATATCGCTTCCAGTACCTGCGGTGTCAAGCCAACCATTCACGAACCAATGAAAATAGCGTGAGTTACCGGTAACTCTCGATTGACGGTTTGGGGATCCCTGGTATAGACAGAAGGTTTATGAAAACATTACAGTAGTATGCGTAGAAATTCGCTGTTTTAAATTACTACAAATGCTAGTCATGCACAATGACGGAATGCAAAATAGTATAAGCTTTGCTTTTAATTCCACTTTATGCACAGAAAGGCTAACCGAAACTGGACTTAAAGTATAATGTGGTATTTGAACTACTGTGCAATGTACCTCCACCGGAAATAGAAAGCGGGACGACGTTACCACTACGCCATCGGAGAAGCTTCCGTATGCAAAAGAGCAGGTACCCAAAACTCAAACTCACTTCCACGTAGTACACCCTTGTGCAGACCAACGGCATTCTGGCGCCTGAACCCACATTGAGTATATTCCCCACTCTGCCGACCTTCTTGGTGGAGCGGTTAGCACAGCGCTCTAAGATGTCAGTGGTCCAGGATTCAAATCCAGGCCTGGACTTGGTTGTTCTTTGTGAGTGTCCCTTCATCTATTTCATCCTATCACCATTTATCACAATCGTCGCGATTAGCCAAAAGTGGCATAAAATCAACGCAAAAGTAAATTAAATCAACAGAAATGTTAGTGATTTGAGCAGAAATTGGAAATCCATCGTACTGAGCAAAGGTTGACGGTAATCATGCACTCTGAAAACAGATGGGAAAGTTTGCATTGCTTCCTGTGTGCCAATTACATCTTCAGGTTAATCGCGGCGATGAGGATGAGCGGTGATCACACGAATACATTGAAGAATCAAGTGCAACGGAACTGGAATGTCCAGCCCGGAACTGGAACGTAGATGGGTCGGCAGTAAGGTTGTGAGTCGAGCACTCCACATGGACAATGAAGCATCGCGGAAAAGTTGTTAAGGACAGAAGATGATTCATGCAGAGAGAGAACGTGGCCTCAATTATACACTGCACATATATGAATTCTCTGTAGACGCAGATGCCACGGATGTCGCAGTGTCAAGGTAACGAACTCTTGGACGAGGACCGTATATTTTCACAGTATTCTTCCACGGATGTTTATAGGCGCGATAATAAACTTGACTGCACTCTTCAGAGTTAAACCAATCTGCTGCAGAGCCTCCTGGAGATGGATCGCACAGCCAAGGTGACTTTTTGTTGTTGCCGTAGACGGACGCAGCACTTCCGCCCCAGCACAAGAGAATCAATTTACAATGTGCATAAAGGATTGATAGCATTTGACGGCAACCTTCGACATCTTGCAAATTAAAAGCTGGAAGCTCAAGATGGAGCTGTCTGCATGTAAGTTTTACAACTGCCCCTCCATCGATGTACCGTGGTCATTTGGGTGTCCTAAAATCAGGGTTGCCAAGCTCTACCTGTTTATATTTACATGTACTTATGTACGTAGCAGTAGCGGCGATTGTATTCCAAAACTAGGGGGGCATCGCTCCTCCTAATCGCCTCCACGTAGATAATGATAATTATTTCACTGGCAGTGGAGACTTTGACGTAAAGTGCGTACTTGGAGAGGGCCAGGTGTCAAATATGAGGCAAGTCAGCCATCAATGTTTTGACTACGGAAACTGCATTAAAACTTTATATTTTTTATCTGTAATTTTCAAACAGCTAGACACCTGGTATTGCATTTGAAGTCAATCAGTCAAGGCGTTCAATATTGTGGATATACATATGTAACCTACCATAGCTAAACTGAGGAAAATAT
This sequence comes from Lepisma saccharinum, assembly GCF_977018435.1. Taxonomy (NCBI): domain Eukaryota; kingdom Metazoa; phylum Arthropoda; class Insecta; order Zygentoma; family Lepismatidae; genus Lepisma; species Lepisma saccharinum. Next base: position 183,955,031 of record NC_139229.1, read on the forward strand.
GCTTGGCGTAGCAAAGAGATTTATCATGCAGGCACAGAACAGACGTGATCCTATGGAATTAGATGTCCTATGAAATTCGATATAAAAAGGAATCGAACAACATGTGCAAATACCGCGTATGGTATTTTTTTTAGGTACAAAATACTCGTTTTCAATAGGAAAAAATGAAGTGACAAAAATCTGTTTGGAGAAGTATATAATACTGTAGCCTACGAGTAAATTTATTAATGATATGCACTCAAGAACCTGTCATCGTCGTGAAGGTGACAGATGATAATGATGTAAAGAATTAAATAACTCACTAACATACTCTGGATTTCTTATCTATCTCTACTAGGGCCCTTGCTACAGTCCCGAACACATTTCGCACAAGAATAAATGGCAACACGTCTCTCTTACGTCTGAAACTAAGCGAACAACAGGCCCCGGACAGGAGTCTAAACTAACAGACGATAATCAAAAGAGTGGGTCATCTACTCCTCCATTCTCACGAGAGAAGGTGGGTGGGTGCTCCACCACTACCAACAAGTATGCTTACAATGTTGCCTGATGTGAAGTCAATAAACTGAGCAAGATTTATTCATCTTTTTATCTTTAATTTATCATTGCTATGTGTTGGGAAGTGAACTATACAATACGCACTCCAAAGTTTGCAGCACTGAAAATCGAGGGGCAGAGTAGAGATGGTATTGAGATTATATTTAGCAGTCTCTTGTCTCCTCTCCTAGGTGAAGAGGTTACCTCGTTCTCCGTCTTGTCTTCAGTTGTATATGCCTATCTTCAACTGGGTCGAGTTTCGACGTACATAAACAAAAACAAACAGAACACACATTTCAATCTCTTTATCAGTTTCTATTTTGCAGAGGTACTTTCTCGTTCTTGTCTCGTTTCGAAAGTTCCGGATCTGGATCCGGATCCGAGAGTTTCGTATCTCAATCCCATTATAATATTACCACACCTTAAAAGGTATTATGATCTTCGATTACAAAGAAATTTTTCATTAGTTAGTCCTACAAGATTTTTTTTCAAGTGTTGTTCCTAAAATACTTTGCTACGCATCGGCTAACACACTCGTGCACAAAAATAATCTTACTTGTTTAACATAAAATGTCAGAGGTGATTTTGTAAATGCCATTGAAACGAATATGTATTCATTCGAATGTATTGGAAATGAAAACACACATAAATGTGAGACATTCCATTCCAGGATGAAACCTTTAACACATATAACAAGATAGAAATGTTATACAAAAATTATACAATTCTTCTACAGTTACAGTTTTACAAATTAAAATAAAACATTATAATATATGCAGTGTTATATAATTACAAAGTGTAAGACTAACAAGGGAGATTATCTAAGTATCCCCCTCCGATTTCCATGAAACTTGGCAGGCGTATAGTGGGGCCCAAAGGAAGAATTACGTGTTTTTTTGTTTCAGCTAAAAAACTGTTTTAGGGGGCAAAACCCCCTCAAATGTCAAGATGAGGACAAATTAAAGTAAGGATCTGACCCCTGTGTCCCCCTCCGATTTCCATGATACTTGGCAGGTGTGTGTATAAACGGGCCCAAATGAAGAAATACGTGTTTTTTTTTTGTTTCGGCTAAAAATCTGTTCTAGGGGGCAACCTCCCCTCAAATGTCAAGATGAGGACAAATTGAAGTGGGGATCTGACCCCTCCGATTTCCATGAAACGTGGTAGGTGTATAGAGGGGCCAAAAGGAAGAAATACGTGTTTTTTTTTGTTTCAGCTAAAAACTGTTTTAGGGGGCAAAATCCCCTCAAATGTCAATTGATTGATTTATGTTTTTATTTTACTTCGCGTTTTGTGCCTCTTGGCTAATTTGCGAAGATGGGGATGAGTGATGATATGATGAAAGTGATGAATGGACATTCACAAACAACCGTGCCGGGGCCCCTGACGTTGCAGCGCGATTTGCTAACCACTCAGCCACAGGGTCCGGCCCTCAAATGTGAAGATGAGGACAAATTGAAGTGGGGATCTGACCCCTGAGTTCCCCTCCGATTTCCATGAAACGTGGCAGGTGTATACAGGGGCCCAAAGGAAGAAATACGTGTTTTTTTTGTTTTGGCTAAAAAACTGTTTTAGGGGGCAAAACCCGCTTCAAATGTCAAGATGAGGACAAATTGACGTGGGGATCATCTGACCCCTGTGTCCCCCTCCGATTTCCATGGAATTTGACAGGTGTATAGAGAGGCCCTATGCCCCCTGTTTCTTCCTATGCCATATTTACGTGGTTTCAGGGTCAGATCCCCACTTCAATTTCTCCTCATCTTGACATTTGAGGGGGGACTCTATACACCTGCCAAGTTTCATGGAAATTGGAGGGCGAGACTTAGACCTCCCTTGTAAGTGTATTAATTAATTACAAATCGCGCACGCGCGCACACACACTATATATATATATATATATATATATATATATATATATATATATATATATATATATATATATATATATATATATATATGTGTGTGTGTGTGTGTGTGTGTGTGTGTGTGTGTGTGTGTGTGTATTAGAAGGTAACAATATGTTATAAGCACATTCTTACTTTCCAAAGAAGCGCATGTGGGATGGCAAAACGGATCCGGATCCGAAAGTTCTGGATCCGGATCCGAAAGTACCGGATCCGGATCCGGATCTGGCCATTCCTAGTCTTATCTCGTCGAGATTTTTAAAAGCCCGTCTCGGGGTTCTTCCACTTTCAATTTATTTTTATTTCAGCGAGAGCTCAGGCTTACTCTATCCCTTCTGCTCGGAGCGCTTGCATCCATGCACGCAGTTGGAGATAGAAAAGAAGGGATTTGCAGCTGAGCTGTTCTCTGGCCCCCTTCCCCGAGTTATTGTTACTCACGAGCACACCTGTACGTACAAAATCTGGTAAACTTCAGAGGAACTGTACACAGAGGCAACGTCCTACGAGAATAATTCCACGTTTCACTTGATTTGCAGAGGCCTGACTGCGATTTTTATATATTTGTGGATCTTTATGGATCTTCATATATAAACTTGGTTTTGGATCTTTTTGGATCTGGATATATAAACCTGGATCCACGTTCATTTAACTAGTGCCTGTTTCCAGCTTTAAAACGAAGTAGGTGTGGCCAATAAGTTACCGAAATTTGTATTAATGCGCACGGGTCCCACTTTCTATTCGCCAGCACTTGCCCCTCCCTCCCAGCGCACGTGTTAGCTTCAGTGTCAGTATTTTCCACAACGTTTCGAGACTAGAGTGACTTTTAAAAATGTGCAAATATTAGTTTTTAAAATGAACACTGTTGTAAATACGAGAGATGAAGAAAATATAATAAAATAGAGGTAAAAACTTACCAACGATGGCAGTTCTCGTCAGTGGTAATATACCATGTAAGAAGAATTTACACAGCTGTCCGTTGTAGCGGAGTGGTTATCACTGTGCGCTACGACGCCAGGAGTCCCGAGTTTGAATCTTGGCCTGGGCATGGATGTTCTTTATGAGTGTTATTTCATCAATTTCACCATATTATCACTCATCCTCGCAATTAACCAAATGTGGCAGAAATGCGAAGTAAAATAAACCAAATGACTCATGCAATGATTTAACCAGCGTAGACAAACTCATATCCATGAGGAAAAAAAACGTCCACTTTTCTGCTAACGGCAGCAAGTCCAAAATCGGCTAAAATGTGCCATCCGCTTTTTTGTTCGGCTGAATTTCCTTGCGGACCGCATAAATGCTTGTTTTTAAGACAATCAGAAGTTAACGATTCAACACAATACTCTGGATCCACCGCAATTTTGGTATCGCCACTTGTTCAAAGTTTCAAATGTAACTTGCTGTTTAAGCCACATCAACATTCAATGATATTTACAACCTATAAACACTACGCAAAATCTCGAGAACCACCACACGGCAAGGGAGAGGAGGGCAGGTTTTGCAGGGTCGAGGGGAGGCAAGCTATAAATAGCCGTGTGCTTGAGGGTAATAGTGACGGACAAGTAGCGGGAATTTCGTTTATTTGAATGAGTGAATGTCACCGTAGGTGCTTTACTAAAGAATGATTATGAATTCATAAGCAAGAATAAGGCTAGTAAATGCTTCGAACAGCATACAATGCTGTATTACTCTAGTTTCAAGACGGCATTGAATGGACTATCTATCAGGGTGCAAAAGGTCTGCGGAGGGACTACTGCCAGAATCCACCAATAGGGCTGCACTGGCTTTCTCTAGAACACGTGCTTTTGTTTACATCCACTTCGTAGTGGAAAAAAATGGACTTTAACTAACTCTCTAGCCTTCTTAAACCCGAAGGTTTATGGCTGCAGCCTTCCATCTGTCCATATCCTGGCCTGGACAAGATCAATCCAATCTTTTTTATCCTTACCGATTTCCTTTAGGTCCATCTCAACGTTATCCCTCCATCTTCGTCTTGGTCTTTCTACTGGTCTCTTACCATCAGGTTTTCCAACATGAATCCTGTAAACTCTTCTTTCCTCTCCCATTCGTGTCACATGGCCTGCCCACCTAAGTCTTCTTGATTTAATTAGTGCAAAAATATTTTTCCAAATTTTATTGAAGACCAAAGGTACGTTGGAAAAGATGTACTCTTCTATTTGTAGGATGCGACCGGGGAGTCAAAAAGACTATCATGCCCCCTTCGATGATGACTGGGGGTGGGGACAGTATTTCATCCTGGCCCCTCCCGGTTCCGACGTCCCTGTCGCCACGCAATTTTCGCAATTCTGCGCGACAAATTCTTCGCTCCTGGCAACCTCGTCTCGGGCGAAGTGATTTCGTGTGAGCCGTGGAAGTATATGTGCTAATGATCCAAGGAATTGAGTGTGGGTGTTGTCTACAGGTGCGTTCTTTTTATTGGACGGGAGATTCGTGATCACGGCACAGGAGCGCCGCGGGTTGTTTGGTTTGGAGAGATATAACCCTCCCTCCCCCAACACACACTCAATTTTGGGCGTGGCGCTGAAAACATGCAATTCACAAAGGCAAAACCTTATGGAAAGCCTCGCCTCACAGAACGAAATGGGATCTTCATTCCAAACAATAGGCTTGAAAGAGATCGCGTTGCTATCAAACGGTTTGCCCAATTAAGTTTCGTGAATTGCAGAAATACATATCGGCATTTCCTGACACGGACTTCTTGCTTCTGTTTGAAAATATCTTTCAACACTGTTCCGAAGCCTATGTCCAGAATCTCTGGGATTTCCTTTGCTGTTTCCACGAACATGCACCCTGCTAACATCACAATAAAAGAAGCACATTGCTTGTTTTAGCTGTATAAAATTCATCTCAAATCCAAATATTTTTTATTAGTGTGCATAGTCTCAACGTTACTTCCTCTACACACTCATTTTCTTCTTTTCTTATCTACTACCCCTTATTCGTTTATCCCGCACTGTTGCGGAAACCCTCATGGTATAACCTAAGCCAAGGACAGGTTTTATGGATCGATCGTCTTGTCTTAGTGGTATCCCCGATGGCGTAGTGTAACGTCGTCGCCTTGTAATCAAGGGGTCAAGAGTTCGCTACCCGGTGGAGGCACATTGCACAGTGGTTCGGATCCCACTGTAGGTTCAGTCCCGATTAGCCTATATTGCATAAAGTGGATTTAACAAATCAAGCATTATCTCAGTAACATAGCAATGCAACGGTAGCTGTATTTGAGAGAATCCGAATAACACATTTCAGGATCGGCGAAAAACCCATTTTACTTGCGGTAGGTATGTTTTCGCATGCTATAGACCCCCAACCCCTGTCTAAGAAGAAACTGTCTAGAATGCTTTTTATTGTGTAAGAAACTAGGCTCAGTAATTTTAGAAGATAGGGAAATACAATTTTGCAATAAGATTTTAAAATTATTCGTAGTTTAAGAGAGCAGTGGTTGCCAAGTTACAAATACGTAAATTTAAAATTTTGGATCTGAAATTCCTACATATAATTTGAAGGGTTGATCTGATGCTTCATTTGTCGGTCAACACGTTTGATTGTGGTGGGTGAAAAATCTCTTTTCTCTATCTAGTGAGACTAAAATTGTGCTCATATTTTTGTAGAATACATTTTCGTATTAATGAAATAAAATTCTCAGAAAATTCAGGACATCATTTCACTTTCTGATCAGTGTGTTGTTTAAATGGGGTGAGGAGTCGAAATGATATCAGAAAAAAATAGCATATCTTTCTGCACCAACTGTGCCAAGTGTACTTTCCAAAGTTTATGTTACAGTAGGATAAATCTGCCATATTGAAGTGCCTTGACTCATTTCACTCAATACCAGACCAGTACTCCTATGAAAAATTTCAGATCAAAAGATCAAATTTTACGGACGTTGGCGTGAACAAAACATTTGTGAGGCTCTATATTTCAAAGCTTTAAATTACTAAACTATACGTAGCTTGTGTTCGAGACTCTGGTATTATATTTGAAAAATAACCTAAAACGAATTTACTTGTTCGAGCTCTTTGAGTTAATCGCACCGATGAGGATGAAAAAGAGATAAAAAGACAAATTCAACAAAACAACCCTGACCACAGCTCTTGCGTAGATACCTTCAGGGGCAAGATGTTGGCCTCAATGTAAAGTTTGAGTTTGTTTTTAAGTCCACTTTATGCACAGAAAGCCTAATCGGTACTGGACATACAATTTAAAGTGAGACTCGAATCACCATGTGCCTCCACCGTGGAGTATAATTATTGAGTCAAACTGGTCTCATTTTAGAGAACTTCTCTGTATAATATTACATTCTATCCCTCTATGTACTGGGGAAGTGCACTGTGGTATGAATCCGTTCGTAAACCTACCGTTCCATGCTCAAAAACTGCCGGAAACGTTTCAGAAAAAAAATTGAGGACGAGTGTGTTTTTTAAGTATAGTTTCATAGTAAACATTAAAAAACCTTCCCAATGACGTAGTGGTAAGGCTCTTGTAATGAAGAGTTCCCTGGTTCGATCCCGATGAAGGTACAGTCACCGGCAATAAAAGTGGGGCATCTAGATCCTGAAATATTCGCTTTCCTGCATGGCGTTATGTGTGTTGCCTATCTGTAATAGACTATCTCTCTACGGCGATGGCTGAATTTCCAAAGCAAATCTTCAACGGCATGTTCTGCAACCGGGGTCGAGTTAGGCAACACACATGCCGTCATGTAGAAGAGCGAATATTCAGGATTTAGATGTTCTACTTTTAGGCACAGTGGTTTCGATCCCACTTTAAAGTATAGGTCTAGGTAGTTCAGATGAAAAAAAAGTGAACTTCAACAAACGTTGTAAACATTGGTTGCTCCTTTTCCAATATTTTGAAATAATAATTGTCCGGTATTTTATTTCTAAAGCGTCATGGGAAACCTACGAGTACCACATATTCCGAGTTCTCTACTTCAGAAAGTAATGTTCACTCCACCAATCGGTCCATGCCCTGACTTTCGTAAAAGGAAGAAACGGAGAGCACATTGAATAAGCGACAGATCAGTATGTCAAGGTCCGCAAAAGTTACGTTCCTACTCAAACCGCTACAAGTCGTTACGGACGAAAAATCGTGGGCAACGTTCTGTGCACGCTACGCAATATTAGGATTTGTTTTGATTTCACTTGATGTGTGTGTGTCGCTTGTCTTCCTGTTCGCATATTCAGCTCCTCTCGGTTTAAGGAAGGATCAAGGCCAAACCGCTAGGCTATCTTGATAATAGATGACAAATTATGGTCCCAGCAAACCCTACCAGACAGCGAACGCAAATATTGCAGACATTTTTTTCCCTCCCATTGCCTTCTTTGTATCTTAACCGTATCTCATTCTGCTTGCCTTGACGACGAATAAAATAGTTTTATTTGAGCAACAAAGTGGGTTTAGGTACCGCGCATTGACATTTTGAAAGTGCAAGTAGCTCATCGAGATTATAAGAACCTCTGTTTCTTTTATTATTATCATTATTATTCCGAACCACGTGACTTTGGAGCAGTTTTCTTTCTCAACCAATGATACACATGACGGATATGTACACATTATGTATGCTTTGTACTATATGTAATCAGGAAGTAGTCACTCTGTTCAATGTTCAATATACATTTCCTTCTTGTTGACAGCTGGACAATTTTGAACGATGTTCACCTTGGAACGTTATACATATCTTCATGCTGCCCTTGCTCAATATCTATCTCTCTTTTATTTTCTCTTCTTTTCAGCCACCGTGCACTTTCATTTATTCTCTCTCTCTCTCTCTCTCAGTCTTACTGCCTGTCTCCCCCTCCATCGTACTTATCTTTGACTTCACATCTCTTTATTTTTCTGTGAGTGTGCTTGTGTGTTTTTTCTTGTCTTTATACAGGGTGATCGAAAAGTCCCCGAACCCAAACTTCAATTATTTTTTTCGCCGGTCGTTATTATGATAATGTCAAAATTTCTGTGGAAGCTGGTTTGCGAGGGTCTTGGCTGTACACGACACAAGAGATGGCGCTGGGGAGTGGCGCTAGCAGTCGTGGCGAGGAAATGAACTACGAGCAGTGCTGGTAACAAAATAATCACGCCAGTTGCAAGGATGACTTTGTCGGTGGAGGAGGATTTTTTTTCGAAAACCGAGTGAATTCTATTGTGTACCAGGACATTATACAGCAGTTTATCGCGCTTTTGTACGCCGATGAACGAGATGTGTGGTTGCAACAAGACGGGGCAACATGCCATACGTCCAATGCCACCATGGCAGTTCTGCGTGAATTTTTTGATGACCGCCTGATTTCATCAGGGCTTTGGCCGGCAAGATCACCTGATTATTTTGTTACCAGCATTGCTGGTAGTTCATTTCCTCGCCACGACTGCTAGTGCCACTCCCCAGCGCCATCTCTTGTGTCGTGTACAGCCAAGACCCTCGCAAACCAGCTTCCACAGAAATTTTGACATTATCATAATAACGACCGGCGAAAAAAAAATTTGAAGTTTGGGTTCGGGGACTTTTCGATCACCCTGTATATATATTTCTCTCTCTCACTCTTACTATTTCTCTTTCCTGAGTAACTTTCTGCTTTTTCTGCTTTTATTTCTCTTTCCGCCTTGTCTATACCTGTTTCTCTTTCCCTCTCTGTTACCCTGTTTTCCTCGGCTCCTTTCTGCTTTTGTATTTCTATCTCACTTTTTGCTCTCTGCTTACCTTTCAATTTCTCCTTCCTCTTGTTGCTCTCTGTCTAAAGGGTAATGAACTGAGGAACTCAAAAAATTATTATGAACTCTAAACATGTATCTCTATTTTGTGTCATATGCAAGAATGGTTTATGATTTATACAAATCGCTTTCATAATTTCTTTTGTGAATCAGGCACAATAATTTATGAATATATGAGTATATAGACAGCCACAGGCGTAACTTAGCGAGAGCAAGTGCGGCATTTGCCCCCCGCCAAAATTTCAGGTTTGTTAAAATTTGGAAGTTGAGTATACCTACTTTTGTTAACATCCTGAGACCTGAGGAGCTAAGTAATAAATAATAATATTAATGATTTAGCAAATGTAACAGTTATTTAGCAAATAAACCAGGACACTATTTTTATCGGATGGAAAACTTTTCGGCTCTGCCCCCCCCCCCCAAAAGTTAAGCCTCAAGTTCGTACCTGCCTTACCCAACGTTAAAGTCCCAAAATACGCCCATGTCCAGGTTCGATTCCCGATGAAAGCTCGAAAATTTCGACGTTGACGCAGCATACCGTGTGGATAGTTGGGGAGCTATTTGAATGCAATAGTGACGGAACCAGTCTCGGAAACAAGAAAATAGCGGCGATGGGACGCATTGGCCACACATCACATAACGAAAAGCAGCTGCCTTGGTCCTCATTGCGCTGCTTGCGCAACAGTTTTCTTAAAACGAATAGCGTGAACTCAATATTGCTCTTTCGGTCACAAAGTCAAACAACTCTTATTTCTGAGTATATCACGATATTGAGCAACTACGTTGGCCTTTATCTACAATATTCGACGTTATCCATTTAAATACTCCATCTGTCCTGGTCTGTGTCGTAATAGCAAGCTACCCAAACCGCTCACGCAATGCAATTGCAGTGATAAGCTGTTAAGTAGCGATACTACAGTTGTAAATTGTGTATGTAAACCTTGAACTATACGACTATACAAACTTGGTGGTACAGAGCCCTAATAAAACTCATGTATACACGCATGAGGTGGCATTTAAAACACGCCGCTGCGATATATTCGTGGTTTCAGTGGAGCAGGTTTGCCTGATTGTCATATATACGACTTGAAATGAATCGTGACCTTCCGTAACATGACTAAACGAACATCCCACTGTCGGATCGCTTTTCTTGGTAAAAGTTCTTGCAAAACAAGCTTTCTACGCGTGCCAAAAGAAAAAATTAAACTAGATTTCATTAACATTCTTACTGTGTTCTTAAATGAAGTCTTCAGAACATGTTGGCTTGCGTGCCGTGGCTTTGCAAGCCATTTGTTTAGGCGTGAATACATATGGCCTTTTTTTATTCAGGCTCCCCCACGTAATATGCAAAATCAAAAATCGTTGTTAGTTTAACGCCGTTGCTATCCAAACAGGATTATTTACGTTGTATTATTTTATACTTCCACATAAAGTTGGCAGTGGACCAAACATTGTACTAGAGTAACAAATTGTCGTTTAATATACAAGGAAGAACCTGTTTCTCCATTCATATTTCAACAAGTCAAGGCTAAAAATAACTGAGCTTGAATGTGGATGACGTAAAATGTTCTCAGGGGTTCATCCAGAATTTGTAATCTGGTTGGGAGGGTGTAAGGGCGTTTTCAGGGTGGTGTAAATGTAAATTTAGTGAAAAATGACTATAAATTGGGTCTTTAGGGAAAAAATTTCTGGTGTTGAGGAAAATTGGTGGGTAGGGGGTAGGTATGTGTAGAGAAATCACTGAATATTCGTTTCAGGTCGATAGGAATAAAAAATATTGGAATCTTTGCGGATTCTTCATAACTATTGGTATAATAGAAGGGTGAATACGTTTCTTATATCCCATAACTTTAACGAAACGACCAGAACAGGGTATATTCTACTCCTTGATGCAAGTGACCTTTACGGGCATGCCAAACGGTTTTGCATTAAGTGACTCGTGGTCAGCGGATTCAGTTCCATCGCTGCTGTTGTCTGATGCTAGATACATCCTTTGTTATTTTTTGTTATTTTTCTTTATTTGGGTCGCTTATCTGCCTCTTTAGTTAAATCACTACTATGAGGAGGAATGATGATGACAAACACGAATGAACACCCATGCCCAGACCGGATGCAGTGACCTCTTCTGGTCAAGTAGCTTCTCATTTGTCCTTGTGATGCTGAATCAACACCAAATCTTTGGTGCTTCTACTAGAATCGAAGGGCAACTACAGCACAAAAGGCGGGAGAAATAACCATTCGCCATCACCGGATAAAGGCGCCACAGCACATGCTCAATCAGTATTTATCCACACATTCCCCACCACTACCCAACACCCTCTCAAATGTTCCTGCATACTCCCCTAAAATTTCTCATAAATGCCTAATTTATGGTGTTTTTAGTGCTACAGTTATATTTACACCCCGTAAAAACCTTACATCCGCCACATTAAAAATTCCAGATGAATCTCTGTAGTTATTTCATTTATATTATATCCCTTTGTTTGGATGAAAATATTGTTTTCCACTAGCTATCAGTATTCCCTTCGCTTATAATGCAGTGATGAAAAATTGCCGATAATGATATGGATAAATTAAAACATCCTGGCATGAAAGTCAAATTACAGTAAAACTCATGGAACAATGCACAATGCATTGTATTTCAGGGCAGGATGTAAGTTGTAAGAATTTGGGCAAGTCTTTAAATAAATCCCTACAACTAACTGTAATATAAGAGTTTATAACTTACTTGCCCTGTCCCGAACAGTGCTTGAATTTCGAATAGTTATGACAGCTAGGAATTTGTAAATATCAATTCTTGATATAACTATAAATGTGTGACGGCAAATTATGGATGTCTCTGTCTTGACTTTCTCTTGAATTTTTTTTAAAAATAACATTTTAATTTGAAATACCATGCATTGCGAGTTTTCATTATTTTTGGGAGAGAGAGAGAGCACTGTTCTGGTTCTGAATGTTATTGAAGTGTGAGGATATGATATTTTTTTATCCCTAGTCATTTACGTGCTGAGAGCTTCGAAGAAAATATTCCGGGGCAATATGTGATAACAAGTCAAATTGCAAGTAGGAAATACCGAAATACAATACAAAGGAGAGCAATTGCACACCAATAATCGCAATGAAATAACGTAAAGAAATTTACGCGATATTCAGTGTGAGAACATAAAGCATGGGATATTACCTAAAATCATTTCTATGCCCGTTATTGACCAGATAAACAGTTCACGATTCTTTGTAAAGTGCACAGTACACACACCTACACTATAATATAATAAATAAATAACCGGGAAATTGATATCACAACTGCACATAAAATTTCAAATTCCGAACATTGACGAAAGAGTTCGGTGACTTTGCATTATAGTAGTTAGACAGGAGATAATTCCCCCAGGATGTTTATACAAAACGCTTCTGATGAACCTGGTGAGTATGAGATTAGTGGAGTAATTTTGTCACATTCAATGATGATAAAGTAAGGGTATATTCAAATACAGGGGAAAATTTAAAGGCAAACTACTAAAATTCCCCTTCTGCAGGGGCAGTGTCGTCGCCATGGGGCATGAAGGCGAACACCCTCGGTCAATCAGTTCATTCCCTCCCCCAGGAAAGGAACACAAGAAAAACTAGACAAAAAAATGCGTTTTTAACCCAAATATTTGTGTAGTATTAGGTGTTTGCTAAATGTAACTACCACTCCAAAAAATCCCCAGCCCCCACTGCCTCTTCACTTATTTTTTCTGGCGCCATGAGTGTTCAAGAGAAATTTCAATGAATCCACATTTCCGTTGACGTTATGATCATGAACTGTTGTCCCCCACTTTCTTCCTTGAAGGATTAAAGGTTTTAAACTGGTTGCCCAGTAGAATGAAGCTTCAAGGAAGAAAAGAAGCGTCATTTGACAAAAGTAGTGCATGTAATCAAGTGCAAACAAATTAACTGAGGCAGAAGAGCGATGAATTTTTCCCTCTGGAGGAAGTCTCGTGACATAAGTTCGCTTCACTTTATGTTGTTCCGTTTCATCCCAGGCAGTGGTGTCAACTTTTAAAAAACTTTGGGTTGACTGAACTCTGAGATTTGTTTCATAATCTTATGCAATAATATATGTCATAAGTAGGCTGAGGATTTGGCCTAAAATGCCTTTTTTGTTCCTTGACCAGAAAATGAAGGTTACCTATTACGTTTAAAAGCCGTTTCAGGCCATTTCTGAGAGGAATACATGCATTTTATTGTGGCTTATTTTCCCTATTTTAGTCTTTAAGTATCTATTTCGCAGATAACTGATTTTTAAGTCTATAATCCTGGAAAATTAGGAAAAATCTGTCGATTTTTATCAACTTTAGTGTCTATTTTGTACTTCTGGGTGTTCTTTTGCCTGCCCATTTTGAGAGTTTTTAGTCCTATCGATTCCCATACTGGTTACAAGTCCTTATCCTCCCTTACTTTCCTAACAACGATGTGAATACAGATAGCGTAAATAAATAATATGCGACAATGAAAAGTACCATATTGGAAATTTAGGCAAATTATTGGGTGACCTCAAACCACACAAGCCCATATAAGTTGGCATCACTGATGCATTTATTCTTGAGCCAAACGCAAGCATGTTGTGAACTTTCTTAAATCCCTGAAACGATCTGGAAACAGACCATGTTGTTCCCTTTTATCTCGCGCACCTACTGTCCTCTCTCTTATTTTCATATTTTCCTGTGCTAACACTAAGTATATAAAACGAATTCATCATCGAATTACCATCAGTTCCTTTACTTCGGGAGTGAAGAATTTTCCTTCCATCGATTGCATTGGACCAGCATGCCCGGAAGAGAAATAAATCTCTTCGCTTCGTCGCGTTTCCCTTGAGTGGACGCACAGCATTACGGTAATATGTAAGTTACTGAATAAGAACGACAAAAATTGCACCATATTCTTCAAATTTCTGTCTGAGAATCGCAACTAAACATTTCGGTAACCTTGCATGATGCAACATATTTTAGTTTTATATACGTGTGTGTGATATCTATGTTCACCACGCCCTCCCCAATAATTCGAAGTTAACGACGCCAATGAAATTTACTGTACAAAAAAGTTCTTCTATAAATCTTTATTCTTACCTAAAGTGTGTAAATAATAAGCAACGAGGTATTGAATGTCCATAAAATTAGGTAACTTAAAAGTAAAAATACCTGTTTACAACAATGCTACTTATCGTTTAGTGTGTATGTGGAGCAAGACTGTCGTTCTTAATTTTGCGACCAAATTCAGCGAGCAATACCGATGGAATTGCCACACCAGAAATAGTACAGCATTAAAGATAAGAAATATGATTCGCGGGAAGGAAAAACAAAGATGTTCTTGAAGGTTTCGAGTTGTCGGACAGGACTTGACTTCATTAATACCAACAATAAGACAGGCGCTTTGTGGTTCCGTGTTTTCAATGCGCGGAAGGTCTGTATCTTCAATGCTACTTGGAAATATTGGCTTTGTGTTGTTTGCATGTTTCCTTCACGGACGACGAGTACAACGGGTTCCTTGTATGGTCTTGACCAACCACTTCTCTCTATCTTACGCCTGTCGTCAAGTTAATGCAATGCGTAGGAGCTTTTTTCTACAGTAATAAATCACAACCGTATAGGCGGAAAATCAATTAATTAAGCATAACCAGCTGTTAACATAAGAAACAATAGTAACCTAATGATACAGTTTGTGTTTGAGATTTGTTTGACATGTATGTTCAAATGTCACTTCCAATGATTTGCTCGTTAATGCGATGAAGAGGAACTGATACGCGGTTTGGTTTCTTTGCCAAAAAAAGAAAAAAAAGCGCGAAAGAAAATTCCTTTGTTGTCTTTACTAGCACCTCGAGTACCCGCTCCTGAGGAAGTGAATATCTTGAAAGTTGTTCCGTCATACTTCGTCCTTGCAAACAATACGCAGTAAAAGATCATGTACTTGTATTATTTATGACTTGAATTCTGTATCTACATTGCCTAAGTATAGTACTGAATACAGATAAGAGCGTTATAATTTTAATTTACTTTAGTGTTGTTTTCTTCCATCTATTGGTCGTTTTATACCTTCTCAAATTCTTGCTGTAACGTTCATATTTGTTTCTATGTCTATGCAATTTTGAAATACGCAAATAAATATCTTCGAACTTCAAACGTACTTCCAATTTCAATTCCAGTATTCTATACACCTTCCTCGTCCTTCTGTGCAATTGTTAAGGTAAAAATCGTTACACAATCGGAACTCAGACCGTTCGCATCCAACGAACAAGATTTAAGAAATAAACTTTGGCGGTATTGAGCAAGCAAGTCTAAACAATTTCTCACCTTTATCTTTGGAAAAATTTATTGTAAAATAAATGCCGAAGCTTTGTTAGCGACAGGCTCATCTTGTATAAGTATGTGCCTATAAGCATGCTATACGTTTGCTGTAATTGTGAACTGTGTATTTAACATAAAAGTGCACAATCTGTGAGTGCACAGTAACGTGTGCAATGCTGCTGTTGCTTAATTGTTAAGAAGGCATATTTTCACTGCCAGGGCAAGAAGTTGTATAAGACTCTTTTAAGTTTTCTGATAAGAAATATCTCTCTTTCTGTTTTATAAAGAAGATAATTTATCGATATTTTTCGCTATCAGTTACCTAGCCAATACTACTTGATTATATGCTGTTTAAATCTCAAGAATATAATTTAGGGGTGTGCGGGATCCCGAAAAGTCGGGAAATACCGAATGGTCATTTTAAAAAGTAGTTAATTCTCGACGTTTTCTGCATTATAAATTTCTGGAACTTATCGGAAATTGTTAGTTTTTTATTCCAGAAATGCAAAAACAATCACTTAAAGTGAAAATAACGTGTAGAATTCGAGATTTTCAGAGCTTCGGAAAATTTCGAACATTTCCCGTCTTTGAAAAGTTGCTGGCTTACCTTTCGAAAATCTTCAAACCTAACCTGCAGTTCACGAACAGTGCAATGATCAACTAAATGTTGGACTGCTTGCAAAGAATCTTTTTCGTGACATTATTGCCGTAGTTTGGCCAACACATAAAGCAGAACAAAAATAATAAATAAAAAGTATACTCGGACCATATCCTAATGAAAAACTTCAACAAACGCACTTTGTACCAAGGCTTTAATCAAGGTTATTAGAAGTATGCTTTAATAACGAGTGAGATCTTTTTCTTCTTACTGACCTTATCGACTGTAAGTCGATTTTGGTCATCTCTCTGATGTTCAAAGCATGGGGAACATGCGAAAAAGTAGCGTATACTGTTCAGTTTTTTGCTCTAAATCGTTTTGTGGTTCAGGACAAGTGAAAAGCTTACATGTATTTTCCACCCCGTGGAATCAACAAAATGAAATATTTAAATAAATCAGAGAAAACAACTGATTGACAAGATTGGCATAACTGAAATGCGGCAAGGAAATTACGAAGAATGTACGAGTCTGTTCACTCTATTTTCCGAAATAATCTTTCGGAAAAACGATTTTATTGCCATAAAAGTAAGTTTTAAATTGTTCTATATGAATATAACATTTTTTCGAAAACAATGTATTATGTATGTAATTTGGAACAGGTGCAAGTCGATTAAGTGAAAAGATAAAAATAGTTTGAGAATTAATTAATGTCCGTAATCATAAAGGTAAGTCAGAAAAACATAATTGACATGCTAATGTTGCTGTTTCATTCAGTATGTTAATTTTCAGTGAAGACTGAAAATAGCCTCAATGAAATTGTTGTTATTGTTATTATTATTATCATTATCCGGTGTTGTTATTAAACCAGCCTGCCTTTTGGGGAAAAAACTGCAACAGCATGTTTTCATTTATTTCCTCCCAAGCTTTGCAATACAGGTGAATTGCTTTGTTTTCAAATAATTTCTGAGAGCCCCAGTTAGGCAGTTATAACCGAGGTGCAGTGCAGATGAAACAGCACCGCTTTAAAAAACCCGTGCGTATACATTAGTTTCGTGTGCGTTTTCCGTATTATTTTTTTATCATAATTAAATGCTTCGGTCTCAGCACAGCTTCACCTTCGTTATAGTTCCTGGAATTCACATCGCATTCGCAATATTTAAATATAACGCGTAATTTAAACGTTTCTTCCATACCAGCAATGACAACACGCTGCTATTACGTACTACTACTGAATGTAAACAAAGATCTTTCCTACGTAGAGCGGCCATGTTGGAAGGGTGGTAATTTTTATCGCGAATTGTAGGTGACAGCAGCCCTGTTGTGTCCCCACGCTTTTGATCGGCAATTGTTCTCCCATTTAAATATATGGGGAATTTGATACCGAACGTGCAGCTATTACAATAAATTGCAAGTTTAATATCATCTTAATCTCAGAAATTATGTCTGAATATGATAGTTGAATAATCAGTGCTGTAAAAGTAAGATTTTTGAAAAGACGATCGTCAACAACAGAAAATATATCAAAACTCAAAAAAGCCTTAAAATTTACACAGCACTATATTACGTCACTTACAATTTTCACAATTTAAGTGATATATTGTTGTGAATCCGGTAAAGAATAGTGCATAATAATTCCGCGTAACTGTACTTTTATTTTTATAGTTTTTTTTAATAACACATTTTTTCACGTGATATCATACTTTTTTACCTAGCTAGTAAATGTGGTTATTTGTTATATACACACACGCATTTATCGTCACAAATAATTATTACAAAAAATATTTTTCCTTTTGTTTCATGTCTCGCAACCTCTAGGGCATAGTCTCGATTCCTACCCGCCGTTGAATTACACATGCTTGCAACCAGGAAAAAAGCATAGCATAGTGTAAAAATCTATTTTTTTGTATTATTGACCCATCGCAGCTAGAGACGACCCAAATGACGTCAAGTTTAGTGTTCTTTGTGCATAAACGTACTACCTATGCTACATTTAGCTCGTTTTCGCAATAATTCTGTTGCGCTCAGTGGCGTAGCGTGATTCTATGAAAGGTGTAAGGCTTCCTTAGATAAACCTGATCTGAATATTGGATAAAGAAAACCCAAAGATATTTTAACTAAATTGAATCTATTTGAATGTAAGTCATGCATGGGCATACTCAATTTCAAACGCAAAATGCACACACTCTATGTTAACAATAATAGCATATGTATTACTTAATGAAAATTCTCCGACGACCCGACGATCCTTTAGTCTGAACACCTCGATCACGTCGTCGTAGAATCGGGAGTTTCTGGTCAATTTCTTTGGCAGCTCCTTTTCAATGGATATCAGTCCCAAGTCAGATTTCCTTGCCTGAGTCTGTGTGCTGCGTTGAAATGTGTGAATCCTCTTCAGTGCAGAAGAATACTTTTCCACCGACGAGCTTGAGGCAGGAACAGTGAGGAAGAATTCTGTTAGTTTGTACACTTGTTCAACAGCTTCATTCAAATGGGTAGTACGCAGGTACTCATCAAGTTCAAACACTCTTTACTTGATATTCGGCTTCAGAATAAATTACCTGTGGCTCAACTTTCAACTGGTAGCAATTGACAAATTTCGCATACAGCTTAGTTAAGGACACAAACTCTTCTTCTGGAAAGGCCATGTCATATCTTTATTCTTATTATTCTTTTTCTTTCACTAAAAAGCCATTTGTGGGAAATGCGTAGGATACAATTTGCAAATGCAAATGCATTCGAGAATATTGCTCATTATCATGGTTACGATATTTGCGCACATTTTGAAAAGCATATCAAGCAACTTAGTCAAAGGAAAAGGTAAAACAAATCTGTAAATCATAACGCTAAGTATTACGCATATGCTTTTAACATTACGGGCAACTGGGATGCACGCGCCTAACTTTGCGAGCGCTGCCGGATCTAGGATTGCCAGACATTCCTCTTTTATCTTTAACTTCGCTGCTTCTAATGAAGGTAATATCCAACATTAAACCATATCTTTGTGAACTTAATAGTTAGTTCACACATTTAAAATTACACCCGTTTTGTTAGCTACACCTCGCGTCAAGCATTGTTGAAACAACACTGGAGTCGATTTTCTTGGTTCTCTTCCGACCGTGGCAAACAGACGCAGCGGGGACAGAGATCTCGCCAGTTAGCACCCACTCGTAATGCGTCTTACAGTGCGTGAGAATCGGGGCGCCCTGTGATTGGTTGAGAAGATACTACGTAAGCAAACACACCCGCCATGGGCGAGTCCAAATCATTTCTTCCATTCACCCGCATGTAAGTCCTCTGAAGAAGCCTTACAGAGAAACAACTCGAATCAAAAGAAGTCCTCAATTGTTTCGTTAAAAGTTCCACTTGAAGTCTGATATTGCTATGTGTGTTCAAGCGATAAATACGGGAATGAAATACGTTTTCTTCAATAATTTCAACTTGTAAGGTGGACTTACAAGCCTTACGTGGGCACTACGCCGTGCGCTTTAATATATTAATTCCTAGGTTCAAGAGAATGTAATCTTCAGAAAACTTATGACTGGCTACATAATCTTAAAGCGTTACTAACCCCATTTTTATTATCGACATACACGAGAAATTCTTACCTTCATTGAAAATAACGTTTGAATTGCCATCCCACCGAGCTCCAATGTAAAGCTTAGGGCAACCAAATGACGAACGAAATTATTTAGGGACAAAACAGGGGTGGCGCCGCCACCGGAAAAATTTGGCAATGAACAGCCCGTCACTATGCACTTCTTATCCACAGGTAAAATAATAATAATAATAATAATAATAAATGGAAATAAAAGTGAGTGAGATAGCAGAATCATTTCTGCGGTAAAATCTCAACTTGAAACAGGACAAGGCGAGTACATACAGGTGGAGCAAATCACTAAGAATTAAAAGAAATCTGTTGACGAGAAATGACGGCAATTACATATCAATATTCATACATGCGGAAATTGACAGAACCCGACATGATAAGAACTTGATCTTGACCGTAGGCTATTAATAAAAATTTTCTGCTATAATGGAACCACAGGCAAAGAGCCCGCAACTCCTGTGGATCGTACTCCCGCGTGGAGGAGAGGGTCAGAGTGGAGCATGCTTCCTTATGACCCCGAGTTGCCAATTGAAGGGAAGGTGGGTGGAGACTTTTGACAGAAGGTTCTTTTCCTTGTGGTCTCTCTATAGAAAAATATTTGCAACCATTTAGCTTGATTTCTCTTCGTGTAGTTAAAACTAAATTGGCTCCACAGACAAGGACGTATTTTGGGGTGGGGGGAGGGGAGTCCGGACACTCTGGTCTTTCCCCCCGAAAGACTTACTTATTACAAAAAAAATATTGAACATAATGAAGTAATAAAATAACTAAAATTAAAGAATGAAAATCTACTTGTTCTTTAATAAAGGGTTATTTATTTCCACCCAACTTATTGGAAGGCAAGGATTATATTGTAATCATACTACTTTGAATGACAGTGGCAAAGTAGATTTATACAAGATTAATTTTACTACTTAATTACAACGTAACATTCATAAAATAACACCAGGAACTTTACTTTTCGTCAACTGATCTAACAACCATTTTTAATATACTTAATAAATACTTCATTATTTATCTATTTGACATTAATTTCATTGCCAGGGCAGTTTCTTTTGTACAAATTTTGCCGACCTTAACTAAACGTAAGCTACACAATTAATACGTGATTTTACATCACTATTCCTATACCGTCCTTTTACCTAGTCATGTAATAAAAATATATTAATTAATTTGAATAGTTTAATTCATTTAATAATTATTTTTGTTTAATGATTATTATTATTATTATTTTAAGACACTTGGTTTGGACCCCCCCTGAAACATATTTCTAGATACATAGGGTGACCAGACACACACATTCAAAAAAGAGGACGGAGCGGACAAAAAAGGAGGAAACCGCAAAAAATGGTAACACATTTGCCATTACTCATAATTTAATGAATACAAAAAAATCTTACCAACACTTTGCTTACAGAGACTTTTCAGGTAATCTCTTTCAATAACTTCCACTTACCTTTAAGCAAATAAAGCAATCTCCTACTCTGTTACTTAACCAATGACAAAGAATATCTACAATTTGAAGCACATATTTTTACTCCTTTTTTAATTCTTAGATATTAGAATGAAATATCCCCACAAGTGAATACAAATGTAACAAGTAAGATTAGCTTTAACTTATTTCCAAACACCGAATTACAATTTTTAAGTTCTTTAGATTTGGTAGAGAAATATGATTATAATGCCATGCACGAACGTTTCTGTCACACTTTCAACAGCAGGGAAAAGTGACAGCCACCTTACACTTTACCCCATATTCGTTTCTTCCATCCTTTAAAAGCTGGATATTTTCTTGCAAGATAATTGTTGAATTTACACTTTCGCTTCGTTATTTCATGAAACTAAATATTACTTAATAATCAAAATTCTCACTACGCATTTCTGTATCGTGTATGTATAGCTCGGAAAGGAACTGGCCGACTCCCGTGGCAGAGTGGTTAGCACACCGCGTCACAATGCCAGCGGTTCCCGATTTGAATCCCAGACTGGGCATAAGTGTTCTTTGTGAGTGGCCCTTCATCAAAATCATCATATCATCGCTCATACCCATCTTCGCAATTAGCCAAAAGTGGAAGAAAAGCGAAGTAAAATAAACCAAATCAATCAACCGAAAAGGAACTGCACAGACTACATGCGTTCCAGCAGTCTCAGAGGGCGAAGCAACGAGTTAGTATAATACTAATGATTAGGGTGCGGAATTTTGCCTATTTGCCTTTTATATTCCGTTGTAGTAAAACATAGGTTTTAATGTTTAAAGTTCGCTTAATGGTGTTTCTAGTCCTAAAATGCCTTTTTATAGTGCCTACTTTGATTAATCGTGCCCAAAAATCACTATTCTGCAATTTTTGCATACTTCAGCTTTTTCTTACGTGCCTTTGGCTTTTCCTAGATTGAATGAATGACTAAAATCTGGTATTTACTATTTACCAGATTTGAGGTTCTCAATTGAACATTGTTTCAAAATATTCTGTTACAACGGTGCAAATTGTTTTTTCATCATTTGTTCAAATTCGCACAAGCTGTTTTTGTGAGAATTACTTTTCCCCACAAATGTGGGTTTCGATCAAAAGAGTATTAATAGTTTGTTAATCGTATATCCCACTTTTATGTATAAACTGAAGTGCTAATACAGTATGTGCATAGTAAGAAAAGAATTGAAATAAGTTTACATTCATTGCCTATTTTAATTATAACACCATTAAGCCTTGTTTCCATGTTTTTCCTATTTTAATGTCCTTTTTAATTTTAGGGTGCCTTTTAAATGCCTATTTTCGTGCCTTTTCTTAGTTTATAGTGCCTTTTTAAGTGCCTATTTCAGAGGTTTTTAATGCCTATAAATCTGCACCCTATTAATGACTCAGTCGGGAAAGTGATCGTGTTGAGCTCCCAGATGATGGGTGAGCATTACTCGAATACTTAATGCACCCTAAGTGATATGCCTTAAATGATGATCGTTACATGTGGAAACATTCTCTAGGCAGCACATTTGCTATGGTCGATGCTATACTCTTTCCAAAAAAGGAGCACATTTACAGATTCCTAAAAAATCTGCCCGGACACCAGACAGACACATAAAAAGGAGGACATGTCTGGACAAAAGAGGACGTCTGGTCACCCTATAGATACATGCCTGTCTACAGAATGAAAAAAGTCTCTTGCATTTATTTTCAATATTTTTTTAAAGGAAATATCACCATCGCGGAGGCCATCACGATCATCATGCATCGATCTCAATGTCTACATTACGAATACGTATTTTGCACGTACACGTGTGTGTAGGTAGGTTGATATATATTACAGTTTTGGCCATTTTGTTACCAAATTAGGGGAGAGGAGTGCAAATTACAAATTTTTGGCTACAGTATTTACACTAAATTTAGAGTGCCTATCAGATAAAATTCATGTAACAGTTATTAACCATTACACTGGTTCAGTATTGCAAGTGAAATCCACCATGTTTTAAAACGAGCAAACAATTGATCTTTGTTGTACACATTTTATCGTCCTGTGCATTTTGTTTTTCAAAACTTTGTGTACAAGAATTTGAAAGCATAATTTTGCAATAAAATTTTTGAACAAAAAATAGGTTTTTCTCTTGTGAGCTATCAAAATTCTGTCCACAATTTCAAATCTCTGTCTAGACTTCTGAAATTAAGGAATGAAAATTTTAGGTCATTCCCAGAATGATAATAATTACTTTGGTTTGGGAGAGCACTGAGCAGTGATGGCTGGTGGTTTAGATCTATGGGTGTACACCTGTCTTGTGTTAAAAAGTGTCATCACCTCACGTAAGTACTCACACCCATTTTTTGCACACACAATGATGTTAATTGCATTGACATTCCAAGTTATGATGCAGCTTTCACTTACAGGGTGACAAGAAATAACCCGTACAAAGTTTGGCGTATCCTGCCAAGAATGTAGTGTACCGTAGCCAAATAATTGTTGTGTTATTGGATTCTCCATAGTCTTTTGTAACTGTACCTGTTGTTTCGGCTTCATAACGATTACTTTCTTTGCGTTTGAGAATGTCAACCAAACTCAGTGAAATTTTGGAACTGTGGCGTCAAAGAAAGCGTCAATGTGAATTGTTCGTTTGCTGGTCTCAGACGCAGTTCGGCGATTCAAGGAGCTCGGCCATGAAGGCGACCATCCCGGAAGAGGAAGAAAGCATACCGTCAACACGTCCCAGAACCGCAAGATCATCAAAAAGCGAGTTCAGCGAAATTCGAGGGTCTCCATGAGAAAAGTCGCCCGTGAGATCGGGATCAACTGCGAATCGGTGCGGCAAATGGCGAGAAAGAACCTCAACCTCAAGGCGTACAAGCTACCAAAGTTCAGCTTTTAACGGACGAAAACAAGCGCCTGCGACTCAAAAGATGCCGCCCTCTGAAGCGCCGGGCCGCAGGTCAGCGATGGGAGCGCATTCTCTTCACAGACGAGAAGCTATTCACCGTGGAGCAGGCGCACAACCACCAAAACGACAGGACCTGGTCTGCAGAGGCTCCCGGTACCTCAGCCATCGTCGAACACTGCCAAAATCCGCAGTCGGTCATGGTGTGGGGCGGAATTTGCGCAAGCGGCAAGACGCCTCTGGTTTTCGTGGATCAAGGGGTCAAAATCAACCAGGAAGTTTACCGCCGCGACATTCTCGAGAACGTTGTCCTTTCGTGAGCCCAGCAGCATGTCGGCGATATACAATGGACATTCCAGCAAGACTCTGCTCGGTCCACAGGGCGAAAATGACGCAAGCGTGGTGCAGAACCCATTTTCCGGACTTCATGGCATCGACGGAATGGCCGCCCTACTCGCCGGATCTCAACCCAATAGACTACAGTGTCTGGTCGATTTTGGAGGCCAGGGTATGTGCTAAACGCTACCACAGTTTGGAGTCGCTGAAGCAATCTCTGCGTCATGAGTGGAACCGATTGTCGCCCGAGGACCTGCGGCCCATCGCCAAAAATTTCAAAGTCCGTTTGGACCTCTGTATCGCCGCCCAGGGAGGCCACTTCAAAACCGGCTGAACATCTTGTTCCTAAGGTCCCATGTCATTGTTCTTCAGTGTTGTTTTGCTCAATTGTTTCGGTTTAATAAATTTATGATCACAAACACTAGTACGGGTTATTTCTTGTCACCCTGTATAATGAAACTATGACAGAATTGTATTTCATGAAATTTATAAAAAAATATGATTTAGCTATTACAAACTTGAAATAGTCTGGTGATTTTTTCCATCATGGGATTATTTGGTCTCTTTCAAGCCGTGTAGATAATTCAGCATTCGATGACCTCACAAAATCACTAACAACATAGAAATATGAGTACCACTGTTGATGCCATTCACAAAATACCAATTCACATGCACACAACAAATTCAATAAAATGATACTGACACATACTCAAATTTTCTTCACTCACTAGCTATACCAATAAATTTCAATGCTTTGTAAGCTACAATAATATCGATAGTATTTGTGTAATTGTCATGTTTTAATAATGTATACTATCTTTCTCCAATATAAACACATCCATCAGGCAACCTAAGTTGAATGCCACATAAACATTTCGGCTTACATCTCAGTTATCATGTTTTCATTTTCAATTTAATCCTCTAAACCCTGATCAAACTCAACTAGTTCTGGCCAGTAACTTTACACATAGTATCTCACATTAGTGACACATATTATATAAGTTACAGGTTGCCATATGCAACAAATTGGATTCTGTTGTATGACAAATATGCAGGGTTAAACACAATCATTTAAAATTTCCGTTGAACTTCCAAACAACAAGTACAACTCAGAGTATCTAAATGACACCAATGGATGATATTGAACTTGACATCATCATGCAGTGCACTTTGGTAAGGAACAGCATGAAGTTCAGCAAACAGAATCGAGGATGTTAAGGAAAGCATTTGAAAACCCTTCTTACCGAGAGAAAAATTTTCGATATTTTATATGCACACATTCCTCATATGATCATGATAATCATAACATGTATTTCTTCAGCAAACACCACATGCACAATACTTACCAGGTATGTTTTCATTGTAGAATCTGATCCACTTACCGGAAATATGGGAGCAGACATAATTTTGTGCAATGAATTGTGGGGAAAGTTGTTTGCTAAATAACATCCATTCCTGCATGAATGGGTTTAAGTCCAAATCTCTGACATTTTTTCAAGTAACTCATAGATCCAAGAGTATTTTTCCAGCAGACTTATCAATGTATTCCCCACTGATGCACCTAGCCTTGCATCATTGGATATGGTATTTCCAATAATGAAAATTGAGACATTACCTCCATTACGGTACTATAATATGTCACAAAGACAAGTGCATCAGATTCATATGCAGGATTCTCTCTCATATCCAGGAAGCACCACATCTTACCATGACATCCTACCAGAGTGGAAATTGAAATCCAGAGCCACCATGTTTCTTCTGTAGATCACCTCACAAGCATACTCCAAACTAAACACACAAACCTTAATCTCTTAACCTCGACCCTTTCAATATGCCATCTTGAATGATTTAAATGTACAATCATTTTTATGAAATGCCACGACATGAATGGACATACGGACATGTATCAAAGACGTATGAAATTTGCAACCTATGATCCCGTTCTTATAAACTAGACTGGAAAAATAATTCCTCTTTGCTTTCTTTCCAAAGTTCCACAAAACATTAAAAGTCTGTCTTTTGATCGGTTTTCTTTCCCAAAAACTACTTTTATCCCCCTCACAGAAGGACCTAACACAGATCGGCAGATAATCTCTTTATTTGTTTATACTAATCAAAGGCAGCCCATTGTTACAATGTTAGATGTTGTGTAGCTGTTTCACCTAAATTTCCTTTCCGATTCAAGGCAAGATACCAAGTGCTCAGTGCATGCCTGGAGCTCACAATTGTTTGTGCAAAGAGAGTCTTTGGAAAGCCCACTGACCCAAGCCAAAAGAAACCTTCTGCTTTATCAACTCACTGACTGAAGAAAACAGCATGAATAGAACCTCACTTTGAAAAGTGCAAGCCTCAATCGACACAAGAGACTGGCTCCAAACAGAAATGTAGGTGAAACAAATGTTGGTAATATAGTATATAATCTACTATAAATGCCATATCATTCATCCTTTCTTTGCCGACCTTTTAGATATTGTTCTCTTTGAACCCCCGGAAGGTCACCAATTTCCAGTTTGTGAAGCCTTACATGCTGCTGCCAGGAAGTAGGTCAGACACATTCCAAAAAAATGGTTTCATCAGGAAATATGGAAATTGCCAGAGAGATGGCAACAGTACATCAACCTCCATGGAGAATACGTGGAATGGGCCAAAGCGTAACCTGGGAGCCACCACCTTCAAGGATCACATAATACAGGGTAGCCTAAATAATTTATAAACAGCCCTCGTAGAATCAAGTACTTACTTTTCTGTGTAACTATTTTTTGATGTTCTTCAGTGGTAGAGGCATGGAAAACTGATTATCTACCTAAGAGTATAGATCAAATCCTTGAAAAGTAGGAATATTGGAAAAAATGTCAGATTTTTTTGGTATAATAGATTTTAAAGATATCACATTGTATGGCTCCAACAAGTATATTGTTTCACTTTTGTTTTTGGCATGCCTATTTGGTATTGAACTTCAATTTGTAGATGATTCGTAACACCCATGACAAAACAAATGTAATGCCCATAACAAAGATTTTTTTTTTTTTACTGAATTTACGAACTGTTCAGGATTTACTTTGTTCTTTATACATAACACAATATTCATTTCAATGTTCATTCAGGGACCAGAATTATTTATTTCAGACAATCCACCAGCAAAGGCAGTTCACATATTTGGTAACACTTATGTCAGCAGATTTCCTTCAATATTTCTAACATTATTTAATTTACTTCATGAGAGTTTGGTTGCAGGAAGTTATTGATGTACTACTTCTGTTTCTGTTACAATTGGGACAGAAAAGTAAGTCACACTAACTTTACAGTTCAAAAATGGAGGAAAAATGTAATACTCATGACAAAATGCATTTTTCTTTCCCCGAGTCATGAAGTTAAACCACGCTTTCGAGAATTCTCAAGCATGTATCAGACTGGTGAACTAAAAATGACATCAAATTCCGTGAAATCATACTGAAACAAATGAAGAATAGATTCAGAAAGAACACGTTTATTCACATTTCTTATGAAAAAGTCACTGATGGTGACTAAGTCACAGAAGATATTTTATGAATATAATATATTTTCACTTAACAATATCTCATTATGCATGTGTACTACAAATATAAGTGGCATTGTTTGTAAAACTATTGAATATTGTGAATGCAGGCTTTCCTGCATGTTGCAGGAACACAGATGCATGTTTTGATGCAGCAGCATACTGTATTTCACTTTGCATACAAGTGAAGGAGAAGTACTATTTAAAATGTTACAGTTTATTCACCCTCAGTGCACAAAATCGGCGTGACATTCTGTATTATTGCCTACAGAATGGATATCATGAACCAGAACAAGCTTCAAAGCAGAGGATGCCATTTTGATTTATTAGCTACATCAGTTCTGGAAGCCTGTGTAACCTGGTGAAAGCTGTGGGGGATACCGGTGAAATACGGCACACCAAAGCATCCATCAGCAGAACGCCAGCCCGTGCACCGGTGGATTCTGGAAAGAGAATGCCTTATGTGGGTCTTAGTAGGAGTCATTTTCAAGGTAAGTTTTTTTTTTTAAATGGAAACCTAATTTTTTTGTTTAATATATTTATTACTCTTACAGAAATAAACAACCTTTGTGGAAACCATTTTTCTATTCAGCATGTAGTTTCACAGATATTTGACATGTGAAAAGTGATAACAGAAATTCATCCTATTTCATAAGCATCAAAACTATTATTCCAAAGACAAAAGAAACTAAATACGCTACTATACATTACAATGAGGGATCTCTGACATTGTAGTGGCTTATGCTGTCACCTTGTAAGTAAAAGGTTCGGTTGCCGGTGGAGGCACATTGCACAATGGTTTGGATCCCACTTTAAACTCCAGACCCAGTCCAGATAAGCCTACATGAGGAAAAAGTACACCATACTTGTGATTGGTCGATTAAGTCATGTAACATGTTTAGAACCACTAGGAAGATTAACTTAGAGTGTGTGACACAGAGGATGGTGTACTACAATCATCCATCATTTTTTCTACTTCCAGCCGCCTTCAAGTACAGTTTTTGTTAATTATTGTAATCAATGTGGATTGACTTAAATCAGGCGATTTTTTCTTTAAAAAAATCACTGATTTAAATCACTTTAAAGAAGTAATTTACAGAATAATGTACACAAGGATTTTATAGATGTCAGAATCACTTTTGTTGAAAGTGCATTAATCTTGTAATCATTCAATGGTGTTTATTAGGCTCTAAGAAAGGAAACAAAAATATACCAGGTGTATAAGCTTAAATCTGCTGTTTGCTCATAGATGGCGTTAGTGAGCGTATGAAGCTACCATGGGCATGCCATACCTGGTGTTTGTATGAGTTGGACATCTGCCAACACGAATCAGTGCACATCGTCAGCACGTGCAGACAACAACAGACAGTGTTCCTGTGGTGAGCATGTCTAGTTTTGTGCCAGAAAAAGAGCATATGTGGGAAGCTCTGCTTTTCTGCTTCCATTTGAAGAAATCGGCTGCCAAATCGCATTGAATGCTTGTGGAGGCCTATGGTGACAGTGCTGTATCGGAAACAACGTGCAGGGATTGGTTTTGTCGGTTCAAAGACGGCAATTTTGACCTGAGCGACAAGAAGCATGAAAATCGACCCAGAAAGGTTGAGGACCATCAATTGCAGGCTCTTTTGGACGAGGACTATACCCAAATGCAAAAGATGCTTGCCGAGCAATTGGGTGTTACTCAAGCAGCCATTTCCATGCGTCTACGTGCCATGGGAAAGGTTCAAAAGTTCGGAAAGTGGGTGCTGCATGAATTGACCGATCGGCAGCTGGAGAGACACCAAAACACATGCGAAATTTTGCTTGCCAGACAAAAAAGAAAATCTTTCCTGCATCGAATTGTGACTGGCAATGAAAAGAGGATATATTTCGAGAATCCTAAACGCAAGAAATCTTGGGTTGATCCCGGCCAACCATCAACATCTTCCTCGAGACCAAATCACTTCGGCCGGAAGACGATGCTGTGTGTTCGGTGGGATCAACAGGGTATCGTCTACTTTGAGCTGTTGAAACCTGGTGAAACTGTCACTGCCCACCGCTACCACCAACAACTGATTAAATTGCACCGTGCTCTGTGTGACAAAAGGCCGGATTATCAACAAAGACATGACAAGATGATTTTCCTCCACGACAACGCCCCATCGCACACGTCAAGACTGGTCCAAAACTACTTGGAGACACGCAACTGGGAGGTGCTACCCCATCCTGCCTATTCACCAGACCTGGCCCCTTCCGACTACCATCTGTTTTCGTCGATGGACCACGCCCTCGCTGAGCAGCACTTCGATTCATATGCAGACGTCCGAAAATGGCTTGATGATTGGTTTGCCTCGAAAGAGAAGGACTTTTTTTGGCATGGTATCCACAAATTGCCCGAGAGGTGGGCAAAATGTGTAGCTCGCGAGGGCAAGTACTTTGAATAAATTTCTTGTTGCCTTCTATGAACAAACCATGTGTTTTTCTGACTACAAAACAGAAGATTTAAGCTTATACACCTGGTATGCACTGCTGGGGTGAAGCTCATATGAAAGAAAATGTACTGCAAAGACACTTAAATTTCTCATGATTTAAAATTCAATAATATTTATAGGCAAAAATAAACATTTTGTGCAGAATAATATACAAAATAAACTGCAAATCGTTTCATTATCATTAAACTATAAACATGGTGCAAAGTATCATTTTAAAAAATGTCAAAATTCACCTACAAAGACTACAAAAAATATTTTAATTTACAATTATATAGTACATTCAGAATGTTTTATTTTCACTGGAAGAGAAGTTACTGAAATTATTATAGTTTCAATAATACACTCAACAAACATTTCCAAAGCAGATTCAAATATACAGAATCAGAAACAGAAAAATGTACATGTATGTACATATAATTTTTGATTTGCTATAATCAAACTGTTCAAATATTTTGCAGGGCCGTTTACAAGAAAAAGCCTATCTATAAAAAAAACATACATGTACATCTATGGTGCCAAAAACTATGCAAACAATTTTAAGCATTCTTTTTAAAATTAAAATATCCATTTAAATAAAAAAATCAAACATGATTCTTCAAAATAAAAATCATGATTTTTATCCACCCTGATTGTAATAGTCCCACATATCCTCACAATATGATTAAAATGTTTTCTACAATTATCAATTCATGTTATACAATTAACTTTCTATTAACAAATTGAAAATGTATATAATAATTACTTTTGTACAACGTTGATAATGTTGCAAAATTAATTTCTTTTGTTTCTGGAATAATATTTTCGATGCTAATGAAATAGTATGAATTTCTGTTATCACATTTTACTTGTCAGATTTCTGGGAAATTACGCGCTTAATAAAAAAATATATACAAAGGTTGTTTATTTTTGTAAGAGGAATTAAAACATATATACAAAAAAATTAAGGTTTCCATTTAAAAATGTTGAGTGACCTTCAAATGACCTTGAAAATGGCTCCCTACTAAAACATACATAATGGCATTATCTTTCACTCTTAAAGTTAATTAATTTTTATTTGAAACATTTCTTTCGAAAACACTTCGTTTGCAAGATATTTCAAGTTATGAACTTAAATGGTCCACCCTGTATACATTACACACACACACACACAGAGACAGAATTACTTTTAAGAAAAGATAAGTACAATTTCAAATACACTGAAAGCTCTAGTTTATTAACCATATTAAATCTTTGTCAAGAGACATATAATTACAGGAATCTTGACATTAGAAACTGAACAAGGAAATAATGTGCAATTTCAGTTATTAAGGGCAATGATTTAAAAAACCTGCAACACTCCTTAATTTTAAATAAATAATTTAAAAAAACACAAATTAAAGCATACTCAAATATATATGTAACTATCTTTTGCAATTGCATGAAGTCTTAAAAACATTTATTGCATAAACATAAATCTCTGATTTCAAAAGTACAATAATATCCTATCTTTGCAGAGAAACTTACTTAAATGTAGTACCTAACCTCTCCATTAACAATTAACTTCCTCTGATGCTGTTCATTTTCATTTGGACCAAGATTAGGCTTGTCAGAGTATTACTTGTGCAAAAAAGTATACACCATTAACTTATGTTAATGTTCCTGAGCAGCTACTTCAATATGAGCATAACAAACTATATTCTATGCAAATATAGTGATAAAGACTACAAAAATACATTATTTTTATCTACACCTCAACTGGTAAATTCTATAGATATGTCAAATACGTTAAAAAAATTAAATTTTTCTTGCATCGCTTTTTCTTACAGGTACAATTGTTTAGTAACTTATCTAAGGAGATTCAAATTAATATACCTTTGGATATATATTGAATACATTCTAGAATTTTGAAACAATATCAGAAATAACTTACGAGCTGCCAACTGTTGCTTTTACATGTGATGAAACCTCTCAATTGAAAAAATCACTGGGCCTTCCTTACATGTGCAGTCTTTCTAATGTTTCACTAATTAGTTTCAATCTTCAAACTCAACGAAGGTTAGTTTGTTCTTCCAGCAATTTTAGCCAAAAAAAAAGAAGAAGCAGGATATAGATAACATATGTGCCTATTGCATATGCAAATATATTTGCAAACAGCTTCACACCTGTGAAAGAGCTCACATTTTTGTCAACTTCATGAATTAGAGCAGAACCATTCTACAGGAATGTACACCTATATTCAGCCATATGATTTACATTATTTACAACTATTTATCCATTCTTACATTCAAGATATTATGTCGTGTGTGATGCAACTTATTTTTCTTTTAAAAAAGGAGAGTAAAAGGATGAATGAATTGGGAAATCTAAAAAAATAATAATAATAGTAATAAAAGCATGATTTTTTAAAAAATTTGGAAGACTGGAATGTTGCGAGAAGTCATAATTTGTAAGATCTGAGCATACTGCAATTCTTTTCATTTTCAACAATAACAATTATTTAAATAGGAATAAAATATAATCTACTAGGCAGATATGACAAATGAAGAAAAAATTAGGAGACTGCCTTCCTTCCAGATATGTTTCCGAAAGTTAACAAGTTTCAGTTGATCTATTTGAAACTTTCTTATATGATTTTAATTTGAAAGTCATTTGAACTTTTAATTTCATAACTGTTCAAATAAAGCAAGACAACTAAAAATTTCACAACACATCTAAAATGCACTTTCACTCTATTATATATACTGAGAATATACCTCCTACAGAAAAAAAAATGCATTCATCACAAAGCAGAATGTTAACACATTCAGTTAATATTGAATATATTACATATTCTTCTTGAATTCAAATATGGCACCATGCATGTTTCAAAATATCACAGAAAATAAGTAGATGCAAGACATAATTAACATGTTAATAAAAATAATAATAAAAATAAAAATGTATATTCGACTTGTTCCCATCAAGGCACTCAGTTGAGATGTTGTAATACTGTATAAAAACAAATTTCAAGTATGAAATCTCCAGTTGCAGTCTAGATTTCATTAATGCACAGTGAGTGACAATTGCTTGAAGGATGACCTAGAAAGAAATATATCCAAAGCATCTCTTGACTGATCTGCAAATAAAGATGGAACAAAACAAATTAGAAGCTAATAAACTGTTATTTGTTCTTGATTACAAATAAATTTAAAATAGGACACAAGTATGTTTCTAATAAAGGAATAAACTTATGAATAAAGTAATGCACTTGATACTGTCTCCCATACCCACATCCAACATTTACTTAAAACTCGAAGTAGCTACTCACAATGAAAAACAATAATATAGCTTCCCACACTTTATTGGTACAGAAACTTACAATTCTCAATTTTATTTTTATCTAATGAATCTGAGCATCAAAATTTGCTAAAGTGAACTAGCAAAGTGAAATCAGAATTGTCACATTATTTACATTAAATGCAATAAATATCCTCTGTGATGGTCCTATGAACACTCACAATATGATTGATTATGTTTTTTTTTAAATTATCTATTAAAAGTTGTACTTTTGTACAATGTTGATTATGTCTTACTTTATTAATTTTCGCCAAGTACCAGCTGGAGGCACATTGCACAGTGGTTTCAGATCCCAATTGAAACTGTAGGTCCAGTCCCGATTAGCCTATATGTGCTTAAAGTGGACTATACTAAAGCATAGGCCCAAATTCATTTGGATAAAGATACAAATCATATAGATTCAGTAAGGAAGAAATTTTCCGATATAAAAGGTTGTTTTATTCACTACGACCTGGAATACTTATAATTTCGTTACAATTAAAGGTATTTAAGTAAATAACAAAAAATATATGGTCCCGTCATGTTCAAACTGCTGTGTACAGATGGCACAGTGGTAGTTCTGTCAATACCGGTGATTTTTTTTTTTTTATGACTAGTAAGGAAGATTTTGTTGTGAAACAACGCATTCAGGCTGTAGCCACAAGAATCTGAAATACTATGTGAAAAAATGAAAACATTTCGTACCTTCAGAAAGGAGTGGTTATATTAATGATTTTTGAAGTGGTGCTTCATCGCAATGTACTCCGTGGTGTAGATTTTAGCAAACACTGTTGCCATGATTTTGATCCGTTTTATCTTGATCAGTGCAAGTGCTTGACTGGATAGGGACATGTAAGCATTTGAACAAGAATCATGGTGTGGTCCAGTGACTATGATATTTGCCCACTACACAAAGGGTCTCCAGTTCGAATCTCCACTACAACACTTTTTTTAAAACGATAAAATGCAAACTAATGTAAGTCTGTGAAATATTAATTGCAAATTTGATGACAAATGGTTTTATTTTTTATTCAAATTGCAAATAATTTTGAAACTGCTGAATACCAAATTACTTTAATTAAGTTGAAGCCAAGAAATGAGACATAAATAAAATAAACACCAAGTGTAGTCTATTATTTGAATCTAATGTTTTGCATGGAATTGACATCACTAGATTATTTGCTTATATTAGGCTATTGCTATGCTATTAAATCTTGCCTCTAAATCTATACACAGACGCAAACGTTAATGTTGGAATTGTTAGCAATTGTGGCAAGCTCTTATTTTATAAAGTGATGTTTCTTGCAGTGATCAGAACGCTACATTTTAAAAGTAGCTTCGCTACAGCTACAGATACTCTTCCAAAATGTAGCTTCGCTACAGCTACATTTACCAAAAAGTAGCTTGCTACAGCTACAGCTACATTTACCAAAAAGTAGCTCGCTACGCTACTCCTACTCGCTACTTTGCTACTTTTTGCACTACTTCTGCATAAAAAATAAAACAACCATATGAATATTAAAGATCCCCTACTACTGGTAAATAGATTATGTTATTTATTATCATGATTCCAGTCATTCGATAATTTTGGTAGCAGTGTTACTTCAGTTATTTATTTTTACTATAGTTTTTGAGAATACCATACCTATGCAAGTGGCTTATCAATTCAAATTTGATATATGAATATTGCAATTACGGTGTTACCCAAGTTAATGATTACAACTATACACAAATAAAATTTTGTAGGATTACGTATTTATGTTCACATCAACATATTTTTCTTGAGAACAAATATTTATTTTTTTATAGACTGATATGAAGACAGCATTTTGAATGAAAAGTACCTGGAGCCCATTGTTTACAAAAGGGCTCCAGGTTCGATACCCAGCAGAGGCACATAGTGGTTCGGATCCAGTCTCGATCAGCTTATCTATGCATAAAATGGACTCATAACAAAAACTAAGAAAGACGCCACGTTGGGAGGATGGGATCCTCCTGCTCCTCCATTCCCCACACTGCTCATCATTCATCTTTCTTCCTCGTCTCACAATTAGCTGAAAGTGGCAGAAAGCGACTATAGATAAGAGAATAATTAAATAAACCATTCATCCTCATTGCCATGATTGAGAGAAGTGGAAGAATAGATGAGGAGGTAAACAGAAGAGGACAAATGGGTGGGGGACTATTTCAAAGCATTCGAAGATTAATATGGAACAGGGATGTACCTATGGAATACAAGAAGGTAATATATAAAACATACTATGTGCCAATAATTATGTATGGAGCAGAGACGTGGACAATGACATAGAGAGACAAAAAAAAAAGATGGAGGCAATGGAGATTAAATTTTTAAGTCTTTTGAGGAAGACTAGAAGGGATAGAATAAGGAATGAGAAGATCCGACAGACAGTGGGTGTAGTGAAGCTTCAGGACAGAATACATCAGGCACAGATGAGATGGTTCGGACACATGAAGAGGATGGGTGTAGAAAAGACTGCCAGTAAGAGCTTACAATGCAAAAGGAGTGGGAATAAGGCCAAGGGGGAGACCAAGATGTCAGTGGAAAGAGCAGATAGTGGAGAGTGTTAGGAGGAGAGGACAAGATTGGAACACCGTGGAAAGAGAGGAGTGGTGATAGACCATGAAAAAATGGAGACCCAGCCAGAGGCAGGAAATGGCGAAGGATGATGATGATGTCGTGATTAGCAAAAGTTACAGAAAAGTGACGCAAAAGTAGGAGAAATACATAAATTTGAAAACTATGTACGTATATTAACTAAAGAAAATTGTCATTTCTGCAGAAAGTCAATAACTCGTACATACTTATTGAAATATGATAAAATTATTGAGGAAACTGTCGTGTAAACCTGAGTGTTCTAAACATATTGTAATTTTAAAATTTGTGAACAAATACTATCGCAAAAATAATTGTAATTCCAGAAACTCTTTCATTCTTGTAACAATAATTTCTTGCTGGTGAGATCCTATATACTGATGATGATCAATACTGTTAACGTACTGAGCCATTTATTGCTGGCACTATTCCCTTGTCAGTGCAGTGGAAAATCCATCGCTCGTTTTTGCACTGCAAGTTGTGTCTTATACAGCAATTAATGACATTTTGGTCTGTCTTACACCATGAATATCCACAGTATTTGTTCCGGGGGGTGACGCAAACAAGGCATGTTTTTTCCCCAAAATAGCGATGCAGCTACAAAAACGTAGCTGTTAGCAGGAATATATTCATATATGTCAGTTAGTTATCTGGATATCTGAATTATTCAGATACTAATTAAATAAATTACGCAGATATCTATAATCTACAATCTAGATAATCTGTATCTCCATGTAATAGACTGTCTTTATGAACCTCCTGCAAAATTAAGGGTTATTGTCGATTTTTTCTGACGCTGTTGCCACATTCAAAATTCACCTCAAAATGCTGAGAAAAATGTAGCTGTAGCGAAAATTTCGCTACAACTACAGGAATTTTGTAGTTTTGCTACCGCTACAACTACAATTTTCAAAATGTAGCGTCGCTACAGTAGCGACGCTACAAGTAGGTCGCTACTTCTGACCACTGGTTTCTTGCAGTTTGCCATTTATATTCTTTCTATTAAAATGATAAACGTTGTTTTACACCTTGAAAAACTTTGTTATTTTACGTGTTGTGTACATGCCTAGTGAGAGAAGATATCGACCTTGCATCACTAAATTTATCAGTCCCTAACTACACACATACCTTAAAATTCCTTAAAAATTGAAAGAACGTCATCCATGCCCCAACCCCCTTTAATAATTTTTTTTTTCTACTGAAGTCAAAGTGGGCAATAAAATGCTGTGGAAATATGACTTTAGTCAAGTCGGTATGATAAGTTGCCAACATGCTAAATGGTCCCGGGTTCGGTTCTCATCAAAGGTAGATTTTTTTACAGTGCAATCCCAACTAGTGTATGCCTAGAATGGAATTAATTACACATTTCGAAACGACTGCTATTTTTTATAAAAATGTAATGGTTTTGAGAGTAACTACTTGATATTAAATCTCTTACAAAATGTGGAAAGCCATGTGGACGAGCCATAAATGCAAAAAAGACATAGAGTTGATATGAACATATTGTTGTGTATGAAATTAAATCCACTATAGTTCTTGCTTTGTGGGGAAACCTAAATCTGAAAATCCCAAACAACCACGTCAATATAATTTGTTTTAAAATCTCTGGCTATGTATAAGAATAGCGAAACGAATGTTCTTACGACCACCTTTAGCACATCGTTTTTCGGCCAATCAGTATCGTCCCGATGCATAAGTTGTGTAAAAGTAGAAAACGTCTGTTTCATTCTTATGCTAGGATTCCAGAACAATATCTCCTTAGATACAGATTAAATTAAACATATTAATAGTTGACAACGCAAACTTGTGTAAACAAACTCAAAATCATCTTTAGTTTAAAAGGTAGAGACATGTAATATACAGGGTTATTACAAATGATCTTTCCAATTACAAACTTGAATAACTCACGTTTAATAACACTCAGATACATGAAAATGGTATCAATGGAAAGGGAAACTCAAAAAGTTTTGTATTACATTTGGTTCACAACATCACATTATATGTGCTCAATGTGAGCTCCCTGTGTCACGCGACACACATCGAGCCTGTAGTCCAATACCTGCCATGCATGTTGTAACATTGAACGATCCACTAATGCAATGGCCTCTGTGATGCGAACACGAAGATCCTGGATGGTAGGTGGTAAAGGTGGACCGATACACTTGTTGTTTGACAAAGTCCCAGAGAAAAAAGTCACAGGGTGTAAGGTCGGGGGGAACGTGGAGGTGAACACCCAATCCATCTCTTCGGTAGTCGCCTATTCAGTTCACGTCTGACATCTAAGTGGAAATGGGGTGGTGCCCCATCCTGTTGAAAAATTAAACTTTCGATATCCTGTTCCATTTGTGGAAGAAGCCATGTCCACATAACCTCTAGGATTTTCCCGACCCCAGATCCTGACATTATTTTTGTGCACTTTGCCCGACAGATGGAAGGTGGCTTCATCACTGAACACCAATGATTCTGTGAAACCATCAGTTTCCATTTCGATTTGCATGTCCTTGCAGAAGACAGTCTCTTGGCTTTGTCGTCCGGTCTCAGGACCTGCAACAATTGCAGACGGTAAGGATGGAACCGCGTAAAGTCTTCCACATAGTTGGTTACGGGATGTCTAATTCTCTGCTGGCTGTGGTGGTGGATTTCTGTGGACTTCGTATGAAACTCTCTTACACGCTCCACAGTTGTCTCGCTTACTGGTGGATGGCCGGTTGACTTTCGCTTGCAGATGCACTCCCTTGTTTTAAAGTCAGAATACCACTTACGGATACTGGGCCCACTGGGTGCATCTTCACCAAACTTCCTTCTAAAATTACGTTGCACAGTGATAACAGAATGGCAGATGTGAAAATCCAGCACACAAACAGCCTTCCTGTCTTCACTGGCAGCCTTTGTCTCTCCTATCGCCCCTAGCGACGAAATCGATAACTGCGCGACAGTTGTACCAACCACTGAAAATTTTTGAGTTTCCTTTGCCATTGACACAACTTTCATGTATCTAAGTGTTATTAAACGTGAGTTATTCAAGCTTGTAATCGGAAAGATCATTTGTAATAACACTGTACAGTCACGCTGAAAGTACGTATGGACTAACAGCTCCATGTTTGGACCCCAAGTGCAAAATCATTTTGTGAAGAAGAAAATATATAAGACGTTTTTAGAAATTAGTGGGTTAAATCATAGATTGAAAATGCATGTCGTATGCACTTCCCACATTCCATGTATTCGAGAATATCCATAGTTATACAAGATTTTAAAAAAAGTTACACTGTCAAAATGCAGATTCGAACACACATGTTGGAGCTTCATTGGTAGCTACAAAATAAAAATAATAATAATAAAAAAACCTCTCGGGCTCGAACACGCATCCTTAACCCATTTCAGGCCAGTGTCGTATATTTAGGACACCTTTTCCTAAAATCATTATTTGTTAATGTGTCTTGACTGGGTTTGTTTCCTTTGTTCAAAACCGTGTTTATAGAGCTAGTTTCATGTAATAAATGTAACAAATTTGTTTTGCTGTATTTTTCAGGTTCTACCATTTTTATTCAATTGCTTAATTTTGGTGCCCTACAGTCAGCCATATTGGATCCCCCCCGATATAGACCTAACAGTATAATGAAGGCGAGTTGCAATATGTAATTTAGTATGTCTCTGAAATATAAAAACACATTTCATATTCTTGAATGTTACTTTGAATAAAATACATTTGCATATTTTATGTACTGTCCTATATATAGGACATTGGCCTAAAAAGGTCATATTATTTCCTCAATAAATTTACATGACACATTAGTATGTGTGATTACTAATTGACAGTGTACGTACAAGAAATTAAAATATAAAAAAAGACAATTTTAATATTTTATTGAAATTACTTCAAATGAATATTTGCTACAAGGTTCTTCGGATTCAGATGATGATGATGGACAATTAAGGCAGTCTCAAGATGTACTTTGTAATATTGATTCAGAAGAAATTCCAGATGTCAGTGGAAATGTACGTTTAGTGGAGCCTTCAGACAGATCAGAACGTAACCGATCAGGTAAAATTCAGCACCATAATACGTTTCCCCCTCTTGATGGCGACTTCAAAATACAATTGCATGTACCATCGTCCCACCCCTTCTTGACTGCATCGTAGGTGTCGTACCAAGTCTCGTCCAAGTAAATGAGTTTGCAGCCTTCTGAACGCAGGTCCTGTAGTCTCCGCAGGTACCGGTATCTCCAAGCAACAATTCTCGCCGATTCCATTATTACATTCTTTTTCCTTAAGCGACCAAACCGAAAACCAAGTTTTTTTTATTAGTTCTCGAAGCGTTGTTTCTTCATAAGGGAAGTCCGACACACTTTTTAAAAGTTTCAATAGTTCACTCACTGTCGGTGACTGTCCTTTACTGTAGAACTTGTAAATCTCGCGTCTAATAAAATCGCAAGTAAACTCGTCCACTTCGTTAAATTTTCTTCTTTTATTTCCAGGCTTCTTTGGTGTGACTGGACCTCTCCGAATCACATTTCGCACGTTTTTTCTGTCTAATTAATATTTTGGCTGTCTCTGCAATGGCTCCTTTTCCTAGCTTTTTCTTTTCGACATATTCGTGCACATTACACACAAATAACTGACTTTGTTTGTTCAACGTTTTGGTTTTGGATACTTTTCTGTTCGGTGCTCCGGAAGTGCTTTGTTGAGGATTATCTTGGTTCGTTGAATGATCTGGAACTTCGGATGTGTCCCACGGTCGCCACATGTCGATACAAACTCTGTTTTCCCCTAATATTTCTATGATATAACGATAAACTACAAAAAAAAATTAAAAAATACACTTTGTCAATTGAAGAATACGAACTCACATACGCACCTCACACTGCTCTCTTGTTGCTGAGTTTGTGAATGTGAGAGGCAGTGAAGAGAAGGCCTTGGGGGAGGAAGTAACTTGGCAATGTCCAGCTTGTTGACAGCATTCTCACCCTGCACGCGTCGCAAGATAGCAATGTTCTAGAGGGTGGGAGGATCTGGTTTCCAAAGGAAACCGGCACGCTTTGATGCCTCCTGGGGATCCAAAGAACGAGGCAAGTATAATATTAAGGTAGTGAATGATCATTAAAAAAAAGACTCAGAAGCAAAAATTAACCAGAAACATTATTTTTTTAAAAAAAATCTCACTAAACTCTCAAAAAAGCAAACAGTACAATAAAGAAAAGAAGTAAAATTTTACTACCTGTGATGCGACAATTGTGAAAGATGAAGATGTTCAAGTTCACACAGTACATAACAATTATTTGGATTGCTTCATCAGTAACTCCCTGGCAACCATCAATTCTGAGTTCTGTCAGGGATTTCCCACACTCTTTCATAACAAGGGCAGAAATCCCTTCGTCAGTAATCTGAAAAGTTAAGCAAGTATTTGTTATTCAAACAATGTTAGTTATGACACTGCATACAAAACTTATTCCATGTGCAAATATGATCCAAATGTTATTTATATTTGAGTATAGATAATACTTTTAGTACATATTGCACTGTTTCCTTCACAACTATGGATGACCAAACCAATCCAAATAATGAGTATTTGCATTTCAAATTATATGGTATCCATTTTGAAAATTGCAGATAATTTGGATAATGATTATCTGGATAATCCAGATTTTTAAATGACATTAATAAATCACACCAAGAATTAAATAAAAAATTATCCATAATAATTTTGTTAACTGGATAATATTAAGCAAAACATTTAATTTACATTGTATATAATATACAGGTCACAATCCAGAATAAAAATTTACATGTTCCTTAGTCCTAACCTATATGTATTTGTCAATTAATGCTGCAGAACCAAGCATTTTTTTACCTTCTTGTGCAAATTTAAAAAAATCTACAACTATACTCACAATTAATTGCTACCAAAATGTTCTGACTTAATTAGTTCTAAGCTGCTTTGATTTCTCTGATCAGTCCATTAATTGCTCATCAGTGAAAAAAATT
Source organism: Lepisma saccharinum (assembly GCF_977018435.1). Classification (NCBI taxonomy): domain Eukaryota; kingdom Metazoa; phylum Arthropoda; class Insecta; order Zygentoma; family Lepismatidae; genus Lepisma; species Lepisma saccharinum. Next base: position 183,997,309 of record NC_139229.1, read on the forward strand.
CTTTCCTTGCAGGTATTTGAGCCTGGGATCGTCAGAACAAAGCTGAAGATCTACTAACGTTTGGCACATCAATTTGTTTGTTTCTTAATTCACAATGAAAATACTAACCCATACCGACTCAAAAGTATCAACAATAAGTGCATATTTTTTGTAACAAGAGTGGCATTAGGTTCCATGTTATGAAAATTGTCTCCATGGCAGATGGTCGAAATTGAAATTTCGCTTCTTCTTCCAACTGTACAGAAGATTTTGTTTTTATGACCAGAGACTTATAATCTAATCTGTAGTGAATGAGTCCTGCACTGTGGCCATGCAGTCTAATGTGTCATGCGCAAAGGGCTTCGGCTGCGGAACGCATGCAGGTTCGAATCTCCTGGGGAAAGTGTAACTACTTTTCTCCTGAGATTTCAGCTAGTGTATGGGACAGGTGGCCACCCACCATCATAAGGAAAATGGGGAGCTACGAATTTGTAACTCTACCAATCTTAGTTTCCAAGATATTTACTTTTATTTAAAACAGTACAGAATTTCAAATTTCCTGCTGAAGACATGCTTTCTGGGCACTTGCACAAATACCAGGAAAACAGCTTGGGCATTTAAGAGTGAAATCAATCTCTATCCGTGTGGGTGATTCTTGTTCTACTATAAATGATTCTGAGGGAGGGTTAAGACTATTTTAGGGTACACTTAGGGAGACTTCAGATCGAAGCTACAAATGACTTTTGACACAAGACAGCAAGGGTTCACACTCAAGTGACAAGCGACACAGTCCTTTCAGTTTATAAGCAAACAAGCATTCACGAACAACAGACAGTATTGAGAAAATGGCACAGTCCGAGCAATATGCAAGCGACAAGTGGCACATGCAGCTTGCGTCTCTTTGGTTCGAAAAATTGCATTGATTACTGCAGGTTTGTTTCCAAGCAACAATACCACTTGTCACTTTGGTCTGAAAGCTCCCTTAGTGTCACTTTCATCCTGGTCTGGATGCTAGTTAACAATATTCACATCAAAATATTAAATCAATTTTTCCATACCTGTGATCTGGACACACTGAGAGCTATTAGTTTAGTTGAGCACTTCCCAATTGCTTTCAATGACCTATCTGTAAGCATTGTACAACCTCCAGCATCCAGTGCTGTGAGATTTGGACAACTCTTCACCAGCGATTCAATCACATCATCCGTGACAGCTAGACAGCGGCGGATACAGATGGAATTCAGAAGTGGAAGACGGGGAAACAAATCTACAAGCACTGTAAATAATAAAATAACCAGTCTTGCTAAAACTATCTTGAAATAATCTGCGTTGCTGTCACAAGCAAATTCAGAAACAGTAAAATTGTTGATACCAGTGGTGTTTCGTGCATATATTTCCAAGAGGGGCACAACCATTCACCATTCTACAGGGCATTTCATAATGTTCTTCAGGATAATTTATTACAAGCAGAGTACTGCACCTACCACAACGAAACCAGCACCATTTGAAACAAGCGCCCCTAGCGATAAGCGAGGAAACAGGAACCGGAAGTCAACCCAACAGTGAAGCATCGAGTTTCCCAAGTGGATGGTGGCAGAGGCCACAGAAATTATTTGAACATTTACAAGTAAGTTTCGCGGAAATCATTTTAGTACTCACGTATGTATTCTAATTATTAACTGTGTTTTTTATTCCCCTAAACATGAAAAACTCAAAGATTTTTTTTTGCTGACACCATCATACCGTAGTTCACTGCTGGTTTCATTGCAGTAAGTGTAATACTTCAATATCTGAACCCCGAAGAATATTATGAAACACCCTGTATACTTACTTAGTACGGGTATCTTGACTCTTTTTCTATACCTCCAATTTAATCAAAATTTTCAAGTTTATCATATACTATCATACAGGGGTGGACAAAACTAAAAATAACTTAAGCACCAGTCCCTTTTAATCAGAAGGCAGCATTTTTTTTTCTTTTTGTAAATACTGGCTAAGAAAGCCATGAATCCAACTAAAATAAGCTATGAAATGTGATTTTAAAACATTTAATTTATTTATTAATGCAAGATTGGATTAAAAGTAATTAATTCTTGTGTTGGAGTGAGTGATCTTTCTAAAGAAGGCTCAACTGGTAACAGCATGAATAAATATCCAATCTATTCTAATATATGGCCAACTCTACGATATCACTGCAGATTTTAAAATTCATCTAGGAACAGTGCAAAAATTTATAATGGCATGTTTTTGCTTTGATTTAATGATACGTGAGATACAGAAAACACATAAACATTAATAAACATATACTGTACTTGTTATTTAAAAAAATATATAATGGAAATTTCCATAAGCAACTTGAAATATATATATTTTTCTTTAGAATTGAATTTTAAAATTCAGGTGCTATGGTGACTGGGCACCCTGTTTTTCTACCCTTGCTAATATACAAGGCTCATTCAATATATAACCAGAAATATCTTGTAAACGGAAATATGTTACAAGCACCAAAAGACTATGCCAGTGCTTGATAAGGGCACTGCTTCCACAGGAAAAAAATATTTTGGATGTGTGCGTAACCACTCACGCACCGCTGACTGGACTTCGTCGTCATTCTGGAACCTCAATCCACTTAGTGCATCTTTCAGTGGGCCAAAGGTGTGGAGATTGGAAGGTGCAAGATCGGGCAAATACAGTGGGTGGGGTAAACACTCAAACTTTAGGTCCTCGATGGTAGACAATGTGATATTGGCAGTGTGTGGTCTCACATTGCCATGGAGCAAAAACACACCAGTCGACACCAGACCACATTGTCTCTGCAGAATGGCTGGTTTCAGCTTTTCGGGCAAAAGGTTGGAGTAGGTGGTACTGTTTACATTAAGACCTCTGGGCATGTAATGTTCAAGAATTGGCCCCTTGTGGTCCCACAACAAAGTTAACATGACTTTCCCGCACTCCATTGAGCACTCACCTACTTCAGTCTGGAAGACTAAGGATGTTGCCATTCCATTGTTGTCTTCTCAGCCCACTCATACACTTATGATCGACTCATACAGTTGTCGCCATACTGAACTGTCATGCGGTGATGAATTTCTATCGGTTTCAAGCCTTCACTGCTCCAGCTTGGAGCACTCCTGTTAAGGGTGCCGCCATCTTGTGTAATTGTTTCCCAGCATCCCATGCACAAGACAGGCGTGTAAGCCGCAGCTATGAATAGCTTACAGATGCCTTCACAAAATAACAAACATATTTTTATACTACTTTTCCAGTTATTTATTGAATGCACCTTATATTTATAGAGATGCAACTGATGAAATTGATATGATTACTTGTGGTTTCCTAAAGAAAATAATTGGCTGGTTGCTTGTATATTGTTTACTGAAGTCTGAAATTAAAATATACTCCGATCCTGTCAAGAGCCCTATGTAGAGAGCAATGAGAGACGAAAGACATATCGATTCAGATACCATTATTTGAAATAATACATTTTCTACCCTCATTCAAATCCACATCTTCCAGCACACAAAATTACAAAATTGAACACAATCATACCTGCTGGGCTGATGTTCTCTATCACAACATTTCCACTGTTAACATTCAGCTCCCTCAAGTCAGAGCACACAGCGATAGTCTTGAGACACTCATCATTTATGTCCGAAAGACTGAGGTCCAACTTCTTTATCCTGGAGTGTGCCAAGTACTTCAAAGCGCTGTTTGTCAGCTTCCCTCTCTGGGTCAACATTAACAAGAGTCTGTTCTTCAAGTGAGGAGGCAAAGTCTGAATCACATCACCATACAAATCTATGCTTGATGCAGAAACTCGAGCAGATCTAGAATGAACCAAGAGTAAGCCTTTCATAGTTACTTAACTAAAATACATCCTATGCTTGACATTTTCAAAGACACCAACATGTAACATTAGATATTACTTAAATATTTCACTGCATTTACTGCAATTATGCACTTTTCGCATGAGCTAAACATTGACAGTGGTCAGGAGCATCACATTTCGCTCCCACTACCGCAGCAACTGAAACCCAACACGTGCAACAAATGCAGTGGGCAAACTGACTACACCAGTGCTCCTAGTGGCATGCAATTAAACAACAGAAACTGGAAGCGCACCCAGCATTGAATTGAATTGCTTTATTTTACTTTGCTTTTTATGCCACTTTTGGCTAATTTGCGAAGATGGGGATGAGTGATGACATGATGAAATTGATAAAATGGACACTCACAAAGATCCATGCCCAGGCTGGGATTCGAACCCGGGACCCCTGGAGTCGTAGCACGATGTACTAACCACTCCGCGCGCACCCAGCAGTGAAGCAACAAGTTCCCAAGTGGATGATGGCAGGGACCACCGAAATTAATAGAACTATGAAAAGTAAGTCTCGTGGATAAGTTAGTAATTCGCTTACATGTATTTATTCACAGATAAAGGCAATAATGTGAAGAGAAACTGAACAGTAATTAATTGTACGGTAGGGGAAGGGAGTTTCTATTTTGTGCTTGAAATGTATCGACTAGTGAATAACAAAGAATTATTTTTTCTATGAATCCAGAACAATTATAGTGCAGAAAATACATAGTAAAATTTAGTGATATACAATTATAACTCTAGATCAGCGATTCTCAAACTTTTTTCTCATTGTAGCCTCTAGTCATAACTAAACGTCTAATAACATCTAATAACCATAGGTTTTCTCTGAAAGTGGGTTTTCAGGATTGTTTGGGCATTTTTGATATGTTGGAGGTGTGTATCTGCAATAAATGAAATTGGCAATTGGGTTGTATGTGGAAAGATGTTAACAAATAAACATTAGAATTCTACGTTTATTAGTTTTAGGGTATTCCTACGTTCACAGTCTTCATGATTAATTACAAAAGTAAAAATGTGGAACACATGTTTGCTAAAAAATATATTAAAAAAAACTTTATTTTTCATATATTTATCCAGAATTATTGAAAAACAAGTAAAGAACAAAAATAAGTTTGTAAACAAACTGTCAAGCTCAATTTTGGAGGTTTTTTTATATAAAGACTCAGAGTTTGTAGCGAGAAGGTTGTGCCTGCAGAGCTTCACAGTTTCTTGATGTTTGGTTGTGCACTTGAAACTTTCAAGCGAAGATTTGGCTCCAAATTTTGTATATTATAGATTTTGAATGAGTATTTTATCTCAAAACATATGAAACAAAGATAAGAGTGTCGGTGTCAAAATGAGCCTTAACACTGTTGAGTGTTAAAGCTATGAAGTCTGCTTGAAAAATATTTCCATGTGGGTATTTTCGACATTTCTCTTCCGAGCTGATCTCGTAGCTCCTTTAAGTTGTTCATGTACCCCCTGGGGGTATGCATACCACAGTTTGAGAACCACTGCTCTAGATGCTCTAGATGCAAACACCCAGGTATAACCACGTACTGTAGTAGATTTCTACATCATAAAGAGTTCCAAAAAATTAGCCAGATTTAATAAACAATTTCTACTGTAACTACCAGCAATAACAAGCATATCAAACTGAAGTATATTTTGTCCACAACACATTTAAAATTTCTTGCTTGTACTACTTTTATTTCTTTAAAAACCTACTGAGCATTAATTTTCAAGGTAAAAATAAATAAATTTATAAGTTTATTAAGAAGTCTGTGGCAAAATTGAATTCATTACTTCAATACAGTTAATGATAATTTTAAAGAAATTTAGACAATATTATTCTCTGAGATGATAACTTCAAACTGAAACAGTGTTTTAGGGGAAAATCTTTTGATCGCCTTTGGCAATTCCCTATAAATACCACCCAGTTTTAACATTGGTGAAAGAATTAGTTCATTATGGTTTACATTGAACTTTCTTGCATTGAACATTTAATTCCATTAATATTTTTTTATTTTATATGAAGTATTTCAAATCTGTTTACAGGAAAGTAAGACATTATCATCACCCGAACATAAAGTTATGATTCTGTCAAAAGATAGCATGAGAAACAGGAATAAAATAACTAAATATGAAAGATCGCACAAGCATGTTTCACTTGCTTAACAAGCTTGCAGAAATATCTCCCTTATGCCCTCTTAGGCATCGGGTTTGCAGAAATATAAGAGAAAAAAAAATAGCCCTTGCAGAAATATACAAGGGCTATTTTTTTCTAAACCACCAATGGCACCGCCAGGTAGCCCGTCAAGCGCTAGGAAGCGGGGCATCATGCAGCGTGATTGGCATCCCCCCTGCCACTACCACCACTGCCTAGGCCAACGCTTGAGTTGAAGCTGAGCGACGGGCACATAGAGATGACTGCTACAATCGACTCTCCCGCCAAGTGCGAGGTGCGTAGTGTGATACGATTTCTACAGGCAGAGGGGCACAATCAATGCGGCTGCATACTGTGAGAAATTGCGCAGACTACACACAGGCATGCTGTCTTCAGACATTGTGTTGCTTCATGACAATGTCTGACGGCATGTTGCTGCATCAACCCAAGACCTTCTTCAACGATTCCACCAGAAAGTGTTTGATCAAGAGTAGCGTAGCGAGCTACTATTAGTTAAATGTAGCTGTAGCGAAGCTACATTTTGGAGGAGTAGCTGTAGCTAAGCTACTTTTAACATGTAGCGTTCTGATCACTGCCTATCGGAGGTTGAAAACAAATAGCCCTTGTACCTTCTCAGATAATAAATTATGTAAGGTGCACTGCCTGTCGAATGTGCAACCCTAGTTATAGTACTTCCAGCAGTGAGCAGAACGCAGAGGAAGGGAACACATGGGTTTCACTTGCACTATCAATTTTCAAAGAGCACGTGTTCAGAGCATAGCTATGCAAACTTCCGAACCATTATTACAAATAATTTGGAAATAAAGATGTATCCTAGTTAATTACAAAATCTTGTCTTATTAACCTACTATATATGGTAATTTCAATACCTTAAACTTAGCATAAAAAGACAACAGCAAAATTAGCAACATTGTGTCAAGAAGGTAGTCTAGGGCATTGCTCATAGACCCTGGGTAAGTACCAGGGGTGAAAGAAAAAACCCTTGTTTGGCAAAAATGGCACAAAAAACTTTAGCATTTGATGACATATATGGCAAGACCAAAGGTTATGGGGAGAGGGGAATATTCTGGGATGCCGAAAGTTAGGAGCATGGTAATGGCATCTGCCACCTCCGAGAGGACATCTTTAATCCATTACTGTTTCCCTACCCCAATCATCACCATCATGAAAGAGAGATAAAAGAGTGACATTTAATGACTAAAATAACAACACCTAGTGTCAGTTACAAAATTTCAAATTATGCCATTGTGATAATGTTGGTACATTGTCATTCAGCTATTCAGCTGTAAAGAATTACCATAAGATGTCGCTCCCCCAAGGTTTGAATATCTCCTAAAGTTTTCAAATTGTTAAAAGTTCAGGTTGCATAGCATTTCCATCATTTTTATTTTCATAATACCTTGCATATAAATACACAGGGGTAGACATATATAATCGCACCTGAATTTTCAAATTCAATTCTAAGAATTTTTTTTTTAAGGCTGAGCTCATACCATGGTATCAGAAAGTATTGGTTGGATTTTCTTTGTCAATAATTGTCTACAATTTTCGTCTTTTGCAGGGCCCAAAAAAATGTCATGTGACAGTTTTGGGAAGTTTAATTACCCTGCAAGTTATGCAAAATTTGAAGTTTCCTTTGATTCTACAACAATATTTCGTGCAAAAGCTGTATTAGGTGATTCCATAATAGATTTTAATATTCTGATATACTTTTTGAATATTTTAAAGCAAACTGAGACTTATTATTGGAGAGTAATACACATCCCCTAATATTAACCAATATTTTGAAAAACCTTTCATTGTTACAAATTTCAAGCATTGGCTAAGCCCTAATTCTTTTTAATATTTCAAGTTTGTTTATGGACATTTAAATTACCCCATTTTTTTTTTAAATAACGAGCACAGTATGTGTTTCTTAATGTTTGTGTGTTTTCTGCATCACTATCAGAATAATAAACGCCGTTATAGATTTTTGCACAGTTGCTAGACAAATTTTAAAATCTGCAGTAATATGGTAGAGATGGCCATATATTAGAATGTATTGCATAGTTATTCATGCTGTTACAGGTAAAGCCATGTGTATATAGTGTTCTCTAGGAAGGTCATTCTGGCACAGGAATGAACTACTTACTATCAATTCAGTTGTGTCAGTCAATAAATTAGATATTTTAAGGTCATATTTCAAAACATGTAGCTTTATCTTATTTGGACTGTTTTTGCAAATAATAATAATAATAATAATTTTAAAATACTTGCTCTTGCATAAAAGGGGCTGGTACCTGAATTGTTTTTAGTTTTGTCTACCCCTGTAAATATAGTGGAACCACAAGCAAAGAAACCTGCGCAGACCCGCGACTCCTGTATGGAGGGGAGGGGGAGAGTGGGCCATGCTTCCTTATGGCCCAAGCTGAACGGAAGAAGGGAAAGCTGCACGGGGACTTTTCGTCCAAGGTTGTTTTCCTTGTGGTCACTCTATACACATGTGTGACTGAACATTTTTGATGTTGGCTACCAAATACAATTTTATCTTTTCATATTACTAAAGTCAATTTTTTTACAAAATAGTATTTCTTAGTTTATAATTATTTATACATAAATAAATATAAATACATACAACTGAAGAAGGCTGGTAACTTGTCTGCCCCATTCAGATTCGTCTGTCATCGCCATAGCTGATTCACCTGCATAAGGTAGCATACGAAACAAATATCAGTGATATTATTATAATTCCCACAAAATGTTGATAATTGAACTTTCTTGAAATTTGACCTCAAATTAATGTTAAGATTTTACATAGATGTGCTGATTGTATGGCTGGATAACTCAATGCTACGATATCTACCATAAATTTTACTCTCAAATAGTGAGAAACAACATGTTAAAAATGTTTGACTGTCATTTGTCTTCTATAAAATGTGTGGAAAAAAGCTAAAGATATATGCAAGCTTGTAGTGGAGCATGAAGTCACAGCATTGGGAAGGTAAAGGAATCCCTAGTAATTAATATTTGTAAAAAAATCACAATCATACCAATAAAAAAAATCAATGAGGTACAAAGTCTAACCTACACTCAAGGTGCATTAATTTAAATCAGGTGATTTTTTTAAAAAATAACACTGATTTAAATCACTTTAAATAAATAATTTATAGAATAATGTACATAAGGATTTTGTGATATCAGAATCACTTTTGGTAAAAGCATATTAATCTGGTAATCATTTAATGGTGTTTATTAGGTATTAAGAAAGGAAACAAAATATATGTACTCATGGGGTGAAGCTCATACAAAAGGAAATGTAAACTGTAAACACACTACAGTTTCTCTTGGTGTAAAATTAGCCTTGTATTCAATGGTTTCCAGGTTCAAAAACTGGTACAGGCACGTAGTCGATCAGATCTCAATTTAAACTGTTGGTTCAGTTCCAAATAGCTTATCGGTGCATGATGTGAATTTTAAACAAAAAAAATACTTCAAATTCCCTTTTTAAGTTCGAATAATTATGAGGTCAACTTCTCGGTAAAACTAAAAGACATGCATCAATAGTGATCAAACTAAAATTAACAAATATTGTAGACTGCAGAGTCCTGGAACTTGCATCTATCCGCAAAGAACCCGTTCATTTATGCAGGGACAAAATCAAATTTCAGGCAAAATCTGAAAAATCGTCAATGTTAGTTTCATAGATTTTTATAGCTTCAACTTAAAACATATCATAGTTCGAAGGGACAAAATGGTCGCATTGCCCTGCCCCTTGAGTACATGGCTGGACATGGGTGTTCCTTGTGAGTGTCCATTCACCAATTTCATAATCACTGCTCATCCTCAAGGTCGATAATACTCAAATGTGTCAAAAAAGGGACGCTAAACAACAAAAATGCCAATTCAAATACATGGGGGCTTCAACGCAGCCTTTCCTTTTCAAGTAATGATTACTTCCCGGTACAAAAACAAGGCTACAAGCAAGATCATAATGTAAATATGCTTATTTTGTGGAGTGAAATGTCGATAATGGAACAATTTAAAAGAACGGTAGGCTACTCATCTCGATTGGGCTCTTAGTATGCAGTGGTAAATACATATCTAAGAATTATTTGTCGTAAGTTTCTGCAGCGACATGTCCTCTATCTTTTGTTATTATTTTCATTTTACGTCATCTGACTTTTTAGCCTAATCAGAATGATGAGAATGAATGGAGCTTAGAGAAATTAGGGTAAAAATTTATTATCCGTCGGACACCTATAACTTCTTCGTTTCGTCAATTTTTGACATTCGTACTTATTTATCTGTTTCGCGGAACATTCCTTAAGGTGTATTGACGTTTTTTTGATCAAAGTAATTGCAATTTTTCACATTACGAGTACTTCTTTCTCGTAGTCTTCTCGCTTGCCTGAGACACAATATGGTGCGTACAATTTCCTACATAATCGCGTGTTGTGCTTGTGTTTTGTCGATTTTCATTCGTTATGAAGTGTTTCAACCTTCGGAACACAAGACATACCCGTGAACAAAGCTCATCTGATCTAAATTTTTTTAAACTTTTTCGCATTGTTTTACGAAGAAAATTGTAATGTTTTGTGGCACTATCCGTGAATGGTTCTTGGGGCTATCCGTCCCGGAATCTGTGGCAAATTTAAACAAAAAAAATATTTTCATTTGAAATTTTTGAATCCAAATTTCCCATCAATTCTGGGTTCCGCCACTGGGGTAATTGGCCTACTGCCCCTACCGCTACCCCGCCTCTGCTCCGGCTTTTTCTATAGAGTCCCTGTTAAAGGCATGTTAGAAATTGGCCAGAGTCACCTGCCCCCAAATGAGCCCCAAACTTGTAAATTTGAAGAAATACGTTTCCAGGATACAGACAATTTACCTGAATTTCACCATGCATCCACATTTATGTAGGAAGGTGTACTCGCCATATTGTGTCTCAGGCAAGCGAAAAGGCCTACCAGAAAGATGTACTGGTAATGTGAAAAATTGCAATTAATTTCATCAAAACAACGTTGATACACCTTCAGGATTGTTCCCAGAAGCAAATACTTAAGTATGAATGCCAAAAATTGACGAAACGAAAAAATTAGAGGTGTCTGAAGGATAGTAAATTTTTACCAGTTATAGGCCTACATGTTATATGCCCAAAAAGAATTATCTTCGGAATGCATTTCTCATTCATTTTCTGCCATTCAAAAATACAGTGTGTCTGTTTGTTTTCTATTATTAGCTAATGTGAAATTGAACGTGTTGAAAAATTATTTCAAATCGTTTGTTCCAAACAAATGCTTTGGTAACACTTTACTATACCGGAGACGGATTTCTTCAAATTTACAGGAGAAAGTACTTACGCAAAACATTTTCTGTAGTGTTCTTGATGTTCGGGAATGTAGTTTTGATCCATTTTAATGCGAATGCATGTGGTTTTCTACGAAAATCTATTTCCGACGTGCTATTGCTGCTGCTAGAAGCCGATGTTGTCCGTATATGCTAAATTGAACGAAAGGAGTGCTAATGGAACCTAACCTAACAGGCCTAACCTAACCTAGTAGGCATACCTCGTCCCCGTGATGGTTCATGAGGCTATCGTGAATTTTTGGGCTAACATCAATGGTTTTTGGGGCTACCCGTGGATCGTTTGTGGGAAATAAGGAACAACAGTAAGTACGTTAAAGTAAGAAATAGACATTATTTTCGTTAGAAATTCATTATTTCACCTAAAGAAATGTTCCGCAATACAGAATAGTACGTTAGCAATGTAAAAAATTGCGAAATAAATCATTGATAGGTGTCTCCGGTATACTAATTTCGGTGTCCTGATGACGTATCTGTAGTTCATATTTGGCGGTCATTTGTTAAAATTGTACATTTACGTGCAGAACTTGTAAAATGACCTTGCGATTTACCAGGGTAATTGTCCATACACAGTAATTCGGAACCATCCTTCTTTCGCAATTTGTTAATGGTCTTCCTTTACGCACAACAATCTTGCTGACGTCAGACGAGGAATGCCTACGAGGTTAGGTTAGGCCTGTTAGGTTAGGTTCCATTAGCATAAATACAAAGAAAAGTTGGAACGAGTTTACAATACCAGACCACTCTCCAATTTCTATGAAAGTTCGCCTACTCATTAACTGTGAACTCCTAATCACGAATCTGCATGTAATAATTGGCGGTCAAGTATGGAAATCGAGGAAAAAAAAAACGAAATAAACTATGTTTTCTTAACGTAACGTAACCCTACCATAAGAACAATAGCTCCACGGAAGATGCCATTTTCCCAACAAAGAAATCAACAGGCAAGACAAGGTATAGTTCTCTTAGCTAAAATATTAATTTTTCGGCATGAGTTTACAATACCGGACCACTCTCCAATTTCTATAAATTTTCGCCTACTTACTAATTTCGGTGTCCTGATGACGTATCTGTAGTTCATATTTGGCGGTCACTTGTAAAAATTGTACATTTACGTGCAGAACCATCCTTCTTTCGCAATTTGTTAATGGTCTTCCTTTACGCACAACAATCTTGCTGACGTCAGACGAGGAATGCCTACGAGGTTAGGTTAGGCCTGATAGGTTAGGTTCCATTAGCATAAATACAAAGAAAAATTAATATTTTAGCTAAGAGAACTATACCTTGTCTTGCCTGTTGATTTCTTTGTTGGGAAAATGGCATCTTCCGTGGAGCTATTTTTCTTATGGTAGGGTTACGTTACGTTAAGAAAACATAGTTTATTTCGGTTTTTTTCTCGATTTCCATACTTGACCGCCAATTATTACATGCAGATTCGTGATTAGGAGTTCACAGTTAATGAGTAGGCGAACTTTCATAGAAATTGGAGAGTGGTCCGGTATTGTAAACTCGTTCCCGTATTTCTTACTACTACCACTATTAATAATAATAATAATAATAATAATATTTATCTTGGTACTTGTCCCCCCCCCCTCCGACAAAAAATCTTGGTTGCGCCTCTGAACTTGCATTACGGATTTTCAGGGACAGTGAGTTCCAAAGTGGAAACGGTGAAAGATTTAGAATAAAAATTTGAGTTATGAAGGGGAATGATTAGTTGAGTTCACCCGCGCGATCTGATGTCAAGGCTGTGTGTATATCACCATCGACAATTTCACAACAGCAGCAGCAGATCGCAGGGTTTTAACTTTGTCTGACCTTTTCGCAGCATACCTCTTTCTCTGTCTAGTGTTAAACACTAGATCTTGGTGACGTTACAGCGCTCAATGTGTCGCTCGATTACACGACTGTACAAAATCAGAATTCTATGACCCTAATTATTCAAAGGTACTTACGCTACCGGTTGGCTACATGGATACATACAAAATAGTTCAGAATAACTGATACGACATTCTATACACTAACTTACCTACAAGACTTATCAACCATTTGTTTACAAACTTCGTAAGTGACAGTGACAACGTGTTGCCAGGTCAATTTTTTAGACATATGTGCGTTCGGGACGGGAAATATTCGTCATTTCCCGATTCGGCACTCCCTCCCTCAAGAGGAAGGAATAAAACCTACTATTTTGAAGGAACTTCAGACACGTATAGTGCAGAAAACATCGAGACGAAACAACTTTTAAGGTAGTGTCTGCTGCCACGTTCTTTTTCTGCTGGAACCTCAAAAAAGATGCGCGTGGCAGTAGACTCGGTCTTTGTTTTATCTTGATTTCATCATGCTATGTATGCAATTACGTCTGTAACACATACTGTGAAGTTGTAGCGATTACTTTCACAAAAATGTTTTAAGATTAGGTCCCTCAGCATTCTTCTAATAATAAACCTAAATGCTCTCCTAGTTAGGTTAAGTTCTGTTAGCATTAAAATAATATCGCTAAATGCTTTCTAAAGAATAAGGTTCTAAATTACCTGTACATCCATTCCCACTAATCATAAACTTGCATTTCTCTCGTCTTAATCTGTTCTTAAGATTTGTAACATCCTCTTAGCAGACGAATTACGTGGCAGCAGCAAATTTGACGCTTATTCTTGCTGCTGACACGTGCGTGGCAGCAGACTCGGCCAACTTTTAAACACGATATTTTGCAATTTTCGGACACTGCAGGAAATTAGGGAATTTTTTTTCTTGAAGTCGAAATCGGGACGGTACATTATCTTTCCAATCCGTTACCGACTTTTCGGGATGTCACATATCACAACTACCTACTACAGATAACTGCCCCCACACTCCCCCAGGAAAACGGATGTCTACCTAAAAATTATTTATTTCACACATAATTTCAATTCAGTCACAGTAATCTATGTCAACAATGACGGCGATTAGGGGGCGGTTGCTCCCACTTTTGCCCCTCAATATCCTAAATCTTATATATCAAGGGAAAGTAAACTGTCCCTGCCCCCTTCCCCCACCGGTTTTGTAACCTTGGCTTACCAAAGATCAAGGCATTCTATGATCAAGGTACTCAAATCCCTTTTTAAGCTTTGTACTCAATTTCACATTTATAAAAGAGAGTGAAAGAATATGAGATTACAAGTAGATTATAATCGTCCCGGCCTCTTTCGAGCTGACATATTGACACGTCCTTTCCTAATTACCTTTCTCCTTGAACAAATGTTTATGTTATTTTTTAATCCCTTTAACTTGATTTCTGTGTTTATTCAATATTTAAATTGTTATCTAAAAGACAACTTTATTTTCATTTTGGTTCAGAAATGGTAGGTCCAAAATATATTGGACAAGGACTACCACAGGGAAGTCCTCCGAGCCCAGTGGCGTACGCAAGGGGGGGTTACGGGGTTTAAACCCCCCCCTTGAGCTTGTGAAATATTATGAAAAATGCTGTGGAAAAAAAATTAAATGGCCAATTTTTCACAAAGATCTGGGACAATAATATTACTATTACTACTTCTACTACTAGTACTAATAATAATAATTTGAATTATTAATTCCATGCAGCATGGAGAAAAGCACAGCATTCCAAACATACGCGTCTTTCAGAGTGATGCCTTGAAAATAAACACGAGTTTATGAGGTTAAGTTAGGGTAACTATGATTTTAAAGAGAAAAAAAGTTGTTTTGTATCTCAGTTCCAACAATGTTCAATACACTGCCGAACGCAGATTTTTTTTCGGGAGGGGCTGGAATAGTAAATGTGGATAGCACATGGCTTCGTTTTGGAGGGCAGGATGCATAATGAAATATTTCGTATTTTTGGAGCTTTTCAGTCTATTAAAATTGTATTCAAAGACAAAAATGGTAATCGGGATTCACTTTAAAAGAGGTTTCGCATTTCACATTTTGATTTTTTAGTTCTTAACGGATATTTATTTGAAAATTCACCAATTCGCCTTCCCATTGTATTGTTTACCGCAGCACGTTTGAATGTCCCTCTTTAAAATGTGTCACCTCGTTGTAACTATTGTAAAATGTTTTGTTGGTAAGAACAGGGAGACAATCCAGATGTGAATTATCAGGGACATTTGTGCGGGGAAGAAGCCGGAAAAATTCCAACCCATTTTGGGAATCGAATCTGGATCTCCTACGTGATTGTCACTTGTCAGACGCTCTACCGACCAGATCACCGCAGCTTCTTGGATGAGTTCCATACTTTGATTATTTCAATTTATTTTAATATATTTTCTTGTATTTATGGATCTTCTTCACCTTTGAAATGTCTCACCTCGTTGACCAGACAATTATTTCGGAAGAAAGAAACAAAAAAATGCTCCCAGGATTTGATAAAAATCGAATGACTAGAAAGTAATTTCGTTGTATTGTTTTCATAAATACTATATTTATGTAGATCTCTACTACTTAATAGTAGTAGTAGTGGTATTAGTAGTATTATTAGTATTAATTTAGCTAATTAATTAATTATAAGTATTATTAATTAATTGTGGTTATTATTATTTAATTAAAGTATAATAAAATAATGGTAATGTGAATTTGGAAAAAAGTTTTAGAAATAACACCCCCCTTGATGAAATCCTGCGTACGCTACTGTCTGAGCCCATTATTATTTAATATTTATTTATCAGATATTAAACAATAATAGATTCCCCATTTCAGTTTCTACAATATACTGATGATGTATGTACATATTTAGACTCGAACAATCGCTTAAAAGATATCTCAATGTTTGAATATAAATTAATAGAAAAGAATATCAATATCTTTAGAAAAATCCAAAATAGTAGTATTTAACCCTGGAATGGTAACGCCTCTATGCCATACGTTAATGGTAACGCGTAGTCGCTCAGACTACTCTTAGCAAAACAATGTTTAAAAAATTTAAAAATTAAAAATACTTGTAATTAAGACATGCACATTATAAATTACAATGTTTTACATGGTTTATGATATTTGTATGAGATTTAGTATTTTTTTAACACATTCTACGCACACATCTCCTCGATGCTCTAAGCAAATATGCTTGGCACAGGTTGCACACTGGAACCGGGTCATCCTCCTATTTTTTGGCTGGGCAAATTGCTCATATTTTTCTTGTTCCTGGTTCTCTGTGAACATCTTGAGCAGGGGGAGCTGATGGTCCAACATCATCTTCCATATGTTGCTTGAGATTTCTAGACAAATTTGGCAGTTTTTGTCGTTCCTGGGCTTGAGGAGTAGTGAGATCCATACAGATTTCCTTGGCAAACGCTCTTCTTTCATTGGTTTCTCTTTCTTTGAGATTGCTTGATGAACATAAATAACATAGGAGTTTATAAGAATGCTGTTCAACATCCCATAGAATACACATAGGGGCCATCTTCTAGTTTTCCGGGAACATGACATTAAAGTTGACATTTCGTCAAATCTATCTACAGCACCTTTAGTATAATTATAAAATTCTATGATATCTGGCTTTCCACTTGCACCGACTGTTGGCTTTTCGTGTGTTGTAGATAGAAGAACTACTTGTTTCGATTGTTTAGCCTGGTATGTCACCATTGTTTTTTGACCATCAAAACAAAATTTTGAACTGTCAGGTTTCTCCTTTTTGAGCATTACTGCAGGTATCTCTGGCTTGTCTCGCCTCATTGTGACTACGATTGTCAGTTTGTAAGTTTCTAGCATCATTTTTGCTAGAGATACGATGTGAACCAGTTATCAAGAGTGAGGTTTCTATTAGTGTTGTGCACTGGTAGTGAAAGTTCCCTGACAAAATACATAGCAGAGGGGAGGTTGTGTCCATAGTTTTGCCAATATACGGGATTGCATTTATAAGATATTTTGTTTTCACATCACACATCATAAATATTTTGATTCCGTACTTGGAAGGTTTGTTGGGCATGTACATTCTAAAGGCACAGCGACCTCTGAATGCTAACAATTGTTCGTCTATCGTCAAATATGATCCTGGAGTGAAAAATCTTTGGCATAGTTCAATAAACTTTTGAAATAGTTCCCTGATCGGGGTGAACTTGTCATTGACACGTCTTTCAGCTCTAGTAGTTTTATCATCAAACCAAAGAAAATTTATTAAAAAGTCAAATATTTTCTTACTCATTACAGATATGTAACGTGATACACTAAATGTTGGATCAAACAGCTCTTCACAACTTAGATGGTTGTCTTTTTGAGCTGCAGTCAAGACTATCAGCCCAATAAGAGCTTTTAGCTCAACTAGGTTAGTTTCCTTTACAGTTGCACTTGGGTTACTATATTTAGACTGTTGCAAAACTATTTCTTGGTTCGTAAACTGCAATATTTTTTGAAACATTTCATCATTTGCAAATAATGAGAATACTTCAATTGGTTTAGTTACTCTTCTTCTTCCATTAGCATCACAACCCTTTGTGGGTTTTAGCTTTCTCAGACAAATCATTCCAATCTTTCCTCTTCTTTGCCATTTCTTTCCAATTTCTAACTTTGAGAATCTTTAAATCTTCGCATACATCTTCAATCCATCTCATCCTAGGTCTTCCAATTGGTCGCCTTCCCATAGGTTTCCATTCTAGTATACGTTTTATAGTTCTCATGTTATCCATTCTTTGTATGTGGCCTAACCATTTAATTCTTTGACTTTTAATATGTCGTATAATGTCTGCACCATTGATTAATTTTTCTAGTTCCACATTATTTCTTATTCTCCATATATCATGTTCTATCTGTACCGGGCCAAAGATCTTCCTTAAAATTTGTCTCTCAAATATACTTAGTTTGTTTCTATCCTTCTGTGTTAGGGTCCAGGTTTCAGCAGCATATGTAACCACTGGTCTTATCATAGTAAGATATATCTTCATTTTTGTATTTCGTTTCAGAAGTTTCGATTTTAGCAGGGATACATTTGCATAATAGGCCTTATTACCTTTCCTTATTCTTTCATCTATTTCAGATTCTATTTTATTGTTTTCATTAAGTATAGATCCAAGGTATGTAAAATTACTAACACATTCAAAGGAGTAATTATCTATTAATATTGGTCTATTATTATTCATGTTAGTTCTATTAATATTCATGTATTTAGTTTTCTTTTCATTAATTTGGAGTCCTACTCTTACAGCTTCCTCTACTAGGCTTATAAACGTTTCTGAAAGAGCTTTCTTAGTTCTTGCTACAATAGCTACATCATCAGCATATGCTGTGACTTGTTTTAGTCTCGTACTGATGTCTCCTCTCACATCTAATTTTTTAATCACCGAGTCCAAAACTAAATTAAATAATGTTGCTGAAAGAGGATCTCCTTGGCGCACTCCTGTCATGACATCGAAAAAGTCCGATCTTGCATTTTCAATTTTAACTGAGGCTCTAGTGTTTTGAATTGTCATTCGAATTAATCTTACTAATTTATTTGGTATTCCAATTTCTTGTAGCCTTTGTAGTGTTGTTGGTCTATATATTGAATCGAAAGCTTGTTTGAAATCAATAAACAAGACATGCAAATCTATATCATATTCATAGCATTTCTCAAAAATCAAACGCATCATCAGGATATTATCTGTAGTACTTCTGTTGTTCCTAAATCCACTTTGATACTCTCCTATAATGTCTTCAGCATAATCAGTTAATCTGATGTTAATTATTGCTGCAAGTATTTTATATAGGTTGTTTAATAGTGATATGCCTCTATAATTTTCACAAACTGTTTTATCTCCTTTTTTAAGTATAGGGCATACTAGTGCTATGTTCCAATCATTTGGCATTTGTTCTCGATTCCATATATTAATTATAAGTTTATGTATTCGACGATACATTTCTTTTCCGGCTGCTTGTATAAGTTCACTATTCATATTGTCAATTCCTGGTGCTTTCATCTTTTTAAAGTTTTTAATTACTGTCTCCACTTCCTCGTATGTTGGTGCATCAACTAATATGTTTTCATTATCCTGCTGATTCATCGTATTCCTATAGGGCACTTCTAAATCCTGGTTGTGTTTAACTCCCTGGAAGTGTTCTTTCCATCTGTTCATTATTTCTGCTTGTTCAGTTAGGATTTGACCATCTTTGGATTTTAGGTTTCTAGTTCTTGGTTTATACTGTTGTGTTATAACTTTCTGGGTTCGATAGAATTTTCTATATTCTTTTTTGGTGTTTAGTTCTTGTAACATTTCTATTTGTGTTTTTACTGCTTGACGTTCCTTTTCTCTACACATTTTCTTAGCATGCTTTTTCAGATTTTCATATTTTTCTCTATTTGCTCTTGTAGTTCTATTAAGACATCTATTTCTAGCTTCATTTTTTGCTTTAACCACCTTTTTACATTCTTCATCATACCAATCTTCATTTTTTTCATATGCTTTGGTTCCTAAAACCTGATTAGCAGTACTATCTATGATGTTTCTTAAATTATCCCACTCCACTTCTACATCATCTTCTTCTCCTATTTCATCAAGTTTCGTTTGTATTTCTTGTCTGTATGTGTTTTGTATAAAAGATTTCTTCAATTTTTCTATGTTCCATTTTTTAGTTTTCTTGTATATTCCTTCATTAACCATGCTAATTCTTTGTCTTATTTTAGTTCTAACAAGATAATGATCCGTATCACAACTAGGTCCTCTATATGTTTTGACATCAATTATTAATGTAGCTCTCCTCTTATTGATCAATACATGATCAATTTGATTACATCGTTGTTCACCGGGTATTTTCCAGGTCCCTTTGTGGATTTTTTTATGCTTAAATCTAGTGCTACTGATATCAAGATTTTGTAATTGTGCTAATTGTATCAGCTTTTCTCCATTGTCACTTGTTTCTTTGTGTAGGGAAAATCTGCCTGACACTCCGCTGCTGCTGGATTCATTACCTATTTTCGCATTAAAATCGCCTAGTAGAATTAGTGTATCATGTTTTGGTACTCTATCACATACATCTGACAGTTCGCTATAGAAATGTTCAATATCTTCTTTGTTTGTGTCTTCAGTTGGTGCATATATAGATACAAAGGTCATATTGTTGAATTTTCCTTTTATTCTTAATTTACATATTCGGTCATTTATTGGTTCAAATCCAAGTATACATTTCCTCACATTTCCAGTAACTAAAAAACCTGTGCCATTTCTTCCTTTAATTGTTGGATGCCCACTATACATAAGAGAGAATTCTTTCTTTTTAATCCATCCATCCCCATTCCATCTTATCTCTTGTAATGCTGTTATTTGCATGTTATATTTTATTAGTTCATCTGCAATTTCATTCATTTTGCCTGGTTGAAGCATGGTACGGACATTCCAGGTTGCCACGTTGAAATCCACATTCCTTAGCCTTTTACATTGCGTGGGTCGTCTCTTATAGATCCGTCCGGCTTTGCTTGTCTGAGAGTTCGTAGCGGGAGGTTGTTTTACGGGGTAAGGGTGCTGGCCTTACGCCCAACCCCCAACCTGGAGGACCAGGGATTTGTATTCGAGGTTCCTACCCCTAGGAAGACGGGCTTCACCATGCCTAAGAGCTCTTCCTACCCCTTGGTTTTCTGTCAGGGTTTTCCTTCCCTTAGCCTTTAGAGATCCCTCTCTTACCTGCAAGGCAGCAGGGGCAGTGCTTATTTAATGGCGGCACTTACTCGCCATGTCTCAGTGTCGTCGCTGGATTTTTGTGGTTTTTAAATGAGAGTTATCCTGCCAGAAATAACTCTCTCCACATCCTGTTGACACTGACGCTCATTGTCCGCAACTGCTTATTTGTCGCAGCTAGCCTACATATCTGTAGGCCGTTCCCCTATCCGCAACCTGGGGATGCGCTCGGCAGCATAGAGCTCTGCTCCTGGGAATGTTGCCCAGTACCGAGGTTTAGTTACTCTATTTGCTTCATTTATTAAAAAGTCAAATATTTTCTTACTCATTACAGATATGTAACGTGATACACTAAATGTTGGATCAAACAGCTCTTCACAACTTAGATGGTTGTCTTTTTGAGCTGCAGTCAAGACTATCAGCCCAATAAGAGCTTTTAGCTCAACTAGGTTAGTTTCCTTTACAGTTGCACTTGGGTTACTATATTTAGACTGTTGCAAAACTATTTCTTGGTTCGTAAACTGCAATATTTTTTGAAACATTTCATCATTTGCAAATAATGAGAATACTTCAATTGGTTTAGTTACTCTATTTGCTTCATTTTTTGGCTTCTGAGTGAAATGAACCACATTTCGGGCTGGTGTACGAGTTCTTGAAGGCCCTGGAGGTCTAGCAGACCATTTATGACCATTTCTGCCTTTCAAATTAGTCTTTGGAAGTTTAACAATATTTGGATGAATAGCTCGTTCAGGTTCGGAAGGCTGAACACCATTTATCACTGTCGCTATCTTGACTCATACTAGCTGGTGCACACCTACCTTGTAAACTTGACATTTCATCATTAGAGGGGTTATAGTCCGGGTCCATGTCAGTATCGTCTGCTTCAGTGTGTGTATTGTGCTCAGAAACTTCATCTTCTCCCTCTCCAACACCAACCAATTCACCATCATCCACATCACTTTCTTGTTGATCACTGTCACTTCTTTCTAGTTGCGATAAAACTTCGTTTATCTCAAAACTAGTCTTGAGAATATCATCCATTGTAACTGAAAAAGTAACACAAACGGTAATGTGTAGTCTGACAGACGAAGGGTGGGTCACTAGACGGAACTGAGGTTTAATCAAGTTGAAATTCCGACCGATAATGACTTTGACTAGGGAGGAGAAGGTGCTGAAGGTGGGAGAGTTACCGTCCCTCCCCACCCCCTCCCAAACAGGTTTTTGTGAGAAGCATCCTCTGAGAGACTACGCGTTACCATTCCAGGGTTAAGCATAAGGGTCTTCAATTAGTTTCAACAATCCCTAGGAGAATACAAATTCCAATTGTTTCACAAATAAAATATCTAGGTGTATACTTTGATGCTTCATTATCATGGCAGCATCAAATTAAAATGATAAAAAATAGATCCGAAAAATATTTCATTTATTTAAAGCTATGGCGAATACCAAATGGGGGGCACATCCTACCAGTATGCTTATGTTTTATAAGAATTATTATCGAGCAGTATTAGATTATGGATTAATGGTCTTGTGTAATCTTCCAGTAACAAAACTTGCTCCATTAAGCCCCGCGACAGGTTAAGTTTGCAGCACATTTTATGCATTAATCCGCGCGAGAAGGCGTTCAGAATCTTCCCTACCAGTCTCGCCTCAACCACCGAGCTGTTTATGTCGCAGACAATGAGAAGATCGGCAGTATTGCAGCGAAACTATATTCTGCGCGTACTTCTGGGTCTATATATGCGTAAAGTTGCTGCAAACTTAACCTGTCGCGGGGCTTAGAAGTCCAGCAACGGAAAATTCTAATAAGATGTTTGGGATTAATGAATAGTACTCCTAATATAGTGGTGTATATATGGAGTTAATAGAATGTTCGGTTTCTGTTAGGATAAAGTTAATCGCAATAAAAATGTTATTAAAAATTCAACATTCACCATGACATCCTTTCAATGATGTTTTATTAAATCTTTTAGAGCTGCATGATTCAGGAATAACCAATGATAAATCAGCTATGCTTTGGGTACAACTATTTAGTAAATATCACCATGAATGTAGTCAAGTACTCATAGCAAGAACATTACCAGTGTACTTGTTAGAATTTCCCACACAACCAATTCAAAATATATATATATATCCTGAAATATAATCATTCAGCTGAGTTTAGAGAATCTTGGGACGATATATACAGATGGGTCTAAAACTAAAAGTGGAGTAGGACCAGCTCTTTATGATACTGAAAGATTTATATCAAAAATGTTTAGGTTACCAGTGGAGATATCCATATTTACAGCTGAAATATATGCTGTATATCAAGCTTTGATTTATATTGGTACAGTTCCTGAACAGAAATTTCTAATACTAGTTGATTCGCAAAGTGTTTTACAAGCAATACAATCTAATTAAAAATTTATTTAAAATATCACCATATGTCATCAATTGTATTCGTGCAACTAATAGCTTAATTAGCAATGCAAAAATAGTGTATTATGTGTGGGTAAAATCACAGATCTTTTGCCGAGGATTAAAAAGAAAATTTTTGAAGAATGAAAATTATGGTGTAATAATTCATTAGAAAGTGTTGGTGAAAGCTATCGTCCTTATGTTGATTACACTAGGAAAAAACCTTAGTTTTATAATTGTAAAGGTTCAAAGAATGCAATTGTTTTAATAAATAGATTAAGAAGTTGTCACGCGTGAACATAGCGTCTATTTGAAATACACATTTTAAAATCTCCGAATTGTGACTGTGGTGATTTAAGGGGTGATGCTCATCATATTATTTTGGAATGTCCAATTCACGCAGAGAAAAGAAAGACTTTATACAAAACATTATCAACAATTAATGTTCCTTTTCCCATTAATATGACTATGCTCCAGATGTTAGAATTGGATATGTTATACTTGCTTTTATGAGAAAAGCTGATATAATATTCTAATATATTTTTGTTACTGAATGAGTTAATGTCTTTGTGTGTTAAATTTATTTTAAAAATGTATCTTATCTACTTATAATGTATGCTGAGCATAAACAGCCACCTGTGAAGCTGCAAGTTCAATAAATCTTTGTCGAGTTGTTGAGTTCAATATTTAAACCTATCATCACTGATGATGTCACAGGATAGTGACTAACCTTTATGTACAGTCACAGACACTTCTGGGTTGGAGCAATCTCATTTGCTTTCAATGGAATTTTTACAACCCAGAAGTGTCCGTGACTGTACATGTCTTGTAAGAGCTGTTGGCATGGGAATTATAACTTGTGTTTTGTCTTTAGTTTGGGCTTTGGAGTTTTAAAGAATGGTCAATGTGAATCGCAAGAAGATGCTATCTCTTTGATTGCAATGGATTTAGGCACATACATATTTATTTTGCCACGTAAAATGACTTCTTTTTCTTTGTGAAAACTTGATTTTAATTTTATTTGACCAACGAAGAAACAGAGATATTGCCAATACCCTGAGAGGCATCAGGTGAATGCGGCGAGTTTTCATGTGAACTAATTATTTTGTCTTTTCATTTAAATCATGTTCTTTTGACTAGAAGAATGTGCCAACATGGCAGGAAAAGTGGCAACTAAACTGCAAGGTAGCAACGAAAAAGCTACTCATACTAAGGAATGCATGCAATAGCAGAAATAAATTTAACCTGTTCATATGTTTTTTTCTGCTATTAGATTATTACGTTGAGTAAGTTAGGCAGGTCAAGTTTAATGCTATTAGTTTATATATCCAGGCTGTTAAAGATTTTGCTAGCTGCTCATCAAGGTAGCATGACAGCTAAGGTCTAAATCACCATCCCTGAGACCTTCTGTAAACAAACGGTCTCACCGATTCAATGTATCACTCCGAGTCAGCTGATCCATGACCGCAATCATCTGCTGTTACACTCATAGTTCGCCGCACCTATTCATTTTATATGAGTCTCTGAATGTGAGAACTTGTTCTCAAAACATCAGACGAATATGCAGCCGCATACATTGTTACTCTCCCGGTCATTCTCTCTTTCATAACCCTTAAAACTGCAGACACTGACACACCACTGCACTGACACACCACTGCACTGGGATACCAACTTAACCACTTCATTTACTGGTTTCTCAGGATACCACTGACAGAACGTTACATAAATATTGAGTAGAATCTGTTTCTCACCCCTTTTCAAAGGCTGTCCTTGCTGGTGTTTTGAAAACAAGCTCGGAGTAAACGGAGACTTTCCCTCACGCATAGAACTCTGCATGTTATTTTTCTAAGGCTAAGTCAGGCAATATTACTAAGTTGCACTACTTCCTTGCTGTTCACATGATTATTTTTAGAAAATAACCAATGTTATAAAATATCATTATGTACACAAATCTCTAAGCTCATTGAAAGTTATATTACTACAAAATGTTCACACTTATCTTGCCTTGCCATGTCACCAAGTTATTTTATGAAGTGCACTATATTTGGCGGAACAAAAATCGTTATTAGGATGCTTGTCAAAGTTTCCAACCGCAATAAATTTACGAACTTTTTGTCTTGTTTTGATCATCATCAATATATTTATTGGACTTACAGCAATGCATATGGCTGTTTATGCCCATTATATATTTTATTTACATAAGATACAATTTACATAAAATGTACAAACAAATTTCAAATACACTCCTATCTATATCAAACCTTAGAAATATACATTACCATGTTATATCATTTTGTCTAAAAAATGCAAGTAAAATATATTCAAAGAAAGAAGCCAAATTTATGGGAAACGATTACTGGTGCAAAGAGTTAACCATAAAGGTGAAGCAATAAGTAAAAAAAGAAAGAGCATTGGGTTTAAAGTGAGACGTCATTTGCGGCAGCGTATCCCATACTACAAATTTGCCATTGTTTTACCTTATGTAATGAATCCTGTAACAATGCTGGATTTTCGTGTGGATTATTTTACTTCTATGAGTTTGCAATGCTTTCTGCTTGCAGGTGGTTTTGTTTACAGAAGGTGTCAGGGTTTGTGATTTGAACCTTTAAGTCCTTTATTATTTAATATTTACACAAATGAAATTCACTCCTTACCTCTTTATCCGTTCCAGTTAGTACAATACGCAGATGATTTCTGTTTTTACTGTACTACAGATGATGCAACCCAAGGTATAATTAAAACACAGAGATTAATTAACACCATTAGAGAATGGTTTCATAATGCAGGATTAACCCTTAGTGAAAATAAATCCAAAATCATTTGCTTTAATAACAAACGCACAGATAGTTATCCCAATAATATTTTACAAATTTCTGACATCCCAGTGACAGATTCTCACAAATATTTAGGTGTACATTTTGATAGACGTTTTACATGGAATACACACATTTTGTATTTATTAAACAAAGGTCAAAAGTTTTTAAACATAATTCGTAGCATGACAACAACAAAATGGGGAGGCCACCCAAAAATTTTACTTCTCTTTTATAGAAATTGCTTTCGCTCATTTTTCAACTATGCAGCTTTCAGCTACGGGGGAGTAAAATCCAATCTACTCGACAAAATAGATATATTACAAAGAAAAGCATTGAGAATTTGTCTAGGTCTTATGCAATCAAGCCCCAATGTAAGTGTTTATATGGAGAGTAAAGAGACTTCTTTGAGTCACAGGCGGATTCAATTAACAATAAAATTCCTCCTTAAATCATGGGAAAATCATCCTCATCCATTTAATAAATTGTTTGAAATACAAAAACAATGGGCTGAAGCCGATGTAATAAATCCTCATACCACCTCATATTTCCTTGTATACTGTCATTACTTATTTCCAGAACTTCGATCTAATACTTTCACTCTCTTACATCCTTTGATCTATCAACTAGATATTCCATTATATACTCAATGTTCAATCCACTTCAGAGATCTAGGTTTACATGCATTGTACAGAGAAAAATGGCCAATGCATGTAATGATTTACACCGATGGTTCTAAGAATAACAATAGTGTAGGATGTGCCTATTACATCCCAGAGAAAAACATTTATCAACAATTTAGATTACCTATAGATTCATCTATTTTTACTGCGGAAAGTTACGCCCTATACAAAGCCTTACGATATGGAATAGCGGAAGACTTTAAAAAAATTCTTCTCCTTACAGATTCGCTGAGTGTTCTTCAAGCATTATCTACATCCTATCCCAAATTATGTCACCAATCATATCTTATTATTTTAATTATTCAACAAATTCAACTTGCTTGCAAAAGAAACATTGACATACAATTCAGTTATGTCAAAGCACATGATATTAATGTAGGAAATGATAGAGTGGACATATACGCTAAACAGGCCAGAGATTTACAACTCATAGTTTCAATAGGTTAATGTATACTGATTTATTACCACGAGGAAAAATCAAACTTATGGAACAATGGAATGAATGGTGCAAAGATCAATTTAAGTTTGTGGGCAACACATATAGATGGATTGCAGAATTTAAATCTAAAGTCCCTTGGTTCAATTCATACACACTCCCACGGCAAGTCATAGTTTTTATTAATAGATTAAGAACAGGACACGTACGTACACCAGCACATTTAGCAAAAATAAAAATTAAAACTCAAGAAAATTGTAAATGTGGCAATAATAATCCTGATGCTCAACATTTAATTCTAGAATGTCCAATCTATTCAGATCAACAAATCATACTCTACAAAGGTTTTCAACGTTTAAAAATTCCATTTCCAATATCACTATCATCCATTTTAACAGATTTATCCCCTTCATTAATATGGATGCTGTATGCATATTCTCGAAAATGTAGACTTGAAATATAAAGTGATTTTTAAGAAACAGCAAAATGGACAAAAAAAGTGAATTATTTATAATAATTGTTATATATTTGTGATTCCGATTAATTTGTGAGACTAACTGCCAACTTTAGAAGAAAACATTAAAAGAAATAAAAAAAAAAAAACAATAACGATGTCCAAAGTCGACAAGATAATGCTGACAGGGACCAAAAAAAGAAGAAGAAGAATAATAATTGTGATTTGAACTATAGTGTCAGCCATATGAGAAAAAACATTAAAATAAGGCTCTTGGGAAAGTTGTCCGCAAAACCCTTTCAAGGGCTCCAGGGAGGGTGATTGTGTCCTCCAGTACTTGCTTTAACCTGTAACAGACACAGAACAAAAAATTACGCTTTAAGATACACCTGGGTTCTAGCTTATTTAATTTTTTATGTATAGAAAATGTTGAAAGAGACAAACTCTGTTCATGTACCTTGAAGTGTGTTTGTTAGTAGTTGTAACAAGTGTGTTGATGTGATAAAATAATAATATAGTAAAAAAAAAGAAAAATAGGAACCTTTCGATAAATATATTTACTGCATGACAAAACATGCATATGTAGATATGAGTATATCTCATTCTCTCAAACCTTGATTTGCGAGATGACCAAATACCAATAATTAAATACTAAGCATATTAATTATAAATCACAGGCATAAGAAAAAATGGTAACAGTTTCATACATCGGAGACACATTTCTTCAATTTTACACAAGAAACTACTTACGGAAATGAGTTTCTCCAAGGTTTACAACGTTCGTCGAAGTATTTACTTTCATTGTGCAATATATTTGACCGGGAAATCATGTATTTTTTCAAGAGAAATATCTCACCGACACACAATTGCCATTGCTTTCATTTGCTTGCCCTACGACAACTGGATGCTGCGTACGTTTGATGACGTAAGCCCCTGTCAGTGTTTCAAACCCCCCCTTTTTTTTTTACTATGCTTGCCTAACGTAAACAAACCTAACCTTATCGGAAATGATTCATGGGACTATCCGTGAATGGTTCGTGGGGCTATCGGTCAGCTACCGTGCATAATGGTTTATGGGGCTATACGTGAATGGTTTGTGGGGCTATCTGTCAGCTACCCGTGCATAATGTACAATTTGCACAAGGGACGAACACGATAGTAGGTATTTTTTGGTGAAGGATGTTGGAAACACTGCATGCCCACTATGGTAGTCAAGATTTGCCCGCCATATTGTGTTATGGAAGTGAAAAAAGGAGTCACAGAAATTACTCTCTGTGAAAAATTGTGTTTTTTTTCCGTGTAAAAAGCATAATGGCACCTTGAACTAATGTTCCGCAATACACAATTGGTAAGTAAGTACGAACCATGCGAAACACAAAATATCCGATTTTAATGTGTGTCTGATCTATGAAACTGGTACCGAAAAAATAACACAACTAAAGTTTGATCACAGTCTGAGAGAGACTTCTAGGAATAATGTGTTGCGGAATTCTACCAAGTACTGCTGGAGTTCTATAGAATTAACCAGCTTTTACTATAAAAGAAATTCAATTTGTCAGGGTCACTGCCATATTCAGTTTCTACTGCATTGGTATGTTCACCTTTATTAGCATCTCGCTCTATGCTTTCCTCTGTAGCTGACATCTTCCTCTATACTTTGCTCTGTAGGTGATTCACCTTCACTAACCTTGTATTGAGTATCAACACCACTTGTGTTATCAGTGTCTGTTAGAGGATCATCCAAGGTTGCAAGGATGTCTCCTTCGTTTACAATGCTCAACATAACTTGGCCACTATAAAACATGTTAAAGCAAAAAGTAATGCTAATGACACCCCCGAGCCCTGGGAACTAAATATTCTAGTTGCTTCTGGCACAGTAACACCCATGATCTGGCTCTCTACTGGCTTGAAGAGAACAAAGGGCTAGGAACGTCATTCCGGCCATTTCTTAATGCATGGAAAAACAAATTCCAGTCGGGTCCCCAAGTGTGTCCACTACAGGTTAATGTCCTTGCCTTGCAACTCATGTCACGAACATGTGCAAGTTTGAACAAGCACCTAACATTTTGTGGAACGTCATTTTACCGATTGTTCTCCAAATTTGAATGATATGTTCAAAACAATCTTGACAGTTCCTGCGAATTTGCCGTTCCCTTTTTGCCTCAGAAAACTCAGAACATATATGTACACAACACTACTGCACAAGAAAGACTTCACCACCTTGCTGCTTTGTGTATTGTTACCTCGAAAATACATATTAGCTGACTTGGACTCTGAATCAACTCTTTGAGGAAGGAGATAGCAATTTCATTAAGACAAAAAGCTTCACTCATACTGATATCCCATAACTTGGTGTGCGTCAAAAAAGAAACATGGTTATCTTAAATAAACATACAATAACTTGTATTTTGGGCAAACTTCAGATTCCAGGCTGTATTTAAGGTTATAAGTCGTGTTTCTTAAAAAAAAAAACTCCATGATGCAACAGCTCTCTAAAGCTGCCAGTTATTGCATAACTCATGGTCAACACATTGAGTCTCAATGCTGCTGTTTTCTGGCTTTTTGATTTTTTTTTATTTGATTTAGTTTATTTTACTTCGCGTTTTGTGCCTCTTGGCTAATTTGCAAAGATGGGGATGAGTGATGAAATGGATGAATGGACATTCACAAACAACCAAGCCCGACCGGGATTCGAACCCGGGACCCTTGGCATCGCAGCGCGATGTGCTAACCACTCGGCCACACTCTGGTTTTTTGAGTCAGGAGCCTGTTACTTCAAGCTCTCAAACTGTTTTCACAATGCTGGGTAAATGTCGAAATTTTGGATGATCCCGCTGGAAATTGAACTCGAGGCAATTTGCACCAAAGGTGAAAATGCTAATCATTTGGTTTTGTGGACAAAACTTTGTGTGTTTAAAATTTATATTGGGCTTGCAATAAACAATATTTTAAATGTTTAATTAACACTGCATGTTAATACACACAATTACTTAACCATAGTATTTATGATTTTACAAATATAGCAGTTACTTAGGACAATAGTCATGAACAATATTTTTATGGGATAGAAACCTTTGATTCCACCCAGTGCGCTGCACATCGATCGGATTCACTTACTACGCCCGCTTGGCTGGCGAGCCGGGCTTTCCTCCTCCTCCCCCTAACGAGTCAGCGAATAAAAACTGTCCCCCTGGGTTTTGAAGCTTAAAACATCGAAAGCCTACAGGTAACTGGCAGCCCTTGCAAACCCTCAAGACCAAGCTGTCTTTATCTACAGCGAATGCTCATTCCAGTCTTGTACCCTCTCCAAATACACGAGTCATGCAGTCACTGTTGCCAACTTTTAAATTCGAAACTGTTCAAGGACGACTTGAAATGTTCATCACGTTTATAAATTTGAAATTGCAGAGATTTATTCCGTGGTAAAAAAACATTTGTTTCACAGACACCTGTAAAGAGTATGAACCAAGTTTCGCAAAATGTGCAATCGTAAATATTTTGGAACATTGTGTTGGTGTTGTTCTACATTAAACTATTTTTCGAAGAAATTTCAAAACTGATGCTACAGATTTTCTCTGGTGTAATTTTGCCAATCAATATCCGAATTAGTTGCTCAAGATATCCTCTCTCCTTTTTGAAAAGTTATACGTACTGTTCCCGATTGTTTTGTGTTCATTATCCTCTCTACGGCACAAATATAGCTTCTTTTGTTTTCGTAAATTTCATTCTGAAGGGAATTTTATACTCAATATAGGTGCAATGTAGTACTTTTTCAAACCTTACATTTATGACATCATGTGATGCTGAACACTAAAACCCAGAGGTCCATAAAATTGAACATGAATTCAGAGTTTATAGTAGGCAATGCTATTCACACATTTCAACAAACAAAGGACTTGCAATTTCAAGAACTTCAAAACAAATTTGGAAAATATGTGGTAGTCAATTTAACATAATAATGAAAAACTAACAGTTATACAACCTCAAGGCTCCTGCAACTAGTATAAATTCAAATGCCTCCATGCATACGGAAATATAATGGCCGTTGACTAAGCAACTACATCAGGTCTTACGTGACTTCTTAGTTCTGCAACTACCAGGTAAAGGGAGAAATCTGGCAGGCATTGAGGCCTGTGGATTCTTGTTCAGGAAAACTTACTTGCACAATGTCCAACAACTAGCTTGACGTGCATGTTGCATGTTATTTTAGGTGCGACTCCTTGTGGATGGGTTTCTTCCAGGTCTCGTGAAGGTCTCTGATTCCACCCAACAAAATTTGTTACCCTACAGTTCGAGAGTTTTCTCTCCAGGGTCCAAAAATGTAGTCTGAATAGATTTGAAAGTGTCCAAAATGGACACACCTACACATTGTTACTGGGGGCATTTTGAACAGCATATAGTGAATTACTGTTATACATATGCTTATCGATGCATAAAACAGAATCTGGAACTCAGGATTCATGATGAGATCTACGCAGTTGCATAGAGCGATTTCAAACATGAACATTATTTTGTTGAATTGCATTAAGAACAATGAACTTTTTATAAAATGCTTGCCCACAAACATATCCTTCAAACTTTGACGAACGATTTAGGATTATGTCTGGAGGGGGAGGGTGCTAGTACAAGAATGAAAATCAATTACATCCAACCAAACATTTTCATTCAAAACCAGACCCACATCTTCATCTACTGCATTGACAATACAGTTTAGTAGATGCACGATGCACCACCTACATTATCCAAAGAGTATTATTGCAACACAAGATTCCTCAGGTCTTACAATCTGAAAATTGGTGAAAATATTAACTCGTTAAAAAATGGACTAAGTGCTTTCATGGACGTCCGCAGGATTTTTTCCCAGTAATAGTGTCGTTCCCTCAAAAAACATTGCTTAAATTTGAATTTATCATATTCATGCAACAATTAACACATATTATTGTGGCTAAAATCAAATTATATGTCAAAAATATAAAAGTTTTGGTTGACTTTCATTTTCCAGGAGGGCATGGCCACCCCTTGCACCCCTTTCGGATGGCAATGGGTGCTTTGCTTCGTTATTTCTTTACATTACCAGAAATTAAAACAAGCCACATCATTCACTCAAATTGGCAAAATTGCTTTGCATTGTAACACTGCAATTTTCAAGCTCGGGGCCATGGTGGCATTGGTGAAGGTGGCGTTAGGAAAATATCATAATCCATTTAACAAAACCCAGGGCCCATACTCAGGGAGGACAGTGTATTTTCAGACAGGCAATAAATGGCTCTTTTCCGAGGTCCAACTCTTCATGTCTATGACAGTTAGGAGGTGCTTAGATGCAGATAGTATGCAGTGGTGGTAACGTACTTCATTTTAGACAAATGCAGGAAAGAACAGATAAACAGACACAGCTTTTTGATTTTCAGAGCTTAATAGGCTGGTTGACCAGAAGCCAGTCAAATTCTTACAGTAGTATCTATAGTAGGTCACACGTCAACTACCTAAGGGTACCATGCTGGTAGTGAAGATATAAACTGTTGATGTTATCTCATCACCAACATTACTGATTGATTGATTTGGTTTATTTCACTTTTATTTTTCTGACACTTTTGGCTAATCGTGAAAATTGGCGATACCATTAAATTGATGGAAGGGCAACTACAAACACAAGTGGATGGCTCACAACATGAGACTCGCAGAGGACTATACTGGGTGCGAGTGCAGATGCTAGCGTCTCATTAGTTTGCAGTCCAGGTACCACACAGAAGTAAGCTTGGCATTTGGGTGCCTTCCAAAAGGGTCACAACTAAAACTTGAACAGCATGGCACAGAAATAACTCCAAAGTATCTAACATACAAACTGGGTGTGAGAGAGACAGAAATAAAAACTGCCTTGGTTTCTTTTATTTATTACGCAAATAGTTATTAGACCCAAAAACCTTAACCTAGACTTTACAATTTATCATGTACATTCATAATACTTCTGTGAAGACTTTGCACAATTTTTTATCTACTTTTATCTTACAATCACATACAACTGTTTTTTATTTTAAAAAAAGATCCCCAAAACTGATAATAAATGAGTGCATCCCAGTAAGAAAGAAAGGGGGGAAAATATATATGCATATAAACCCACAAGAGCCTCAAAATAAAAATGACCCCAAGAAGATATTGACGTGAGTCCATCCCTCATAGAGCCCTGCGAAAATTGCAGTTTCATTTATGGAAAGCCGACTGATGCTTATGATGACTCTTCTGGTTCCACACACGATCCGCTTGCTTAAAAGTGGCAACACAATTATTCTACATGTGCAGCATTTGAGATTCCAATACTGCTGATCCACTTGTGCTGAAGAATAAAATTACAAATCCGGAAGGCACGATCACTGTCTTCCAAAAATAATTTACAATAAAATAAGGGCCACTGACACTATGTACTTCATCTTCGGAGTTCAGTTGTTCCCGATTCCTATGTAAAAAGATTTCCTTCAATATCCATAACGGTCCTGGAAAAATAAAAGCAAATTTAGGAATGAACAGATTAATCAATACACTATTGGTATCAGATGACATACGTATATAGCTGTAGTGTTTTATCATTAGATGTGCCTATAATTTTATAATCCAATATATCTACTGATAGTCCCACACATTATGTACTAACTCTAGTGCAAAAGTCAGGCATTTGTTTTTGTTTTACATAAAGGTATCCGTGAACCCTGGCATTACAAAGTAAATGCCTAATTACAAGGGTCGTTCAAGGTTGACCAGGACTTTTATTTCTAGACAGGAAATATACATACATAGAAGCACCAAACTATGTCAGTTTTTCAAAGTATTCCCCCTGAACATCCAGACACCGTTGCCGTCGTTGTGGAAGTTCCTTGATGCCTTTGGCGTAGAAAAAAGTAGATTGGTGTTGTAACCACTGCAGGACAGCATTCTTGAGTTCCTCATCTGTCTGGAAGTGCATCTCGCCCAAATGCTCTTTCAGAGCCCCAAACAAGTGGAAATCACTGAGGCATAAATCTGGACTGTAAGGACTGTGTGGTAAAACCTCCCAGTGCACGCTGGCCAGTGTTGTTTGAATCAAATGGACCGTGTGGGGCCTGGCATTGTCATGGAGAACAATGACGTGTTTCGACTACATTCCAGGTCTTTTCTTCTGAACAGCCCCACGTACAGCACCGTGAAGCAGTGTTGAGTAATACTTGGCATTAATTGTGGCACCCTTCTCCACAAAATCCACATGGATAACACCTTTCATGTTCCAGAAGACTGTTCCCAAAATCTTACCGGCAGACGGCAGCGCTTTGCTTTTCTT
This sequence comes from Lepisma saccharinum, assembly GCF_977018435.1. Taxonomy (NCBI): domain Eukaryota; kingdom Metazoa; phylum Arthropoda; class Insecta; order Zygentoma; family Lepismatidae; genus Lepisma; species Lepisma saccharinum. The sequence goes on from NC_139229.1 coordinate 184,032,345, forward strand.
GGGTGGAGGGGAACTTTTATGACACCATTCGTACACTGTTGCCCGTGACAGTGTTTGTTCACCATACTGTGCTTGCAGTCTACGCCAAATTTGAGCAGGTTTCACCTTCTCCTTCACGAGAAATTTCATTATACACCGCTGTTCCACAGCAACATATACACTACTTGCCGCCATCTTTGTTTACACTACTGCGCATGCGCCAAATGTGTTGCAAAGGATCATGGTTACTCGCAAGGAATCATGGTCTGTCCTGCTCTAGTAATGCAGTGCTACATTGATTCATTAATATTTTACGCACGGAAGTCCTGGTCAACCTTGAACGACCCTTGTATAATTATCCACTTTTTTTTCCAAACATGTCCTCCTCTGTGGCCGTGAGGTCTAAGGTGCTGTGCTTGGACACAAGCTGTGTCCAAAAGGTATGAAGTACATACTTGAAGTATGGTCTTCACGGAAGTGACGTCACCTAGTGCATTTTGAAAGTACCAAGTACACAAGCAATTGAGACCATAGTTCAGACGACGGATCGTTGCAGACTTGGTCACGTGATTTCTGCACTCGTTCATTTGTTTGAAATCAAGGATGTAGAAAGCCAGCAAGTTGTTGGTTGAAGTTCTTGTAATGTGTGGAAATGTATGTATAAGAACATTTGTCGTCAGTTTTATCTACTGATTGTATTTGGTGCAGCAGTTGAAGTGCAATTCAAAAGACTTTCACCTCCAGTCTACGACTTCAAGACCATTTTCAGAGGATGCTAGCTTCAAGTACGGTAGGTATTGCACCTTTCGGACACGGCCTCAGACTGCAGGACGGCATGGTTCAGTCTCTGGGTTTTCGGCCTGTGTATAGGACCGATGGCAACCCACCATCGTGAGGAAATTTGGGTGCTATGAGTGAGTAGCGTAACCCTGTCTGGGAAATATCTTATAATGGCTGATGGTTCAACATGCTCACCCCACACCACTCCATTACAAGTTGAAGATATCTACACCTCTAGGTAGGATTGTGGGAGGGAGACTAGTAGTTGAGAGATAGGCCAAGTCCTGTCGAGCCACGGGTTCTTTCTCCAAGCATGACATACATTAAACAAGGGAGTAAATGATCCAGTCAAGTTCATCAAGGAACATTAGTAATTTTACATCGGACTGGTAGAATTGGTAATTACAATTAGTATCCGTGATTTATCAATATCGGCAAATATGTCCATCTCTAATACATATTTACTAAGTGTGCTTTTATGGTGTTAAATTTTGAAATTATCCACTCAAATTTGGAGAATATGTTTTAGACTTCCTATATTGAAAATGGGGGTATTTCTTTCTTTATTATTTCAGTGTAGCATAAAAATCATAAGGACAATCAGAAAAGTACTTGAAACAAAATAACAGCTCAGACTCTATACAGAAGGATAGATAACAATGGTGATGGGACTCTAGGTAGTGACTGCATTGTACCCAACAAGATCTGAGGATTAGGCACTTGAATCCTTAATGAAGATTACAATCATTTTCATATATTATTTTTTATCATTATATAGTAATCGCATAAAAGGCTTCAGGCTACACCAAATATTTTTTTTCAATTGCTTTAACACACAACAAAAAACAAAAAAAAAAAAACAGAAAATTCTCAGATCTTAAAAGCAACTTTAAAAAAGATCCGTAACAAAATTCTGTGAACTGATAAGACCTACCAAATAATATCTCAAGGTAACAATCTACTCAACTCATCTTATTCTGTGAGGCAATAAACATCAAAAGTGACCTGTCGATATCTCGGAAACTAGCAAATGTGATGATCTACAATTTTTCACAAATAAATATCTTAGTCATACTAGTTTAATCCAATTTGTATAATTTTGATTGACATGTCTGTCTGTCTGTGTTGGGTTAAAAATTGAAAGTCAAACAATTTGCATATTTTTTAATCCTTTAGTACCTCTGAAACCAATCAAACTATAAATATGGAATTTGGTGGGTTGAAAGAACTGTGAATTCACCACATGATGTGATCTCCACCTTCTCAATCAGCCTGTCCATTTGTCTCTTCCAGTTGACAATCAATACCTGTCAATTTCTCAGAAACATAAAATCTGGTGGACAGAAACAGCTACCTAATGTGACATAGGAGATCTTGATCAGATCAGATTTGCTGTCTGTCCACAGAGAAGTTAAGTGAAAGTTAATAATCAATATACGCTTAACTTTCAATATCTCAGAACCAAATAAAGCTGCAAACAGGTAATTGTGTATGTAGAAATTTTAATGAAAAATGCAGGCTCAACTAGGACTTGAACCCGGGTCTCTGGCATACGCCAGCCCAGGCTTTGCCCGATTCCACACAGGTGAAACATTGGCAGTCAAAAATCAGGAGAAGCCAGGATTGGGTTGGTAGCTCAGTTGGTATAGCAATGGCATGGTATGCCAGAGACCCAGATTCAAGTCTAGTCGAGCGTGCCTTTATTGCTAAAATTTCTACATAGTAAGTCTCCTGTGAGTGCCAAATCATAATGTAAGACCTAAAGATATACAGGGTAAGTCAAAATGATGGACCCGATTACAGAAATTTATTCTGTGAAATCTAATAAACATATGTTATTGTGAGACATGTTAAGGTTAACTTTCAAAGTTTAGTTTCCACGCAGTGTTTCCACTTGCTATCGCTAGGAGTCAGAAGCGAGCAGTGAGCAGGAAAATGGCGTTGACTGGAGAACAGAGATATTTCTGTGTGCTTGATTATCATGTGAACAAGTCTGTGATTAGTGTGCAACGGCATTTCCGTACAAAATATTGGAGAGAACCACCTACGGGAAAAGCCATTCGTAAGTGGTCTGAATATTTCAGAGATTCGGGCTGCATCTGAAAATGAAAATCGACTGGGGAAGAGACAGTGGAATGAATGCGCACATGTTCCGTGCAGAGTCCACAGAAGTCCACCTACCGGGCAGCGAGAGAACTTCAACTTCCACAGAAAACTGTCTGGCAGGTTCTGCGGAAACGTTTACAAATGAAACCCTACCGCTTGTGGGGCACTGGAACAACGTTGGATAGGCCAAGCATCTCCGGAGGATCGACCTCTCCTTCATTGGCCACCTCGTTCCCCCGACTTGACCCATGTGATTTCTTCATGTGGGGTTTTGTCAAGGATCATGTTTACGTACCACCACTTCCAACAACATTGAATGACCTATGTGCCCGCATCACAGCAGCCATTGCTGATACTGACCGCAACATGCTACACAAGGTTCGGCAGGACATAGACTATCGGCTTGATGAGTGCTGTGTTACGCGAGGTGCTCACATAGAACACTTGTGATTTGTTTGAAAAAAACTTTGACAGTTTACCTTTCTTAGCACATGTCTCACAATAACATTTGTTTATTATATTTCACAGAATAAATGTCTGAAATCAGGTCCATCATTTTGACTTACTCTGTATAAAGTATCAACTTATTTCTAGATTTTTTTCTCAGTTGGTCCATCCATTGTCAATTCATATCAATAATCAGACAGTTGAATATCTGTTGATTACTCGGAAACTAATGCAGATTAAATATATAATTTCATGAACTGAAAGAATACCAGGTGCTGATATAATGGGGTCTTTTATCACTCAATTGATCAGCCATTCTACCAGGCAACAGGACTTAAAAATTGATAACAATCTGCAATATCATGACATTCATGTAGTCAATATAAGTCAAAATATATTTTATGGGTAAAATGTCATAAAATAAACGTTTTGTAAAAAACATCAATCATATTAATTTAGCTAATCTGGGAAACTATCTGTGCTGCAAGATGATATTTTTAGATCAAAATACATCCGATGTACTTACAAGTTATGTTCATAGAAGGTAATATAGTCTTATGTACATTGATAAGTTTTTAGTTCCATTCCTTCTAAAATTTAGCACTGATTAGGTACTAATATTTAGTCCATTGATTTCATTGGACTTACCCATTTTCTCTGTTGCTGCATATTGCTGTCAGTTATGAAGTTGTACACTTCAAATCAATGGGTCCCAACCAGAGTACCTTGCTATACTAACTAACTCTCTAGGCTTCTTAAACCTAAAGGTTTATGGCTGCAGCAACACAAGCCTTCCATCTGCCCCTATCCTGGGCAAGATCAATCCAATCTTTTCCATCCTTACTGATATCCTTTACGTTCATCTCAACGTTATCCCTCCATCTTCGTATTGGCCTTCTTACAGGTCTCTTACAATCAGGTTTCCCAACAAGAATCCTGTATATTCTTCTTTCCTCTCTCATTCATGCCACATGGCCTGCCCAACTAAGTCTTCTTGATTTAATCATTCTAATAATATCTGGACATGAATACAAATTATGTAGTTCTAAATTATGTAACCTTCTCCATTAACCTGTCTTGTCACTCCTTTTAGATCAAAAATATTTTTCAAATACAGTCAACTCTCGATTCTACGACCCCGGGTATAACGACCCTCTCGAAGTAACGACCCTTTTCCCGGGAACCGTGAAAAATTTAGAAAAAGATAGAAAAAATTGAAAAAAAAAGTTGAAAAATTGAAGGAAATCGGCCGAAAAATGCGTTGTTCTTTTCCCCACTCATTTCCTTCATGAGCGCTCTACCGCTCACAGTTGGGTCTGAACTAAAAATAGACACCACCACACCATGCTTGAGTGATATCGAATAGCACTTGACCTCTGCCCTCCCCTCCCTCAAGCGCACCAATGTTACCCCGCACCCGACGGCCGCTACCCAACGCGCCAGGCTTGTTTTGCCACGCTTTCTCTTGGATACGCGAGAAGAGATCGAATGTGCTTGGATGTTATTTTAAATCGACCTTTTGTTTCCTTGTCCTAAGAGCTGCTGAAAACTCGCGGGGAAGGGTGGGAGCAGCCCGAAATGACTGCTGGACTTGCAGTCTTTGCCAATGTGTATGGCAGGTCAAGCTCTCTCATCGATAAATACACCACCTTGAGAGATAAGATTGCAGGAATGTTCGAAAATACAGATGTGTGGCGCTTGGAAGTCTGGCCCATCTGTCCAGTTCAGCAGGTTCCCGTGAGTGAGCAACTCTCGGCCTTGTAGCCGACAACTTCCGGTAACCGCTTTCATTCAAAATGTGTTCTTTGTTCCCTGCAACACTTCATAAAAAAGCTTTTCTCTTCCGCCACCTGTTGCTCGAGTGGCTCGAACTTCCAGCGGGTCTCTTTGTTTTTACGATGCAGCTGGCACCAGTGTTTTGTCTAGCGTCTGCTAAGCTCTTGCTTGCAGATAACAGCGATGACTCATCCAGCGGGAAGGAAAAAGTTATTGTTTTGAATCTCGCAAAGCTGTTTTGATTATAACGAAATTCGATCTCCAGAAAGCAAAACAAGAGTTAAAATAACTTCATGTTCTGCCCCTTCTGATAAGCACAACTGTAAATTTAATTTACCTTTCTTCAGAACCATTCATGTGGAGGAAAAAAAAAGTGTGTTCAATGTAGGAATGGTCGCTGAGACTGATTAAAAATAAGGGGAAAACGTTTGGAGGGGTGGGTGTTTGACATCGAGAATACTCCTAAATCCAACATTAAATCGTCCGTGAGAGTAAATAACGATCTACCATTTTGATATGCAGTTTCATAAAGCTTGTTTTCAGTTCATTTTATGCTGATGGGCTAATCGGGACTAAATATACAGTTTAAAGTGAAATTCAATTCCAAACCCGAATGATTATCAACTGCCACCTTGTTTAATGACCTGTCCTACAATACGCTTTGGGTGAAAATAGATCGCAAGTTGCGCATTTCCTTTTTCACGCTGGATTACAATGCAAGTCAAGGAAGGAGTTTGGACTGCTCCCTTGAATGGGGAAGGAGGGTTGAATGAAGTTGGTTGAAGCAAAGGAAAGTGACTTTTTTTTTACGATGTATTTTACACAGCCGAACCAGAATGAAAATTACAGCCCTGCCTTTATTTTTTTGTCTGGTACCTAGAGAGGTTGTGTTGTTTCTCCCGAGAGATCTAATCTTACCAGTTAATCTTGTAACAGACAATGAATGCTCCAGTAAACCCGTATAAAATCCAACATTCATTCTGCCCGATTATCTCCCGACTTTTGCTGGCACCAGTCTGACTGGTGTCAAGATTCTTAGAGTTTCGCTTGCAATAAGCGAGAGATTGTTTTCCTTTCCATAGGTCTCAGTGGAAACGGGTTTCTCATTAACTAGAATTGTAAGAATTTCCTGGAAAAGCAACGACTGTGCACAATTGAAACAAAGTAACATTATTTTAAATTATCTTTTGTGAAAACTTTTTCATGTTCTATTTTCCTTCTCACAACACGCATCCTGTGCATAACAGGTTGTATAACTACCAGGATAAATGGTGTTACCATCTCCTAGGCATCTTTGTGTCCGTTTGAGCTCCCTTTAAGCTGAAAATTGGTGCAAATTCCTATAACGACCCCTTCGAAAATAACGACCCTTTTCCCGGGAACTGTGAAAGGTCGTTGAATCGAGAGTTGACTGTACTCTTAATTGATGTTCCTCTTTCAATGTAAGGGACCAACTTTTGCATCCATATAATACTGCAGGCAAAATTACTGTTTTGTATATTTTAAGATTTACTTTCTTAGATATTATATGAGAAGATAACATTTTATGAAGAGAAAAGTAACACGTATTTCCTGAATTAAGTCTTCTTTTTATAACTTTGCTATATTCTTGGCAATTACTAGTCACCTATCATAAGAGAATATTAACTGTTCCTTGAATTCTACGAAGAGAAGCATATTTTTGTACACCAGTTTCATTTTTATATACGTAACAATTGTATTAAGTAAATCAGAAAATAACAAAAAGAACATGGTTTGCCTTGAAAATATTCATGTAAACATCTAGAAGCCTTTGTGTATTTGCACAAGAAGATATAAGTTGTACTTACATTTCAAGAAGAGAATACACATGAACATGCATGCATACACACAAACATCCACCCACTTGCACATACACGAACACACACACCTTTTTCAGTGCTGAAACACAGTAATTTAAATACCTTTTAAAACATGATTAGCTTAGTGCTGAGTATATTGTGTACTATTTTAATAATAAAAAGAACAGTACATTTACTTGTTCATTTAAAACATATACACTGAGTACTACAATCAGAGCTTACCACAGAATCTATCCATACTGTCAGTTACGCTACAAAATCAGAACAGAGAAAACAATCATTACAATAGTTCACCACAATTTCTAAATAAATACATAAAATAATTATATTGTAAAAACATTATATACATTCTACAATGTAATAATTTGTTATTTTACTACTAAAAAATTATCTGTGTTAACTGGTTTCATTTACAGGAAAACCTCATTAATACGAAGTTCAAGGGATCAAAAAAATGTCAACTTGAAATTAAATGACTTCAAGTTATCCAAACTTTTCAAGAAGGTACCCGTTTTTTAGGTAGAAATAAATTATCCCCATAATGGATGTTTTTAAACTTGGCAATAGCTCACAAAATAAGCTTTATATGTACTATGTAATAATGTTGTAAGTTTAGAAACTGTATTGACTCTCAAGTACGCCGTACAATATTTTAGACTAAAATGTGACACACAATGAGGACATGCAGCTTAAGCAGCCAATACACCTGGGTAAAAACACGTTGGTCATTAAATTTTGCACATGACATAGAAATATGACAGTATGTATTTGGGAAGTCGAGGATGTTATGCACCGTAATTTTTGTACGCACCCCAGTAATTTTCCTATGGCCCAAAAGTTTAGGTCGTCTTACCTTTTCTGCATATACGCATGCGTAAAGGTGGGTGGGGATGAAAGAGCAGGTTGGGACTGGAAGAAACCAGCAGAGATAATTGCCCTGTTCTTCCCTCCACCAAGACAGCTATTGTGAATAACTAAAATCCATGAGGTACCACCGCTGAAAGGTCAGTCCCTGGGGACCCACTTTGTAGAAAGCAGGTAGTACGGGACTACCCGAGCTTGTGCTTGAAATTGGGCTCCAAGGAAAGGGTGTGTGGTTCAGTGTATGTCTCGGCAACCTGACGTAATGTTCTTGTATAAATACGCAGCAGATTTACATCGCATATTTGCATGTTAGTATTTGGGCTGCTTTAGAAGGGCACAGATATCTCAACGAGATGGTAACACTATTTATCCTGTATAGTTATGCAACCTGTTATGCACAGGGCACGTAGTGTTGGAATCAAAATAGAACATGAAAACGATTTCGCCAAAAAGCTAAATGGTATTTTCTTCTAATTGTGCAGTTGTTGCTCTTCCATGAAATTCTTACAATTCTAGTACCCGAGAAACCCCTCTGTATTAAGACCTACAAAAAGGAAAACAATCTAGTTTATTACTACGAATCTTGACAGCAGTCACACTTGCCCCAGCAAAAGTCTGGAGATAATTGGGCAGAATAAATGTTGTATTTTACATGGGTCTACTAGAGTACTGTCCGTTACAGGACTAACTGGTGACATAAGATCTCTTGGCGGAGACAACCTTTCTCAACACCAGACAAAAAAAAAAGGAAAAGTGGGGGGGGGGGAATAAAGCTTTCCTTCATTTTATCACCTCCACACATTCCTCAGCTGTAAATTTCATTCTGGTTGGGATGTCTATTTATCATAAAAAAGTTGTGTTTTCTTTGCTTCAGCCAACTTCATATTAATCCCCCCCTTTCCATTGAGCAATCCAAATTCATCCTCGACCTTGCATTGTAACCTCCCTAAAAAAAAAAAAAAGGAAACACGCAACTTGCAATCTGCTTGCACCAAATGTGGATCCTAGGACAAATTAAACAGTGCTGCACTTGATAATCAATCAATTCAGACTGCTGCTAGCCTAGGATAAAGAAAGAAAAGAAAAATAATCATCCAATCTTTGAAATGAAAGAAATACAGTGGAACTGCCTTCCCTGCCGATTTGCTTTTATTGCAAGCGGTCTTGTGGAGCAGTTAAGATTATTTATTGCACCAGATTGCTTATTGAGATGTCAAGGGATGATGTACAGCAAACAAGGTGTGCTCAATTCAGTTTTCATTAGCAACATGTAGAATGGTTTCAATTCCATTTTAAACTGTATATTTAGTCCTGATTAGCCCATCAGCATAAAATGAACTCAAAACAAGCTTTATGAAACTTGAGCATTTTTAGGTATCAAAATGGTGAATCATTATTTACTCTCACGTTAATCATCGATTTATTGTTGGACTTAGGCATATTCACCCCCCACCCCTTTAAGGATTGCTGACAAAAAGAGGGAGAAGCCAACAGAACACTTTTTTTTGCAAATTTAATGACATCAGCACAGTTGGGAAACCGTATGGAGTGGGAAACGGGAGTTATGACATCCGTAAAATCAAGGTAAACTATTGCTAGAACCTGGATCACAACACATTTAGCAGCCTCACAATCTTTAGTTTAGTTTGCCTATGTGGCTTTGATTATCTGTAACCGTTTTCCTTTTTCATGAATCGTTACAAGGGAACAAAAAACACATTTTGAATAAAAGTGGTTACCGGAAGTTATAGGCTACCGAGCCAGGGAGTTGCTAACTCACGGGAAACTGTAAAACTCGAGCTCAGAGCTAGACAGGTGGGTGAGGCTTCTGGACACCACATGTATGTATTTTTGGAACATTCCTGTGATCTTATCTTGCATTTCTCATGTGACACTGGTGAATATTTCCAAGGTGGCGCATTCAGCGATGAAAGACCTTGACCTGCCAAGCACATTGACAAAGAATGTAAGTTCAGTGGGCCTTTTGGGCTGCTTCGCCCCAAGCTGTTAGCAGCTCTTAGGACAAGGAAAAAAAGTCAAGGTCAATTTAAAATAACATCCCAGCTTTCTTCACATTATATCTTCTCTTCTCAACTAATGCAGATGCCTACTTCGAATTAAGTTTTGCTAAATGGTCTTGTCAACAACTTCATATTAAAAATTATCCATACTGAAACACATAAAAATTCTTATCTTATCGGATGGAAATGGGAAGAAGTTTGGATTAAAGGGTACTTCGTATTAACCAATATCATATTAAAAAGGTTTTCCTGTACTTAACATTAAGTAAAAAAAGAAAAGATTCCACATAAAGAAGAAATATTCAAGACCATAAATGGGTATGGTCGATAAATCTGTCCAAACCATTAACAATGGCTCAAAACAGTGTAAGGAAATGCCACAATGTTGAAATAACATTCAGAACAGCTTATTCTATTCTATCAAATTTTGTGCAGGGTGCAACAGCATTCATAGCATAATATAAAGTTGCAATTAAATGTGCAAAAAAAGTATTTTATTGAATGACCTTAGTAGCTAATTGTACACAAAGGAATGCCATTTACGAGTTAATGTTTAATATGACCCCTGGCAAATGAGTACCATGGGATGTGACATCAGATGCTGTCTGTCTATTAATCATTCTAACTAGGGATGTGCCGAAGCTGATTAGAGATGTATGAAAATCTGCAGAAATTGACATATCGGCATCGGCAAAAGTCCGATATTTCAACTGGTACAGATTATACTAGTGTGTCTACTGCAAATGGCAATTCATGCACAGTATATAGACACTATTACCAGTATCACCATCGTTTCCTACTCAAAATACACTATGAACACTGCCGCACCCTGCGTTTGTATTTGAAAAGCAACATTTCCATGTGCCAACATTGTATCCTTCCCTGCTACAAAAACTTTACCAATTAATGATGACATCAGGCATGTGCAAACTAAGCCACATTAATTTAGGTGATATAGTATGAAGTGAAGCAATATAATGTGTGCCAAAAGCAAGTGAAAGTACACTTTAAAATGTAATTCATTTATGGATGGAAATAGTGTTGTGTTGCATGCCATGAATAAAAATTTCTGAGAACAGCCTGCTTATATAATTTATGCATGTTATTTAATACTCTACTGTTCAAAAAAGTATTGGAGACTTTTTCCTGTGAAACCAGTTGAAGCTGGGAGATGAAAATCACCATACAGTCGGGTTAGTGCACATGTGTGATTTGTTACTGGCTCACCTGGTGAGCCTTCCTGTTAATATGTATGTTGTTGTGTAAAATGTGATAGCAGTCACACACAATGACTGAACACACTGAACAGTGTTATTGCATCAAGCTTGGTAATATCCAAGTTCAAACTGACCAGCATTCCAGTAGGCCTCAAAAAACCGTACAAAAATCCACATGCCATTGACAAGTGTACAATTTGATCACTAAATACAGTTAGTTGACTATCTGAGAAATTCATAATGAATGAATGGTTAGCGACGATTTGGGCTTAAAAGATTAGCTCTGTAGGCATCAAATAACTAATGGCTGCATCATGACAATGCCCTGCCTCATTATGATCTATGATTTCTTGGTCAAGAGCTGCATTACAGACACTTTCCTGCTTACCTGTGATCTCTGACTATTTTCCAACTGATGATGTTGAAAGGGTCACTATTTGATAGCCGAAAATAGCATAATGACCAAGTGATAGCATTCCAAAACAGGATTAGAAAAATGTTCTTGCAGTGAAAAGACTGCTCGATCAGAAGGGGTTCATTTTGAAGATCACAGTTAAACAAAAAAGGTAAGTCACTTTTCCTCCTGGCTTAAGTTTAGATGAGTCATGAGCAGACCTCATACCTAAGTAATTAATGGCAATATTGTAAGTAAATAAAACTGGCTGGCAATATAAAGTTGTACATTTGATATATGATGTATGATTATGACATGATCCCATAGGTGGTACGTAACAGTAATCATATTATACTCTGAATGTCCACTTTATTCAAGACTCCAACCTAGTTGACACCCAGAAGACCGGCAGAAATAACCAATCCATGCTAAACATGAGGGTGGTGTGCTTGACACAGTATTCAGGGTATTAACAATGCAGTCAATTGCAATCTGTGCAATTTTGCCCCTCCTGACATGTGCAATCTTTTCAGAAGCACTCATGACACTGTGGGCTTCAAAAATTCAGTGTGTGTTGCAGCAGGAAATGAAAAAAAAAAAAACAACCATCCAGGCACAGATAATCATGCCCTTTTTTGAAATTATTAGACTGTTGTTTCTCATACCAATTTTTAACATATTGTTCACCTCAACCATACTTTGAAGCCAAATAGTGTGGTTGCTATCTCTAATCAAGTACATGTATGGCAGATAGGCAAGAAATACTATAATCGGAAAAAATCATAGCCATTTCCTTAACTGCAATAATTCCTGAGCTGCCACCATCTATACATCTCTACTATCTAGCATTTGGCAAGTTTCTCAGTCCACTAAATTATACTCCAAGTAGTACAAGTACCTGCCAAGATTTAGATAGTTGAAAATGATGCACATGGCTTTCATGTATGAGTATTGTTTCCATGTCTACTGACTGGTACCATAAAGCAAGCTACTTTTAATTGGGAATGTCAAGTTTCACCCATGAAAAACCAGCTTGTTCCTTACCTGGAAAGACGACATTACATCACTGGCAAGACTGCTCAATTTTCCTGCTACTTTAGTCACACCTTGCCGTACACTTTCCTTCACATCTTCCAAATCCGGTGTGTGCAGTGGAGAAAGAGCACCACCACTATGAGATCCACGGGAATCTCCAAAGTAATCAGAAGAAGAAATACTTGAGGAACCTTCAAATCGTGCTAGGTTTGTTTTGCGTTCCCACTAAAAAAGAAAAGTTTTAATGTTTATAGCTAAAGGCTAAAAATAACATTTCAAACTGTTATTCTTCAATATAAAATTACTATCTGAGAAACAAAAATACTGTACAATTTTAGTGTACAGCCATTGCAAACTAAATGACTATGTCTGTCCAGTCTCAAGTTCTCCTTGTCCACCTGCTGGCTTTCTGTAAACGCAACAACATGTACGTGGAAAGTGTTGCATCTCGCACATTAAAATGATATAGCAACAAAAAGCAACTGTAATAATGTCATTCAACACTTTGCTGCCATGGTCAATTTGATGTGATATCTCCTGCAAACACAGTAGTACTGTGTCTTCACTACAAGCCAGTTGACAGCTATTCAGACAAGTAATCCTTGAATATGAAAAACATTTTTCAGACTCTTTCTCTATAGATGACAGTAGTTGCACTGCAGCCAGGTGAAAACCAAAATTTACTTGAGCAGTATATTAGTGTTATTGCTGTTAACATTACTGGGCCTTCCAGATGGAGTAGTGGTAATGCAGTCACCTCGTAATCGAGGTGTCCTGGGTTCATTACAGGTCCATGACATGGACCGTACTTTAAATTGTAGGTCCAGTCCTGATTAGCCTTTCTGTGCATAAAGTGGACTTTAAAAATATATTCAATGTTAACATTACAGATTTGTTCAGTGCAATTTGCTGTTCTTTTAAATTGGCCAGTAAAATCAGTAAGTATTCTGTTTGTGAATTTTCAGTTTTGTTTTCATTGTTGTATTCTGGGGGTGGATGACAGACCTTTTTTTCAGTTCAATTAAAGATAAGTCACACAGTTATGAAAATATTTCTTAGGTTCAGGTTACGTTATCAAATTACCTTTGTTTACACTGCATTAATCCAGATTGTTCCTAAGTTTAAGTACACTAATAAAGAACATTGTATTATCTTCGTAAAGATAATAATCGTGTGGTCAACAAAAATGGCCACGGGGCTGTTGAAAGGAAGATACTTTTTAAATGAAATCCCAGTTTAACTTTTACGATATAATTTATCAGACGTATGTAATTTAACTGGTCAGTAATTAGTCCGATTTTTGGTATGGATAAATAATAAAATAACTAAAGAACGTTCAATTTAAAAAACTCATATTGACAGTAAGAAAGAAGATAATGAACATTTTCTATTAAGAAATAGTAGCACCTTACCAGGGTTACAAATTGAAGGGTTCGGGTGTAAAACATGGTAAGTGAGTTACAAAGTAAAATGTACCATCCTTCAATTTTCAAGTGAAATTGCCATGTCATACAATTTGCAATGGACTCAGTGAAGCCTTCTGAACTTCGTAAACCCAACATGAAAACAATTTATCTCCAGTACAGCTTGTAATAATCTTTTCCTTAATGAAGTCAGAACTGTCCAAAATGTCACTTACCATGTTTTACACCAGAGCCCTTCAATTGTGATAATTTAATTCCCAATCATGGTCTAAGATCACTAGACTGGTTATTAACTTATAAATCTCACAAATTTTTCTTTGTCCTGGTTAGCACAGATTTTCTAACGAACATTCATTTTATAGTCGATGTGTCATTTGGAATTGTCTGCTGGTAAGAACACACTAAACATAAGAAAAGGTCAATTCTAGTTTAATGTTTACCTTACTTCTATATCTGAATCAGAAATCTGTAGCAACTACAGAGAGAACTCGCACAGAATTAATGGAATTTCAGTTTAAACAACAAAATAACAAGAACGATCTATGAACCATGACTTCTCACTTACATCGGAGTCCCTTGAATCCCTGAAAAACTGGTCAGACGAGATGGCTTTGGCACTACCGAATTTCTTTTGAGCCTCCATGCTGTTATCTACTAGAGTCTCTCTCTTAGGCTTATCCTCACTAGTGGTGGCTGACCTCCTCAGCTCAGTATCCGTAGACCAACCCTTAGATGAGAATCTATCTTTATTTTCTATTAGTAGTGTATCCGAACTCTTGCTATCATTTTGGCTACTCTTATACCTGAAAGGGAGAACAAATCTCACTAAAATAAAATGCACAATGTTGATTGATTTGCTTTATTTTACTTCGCTTTTTGTGCCACTTTTGGCTAACTTGCAAAGATTGGGATGAGTGATGATATGATGAAATTGATGAATGGACACTCACAAACATCCATGCCAAAGCTGGGATTCGAACCTGGGAAAAATGTACAATGTGTTAAACCATAAATATATTTTTCAATACCTGTTACTTTTACACAGTTTGCAACATTTCAGGTTTGCTTTAACCTCTTGATGTCCGCCAACCCATAATGTGGACCAGCACCACATGATGGCATTCAAGACATTTTCAGAACTAATGACAATGCGTATTTGAGTTCTTTTCATATCATTTTATGACATGAAAAAACAAAACAATAAAGTTACTTTTAGTGTTTTGAAAAGGTTTTTTTTACAAAAATTTAGTACTTTTTTTTTTTAAATAAAAAATCTTCAATGCTATTGAAACCTGGCAATGGCATCGAACCATGCATGAAAATTGCTTGAAATTTGCAGACAATCATGACAAAAGACCATTCTTTGATGACATGGCATGGGAGTTGACATGTCAATCCCCACATTTTGAAAAAAAGTATTCCCTTAATGAGGCACTTGATTTGAAAAGAATTGTAAATATCGAGAAATCAGGTATATCCCATCCAGCCTCCTATTGGCAGTGATAAAAAATAATGGTCCCATGACATAGTAAGAACATGTTACAACAGTTCACCAAAGTTTAGTACCTTCAACAATAAGGAGTTGGCATTTATTATTATTATGATTACTATTAACTGGATTACATAAGCCACCTTGCACTGATAACAGTGTTCCAAAAATTGGGTTGTATGATCCACCCTGTGTACACACACTGGTTGAAATTTACAGGTGATCACCACGAAAGACCACTTCTTCCAAGACATGTCACTTGCAACCCCACATTTTGAAATAAAAAGTCCGAAAAAGACATTTCTTGGAAAAAATGTGTAGTAGGGCATACATTTCAGACTCATGACAATCCCTTGCTTAGCCACAATTTTCACATTATTTTTCAGAAAGTTTTCCTAAAGAGTACTTTTAGTTATTGATTTCATATACCACAAACTAAAAGCCAAACACATGCACATCTCATAAAGGAATGTGCCAAAGTAACAAGCATACAGTGTCAGATTTCACAATTGTACACAATTCCTGGTACAGGGTTATGAAGTGAGCTACATAGAAATACAGGATTTTTCATTACTAAAATACATTTTAGTACAACTTTATATATATTAAATCTGATAAGCACAGATGCAAAAAGTTAAAGAAAACACAAAAATAAATTATTTAATGCTAACTTACATGGAAAAACCTCCAAATTGGAATTCATCGAAAAAGTCATCATTCTGCCTATCAAAAACAGACCTACTTGAAGTAGTGTTTGGTGTTTCTTGTTCTATCGTTTTCATGTCATTTAATGCTGAATGGCTAATTCCCCTGAAAAGAAACGAAAACAGATGCTTCATGATGTCTCAACAGGTACAGTCATGGACACTTCTGGATTGTAACAATACCATTGGCTCTCAATGGAATCGTCACATGCCAGAAGTGTCTGTAATTGTAAACTCAGTTAAAAAAATTTAGGTCTGACACCTGTGGTGTTACTATACTATAAAGTACCTATCATCATAAGATGCATTGCTAACAGTGTCCTTCACAGACACAGTGAGTAGTCAGGGCATAGGAACTTTCATTCAAGCATCATTCATCCTCATTGTCACAATCAATTTCAGATGATGTTTCAGTTGTTTCTTGTTCATTAATGTACACATGAAAGTATGACATACTTGCATTACAATGCAATATGAGTATTGTATATTTGCTTAAAATTGAAAGGTTTTTAACAAATCAAAGAATAAGAACTGTTAATTATAGAGAGTTGAAGTTGGTTTTATTTTGGATGGAATGTGTAGGATTTTACCATGAAGTAAAATGTTGATATTCCACCCCGATACACATGCAGTTAGAAGAAAGGAAGAAAAATACTCAAAGAGGTCTGCTCACATTAAACCAAAGTGAGTAGAAAAATCTCAAAATGTACAACTAGCATGTACACTTCTGTTCACAAAAAGTGGCACACTCGTTTTGAGTTGAATTCCAGCTTTGTGGCCGGAAGTACAGCCGACGTAAGCGTTCGGAAAGCAGCAGTGTTGCTTACTATCAATCAATTTAACCATATGCAGTGAATTTTGTGTGTCTCAGACTCAAAGAAAAGGGCTAACAGAAAGATTGCAGCGTAAATATTAATTAACTGAAATTTCCACATCTACAATCAAAGTAATGTAAATGTGATATTCCTGAAATTTATTTTAAAAAGAAACACATTTTTTATGTTTGTGACGAAGTAGTTATCACAATTAGTTAGAATGAGAGGGCCCCGGGTTTGAATTTGGCCTGAGCATGGGTGTTCTTTTTCAGTCTCTCTTCATCGTCGCGAGTAGCCGAAAATGGAAGAAAAGCAACACTAAATAATGAAAAGGAAAAACCACAATAAGAAAAAGCAAGACAGAAATAGTGCTGTTGCAATTCCTGAAAAGGATGCAAGAATTTTTTTTTTCGGAAATAGTGTTATCCTAGTCCAGGAGAAGACTTGAAGAATAAATAAACTCCTTCCCCATACTCTTTGGCAAACAGAATCACAAAGTTGGCACTGAATATGCGATGGGAAAAATACTAGAAATCCTAAAGGAAAGAGTTTATGTCACAGTCAGGGGAGCACATGAGAGGAGGTAGCCCCCCCCCCCACCAAAACATCAGTCATCCAGGTTATTAAAAATAAGTCAATGGTTGTCCTCTCATTTAACTTTAACAGTAAATGGAATTTTTGTAAAATAAAAATTGTCGGGCTTTACTTGTTTTACACGTGCACGTTGGTTTCGTAAGGGAGCACAAAAATAGAATTGTGACTCGTAAATTTCTTACCAAATGAATGAATGTCTCCGTACATTCCAGAATAATACTCTTCATTTTGAAATAAATTTACAAGTGACCCACTTGATGAATACTCGCACCTTACGAGTAATTTTCAAATGGGAAAGAAAAAAGCCCCTATTTAATACACAGTAAGGCTAATCGGGACTGGACCTACAGTTTAAAGTGGGATCCAAACCACTATGTGCCCCCACCAGGTAACCCGAAACCCCTTGATTAAAAGGTGACTACGCTACCACTGCGCCATCAGGGAGGGTACACAGTAAGGAAAAGAGTTTGCAACTGTATGATGTATATATCGGTATGAAGAGTACCTACATACAACAATATTTATGTACTGTGCTGCTAAACTAATTATTGCTACCAATACTGCAATGAATTACTGAACAATTATAATTATCAGCACTAGTTTGCATGGTTGTAGCATCATAACATAACAGTACCTTATTTTGGAATTTTTGTATTCTTTAGATTATTGCAGGCAGCACAGGGGCCTTCCAGATAGGAATTTTTGGGTAGAATTACAATTTTCTTCTAAATGTATTTGCAGGGAAGGGGATACCAGAATTTCACCTTGCATGAGAGAATGATTCTTTCTTTAAAAATATGAAACCAACATCAACGGTCTATTGTCCTACAATTTATTTTGTGCACCACTGAACATTTGAAGAGTGTGTGGTTTAACACATCCATTAAAAAGGGTAGAAAAGTAACATGACAATCAGATACAAGGAAGTTAACATCTTTGGGTGTTTTACATGCCATAATGATTTTTAAATAGATTGAAAATTATAGCATTACCTAATCCACCCAAAATTACAAATATGGCAACATTTAAAATTGTGCTACTATTACCCGTAATTATCTGTATATGACTACTTACGTTCGAGAGGCAAAGCCCATTCCAAGCCTTTCTATTTGTTGAGCTTTCTTGGGATCGACTTGCTTCATTTTTTCCTCTTCCTTTTTCTGTTTCATGCTAAGGTCTTGATATGCTAATCTCATGGAGGCTATCTGCAAATTATTCAATTTGAAATAAATAGACAGTGTATTCAAAAATTTCCAAAACAATGCTACTAAGCACACAGTTTTAATGATAAATGTAATTTTATTATTTAACATTGAACATAGATCCCATCTCTCTATATACACATTTGAAACTAATTATATACCACCTCTTGTGGGCTTGACCATCACATTCTTCTGAATGGTTTCCACATCATTCAACTTCTCTTTCAGTGCTGTCTGCAGTTTGGGAATAAGATAAAGTCAGCCAGAGCGAAATCTGGTAAATAGGGTGGATGGTTTATCGTTGAAACTGATTTTCTTGCAAGCAATTGGAACACCATTACCAATGAAAAGTGCTGGAGCCTTGCCATTCAGGACAAACCGGTCTTCCTGATTGGTCCATTCTTGGCCTAATGCTGTGAATTTTTTTGCAAAATTTCATCACGTATCTCTGTATACAATGGCTCAGCCAGTTTGTCTGGAGGTAACGAATTGATAGTGGATCAGTTCCCTTGAATTGAAAAATGCAATGAGTATAGTTTTCACTTTCAATTTTGTGGTTATCAATTTTTTCAGTCTGAGCTCTCCTGAGTTATGTCATTTGGTGGTCTGGCATTTTATGGATGGGACATGCTGGAAACACCAAGACTTGTTATCTGTGACGATGTTCTGTAAGAAATTCAGGTTATCATAGGTTCTTTAAACAAGATTTCATGATGTTTCTATACTCTGTTCCTTTTGCTCCAGTGTTAATCAGTGTGGAACAAATTGGCACACAGTTTGCCTTTGCCGACAAAGTCATGCACGATTGTGAGAATACTACCCACATTGGTGACATGCTCTTCTGATAATATTTTCATACTCAATTGATGGTTGGCAGTCTGTGTAGCACGAACATGCTCAACATTCTATTGTCTTTCTCTTAAGTCATGATTCACATAAATGACTGTCACACTTTTAAAACAAAATTCAGTTGCGGCCCTTTTTTCCATCTTGACAATAGCAACAAAAGAACTGTCTGCTCACTACAGAAAAAGACCTACACAGTACACAGCAGGTGGAGAAAGGTTCTCACTAAGTAGTTCTAGCAGTAACTATGTAAATCTACAGTAACAAATGTTCCAGAAATTTTTAGATGCACTTCATATAGTATGTTGCTGTAAGCAAATTATCAATTATGGACACAGACAAAAATAGATAAACCAAAAGTGAAAAGGGGTTAACTATTTGACTGACAAGAATCATTACTAATATGAAATTGAGAAAGAATAAATTCAGTACAAACTTCACAAGTTTAATTATTTAGTTTAATGGAAATTATCTTGACTATTGGATTATATGATTGTAAATAATGGTTTTATATATTCTGATAAAGTGACAAATAAAATGACCCAAACATATATATGAAGGAATATGTACCTAGTCATATCATAAATACTGTCACAACTTTGGAGGCTGGCTGGACATCTTCAGGGCAAGGGTAGCACCTGCCCATGGGGAGCTGTAAGACCTGAGTCATTCTGTGGTGAGCTGCAGACGGGAGAAGGTGATTGTGGTATAGAGCAGAATGGAATGGAGCGAGCATTAAAATCGAGTGGCTGTCATTGCATTACATAAGGTGGGGAAAGAAGCAGGTGAGATTTTCTAACTTCTCCAGAAGCTTCAAATCTCAAAGAGGTTCGTGTATCGCACTATCCAGCGATACATTGAAGCTGGAACTGTGAACGACAGGCCCAGGGCAGGGTGGGCTCGAACAGTACAAACTCCAGAGGTTGCGAAAGCAGTGGTGGCATGTGTGCAACGAAATCATGTCAGGAGACAGTCAGTACTGCCTCAGGACCAGAAGATGTCAAAAATGTCCATGTCTCGTGTGTTACGTTGTAACCTAGGACTGCAAGCTCACAAACGACGTACAGGTCATATCCTCAATGATGCGTTAAAGCAGCAGAGGTAGATCAAAGCAAAGTGCCTACCCACGCGGTATGCAGCAAATGGGCATAGACAAATCCTCTTCACCGATGAGAAACTGTTCAATGTGGAGGAGGCATTCAATGCCCAAAATGACAGAGCATATGCGAGGAGTTCACGAGAAGCTGCCGACAAGCTCAGAGGGTCATCACCCAGTGTCAGTTATGGTGTGGTGGGGGGTGAGCTACAAGGGCACCACTGAGCTGCATTTCTGTGAGCAAGGCATCAAAACATCGGCCAAGGTGTACCAAGAGATGGTCCGTGAGGGTGTGGTCAAGGGACTCACGAACACCCTCTTTCGCAGTCAGGCCTGGAGTTCCCAGCAGGAGTCAGCACCAGCCCATAAGGCTAAGACGACCCAGCAGTGGCTCCAGACGACTGTGCCGGACTTCATTTCTACTTCTGATTGGTCCTCTGGTAGCCCCAATCTTAACTCTGGACTAAAAATTGTGCGCTCTTCTTCAGAAAATGGTATGCAAGAAAAGACACCCCAACATCGCCAGTTTGAAGCTCTCTCTTGTGAAGACAGTGGCGGACTTCCCTGTAGATATCGTGTGTAATGCAATTGATGTGTGGCCACAAAGACTGAAGGACTGTGTGCATGCTAAAGGTGGTCATTTTGAGTAGCTATAGGTGTTGTGTTCTTCACATATTTGTATACCACATATTCTATGGATATTACACTATCCCTAACCATCTTGTGTCTATTTCCTGCAAACCTTGTGACAGTATTTATGATATGACTGGGTAGAAAACAGTTCAACATAATGAAAAACAATATATGAGGTATTACTGAAATATGTTCCCACCTTTGCTGGAAGTATTTTCTTCGTTCTGTGCATGCAAGCTGCATTTTGTTTTAAATATAAGAATAAGCATTTATCAAGTTACAAATCTAGGGTTCCCACGTAGACTCTAACTGCATTTACCCCGAGATTTCCCTGAGTTTTCCAGAATCAGCACATTTTTTCCACAGTACTCATTACTATTCTAAATATATTTTACAATGGCCTATGGTGTATCTATTTTATCAGTAATATTACTGATCTGATATATTTATAAATAATCTGTAATTTAGTGCAATATTCTGCCATCTTGTTATTTACTTTATGAATAAGAACAAATAATGAATGTAATGGTTTTGTGAAGTAAATGCCTAAATAGGTAGTTCCTTTTCAAAGGCAAAACCCACCACAACCAACCAGTTATGTACATTAATTAAGGAGGTAAATGAACCATTCATCGAACATTCAAGGAGCACTTTCAATTTTATATCAGATCAGTAGGCCTATTAGTAAATTTTGTGTAGTACTTTATCAGTATCACCCAATCACAAAACAGATTAAATAATACAATGATATCTTTATGCTCATCCTGTGGTGTTCAAAGTCATTGATAATTGACCTACAGAAGTGATATAACATTTCATCTTTAGCTTTCATAATCGAATGGGGTGGTTACGAAAACTATGTGGCTCTTTAGCAGCCTGTAAGATAGGGAAGTCAGCTGAAATTTTAAAGATTCTCTAGAAGCTTCAAATCGTTATTGGAATTTGCACCAATTTTCAGCTTAAATGGAGCTCAAACAGACATAAAGATGCCTAGGAGATGGTAACACCATGTATCCTGGTAGTTATACAACCTGTTATGCACATGACGCATGTTGTGAAAAGGAAAATAGAACATGAAAAAAACATTTTCATAAAAAAGGATTTAAAATAATGTTACTTTCTTTCAATTGTGCACAGTCGTTGCTCTCCCAGGAAATTCTTACCATTCTAGTTCATGAGAAACCAGTTTGCAGTCAGACCTATGGAAAGGAAAATAAATCTCTCTCTTATTGCAAGCGAAACTCAAAGAATCTTGACACCAGTTAGACTGGCGCCAGCAAAAGTCTGAAGATATCTGGCAGAATGAAGGTTGGATTTTATACGGGTCTACTGGAGCATTGTCTGTTACAAGATTAACTGGTAAGATTAGATCTCTCGGGAGAAACAATACAACCTTTCCAGGCGCACAAAAAAAAAAAAAAGGCGGGGCTGTAAATTTCGTTCTGGTTCCGCAGTGTAAAATACATAGTAAAAAAAGGTCACGTTTTCTTTGCTTCAACCAACTTCATTCACCCCCCCCCCTCCCCCATTCAAGGGAGCAGTCCAAACTCCTTCCTTGACTTGCATTGTAATCCAGCGTGAAAAAGGAAACGCGTTGCGATCTGTTTTCACTCAGTGCGTATTCTAGGACACGTCATTAATCATTAAACAGTGTCGCAGTCGATAATCATTCGGGTTTGGAATTGGGCGCATTTGCACCTATCAAAATAGATCGTTATTTACTCTCACGTTAATCGACGATTTAATGTTTGATGTAGGACTATTCTCGATGTCAAACACCCACTCCTTCAAAAGTTTTCCCCTTGAATATGAATAATGTCTTTTTAATCGGTCTCAGCGAACATTCCTACATTTAACTTTTTTTTTTTCCTGAATGGTTCTGAAGAAAAGGCTGATGCGAATTAAATTTACAGTTTTGCTTATCAGAACAGAAGGCGCAGAACATGAAGTTGTTTTAACTCTTGTTTTCCTTTCTGGAGATCGAATTTTGTTATCATCAAATCAAAACAGCTTTGCCAGATTCAAAACAATAACCTTTTCCTCCGCGCTGCATGAGTCATTGCTGTTATCACCAAGCAAGAGCTTTGCAGACGCTAGACAAAACACTGGCGCCAGCTGCATCGTAAAAACAAGGAGACCCGCTGGAAGTTCGAGCAACAGGTGGCGGAAGAGAAAAATCCCAGCATTTTAAAGATAACGCAACTGTCGAAGACGGAACTTTTAACAGCAGTGTAAAGAAAAAAGAAATGACCCTTGCTTTACGTTTTACCATGCAACAGACAATAATACGGGCAATATTTCCTATGCAGACAACAGCATTAAAAAAATAGGACCTGAATTCTGCAATTATCAACATTGCCGTGCACACCAGTGGCGGAGAATGAGCTGGGGAAAGGGGGGCACTTTTTTTTTTACTTGTTCTATGGTTTTTGTCCGGTTTCAAGAATATATCCAGAACTGGTTGCCCCATTTCAGACGTCAAAGGAAAGGAATAGGGGTGGATCCTCTTCCACCCTCACCTGTAATCCACCCCTGTGCACACACGAGCAAGAAAATCGTGACTCATACAATCGCCCTTCAATTTTTTAAAAAAAATTTCCCAAATTTTTCAACTTTTTTCTAAATTTTTCACGGTTCCCCGGAAAAGGGTCGTTACTTCGAGAGGGTCGTTATACCCGGGGTCGTAGAATCGAGAGTTGACTGTACGTTGATTTCTTGACTGGTAGACACCCTGTTATAATATCAATTAATCTGTGATGCAAAATAAACACAAATCTAAAGCCTACATCTTCAAAATAGTTCATATAAAGCAAGTTAGTGAAGTTGGAATTATTAGTACAAGAACAAGCATATTTTAGTCCATCATTGGGGACTCAATGATAATTAGATGTTTTTCCCTGAATTTTTACTTTTCTTCAAATTCCCTGAGAATTCCAGGTGTGTGGGAACCCTGAAATCATTCCATTGTTTACTGTGAAGGGGATCTGCATTAAATCCAGTTGACGGCATTGCTAAAATCAACTATCACCCCTGTCAAAATAATTCACTTCTTCTTCTTGTACTTGAAACCTTAAATCTTATCAGCTGAAGCCAATTGAAGAGCTCCGGGGTAAAACATGGTAAGTGACATTTTGGGCATTATTGAGTTTATTAAACTCAAAGGTTACTAGAAGCTATACTGTAGATAAATTGTTTTAGCATTGTGTTTACCAATTTCAGAAGCTTTCAATGAGTCCAATGCAAATTGCATGACATGGCAATTAAACACGAAAATTGAAGAATGGCTCTTTACTTTGTGACTCAATAATAACCAAAATGCCCTTCAATTAGAAATACCTTTTAACAAAATTTTCAATGATGATAGTTTAATGACAAACATCAATACCTGTATCTCTTCCTCCTCTTCTTTCTTCTCGGTCATCTGCTTTGCTTCTTCTGCAGCTCTCTCCTTTACGTGGTCAGCGAGAGCAGCTTCCCGCTCTATCTCTGCAAAATCAGCCTTCACCTTCTGTGCTCCCAAACCACCTTTCTTCCCTCCGAGCTGAAACAGGGATAAAGATAAAAAACAACTTGTTACATACATTTATATCATATTTTGGTATACTTTATGTTCTACATGACAAAAACCAAGTGGATGCCTGTATTATGCATTCAATCTTGATGGTTTTAATATAGCATATTTTCCTCAAGTTTACATTTTCCTGCATTTTACGTTTTTTCAGTTTGGCACCTGAAAAGTGTGAAATCAAGGTTCCACTGTATTGGGAATGTACAGTGCCTTTCAAGGCCACCTCGGCTAGCGTGCTGGGATGTAAGAGCGCATCTGCCAGCATTTAGACCCACAGCAGCACACTGACCTTGGCACTGGACACGTCAGCTTCAGTATACAGATAGCGTGTCCAATTTGAATGTTTGTCAGGAGAGAAAATGAAGCAATTTCGGATAAGGAACTGATGTGTGTTAGTGAAAATTTCCTTAAAAATGTCATAAATGTGTGGAAGCAGTATGACATTTCCAACACCTCTTGTAACAAGCTATGTGCTCATTTAAATTGTAACTGTCTATGTAATTGTACGAGCTTATTTCGTTACATAGCTAACGGTTCCAGTTACGCAGATGTTGCATCCAGTTTGCCGGCAGGTACGCTCTTAATTCCTGGCATGTTAGCAGTCACTCCACGGCCTCCAAGCACCAGTTGACAAGCAAAGATTCCTATTCTATCCAATAAAACTTAAATTATGGACAAACATATAGAGACTACTAGTAAAAATATTCATAATTACCCCTGTCCTTTTTGCAGGAGGTTTTCTCATTCCTATTGTTGGCTTCCTCCCAGCCAATTGCTGTTGGGCTTCTGATGGGCTTGTACTCAATGCAGCTTCTACACTTGGACTTTCTCCACTGCCCTGCATGTCTACTAACCTCCCATTTTGAACTGCTGTGGAAGTCTACAAAAGAGAGGACAAATTGACATGCACTTGTCAGAGAACTTTTAAACAAAGCTTATTTACAAACGAGAGTATACACAAGGTGTAGGGTTGCCCAACTTGAAAAAAAACTTGATCATACCAGGACTCAAACCCAGCACCATCAGGGGCACGATCATGACGAAGAACGATGCAGATTTGCAACAAACATGATGAAAACTGAGACAATACAATTATTTCTCTTGTAGTCTACACTTGTTACAAGCATAAAAACACAAGTTTTTCATTGTGACGTTTCAGGAGAACACATGCTCCCTTCATCAGACATTTATTTTTAGTTTGACTAAAGATACAGTTATAACAATGGTTAATTTTTTTTAAACAAAAAAGAATCAGTTATACAATGGATGTTGTCCATGTTACATTGTTAAATACGGAGAAACTAGTACTCACTTTTATCCGCGAAGCTGTTTTTTCTTTTTCGATTAATTTCAGTGGCCACTGCCACCATCCTCGTTGGAACTTGCTGTATAATGTGAGTACTAGTTTCTCCATCTCTCTTTTCCCAATTATGAATTACATTGTTAATTCAGGTACTTGAAGTTACATTGTTGTAATATAGCAACTTAACTGTGAAAACAATCAGTCCGTTTTATTTCTATTTCAGATAAAAATTTTGATCACATAAAAACTGTGTTTTTATGCTTGTAATAACCGTACACTACAAGAGAAATAATTCTACAATGCAAGCAATGCCTACATACAAGAAAAGCTATGAGACAATAGAGTAACATTAGATAACATATAGTAATAAAGTCTGGCACACACCAATGACATAGATCAGGTCTGGCGTAGATCTTTAGTCAGTATACGACACTGTCCACGCTAAAAAAAGGTATGACTTGGAGCTAGATTGTCTCTCTTTATGCTATCAAGTTCCTTGCAAAGTTTAGTGATTTTAGCTGCTAAGTAGGAGCACAAAAGGACCAGATTTGGCTCCTAAAGACCCAAGTTGGCAACAGTGAACACCCTGTGAATGATCCAACCTGTTGCTACCAAAGGTATCTCTTCTCACACAACAGATCACCAGTTATCCTGTGCGCAATACACTACATGGAAGTGAAAATTATGTCATACAAATGGTTGACTAGTGTAAGCATAAACAAATGACCAAGGGAATTAATAAATGTCACGTTAATGAAGACTGCCAGTGTTCATTTCCTTGTCCCATTATTAGTTCTTTGTTTATTAGAGAACCATATACAGTATTAAGCTTGTTTGCTTGGTTTATTCAATACCATTCATTTATTAGCACTAATGAAATCATGCAGTAACCACCAGTGGTGTAGCGTTATAGTACACCCGGTGTTCCCAAATTTAAAATTTCAAAAATGCTGTGATTATAAAGTAAAACGTGACTAATTTCATATGTGTTTGACCTTCATGGCATTATAATAGGTATTTTTCGCGATCCGCTTGCAACGCTCCATTCTCAACACTCGTTCTAGCATCTCTTTTCAATGCCTTTCCCGGCCGGACGCCAAGCAGGTTCGGCGTACAGGACTCCTATATTCCTTGCTGGCTTTCTGGAGGGAAAGCTTCGATTTCTACAGCACGCGCGTAAATGCTCTCTCTTACGCCAGCGTACGGAGCAGAGGTGTCTACCGTGATTGGTTCATGTGACCCTTCCTGCCTTCTGAAGCAGACGACAGCAGTAGAATTCCTACCCGGTTCTTCGCTCTTCGCGCTCATGCAACTCGTGTTATGTGATGCTACAATACGCAATATTGACTGACGTAACTTTACCAATCTCAAATATACTGCTTCTTAATGGCCACTGCATTGTATAATTTATCACACGAACAGCGATGTGCATTAGAAACTAAAAGATCAACACAGTTTTTGTCCAATAAATTGGTGAAGTCCTCGTGGTAGAAATTCAGCCTGTGGCTGCTCTACCACTCTGGTCGGAATTTATTCGGCCTACGTATAGGGCCGGTGGCAACTTTCCATCGTGAGGAAATTGCGGAGCTTCGAATGAGTAAGCGTAAACTGGCCCCCCGACTATTCCAATCCTGGTTGAAGATCTCCATGCTTAGAGGTGACGAAGGGAAGCGTGGGAGGGAGACCGGCAGTCAGTAGGTACGCAAAGGCCCTTCATGGGCTGTTGCGCAAAGGATTATTATTATTAATAAACAGTGGTCTGAATTACTAATCGGCACTTATGCCAGTAGTGTGTACGATATTTGGATCATCCACTCTGCTTTGCACAGTGCACCAAGACGACAGAGGTCCCTGGTTCGAATCCCGGCGTGAGCACAGGTGTTCTTTGTCAGTGTCCCTTCATCAATATCATCACTCATATTCATATTCACAATTAACCAAAAGTGGTAGAAAAGCGAAGCAAAATAAACCAAATCAATCAGTAGTTGGATCATCCACAACAATGACGTCTACTGTTGTGCAAAGGTGCTTGTAATTCAGGTAGGTTTTTAATGACTTGCGTCATGCAGAAAGGTATAAAACACCAGAGTTCAAAACATTTGTGGCATAGTGAGGCATCTAATTTTCTAGCTAAAACATGCATGGATGATGTTTTACTGAAAACCCAGCTGACTTCAGGCAAATAAACAATACCTGTGGCGACTAATACCATAAGTAAATTATTAAGCAAGAAAGGGCCGACCCTTCCTTCGGACTTGGTGTTCCATGCTACACCACTGGTAACCACCAAACGGTTGTTGTTTTTTTTAAAGAAAGGAACACAGCACATGCTTTGCAACAGTTTTCTGTCAAGACACTTTCAGTAGCTTCCAGTGCCTTTTTTTTCACTAGGGCATTGCATGGACTGCTGCTTCATTTCCGGCATCAGGGTAGCTACGATTTTTTGATTATGAAATTCCCTGACTTTTCCAGGTTTTCCAGACCAGAAATGAAATTTTTCCAGACATATTTGTCGTCATGATTTTTGCTTTTGAACCTCATGCTTTTCAATTAAATATGCAGGCACGTTAATTATTATGAATATGAATATACACAGTTATTAGCTGAAAATTTACCAAGTGATTAATATAATGCTATTCAATGAAAAAATAAATAACTATTGTCCTTTCCCATTTTTACTAAGTCATTACAATTAAGGTGGTGTAAAAAATCAATAGAAAATGTGGCATATATCAAAGCTTTACAATGTAACTTGTATACAAGCTCAATTATATCAATACAAATGAGAAACGACACAAAATTAGGTCATGTACCTTTAGAAAATATGAAATAAGTTTAATGATTATATTTTTTAATTTATTGAAAATAGTACATATTTCGGAAATTCAGAACGTGAATGGGGCCAGTAACCAACCATACACCTAAAAGAAATATATATGCAGGCCATACTTTGGAATCAAATATCTCCATTATTTGAGTTTTCCACATGCTGGAACCAATTTTATATTACGGGAAAATATCGAAATCTATCTACTAAAAGGTAACAGTTCCGAATGTTTTATGTTGGGTTTTTTTTTCAAAGTTTCCTAGCAGGAAGACTAACTACCATAGAATTTTGGCATTCAATATGACACGAAATTTGAACCTTCCCTAAAATAATGAGCACTATTTGGATTCGAAAAAAGTTATTTATGTTGAAAAAAACAACTTCAAAATGACCTTACGCAATCATACACGCTTCCCACGGAAAAGGCATTCTCCGGTTGACAAGCGACAGTAAGTATCGTAAACTAGTGGGATTGAATGTAGAAATAAATCTGAACCTTAGTACAGGGTCTTTATTTTAATTGTAAGACAACCAAACCTGACCTTCCTACCCTAACCACAAAAGTGTATTTGACAAAATCTTAAGTAATCGCTAAAACTCTGCAGTATGCATTAACAGCCATAAATCGAAATCGAACCATGTAAAAGTTGCATTTGTAGCATGATGAAATCGTAATAAAACAAATGGAACTTGGGCCCATTTTCACCACTTTTCAGTAAAATTTCATTCTACACGCAAAAAATACGTAAAATTACTATCGGCATCAAACCAACAATCCTAACCTAACAACGATGTGTGACCAGCGTACGTTTAATTCCTCTATTTCGCACCAGTTTTTTTAAAAATAAATTCGTTCTACATGCACAAAACACGTGCATATTCGAATAATGACGTCACTGATACTGCATAAAATCACTAATTTATCAGGTGTAACACATCTCTGCAATGTAAAAACGATGACAACGAGCAAATGAACCAGTTGATCAGGTTGCTTCTGAACGGGTCACAAACGAAGGACTTAAATTCACAGAAGGGGTTCATGGGGGGGAAGAAGTACTGAGTCCCTTTGTTTTTAATCGACATCCGTACCCATCCAGTGTGACGTCAACCACTGAACGGGTCGCAAACGAAGGACTTAAATTCACAGAACGGGTTCATGGGGGGAACGAAGTACTGAGTCCCTTTGTTTTTACTCGGCATCCGCACCCGTCCAGTGTGACGTCAACCACAGCCAGTTACGTGAAATTCTGCTCTTCAAGCTTTATTGTAGATCCAAAACCAATGAACTGTACGAACACCAACCTGCTCCGCTTCACGTATCAAAAGAGAACGGGTTCCGAACGGGTGTGTTCTTGAAGAAAATTTCCTCACCACACTCAAACCTAAAGCAACATTTTTCCTTAAGAAATTCTGAGGATGGCTGGTGCGTAGGTTTCGTCTTGAGTTGCTTGTTCTCTAAGGAAAAATCTCACGCCTCTCCAAATTCCGGTCTTGAACAGGTTCAGAAGAACGAGTCGCAAAATGAACGGATCCAAGATCCGAGAGTGAATAAATATAGAATCGAAATGCGAAGGAACCATAATTTTGTACGTAACAGACTAGAAGTTATGACAACGAGAGGAACAAGTTTCTGAACTGAATCTTTTGTGGGGACTGGAATCACAACAACCGAATTCGGAATTGGAAATGAACCGTTCATTCATTTTGTAACTGGTTCTCCTGCAACTCCAAAATGCTCGTAAATTCCAGAAAATATTCAAAATTCCCTGACTATTCCATGACTTTTCCCTGTTTTCCAGTCGCGTAGCAACCCTGCGGCATGTAATGATGAAACCAAGATTCATCATCAGAAGTCCGCCTGTTCTCTCTATACTTCATTAATAAGAGCAACTTAGTAATGACAACCAACAGTCCATGCAAACTTCTCAATAGATTCTAAATTGAATTACAGGACACAATGAATTATATTAGTGATTTATAATTGTTTATCAATTAATGAGCAGTTATGTGCAATAAAACAATATGCCATATTAAGTGTGTAAACCTGGGTAGTATTTGTAATTTTTGGCTATTTAAGGAAATGTTTACTACTTAGCAACATCACTTACTTGGAACATGGTATCCATAATTTGGGTTTCAGTTTGCTGAACTGTAGATAATTCCTCAAAGAAGTCTACTTCCTTGTTTGCTTCTGGGGTCTGTGGTTCATGCGTTGATTCCAGATGAAGCTATGGTTACCCACAAGAAAACAATGATGTGAGTAACATGCACATGCTATGATTTAGAAAAGTTTATCACATATTCAACACATTGCTGACAGGCTACTATTCACACGGTATCAATAGGGTTCTCATATTTTCAATAACAACGAAAATTTCACTGTTAAATTCATCAAAATATTAGTAAACATCATTTGGAAGCTATTTATATTTTTAAGATAACTTGCAAAATGAAATCAATTCTATTTGAAATATAGATATTTGGCACATAAAAATAATACCATAAATTATATGTACGGTGAAACCCCGATTTTACAGTTTCCCGCATTATACATTCACTCTTCATGGTCCCAACATAGGAAAATCTTAAAAAATTTAAATCTAATTTTACATTTTCCTGCATTTCAAGTTCTTGCAGCTTGGTTCCCTGGAAAACGTAAAATCGAGGTTCCACTGTATTTATAAAACAAGTTCTAATTCCAAGGATGTAAAATCAGAATTTCAGTGTGCATGTACAATAACAAAAGTAATTCCATGAAAATAACATCATTACAATTTGAGAAAATGGTTCAATTTATAGGTTTTCAATATTTTCCACACACATGTCAATAACTTATAATCAAATTATTTGCATGTTTTCCATTTCAGAATCCTGACCAAGTATTTGTATCGTGTATCTAGAATCACTTACTACACAATGCACACACATTTCAATTATAACCCAAGTTTGCAGGAAAAAGTCGGCTTTATTCATTACAAAAGAAGTCATAAAAGTATGTATCTGTTCAACAACTGCCACAGCTACAACATTGTAATATGCTAGATCCTCAACACAGAAATTACACTACACACCTAAGATTGGAGAAACCATTACTGATCATAGGAGCAAACTGCAAGAAACCTTAGTTATTGTTCATCACCCAGGAGCATATATATATATGAGGTGAATAATCTACATTGAGAGGAGTAACCAGAATCAAGTGTGAGTGATGCTCAAGCTAAAAGGGCGAACAGGAACTGATTCTGCTGCAGGGCCACTAGGTGCTGTGGAGCTCAAGACAAGGTCTACCTAAAAAGGAACAACACCTACAGCCAGCAACCTGATTCTATTATGAACATTTACATCCCCTCCTTCCAAGCCTGCTAAATTCACTGTCCCTGACTTGCTGCTTATTGTCCAATGACACTGACTCACCAGAAGAAATTATAATTTTCATGAGCGGTGGCTCAGTCGGTAACGCGTCTGACTACCATGCTCAAGGTCCCGGGTTCGATCCCCGGCTGGTTCAAATCCGGGAACTTTTCTAACGATGGAAGCGGCCCCGGTGCCCACCCAGCGTCGAATAACATGGGTACCTGGGGGAAACCCTGGAGGGTAAAGGTGGTCAGGGGCGTGATGCTGATCACATCACCCCCGCTCACGACCGGGATCAAGAAAGTGTGGGGCGTTACCCCCACACCCCCTATACGCCTTCATGGCGTGGTGCTATGCACAGGGGAGCACTTTACCTTTTACCTTTTATGAACTACGTTAATAATCACCAGGGAACCTTAATTCATAACTACAGAGCTCTGGTACAAGTTTGTTTTAAGCCTACGTTATGCACAGTTTTGTTTGTACCCAGAGTCATGAATAAATCACTGGTAATCATACTTTTGTTTGCAATATTCTCTACTATTCTAGAAAAAGGGACTAAACAAGTGTAATAAATGGCTCACAATGCTTAGGAATGCATGAAAAAAGAAAACTCAGGTTATTCGATTCACTGCACTACTAAGACATCTCAGGTTATTCGATTCACTGCACTACTAAGACATAACACCTTTGCAAATATTTTGAAAGTAGTTTAAGTTATGTGCTGGATGCTGAATCATTATTTAAATTATGAATTAGATTCTTTAGATATAATGTAAACTTTGGCATTTCAAACAATCACAGATCATAAAACTATTTTGAATATTCACATCCTGTCAACAATGTTAATGTTATGTTAAAAATTAATAAATCACCAAAGTAACGACAGTCTGAAATAAACACACAACCATGTCAAAAAGCCCAACACAAGCAATTACTTTTAAAATTTGATTTTTTAAATTAACACACCATCAAAAAATAACAAATACCTCTCAATCAAGTTTATTCACTTGTCAAGAATTTTCCAGCTTGAAAGTTGCAGGTGGGAAATGTGCCTCAAAACCAAGCATTTCGTGCCCTATAGTTATCTCAATATCATAGATATTATGTGCACAATCTGTACAATCAAGATCAAAGATGCATGCAGACAAATTACGCATTATGATCTTCAGTCACTTTCTCTTAGAGCCTATGGACTAATACAAGATGGTTGTTAAAAACGTCATGGCAGAAGTGGAATAATATTAAGACTACTCACATCACATACATGTGACATGAAATAAAATGTACTTAACACATGTGTGACAATTAATGATTTCAATGTGTAGACATCTCAATTTCAAATTCATATCTTGATTACATTTCAAACTGACTAGCAATGCAACTATAAATTAGTATGGTACAAGCAATACTTACACAAAATGAGTATCTAGCTTTTTAATGCATATTCAAACTATAAAATAAGACAGAGAAAAAAGAGCCTTACCCATTATTTCCAAAGTTTTCAATAATCATTGTGTGTTACATAACTTAGTACTTAAAACCAGAATATCATGCAACTCACCGACTATAAACACTCAAGCACAAAAAAAGAAAAAATATATTCGAGTCATTCCATGCGAAATCAACACAGCCTTTGACCTGACCATATCCGATTTTCATGAAATTTGGGGAGTTGAAACTATGCATGGAACTTAGTAACTATGAAAATTTTTAGTCTCGTGCGTCTTGTAATTGTTAAATTATTCAAGGTCAAAGTTAGCAGAAATTGCCCTTTTTGAGCCCGCTTAGCTATACTAAATCTGCTGTAACTCCGCCCCTATTTTGCCTAGGAAGCTCAAATAAAGCTTATTGTACAGGGAATTGAACAAGCTTTCCAGTGATATCCAACAAGCCTACCTTTGTATAAAAATATAATTTTGTCACGTGACCTTGACTTTTGACCTTGAATATCTCAAAACATGTCATCACCAAAAATCGTGAAAAAAATATATTTGGTCCCTCATACCATACTCTAAAACATATAAAAAAATCATTCTGGGACTGCAATGGGATCAGAAAATACAAAATAATATGTGTAACTATGTGACTGATAAAAGCCTCATTACATGAACTATGAAGAGTCAAATGTCCCTTAACACTCCCTACAAAATGTGAAGGAGTTATCCTGGGTATAATGGACATTTCCACTCAATTTTTTTTACAACAATTTTAAAAACTACACCCTGGAAAAATGACCCCTGCAAGTTCTCGCGTTTCTCTGCGTCCAGTTTAAGGCAGAAACGAGACTTCCAAAGTTGGGAGGCTAGCGTTGCGCTGAAAACACGCCGCCGCCATGTTACTACGTCACTCCTTAGGGAGAGCTCGTTTGTCGTCTGCTTCGAGCGTCCAGTTCCGGATGGGTAACCCACGGTGAGCGAACACGTGCAGCAGTTTTACAAATCTGTACCGATTTAAATAATGGAAGAAGGAGCGATAGGAGAAAGGAAAGCTATGCTTTGTATTGATCATTCTTCTATGAAATATCCGTGCTGCACACGTGCAAGATAAATGAAAGGGTTCAGCTGCGTGTGTGTTCTCAGGCCATGCGAAAAATATTGCTTATAAGATTGGTTGCTGACCAGACACTCAAAAATATTTTTTAAACTTATGTTTATCGATATTTACCGTAACCTATGTAGTGCAAAATAGGAATTTTCACATTCTTCACTTTATTTATAAAGCCTATTTAACTTTCTTTTCCATGAAGCAATTTCAGTTTGTGTTCCATTTCTGTTGCGCAAATTATGATCAAACATTTTTGTGCAGATAAGAGAAAATACACTGAGAAGATTACATTAGTTGCACAGTACATATCTATACTTAGTTTATGTATAATTATTACAAGGAAATAATGTGTATAACCATGGGCGTATTTAAGGGGGATTCAACGGGTCCAACCCCTCTCTTTTTTTGGTTCACTAAAATTACCAGTTTCCTTGTTCTATCCGCTTGTTCATAAAAAAATTCCTTCGGACTTATTTCATTCTCTTAAATTAGAGACGTATAGGACGGGATACGGATGGGAAGGCAATTTCGTAATTCCACTCACCAGATGGGACTGCAGACCAATATCTGCAATTTCCTGATAGTTTCGGAATTTCTGCGATAAGAAACTACATTGAGACTATCAAATCAGTTATTTTTTACCCCCTCGAATCATATTAAAGAAATTTGGTTCTTAAAAACGTAGTGACACAAGATGAACAGAAAAGTATCAATACTTCGTGACTACAAACACACAACTTTGTCGGGTCCAACATCCCCTCCCCCCACGCTCCCCAACAAGCTTCCGGCCAGCAGTGTCCTGGATTTTCACTTACGAAATAAAGCAACCCTAATCATACCAAAAGTTGATCCATCCCTCCCCGTGAACTATATATACAATCCCATGTGTATAACAATATCCCATACTGAAATGGTAAGATATAATTATTTTTAATTTTGTACTGCGAAAAAAGCCGCCTCATCTAGTTACTCCGAACGCATTAATTGGTTGGTTCACAACTTCACCACTAAGGATCCTATCGAGACGAGACATGGCAGCCTTGGTCTCGTTCTCGTTGAGAGTTGTAAATGTCTCATTGACAGTCTCGTCTCAATTTATAGACATCCGTCTCGGTTTGGGAGGGCAATTCTCGTTCTCGTCTCAAGTCTCGTCTCGTCAAGTATATGCAGAGGCTTATAATTATAAATACAAAGAAAACCTTTCTTAATATTTTTTTTTATTACTATTATTATTTTTTTTTTTTTGACTTTTCGTTTCGACGGTACAGCCCTCGAAAACTAAATATTATCCTGCTTATATATGCAAACCAAACTGCAGATTCAGAATTACCAGAAATGAACTGGCGTAATTATTATACACAAAATTCATGATTTATCTGAGGAAGTCGCATGTTCCAGGTTTGACTCTCGACCTGGGCATGACTGTTTCCTTGTGAGTGACATTTCATTGAACTGGAAATTGTTACATGGGAGGATGTTTGCTCGAGACTTTGGGGACAGCTAGGGGGATGCTTCTATTGTTAATGTTAGTGTTGCTCACGAGACGAGGCATGTTCCGTCTCGTCTCATAAAAGGAGATGGGACAAGTGAATGTTTTCGAAATGAGATGGGACAGAAGAAAAAGTTCGTCTCTTATCATGGCAGATTGGGTGATACTTAGATTGTGCTGTTGGTGGTAGTGTGTGTGTGAGGGGAGGATGTACTCCTGCACCCCGACTTTGAATACAGCTTGTAGTTATAGTTATTCATCTTCATTGTAGCGATTAGCCAAAAGTGGGAAGAAATGTGATGTTAGAGATGAAAATTAATAAATAAATTATAATAAATTAACCATGCGTTCTCATCGTTGCGGTTAAACAAAGTGAACGGAAAAGCGACGTAAAAGTAGGCTAAATACAAAAATTTGCAATATATATATTAACTGAAGAAAACTGTCATTTACTGCAGGAAATTGAAAAACTCACCGTACCTTTTTATACCGTATCACCTCTTATATTGCAGAAATTGGCGTGTAAACCAGTGTGTTCTAAAAGTATTATCTTAAAATTTGTGAAGAAAATATTATGACGAAAATAACTAATTCCAGAAAAGGCATTCCTATAACATTAAGTTCTTGCCAGTCAGAACCAACCTATGTATTCGCAATGAACAAGGCTGTTCACGTGTTCAGCCATTGACTGTTACAAGGTTTGCTTTGTCACCCTAATGGGAAAACCCTCTACCGAGTGGCTGAATTATAATAAATACTGCTATACTGCTAGGGCATAATTCATCTCCAAGAAATGGAGCACAGATTTTGGCACTGGAAGTTGTAAGATACTTGTTTTGCACAGTAACAAGTGAATTTTCTGTCACTTCCGCGCATGGCCGTAGGCAGGAAAAAATTTCGGGGAGGGGGGGGGGGTCATTCATAATTGTTCCCATGGGCGTCGCCAGAAATTTGAATAATAGAAATAATAACAATAATTGTACAATAATAATTAAAATTTCATAATAATAAAAAAAATTATTACATAATAATAATACTAATAATAATAATTATTATATTATTGTTATATCCTTGAGGGGGCTTACTCAATCCAGCAGATGAGTGAATATCCAGCACAAGTTTCTTTCTTTTTTTTTACGTTTCATACAGTGTGTACTGAAATGCACAATTATTATACTTCATCATTAAACTTTAGATACCTTCAAGAGAAAGGCTTTAAAAGTTAGATGGAAATTTTAGTCATAAAGCTTTTGTTGTTTGACTTTAAAATTAAATTTTTGGAATTTTGAGAAGTGTGGAACCAGTTATTCTTTTTAAAAACTTAAGCCCCTATCACATGGAACTGGATTTCTAGTTGGAATGCTCTAGTTGACGCTGGACTGGCTACCCATTTGCTAGTTTTCGCCTCACACGGTACTTGTTATACCGTACTTGTCGATAGTCTTTCGTTCCAATAATGGCGGCCGCGCGAGATGTAAACAACGTATCACTTCACACTTTTAAAATACGATAACTATCCAACCGAGAGGAATATCGCATCGCATTAAATGGTTTTAGGTAGAGAAGAATGGCGCTGATAAAATACATACTTTACAACGTTCACTATACACGTATGGAAGAATATTTTAGCTTTTTCAATTGTAAACATGCCTTTCGTGTTGTATGCACTCGGAAGCCACAGACAAAAAAAGGCTACTTTACAAACTCACAGAATATCTTCACATGGGCAAACTTTGGTCTGATTGGCTGTTCCACAGAATCTAGTCGAAGAAGTTAGTAGCAATTAGAACATGTCCTATTCCTCAAAACCAGTCAAGCAGTCAGCCAGACGGCTATGATTACTACCCAGAAAGTCAGTTCATCGCCAACTAGGGCATTCTAACTAGAAATCCAGTTCCGTGTGATAGGGGCTTTAGCCTGGTGCATGGATTGTAACCTCAATCGCGAACTAAATGCGCTAGAAAACTGGAGATCCTAGGTTTGAACGCCTATCAAGGGGGATTTTCGACTTTATCGGACAGGGAATTTAAAAGCTGGAAAGGGAATTTTGGGACAATCATAAAGGAATCTTCTGTATTCCTTGTGACGCAGGAACAACACTGGAAAGATGACAACAGAAGTGATAATGGTGGGGTCGCGGATGGGCTACGATTCTGAGAATAAATCCTGTTTCACTCAACTTTCAGAATTCCAATGTATGAAAATTCTATCTCGATCGTTTCAACATTGTCTCCATGAATTTTTGTGATGCTTCGAAAAAAAATTGAAAATTTGTTACAGATTTTGGTTTCTGAACTTCCATTAATCCAACATGTCAAAGTTTCGGGGGGGTTGAACCCTAGAAACACCCCCTCTAAATACGGCCATGCTTCCGCGGCTCATGCTAAGTTGACGGGACGAGCAGAAGCCCCGCCTTCTTGCATTTCTAAGTGATGACGTCAGAGGACCTCCTGTCTGTGGAGAGGACGTTTTCAAATCCGTGACGTAGTAGGTGAATTTCAGCGGTGTTTGAAGGCGTGTTTCTCGAGAACCAAAACAAATATCGCCGAGATATTTTGCACATCTCATGTTTGTGTCATTATCCGTAAAATGAATGGATTTAAAACGTTTTTCATGTCAAAGTGGAAATGTCCATTGGTCATGAAAGAAATAGGTTAGGCACAGGGAGATTCCTAGCCGTGTGTGTCAAGCGCAGGTCCGGCATATTGTTGACCGCCATATTGAATTCAACGCAAAAATTTCAAAGGAAAGGGGGTGATGTGAAATATCAAATGAGGCTAGAATTTCACGAGAAATGAAGTGACGAAGGTTTATCTAACATATATGTAACCAGCAAAAATTTATTACTGCATGCTTGTAACCATTTTGTCCTTTTCGAGGTGTTAAAAACAAAGCATTGGAATGCTTCTAACGTATTAGGAACTCATCGAGATCATGCTGACATCTTGGGAGAGAAAGAAGTATATGCACCATTGCATATGATTTTAATCAGCTACATTCATCAAATAGTTGAATATTGAAGAATATTGGAAAAATTATCTCAAACAATTACGTGATACTTCCTTTGGAATGAAAAAATCTTCAGTGACGAGGCTAATTTTTATGTTCACGGTGAAATTAATAAATATAATGCAATACCTGCGATTTGCTCAGTGGAATGGTTGTTGCTGTTAAGCTAATTATGTGGTATAATGTATGGCGAACGGAAATGGTTGGTCCATATTCAACAACGGAACCTTAAATGGTGAGGGCTTCTTGGATTTGTTAAGTGAACAGGTTTTTTCACCCTTGCTTACGGGATATGGCACTTTTCCAGAGTTTTGAAACAGGACAGAGTGTGACCACACTATGTGGACATTTTCGCAATTTCTTCATGGTAATTTTCTAGGTAGATTGATGGGCAAACGGGGATCTATTAAAAGGCCTTTACATTCCCCAGATCTAACATCTTAGGAGGACTTTTACCTTCAGAAACATTTGAAGAGAATGGTGCATGCACTAAAAGTCCCTGATATTGACCATCTGAGAGAAGGCATAGTTGCTGCTTGCGATGTTGTTGCACATGCTACATTGCCAAATGTTCTATGCGAGTGTGAGAGACGTCAACGAGTGTGCTCACAGGAACATTGACAACATTGTAATGTGCATATATCGTAAGTGAAAGATATGTGTATAACTTTTTGCTGGTTAAATATATGTTGGATAAACCTTCGTCACTTCATTTCTCGTGAAATTCTAGCCTCATTTGATATATCACATCACCCCCTCTCCTTTGAAATTTTTGCGTTGAATTCAATATGGCGGTCAACAATATGCCGGACCTGCGCTTGACACACACGGCTAGGGATCTCCCTGTGCCTAACCTATTTCTTTCATGACCAATTATACCCAGGATAACTCCTTCACATTTTGTAGGGAGTGTTAAGGGACATTTGACTCTTCATAGTTCATGTAATGAGGCTTTTATCAGTCACATAGTTACACATATTATTTTGTATCTTCTGATACCATTGCAGTCCCAGAATGATTTTTTTATATGTTTTAGAGTATGGTATGAGGGACCAAATATATTTTTTTCACGATTTTTGGTGATGACATGTTTTGAGATATTCAAGGTCAAAAGTCAAGGTCACGTGACAAAATTATATTTTTATACAAAGGTAGGCTTGTTGGATATCACTGGAAAGCTTGTTCAATTCCCTGTACAATACGCTTTATTTGAGCTTCCTAGGCAAAATAGGGGCGGAGTTACAGCAGATTTAGTATAGCTAAGCGGGATCAAAAAGGGCAATTTCTGCTAACTTTGACCTTGAATAATTTAACAATTACAAGATGCACGAGACTAAAAATTTTCATAGTTACTAAGTTCTATGCATAGTTTCAACTCCCCAAGTTTCATGAAAATCGGAGATGGTCAGGTTAAAAATTGCACATATCTGTGTTGATTTGGCATGGAATGACTCATTCACTTAAAAATTGTATTGCATCACATGCTAAATAGCCTCTCAAAAAACCAGGAAAAGGATATAAAAAAGGACAAGCACAATAACAAAGTGTTGGAAGGAAGAGTCCATTTATTACGAGGTAGGTTAGGTATCAAAATAACGTGTCGTATAAGCAAGAAGCACCGGTTCCGTTTCATGGGATATATACAGCACTGTTGCTACTATTAAATTTCCAACACACGGATTTTATTATATATGGCAAACAATATTACCTTTACTAGTAAGTGTTGTGTTTTGATATCATTTTCCTGCAAAAGATAATTTCTTTCTCCAACAAAGATAGCATATAATGGATAACACAGTCACCATGGGCCCTAGATTTGATAGTGAGTGTACATTTCAGTGGTTTGGATGCACCTTTAAACCATATGCTTGTATGGGCACTGACTCTGTCTGCACTCTCAATGATCACACTTAGACACAAATTAGAGTGACTAATTGAATGATTGATTGATTGCTTTTAATTTGCATTTCTGCCTCTTTTGGCTGATCGTGAAGATGAGGACAAGTGATGGTATGATGAAGGAACACTCAAAAAGAAAACCCATGCCAGACCAGGATTCAAACCCGGGAAATGCAGAAAGTGATGAAAACTTGTAATAAACAAAGGGGTGAAATTCATGTTTGAAGAACAGACATTTTTTCTTGTAAAGTGTGATATTTATGAAATAACCAACTTCTCTCCCTCTCTCCAAATACTTAAAACTCTTACGGGTTGCAAACATTTGCTATTTCAAGGGGTGACTAAATAGTTTAAATAAACATAAGTTCACAGGAAATAGAATGTAAGCAAGCCAATATTAGGAGCTATGAAGATGTTGTTGCACATTGATTGATTTGTTATTTAAAGTCAACTTTATGCACAGAAAGACTAATTGGGACTGGGCCTACAGTTTAAAGTGGGATCCAAACCACTCTGCTATGTCCCTCCAGTGGGTATCGAACCTGCGACCCCTTGATTACAAGCCGACACTACTTGAAAAGAAAAAGTGCAGTGATGGGGCTCATTACCGTGACCACACATCAACCAATGAAAAGCCACTCAGCAATTGATGACTCTCAAAGACTGTTGCACCACAGAGTTTAATTTCTAGTTTTAAAATACTGACCTTGTGTATGAAATGTATCACTAACAAACATATTTTCAGACTACATACCTTTGTACCGTGTATCCGCATTGCCTGGGCTGCCATTTGATGCAACTTCTCGCGATAGAGCTGGGCTGCTCGAGAATTATATTTCTGCTGGGAATCTGCAGATGTGCAATTATGTTGCCGGAAAAATGACATCTGTACAAGGACAAAACAAGCAAATGAGAACAAGTTCTGAGATGAAGATATTATGGAAATGTAAAATAACATACTAACAATACTACAAATTTACCTGAGGGAAACTGGTTAAGGATGGTCAAGAATGGATTGAGCTTTAAGGAACAGGTGGAAAACACGTATTGCTATATCTTCAGTTTAGGAATGCCAGAGAGTTAGTGAACAATTCTATAAATTTACTTCGTTAATTAGCACAATCTACACATTTTTCCATTTTGCTAAAACAAGACTTTCATATAAAATTAATAACCACATTACCCATTAAGAAAACCATTACATGGCTTCAATAACAATAATGACAACAAAGGGTATTAAAACAGAAAAATTTTAATCTTACAGATAAGTTCAGGCATACACATTACCTAGTCATATCATAAAT
Source organism: Lepisma saccharinum (assembly GCF_977018435.1). Lineage (NCBI taxonomy): Eukaryota > Metazoa > Arthropoda > Insecta > Zygentoma > Lepismatidae > Lepisma > Lepisma saccharinum. The sequence continues at coordinate 184,074,908 of NC_139229.1, forward strand.
TCTGTTACAAAGTTTAGACAGGGATGGCAAGGTAACCTCGCAATGTTGGATCAAACAACAACCAGTATCAATGTGTGTTTGGCTGTTGTAGCGGAAAGGTGAAAATCACTGCGAGTCGAATGGAGTGGGGTGTATACGAGAACCGTGTGGCAGTAATCGCACTGCACAAAGTTGGCAAATCACCATCGGACATTTTCAACACACTGAAAAAGCTAAATATCAGCAGGATGTTCGTGCATCGAACCATTAACAGATACTGTGACACAGGGACAATTGAGACCGCCCCAGGAAAGGTACACCTCGCACCGTGAGGAGCCAGAAGCTCGTGAAAGCAGTGGCAGCACGAAATCCTGTCGGGAAACAAAATGTCGATGTCGCATGTGCTCCAAAGTAACCTAGGACTCCGCACTTATCGGCGAAGTACTGGTCACTTCCTCACACCACAGCTTAAGGTCCAGAGGGAGCAGAAAACAAAAAGACTCCTTCAGCGTTACGCAAATGGTGGCCACAGGAGGATCCTTTTCACGGACAAAAAAATCTCGAGTCTTACAATAGTCAATACAACCGTGTTTATGCCTAGACATCCCAGGAACCTCTCATGCCACGGACCCTCAGAGGCCATCATCGTGCCTCAGTGATGGTTTGTGGGTTTCGTAAGATGGCACAACTGACTTCCTGCTCTGTGAACATGGTGTGAAAACATCTGCAAAAGTGTACCAAGCGACAATGTTGGAGCCACTTGTGAAATCGTTGACCCGCACCATGTTCAACAATGAGCCGTGGAGCTTCCAGCAGGACTCAGCACCGGCCCACAAAGCAAAGACCACACAGGAGTGGCTTCAGAGGAATGTGCCGGATTTCATTGCTCGGATGATTGGGCCTCCAGCAGCCCATCGGACTACAGGTTGTGGTCCATTTTGGAGGGCATGGTCTGTAGGAAGAGGCACCCAAACCTTGAGTCTCAAGTGTTCTCTTGTGAAGGCAGTGGCGGATTTTTCCCTCGAGACCGTGCGTGCTGCAATAGATGACTGGCCTCAGAGACTTCGGGCCTGTGTGAAGGCCAGAGATGGCCATTATGAACAGTGATTGGTGCTCTGTGTTGGCAAGACCTGTACCTTTATAACATAAAAATATTAATACATTAGCTTGCTCACTGTGCCTGTAGTTCATTATTACCTTTGTAACAGAATTTATATGACTAGGTACAAGCATTCACATTTAATTTCAAGTTTCTAAATTTTGCAAAATTGTATGCTTTTCACCCCCTGCCTAAAAATCTGGTATCCTTGATCCTCTGTACCCCCTCAATAAAGTGAAATATTTATCATGGCTTATGAACGCTTCTGTTGTTTTTAGCTTACGGAAATGTGTAGTTGTGAAGTAAAGTAAGTCTCTTACCTTACTGCGAAGCAGAACAGCCCAAAGGCTTCGCACAAGTGAATGTAGCACCCAACATGATATAATACAAAAGCAGCTATAATTTTACATCGTTAGGCTAGGAATGTTAGGTTTAGAGCTGATTTCTGATGTGATCTTTCGCTATTCTAGTGTGAGTACAAACTGTCAAATATCTCCATTAAATTTGAGTTTTCCGCATGCTGGAACCAATTGTATATTACGTAAAACATCAAAATCTGTCGATTAAAAACAATCAATATAATTCTCGAGGGGGTCCAGTCCAGTTTATGCTCTTTCATTTAATTCCATACTTTTGTATAAAAATGCTTCATTGCTCAGAAAAAAAAATGAGGCAAAAAACACAATTTCTTGCTCTTGTATGTATTTTGTATTTTCAATAATTTTTTTGTTACATTTCTGTCTGAAAAATGAATGATGATTAAATTAAACTGATGAAGGGACACTTGCAAAGGAACACCCATAACTTGGCTGGGACAAACCCCACAGCCTTAGGTGTCATGATAGTGAGTCGACCCGACCTGTCAACCACAAAATTTGCTGCATTTATTTAAACACAATAAGAAGTGTTTTAGGCAACTCTAATATTTTATATACATTCACTTACTGCATTTGCATTTCCTCCTAACTGCATTTGCCTCAGCTGTAGCCATGTCCAATTAGTGTCAAGCTGGGTGGATCGAACAAATGACAAATGTACTCCTAGACCTCTGTGCACTGCTGAGCAATCGATACAAATAAACACACCAAAAGTAACACTCGCCCACGTGGGATTCTTGGAATTACAATCAAAGCAAACCTGTGGTACAAAACAAACACTGCATTAGAACAAAATGCTACAAATTATAACATTAATCTTAACAAATTGTACATACGACAGATAATGTCTCCTCAAACTTCAGAAACATGTAGGAAAAAAAAGAAATGAGGACACAAACAACAATGTTAATAACTTCTGACTCGAGTGTCAAACATGAGCACAATCTCATATAAAAGGAAAGTATCACATATATACTTAAGAAGAATGTATGAATTTACAATACCGGACCCCTCTCCAATTTCTTTCAAATTTCACATACTCACTAATTTAGACTCTCTAATCACGAATCTGCAGTTAATATTTGGCGGTCACTTGGTTGGTAGGGTTACGTTATGATTGGCAAACATAGTTACACTTTGGATTTGTAGAACCATTCACAGTAAGGTTAGGTTAGGAAAACATAATTTCATTTTTAAAAAAAAAATTTATAAGTGACCGCCAAATATTAACTTTGGATTCGTGATTAGAAGGTCTAAATTAGTGAGTACGCGAATTTTGAAAGAAATTTGAGAGGGGTCTGGTATTGTAAATTGTTCCAAAAAGAATAAAATATAGAATAAAAGGTAACTATTCGATCTCAGCAGAACGGATTTCTTCATTTTTACAGAAAAAAACCACTTAAGGAAATGAGTTTCTGTAGCATTCTGAAAGTTTGTGGGCGTATTTTCTTCCATCGTGTAATCTATTCGACTGGCAATTCATGTATTTTTGAAAAAAAATATCTCCAATGCACAATTACCAATGCGGTAAAAATTTACTATCCTTCGGACACACCTAATTTTTTCGTTTCCTCAATTTTTGACATTCGTACTTGCGTATCTCCTTCGCGGAACATTCCTGAAGGTGTATCAGCGTTGTTTTGATGAAAGTAAGAGCAATTTTTCACATTACCAGTACGTCTTTCTCGCAGGCCTTTTCGCTTGCCTGAGACACAATATGGTGAGTACACCTTCCTACATAATCGCGCATCGTGCTTGTCTTTTGTCTAATTTTTGACATTCGTACTTACGTATCTGCTTCGCGGAACATTCCTGAAGGTGTATTGACGTTGTTTTGATCAAAGTAAGAGCAATTTTTCACATTACCAGTACTTCTTTCTCCTAGCCTTTCCGCTTGCCTCACACACAATATGGCGCGCACACCTTCGTAAATAATGATGCGTCGGGCTTGTCGTTTCTCGATTTTCAATTGTTATGCAGTGTTTCAACCTTTGGAACCCAAGAAATGCCCGTCAACAAACTTCATCTTTTTTTCGCATACTTCTACGAATAAAATTATAATCTTTCGTCGCGCTATCCGTGAATCGTTCTTGCGGCTATCCGTCCTTGAATAAATGGGAAACATCTAGAAATTGCAAAATAAGCAAAAATAAAGCGTTAGTTTTCGGAATTGAAACTGTCAATTTTCATGAATTTTTTTGTTTCACAACCAATTATATATATCCCTGATACTACCACGACACCAAATTTTAACTATGTTTCCTAACATAACTGAACTAACCAAACCACGTGCCAATGGTTCGTGGGGCTAGCGTCAATGGTTCGCAATTATTTCCAATTTCTAGATCCTGATACTAACACGACACCAGTACTTCTTTCTCCTAGCCTTTCCGCTTGCCTCACACACAATATGGCGCGCACACCTTCGTAAATAATGATGCGTCGGGCTTGTCGTTTCTCGATTTTCAATTGTTATGCAGTGTTTCAACCTTTGGAACCCAAGAAATGCCCGTCAACAAACTTCATCTTTTTTTCGCATACTTCTACGAATAAAATTATAATCTTTCGTCGCGCTATCCGTGAATCGTTCTTGCGGCTATCCGTCCTTGAATAAATGGGAAACATCTAGAAATTGCAAAATAAGCAAAAATAAAGCGTTAGTTTTCGGAATTGAAACTGTCAATTTTCATGAATTTTTTTGTTTCACAACCAATTATATATATCCCTGATACTACCACGACACCAAATTTTAACTATGTTTCCTAACATAACTGAACTAACCAAACCACGTGCCAATGGTTCGTGGGGCTAGCGTCAATGGTTCGCAATTATTTCCAATTTCTAGATCCTGATACTAACACGACACCAAATTTTAACTATGTATCCTAACCTAACTGAACTAACCTAACCACGTGCCAATGGTTCGTGGGGCTAGCGTCAATGGTTCGCAATTATTTCCAATTTCTAGATCCTGATACTAACACGACACCAAATTTTAACTATGTATCCTAATCTAACTGAACTAACCTAACCACGTGCCAATGGTTCGTGGGGCTAGCGTCAATGGTTCGCAATTATTTCCAATTTCTAGATCCTGATACTAACACGACACCAAATTTTAACTATGTATCCTAACCTAACTGAACTAACCTAACCATGCACCAATGGTTCGTGGGGTTAGCGCCAATGGTTTGCAATTATTTCCAATTTCTAGATCCTGATACTAACACGACACCAAATTTTAACTATGTATCCTAACCTAACTGAACTAACCTAACCACGCACCAATGGTTCGCAATTATTTCCAATTTCTAGATCCTGATACTAACACGAAATTCCTTTCCTTTCTTCACGACCCCGTGTTCAATTAGAAAACCCACTGGATCCTCAACACCCGGTACAAACTTCACCACACATCCAGGACACGTTATGCTTCTCACTCTCGTTGCAAATGCAGACAGTTCGAAACACTGGATACCCAATGAACAAGAACAAAACACAATCACAACGCGTCATGATAGTCACGACGGTGTACGAAGGTGATGGCGTACGAAGGTGTACGCGCCAAACGCTATTCTTAGTCGGAGAATTAATTTTCAACAAACAACATGAATTTCAGGTATGAAACATTCCCACACCACACAAAACACCTTCCCGATGTTCGACAATCCTACAGGAACTTATTACGGTAAGTAGTTTCTTCCGTAAAAATAAATAAATGTGTCCGAAGGATAGTAAACAAGTACCCATTTAAGACATCACTCTGCACCAAAATACATCTTCCTCTTCCCATGATACTGAGGTAGTATACACTTTGTAAATGACAAATACGAGATTTTTTTTATGAAGAACTGAAAAAAATAATAGCAAAGAAAGAAAGTTACTGTCTCGCTGTGGACACTGATAATCAGAAATCGGTCTGACTGATAAGCTCCCTTGCCATGAGCAGAGTACAATTGAGTCAGTATGATAATTCAACTAGTTAATAAATCTTATTTTGCTCGCCTGTAACTTATTACTAATGTCGCATTATCACGTAAGAATATGCAAAGGGAAACATGACAGCTTTATCGCAGGATTAAATATATCTACAGTGAAATCCTAATACACTGCTACGGTGAATATCATATTTCACACACTTCTGTAGATGAACAGTCGCCATTCAAACTTTAGACCTTGATTTGTTTACTTCAAGTTTAGTTAGTGCAGGTACACCGTACAATATAATGCATTCATTGATATACAACTATGAATGAACAGTGAACAATAACCCGGTTAATGTAGGGTTTCCGAATAGTTTTCATGTTGGATGGAGTTTTGGTTGTCCTTGAAAGGCAAAGAATTATAGTTTTGTGGAAATAGCTACATGTCAAATCATATTATTCTACTAGGAAGTTTATCTTTAAAACACGTACATGAATGCACTCTTAAGAAGTACGAACAATTTCATCACGTGAAACAGTATTTAATCAGTGTCAAGTTACTGTCACAATAATTCGTTGACCTCCTTTCGTATTTACAGTATGTACTTATTCTGCGTACGATACCCAAGGAAACTATTTACATTACCTTTGACTTTACTTTAAATCTCACCAAATGTGAACATACAATTTATTATACGTTCTACAGTGTAATTGGATTATCAACAGCAGAACTCCGAAGAGAAGTTTCTTGCGCACATGTTAGCTGGAAACTAATAGTAGTTTGTCATAAAAACGGACAAACTATACATAAAACGATGAACTATAATATAACGTACTTCTAGAAAATTAAAATGTGTACCTTATTAGTAGCAATTGCTCTTAATCGCTTAAAAATTGCTTGAATGTCGTTCCGACTCGGACACTGATCCGCCATGTTTGACTTGTTGTCATAACTGGAAAGTGGAAATGACGTTATTTTCGTAGAGGCAAGTTGGAAGTGACGTAGGAAGTGCGTCACAAATGCTGACGTCAGAAGTACGTGCGTCATCAAATAAAAGCAAAATGAGCATTGTTACTGCGCATTGAGCACCATCAATAAAATTATTGTTTCCACAAAAAATTTAAAACTTGACGTTGTTCTTGATACCGAAGGTGATGATTGTAGAAAATATTCAAAGATTTTGGAACAGGGTGTGGATTGACAAATTTGCATTTTATTTAATGTCGATTCTACGTTCCTTCAGGTTAATTGTGACGACTGAGATGAATGAATTAGATGGAATGGATAAAATAACAAACGCAGTGGAACACCTCTGTCCTACCTGGGACTCAAACCCAGAGGTTACGTACAGTAACACAACCAAAATTAAACTTTGAATTTGATGAGCTAGTCAAAAAGATTAAAGCAAAGTTGAGGAGTAAGGTAAAATAACGCGTTACATACGTTAGTAATGTGTTACTTAACCGGTACTGACGTTACTAACACCACAGACAAATGTAATTTCACTAATTTGTCTGTGGTAACACATTAACGAAATTACAAGAGCCATTGTAATGACTAGGGGTGTGCGGGATCCCGAAAAGTCGGACTTCGGGAAATTACTTCTAGACTTTTCGGCATCCCGAGCAGTCGGGAAATACCGAATGGTCATTTTAAAAAGTTGTTAATTCTCGACGTTTTTCCATTGTAAATGTCTAGAACTCGTCGGAAATTGTTAGTTTTTGTACCAGAAATGCAAAAACAATCACATAAAGTAAAAATTACGTGTAGAACTCGAGATTTCCAGTGCTTCGGGAAATTTCGAACATTTCCCGTCCCGATTTTGTCGGGGAATCGTGAATTTTTCCCGTCTCGAATGTTGGGATTTAAAAAGTTTCCAGTCCTGATCCCGTCCCGACACAAGAAATTCTGTCCCGCACACCCCTAGTAATGACACTGCATTCCGTTACTTTACTTGTACCAGGGGCGCCGACTTGTCAAAATTATTGGGGGGGCTCTGATCACTGAAATAAATTAATGAATGACTCACTCTCTCCCTTTCTTAAAAATAAAAATTACGTCTTCGTATAGCAGTTTTTAAGGAGCTATTATATTCCTCATGCAAATGAAATGTAACATGATAAACGTTTAGAAAATGTTTCAAAGTCTCTTTATGTCTTTTGTGTCTGCTCATTTGTTTTTTAGATAACAATTAACATTTTTATTGAAAAGTATGTATTTACATTAAGAGACCAACCTAACAGTTTTATACCGGCCTCGGTAGGCGAGCGTGTTGGGTGGTCCTCGCTTTGATCCAGAGGTCTCGGGTTCGAGTTCCTGCGAGGGCATGGGTGTGTTTTAATGTCCGCAACAGACATGTAATGGGTTGCAAATAACCTTAGTGTTGACGTACCCATAAAATAACGAATATTTACAATATTTAACAGTTTTATTTAATTATTTACATAAATGCTAACACAAATCGCAGGAAAATAGTTTTACTTTTTTGTTCTTGCTACAATATTTAACTTTATAAATTTAATTTTGCAATAATAAAAAAATAGCATGTACACTAAGATATAAAGTGACATACACAACAAAAACATATGAACATGATTTAAAAATAAAGCAAAAGTTGCTCTACGCAGTGGGTTATTTTTTTTTTAACTCATTAACGAGCGGTCTCAGGTTCAAATTATCAATCACAGTTTGATGTATTGGAGTACCGCTAAGCTGCTTAGTCTCTTCTGCCTCATTGTAGATCTCAAATATGTCTTTAGTCGGCGAATAGCACTGAATGACCTTTCGGCTGTGGCTGTCCTCACTATCGTGAGGACCATTATGAATTTGGCAACTTCAAGCAGAATCTCCTGGAGGGTGCTGTCTTCCAAAAGAAACTTCCTTATGTCCCGCATGGTAGTTAGAACCATTTTCTTCTGTTTGGCGATATCACCAAGCATGGACATGTGTAAGGAGAGCATATCGGCATCCAAATATTGGCGAAAGAATTCTCGCGTTTGCTGAAAGTTTGTTGTGCAACTGTTCACAGTTGAGATGCATTCTTTCTCTAGGGCTGTTATTTTCTGTAGTCCTGTAGATTCATGTCCTTGTTTAACACATGATTTTGCTGTGTCACACACGTCAGTGTATATTGATTTATAATACTATTTTGGAGTGTAGAACTTGTGATGTTTGGCAGCATCAGGATTTTCAAGTCTCTTAGGGACGTGACGTTGCCGGGGCAATTCTGGCTCATCAACTATAGGCTCGGTTTGCCCTCTGTGCATTTCAGCCAGAACTGCTCAAAACTGCTCGCTTTTCTTGAAAGATGTCAATCAAGTATTTCAGTTTTGATTCCACTTCTGTAGCACCAGTGCTTGGAGACTGAATCTTACAGTTTACCTCTTCTATTGGACCCATCACATGGCAGTAGAGGGAGAGAAAGAAAAATGTCTTGAAGTGAAGCATTGTCTCCAGGTATCCACCACATTTTGATGCTGCATCAGTAGAATCTTCTTCACAAAATTTCTCAAAAAAATTGAGAAGGTTTTCGTAGTTCCTTAAGATCTATTGCATACTGGAGGCTCTCAACATCCACCGACGAGGACAAAGTGGTCGCAGTCCAGTATGGCCAGCCTTCTCATTAACATCAATAATATTCCTAAATATTTGCATTCTTTTAGGGAATTCCCAAACAGTCTTTAACAATTCCTTGGCTAAATTTATTATGTCTCTGATTAAAATATGTATAATAGTAAATAATAATTATATACTTAGTATATAGTAATAAGTCATGTGTGTTTTGCTGTCTCCGGTCATAGCCACCCCTCCACAAAGTAAATGGTTTAGCAGTCTCAGCCCCCCAAAGTTAATGGTCTACAACATTTCAAATGTGTATTTAAAGTTAAGTTCATGTGGCACAATTCAGAGAACTTTACAAGAGAAGAAAAATAATACATTAGATCATCTTAAGTAAAATTATTTGGGGGCTCTCGAGCCCCCCTAAGCCCCATGGAGTCGGCGCCTATGACTTGTACTGCCTTATAAATTCGGAACTGGAGGATTTATTGGCAAGGATGAGACATGCTATTGTGATGATTTAAACTTATACTCATCGCTCTCGTTGCATAACCAAGTAACGGTGACAGAGATGTGTTACTCTTCGAAGCAAATTACCGGTAGTTGTAGCGCATTACTTTTTCTAGTAACTTACCTAACTCTGGATTAAAGACATAAATGAAAGTAATACTCTTACACGCCCCCCCCCCCCCACCGATGACGTAGTAGTATAACGTCGTCACCTTTTGTAATCAAGTGGTCCCGGATTTCCCGGTAGAGGTCCTTAGTAGTTCGTATCCAGGGCCGGACTGGCCCACCGGTACATCTGGCAAAATCTGACATCGATTATACCGGGCCGCAAGAGTTTCTCCTGCAATATGTCGTTTTAGTTTGCTCAGCACTTCCCACTAACAAATACTAAAATACATACTGTGCATATATAAATATTTGATGTGTGAATGTGTCGTCTACAAGTTGATGTCCTACCACTTTCCCTGTTCCGCTCACAGAAATTGTTGTCTAAATTTTTCGTGAATAAATGTCTCAATATTTTTTTCTCCAACTACCATCGTTAAAATTAAATTAACAATATGTACCTATAGTAATCACTATTTCAAGTATAACAATATAGTCATTAATTTCCAAATTAGTATTAATTGACATTTTTTAGTGTTCAAAATGCAACATGCCAATGATTGATTTGCTTTATTTTACTTCGCTTTTTGTGCCACTTTTGGCGAAGATGGGAATGAGTGATGATGTGATGAAATTGATGAATGAACACTCACCACTCGCAAACATCCATGCCCTGGCCGGGATTCGAGCCCGGGACCCCTGGCGTCGTAGTGCGACGGGGGCTGCAACATGCCAATGAAAATGAGCACTTATAATAATATATAATAACCCGTGACTCAACATCCCGTGAAGCCCAGGGCCTACCTAACGACTGCCGGGATCACTCCCAGCTGCCGAAGTGGAAAATCATCCAGTCAGTTACGGGGTGACGTATGGTCAGCACGACGAACCCCCAGTCGTTGTAGGTGTACATGATCGGCTTACGCTACTCATTCGTAGCTCCCCAATTCCTCACGATGGTGGGTGGTCACCGGTCCCATACACAGGCCGAAATCTCAGGAGAAAAATTGTTACCCTTCTCCCAGTAGACTCAAACCTGTGCGCGTTCCGCAGCCGGAGCCGCCCAACGCCTGACGCCTGACGCCTTACGCCTGTAGACCACACGGCCACGGTGCCGGACATAAAATCAGCACTTAATAAATTCATTGCATAATGTTGGCTTGGGAGATCTATATAATTTCAATTTGGCCAGTGATTGACAACTAATTTAAACTTAATTTTATATTGTTACCAAGCCTAGACATAATCGAACTATAACTATTCATGCTTATACCAAAATTTATTTATTAATATTTAATTTCAAGGGTACACATTAATTCATGCATAAAGTTAAAAAAAATAAAAAAAAGATATTCACGAATAAAATTGTTGAGATCGGAGCAAGGCTTTCAAAAAAACAATTTAACGGGCTGCGGTCTCGCTAAGTTTGAGAACCACGTGACAATAAAACTCTAAGACAAAATTATAACATTGCCAGAGAAGCAAGCCCGAAAATTTTTAGATCTATTTCTTTGTAGACTGACAATAATGGTAATTGAATAGGATGCCAATACTTTCACGGGCCGTCACAGTGATTACTCTTTTAAACTTTCCCTATTTTTTTTTTGTTCGACAACCCCCACCCCTTCCCCTAACCAGAATATCAATCAATAAATTCCCACATTTGTGGACGACGATAATAGAAGTCGCAGATAAACTGAGATAAAACACATTTAAATCGTTTTATAGTATCAAAGTTCCGTTGTAATTTGGCGAATTTTGTTTAAAGTCATTTTTATACTAAAATAGGCTAAACAAGTCTGGACCACAGTAGGATTCGTACTACCGTGCTGTGGTCCCACTCTAAATTGAACCCCGGACTCCTTGATTGCGAAAGAGAAGATATGGAAATGCACCACATTTCATTCAGGTAGTCAGCTTACATTACACACACATTTGTTTTTAAATTTGGTATTTTGCAGAAGTACTTTACTTTCGATCCCACAATGAAAAACGATCTACACCCGTCACTGACGCGTTTAGCACTTCCTTGTGACAAAGTCCAATAACACAAACACGTTTTTATATACGTACACATAAAATGGCGCAAAAGGTTATCAGTTTTGCTGAACTCTTTTCACTAGGACAGTGTTGATTTCTACACAAGTCAACCGAGTTCGTTAGCAGCAACGCCAGGAAGAAAGCCGGCCTTTGTGGCGGAGTAGTTAGCACAGCGCGTGGAATTGATGAAGAGACATTCACAAAGACAGTGACGTGCACTGAGGAGTAGCTAGTCTAGCAGAGATAGATCAATCAATCTCACATCTCGAATTATATTCAAATCACAATATTTATTGTCTTGTTAAAGCCACCACAGCTCATATGCAACACTGTCTTTTCCACGCTCTTCTCGTCCATCGGTGTTCTCCGCGGGCAAAGCTGGCTGGATACCCTAGTTCGCTCTTCTTCCGCCTGACCAGTTTCCAGGTAGAAATGGCCGCCAAAAAGAAAAGGAAGGTTTCTACCTCTACCTCCTTTGTCCCCTAATCCCGCTGCAATGGTTGAAAGCCCGTGCTTTCAGGTCCCCCAGTCTATCTCCTATAGGACAGATAGGGGATTGATTTCTCATAGATTTTTTTGTAAATCCTCTAAAGAACTCACGGTAAAATTGTCTGCAGTTCTCTGTATTTACACAACATTTTACACGTTGTATGTATAATATGGGATGTAGTTTTATTATTTATGAAATGGGAACGTGCTATGTGCAGACAATAATGTTATGCTTTCTTTCTCTTTTTTTTCAAGTATGGAATATATAATGATTAAATTACAAATATGTACTCGGGCTATCTCTCACTCTCGTTTTAGTAGTGTTTTATTTTAATATACTACTCTTGGCCTCTAGCAGTCATAAATACGGATGTATTTATTTGGGCAAGAGAACGCGCGTTCATATTGTTGTTGGTTTGGTTTATTTTACTTCGCTTTTCTGCCACATTTGGTTATCGCGGAAATGAGGATGAGTGATGATATGATGAAATTGATGAAGGGATCTCATATGAACAATCCAGGCCAGGATTCGAACCCGCGATGAGTGCGCATTCTTGTCCTATGTGTTGTACTCTGCAGTGAATAATGAAATAATTTGGAATGAAAAATGTATCTCAGAACTCAAAAAGTCAAATTAATATTATTTAAGAAACTACAAAAAAGTGTGTTTTGTTTCCTGTTTTGTTTCTGTGCATAAACTGGACTTAAAACACCAAATCAACCAACTGTGCGGAAGTGGTTATAACAGCGCGCTACGACACCAGGAGTTCCGGGTTCGAACCCCTTCCTGGGCATGGGTGTTCTTTGTGTTTGTTCCTCCATTAATTTTATCGTATCATCTTCGCAATTAACCAAATGTGACAAAAAAGCGACGCTAAGTAACAAAAATGAAATCAAATCATTGATTGATTGCTCGATTTGGTTTATTTTACTTTTTTTCCGCCACTTTTGGCTAATCGCGAAGATGATACGATAAAATTGATGAAGGGACACACACAAAGAATAGGTCAAGCTGAGATTCGAACCCAGGATCTCTGGCTTAGTAGTCAAATAAAATCGTTTTTTATTTTCGAATGTGGGTGGGGTTTACGTGTACTTTTTTTAGTACTCATTCATCATTTTGTAATCTTTTCCTGTTATTGACATTCTTTTTTTTAGGAATACTGGGCCCTAAAGGGGGAAGGGGTGTGACCCACACCAACCCAACCCCCCCTTGAGCACGCCACTGACTGCTAGCCCAAGTGTCGACGTCACCGCACGCCACTGCACAGAGAACACCCATGACCAGGCCGGAATCCGAAGCTGGGGCCTCTGACGTCGTAGCGAGTTGTGATAACCACTCCGCCACGGAGATCGGCTACGAGGTAGTTAAGTAGTATGGTATCATTGCCAATAACATAAATCAGAATTATAGCAGAACGTGTACACTAGGAAGCGAAGTGTTTTGCAAATGGGCAATGACCTAATTAAATAACGAAGAGAAATGCTTTGTGGAATGCAGAATCGTGGTATCACAATGGGATTCACTTCCGATCCAACGCTCTCAAGGCTGTGCAGCAGGAAAAACTAATTCCACTCTGATGCTAATAAAAAGTCTATCTTATCGCAGAGCTAGGGGAAAAACTGCAGATCGACAAATGAGAATCGAGCACGATCTCGTGTGGTGGCCTTCCTGTTTCAATACATCCAAATCCATGCCTTGGCGCAAAGGGGTAGTGTAATGATGTGAAGCGTTGTTGCCACTCGGGAAAACATTCGACGTTTGACCGATTTGACCGTAAAGAAGGAAGCAGCGGGATATGTCTTCGTTTTCGTTAGTATTCAACAGTATAGTTGCACCATTTTCTCCATAACAGACGCTCTTGTTTTTAGTAAAACTGAACCAAAGAACGTGTACGACCCAATAACCATTTTAATCACAATGACTATGACGTTACTTGGATTGAGCACAGTCGTGGACACTTTTGTGTTATTATGATCCCGTTGGCTTTTAATGAAATCGTTACCTCCCAGAAGTGTCCGTGGCTGTATGCGAAGCAGATGTTGTCCACTGTTTATTGACGTTTTCGTTTCAATTCATGATCTTCACATTGCGGAAAACCGACTGAATGATAATGGCGCCTACTCTTACTTCTCGTCCAGAATCCATTTAAAATTTACGAGAGAGCAAGAACACTTTCCACGGGGCGCAGATGTAAATTTAGCACAAAAAAGACCATGAAGTAATTATTTGGCCAAACTTAGATAGAGAGGTAGAGTAGAATTACTTTCGGAACATCTCCAGCGGACTACGCGAGTCTGTCTAGCGAGCCTAGTGGGCGTGTAGAGCCTAAGCGGAGGGCTTAGCGATAGATTCTGGGTTGAGATGACGTCAGCGGCTCGCTGCGTTGATTAGCTGCTTCGAGAGTTGCGACTCGTTCCGAAGCTTCAAATGCATAACAGCCAAAGATGTTATGGAAATAATCTCCCTCTACTACGAAATATGTGGGGGAGGGTGTGTCTAAAACAAGGGCAAACTCGAATTGCGCAAAAAAACCTGGCCAGAGATGAATGTTAATAAGGGTTCACTAATCTCCGAGCACGAATTGCGCACAGAGCGGCACATGATAGCAGCAGGCCCAGGTGCGCTGGCAGGTGGATGTCAATCACGAATTGAGCACAGAGCAGCCTTTTGAGTCCCAAGGCCATTTTTACTGGTAAGCCTCTCGGTCCCGAGCCGATTTTGAGCAAAATGCAGTTTCAATTAAATGAGTGTAGATCGGAGACTAATTGCCCTAGAGAGATGAGTGATATACCGTTGTACGCGGAATGAACCAGAGATTCAGACTATATGAAATTTATGTATATGTATATGTGGCGGGGGGAGGGGGCTAACTCTCAAAATTCCAAAGTTTTGGACAAAAAATTTGGTTCCCCCACCCTCCCCTCAAGAAGAAAGTACATGACAGTGTCGACATGCACATGGAAATGATTGCTGACATGTAAGGAACACAAAAATATTTGCATTATTATCATATGACCAATGTAACTTAAGTTGTACCCCCAAAAGGAATGGTCGGCACGCCACTGATTCAAGCTTCAAATGCAGCGGTACCTTGAAATGACTTTATGATGACAATGACTACGACCTTGACACAGCGTCTCGATCGAGACGCTTGGGACCGTGAGGGTTACATTTGGGTATCTCGTTCGAGACGCTTGGGAAACTAAAGGAAGTGCTCGTTATAGATTTCAGCCAATAACGTTCGACCTAATGTGAAATCTGTTAAATTGTGAAGCAATTTCTTTCATTTGCAGTTATGACATTAATTTGAACTCCTGGGAATAAAGTGACTGGCGTACTGTGGAATAAAGTGTGGCAATATGGAAATACAAAACGTTTGGAGTGAGAGAGGAAACGCACTTCTCGTTTACTTAAAGCATACGTTTCGAGAAGGCCAGATATTGAAATCTACGGGTGAAGAACGCTGGAGGTGTACCAGTAAATCATATTAGGCCAGACTTTACACACTCGGCGATGGAACTACATTCTTGCCGATGGAAAAAGAGCACAATCATGATACTCTCCGAAACCAGGTTTTAAGGAGAAAATCCCTGAGCAACAGCAGGAAGAGAAAAGGAGATGAGATTGAGGAAAGACCTTCTAAGTTAATACACAGAGCAGGCCCATACCCAAGGGGGCCATCCCCCCCCGCCCTTCGAGCCATGAAATTTTTTAACGCAAACCTATAAAAACCTACAAAAGTAACATGGACAATTTTTAAGATTTTGCAAGAATTTCGATTTTCTTTTCATAAATGAATGTGTTGCTTCTGGAGAGAGGCAGACTGCAGAAGTCTGCAGTCTACTATATTTAGTAATTTTAGTTTTATAACCATTTATGGGGAGCTACTAAATGTTCCAATTTGGTCGGGACAGTTCACCATTTTTGCTCTCTGTTCTGGCTTTCTTAGAACTGCAGTCTTGATGAGAAAATGTCCTTTTTTTTTTTTTTTTGCTTAATTCACATTCAGACACGTTCTTCATTATATGGATCATTCCATAGCGTAGGTGGTCACATTCAGGGAACGAATTCCCATGGTGAAAGGAGGGTCTCCCACCTTCCACCTTGTTCTATTAAAATTTTTCCCTCATCAAAATTTTCCGAGGGTAAGAGTTTGTGTCATGACAACAAAGATAAGCAATTAGTTTTGACTCCAAACATACTTTACTAAGAATAATAAGATAAACTCATACAAAGAAGGAAGAAAAAGAATCATGTCTGCCCGTGTGTGAATGTTGCATACATCTCTTGTTCTCTCTCTCTCTCTCTCTCTCTCTTTCTCCCTTTGGGGCTGGTAACAGCATGGGGTTAAATCGTACTTCTACAGTCATAGATAAGATTTTAAAATTATAGCAAATTGATCTAGTAAGGAATGCAGCCGTAGCTGCGTAAGGGGTTGTCCAAGGTATTCCAGGTCTGGAATACAGATATTAGACCGACCTGTTACTTCTCCTCCATTTCTCACCTCCTGTCGTCGGGAATAAAACATAGCACTTACATGTTAATTTCATAGGAAACTAATGTCTTCTTAAAGTTTCTAATTTTTTGTCCCTCCACCTAGTTATCTTTAATTTGCAATCGAGATTGCAGATTTCAATAATAACACACACTGCTTGACAGAAGATGATGTGGGGTGCACAACCGACTGTCCTTCTATTAGCCACATTTCTTGAATTTTAAGTTTTCTTTTCGTCGTATTTAACGGAAAAGAGTAAGTACATAAAATTTCTACAATATCTAAGTATGCCAGCTACATCTAGGTAGGGGGGTGGTACAAATTCGATGCAGGGTGTGCGAAAAATCTATTCTCATCCTGGGCACTGAAATCTCTAGCTACAACTATGATATGGAAATATTTCCTTTCGAGAGACCATTAATAGGTTTACACCATTATAGAAACAGAACACATTAACATTATGAAAATATAAGTATCATTAGAAAATCGGTGTATGAAGATGTAATACTTTTATTACCTGCACAAGTTTTATAAGCTGCTACATTCACAACAGTTGTTCAAAGTGGCGTCCCCCACTTGATTTCTTCTTGTGGGGTCATGTGAGAAGTCTTGTGTACGAGACACCTGTCGAGACTGAAGAGGATCTCCTAGCAAGAATTCTCGCTGCCTGTGACATTGTTCGAACGGCCTTGGGGTTGTTCCAACGGGTACACCAGGACTTTGTGGGACGATGATGTCATGCCTGCAGCGAAGCTGGGGGATGCCACTTTGAACAACTGTTGTGAATGTAGCAGTTTGTGAAACTTGTTCTTCTTCTTCTTATGGCGCTACAGTCCACTGATGAACCTTGGCCTCCTCTGTGATTTGTCTCCATCTATCTCTACCTTTCGCCACAACTTTCCAATTTCTATACTGGAGCCTCCGAACATCCTCATCCACTCCATCCACCCATCTTAATTTAGGCCTTCCTCGTTTCCTTTGTCCACCTGGGCTATCCAGCATCACTCTCTTTGCAGGGTCACTATCACTCATGCGCATCTCATGGCCTGCCCATCTTAATCTAGCCGCCTTTATTACACCAATAACTGTTGGTTCTTGATATAAGTCATAGAGCTCCTTATTAAATCGCTTTCTCCATTTTCCATCCTCACATACTGGTCCCAATATTCTTCGTAATATCTTTCTTTCAAAGGTCTCTACCAACTCTTCATCTTTCCTTGAACTGGTCCAAGTTTCCGCAGCATAAGTCAATACAGGTCTTATCAGTGTCTTGTAAAGTATTAACTTAGTTGTTCTGGACAATATGGTGCTCTTAAAATGTCTCTGTAGTCCATAATAGGCCCTATTCGCTGCTATAAGTCGTGCCTTTACTTCCTCCTGTGAATCATTTTCATATGTCACAACAGAACCCAGGTAGATAAAGGCATCCACTCTATCAAAGGTATAATTAGCCATTGTTATGGTTGGTGATTGATTATATCTGTGTGCTTTGCCTGCTGCCATGTACTTAGTCTTCCCTTCATTCACCACCAATCCCATCTTTTTTCCTTCCCTTTCTATGGCCAGAAATGCTTCTTCCACTGCACGTAGAGATCTTCCTACTATGTCCACATCATCTGCATATGCAAGTATCTGGATTGACTTATAATATATGGTACCCCTAATTTGCACCAGAGCTTCCCGTATAACCTTCTCTAACGCAATGTTAAACAACAAACAGGACAGCACATCGCCTTGTCTTAGTCCATTTTCTATTTCAACAGGTTCTGAGAGTTGTCCTCCTACTCTTATCTTACTATTAGAGCCCTCCATAGTTATCCTCACCATTCTTATTAATCCTATTGGAATTCCGAGATCTTTCATTGCCAGATATAGTTGGGTCCTGTTTATACTATCGTATGCAGATTTAAAATCAAGAAATAGATGGTGCGTTCCTATCCCAAACTCCAGCGTTTTCTCCAGTATTTGCCTTAAGGTGAATATCTGGTTAATTGTAGATTTCCCTGGCCTGAACCCACATTGATATGGTCCAATGCACTTTTCTACATATGGTAGTAGTCTTTTATATATAATTCTTGCAAATACTTTATATGCAACGTTCAACAATGTAATTCCACGATAGTTTGCACACTCCATCATGTCCCCTTTCTTGTGGATAGGTACTATGATACCCGTCCTCCATTCACTTGGCATCTGTCCCTTTTTCCAGATTATGTTTATTATTTCCTTCAAGCCTCTAATGACACTCTCGCCTCCATGCTTAAGCAGCTCTGCTTGCAAGTTATCTATACCAGGTGCTTTACTATTTTTCAATATCTTGACTGCCTCCCATACTTCATCTAACTTTGGACTTTCTATGCCCTCTTCTCCTTCCTCTTCTTCATTTAATCCTTCTTCCAGCATACCTGCTACATCTGCACTGCCATTCAATACATCATTAAAATGCCTTCTCCACCTTTCTAAAATTTCATTAGTGTCACTAATTATATCGCCTGTTTCATTTCTACAGACTGTCGTCCTTGGTTTAAAAACATCTTTTGTATTATTTACCAGCTTATACATCTGTCTTACATTCTTCTGCTCATGCAGGCTTTCCAACTGCTTCATCTCTTGCTTCATCCATTCCCTTTTTCTTTTCCTATGGACTCTCTTCTCAATTCTTCTTTTCTCTTGATATTCATCCCTAGCTCTCCTTGTTGCACTTCTTTGCTGCATCCTCTTATATACATCATTCTTTTCTTTGGTTACATTTTGACATTCCTCATCGAACCACGTTTCTTTCTTTACTGGTTTTTGTGTTTCAAGTATTTCCTTTGCTACATTACTGATCCTCAGCTTATATCTATCCCACCTCTCATCTACATTTTCCACTTCTGCCGGTTTCATCCCGACGAATCCCTCTTGTAGTTTACTTCTGTACCTCTCAACCACCGTTGGATTTCTTAACTGCGTGACATTAAATTTAATCAGGCTAGTCGCCTTCATTTTTCGGCTATTAGATATTCTAGCAGCCTTGGGGTTGTTCCAACGGGTACACCAGGACTTTGTGGGACGATGATGTCATGCCTGCAGCGAAGCTGGGGGATGCCACTTTGAACAACTGTTGTGAATGTAGCAGTTTGTGAAACTTGTGCAGGTAATAAAAGTATTACATTTTCATACACCGATTTTCGCTTATAACTTTCGACTAGTCGTTTCCGGACCAGGGTTCCTTATCTCAAATTGATACATGTGCCCTTCTCCATCACCCCTGAAAGTTTGTATCATCAGCCCGGAAACACCCTGTATAACCACTGTTTCGGGCTTCCCCCCCTCAAAAAAATCCTGGGTACGGGCCTGACACAGAGAGTTATAGGAGGAGCGGAACATTGTGGAAACCTTAACCCGAAAGGACATAAAGCTCGTCAGGAACAACATCAATTATGCTCGGTTGAAAGTACAACCTAAATTACCCAAAACTTGGGATGAAGTTCAGTTGACGCTCAATGAAATAGAAGTGAAGACCATTCGTGGTGAGAACTTTTTGTTAAAAAACGACAAAGAAAAGGTGATCGTGATTTTTTCTTGCGACTCAAATCTTGAGTATTTGTGCGAGAATCAAGTAATTCTAATGGACGGGATATATAAATAAAAAAATACTACATAAATAAAAAATAAATTACCACAGCTTAGAAATAATAATATTGATCGTTTGAGTTTTGTGACATGCGTATCTTACAAGGTATCTTGTTAACTAGAAGTGAGTGGTTTAATCATAGTAATTGTTTTAATGTCTATATTAAAATGTAATTGTTGAGTATATGTGACTCGTATGGATGTCTATATTAAAATGTAATTTGGTATATGGTTACTGACAATTTTGTCCAAATCTGAAATAAAATTGTTATTCTTATTCTGTTTTATTAATTGTTACATGCTTTGAATTTGTTCCATTTCTGTATGTATTTCCAGCAAACTTCCGCTTGGTGCGCAGTTCGTGCTCGGTTGTAGGGGACAATCTTCGGTCCGGTGCGCAATTCGGGTTCGGTGAGACACCTGCACCATGCGAGCCCTAAAACATCTACTAGACATCCCTGGAAGAATAAGAGGACAAATTTAGAGACCCTGCAGCATCTTCTAATCCATACTGAAATAAAAATTTGGAGGACGGACCAAAGTGGTCTTAAATGATGTAATAATAT
Source organism: Lepisma saccharinum (assembly GCF_977018435.1). Classification (NCBI taxonomy): domain Eukaryota; kingdom Metazoa; phylum Arthropoda; class Insecta; order Zygentoma; family Lepismatidae; genus Lepisma; species Lepisma saccharinum. Next base: position 184,095,669 of record NC_139229.1, read on the forward strand.
GGCCTATAATATCTGCTACCCTTGAGAAATTTGAGAGAGGATCCAAATAGTGACTCCCTCTCCAGTAAGTCCGCGTCAGTGACTCTTTTATTGGGTAAGTTATAACACATATGTAATATTCATCACTTATATCCAAAAATGGAATCATAAATTTCTTCGTCGCGATTAGCCGAAAGTGGAAGAAAAGCGACGATATATATTCAAAATCAAATCAAAATAAATTTCTCATTTATGATTTCCATTCTGCTTTCTGCACTTGTCAATTGATTGATTGATTTGTTGTTTTAAGTCCACTTTATGCACAGTAAAGCTAATCGGGACTGGACCTACAGTACATTTGTCAATTCGAACGATGTATACTATTAGTAATATTGCTCATAATGAAATTAAATAGTGTATATTGCGTTTATGTTTGATGTTTCATGATGGTCCAAACTAGTTGAAAATGAATTCATTTGTTAAAATCGTACGAGTTTTCCATAATTAAAGCACATCATACATGATACATCTGACAAACACTGGAGTGTAATTTACATATACAGGGTGAACAGAAACTATAGGGACAAACTTCAGGAGGTGATTCCTGACAGGAAAAGGAACAAAAAAGTTGATATTAAGATATGTCCGGAAACGCATATTTGCCAAGTTAGATGGCACTGAACAACGACATCATCCTCTCATAACAACACTCACAGTGTGTTTTTTTGTGTTGTAGATTGTATGATTAGAGCTATGTCGAAGCACCATGATCCGGTATTCATACCAGGAAGAAGCCGAGATGGTTTTCGTATACGGTCAAGTAGATGGAAACGGTCCAGAGGCCGCACGGATTTATCGAGCCACGTGCCCGGACAGACAGCACAACTGGGGTCTTTCATACAGGCGAACATGGAGGGCAGCTGCGACATGTGCGTACACCAGATCTGGAGGAATATGTGCTACACGATATTGAGAACAACCCCAGTACAAGCTCCAGGCAAGTGGCTCGCCAGCATGGTGTAAGCCAAGCGACGGTGTTGTGTATCCTACATGAAAATCGCTACTATCCTTATAACCTGCAACGTGTTCAGGGATTATCACCAGCGGATTTTCCTCCAAAGGAACGGTTTTGTCGCTGGTTTTTGCAATATGCTACCACCATATTGGGTTTTCTGTTGTCCTCTTCACCGATGAAGCGACCTTTGATAGAGATGGCATCGTCAACCTACACAATCGTCATCTGTGGGCTACAGCCAATCCTCGAGGAATGGTTGAATCGTCTCATCAGCAACGGTGATGATTGGGCAGGGAATATTGGCGACCACCTACTTGGACCATTTGTTCTTCCACAACGCCTTAATGGACAGACGTATCTGGAATTCCTGCAGAACACTCTGCCTCTTTTGCTTCAGAATATGCCTTTGGCAATACGACAGGTAATGTGGCAGATGCATGATGGAGCGCCAGCCCACTTTCACATTATTCTTCGTCAACACCTCAACAACATCTTCCCCAGAAGATGGATCGGACGAGGAGGCCTTGTGGCATGGCCCGCTCGATCACCGGACTTAAACCCCCTTGTTTTTTTTGTCCTTGTGGGGGCATGTGAAAAGTGTTGTGTATGCTGAGCCAGTTCCTAATGTGCAGGCTCTTGAAGAGCGTGTACGTGTAGCCTGTGACTCTATACGGGTCAGGCTGGAACATTCGAATGAGTGAGGAAATCCATGATGCGATGTGTGTACGCTTGCATTGCATCCCATGGAGGCTACTTTGAACACCTGTTGTAATATGGACGAAAGTCATGCCATGTAATGTGTACCGGTACTAATTGCTTTATTGCAGGCTCACCGTCCATTTCCGGACATATGTTGATATGAACTTTTTTGTTCCTTTACCAGTCAGGAATCACCTCCTGAAGTTTGTCCCTATAGTTTCTGTTCACCCTGTGTAGGCATAAAACATAAAGTTCCTCTGTAAGTGTGTTGATCATCTGCAATAATGGATCTTTTTTAAACACTAGTTAAATTGTATCTAGTGTTGCCCACGAGACGAGACTTTGGCCTGTCTCGTCTCGTGGAAATGCTGTCTCGTCTCGAAAATATTAGTTTGTCTCGGGACACATGATCAATCTCGTCTCGTCTCGAATTTTTAAAAGCCTGTCCCGTCTCGTCCCGTGGGCAACACTAATTGTATCTGAGCTATAGCTATGGGACTGCCAAGGTGGCAGTTGCCTCGGTGCAAAAAGGACACTGAACAAACAAAGATGCATCTGAGTAAGCATCAGATGCGAACACAACCTTCAAAACACCGCACATATGCAACGTTGCAACGTACACGCTGCCCCAATTTCATCAATCTATGTCGTAATTTGCGTGTGGCATGAAACACAGATAGTCAACCAAGAATTAATAACATAATGCTTGATGCAATAGCTCTCCTGAGTGGAAAAAAAATCTACACATGAAGAAATTTCCATTTAATGTCTAGTGATGCAATAGCAATAGCCTCTCAATGACAACATTTCTTACCAAAGTAATAAACCTGTGGCATCCTTACAACGTTTACTGTTTTGTTGTTTGTTTCCCAAGGACGCATTAGGCCATATGAAATAAAAATATTTGCATTTGTGCCTCATTAAGATTTTGTCTTGCTGTTCCAGTGGTTAGCATTGCGAAGGAATGTGTTCCGGTTTTGAAGCCGATAAAGGCACGATATATGTATAATTTGTATGTTATTTTCGTCACGATTAAACTAGATAGGTTAAAAGGCGACATAAAACAAACCAATTAAACAAAGTAGGTGAAATATAATAGCTGACAACGAACAGTAGAAAGAAGTTGTGGTCGTGTGCATTGTTTAAGGCTGCAATATCTCTTGTCATATTATTAATTCGCATTGACAGCAAGAGGGACCAGTCGACATAAATTTATTTCCAGTAACCCAGTGGTTAGTATGTATAATGTTTCTATTTGTTACAGATCTCAATATATAGATATAACTTGGCGGGGACAAGGAAGGAGAAGGCAGTTGTCCTCCAACATTTCCAGGTTTTAGACTTTACAAATCAAAGATAGTTTTGTGAAACTCCTGGGACCTGAGGAACAAAGTTATGAGTAATTTTCATGATTTCATAAATGTAAAAGTCATTTAACAAAAATAGTCCTGGGTTCTATTTTTATGCAGGGTGCGAAATCCTGGGGGGATGGGGGATTTCCCCCCCAACAATATTGGCCTCAAAAATCCCCCCACCAAAAACTTCCGGGGGGGAGAGTTTTTATTATAACAAACAAAAGATAAGCAATTACTTTTATTTCAATTACTTTACTAAGAATTATATCGAAAACACACACAAATTAGTGTAGTTTTGAGTATTGGATGCATTATCTCTCAAGAGATCATTAACAAATCTACATTAATACGCACAATAAAAGTAAAACAAGAATACAAGAAAACAATAACTATAAAATCTAATTGATTTATCATAAAGCACAAACAAAAACATACACATAATAAAACCACTTTAACTACAAGTATTTTATAATTTATTAACATCTTTAACCAGTTAGTAAAGTAATTAATTAGCTTCTTTACGATATCTGATATGTATAAAGTAACAAATTGATTTCCATGTAATTAATAATAATAGTAATAATAATGATAATAATATACTTTTAATTGAGTAATTTATTTTTACTTTTAATAACATTACAAATATGTATCTTATAATTTACACATGTTTGTGAGGGAGGGGATTTGTAGATGAAGAACTTTCTCCCCCCAACCAATTTTCGGTGATTTCGCACCCTGTTTTTATGGGTTAGAAAACTTTTTTTATTCTAACCCCCCCTTCCCCCAAAGTTGAGTCACAAGTTGGATTCTCTCCCCACCCCATCCGAAAGTTAGATCTCAAGTTACACCTATGAATCTCGAGATATCGGAGGTAGGAAAGGAAAGATGAGTAGAATTTCTTTACTTTCATCTTTACCAATCGTTACTCTGAAACAAAGCCGGCGAAAACTCCCGGTCAATATTTTGAGAAGCAATAATAATAATAACAAAACTGCAATATACTAAAACAATTCTCCATCTCGTATGCAACTCGTTGGTTAACAATAAAAATTAGCGTATGAAATTTTAAAATTGGCATGCAATTTAGGCATTAAAGAGGAGTACGTCACGGACACTTCTGGGTTGTAACGCTCTAATTGGAGGTCAATGGAATCGTTACAACCCAAAACTGTCCGTGACTGTACAATCGGCCGTTGATCTTACATTAATTGACAATTTTTATATATTTTTGGATTATTGGGCGAGAATGGCTTAATTTTAAATGCCAAACGTCAAAAGGACAGGAACGGCGACAGAACAGGGTGGAAGGAGAACGCCACCAATTCGCCCTACAATCCAATATTTTTTTGTAAGTATGTGTATACGAAACAGGATTGCTCCCCCAAATATTCTGGCCATCCTTCTATCTCTCCACTATATATATATATTCATATATTCATTTTGCTACCGTTACAGCGCCTTGGATACGTAGTGTGGAAAACGGCACTGTTCTGGGCTCTCTGGCGGGTTCCACTCAGATATGATACCGCTAGAGGCGCTGGTGTCGGATTCGCTGCGTGGTATTCGTCTGCTTATAATGAAAGTAAATGGAGTTTTCGCTGCAACGTCCGACTTTTACATGAAGCATTTCTATGAATGTGATATTTGCTATGCTATTTGGTACAGTGGTTGCGAATATATTAACCAACATTCTAGACAGTCGATCACGTCCTGTTATCTTTACTTTCATTAATAATACGGGAGAAAATATACGCGTGGAATGCTCTTGGTAACTACATTTTTGTGTATGAATAGGTTCATTATTATTATTATTATTATTATTATTATTATCATCATCATCATTTCTTTTAAAGATATATACACACTGAAGCATTTGTATTTTTTATGTTTACTGTATCTTTTCTTTCGCTTGAAACTAATCGCGGCGATGATGATGATAATGATGATTGCATGAAACGACAAGGGGAAACCCACAAAACTTCCTTAGTGCCATCGACATGAGTGTAAGGAAACTTTCAGACCAATGGGTCACGGGACGTTCACACTGATGTGACTAGTGACACAAACACTTCCAGACTGTAAAATACCATAGCATTCGCTGCCCATGAGGGTCCAAACAGCAAACGACACGTTCAGCACATGTTCATATGTCGTATTAGCGTGCTACTTGTTACTTCGGTCGGAAAGCTCCTTGAAGAAAGGGTACTCAGACCAAAGCGACGCGCTACAGGGGGAGTTCCAAACTAAGTGACAAGCGACATGGTGCCTTGAGTCTATTATAGCCTGACAAGTTAAGTCCCGATATGCGCATATCGCTGCTACGTACTGGTCTGGACTTGAGAATACGAGTGGTGCCAACTCAGCAAAATTAAGCTAAAAGAAATATGACAAACTATTTTTACTGTGTAGATTGTCGGCAGGGACTGCGAACCGAATTTGAACTCGAACTGAAACATGCTCCAGTTCGACTTATAGTTCGCACTCGAACCTGAACTGAAATGTTTCGCTACATTCTCGTGCACCATAACCCTCCGTGTACTTTCAGTTTCAGTTCAGTGCCGGAATGAAACTTCATTGTGAACACTTTTGGTTCGCACTCGAACCTGAACTGAAATGTTTCGCTACATTCTCGTGCACCATAACCCTCCGTGTACTTTCAGTTTCAGTTCAGTTCCGGAATGAAACTTCATTGGGAACACTTTTGGTTCGCACCCGAACCTGAACTGAAATGTTTCGCTACATTCTGGTGCACCATAACCCTCCGTGTACTTTCAGTTTCAGTTCAGTTCCGGAATGAAACTTCATTGTGAACACTTTTGGTTCGCACCCGAACCTGAACTGAAATGTATCGCTACATTCTGGTGCACCATAACCCTCCGTGTACTTTCAGTTTCAGTTCAGTTCCGGAATGAAACTTCATTATGAACACTTTTGGTTCGCACCCGAACCTGAACTGAAGTGTTTCACTACATTCTGGTGCACCATAACCGTCCGTGTACTTTCAGTTTCAGTTCAGTTCCGGAATGAAACCTCGTTGTGAACATTTCCGGTGCGCACCCCACCCGAACCTGAACTGAAATGTTTCGCTACATTCTGGTGCACCATAACCCTCCGTGTACTTTCAGTTTAAGTTTTGTTTCGGAATAAAACTTCGTAGTGAACAATTTGGTATTTTGGGGGCTGCCAGGTTCGAATATTTGGAAATAGATAAGATCCGAAATGCCATTAAGGCAGTGTTTCTCAATTTTTTTGCCTGAGAGTCCCCCTTGACATAATTGAATATTTCTGTGTACCCCCTGAATTCTCAATATTTTATATACCTAAAAATTGTATGAAATAAGTGTGAAAAATGACACCAAACACGAACTCATTGCTTCCAATACGCTACATAATAATATGGATACTTCTGAGTGGCAATATGTTTGTAATTCGTATATCTTGGTCGTGTTTGGTGTCATTTTTCATATTTTATAGCCCAGATTTCAATTATAACAAAATAAATGTAATATTGTTACAACATAAAAAAATAAGATTGTTGATTCAAATAATCAGTAGGTGACTCACTAGTCACTACGTCCGTCCCGTCCAGTTTCTATTGCGTCACCACCTGTAGGAAGGGAACAGGAAGTATGTATTTTCCAACAGTGCCTTACATCGCATTGCATTCCCGTTCCCAACCAATCACGGGGCCCCCTACCCGACTGCCATGCCATCAAACTGTTTAAATCCAGGTACTATAAATAACCCTGTTCATAAAAGATATTAATCAAATCCACATTGGAATCGTGTTTTTCACCACAGCTCCAGCGCAATTCAAGAAACAATTCTCATATTGGCATTGTCCAAGAGTGGTGGTCATTGGTTCTGCGGTCACGAAAGAAGTTTGATCGACACACTGTCGGCTTAAACCACAATACATTTTCTTTCAATGGGTAACTGGGGAAGGCAAGTGCAAGGCGCATTTTTCCCACTTTTCATTGTGGTTACTTTTGGGAGGGCGCATTTTTCCCACATTTATTGCAAGAGCGCACTTTTCCCGGGCGCATTTTTCCCGACACCGGTGGTTTTGGCTGCACAAACCACCCAGGTAGGCGTGGAGCGGTTGTTCTCAAGTGTGAAGTTTGTAATGTCAGATTTGAGGTACAACTTTTCCTCTCCAACACTTGATGATCTCATGGTCTTGCGGACGAATGCTTTATTCCAAAAGCGTTCTGATCAGCACTTGCCAGCCTTAAACCAAGATGAAAATTCTTTCAGTTCCTCTATTAGCTCCAGTAGTGTTTACGAGTTCGTCGAGGAGGAAGGTGAATAGTCATTGTCTTTCATGCTCACATGTTTGCTGTCGTTTTTCATAATTCTCGTTTGGAAAGACATTTAAAAGATTAACATTGTAAGATTTATGTATGACCTAATTTCCTTTTTTATTCAAAATTTAAATAATAGCTGTTAAAGTGCAAATACTATGTTACATACGAGGAGGAGGAACTCGTACTACAAAATTATGACATGTATCATTTACAATCAACCAAAGTTTGTGAAGCATATTTTTAAGTGCTTTTTCTTTAATCCATGGTTATTTGTAGGTGTGAAAATATCCATCGAGGATAGATGCTTATTGCTTTTTTCATAAATTAACAGTTCATACACTATTTTATTTTAATTTTCTATTTTCAGGAATTCAGAAAAACCAAAAAAAAAAAATGTAATTACATACAAAAGAGTAAATGCCATTTTCCATGAATTGGAAAATTTGCTGCCATAGGAAAATCTAATGTGTATTAATTTTATTGATGTAGTTTTGCGCGAAAATGGACACACTTATGAAGCTAGCCACAGCTCACATAGAATTGTATCTGTTTTATTAACTACAATTTGGTTGCTGTACTATGATGATATACCCTACTTTCATAAATGTATTTGTTTAACTACTATTTGGTTACTGTACTGTGATGTCATACGCTACTTTCAGAAATGTATGTTTGATTAACTACAATTTGGTTACTGTAATGAAGATACGTAATTTTTTTCACAGTTAATTTTCATCCCATTGTTTGATGCCATTTTGAACTGAATCAACTTAGGTAAAATTAACGCGGCGGATTCATATAAACTTTTCGTTTTCATTTCACAGATAATTACAAAAAAGTACAATTGTCAGTACAGTGTGAGATACAGTTCTTAAATGTAAAAAATGTAAAAGTTACTAAGTACTTTTCTCGATCTCAAACATAGCAAAACGCGCCCCGATCCTTAACATTTGGGTCTGGAAACGGTTTAAGTTCGAGAACTGAAACGTAACTGAAAACTTTCATTCCGGGCCAAACTGGAAGTGAAAGTTCAGACCATCCAATTACAGTTCGGGTAGATATACTCCGGTTTCGTTCCAATTTTAGTTCGAGAACTAAAAATGAACAGAAGGGTTTAATTCCGGGCGGAACTAGAAGTACAACCTCAGATCATTCTAGTTACGGTTCGGATAGATATGCTCCGGTTTCATTCCAGTTTCAGTTCGAGAACTGAAAGTGAACCGAAAGGTTTCATTCCGGGCCGAACTGAAACTAAAACCCCAGATCATTCCAGTTCTGGTTCGGACATATATATTCCGGTTTCATTCCAGTTTCAGTTCGAGAACTGAAAGTGAACCGAAAGGTTTCATTCCAGGCCGAACTGAAACTAAAACCCCAGATCATTCCAGTTCTGGTTCGGACATATATACTCCGGTTTCATTCCAGTTTCAGTTTGAGAACTGAAAGTGAACCGAAAGGTTTTATCCCGGGCCGAACTGAAACTATAACCTCAGATCATTCCAGTTACGGTTCGGACATATATATTCCGGTTCCATTCCAGTTTCAGTTCGAGAACTGAAAATGAACCGAATGGTTTCATTCCGTGCCGAACTGGACGTAAAACATCAGATCATTCCAGTTCTGGTTCGGACATATATACTCCGGTTTCATTCCAGTTACAGTTCGAGAACTGAAAGTGAACCGCAATGTTTCATTCCGAGCCGAACTGAAACTGAAACTGAAAGTAGGTTTCAACTGCAGTCCCTGATTGTCGGTGCCGGCTCATATCAGTTTATCAGTGGTTCATTTGATTTAATCCGGTCTTTAAAAATGCGCGGATCGTAAACTGTAGTATTACGCACGCGCGTTAACGTTTATAACGAAGAGAAACTATTGGACGAATGACTTCATTTTCTGAATGCGACATCGAGCAGTGGCCTGGTTTTTTTTACAGCCGAGTGGGGTGGGGGTTATTTTGTTTATCGTGCAACAATCACTACGACAAGGCAATCTGATAACGCGCTTGCCTGTGTTCTTTTTTAAAGCACTGAAATGTTCTTGCTCTTTACTCTTGGCTGCATATTTTTGAAATGCAAAAATCAAATCATGCCGGGTCCAACGAAATCCACAGTGGCGTAGCGTTATAGTACGCCCGTACGTCCGGCGTTCCCAGATTTAAAATTTCAAAAATGCTTAAATGCTGTGATTATAAAGTAAAACGTGACTAATTTCATATATGTTTGACCTTCATGGCATTATAATGGCTATTTTTCGCGATCCGCTTGCAACGCTCCACTCTCAACACTCGTTCTAGCATCTCTTTTCAATACCTTTTCCGGCCGGACGCCGAGCAGGTTCGGCGTACAGGACTCTAAGCCGCTCGTCAAGTCAACCTTGCAGCAGGTTTTCGCATATGTAGATCCAAACGTGCGCGCAAGAACATAGTTCCACTGAGACGGGTTCTATTCCGACACAACTGCATACTTACAAGAAAACAGTTATTTAATTTGTAATATACAGACAAAATAGTACATCCATTAGCAGGTATGGACTTAATTGGTTGCAATCACTGTGCAGACGAACTTAGAACCGTAGATTCGCCAACTGCAATGTGTATTGCGTTCAAGAGACACTGAAACTTTAGAGCGAGTCTAGCGAGACTGAATGCTTTGCAGAACGCGTGGAATCGGCGATACCAGTGTTGCACATCCCACTATTTTAACCCTATGTTTATTGTAGAGCGGCGAGAATGGCTGAATCTACTGTTCAGCGCGCGGTTTTACCCGAATGTTATTTTGGACTTCGTCCGAAGGGAAAGCTCTTCAAAAACAAGCAAGTTGTTTTGAATGCATAATCCTCCTTGCGGCAACAAGATCAAAGTAAAACAGGGCGTGAGTTGATTTGCCGTCAATGTGCGCACGAATTGTATCACGGGTGTTGAATGATTTGCTGTTTGAGTTTGGCAAGAGGAAACGATTGTTTGTTTTTTGACGACAAAAGAATCTCCGCGGTATTAAAAGATTTCGCAGTGAGAAGAAACATGTTTATTATTTGGACGAGAAGTCCTTCAACTCGGTGGGTGGGGGAAGGGGGAATAAAACATGGAAGGATACCACCATGCAGGGCTGAAGAAACCAACGATGAGGGGAAGGGGGAGGCTTATTGTTTCACCCACTGGCGGCAATGAAAGCTTTGTTGAAGGCGCATATTTACTGTTCCGCGCAAAGAAAGGGAAGGGTGATTATCCGCAAGAAATGGACAGACCAAGATTTGAATCCTGGTTTAGTGAAGTGATTCATAAATTGAAACCAGAGTAATAGCGACAGACAATGCACCTGATTGTATATATCACCAATAACAAATCATGCTTTTGTGGTGGTATAACTTAAATTGCGTGTGTCTTACAGGAACGGATGTATTGCGGACGAAGCAACCACGTTTTTCATAAATGTATCTCTTTCTAAACCAAAAACAATAATTTGTCATTAAATTCAAGAGGGTCCTATCGTTGTTTACTTTTATCTTTGTTTATTTTTATTTTTGCGTGCTCGAAATATACGCACATGCTCTCATGTTTAGAAGTTATTTCGCTCTTATATTAATGACACATTTATTAAATAATCTATGCGCAGAAAGTACTTTTAAAATTTTATGTTTCAGGAGACAAAGAGAAGCAAAAATACATTCCACTTGACATGCATGCGGGTTTTGATGTGTTGTGCGGTTGGCAATACTGTGGATTTTCACAGTGTCTGCGATGTAAGCAGCTCGGCGGTTGAGGCAAGACTGGCACGGAAGATTCTGAGCTCAGTTCTCGCGCGGATTGATACATAAAACCTGCTGCAAACTTAGCCTGACGCGCGGCTTATATTCCTTGCTGCCTTTCTGGAGGGAAAGCTTCGATTTCTACAGCACGTGCGTAAATGGTCTCTCTTACGCCAGCGTACGAGAGGTCTATTGTGATTGGTTCATGTGACCCTTCCTGCCTTCTGAAGCAGACGACAGCGGCAGAATTTCTACCCGGTTCTTCGCTCTTCGCGCTCGTGCAACTCGTGCTGTGATGCTACAATACGCAATATTGACTGACGTAACTTTACCAATCTCAAATATACTGCTTCTTATTGGCCATTTATCGCACGAACAGCGATGTGTATTAGAAACTAAAAGATCAACACAGTTTTTGTCAAATAAGTTGGTGAAGTCCTCGTGGTAGAAATTCAGCCTGTGGCTGCTCTTCCACTTAACCCGCAAAACTATTATTTTTTTATTGTATTTTTTCGTTATTATCTAACTACTTAATATTGTGTGAATGGAAATGTTTAGCATTCATTTGAAAACTCTTAACATCGAATGGTCTCTGGAGAAAATTATTTTAAAATGTTTATCAGCATTCTCAAGATGTAATAAACAGTGGTCTGAATTACTAATCGGAACTGTTACGTCAGTAGAGTGTACGATATTTGGATCATCCACTCTGCTTTTTACAGTGCGCCGAGACGACAGAGGTCCCTGGTTCGAATCCCGGCATGAGCACGGGTGTTCTTTGTCAGTGTCCCTTCATCAATATCATCACTCATATTCACATTCGCAATTAACCAAAAGTGGTAGAAAAGCGAAATAAAATAAACCAAATCAATCAGTAGTTGGATCGCCCACAACAATGACGTCTACTGTTGTGCAGAGGCGCTTGTGATTCAGGTAGGTTTTTAATGACTTGCGTCATGCAGAAAGATATAAAAAAAGGTATAGAACACCAGAGTTCAAAACATCTGTGGCATAATGAGGCATCTAATTTTCTAGCTAAAACATGCAATGATGATGTTTTATTGAAAACCCAGCTTACTTCAGGCAAATAATACCTGTGGCGACTAATACCATAAATAAATTATTAAGCAAGAAAGGGCCGACTCTTACTTCGGACTTGGCGTTCCCACCCGAAATGTCCATGCTACGTCACTGGAAATCCACAATCTGCTCTGAAAAGCCCCTTAGAGGACAGGCCAGAGAAATTGTTTACAATGTTGCAACATATTTGCGAAATCAGAAGGAGTTACATAAACTTAAGTATAATGTTGTCGAGTCCACAAGCGCCGCCACGGGAGTATCTAAATGGATGGTTTCTCAAGTTTTAAAAGAATTGGATTGGATTGATTTGTTGTTTTAAGTCCACTTTATGCACAGTAAGGCTAATCGGTACTGGACCTACATTTGAAAGTGGGATCCGAACCACTATGTGCCTCCACCGAGAATCGAACCCGGGATCCATTGATTACAAGGTGACTACGTTACCACTGCGCCATCCGGGAGTTCAAGTTTTAAAAGAAGGAAAAGAGTCGTTGGCGAAAGGTGAGCTGAAGTTCTGTACTCCGACAAATAGAAAACAGCCCAGGAAAAAGCGAATACAAATTTCGTTGAAAATCCTCAGACCATTCCGCTCCCTCCAGGTTGCAACACTGCGAACCAACGTCGCTGCGGAGAATTGAGTGGGGGAAATGTGGTGTGAGCTGCGCAACAGCTATTTGCAGCGTCTTGTTTTTAAACTTGTCAGGTTATAGCAAGCGTTTGTTGCTAATTGTGCGAACAACAGATCTAGGCGACACGAAAAACAACACGTTACAACAACAGATCTAGACGACACGATAAACCGCACGTTACAACAACAGATCTAGGCGACACGATAAGCCGCACGTGTCGCTTAAACTGGGCCATTTCCTCAATAGCTTGCAACGTGTTGCCGTGGTTTGTTGTTTGCGCATGCGTGATGCAATGAGTGTCTTGCTTTAGGGAGATTGCGCACCAAAGCGACAAGCGGCACGCGACACTTATAGCTTGAGGATTTCACCAACCGAACGCCGGCCTGTACTGCCCGTCATGCCGTTACGATGTGAAATGTTGCTCTTGATTGACTCGTTTCCAAGCGACATGTGTCGCGTGTCACTTCGGTACGAAAGTTGCCTTGGACAGAAGGACCGTGTCGCTTTGGTGTGTCGCGTGTCGCTTTGGTCTAAAATCTCCTTGAGGAGACGGTGCAGTCAGAGCCTATGTCCCTACGGTTTGAAAGCCTGCATTGATTACCGACTACTCGCTTCCAAGCGACACGGTTGTGGTTGTCGGCTCGGTATGAAATATCTCTCAGGATACTATTTATATTCTAATAACATAGAAAAATAAACTCTAGTACACAATCCATCACATGACGTCCGGAATCACATTGCGATGTTTCTTCTTGTGTTACGCATGCTATTTATTTATTAATTTTATTTTACTTTTCTTTCCAAATTAATGCCATTTCGTGACTGCAAATCACTCCACAAATATAACTGTTTCCATCAATTCACGTACCGCCTTTCAAGGCAAACAAGTCTACACAATATATTCCAAAAACTAACTAAGCCGTATTACTTTCATAAGATAGCACTTCCATCTATGTTGTCATCCGTCTCGGGAACCAGTTTCTTGGGTCCACACTATAAAAAAAACAACTGAAATCTCGGAAAATATGCGAACTACTGGCTTCCCCGTAACTTTAACTAGCGACACTAGCGCCACTGCTCCCGCGCCAGGGTTTCAGGTGAGTTGGTGGATCTATACGTGTTCAAGGCGCTGTGCCGCCGTCATTGCAAAAGGGACGACCCCCATTTATTATAGTTAGGCCTAACTGGCGACCTGTTAAAATTTTAAGTATCAGGTGAGGGGCACAACCAGCTGCTAACAGTCACTAAATCTAATTGCTAAGATTTCTAAACCTGCGCTCCTAACCTACAGTTCCGCTTAGTTCTAACAATGTGCATGTGGCTAGGTTAGGTTATAGGGGGGTGGGGGCTGTGTTTATAGCTATTAGCAACTGGATGTGCCTCGCACCAGACCCAAGTTTTAATCCGCCGTTACTCGAGGACGAAACAAAATGTTACACTTTCGTCCACCGTTGCTCTGCAAGGAAACATAATAAACGCAGCAAAACTGCATTTTTACGACATTTTTAATGCGAATGTGAACGGGAGGAAGTTTAGTCACAGAGAAAGCAGGATATCCTCCAGAGGCAAACCACACATAAAAAGAGCATGTTAAAGATAACGAACAAATAATAAAAGAAAATAAGTATAATTGCGCAGGAACTCAGCGCTCGAAAGTGTATGTGTGGAGGGGGGGCTGCTATCCTCCCAGTCATGGGAGTGCGAAAGAGGGGCCACACCTTCTCCCTGAAAAATTAATGTGTTTTAGAATTATATAGGGTTGGGCACAGAAAAACGGGTTCGGCCCGCTTCATCTTGTCAGATATTCTCACTCACTTGGTCTGAAATCAGTCTACTTCCCTCCCTGTCTGGCCACGCCACGTCACCCCTCCATCACACCAGTATCAGCACCTGCTATTGTTTTTGAAGCCCGTTAATGCAGGAGAAAATTTAGTTTCAGACCAAGTGAGATGAGGCGGCCTTGTTTTTTGTGCAAACGTTGTATATTTCACATCTCGTTGTATGAGAACCAGAGAAACGTAACTCCAAAAAATTAGATTTTCGGTTTTATTTTAATAAACGTGGAGTCATCCAATCAACTGCCTTTTTTAAAGTCAGACATATTCCTAAAGAATACATTATTTCCTCTCTCCTGTAAATTTGATAAATTGTATTTACTTCCCTCTGTTTCTCAAACGACGACTTATAATTTCATTTCAGTCATTGTTCAGTTGCAGGATCATGGTAACTTCAAACAGAAGGAGCGTTTTTTTGAGCGAGTGACATTATCACATTCCTTCCGCATCTGCGTCAAATGTCAACAAATCCCAAGTTTTATTGCTTTGGCCGGGGATGGAATGTATGATATGCACAATGATTGAAGTGAATATTGTACATTTTAACATGTATGATATAAATATCAGTATCATCAAAAATAGTCTGGAGTGTGTGCCAGTAGCTGGCATTAGCACTTCAAGAGACGTTTTAGAAGATAAAGAAAAAAACTAGTATTTGTATGATATTTCTAAATTTTTATATTTTAAAATAACTTAATGACCCCCGACACATATAATTTACCATCATTTAATACTATTAAACTTTTGAAAAATGTACTTGTATTACAAAGCCCCCCTGATAATCCGTGACCCCCCCCCCCCCGGAGGTCAGTTCTAGCTACGGGCCTGCCTCCACCTAGCTTCAAGGTGTGAAACGCCCTCCCTTGCCCGGGAAAACAAATGCTACCACTACCTAGATAGAGGCGGCAAAATCTCCCTCGGACAAGCGAAATAGCGTTACGGTCCAGGTTAAGTTCGTGTGTAGGAACCGGTGACCGACAGTGCATAGTGATAAGCCATATCTTGCTTTTCGGGAGTGGTCCCACGCAGTCTGCCAACAACACTTCCCGCGGTTTCTCTGCCACAAACGATGTTGGGTTTTTTGCTGCTCTGACGCGGTTAGGCTTAGTTTGCATTCAGATGACGCAATCGCGCACCCATTTCTTAGCGTCTTTCCGCATCCCTTTCCAATAATAGGTACTCTCGAGGTATCTCCACATTTTCCTCCCCCCGAAGTGACCTGATTTGTCATGCGCTTCCTCCAAGATTTTCTTTCTCGCTTCAGCTGGCACATATACCCTCAGGCGCTCCGGGTTGTGGACATCTGTCTTGCACAGGATCCCGTTCGCGACGACAAAATGCTCTTTCACGCGTCGCTGGCGACGTGGATCTGCGGGTTGCTGGTCTTCCAGGATACTGAAGTGCTGTGCGAGCTCGGCATCTTCGTGTTGCATCTCCGCAAACCGCCCGCGGCTGAAGATGGTCAGGTACGGGGAATCGAACTGCATCAAATTTACGTGCACTTTTGTTAATCCTTTCCCTCCAACGTATCTTGACAGGGCGTCAGGCACAACATTCTCTCGCCCTTTCACATACTCCACCTCAAACGAGTAGCGCTGAAGGCGATTGCTCCACCTCGTTAATCTCCCACTCCAGTTTTTCGCGCGGTGCAGCCATTGGAGATTCCGGTGGTCAGTTCTCACAACAAAGTGGCCTCCGGCCAGATAAACATGAAAAGTTTCAATGGCCCACACCACGGCCAGGCACTCGAGTTCTCCGACGGTGTAATTTCTCTCTGCCCCCCGCAGGGAACGACTGGCGTACTGAATCACACGTTTCTCCCCCTCCTTTTCCTGATACAGTACTGCGCCCACGGCCGTGATTGAAGCGTCGCACTGGACATAAAAAACGTCAGAAAAATCAGCGTGGTAGAGGCGAAGCTGTTCACAGACGGCGTCCTTTAGTTTATCTAGGGCTCCTTGGTGTTGATCCGTCCACTTCCATGCCTTTCCTTGTTTCAGCAGTTCAAATAGGGGTGACGCAAGTTCGCTGAAGTTCTGTATGAAGCGCCGGTGCCACGTAAATATCCCTAGAAGGCGCTGGACTCCTTTCCTTGAGGAGGCTCGAGCTTCCTTATCGTGTCAAACTTCACTGGGTCCTGCCTTACGCCTTGCGCGTCTATGATGTGGCCCAAAAATTGCACTTCCGGTTGAAAGAAAGCCGATTTCTCGAGTTTAATTGTCATTCCCGCATCTCGTAATTTAGTGAGGATCAGGTTTAGATGTTCAAAATGTTCTTCCACGTTTCTTGAAAAGCACAAGATGTCATCAACATACCACAGACAGAAATCTTTCACTTCGTCTCCGAGCACTTCCGCCATGGCGTTCGTGAAAGCTTGCACGCCGTTAGAGATTCCGAACGGAACGACGGTAAACTCGTATAGGTTATCGCACAAGGGGACCTGCCAGAATCCAGATAACATATCGATTTTTGAGAACACGTGCTTGCCATGGAACAGTTGTAGGGTGTCCTGTAGTTTTAATGTCCTGACGCGTTCCAGCTTACATCTCGTATTTAGCGCGCGAAAATCTCCGCAAATTCTGAGGCTATTGTCAAATTTCTTCACCACGAGAAGAGGATTCAAATGTACGGAGCGTGATTTCCTAATTACGCCCCACTCCAGCATCTACTGCAGCTGCCGACGCACTTCCGGTCGATGTGTAAACGCTATCGGGTAAGGCTTACTGACAACTGGACTTTCTCCCTCGACACGGATTTCATGCGTATACTTCTGGCACTTTCCTGGCCTTTCATCAAGAACGACGGCAATCTTCCTCAAAAGTTTGGCGAAAACTTGCTTCTGACTCGCTGAGAGATTCTCACACGAAGCAACGGCGGCGTGCAATCTTTCCTGTACTCCTTTGTCGCGGTCGACCTCCGAACATAAAGCGACGACGGGCTGGAACTCGCCCTCTTCTCCTGCGCATGACCTCCAGAACTCGACGTTGAACTCTTCGTCGCGATTATTCAAGGTTACAAAGTGTCGACCGATGTTAAGCACAGACGCATACCGGCTCAGGAAATCCATTCCTAGCAGCAGGTCCACGGACAATGACTGGACCACCAGAACCTCAACTTCGACATGATGTTCATCCAGCGTTGCCTGCAGAATGGTGTGACCGAGAGGCCTCTCTCTCGCTTTGCCCGAGAAATCGATGAGTCTAAAGTTGTGGCCTGCGCACTCCCTTTGTCACGCGCCGCCAAGTTGCCTCCGAGCATAAGCTTGCCTCACTTGCTGTGTCTAGGAGCCCCATCACAATTTCATCGCCCACTCGCAGTTGTACATGTGGCGATTTCGAAGGCCAGCGGTCCTCGTGACTTTCCTCGGCTTCCTCGTCGGCGTGGATCTCCTCGTCCAGCCAAGCAGCACGAATTCTGATCGGCGTGGTCTTTGTTACATCCGGGTGGTTCGGCTCAAGCGAAGGTGGATCAGGTGTAGTCTGCCCCGCATCCGAGCCCTGACGCGAGACTTTTATTAGTTTCCCGGATGCTGGTATCCCGACGGTCCTGGCCTGGGCGAACCGCGTCTGGAATTCGGTCTGGTCTCTTCTCTCGCTGGGCTCCGTTGCGTCCTCGCTCCACGGCGTCCTGCATCTCCCCGATCTGACTCCGGGCTGACCGACCTGCTATCCGCGTGGCGCTGATAAAAGCCATCTCGGACTTGGCCGTTCTGAAAGAAGCTGTCGTTCCTCCTTGGCGACGCACGAGTCGGACCTCCACGCCGTCTCCTGCCTCTGAACGGGCGTCTTCGTTGCGGTGAAGGTGGATCTTGCAGCTGGCGGTTCCTTTCAGCGCCTGGAGCGTGGTGCTGTCCTCTCCATCCCTGCTGGACTAGATGAACGCGCGGGTGTTTATTCCGGTGCGACGAATCATCTTCCGGTCGGCGCCGCTTGCTAAACTTCTCACCTCTGGTTTTTTGCCTCTCCTCCTCGCACTGAAACAGGTTTTCCAGTGTGAGGGACATCGCGTCGGCGTCAAACACGCATGCTCCATTGAGATGACGACGAATCTCGTGTGGGAAATGGTACACCAGAGCGGCTATTATCTCCGCCGTGGTCATTTGGGGTTGCAGAGACTTGAACTCATTGTACCGTTTCCAAAAGTACTGGGCATACGTGAGTCCTCCGCCCCTGTCGTATCGTTCGTTTCGCACCTGCATTAGCATCCTCTCTACCTGCAGGGGACGTTGAAAATAAGTAAGAAACGCTTCTTTGAACTCCTCATATGAATTGAAGTTCCCCTCGTTCCTGTCCATCCAGTTCTTGGCCCGGTCCTGCATTAAACCTTTCAGAATCAGAAGCCTATCCTCGTCTGTCAGACCTAACTCTTGGGCGGTAGAATTAAATCCTCGAGGTACGTGGAAGGAAGAATTCTGTCAGCACCCGAAAATTTTTTGAAGTGCTTCCGGTATTCGGGCGGAAACAGAGCCCTCCTGGCGGCCGATTGTCCTAACTGTAAATCCTCGTCCCTCTGCTCGCGGCGCGGACTCAACCGTGGTGACGCAGTGTTTTCTCTTCGAAGGGGGCGGGGCGTTTCTGGAGCTCGCTGGTCGCTTTCCCCGTTCGAACAAGTGGCGACGTCGGCTGCCGGTGGTGACGTCAAACTGGGCTCCCGCGACGATTGTGAAGTGCCGCTGCTAGTCATGCTCAGTTGACGCACTTTCATCTCGAGGTCCTCAATCCGCTCGAGGTCCTCAATCCGTTCCCTTCGGCTCGAACTGAAATTTCTCTCACTTGTCGCCCCAGGGTGTCTATGCCACGGTCACATGTCGCTTCCAGCTGCACGCGTTGTCGGGCCATCTGCTGCATACCTTCCTCCTGGTCGCGCACGCTCTGAGACAGTGTTGCCATCTGGTTTTCTTGCCGGTCGATCCGCACGTTGATTCCGGCGATCTTGGCTTAGACCCGGGATTCGCATTCCTGTACCCGCGTGACGAGTTCCTGCGTAATCGCCTCACCGGAAGTACGGATGGTCTCCTGGAGGCGGTCTTCCGTCACTCGCATCTGGGTGCTGATGGCCTCTATCTTGCTTTGGGTGGCTTCCATCTTTGATTCTAGCGAGGCTTGGATTCCGCTTCGCGTAGCTTCCATCTTTGATTCTAGCGAGGCTTCGATTCCGCTTCGCGTAGCCTCCATCTTGGCTTCGAGCGAGGCTCCCATCCGCAGTAGCATCTCGATGATCTGTTGGGAGTTGGTACCACTGAGGCTAGCTGCTTCGTTGACCCGATCTGCTTCTCCCAGAGATACCTGTTGCGCGCTGGTCTCATTGGCTCGCCCCCCCCCCCCCCCGCTGTTCGGTAGACTGGTTTCTTCACGTGGACTTAACGGGACCTCGCACCGGGAACAAACCTGACTAGCTGTGCCGACGTTTTCACTTTCTGGGAACTCCTCGCTGCAGACATCGCAAATCACCCTTACGTCACTCATGTTTAAGTTCTCGATGCGGCGGTTGCGCAATTTCATGAAATCAAATATTCAACCCTCGGTCGATTCTCAATGCTCGCTGACAAGCGTAAACGTAAGCGCTCACAATATATATAAAAAAATATATATATTTAAACAATTCACAACGAAAAAAGATAAGGGCGGTCGATTCCCCCTTTGCCAGAACTCAACTTAACGCCTAATACCATATGCCAAACAAAAATTTTAAAATGCCTAACGCCTTAAGTAGCTGCCCTACTACCTTGACAAAAAAACGCCTAATATCTCAATTACCACCTCACGTCAAAAATAAAACAATAAAATCTCACAATGAAACACAGTTACATGACACCAAAATACGCCTGACGTAGCCCTTACAAAAACGACATATACCTCTGCACTGAGGGTGCTTTCGATTTAAAAACCATACCGGTCCCTGTGTTCGCGGCGCCAAAAATGGCATATGCACCTGCACTGATGATGCTTTCGATTTTAAAAAAAACCGGTCCCCTGTTCGCGGCGCCAAAAATGTGAAACGCCCTCCCTTGCCCGGGAAAACAAATGCTACCACTACCTAGATAGAGGCGGCAAAATCTCCCTCGGACAAGCGAAATAGCGTTACGGTCCAGGTTAAGTTCGTGTGTAGGAACCGGTGACCGACAGTGCATAGTGATAAGCCATATCGAATAAAAACAAAGACATATGAACTTTCAAATAACCACCTCTTTACCCGTAGCCGGGAAGCGGCTAGCTGCATACCTGAAAATCACGGGTAGCGACATGCGTACGAAATGATATAGCCCAAAATTAACATGAAAATAAAAAGTATATTCTATTCATAATCAACAAAAATCAATTTACTACAGCTCCCCCTCTTTCACTCTCACTTTCATTCACACATTCAGTTCTCACGGGGTCATCGACACAAAGAATGATACATGACATGTACAGGTTTTATGACGATAAGCCCTAATTATTGCATTCTCAATTAATTTTACCTTACTTTTTGTCTAATCAGGTCATTTGTGATTTTGCTCCAGTGCTACTCAAATCCTAGCCAGCCCTTACTTAAGTTCACCTTCTAAAAAGAAACTAGTCGGCGCGGTGACAATACATTATTTAACCAGCATAAACAAAGGCGTCTCAACGGCAATTACATTCACGTGGGCGGACGTTTTCCTTTTACAAGACCTCACGTGGTTCAAACATAACAAATAACCTCCGTTGAGTGACGCAAACATATACTCTCTAGCAGGCGGGACTTAAACACTTCGCCGCGACGAGCAATTCATGTTACCAGGCAAATACTTTTACTAAATAATCACACATGCGGCCTGACATAGCTAGCATTGACACATAAAAAATGAACAAACCTCCAGTAGATTAAACAATTAAGTGGGCGGCGCTTTACTCTAATAGTACGCACTTTAAACAAATACAAAGGAGCACAAACAACAATAAATTTAAGACCATTAAAAAAATATCACAAGGAATAAGAAAAATTGACCTGAGACGAATAAATTACAAATGACAAGCGCGACGGGAGTTTGATATAAAATTTCGAGCTGAGTGGGCGTTTTCAAAATGTTGACGAATTTCAAGGGCGTTCTCTAAATCAATCGGGCCGTCACGTGCTGACAATCACACAGATGAATACATTACCAACTCTCAGCTTCCGAGGTGCTTCCTGGCGTCGTTATGGGCGATTGAAAAACACATAGTATTCACACGGAAGGTTTCCTTGGTCGCCACGATGAAGATGCGAAAAGTGTTCATACTTCTGGTTCCTCGGTTTCTCTTCCCCTCGGGATCGGTGGTCTGGGCGTCGGGACGTCAACGTGGCGGATGGTAGGCATCATCGGCGTATCAATAGGGCGGCGTTCGACGTTCTCTCTCTCTCCATGGCGGCTGGTAGGCATCATCGGCGTATCAATAGGGCGGCGTTCGACGTTCTCTCTCTCTCCATGGCGGCGGATAGGCATCATCGGCGTAGTCTCTTCTGACATCGGGCGAATCGACGTAACGCCCTCATCTCTCTTCTTCCTCTAGCCCGCCATAGTTTCCGGTGTTCCTCGTTTCTCAAAAAATTATAAACGGCGTAAGGTAATCACAAAAACACGGTCTCGCTTCAACTTCTCCCAGCGGTTGAGGTAGGCGCACTCGTGTAGACTTACTTACTGTCTATCACACACACTGGTGTTCGTAAAACACAACAAAGTCCACTGTACACGCAGAGGTAGCACGAAGGTGCTCTTGTTACAAGAATCGCGGCAAAACTGTATATGGAGAGATAGCACGGAGCTGCTCTCGCTACAAGGATCGCGGTAAGACTGTCTGTCGAAAAACCATGTCCTTCGTTTTATTTAGATTTTGAAAAGAGACGCTAGGCGTTCGTTGAAGTGACGCTTTCCAAGGGGTCAGTCCACTTTGCTCTATTGTCTCCCAAGTGGGACGAGCCGTGCTCGAAGTTGAGTTTGTGCGGATTAAGCCTCAGTCTCGCTGTCGCCATAGCTCAATTGCAACCGGTGTCCACAAACTGATCAATTACAACCGATTTGATCTGGCGTCCGTAATTGTTGCTTGATCCCGACGAAACTCCACACATCCGTCCTTGCACACATGCCGCTGCGCTGGTATAAGTTTCACGTGAATCTGACCGCTGGAAACCGAGATATTTAAATGTTTGTCACTACGGTCGAATTTCCTAAGCTTTAGACGCATAACGTGACCTTTCAGGTGCTCACCCTTAAGACACGTGAATGTCTCGTTCCTCCCGTCGGCTTGGCAAAAATCAAATATGTATTCTTACGAATTAAAACACTCAACACTTTGAATCAACACATCTTTTTACCGCTACAGACATGAATAATAATAATAAAAATAATGACGGTAAATCTGACTGTCACAAAGGCTCCAGCAAGCAACTCCTCCCACCTAACTTTAATAATTTCTACTTCTAGTGAGGTAGGAACGGATGAAGCAGTAGTAGACTAGACTGAGGCGAAAGGCGACACGGGCACCTCAAGTCTACAAGAAATAATGCCTTGTGCATCCATGACTACCAGACCAAGGCGACATGATGCACGACATTGAGAAAACGACGCACTCTGAGCGACATGGGCAGATTGCCTTGTCTGTTTGGTACTATAGATTGCATTTATTTTTGAATGTTCTTTTCCAAGTGACACGTATAGCTTCTGTCCGAAAAATCCCTTTACCACCCTTTATTCTGGTAAAGGAGGGGCGCTGTCACCTGGTAGGTTCATTTCGGAGGATGATGGCAAGTTTGATTTTTGTTTGATCAATGCTGATTTTTGTAACTATAATTATTGTGCTTGCATAAGTTTCAAATCTTATTAATAAATGAGAACAATATTGGGTCATTCAATGTCAAATAAACAAGGACCTCAACCTCACATATTTTGATTCATTGAAATTTGGCATTCTGAAAGCGCCACTTGAGGTAGAATATATGCAACTTTGCAGATCCATATCTTTTGTATTTCTGAAATTACAGTGTTGCAAACTGTCCGATTTTGACAATTTTTTCCAACATCTTCATAACTTTAAATTGCAATATTTCAGTAACCAGGGCACCTATAGTAGTGATTCGGATGGCGTTGGAAAGGTCTTGAAGTGCTCTTTCACACGAGATACACGTAGCATGCCTATGCCAAGGGAAAAGAGACAATTGAAGGTGGTGTAAAGAAAATTTTGGTAGTCATTTTCTTAAAAACGGGTATTTTAATATTTTTCAAAAAATTACATTATTCAATAAGTATACAAAATTAAAAAATGGGATGCCAATGAGATCCAGTGTTATGTTAGATATAAGTTAGGTAATTGATGATAACAGATTTTTTTTATAGACAAATTCCTAATATTAAAAAGTAAAAGTCTAACAGAAATCAAATAGAATATTGTTTGAATAAACGTACATGAATATTATGTTTAAATTACTGGTTATTATAAAAACAGGGTGACTCAAAAGTCCGGTTCCATAGGGAACTCCGTTATTAGTGCACATAGCGAAAAATGAAAAGAGGGGAAAGGTGAGTTTCAATATATAGTGCTTGAATTTTCAACATAGCATGCACAGTTCAGAATGTACACTGGTACGGTCCTAATTGGTAACCAAAACTGGGGCAGTAACCAAAAATTGCTAATTGGTAACCAAAAGTGCAACATTCGGCCTGGAATACTGTATGCCATCGCAATGCTATACAATTCTGGGTAAATTAAGAATTGATGATGATAATTGCCTCTTTGGATGAGTTCCATACTATAATTATTTCAATTCATTTTAATATATTTGTTTGTTCTCATGAATTTTCTTCACACTTAAAATGTTTTATCCAAAATTGGGGGGCAAGGTGCCAAAACTGGTGGCAGTAACCAAACATTGGTAATTGGTAACCAAAAATGCAACATGCTTGGTCCTAAATGTTGTATGGCATTGCAATATCACACAGTAAAGGGTAACTTAAGAATTAATGACGATAATTAAAGGCAAAGAAAACAAGTAAAAATGTGAACATGTAACGAGCATTCTCCCTTCCCTCTCCAGACCACTAGAAAATCCTAAACCAGTAGCATATACACATTTAGTAAAGAAAGAGGATTTTTTCAAAAACTGTTTATCCAAACTCACATTATCAGTGTTTTATTATAAATAGTTTAATTACTACTAACATCACTACTAATGCTGCTGCTCATGGACGTCCGCAGGATTTTTTCCAGGGAGGGGCAAGCAAGACAATTTTTTTCCAGGGGGGGGGGAAAGGGGACATATTTCCCTCCAAAATAGTGATGCCCCCTCAAAGAACACTGTTTCAGTCTGAAATTATCATGTTTCTTCAACGAATTCATAATAATTAACATAAATTACTGTGATTGAAATGAAATTATGTGTGAATTATATAATTTTAAGGTACACATTCATTTTCCAGGGGGGGCGTGGCCAACCTTGCCCCCCTTCCGGACGGCCATGCTGCTGCTGGAACTACTACCACCATCACCACAGCCCACAGGGGACTTTGATGGCGCAGGTTGGGCCATCGAGATTTTTGGGGGGAATCTTTTCCCTTCAAACAATATAAAATTCAATATTTAGGGGCGGAAATATCGAACTCCTACATATTAAGCCTTAATTGACACGTGGGTTCTGAGGGGGAATTCTGAATTAAACTTTGGGGGAGGGGGGGACAGTATCCAACTCTAAATCTTAGATTATGGCGAGTACTTTAGTTCGAGGGGTTTTGATTGATTGATTTCGTGTTTTAAGTGCACTTTATGCACAGTAAGGCTAATCGGGACTGGACCTACAGTTTAAAGTGGGATCCGAACCACTATGTGCCTCCACCAGGTATCGAACCCAGGACCCCTTGATTACAATGTGACGACGCTACCACTGCACCATCGGGGAGGCCTTTTAGTTCGAGGGGGATTGAGCATTAAATTGAAGGGGGTATCCAATTCTTGTGTATTACTATTGTCTTAGACTGTTGCGGAAATTCTGGGGTGGAGACTGAGAATTAATTTTTTGGGGAGGCAATATCCACTCTTCAATATTAACAGAAAGTCTAAAATTGGCATGGACATTTTGGTGGTAGGATTGAGTATGAAATTTAAAGGGGGAGATAGAAAGCTCTTGATAAAGTGTTAAATCTTAGATTGTGAAAGGATTTCTGTAGTGGATAGAGAGTTCGAACATTACATTTTGGAGACTGTATTTAATGATAAGGCATCCACATGTTTTCAACCCCGAATGTGCCAAAGGAAATGACTAAATATCTCGGATCTTAAGAAAATATTGACAACCCATTAAATTAATATTCTTCAGAGCCTGCAAAGAAGTGGATGTAAAAATTTTCTTGCTCTCTTCGCTCACAATATTTTGTTGCTACGATGTGTGTTTGGCACTTTAATGAGATGAATATGAAGATTTTATACTAAAGCTGCATTACAAGATGACCGATATTCTCGACTGATTGATTGATTTGGTGTTTTAAATCTACTTTATGCACTCTAAGGCTAATCGGGACTGAACCTAGAGTTTAAAGTTAGATCCACGATTATGATGAACGATTTTAGGGGTGGTCTTGAGTGATGGTACCCCTGTTTAGGGAGCAGGGGCAGCTCAGTTATAATGTTCAGTAAAGCTAAGAAAAAAGTTACTTTCGGTAGACACGCTTTCGTAATTAAATATTTTGTGGGGATTATGATATGGTTTAAGGAGACGAATGATATGATCTGGGGAGATGCGCCATTGGCCTTGGGGGGAATGGGCACCCCTGACTATTAAGTAGTAGAGATCTACATAAATATATTAATGAAAGCAATAGAACAAAATTAGATTCTAGTCGATGTTTATCCACAGTGGCGGCGATTAAGGGGGGCGAGGGGGCACTTGCCCCCTCACCTTTTGACATTTTTACCTTGCATTATGCTAAAACTTATCTACAAAGGGAATTAAACTCTTCCTCCCGCACCCAGTTTTGGCACCTTGCCCCCCAGTTTTGGATGAAACATATTAAGTGTGAAGAAAATCCATGAGAACAAACAAATATATTAAAATAAATTGAAATAATCATAGTAGGGAATTCATCCAAAGAGGCAATTATCATCATCAATTCTTAATTTACCAAGAATTGTATAGCATTGCGATGGCATACAGTGTTCCAGGCCGAACGTTGCACTTTTGGTTACCAATTAGGACAGTACCAGTGTACATTCTGAATGGTGTTATGTTGAAACTTTAAGAACTTTAGATTGAAATTCACCTTTCCCCCCTTTTCATTTTTTGCTATGTGCACTAATAACGGAGTTGCCTATGGAACCGGACTTTTGAGTCACCCGGTTTTTCTAATAACCAGAAATTTAAACATCATATTCATGTACGTTAATTCGAACAATGTTGTATTTGATTTCTGTTACTTTTACTTTTTAATATTAGGAATTTGTCTATCAAAAAACCTGTTATCATCAATTACCTAATGTATATCTAACATAACACTGGATCCAATTTCTTAATTTTGTATACTTATTGACTAATAGTGTATGTATGACGTAATTTTTTGAAAAATATTAAAAGACCAGTTTTGGAGAAAATGGCTACCAAAATTTTCTTTACACCACCTTCAATGGACATTTCCACTTTGACATGAAAAACGTTTTAAATCCATTCATTTTACAGATAATGACACAAACATGAGATGTGCAAATTATCTCGGCGATATTTGTTTCGGTTCTCGAGAAACACGCCTTCAAACACAGCTGAAATTCACCTACTACGTCACGGATTTGAAAACGTCCTCTCCACAGACAGGAGGTCCTCTGACGTCATCACTTAGAAATGCGTGTAGGCGGGGCTTCTGCTCGTCCCGTCAACTTAGCATGAGCCGCGAAAGCGACAGCAAATTCACACGTTATTGAGTAAAACAGGTATCTTACAACTTCCAGTGCAAAAATCTGTGCTCCATTTCTTGGAGATGAATTATGCCCTAGCAATATTTACTATAATTCAGCCACTCGGTAGAGGGTTTTCCCATAAGGGTGACAAGCAAACCTTGTAACAGTCAATGGCTGAACACGTGAACAGCCTTGTTCATTGCGAATACATAGGTTGGTTCTGACTGGCAAGAACTTAATATTATAGGAATGCCTTTTCTGGAATTACAGTTATTTTCGTCATAATATTTTCTTCACAAATTTTAAGATAATACTTTTAGAACACACTGGTTTACACGCCAATTTCTGCAATATAAGAGGTGATACGGTATAAAAAGGTACGGTCAGTTTTTAAATTTCCTGCAGTAAATGACAGTTTTTTTCAGTTAATATATATGTATATTGCAAATTTTTGTAATTAGCCTACTTTTACGTCGCTTTTCCGTTCACTTTGTTTAACCGCAACGATGAGAACGCATGGTTAATTTATTAATATGTATCATCTCTAACATCACATTTCTTCCCACTTTTGGCTGATCGCTACAATGAAGATGAATAACTACACGCTGTATTCGAAGTCGGGGGGGTGGAGGAGTACATCCCCTCCACACACACACACACACACACGCACTACCACCAACTGCACAATCTAAGTATCACCCAACCTGCCACGATAAGAGACGAACTTTTTCTTCTGTCCCATCTCATTTCGAAAACATTCACTTGTCCCATCTCCTTTTATGAGACGAGACGGAACATGCCTCGTCTCGTGAGCAACACTAACATTAACAATAGAAGCATTCCCCTAGGTGTTCCCAAAGTCTCTAGCAAACATCCTCCCATGTAACAATTTCCAGTTCAATGAAATGTCACTCACAAGAAAACAGTCATGCCCAGGTCGAGAGTCAGACCTGGAACAAGCGACTTCCTCAGATAAATCATGAATTTTGTGTATAATAATTACAACGCCAGTTCATTCCTGGTAATTCTGAATCTGCAGTTTGGTTTGCATGTATAAGTAGGATAATATTTAGTTATCGAGGGCTGTACCGTCGAAACGAGAGGTAACGAGATGAGGCGGCTTTTTTCGCAGTACCAAATTCAAAATAATTATATCGTACCATTTCAGTATGGGATATTGTTATATACATGGGCGTATATACAGTTCACGGGGGGCGGATGGATCAACTTTTGGTATGATTAGGGTTGCTTTATTTCGTAAGTGAAAATCCAGGACACTGCTGTCCGGAAGCTTGTTGGGGAGCATGGGGGGAGGGGATGTTGGACCCGACAAAGTTGTGTGTTTGTAGTCACGAAGTATTGATACTTTTCTGTTCATCTTGTGTCACTACGTTTTTAAGAACCAAATTTCTTTAATATGATTCGAGGGGGAAAAAATAACTGATTTGATAGTCTCAAATGCAGTTTCTTATCACAGAAATTCCGAAACTATCAGGAAATTGCAGATATTGGTCTGCAGTCCCATCTGGTGTGTGGAATTTCGAAATTTCCTTCCCATCCGTATCCCGTCCTATACGTCTCTAATTTAAGAGAATGAAATAAGTCCGAAGGAATTTTTTTATGAACAAGCGGATAGAACAAGGAAACTGGTAATTTTAGTGAACCAAAAAAAGAGAGGGGTTGGACCCGTTGAATCCCCCTTAAATACGCCCATGGTTATACACATTATTTCCTTGTAATAATTATACATAAACTAAGTATAGATATGTACTGTGCAACTAATGTAATCTTCTCAGTGTATTTTCTCTTATCTGCACAAAAATGTTTGATCATAATTTGCGCAACAGAAATGGAACACAAACTGAAATTGCTTCATGGAAAAGAAAGTTAAATAGGCTTTATAAATAAAGTGAAGAATGTGAAAATTCCTATTTTGCACTACATTGGTTACGGTAAATATCGATAAACATAAGTTTAAAAAATATTTTTGAGTGTCTGGTCAGCAACCAATTTTATAAGCAATATTTTTCGCATGGCCTGAGAACACACACGCAGCTGAACCCTTTCATTTATCTTGCACGTGTGCAGCACGGATATTTCATAGAAGAATGATCAATACAAAGCATAGCTTTCCTTTCTCCTATCGCTCCTTCTTCCATTATTTAAATCGGTACAGATTTGTAAAACTGCTGCACGTGTTCGCTCACCGTGGGCTACCCATCCGGAACTGGACGCTCGAAGCAGACGACAAACGAGCTCTCCCTAAGGAGTGACGTAGTAACATGGCGGCGGCGTGTTTTCAGCGCAACGCTAGCCTCCCAACTTTGGAAGTCTCTTTTCTGCCTTAAGAGGGAGGTGGAGTTTGGCGAAGGTCGCCGTGAAAAGTGCTTAAATTTAACATGGGCTTTTTTGCATTTTGTTGAATATAACGTTTTAGGACAAAAATTTGCCGGAAAACACGCAGTAGATGTGAACTTACTTTATGAAACTTTGAGTACATGACACATTTATGCAATTTCAGTTCGATAAAAGTGCACAAATTCCATTATTTTTTTTTTCAATTTCCCATAAGGAAATACGTAAATAAGCACAGAATGGTTATAGGATTTGTGGGTAGCACCAACGAAAATGGCCATTATGATGCATACTAACGTAATGCTCAATCCTTCTATGACTAAGCTAGGGAGGGCTTTTCTTTCAAAAGTCATTTGCACAACCCAAAATGATTGTTTAAAAATGTCATGTACTATCGACGGCGAAAGATACGGCCGCTTCAGCCGAATTTCATTCATGATAGTTCGCCACTTGGCCATTAGATGTCTCTGTTCGAAAATTGCCCCAGGCTGACGGGAGGGCTAGTTCGCGCGGGTGTTTTAATTCTCTGCACAGCTGGGTTCCGTCCCCTCGTCAGAAGGTCCCGTAGCTGTCACAGCTTGATTTATTGCCTCTTTCCCAGGCAAGAAACCAAGAAAGCAGGAAGGCCATGAGTTTGTGTATGTTTGAGTGTAGAGAAGCAGAGCATATTTACCGTGAATTGCAACCAGTGACACAGTAACTTTATCTCGACCCCTACCGCGAGGGACGTATTTAGGGGGTCCAGGTGTCCCAACCTCCCCCCGAAAGACTTACAAAGTACAAAAATTAAATAATGAAAATAATGAGATTATAAAATAACTTCAATTAAGTAATGAAAATAAGGTTGTTGTTTAATCGCAAATTGTTTATTTCCGCAAGAATATTGGAAAGCAATACGATTTTGAATGACAGTACCAAAGAAGATTTATGCAAGAATTATTACTACTTATAATAATATGCAAACAAAATATTACCAGGAATTTTACTTTCGTCAACTGGATCTAACATCATTTTTTCATACTCAATAAATATTATATTCTTTATCTATTTGACATTAATTTTCTTGCCAGGCCAGTTTCTATTTATTTACAAATTTTGCCGACCTTAACTACACGTAAGCTAGATAATGAATACGTGATGTTATACTGCACTGTTGTTATACCGCCTTCTTACCTATTCATGTAATAAAAATATATTAATTAATTTAATATAATTATAATTATACTTATTTTAATTTAACATTATTAATATTATTATTTTGAGACATTACGTTAGGACACCCCTCCGAAATATATATCTAGATACGTGCCTCGTGTTCGATTTGAATAAAATGTAGAAAAGGCGGGGAGGGTGGTAGCGCTTCCTCTTTTTACATTTCGATAGTTTTACCTCACATGTAGTACTTTGTGCAGATAGGAAATACGTGTACACACACACACATAATTGATGATTCGCAAAGGAACTTCGTTAAATTCCCATGCTTGTTCCGCTCACAAATCACATCCTCCAAATTACAATAGCCTACTATTGTTGTTGCTTACATATATGTGTGTGTGTGTGTGGTTCCTAGAACTTCACTACTTCCAATCATAAACTTGATGTGACTCTTACAAAATATTTGTTTTTGGAGTGGAAAGATCATGAAAAGGTCTACTGTTTCTTTGCAAATCTTCAATTAATGTAAAATTTAGTATAAAAACATAATTTTGGCTGACTTGCTAACTTGAGATTTAAAGAAATTATTAATTTGAATTCTTCATTAACAATAACAAAAGCGACATAAAATGGAGAAGGACAAGATTCTTGGCTTGGTTGAGAATTGCATTAGAGATGTACAGGTTAGGAAAGGGGAGGGAGAATTCCCTGTCTTCTTCCTCTTCAGCGCGAACCCTGCCTCCTACATTCTACATGTCCATTCAAAATGTCTTCTTAGTTTCGGATATATTTTGCCTCCCCTATAGCGTAATGGTAAAGATGAACCTCATAATGTCAAAAGGTCCCGCGTTTGGTACCTGGGGCTCCAGCTACGGGACGCGCGCAGGTTCGAGTCTCCTGGGAGAAGCGTAACAACTTTTCTCCTGATATTTCGGCCAGTCAAACTCGCGGCCCGCGGGCCGCATGTAGGCCCCAGCATACGTTAATGCGGCCCGCCTTGGCCCCACTTAACACTTCATGCTTGAAATTATCTATACATTTGTAGTTATCCCGTTTTCTCTTTTCTCGTGATACAAGACCAGACTCATCCAAACTTCAACACATTGACCAATTTTCCCTACACAGGTATACATTCCATTATAGAGTAGGTGTTGTGTCAACTAAGCAAGGTGATTGACAGGTTACTTCTGAAATACGAAAATATCTTGCCAGCTGGGGGAGGGCAGCGTGCATACTTTCTGTCGCCTATGAGTCTGTTTCTTGATTTTCAAGGATTTACCTGGAAGAAAAGCCAGTTTCTGTAAAATTTTCAGAGAACCATATCGCTGCCCAATCTTCGTTGGAGTAAGAAAAGGACTATAGAAGAGGAATGTAGATTTTTCAAGTGAAATGCTTACTTTTGTTGTGAAGTGAATACTGAAAAGCGTAGAACTTTTGTACCCTGATAAAATAAATCCATTCAGAAGTATTTCTTTATCACGAAATAAATTTGCCATAATCTGTGGCGGAGTGGTTAGCACAACCCGTTGCGACACCAGAGGTTGCGGGTTCGAATCCTGGCCTGAGCATTGGTTTTCTTTGTATGTGTCCCTTCATCAATTTCATCATATCATTACTCATCCTCATCGTCGCCATTAGGCAAACGTGGCAGAAAAGCAAAGCTAATAAAAACATCAGAAATACAGTTGAGGAGAGGATTTATGACTTAGTCAATGAACAATTGAAAGCGAAATTTGTTCGTGTTGTTGCCTTTTCCCTCACAATATGCGAAATTACGCACGTCTGTGAGCTAGCTCGGTTAGCTCCCTTCATTCGTGGATGCGATTCTTATCTCGATATGACAGTAAAACTACTTGAATGATTCCTCCCCGTGACACAAGGGCTGATATTTTGAAGGAAGTGGAGGTCATTTTGCAAAGTTACAGTCTTCCGTTATATTAAAACTTTTTAATAAAGTTATAATTTGTCCTTCCCAACTTCTCAGGAATACTAGGAATGACAGGAATATTTGTCCACAGTAAAAATACTACGTGATGAAGTTGGAAACAGGTTTCAAGACTTCAGAGGGTGCGAAGGGCAATAATCTTGTTCTGCTCTGCTCCCTTTTCTTTTGATGATGCGTGTGCAAGTCCTGACTTCGAATGGAACTTATTTAATTGCAGTGCAACTCGTATAGGTGGGATATCCTTGATTTTTCTTATATCTCCCATAGCAGGATCCTCGAATAAGCTATTTTGCTGTAGAAATTTTATTAATTTTGGTTGCACTTGCCTTGGTGAAAAGTTGTTTTCCATAATGAAGATTAATGAAACAGCCGAATGATCAAGAATGACTGACAAAACATTTGTTGTCTGCATTGTTTCATGCTAACAAAAAACTTATTGCACACTTTTGAGAAGCTTGTTAAAAAAAACAGTGAAATCTGTGCGAAACGAAACTATAATTGCAAACAAACAGTTACAATTGTAACCAATTTATACTCGAAAGTAACATGTAAAATACTATAACCATGAAAAAATATGGGGGGAGGTCTATATAATTTACATATCGATGCTGCAATAATAATCACTGGAATCCCCCTTTCCCTTCGGCCCCCTTGGGTCGAACCACTTAGTTCTGGATTTTAAGGTGTTGGGGTTCTAGATGTGTGGCCCCGATAGTTTTGACATTATCGTTATGCGGCCCTACTCACGAATTGAGTTTGACATTGCTGGTCTATAGGACCTGTTGAGGAGATATATGTGTGTGTGTGTGTGTCATAGAACATCACTACTTCCAAACAAACTTGATGTGGCTCTTACAGAAACATCTGTTTTTGGAGTGGAACGATTACGAAAAGGTTTACACTGGCCTCCCCGATGGTGCAGTGGTAGTGTCGCCGCCTTGTAATCAAGGGGTTCAAGGTTCGATACCCGGTGGAGGCACGTAGTGGTTTCTGATTCAACTTTAAACTGTAGGTCCAGTCCCTCTTAGCCTTACTGTGCATAAAGTGGACTTAAAACACTAAATCAATCAACCAACAAAAAGGTTTACTGTTTCTTTGCAAATCTTCAATTAATGTAAAATTTAGTATAAAAACATAATTTTTGCTGACTTTCTAACTTGACAAATTATTACTTCGAATTCTTCATAACACGTATAGTGCTGACCTTGAAGATCATACTATCATTAGTTGGACTGAAATTTCATTTGGGAAGCAATCAATTAACATTGGGAAAAATCACAATAGGAGAAAGCAACTAATGTGATGCAGGAACTGGTCATATGTTTCCACAGGGGATTCCCATCACCACTGAGAGTTTGTCCCCACCCTAGGCCGATTAGCCGGCCCCGTGGTGGAGTATTTATCTCATTTCGCTACGACGCCAGTGGTTCCGGGTTCGAATCCGGTCTGGGCATATGTGTCCTTCGTGAGCGTCTCTTCATCGATTACATCATATCATCATTAGCCAAGAGTGGCAGAAAGGCGAAGTAAAATAAACAAAATCAATCAATATTGGCCGATTAAAGCTGCTGTGAACTCCAACGATGAGAACTGTGCAAAGGGACTTAATTCAGATCATAACAAAGAAAACTACTTCATCAAAGTGTATGTTCAATATTATACTATTGTTTCCTGACATCTTTGTTACTACTGTACATTTTGTTACATTGTTTTGTCCGTCTTTCTCCTTTTCAGTTTTTCCATATGTTATTACGCATGTCCACGTTTCCCCTTTTTAAATTCCAGGTAGTTTCGCTCCTGCCCATCTCTAATAGGGACTCGATTCGTTAATAGTTGAAATAATAATTGTTACTAATTCTTGCCTTATTATTATCATTATTATTATATATCGATTTTGTATAAAAGAACACCCCCTTAAAAAAAATACTTTCTTTCAACTGATATTCTCTACCTCCTTCTTTACTCTCAAATGATAATTCCAACCTCAACAAGAAAATTCAACATAATTATAGTAGCCACTGTAATCAACCAAATTTATTCAGTCAAAACTTCAGTGATGAAGGTTCCGCCTCGGGAGCCTGCCACTCTTCTCGTTCCATGCAAGAGTCAGCCAGCAAGCAGTGAAATGCGAATTGCTTTGCCAGTGGAGAAATTTTAGCCTCCGAAACCAGAATGAAAAGAAACAGGTGGGTGTCCTTTTCCTGGAAACTTCACTGCGGGAGTCACGCGGAGGGGAGGGGGTGGTGAAGGGAGGAAGGTTCTCTTCCTAGTCCTCTGATATGTCGCTAGGTGTATCTGTATCGCATCGGGCCAGGAAACTACTTTCATGCCAACCTCCAGGCCACTCTTAAACTGGACGCAGAGAAACGCGAGAACTTGCAGGGGTCATTTTTCCAGGGTGTAGTTTTTAAAATTGTTGTAAAAAAAATTGAGTGGAAATGTCCATTGTCCTTTTCCCCTGGCATAGGCATGTTACGTGTATCTCGTGTGAAAGAGCCCTTCAAGACCATTCCAACGCCATCCGAATCACTTCTATAGGTGCCCTGGTTACCGAAATATTGCAATTTAAAGTTAACAAGATGTTGGACAAAATGGTCAAAATCGGAGTTTGCAACACTGTAATTTCGGAAATACAAAAGATATGGATCTGCAAAGTTGCATATTTTGGCACTT
Organism: Lepisma saccharinum; assembly: GCF_977018435.1. Lineage (NCBI taxonomy): Eukaryota > Metazoa > Arthropoda > Insecta > Zygentoma > Lepismatidae > Lepisma > Lepisma saccharinum. The sequence goes on from NC_139229.1 coordinate 184,131,312, forward strand.
TCAGAATGCCAAATTTCAAATGAATCAAAATATGTGAGTGAGGTTGAAAAGTGCCTCTTCACAGCTGATTTCACATGGAATGCCACTTTTGTACCTACTTGCATTTATGTTGCTAAAGTATTAATATATACAGGGTGGCTCAATAAGTCACTTAACACCCCCAGTACAAGGCCACTGCGGCATGGAACGTGAAAATGGCGATGACCAATCGTTGCCTGGCGAAGGGGGAACCACATTGACGTCACCCGCATGGTCGGCAGCCATCTTGAAATCAACTTCAGAAATTTAAATAGAAAGGGGATCGTACGACATATCAAAATGGGCTAGAATTTCACCAGGAAAACAACTGTGACATTTGTTTTTACCTAACTTTAATTGTTGCAGAGTTAACAATACCACAAAGTTATGGCTCAATAAGTCACTTAACACCTCCAGTACAAGGCCACTGCGGCATGGAACGTGAAAATGGCGATGACCAATCGTTGCCTGACCAAGGGGGAACCACATAGACGTCACCCGCATGGTCGGCAGCCATCTTGATGTCCGCCATCTTGAATTCAGCTTCAGAAATTTAAATGGGAAGGGGGTCGTGTGACATATCAAAATAGGCTAGAATTTTACCAGGAAAACAACTGTGACATTTGTTTTCACCTAACGTTAATTGTTGCAGAGTTAACACAAAGTTTTAACACATGCTCAATATAACGTCCCTCTTGCGCAAAACACATGTGTAATCGTCTCTCCAATGACCTTACCACATTCTGAAGAACCTCAGGTGTTATTGCAGTACAGGAATCCACAATGCGTGTGCGCAAATGGGCCAGATCCCTGATTTTTTCAGGTGTCCCCAGATGTAAAAGTTCAATGGTGGCAGGTCAGGTGAGCGTGTAGGCCATTCCACAGTCCCTCGGCGACCAATCCAGTGGTGAGGGAATTGTTGAGCCAGGTACTGACGGACTATCATCCCATAGTGCGGTGGAGCACCATCTTGCTGGAACCATTCAGGATAGCTCCCATCCTCGGACAGTAAGGATGGTAAGATCTGCTCCCGTAGCAGAAGCAAGTAGCCCTCTGCATTTAAGTTGCCCTCAATGAAAAATGGACCAACAAGTCGGGAATCCCAATTACCACACCACACCATTAGCTTCCCGCCTCCCGTCACCTTGCTGTGATCTGTCCATTGTGGATTTTCGGGTGACCAGCACCTCAGATTTTGCTTATTCACCTCCCCCGACACATAAAAATTAGCCTCATCACTGAACAGAATCTTGCGACGTCAGGGTCACGTTGCAGTTGTGCTATAGCCCACTCACGAAACTGCAAACGCCTGTCTGGGTTGTCCTCACTAAGGTGCTGCTGCAGCTCTATCTTATACGGATGCCAGTGGTGGTCACGTACAATCCTTTGGATTGAACCCCTGCTGACACCGCTTTCCAGCGCCAGTCTCCGTGTGCTATGGGTTGGGGACTTTGCAAATGATGCCAACACCGCAACAGCAGTACCCTCATCCGTGGCTGTTTTCGGACGTCCATGTCGCGGGTTGTCGCCCACAGATCCAGTATCTTGAAACTTTGCCAGCAACTGGCTGACTGCCACATGTGACACGGGTTGTCTCGCAGGATTGTGGTTATTGAAGTCTGCGGTAATGTCACGCGTACTTCTCTCCCCTGACATCAATATGATGGCAATCCATTCCTCACGTGTTGGTGGCATTTTCGTTCAGATCAATGAAAAAGGAAATGTGCTACTCAATTCACATCATCACTCTTTTAAACTTTTTTTTATGTAAAGACAAAACACAATCGTAATTCCCATGTCAACCAATACTACAAGAAATGTACATACCGGTAAGTCAATATCCGGACATTTTCAGTGATTGGTCTAAACAATAAATACCACATAATCACAAACTAAGGATAATTTGAACAATAAACATTTAAGCAAAAAGGAAAGGATGTGTCACTCACACCATCCGGGAATCGCCCTTAAATTTAAAGTTAGGTGAAAACAAATATCACAGTTGTTTTCCTGGTGAAATTCTAGCCCATTTTGATATGTCGCACGACCCCCTTCCCATTTAAATTTCTGAAGTTGAATTCAAGATGGCTGCCGACCATGCGGGTGACGTCTGTGTGGTTCCCCCTTGGTCAGGCAATGATTGGTCATCGCCATTTTCACGTTCAATGCCGTAGTGGCCTTGTACTGGAGGTGTTAAGTGACTTATTGAGCCATAACTTTGTGGTATTGTTAACTCTGCAACAATTAAAGTTAGGTAAAAACAAATGTCACAGTTGTTTTCCTGGTGAAATTCTAGCCCATTTTGATATGTCGTACGACCCCCATTCTATTTAAATTTCTGAAGTTGAATTCAAGATGGCGGACATCAAGATGGCTGCCGACCATGCGGGTGATGTCAATGTGGTTCCCCCTTGGCCAGGCAATGATTGGTCATCGCCATTTTCACGTTCCATGCCGCAGTGGCGTTGTACTGGGGGTGTTAAGTGACTTATTGAGCCACCCTGCACATTAAAATTATTGTAACACAATTTTTTTTTTTAAAAAAAAATTGTATGTTCGTGTGACCTCACTTGCAAGAATGAGTGGTTATAGTTTTTATTGGGGAAAGTAACAGTTTCCGCTTACTCCATACAGATCTATACAAAACATGTTTCTGGATTTCTAAGAGCTCCAACTTAGCTAAATGGTTGGATCTCTGGCCTTTGGTATGAACGGCGCTGCATTAAATCCCTAACGTGAGCTCCAAAAATTTCACTGTTGACTCAGCACCGCAAAAAGAATAATAGGAGTAATGGAACTTGTTGCGCTGAGCACATATCAACCAACAAAAAAGTTGCTTGCCAGGCCTTGGACCTAAAACAACTTATGCGCCATGGGGTTCAGTTGGCTCTAGATTATTGATTGTTTGGAAATAGATGTCACGAAACTCAGTTTGGTATTTGGTGTGTAGATTGTAAGATCTCATTCTTCACTGTTATGAAATTTGCTATTTTTTAACGTCAAAAAATTGCAAAGCATGTACTACATTGATATCTCTGAACAGCCATTTCTTATTGTAAACATGATTTATTGGGTTGAGATCTGGAGAGGCTACTCAAGAACGTAGATATTCTCAAAATCACTTTGTGATAAGCCCTGCTTTATGGTTATATTGAAATTAATGTAAATTTTGGTGCAAAGTGGATGTGTCATGTCAGCTGAAAAGTCATTGTGATAATGTTGAGAGAGAGATGAGGAAGGCAGTGAACAAGTATTTCGGATCTATCCTCTCTTCCCTGTCTAATCGTTGTTTAGTAACAAATCTGATGGCTATGCTGGCTGCTGTACCATGCAAGTTACAATGGGACCAGTGTGGCATTCCAACACTGCTGCCCTTCATGTAGCGAAAACAGAAACACATGTTGTTCTTCATCTGTTTGATTTTGAAGCCTTCAAAATGTTGAACTTCATAGTGGCAAGCAATACGAATGGTACACATTTGATTTGTAGTTCTCATGAGAATTTTACCATAGGTACAGTCAACGAAGTTAGTAATAAGTTGTCTTATACAGTGTATATTGATACACTTGTATGTTGCATTCATGCACGTGCACTCCAGTACAGAAAGGCCAGCAGTGCGGTTCACAGCATTACGGTTACAATATAAATTTTTTAGCTTTTAATTTTTCATTATTTCTTAACCTATTACCTTCAAAGTTTGTCCTTTTCCGATGTGGGACCATCCCAAAGTCTGTCGAATTGTAGTCCTCTCCCTGCCTTCAAGCGTGTTGAGGGATGGCAACTGTGAAATCGGAGTTTTGGGTGGAGGAACGGAGATTATTGATCCTTAGGTTCAAGAGGGTGGAGGTTTCGCCTAAGTAGAAGTTGCCGCAGATTTGGCAGATGAGGGTGTAAATTAGGTTGGATGAGTGGCAGGTGTCCTTAGGGTGAAGGGTGAACTCACCTGCTGCTGTGGGGATCAGGAGGGGGGGGGAGGTGATAAGTATGCGGCAGGTCTTGCATCTGGGTTTGTTGCACCTGTGAGATGCTGGGAGTGGTGTGGAAGGGGTGGGTGTGTTTCGGACCAAGATGTTTTGGAGGTTGGGGGGGGGGGGCACAGAAGACTGCCCTTGGTTTATCCCGAAAGATGTCCCTGGTGTCAGGATCACTGTGCAGGATGGGGAGGAGGGAGTGGAGGGTATGTCTGATTTTTGTAATGTGGGGGTGGTATTGGGTGATCAGTGTTGGAGGGTTGGTTTTGGGTTGTTTGGTGCAGTTGTGAGAGGTGGCTCTAGTGATTTGTTTGTTGATGAGGGTGGAGCGGTTGCCATGGTTGGTTAGGGCTTGGTGCAGGCATAGGTTGTAGTTTTGGCGGGATGAGGGGAATGAGTTGAGCCATAACACCACCTTCAATAACTGCTTCCCTGTTGCCATCATCCATATTTTACCCCCCACTGTGACACATCTTTCCGCAGGCGATGGGAAAGGGCCTATATAGCAGGCATGCACACCACTATACCCCCGGACTCAACCTAGCTAACCAGTAACCCTTTCCTCTCCTCCCCGAAACTACCCACCACCTTACAGTGATCACTGGTTTAAGTACTTTTTGTTATCTATCAACTGTTTCTGGCAACACTGATCGTAGATGCGCTACGGTCAGTATTCTGTGCCTCTACTCCATGTGACGCTGATCTTTCTACCTTCTACCTTGAAAATGCGACATCGCGAAATATAGAATTATTTCTCTTCATGTGGTAAGTGTTTACCGTCTCCATCATTTGTATTTATCCCCCTTTCTGGCACCTTTTCTGATCCTATTCCAGTGTTACATATATATATATATATATATATATATGTTGTTTATGACATATTCTTATGGAACCTGTACCACGAAAAACCTATTTCAATGTGGGAGGGGGAGAGTAGCAACATTTGTAAATCTCATTTCATTGGCGATGTGGCTTACGAAGCTACAAGTTCCTTTTCTAAGTAGTGGAAATCTATTGCAGTTGGCAACACTGCAGACAGGTGTGCGAGGTACAGTTTCTACTTGAAGCAACTACATCAAACAATGGGATGGGCGTGCAGTTGATTGAAAGAATGCACTGATACCTACTAGGTATCGTAGGACTGCAGGTACCCAGCGGGTTTACAATACCTGCCAGGAACGATCTGGGCAGGTGGTGTTCAAGCGAGGGTGTTGCGCAGGTTGCATGGCATTTCAGGAGCGATGTCTTGCGAACGGGTCTGCTCCAGGTCTTGTGCAGGCCTCTGTTGATGGTATTGAACTGTCCAACCTCACCACAACTAGGCTTCTTGCAAGAATTTTATGGGTGGATAAAGCACTGCAAACTTCTCCTATATTATTTGTAGCTAAATATATATAATAAATATAATCCGGCCCCTCCAGTAGTCCGGCGATGAGCGAGTGGGGAGCGTGAAAGGGAAAACAAGTTACTGCATGTTGGTGTCAGAGACCTTGGCACAAGGTAAACACTAGGCATAGTATACCGATCTGTATGTGTCATTGTTGAACACGCAACCCCATGTGCACAGTTTTTTGTCTGTTAATTACTTGTATTGATGTGTGAAAAATGTCCCTAAAGAGCAAACAAAAACATAAAACTTTATCTCTAGTTAAAACAATACCTCACAATGTTGCCATGGATTACTTTACTATGTCCATTACATGGGCGGAAGAAAATGGTGTGTCTGCGAGTGATATCTTGCTGTTAAAACAACTTCAACAAAAAGTGTTAAAAGTGTCATTTCAAGCAAAGAAACAAAAAAAGAAAAAAACAACACTTTTTTAGACCTGTTCCCTCTAAGGAATAATATACATATACACTGTAGTACAGTGCAGAAATGTAAGTTTTTCTTTTATTTTTGTTACAACGTAAACCTAACGCAGGCCTAGTTAAGGTTGTGTAAAATACAGGAAAATGCAATATGTATCTTTTCATATTTTTTTTTAAAACACTAATTTCCATTTTAATATATGTACATATTTTGTGCAATAAACATAGGTTTTGCTATTAAAATGAGTTTCTTTAAATGAACCTCCACTAATCCGGAGTTTTCATTAATCCGGCAGTCCTCTGGTCTGATATCTGCAGGATTACTGTACTTACATAGCATTTAGAATTTAGAAATACTATATACCATCATGGTTTTTGAAATGTGAAACAAGACAACAGAAGCCCTCTTTATTTGTAGATTATGAAGTCATTAGAAGTGGGAAATATGCACACACACTTTTACATGCATTAAAATACAGTATTAGCAATGCAACACTTTGGCTTACCAGTATTAGTGTAATGAAAGATAATACAGCAGAACTTCGGTTTTGCAATTTTCAGGGCAATGAAAAAAAAATGTGGGAAATGTAAACATTGTACTATGTTGGAACCAAAGAAGACCTAATATATAATTGGAGGAAAATGTAAAATTGGGTTCCACTGTATATGTAAATTATGAGTGAGTTAGTTTTTTTATAAAATTTCCCCTTCAAAGAAAGTTTATTACATTATATTGGATTGAAGTGCTCAAATTTTCAAACACAGAGAGCTTCCCTACATTTACTAAATGTTTGTATCAGAAAAAAACCAACAAATGAAGCAATTAACTATATTTTCAGGTCATTGTACAGTAGAATGATGCATCGAGGCCTTTATGCTCGATCATCTAATAGTTTGCACAGATGACACTAGATAACTTACGGAATGGAGTTTCTACGCTCAAGTGAATAACGCTCAAACGATCGGTATACGCTTGAAGACCAGTAGTTCATGTATAACAGTAATATTTCTGTAGTAATGGGCCTTCAAATATGAATTGTAAATTGAGTGACACAGTGAAATTGAAACTTAAGTGAACATAGTCATCATCTCCACATTAAAATATAGTTTAGTCTATTTACCAATACATAGCAATGTATGAAAATGAATAGATGATTATGGACTGATACTACCAGGACGAATTTTTGCACATATATTTGTACGATTACTGTCCCATTGAAATTATATTTGATATTCTATATATTTGAATGTATCACGCTTGATCATGGCAGATTCGATCGAGTGGTCCAATGCAGTATTCTATTGTACAGAGTTTGGGAGTGAACCAATATGGGGGTGTTCTTCTTTGTAGATGTCCACAAGAAGTGGATGAAATGTTGGCACGATTAAGTAATGTATTGAAGTGGGGTCTTCTTAAGCAATTCTATCGGTTTTATCCTGTAACAATGTTGATTTTGGTGGGGGTACATCTAATAAGGTGATAGATAATCTATATGAACAGTGTTACATGAATAATTAAAAATAAACAGTCAAAAGTAGTGTGAAATTTTTATTTTAGTAAACTACAGAGTATTAAATTAATAACTGGTACCAAGCGTGCTTCATATGATGTTTACTTTCAACGAAACAAATAAGTAAAAAATTGATTTTGACAAAAAAATCTTTCTGGAATTTAGCGAAACAAAAAAGTTAACAATATCCCCTGTCAGCGGTGCGCTTCCTGGGAGCTGCCTTGATGATATTATCCACTCGGAGAATCATTTCAGCAGCCTCAGATGCAGACATAAGAACCTGTCGCTTCACAACAAACGACTCTGTGATTCCCAGTTGTTTCATGCAGCCTACTTTACCGTTATCCATATCTGCAACAGTATACAACACAAATGAAACCCACAACTGTCAAAAGGCAGTCAAGTGAATCTTGTACTTCATCTTAAAATGCAAACTTACCTTATTATTATTTAGGGATGGATAGAATTTTTTTCAAAACTGATAACCAATATTCCAACAATCCAATAAAAAAATTGAGATGTTCCATGAGCAAACTCAATTAAGGTCAATCTGAAAATTCAGAGGACAAAACAAGGTATGTTTTGCCAATTTTATCAGTTTTTAATGTGTCTATATCATTTGATAACAATGAAGTCTTTCTCTTCTTGCTTTTCTTATCTTTACCTCATTTTACTCCACTAATATTATTATCAAATAGATGTTTGCTACTTACCTTCAACCCTCCCACAATTCTCATTTAATCAAGTTCACTATAAATATGAATTGGATTCTTGGATAAGTGAGAATCTACCAACAACATAGCAGTTAAACTGTCCAAGCCTATACAATGAGGTACATTATGACATCACAATGAAAGTATTTCTACATCAATACACATGGATTCAGAAAGATGGTCACAATCAATCTGCCATATTTGTATCTATGTTTTGTCAAATAATTTTGATGCTGAATTAATTATTATTTCAAAAATTCAGAACATCCAATTTCATCATGCCTGTGCAAATATAGTGTCTTTCACGGTCAAGATGGCCATGGAGCAGCGGCTATCGTGCCGGGAAGTGAGACCGCATCTGCTGGCAAACTGATGCAACATCTGCGTAACTGGAACCGCTAGCTATGTAATGAAATAAGCTCGTACAATTACATTGACAGTTACAATTAAAATGAGCACATACCTTGTTACAAGAGGTGTTGGAAATTATGTCGTTCTGCATCCACACATTTATGGCATATTATAGGAAATTTTCACTAACACATGTCAGTTTCTCTTCCGAAAGTGCTTCAATTTCTCTCCTGACATTTTCCTTTAATTCTTCTAATGTATGCTTCAGGTTTTAAAGCTTGGTAGCTTGCCATGCTGATGTCATGAAAATGTCTGTTTCTTGTATAAGGTGCTGGAGGGATTTTTGAGGACCATATTCCAATCGTGTTCCAATGTAATCTAATTTATCCTCAGTAAGCACATTCACTTTACCCTTTACCCCAAGAACAGACCCTGTTTCCCTAAATTTGTTCACAAGTATACGAACACTGCCTCTGCGTGAAACAGGAACATCTGGGAATTCTGCTGCAAAACACATTCTAACTTTCCTACAAGAATTCGTAATGAAGTAAGACTTGTACATAAAAATGTGTTGCTTTAAATTGTATGGATAGCGTGACATTATTAGACTGCAGAAAAAAAACCGAAATATGTAAACTAAAACACTTTTTAACACCTTAACACTTCACAAACACATGCAAACTGGACACCAGCTATCTGGATACTGAAACACTGATGTGCCCAGTGTCAAGGTCAGCGTACGGCTAAATGCCGGCAGATGCGCTCTTACTTATCGGCACACTAGTTGTCGCTCCATGGCCACCTCCACCATGAAAGACACTGATATATTGCTGGTGAATTAACTTTGAAACTTAGTAGTAGATAATATTAAATTTAGAAATACCAATACACTGACCTTAGTACTCACTCAGTGAAACTTATACATTTTTTCACATTATACAGTCAACTCTCGATAGGACAACCTTTCACAGTTCCCAGGAAAAGGGTTGTTATTTCGAAGGGGTCATTATTGGAATTTGCACCAATTTTGAGCTTAAAAGGAGCTCAAACGGACACAAAGATTCCTCGGAGAGAGTAACACAATTTATCCTGTGTAGTTATACAACCTGTCATGCGCAGGATGTGTGTTGTGAGAAGGAAAATAGAACATGAAAACGTATTCACAAAAAAGTATTTAAATGATGTAATTTTCTTTTAATTGTGCACAGTTGTTACTCTTCCACGTAATTCTTACAATTCTAGTTCATGAGAAATGCATTTGCACTGAGACCTATGGAAAGGAAAACAATCTCTTATTTATTGCAAGCGAAACTCGAAGTTTTTTAACACCAGTCACACTGGCGCTAGCAAAAGTCGGGAGAAAATCTGACAATGAATGTTGGCTTTTATACGGATCTACTAGAGCATTGTCTGTTACAGGATTAACTGGTAAGATAAGATCTCTCGGGAGAAACAACACAACCTTTCTAAGCACCAGAAAAAAAAGGGGGGGGGCTGTAAATTTCGTTCTGGTTTCTCTGTGTAAAATAAATCTTTAAAAAAAAAAGTCACAAGTCATGTTTTCTTTGCTTCGGCCAACTTCATATTGACCCCCTCCTCCATTCCAGGGAGCAGTCCAAACTCTTCCTAGAGTTGCATTGGAATCTGCCCTCAAAATGGAAACATGCAACTTGCAATCTGCACCAAATGTGTATCCCAGGACACATTAACCAGCGTCACACGGGTTTGGAATTGAATTTTACTTTCAACTGTATATTTAGTCCCGATTAGCCCATCAGCATAAAATGAACTCAAAACAAACTTTATCACACCTGTGCATTTTCAGATATCAAAATGGGAGATCGTTATTTAATCTCACGTTACTCGACGATTTAAGGTTGGATTTAGGGGTATTCTCAATTTCAAATATCCGCTCCGCCAAAATTTTTCCCCTTTAATAATGTTTTTTTTTTAATTGGTCTCAGCATAAATTCCTACATTGAGCATTTTAAAATTGTTTTAAATGGTTCTGAAGAAAAGCGGCAAATTATAATGCCCACCGCATCCCTCACGTAACATACCCTTCGGTATGTGGGATCGAAACTAGTGGGTAGTGTAGCTCACTCATCATTCATCCTTGAGTCTGCAGCAAATCGTTATTCATGGTAAGCTTGATGGTAAGGTGCGAGAGGTGATAATTACACACACATGAATGGTAAAACACAACTCTTCAGTTTAAACCCCTAAAGACTGGATCAGCATGGCTAATGGAAAGGTATACCTGTCTCTGTATTGTTCTGCGAAGGATGGTTATTATGGTCGTGACTGTACAGAAGAGTCTGACTTGCGACTCGCTCCAACACATCCTTGCCCAAATCCTACTTCTGCCTCTCTCTCTGCAATGCTCCTAACTGACTGACCACTTACCCCCGTCCTCCCAGACATTTTTTCCGAGCGAATTTACTAATAATGCCAAATCAGTTACCTGTAGTCTCTTCCTTGATTGCAATTGTTTACACCTGTTTACAACGATGGCGATCAAGGAAGCTCGGCAATGTCTGACAAGGCATGTTTCCAGATATTTTCTGTCTGGAGAAGTGATGGCTAAATGTCTGGGATTTGAAGTTCTTTGTACCTAATATTTTCAATGGTTCTATAGATTGTTACAATTTCCTTCCAACACTGCTCTGAGTTTTCAAGAAGTTTATTCTTGTGTCTGCTTATCGGAAGGCACAGAACATGAAGTTGTTTTAACTCTTGTTTCTCTTTCTGGAGATCGAATTTCGTTATCATCAAATCAAGACAGCTTTGCATATGCTAGAAGAAACACTTGTGGCAGCTGCAGCGTAAAAACAAGAAGACCGGCTAGAAGTTCGAAGAACAGCTGGCCGAAGTGAAAATCCTCGACATTTTAAAGCAACTGTTGAAGATGGAACTTTTATCAGCAGTATGAAGAAATAAATTATCCTTGCTTTACATTTTACCATGCAACAGACAATAATACGGGCAATATTTCCTATGCTGACAACAGCATTAAAAAAATAATAATAAAAAAATGACCTTATTTCTGCAATTATCACATTGCCGTGCACACCAGTGGCGAATGAGCTGGGAAGGAGTGGTCACTTTTAGTTTTTTTTACTTGTCCTATGGTTTTTGTTAGTTTTCAATAATGTATCCAGAACTGTTGCTCCATTTTAGACATCAAAGGGAAGGAGGAGGGGTCCACTTCCACCTTTGTCTGTAATCAGCCCATGTGCCCACATGAGCAAGAATATCGTGTTTGAAACAATTGGCATTACCCCCCACCAACACATGTTTGCTGACAGGAAAAGAGGGAGAAGTCAGTCAGACAGAACACTTTTTGGCACATATCATGACACCGGCATAGTTAGGAAAACGTATGAAGTGGGAAACTGGAGTTATGATGCATGTAAGATCGAAGTAAACTTTTGCGCAAACCTGGATGACAACACATTAAGTGGGTTGACGATCTTTAGTTGACCTATGTGACTTTGATTATCTCGTAAAAATTTTTACTTTTTTATGAAGTGAAAGCGGTTACTGGAAATTGTCGGCTGCGAAACCAATAGTTGCTCACTCATGAGGAAACTGCTGAACTCTAGGTCAGAGCTAGACAGATGGGTGAGACTTCCAGGCACCACGCGTCTGTATTTTGGAACATTCCTGCGATCTTATCTCACATTTCATGTGACACTGGTGAATATTTCCAAGGTGGTGCATTCAGCAATGAAAGACCTTGACCTGCAATGCACATTGACAAAAAATGCAAATCCAGCAGTCATTTCGAGCTGCTCCCCCCCCCCCCCCCCAACCTTTGAGAGTTGTCAGCAGCTCTTAGGACAAGGAAACAAGTCAAGGTCAATTTAAAATATCCATTAATCCATTAATCCAAGCACATTCGATCTTCCCTTCTCGCGTACCCAAGAGCAAGCAAAATCACAATGGCAAAACAAGCAGAGCATATTGGCACACTTGGGGGAGGAGAGGGCAGCGATCAAGTGCTATTGGATATCACTCAAGCGTGGTGTGCTGGTGTCTATTTTTAGATCATACAACTTGCGAGCGTTAGAGCACTTTCGAAAGAAATGATTGCGAAGAAAATGAGTGCAACAACGTATTTTTCCGCAGGTTTCCTTCAATTTTTCAACTTTTTTCCAAATTTTTCACGGTTCCCAGGAAAAGGGTTGTTACTTCGAGAGGGTCGATATATACAGGGTCATAGAATCGAGAGCCGACTGTACAATCAAGGGTTCACTGTCCATGCAATATAGCATGATCAAAGGGAATGCTCACCTAATCCCATTGTAGCCTTTCCTTGACCATGTCCTGCTCTCAGTTCACTGACCAGCTGAGCTGAATCATATCCTCCATTGTCGGCAATGGCTGTTGGCAGTGTCTGAAGAGCTCTTGCATATGCTTCCATTGCTACAGCCTCCTTACCAGGAGTCTTTGCTGCTTCCTGCTGCACAGCTACAGCCATCAGCATTTCACTGCAGCCTGAAAGTAATCACCATATATTTTTCATGACAAGTCTGTATGAATCCAAAGTATCTTTAAAAAAATGCAAAAAGTAATTAAATATCTTATTCCCTAACATGAGGAGAGAAGGGTTGCACATGCTGTATTTGTATTCTTATTTTATGTAGCTATTCTGCCACTTGATGATGAGGATGATGATGAATGATAAGAGGGAATTTATGAAAGTGACATTCACAAAGACCACCAATGCCCAGGCTGACACTTGAAATTTGGTGACCTAACCAAATGTACACATACCTGTTACACTAATAATTAGAAATGTGAAAAAAAAGTTAACAAAATACAAGGAAAGGGAGATATCCCTAAGAAAAATAGCAAGGCAAAAATTCCTTTCACTATAAAAAATAAAAATTCACATTAAAATATTACAAGATTTTGAAAGAAACTGTTGTATTTGTATGTTTTTTTTATTCCAACTGACTTTTTCCAGCTCTCTAGGCTAATTGTGATGATGAGAATGACTAAAAATTAGATGAAATGGAAGAAGAGGCAAGATGCTTACAAACACTCACCCTCCTACAAAGATCCAACTTGGAACCAACAATGATGACATCCTGAGTCCAGTACTGAAAGTGTTCGACCATCAAGACAGTTAACAATGCATTACTATCTTACAGTGCAAAAATTATAAAATGGAATTAAAATGATTGATGATCTGAAGCCCCTTAGGAAAATACTGACATCTTATGAATCCTGATCTAATACATAGTTTATTTTTACCTCCTCCATAGACAGTTCTAGATTCTCTCACAGTTGCTGCCAACACACATAAGGCATCATGAAGGGAACGTTCAGCTTCATCAATGATTTGCTGAGTAGCTCCACGAATCACAATGGTGCAAGCTTCACCCAATGGAACACCTCCAAAACGCAAAAGGGTGTCTTCACCAATCATAATCTGGAAGAAAAATATAAAAAGTAAGTTTCAAAATATTTGTTTTTACATCTGGCTCAATGCTCCACTTTACAATGAAGTCCAATGGATAACTGAAAAACAATTTAAAGCCACCTACTGTGCTATAATGCAGAAGGCCTTAGAAAGTTGGCTTCGCGGGCTTACAGCAGACAACAATATGGGGGTGTGTCTGCGAGAACCAATCAGGTCCGCGAATGAGCGAGCCCGGTTGCCACAGCTAGCTCTCGCTGCACCCTTCTGGAAGGGTGAATGACCTCTGCCTCTTGCTACCTCGGCCTGTTTGTTCGGCTGAGGAGCAGACGACACGAGAGTATCGGCAATAGTGTGCAAGCGACGTCTGCTGTTAGCCCGCGAAACGCTCTTTCTAAGGCCTTCTGCATTATAGTCAGTTAAGTAATTCTTACAAGTGTCTGATAACACTGGGGAACAGTGAAATTGCAGCAGTGTTTGAGAGCTAATTTAGGGCAATTTCATGCTTCTGATTTGGTTTGATTTGGTGTTTTAAGTCCACTTTATGCACAGTAAGGCTAATCGGGACTGGACCTACAGTTTAAAGTGGGATCCGAACCACTTGTGCCTCCACCGGGTATCGAACCCGGGACCCCTTGATTACAAGGCAATGACGCTACCACTGCGCCATGGGGGAGGCCCTTCATGCTTCTGAATAATGATATAATAATATATTTCCTGGATTGGCTCTAATTTATGAAATAAATGCAACTAAACCAAAATGGCGGCAACATAAGACATACATATAAATGAACTTCCAACAACAATTTAATATTTCTTTTTGTGATTACAATCATTAACATGATTTTTTGGTTCACTCTATGTCATGGGCACTTCAAATTTGAGTCCCTTTCGCCCGCCTTGGCCCCAATAACGAAGTGATTCCAAACAAGTTTTGCAAACTATATGTGGGACCCATTTTTTATTCTGTTGTCCCAGATTTTTGGCAAAATAAGCCCGATACAAATCTCTCACTACATCCGTGATATTTCTTCTCTGTGATGGTAGACAATATATTCCACATATATAGCAAAAAAAACATTTGGGTTATTGAAACACTTACTACGTGAGGAACTCACATTTCCAATGTATCCACATTAAACACATTTCGCTTAGTTATACTACAAAATTCAACAGTAAGATACATATTGCCTAGCAATGCTTCATAAGTTGCCTAGCAACAATTTACAAATAAATAAATAAGTCTCTTAATGGGAATTTCAGCCCATTATCAAATTTTGATATTACCGAGAAAAGCGTGGAGTAATTTTACCTCCTACATTTTCCATGGTGTGTTTATTTTTATAACTGGAGTCAATTCAACTGAACCAATCATACAATTGGCAATCACAGCTGTTTTGCGTGTTGAAACTATTATTAAACCTTACGCCACAAAATAAAATAGTTGGACATTATACGTGCAATGTGTAAAAATGCAAGAACTTTAATAAGAATGAACTGTGGCGCACCAGTCTGCAAGGGCCATGACCTACCTACCGACTGCCAGTCTCACTCCCACTTGACAAGGTGGGAGATCACCCAACCAGTTACAGGGTGACATGTTGGCAGCACAACGAACCCCCAGTTGTTGTTATAGGTTTCCGTGACCGGGTTACGCTACCCAATTTCCTCACGACGGTGGGTGGTTGCCGGTTCCATACCCACGCTGAAATCTCAGGAGAAAAGATTTTATGCTGAAAAAACTTAAAATGTGGGAAAATATAAAATTGAGGAAAAGTTTATAGCATTTTGCTATGTTGGGACCACCAAGATTGAATATATAATGTGGAAAAATGTAAAATCTGGGAACATAAAACCTGGGTTCTACAGTATTAATTGGGGGATGGCGATATACATTATCCTGAACTACCTACTTTCACACAAAGGAAACTCATACCTCTTCAATAACATCACATTGTCCAAGCTTCACAAGCTCTGGATTATCAAACGTTGAGACTATTTCTCCTCCAGTGACTAATGCTAACCGTTCGATACCATCAAAGTCTGCATGTTCAATGGCCATCACACCAGCATCGGCAAAGAGCTGCTCAGGATAGTTGTAAATCAATTGTCTGAAAGAGAAACACATTTTAAAATCATATTGAAAGCAGTTAAGGAAATATTTATCTCTATTAATTTCCATTACATTAACGTGATGCACTACATGTGTTATTGCTATTACTGATTTCAGTGTTAGTAAATGACTGCTTGTACCAGGGTAAAAGCACTAAGCAATCACTTAACAGAAAACTTAGGTCGCAATAATAGGCTAAGCAAGGTGTACTGATGCTGTTAGAAATATAAAACTGTGGCTTTAGAATTTTCTAAGCATGACTATTTATATACTTTTCTCATTACCCAGTAACACTGCAGTGAAAAATCGACTCAGTCTGAGTAGCCTAGTAAAAAATGATTTGATCCTGTATACTTTATTGTTCATAGGAATCCACTGAAATCATTTCATCAAACTGTTACAGTAGAAACAATTACGTACAGTTTGACTTAAAACATATATGATATCCAGTCCTAAAACAAGGTACACTTGAGCCGCCTCAAGTGTGGTGTATTAGTGATCTCACCTCCAAAACAAAGAAGGTCCAGTGTTTGAGTCACGGGCATTTTTTTTCAGGAAATGACTTCCCGATCGTTAAGATCCCAAACATGGGGTAATTTTGAATTGTCATGTATTAGAAGTAGAGTTGCAAAAAAGCCAGCTTTTTTAAATGGACAGGTTTTTTTCACATAAAAAGCTGGCTTTTTTTAGGCGGAAAAAAAAATGAAATTTTGCCTATTTATCAAATTACAGCAAACCTATTTCACTTAAGGGCATGCGGGACAGTCTCTGCCTTTCTTTTCCCTCTGAGTCAGTGTTGACAACTTGGCTCTCTCTTGGGAGACAGATCTGGCTCTTTCGTGCACTTGTTTGCCTGTGAACTGGGGCACCCGCCCCCGTGCCTCACTATGATACCATCACTGGTTCCGACCCACATAGACCAACTTTTGCCATGATTATACATTTTGCACGTGACGTGATATTGTTATATTGGCTGCGTCGCCCCATCCCCTCTTATATCCCCAAGCTACATTTTTTATAGCACCGTGTTGACGTGAAATTGGCATAATATTGTTATCAGGGAATCCTTTATTTTCGATTCTGTACAACCATGAGATGGGTGATGCCGCTGGATCTACATGGTGAAAACTAAGAATACATTCTCGTCAATTTAGAGTTAACGGTAATAGCAGTGCCCCACCCCTTTGACAACTAATATTACTCTAGCAAACACTTCGTAAATCTATCTCCTTGAAATTCAGTTTTAACACCATTTAAGGTGAAATTTAGAAATTAGCTCTTTTATGCTCACCAGGTTTTGCAACACTACCAGGAGGCAAGGAGAAATGCATTTGGCATATGGCAGTATTTTTTGATTTGTAATCTTGGGAATATCAAACTTCCGATGGAATAGAAAACTATATCAACGGGAAAAGGGCAGTTTGAAGAATTGATTGCCAGCAGAAAAGTCGAAACTCCCATTTGATTAGCCGTTGAGTTCATTCCCCATATGGAATACATGGGATTCCGAAAATTCTTATTAGTCAAATTTTTTACAGGTCGTATCTAGCTTAATAATCAACTTTGAAAATGCTTTGACCTGCCACATGTGGAGAAAGTCATACTCTCTTGTACCCCCACGTTTTTCTTCAGTAGCATTGTATGAACAATCAAGGATTGGCCATACATCCCCAAATACTAACAAAACACCACACTACTCCACTGAAGTGCAAGGCTCATTGCTACCATGGCTAAAATGCCATAGGAAGCCATTTTGTTTACTAGTAACATTAGCGGAAATTATGATTAACCCTTAGTCTGCCACCGTTGCAGATATGCAACGAAAAAAAAAAATGTCCGTTGTCGCCGCAGTTACAGATGTGCAACAAACAGCTTTAGATACAATTATCGAGGGTTTGGCACACTTATATTTGTATATTGAGGTTGAAACACTGACAGTTCGTTCGGGAACATGATTTGCATTAATGTTTACGAAAATTCCAAAATTCCTGCCCCCCCCCCCCCCCCTCTTTCTCGGGATATGTCACGTGTTTCGGCTCCTCAGTTGACACAATAAATGCTTGGTATTTATGATGCTGTTTTCTTCCAAGCTTCCAACGCTGTGATTTAGCACTGATAAGGCACACATTCTTCTTTGTGTTTGGACCTGGTGATCCAGCTGAAGTGGAGGCAGGGGGGGGGGGGGGTCAAGGAAAGGGGGATTGGATGAGGTTTGGCGGTGTCAGCTTTCTGTCACCTCTATGTTAGAAATGCAAAGAAGCTTGACGATAGCCAGAGGCCAGAAGCGTGAGTCTATCCAGAAGTATAGACAAAACAAACAATTGCAAAGGCTCCCTCCGCTCCACTGTTAGGAAAGGCCTCGCCATAGCCATAATCGTTCTGAGCAGTGGCTGCGATAGACCGTATCACATAACAGCTCATCGATCTCCCTAACGCACAATAATTTCCTTCCGGACATATTCCACAAAGAGCAGAGTCAACAGGGAAAAAATAGATTCACAGTAGCTACACAAGATGCAAGTGTGAACGAAAAAAAAGGCAAACATTCGGGTTTTCTCCCCAAAGTAGCTGGAGAAGAGGAGGCAAACTCCACACTTTTATGTTTTTTCATTGAAATTCGGGGAATGCAACACGGAAGACTGTCACCACGAAGTGGTGCACCGAGGAGTGCCTGCCTAGAGTTGTTCTAGCTCTCTATGCTCAAGGGCAGATACGTGGCTTTTCCAACATGAGAATGCTCTTGCCCACCGCTCCAAAGTTTGCACTCAGTATTTGACAGATACAGACCTGAACATACTGGAGCATCCTCCCTACAGTCCAGACTTTGTTCCATGTGACTTCACGTTGTTGCCTTTCGTCAACAACAGGCTAAAAGGGTTGTGGTTTTCCAACAAAGAGGACCTTATATAAAGTAGTTTGGTAATCATCATATTATTAATATTAATTTATAGCAAATGAATTTCATGCCAAAATAATAAAAAAGAAGTACGAGGCGCATTCAGAAAGTAAGTTTCCCTATTATTTTTAAAAAAACCAACACAGTTTCAGGAAACCATTTATTGGCAACAGGTACAGCAAAGGTTCAGCTATTTTTCAACATAGCAACCACCAGAATTGAGACACTTGTCGTATCGTGGTATCAACTTTTGGATCCCACTGTCGTAGAACTCTGCCACCTGTGAATGGAACCAGCGTGTGACACACGTCTTCAGCTCTTCGTCGTTGCCAAAACGCTCACCGGAGGACAGGAATTTCTTGAGGTGCAAGAAAACGTGAAAATCGCTGGGAGCCAGATCAGGACTGTAAGGTGGATGATCAAACAACTCCCAGCCAAATTCCGTCAAAACAGCTGCTGTGCACTGAGCCGTATGTGGACGAGCATTGTCATGGAGGAGCACAACACCTGCAGTAAGCATGCCACGCCTCTTGTTTTGAATGGCACGTCGCAATTTCCTTAGTGTTTCACAGTAATGGTCAGCGTTCACCGTTTCACCTCTGGGGAGGAAGTCAATGAGCAAAATGCTCTTCCTGTCCCAAAACACGGTGCATATCACTTTCTGTACCGACAGCATCTGTTTGAATTTTTTCTTGATCGGAGATCCACTATGCCGCCAATGCATTGACTGCTGCTTGGTTTCCGAGGTGAAGTGCGAAATCCACGTCTCATCGCCCGTGACGATCCTGTCGAGGAAATCATCGCCGTCATCATGGTACCATTGCAGGAATGTCAGTGCTGCTCCTGAACGTTTCACTTTGTGTTTGGGTGTCAGGTTTTTCGGCACCCACCTGGCACACAATTTTTTGAACAGCAGGCGCTGCGTGACAATCTCATGCAACACGGATCGCAATATCTGCGGAAAAAGGCTACTCAACTCCGTAATCGTGAAGCGACGGTTCTCTACGACGCGCTGCCGCACCAGCTCAACCAGATCATCAGTGATGAGGGATGGACGCCCACTGCGCTCTTCATCATGGTCACTTTGACGACCTTCCGACTGCCGACACCAGCGACGCACCATCTGCTTACTCATAGTGTTCGGCCCATAGACCTCACAGAGCTGACGATGAATGTCAATTGGCGCAATGCTTTGTGCATTCAGGAACTTTATCACCGACCGAACCTTGCATGCGGCGGGAGAAGGAATACGAGCTTCCATTTCGGACCACTGCTGCCTCGCTACTGGCATGCGGCGGGAGAAGGAATACGAGCTTCCACTTCGGACCACTGCTGCCTCGCTACTGGCGCCGGGCGGGATCTGTCCGCCTGGCATATGATTGATACGTCTTAGCTCCGCTGCGCATGCGCAATTTACACGGCTCATTATGTTTACTTTCACGGGGAGAAAATAGGGAAACTTACTTTCTGGATGCACCTCGTACTTTGACAAACTCTCAGTCACAGAAACTTGTATTGTTATTATTATTGCTATTATTGTCATTTATATTTTTGTTCATTCCTTCAATTCATGATTATAAAGTATTCTCCAACCTTTGCCATCATATTTTGGCCCTGTAATTGTGCTCTTTGTAGGAATATTATTATTATAATAATATTTCGTCCTCTCGTGTTTCTTTTTGGGCTCAAAAACTCGCAGGCCCATGTTCAACATTTCAAAAAGAATTTCTGTCATCAAGTGGTAAATTAATGAATCTAAAATTTTCAATTCTTGAATACGTTACGTTCTTATGCATAATTAGCTCCAACTTAACATTTTCAACTTTTTGACAAAATTTCGCATTTTCCCTGTTTTTATGCATAATTTGCCTCTGAAAATGCAATTGATCCAGTTTTGTAACCAATTTAAATTTATAAGTCAATGACCACATGTTGTAAAGAACTACAACAACAACGAAGATTACCATGCACCTGTTCCAGACACACACAGCATTCTGAGCTGGATTCTGAATGTCTGTTGGCTATTTTCAGAATGAATCTGGGTTATATTAGGACACAGACCCAAGCCATAAATTTAGAAGGAAGTTGTTTTGAAGCAATGGAATGACGAGTGTGCCAGCTCACTGAGGAAATGTGGTCAAGTTGATTCAATGAGTGGTTTCGAAGGATGAAGAAACGTATAGAGTATGGTGGAAATTTGAAAGATTGTGAAAATTATTGGCTTGGCGTATTGCAAAACTTTCCTAGTACCCTTTGTATAATCATGAATGGGCCTCTGGAGTGGAATGAAGTAATGCTGTTGCCTTGTAATAAGAAGGGGTCTGAGGTTCAATCCTTAGTGGAGGCCGAGTGCTTCGGATCTCATTTCAAACTGTAGGTTGTCCAGATTTCTTAAGATTTATTTTTTTGCCATTTGTGCCCAGTCTTATTTGCTTCTCCTTCAGTTTTAGTGCCAGTGTTTTTCAACCACCGGGCTGCAAAAGGTCCGTTGCACTCAGGGGTTGAAGACTAATTTAAATCTAATTTTATATTTGACAGCAAATATATATATAACTGAACTATGATTATGCCACAGTTGATATACATTATTAATATTAATTAAGGGTGCATATTAATTTTAATATAAACTTTAAAGATCAGAAATGTATTTGAGTGAAATTTTTGGGTTCAGGGCATTGACTTGTATAAAATAAATTTACTGGGCTGTGGTCTCACGAAGGTCGAGAACCACAGAAAGCAAGCATTTTTGAAAACACTGTTTATATCTAGCAATAAATTTCATATTGTAAATTGTATTTTATATTTAGAAATGAGGGTCTATTTTACAGTATGGAGATAAACGAAAACCATGTAACAGGAAAAATACTGCCAACTCTGCATTTTCATTGATTTGAGACACTTTTGTGGAAAAAACTCAACCAAAAAACATGTGAGAAAAAAAGTTTTTTTTCCAACAGCTTCCAACTCTAATTAGAAGTGCTTAATTCTGCAGGTTTTCTGCACTATAAGTGTCAGAATTGACAGTTCAGAAATACGAAAACACTTATTTGAAGGAAAAAAAATGTGCATAAATTTGATTGATTGATTTGGTTTGAATATCGGGACTGGACCTACAGTTTAAAGTGGGATGCGAACCACTATGTGCAGCCACCAGGTATCGAACCTGGGACCCCTTGCTTACAAGGTGACGACGCAACCACTGCGCCACAGGGGAGGCCCGTGCATAGATTTGAGTTTTTCAATATTAGGAAAAACTGAACATATCCCCTCCAGATTGTCAGGACTTTTCATTTCCATTCCAACATTTCCATCCTGTAAGACCACACATCTAAAATACAATTTTACAATAGAACACTTTTAGTAAAATTAATTTGCATTTATGTAGTGCAGTACAGCACAACTGATTTACAATTGAGCTACTACTGCATCACGAAATTAACAGAGCTGCACAACGTATAAAGTATACAACCAGTGACACTTGGGTCGCTGTAGATGATAAAAAAAAGCCATTTAGGGCAACATGTCAAAAGAATGTGTACACTAGATTTTCATGAGGCAGTTAAAAATCTACTATATAATATACACCATGAGCACTTTTCTGAACTGCACCTTACCTGTTGATAAACACATTAATATTATGCTTGATAATCTTGTTTACTTTGTCGTGCATCTTTTCCTTCTCTGCTCCCTCTAATTCAGCTATCTTGGCCATCGAATCTACCCGCACTCGTGACCCAAACACTTTAATTTTGTCCGTGTCCATCGGGGTGTTGGCAATCAGTATTCGTGCCTTTTCTATTCTCTTTGGCTGATGCACACCGATCTTCTTATCAAGCAGAAATCCTGAAATAAAGAAGAACATGAATATAGATGCACATTAAATATATTCAATAAATCCAGCCAGGGATTAAATATCTAATCTAAATTGTACAGATTTAAAAAGAGTTCCTATTAGGTGTTGATAAGTATGTCTTGCAGCCATGCTTTCGATAGTTCCAACGATGTAATCACATTAGTAATATTCTGAAGTGTTCACAAGCAGACTAAAAGAGGGAATATGAAGGTAAACACCTTCTTGACAGCTAAAATTTACATTAAACTTTCAATTAGCATTAAGTGTAAATAGTGACTGCCTACTTGCAATTTTCAATGAATACAATAGGTAACAACTAAAAAAAAAAAAACCTCTTATCTTTCAAAAGGTTAGATAGAGAATTTAGCTTTGAAAACTAATTTTTTTTAAAAAAATTGTGTTTCCATTAATGCAAACTACTGGTTACATTACAAAACTACTGATTAGTTAAGTTTTGGATGATGGTTTTTGAAGATGACTCCTATAATACGCAGTTTTGATTATGAAACAAGATAACTTTTAAAAATTTTGGCTTCTTGATTTGGATAGCTCGATTCATGGAATTTCAAGATCCAAACTTGTAAAAAGACTATTTTATTAGAGTCATATCCTTTGCACAGATATTAGTTTAGAGGAATTAGATGAGATAGTTCTTACAAAAGACGTGCACTGTTAGTGCTCCAATCAGAAACTCACCATCATCCAGGAAGGAATCTTCCAGGGTTCCTCCTTGCTTCTTCAACACCTGGATGGCAGAAAGATTTCCGGAACCCTTCAAACGGAGAACAGCATCCACAGCCAACTTTGCAAAATACTCCTTATGCTGGGACAGGATCTTCGAGCTCAAGGTTGTGCGAGCTATGTTCATCAGGTCTTCACAGAACTTAGTATCATCAGCACTGTGGAAATAATTTATTAGACTCATTTAATGCAAGTGGCAGAAATCTTTCAATTACTGATGTCAACACTAATACACTGTGATTTTTCGTAAAGCAGTTTCACCCGCACCTAGTTTTTTGTGATGGCCGATGTAAGAGAACAGCATGCGGCTGTGAAATTTTGTTTCCTGCTCGGGAAAAATGCAGCAGAAACTGTTGTGATGTTGAACACAGCTTACAGGGACAGCGCTATGGGGAAAATTCAAGTGTACAAATGGTTTTCTCACTTCAAAAAAGGTGACATGTCAATTGATGACAAACCTCTTTCTGGACATCCCTCAACTTCCACAACAGACGAAAATGTCGACAAAATTTGTGAACTTGCGCTCAAAGACTGACGACGGACCATTGAAGAGCTGGGGACATTATCTGGACTATCTTGGAGCTCGGTCCAGTGAATTTTAACTGAAAATTTGGGAATGAGAAGGGTCGCTGCGAAATTTGTGCCTCGGAATCTGAGTGACCCGCAAAATGAGTGTCAAGTGGAAACATGCCGTGCTTTGAAAGAAGCATGTTTTGGCAGAAAACAGTATGACACTATTGCCCCATGCCCCTTACTCACCTGACCTCACTCCTTGCGACATTTTTTTTGTTTCCCCGAATGAAGAGGGACAGCAATTTGACGACGTAGAAGAGGTTAAAAAAAACGAGGAAGGAGCTGTCAGTCATCACAACAGATGAGTTTCAAAAATGTTTCCAAGAATGGAATCACAGATTGGACAAATGTATTAAGTGTCATGGAGAGTACTTTGAAGGTGATAAGGTTGTTTTGGAAAAAAAAAGGCTTTTTTAAAAAAAAAATCCAGTTTCTTTTGGGTACACCCTCATACACTGTACTCGTATCTTACATTAAATCAGGTGATTTCTCCAGTGATAGGACAAGGTTAAGTATGATTTTGCATTGCATGAAGTTCTGTACTTCCGGGTTGTTCATTTTGCCATAATCCGATGAATTCATTCCCACATATAAGATGGAGATGGTACTGTGTCACCGCTTTGCTTCCAGTTGGGGACAGTTCAATTTCTGACATCTGGTGGCACTGAATGATGCTGGAAGCAAACAAACCAGGATGTGCTACCATCAACATGCCAGAACCTGCATCAATGAAGGTAGAGGTGCTTTGAAGACAACAAAGAGAGAAACCGATACAAAAAATATAGCAATCATTTAATGAAAAAATATCTCCCATTCCAAATGAATCCACAACTGCACAAATGACCTAGTTATGGCAGTACACCTAGTGGCTTATGGCAAAACAAGACAAACCAAGCAAGTTCAAAGTGGGTACTTGCAGTGGCCACCCACATTAATAGGAACAATTTACAATTAGTTTTGTGGATAAAGTAATAGGTGCTTTCAGTATCTTAATTGCACAGATCAGTGTAACAATGCCAATAGTTTTCTGATGGACAAAAACGTACTGATGCACAAAAAATTAACTATAGATGTGAAGCGAGTCCTAAATTTATCATCTTTGTGCGACTACAGTTGGAGTATAAAGGTATAATCACAAATCTCAATTTATACTAAACACTTACAAATATGTAAATCAAGAAATTCACAGATAAATCACACCAAGAAACCCCATATCGGTGATGCAAAAAAGTTGTCTCACACTTTGGCACATCTATTGGCTATGTAACAACTAATTTCCATAATATTCAGTACTCTGCTTACCTATTATCAATTGAGGCACTGGTAAGGGCATCACGTGCAATCTGAGCAGCTCTTCGCCAGCCGGCTACTATAATTTGAGGATGGATCTTCATATCGATCAGCTTCTCAGCTTCACGCAACAATTCAGCAGCTGGAAATGAATTAATATATTTCAACAAAAAATCCACAAATACATTAATAATTTGGCACATTTCATTCAGAAAATGCATTAAACATTCAAGAAAAAAATCATGATCTTAATGTATATGTTCTACACTGTACAATGGCTAATCTGTATTTACATTCACTTACCAAGTTCTGTAATCAGGATTTGTGAAAATTAAGAGCTGATAAATAAATTACACTTTGGGTTTGGATGTCCAAAATAATACAAAAAAAAAAGACATTTTCTGCAATCATTATAAAAAAAAGTTTAAAATTATTTTTAAAATCAATTATATTAGACATTCAAACTTTCAACAACCATGCTTATAATATCTATAGAGATTAACACTAAGTCTGTGGCATGATCCTATTGAACAAAAATTATCATAAAGAATAAGGACTAGATTGAGGTGAAGACATAAATGAGGCAGTAGCCAGGGCTAGAAAAAACTAAAAATAATTCAGGCGTCAGCCCCCTTTTCTCAAAAGCCAGCTGCTTCCTCCCTCCCCCTGAATATGGGCTAAGAAAGCCTCAAATCTAACAGACAAGCTACGAAACGTGATCTTAAAACATCTAATTTATTTATTTATGCAAGATTGGATTAAAAGTAATTAATTCTTGTGCCAGAGTGGTCTTTCCAAAGAAGGCTCAACCAGTAACAGCATGAAAAACTATGCAATACATTCTAATACATGGCCAACTCCACCATGTCGGTGCAGATTTTAATCTTCGACTAGTAACAGTGCAAAAATGTATAATAGTACTGTATGTTTATTATTGATTTATTGATACACATGATACAGAAAACACACAAACGTTAAAAAAAACACTGTACTTGTTTTAAAAAAAAGATAATGGAAATTTCCGTAAGCAAACTTGAAATATTAAAAAACAAAAAAGAAATAAATTAGAACTGATTTTGAAAATTCAGATGCCAGGCAAAAATATTCAGGGACCATGGCGACAGTGCATCCGGTATTTTTCTACCCCTGTCACAAATATTAAAATATTATGTTGTTGAAAATTTAATAGCATGAAAATCGAGAATGTGTACGCAGTATGAGGTGCGTGTCCCTGCATAAGTTTACATAAAAATACCCAGTATTTCCTATGAAAGTGAATTTCTAGCTACGAGCTTATGTACAGACAATTTCTACCCAAAACCAAATGTAAGGTCAGTCTGCTACTCAATGCTGAAAACACTAGCATTACATTGATTTTATTACTAATAGCAGCAGAAAGTAATGGAAATAAAAATTAATATGAACATGTCATACCTAACACAGTTACAGAAGTAGTCCCATCCCCAACTTCGTCATCTTGGACACGAGACATATCAACCAAAATTTTTGATGCAGGATTATCAACACCAATTGCTTTGAGGATTGTAGCACCGTCATTGGTTATTTCCACCTGACCCTCGTTCCTTCCTTGAGCAACTAATATTTTATCCATTCCTTTTGGCCCCAGTGTGCTCTTCACGAGGTCACCAATGGCAATCCCTCCAACAAAGCTCGACAGGCGAGCAGTTTCTGCCTTCTCCTGTTCGGCTTCATGCTTCAGGATTCGGACTGGGTTTAACGAAACCTGAAATAAGGAAGTAAGTTTTAAAATTAATCTGCTACACATAATTTAGCAAAATAATGTTTATTGATCGATTTTGATATTATGGGCATATCAGCACAGACTATTTTTGCCCATCACACAATAGGTGGAAAAGCCCCTTAACTGAAACAATATTGGGGACAGGCCCCTAAAAAGAAAATAAAAGATGTCTATTACAAACCTCCTCACTCAATTTTTAAAACTAATTTATTTATTCATTATGTAACAAGTGCTCCCGGGGATAAAATCTCCTTACCTATTGGGTTGATGCATAAGTTCGTAGTGTTTGTGTTTGGTATGGCAACACTGCAGTATTAGGAGTTTGTTTATCATTTAATGTTCATCAATTGGAGTGGCATTGTTGTGCTTGTGAATATGCATTGAATCTTACAGATTTGAAGAAAGACTGTGTTATTTATGGGCTAAAGAACAATAAGTGTCCAGTGGGGGGGAAAAAATTCTGACATATTCTTCTGTCTGAGTTTAACATAGGGGCAAAGGCAGCGGAGGCAGCTCGAAACATTTGTCCCTTGTACAGGGAGAATGCCAACGTGAAAAGGGAAAGAAAATGGTTTTGTCATTACAAAGAGGGCATTTTTGACTTAAGCGTTTCTCCATGGGCTTTAACAAAGATAGTTTAAACGCTTTAATCCACGAGGATCAACATCAGTCGACTTGAGAATTAGCAAATGTGATGAACTGTGACCATTAAACCATCGTGCGACATTTGCATTCTATGGGTAAGTTTCAGGATACTGCACGCTTTAAATGAAAACCACCAAATGAGCGAGTAGGCCAGGAAGACAGCACAAAGTGCTGCAACACGATAATGCACACCCACAGTCCGGTAACAAGACCAAAGCTGTTATCCAGGAGCTTGGTTGGGTAGTTATTCCATATCCTCCTTACTCTGCCCGATCTTGCACCCTCAGATTGCTACCTTTTCGGCTCTCAATCCATCACTC
Organism: Lepisma saccharinum; assembly: GCF_977018435.1. Lineage (NCBI taxonomy): Eukaryota > Metazoa > Arthropoda > Insecta > Zygentoma > Lepismatidae > Lepisma > Lepisma saccharinum. The sequence goes on from NC_139229.1 coordinate 184,159,306, forward strand.
ATTTGGTGACTAAAATGTTTTTCAAACTTGGCTTGACAATGCTTTTAACCCCATCAGCTGATTTCGTCTGGCGTTGAATTGAAAAACTGCCCCAGCATTGGTAGGCAGTCATAGACAATGAAGGAAAATATATTACTAGAGGCATGCAAATTTAGTTTTTGACGAAAACACGAAATATGAAATAACATGCTGCAATGTTCATTTTTCATGTTTCTGAAAGGTCTGAGGTGCATTTTTCTACCCTGTTTTGTAACGAAATAATAAGAAATGAACTGCAAAATGCTAAATTGACTCTTAAACACGAAATTTACCGTTTATATGCAGACACGACATTTTCTGAAGTCTGAAGTATCGTGAATTATGCAATTCACAGAAAATTGATTAATTCTGCTGTAAATATGTGAGAAGTAAAAATGGACCCCTTTACACAGGAATAAACTTAATACTCTGGTGCCTACATAAATGTGCTATTAGATGGGATAAGTTTATTTTGTGTGATAAGTACAGTTTTTAAATCGAATTTAGGATTATATTCACAATTTTAAAACCAAAATGTCATTTTATATAGCACTTTTGATGTGATTATTCACCACTATAACACCGAAATTTTATTTTATTTGCCACTTTTGAACCCGAAATATGACTGTTTTTGTACCGAAATTTTGCTTTTTATTTACCAAAAATATGTGCCTCTATATATTACTGATTAATTTATGTCTTTTGTTCATCTGAAATTAGTATCAAATAAAAATACTTTTGCCATGGTGAAAAAATCACTACCAACTTATGCATCAACCCAATATTAAAAGCTGAGGCAATAAAGGGGGACTCAGCACACAGAAGGACAAACACATTACCCCAAAGAGGATTATCCTGGTCGTGGATAAAGGCACCAGAGCCTTGTTGGCCTGCAAGAAGCAGTTACCAGGATGTACTGCGGGGAAGTGAGGTTGACTTTTGGGTGCCTTATCAGAAGGTCACCCATCACACCCAAAATAACTTTTATCAAATCAAATCAGTACTGCAGAATATTATTGCAGCTGAAATGTTCATACTATCATTTGATTATATTGTCAGCCTACAAAAAAACAAAGTTCAAATTTGGGTGAAATGAGATTTTGTGTGTGTGTGAAAAAAACAGATAACACCAAATTTCTTCTATTAACATTAGAAGAAAACATCTGAGTCCATTCACACTTTTTTTTACTGACCCCAAGTCCAATTCAAAAACTGTCATCCATAATTAATAATTTCTGACATCAGAATTACACTACCAAAGCTCCCGTTAGTAGCAGCTATTGCTTGGTGGCAAAGTTGCACAACCAATTCTTATCTCTGGTGAATGTAAGTCATGATTCAAATTACCACTATGGTACTAGTGTCACTGTGGGTGCTGGATCTGAGGTACAGTGTTTGTTTGGAAACCTTTGTAATTTTCGGAATGTTTTCAAGTGTTTGTGAATCCAATGTGAACTAAGGAGGTGTAAAGAAGTACAATTAGTGCAACATTTTTACTTGAAACTATGAGCAGAAATAGAGAAAGTTCAGTAATAGTAAAGCCACCCACCCACACACAGGATCTGTCACGACATGATGCAATGTGTCAGTTTTGTTACAGACTCGGAGAAGGTTTAACATGAGGCTCTTATGGATAGCTGCACACCGGACGAAATATTTTGAGTAGAGTTGTTGCATCACATCATGTCTGATCCAGTGCACAGCTGGCCTAAGTGCATATGCAGTTGCATTGAAAGATCGTGTTCTTTGTACCTTGTATTATAACTGCAAACATTCGAGAAGACATACACATTAACCTTGAAATATTGCAATCAAAACAGACCATCCAAGTGAATTGAAAGTGGGAAACTTTTATTCCGAAGAGCAATGCTGAATTAATTATTTTTTTAAACATGCTGCGAGGTCAACATATGAATGATATAAAAATGTAACGAAGGAGGCTTTGGGTTGTTGTCAGGACATAAAGTCCTGGGCCCTAGTCTTAAAGTAATATGACAATGCAAGTGTAAATAATGTATCGGGTTGAAAGGTTTTAAAAAAGGGATGCTGAAGAAAATTACGGGGTCCCCTGGCCAGCACAATAAGATCCACATGTAGATTTTCTGAGAAATGCAGGACAAACTCCAATACTCCTGGGAAAAAGATGATTGACAATATCAAAGGCATGGGTAAAATGAAAGATATACACAAATTTCTGTATGTATGCAACTGCCTGGTAAAGACTTATTCATTTCCAATTCCTGCTTGCAATCTCATGGGATCAGAAAGGTGGGCATTTTCAAAAACCAGCATTACCATCATGCTGGGCTGCTTTCGGGAGAGATGTAGTGAAGTTCTTGGGAAAGACGGATGAAGGTCGCTGTGAAATTTATTTTGTTTTATCTATGTTCAAGAGGGGAGAGGGTTGTGAATTCTAAAGTTCAAATCACAAACCCTGAGACCTTCTGTAAACAAAACCACGTGCATACAGAAAGCATTGCAAACTCATAGAAGTAAAATAATCCACATGAAAATCCAGCGTTGTTACAGGATTCATTACATAAGGTAAAACAATGGCCAATTTGTAGTATGGGATACGCTGCCACAAATGACGTCTCACTTTAAACATGCTCTTTCTTTTTTTGCTTATTGCTTCACCTTTATGGTTAACTCTTTGCACCAGTAATCATTTCCCATAAATTTGGCTTCTTTCTTGCATGTGAATTGAATATATTTTACTTGCATTTTTTTAGACAAAATGATATAACATGGTAATGTATATTTCTAAGGATGATATAGATAGGAGTGTATTTGAAATTTGTTTGTAAATTGTATCTTATGTAAATAAAATATATAATGGGCATAAACAGCCATATGCATTGCTGTAAGTTCAATAAATATATTGATGATGATGACCAAAACAAGACAACAAGACAAAGTAAAGTTATTGCGGTTGGAAACTTTGACAAGCATCCTAATAACGATTTTTGTTCCGCCAAATATAGTGCACTTGGTAAAATAACTTGGTGTCATGGCAAGGCAAGATAAGTGTGAACATTTTGTAGTAATATGCATTGTAACTTTCAATGAGCTTAGAGATTTGTGTACATAATGATATTTTATAACATTGGTTATTTTCTAAAAATAATCATGTGAACAGCAAGGAAGTAGTGCAACTTAGTAATATTGCCTGACTTATCCTTAGAAAAATAACAAGCCGTGTTCTATGCGTGTGGGAAAGTCTCCATGTTCTCCGAGCTTGTTGCAGTGGTGTGTCAGTGTCTGCAGTTTTAAGGGTTATGAAAGAAAGAATGACCGGGAGAGTAACAATGTATGCGGCTGCATATTCATCTGATGTTTTTAGATCGGGTTCTCACATTCAGAGGCTCTTATATAAAATGAATAGGTGCGGCAAACTATGAGTGTAACAGCAGATGATTTCGGTCATGAATCAGCTGACGCGGAGTGATACATCGAATCGGTGAGACCGTTTGTTTACAGAAGGTCTCAGGATTGGTGATTTACACTATACATTTTATTTGTGCTCATTCCTTGTGTAAGTTTTTCTTATGTGACTATTGGTAGGTATCAGCCAATATCATAGTGAATTGGTTTTATTGAAAATAACAGAATAAGGGACAGCAGGGCATACACAGAGCTGACCAGATGATTTTTTAACTGTATTAGTATATATTTTTAAATCGCTTTAATCCCTCTTCACATTAACCCAAAACTACAAGAATAGTTGTAGATTAGGCACACACAGGAGATGTACTACGTACAAATTTTCAGCGAGCCTGAATTTGTTGCTGACATTTCTACGTAGTACAAGAATAGTGTTTACATGAAATTTTTTAAAAAAAGACACTATCCACCGACATTTTTATGTAATTGTGACATTGCACTTGCAATATTTCAAAAACTTCTTCCTTTTGCATCCTCTGGACCTACATCGAAGTTGACATAAAAAATTACTACATGTTAAAAGACATTTCAAAGTGCTATAATTCTGCATGAGAATAATTTGGTAGTTACTTAATGTTATTAAAAGAATGTGACGAGTCAGTAACTAGCATTTGTCATTTTATACTGGAATCATACAAGTACCGGTATAGACATCGGTAGGATTCTGTCAGGGTACTGGAAAATGGCGGTATTGGCTGCGCCCTAATTTAACCCTTAACTTCCCACGTGCGGTCTTACAGACCGCTAGTGTTTATTGTTATTCTGTTGCTTATGTGTAGGGGTGGGGTAGGAGATTGCAGCGCTGTCTAGTTGTCCCTTCCCGAACCCTGCATTGGTTTAAAGAAGTCAGTACCCACTTGAACATGACCTTGAGCGATACTTATAGCTTTTTTCGTGCTTAGTGATCTCCAAGACCGGACCTGGGCCTGTGTGTTATGCCAGTCCATCGTCTACTGTGAGTGTTACAGACCTTCATTTTGAGGATACTATTTTAAAATGGTTTGAGGATTCTTTAGTAAGTGATGTGGGATCAGACCCCACCCTTATGCATAAACAACAGAATAACAATAAACCCTAGCGGTCTGTGAGACCGCACGTGGGAAGTTAAGGGAAAATGCTTAAGGTGTTAGGTTCGGCTTGTAAGATTTAGATCTCTTAGCATAAATAATACATTTAAAGTGCTAAGTATGCTAAGATAACCAAACCTAAAAGACCTAACCTAACAACACAAGCATTCCTATAGGGCAAATCCATTTCAATTCAGGCAGATTTGAGAAAATCTGTCAGGGTGATGTCACAGATATCCATGAAACTGAAATATATTATTCTAGATACAAAATTATGAGACACATATTTTTTTGTATTGCAATAAAAAAAATTTTTGGCCATCTTAGGGTGCTTCAAAATTTGGGGCCAAATTTTCACAAGTTTTGGTGCCAAAAATTGTAAACGGCTGTTTCTCAGGAACTATTAAAGATATTTGGATTCTGTTGTTTTTTTATCTGAAAGTTTATTGAAAGCCTTTTCAAATGCATATACAACGAACTTTATATGCAGTTTTTAGGGTGTGCTATGAATAAAATTTTAAAAAATAGCCCCCTTTTGGACCCCCAAAATCTCGAAATAGCCACCCTAAAAAATTTTCAAAATTTCAGGGTAGTTAACAGCAATACCTCAAGTTGAACATATATAAATTTCACGGGGTATATATGCCTGGTTGTAGTTTTACACAATATTTTTAGCACATTGACAAGCTGAAAACTTAAACGCAATCGTAATATTGAAGGAGACAAACCTTATTTCATCAGGCTATTATTGGTAAATAATATACAAATCATAAGAGTCCATAACCAAATAATTCATGTAATTGGTAAATATCATCATATTGCTGATCATATTCAACATTTCTTATTTATAGAACATACTAGAAGTCATTTGTTTTTCATATTTACATGTTCATCTGTTTCTTTTCGTTTGAGACAAAATGCTGTTAATTCCTTCTGAACTTGAGTTTTGAGTCATTAGGAAGATGTCTACATGTGGAAAAGCAGTGTTTACTGAGAAAAGAATAAAGTGACCTGATTTGAGAACAGGCATAAAAAATGTATACCTCCGGACTGAGAATTATCATATTTGATATAGAGAAAACACTAGTGGAAAAATCACTAGATGCACGTGCTACCATAACGAAAACTGTGTGCATTCAGACGATACAATTACTAACGAGCCGCGTAGGACTCTGCATTACTATACAGTGTAAATCACATTAATTAAATACGTTACAGAATAAGCAAAACTAAAGGCGTAAGCCTCGCGGGAACATCCCGCTCAACCCTTTCAATTGGTAGGTTAATTTAAACGGAATATTGTGACCAAATAGGATCTACTAAAGTATTAGTGATGACTATGCAGGGCCTAATAATATGTTAAAGATGATCACGCAGGGTCTATTAGGAAAAGGCAACCAAGCAGGGTCGTTACACAGTTGAGCACCTTGCTACACGGCACAATTTATCAGCAGGGCATATTAAGTGCATTCAGACTGCAGAAGAATTTCAGACTGTTGTTCAGACATATACATCAGGTGTTACACTGATTTACATTCCATCTGCAGAGATTCAAACATTCCGTGATATGAAACAAAAAAGAGTGGGAACATGTGCAGGCAGTGCGAATGATTAATAAAAGTCATGTGTGGCATGCAGAGGGAACTGGAAATGATATTGTAGTTTCCATTGCAAGAACTGCCCAGGATGAGAAACAAGAAGTGAATGTTACTATTGGAAACAGCTCACATGTTATGCAGTATTGTAGAATTCACGACATCCAAGTGGGAACGTATTTGGCTGTTATGTATGATGACTGTTGGTGGGTTGCAGAAGCAACTAAAGTGGACTTCAGGAAGTGCATGTAAATTTCATGCTGCCAAATGGACCTGCAAAGGGCTATAAATTTCCTGATAGAATTAGGCAACAAGAACATCAGTGCGTGATATCTTTGCAAAATATTCTGCAAGTTCTTTCTCCATCACACCCCCTTGGACAATCTGGAAGACTGCATGAAATCTCTAATACTGAAACTGCCTGTGTAGAAAAAGCTTTCATGAACAGAACTAACATATGAAATGCCGGTACTGGGAGTTCACATCGCCTAGCTTCCATAAAAAAATGTCTTACGTTAAAGTTTTCAGCTTGTCAATGTGCTTATTAAAATATTGTATAAAACTACAACCAGGCATATATACCCCGTGAAATTTATATATGTTCAACTTGAGGTATTGCTGTAACTGCCCTAAAATTTTGAAAAATTTTTTAGGTGGCTTTTTCGAGATTTTGGGGGTCCAAAAGGGGGCTATTTTTTTAAATTTCATTCATAGCACACCCCAAAAGCTGCATATAAAGTTCGTTGTATATGCACTGAAAAGGCTTTCAGTAAACTTTCTGATAAAAAAAAAACAGAATCCAAATATCTTTAATAGTTCCTGAGAAACAGCCGCTTACAATTTTTGGCACCAAAACTTGTGAAAATTTGGCCCAAAACTTTGCAATACAAAAAAATATGTGTCTCATAATTTTGTATCTAGAATAATATATTTCAGTTTCATGGATATCTGTGACAACACCCTGACACCCCCTGCATGTCTGCATTTGGAATAGGCCTATAGCATTCAGCAGTTAAGTATTTTTTTAATTACCTTTATTTTAAAATAGAGGTCTGCGAGACCGGACCTGGGACAGTGTGTGACAAAAACATGACCTGGGAAGTTAAAGGTTAAACAGTAAACAATTGATTTGATTGGTTGATTGATTTGCTTCATTTTACTTCGCTTCTTGTGCTACTTTTGGTTAATTTGCGAAGATGGGGATGAGTGATCATATGATGAAATTGATGAATGGACACTCACAAACATCCATGCCCACGCCAGGATTCGAACCTGGGACCCCTGGCGTCGTAGCGTACTGTGCTAACCACTCCGCTACGGGGCAGGCTGAACAGTATATTTATACTACCCTAAATATCTCTTAGTACATTCTTATGGTATAAAAGATACCGCAAACAATTTATAACAACGAAATAAGACATAATGGAACACATGACCGTTCAACAACCACCTGGTTATGGAGTAGGTTTGCAGTTAAAGGATGCATGAAAAACATTAAGAACCTAACAATGTATTATTTCCCTTATATTATTACTTCTGCGCCGTACATAAACGAATAAATAACCTTTTATATTAAAAGATGACTGCACGTGGGATGATACACATGTTAAAGACTTATCTGAAAATGCATTTATTAACCAATCTTTATGTAAAATTGTCACTTCCTCCTTAATTGCTCATACTAAATAATCCTCCCATAAAGTTACAACTTACCATAGTTTTATTCTTCCTTGAATTCGGTAATTATTCTAGAAGAATCTTAACACACATTTGTTAACAACGGCAAAATATACTGAAAGACGTACGTATTTCTTTTTGCAGATATTGACAAGATGGGCGGCTATTTGACGAGATCTCACAATCTGTCCACCACAGAGCTTAAGGTCAAATAATTTGTGTTCGCTTTCTAAAGATAAGTATTTTGTTCTAAATAAATATGAAATGAATTTTTTAACTCTCGTTATATTTCATACTGATTAACTTAGGACATAATTTTTATTACTAAATTTAGTAAAATTATAATTTTATTATGGTGTTATTAAAGTGGACGAATCGAAGGACAGAGATATCTCCTTAAAACTTGCCCTAAGTAACCTACTCACCATGAGTCATCACCAATATGGACTATGGCCCAATACAGACGGCATATTTGCGGATCCCACTCAGTTCAGCATAGGAGGAACAATTCTTGCTCCTGATTGGTCGACTTTGCGGAAGTGACCTAACACTTGTCTTCTGCTGGTATTTTGAAAGCAGCAAGACACGTATTCTGTAGCCACACGATGTATTTGTTGAAAATGTAGCCTAATGAGAATTGTAAAATGTACACTATTTTCTAAAAAAATTAATGAAAATGCGTATTTTTATTCTGATGCTACGTTCATCGGAAGGTAACTGTAGCTAGTAGAAAATAAAATCCATTCATTTAAATCGTAAAATTAATCTTTAAATTTTCCAACTTAGTGAAGCTTTGTAAGCAAAATAATTCTTGTACTACGTCCTTTGATTTGAGTTTCATTTTTCTATCTGCGAGAGAGAAAGCAACATAGGTATACTTGGAATATTTTATCAATGAGTAGTACTGTAAATTACTGGAATAATGCCTGCTTCTGGCAAATTTGAATAATTTGCAATTCTCATACCAAGACACATAAATGAAATAAATTGATTACAAGTTTCAATGTAAATCGTGAGATGGTACGTACATAATTATTTGTACATTTTTTCAGGAAAGAAAATCAGCGGCTTCAAAATATTTATAGAAACCTTGTATAAAAATGTTCCTAAAATTTAATGAAGTTTATTTAGTGAATTCTTATTCAGAATTTGTACACACCATTACCTTACATACCAAGATTTGAGAACGGTTTCTCCAGAGTGTCTGACATGCCACTGTTGATTTCTAGTTTGCAACTGCAACTATATAATTTCAAAATGTCCACTAGTACTGGAGGTTTATTACCTTCGCACTTCATAAATTTTTGTTCGTGAATAAAAAAAACTGATATGGAGTCTTATACAGAATCTATTTGGTGAACAAATAATACCATGGAAAGAAGCATGCTAACGGTAACGAATGTTAATATTCAAATATCCTGCTTCATAGACGTGAACTTAGAAATGATTCTTATCTTGGATAAAAATGATTGATTTTAATGTGATACTTCAAGTGGTTCTGCTGTCTTCACTACTATTTTATTTTTTACACTTGTTCATTAACTGAAAAACTCCCACCTAAAGTTTAAAAAAGAAAATAGCAAAGAAATTGCATTTTTTCAATGGTAATATAATGTGTGTGTTAATGATGAACATCTTGAAAAAACTAAGCCATGCAGAAAAGGCATGAGGATGGAGAGCACAGAAGATTTTATATTAAGAAACTTCAAGAGATAACATGCTGTACAGACCAATAAACTTCATTATACGTTCTTCATATATTTACATATGACTTAACTTTGCTTCATGAAGAGGCTAAATTAAGTTGACTCATGATCTCACCACCAAACGTTCCAGTCAAGTGGTCAGGAGTGGCATGTTGAATTGTTTCTACATGTAACCACTGACTTTAGTGTTTGTATGTGCCTATGTTTCAGAGACTGGGTCTTACTCACTCTTACATGGGACAACATGGAAGCAAATACAGTACACTACACTACCCAGAAAACGGGAGCAGAACCAGTTTCTGAAACATTGGCACATATGGAAACTAAAGAGAGACTCACACTAAAAATGATGTGTCACTTGGAATGAATAGCAACAATTCACACTGATCCCCTGCACAAGCCACCATTGGATTGTCTCATCCTCAATTGGCACAATTCAGTGTAAAAAATATCCCTAAAAAAACAATCAATGCAAAGTCACAACGAACTTTGTCTTGGTTGTTTTTATGGTGTTAATATGTGATGTAAAATACAACCTTTCTGAAATAAATTCCCCATACCCGTCCGTAGCTTCCATCACAAGGAACAATGCCTATCCATCCTGAATGCCCTTTTCTACAGGGCAGTAACCTAAAAGGTCATAGTGCCCATTTCAAAGCACATCATCTCCTAGTCGTGAATATTCTCGCTCGCAAGGTCGATACACACACACACACACACAGAAAGTTGGTATCTATATTTATTTTCTACATCTCTTGCAAACCAGAAGAAACATGCATGCCTTGTCCAGGATTGAAAGTCAGCATCCCTGGTTTCACAGTGCAGAATAGAAGAAACAGCATGCCAAATACAATTTGTTGGTATTACAAAGTTATGTATTGTTTAACTGCTTGCTCTTTTAATGCACTGATTTCTAGTGCTGCTTGTAGACCCTTCATGACCAGTGCTTTAAGTGGTTTCAGTCAATAGCCAGAATGTCAACCACAAATGAATCAACATGAGTACTACTACTAATGATGACAATAATAATGGTGATTGGTATTGTTATTATTATTGCATACAAAGTAAATGTAAACGAACTATCACATCTGTTACTTCAGAATTTGCCCAAGTATAATATTTTTTTCAAAATTTCCGCACTGCTCACTGACGAAAGACAAATTTAGTAACCTACAAGAACTTTCTCTTCATCTATTGTTTGCAAAAAATAATGTAACAATGGACAGACTTTTGTAGTGTAGTAAATAAATAAAATGGATGACCGGCAGGAACTGAGTTCTGGAACAAAAGTAATTTACCAGAACGGAGTTCCAGCTCACTTTAAGCCCTGTTCATGACATGGCATTGTAAAGGACTTTCTAGATTTGTATGCATCCATCATTGGTTTCAAATTTGAAGCATTATGCTTAAGTAAGAAAAACACATGTTTCTCTAACTCAATACAAAAGAGGAGCATTTACACTACTTTCATTTACAACCTAACAAGACTGTTGCATGAGTGTATTTAATCCAGGATCACTTGTGTCTATAATTGTTACAAGTGCTCAAAGTGGCGGGTAACATGGAAAATTTTCCATAAAGCATCCCTAAGTTTGTATAATTTGCACAGGCATCTTCCCACCTACTGCATTGTTTCCATGTTGGTTCATACAAGCACCCTTCTATCTCCAAGCATTCCACCAGCCCAGCTAGGAATTTCCACTTCAAGCATTGATGATAGGGAGACTCGGGAGGACCACTAGTGGCAAGATATTTCCTATCTTATTTTCCATCAATCTTTGTTCGTATGATTACAATTATTACACTGGGGAACAGTGAAATTGCGGCACAGTGTTTGAGAGCTAATTTAGGGTAATTTCATGCTGCTGAATAATGATATAATAATATATTTCCTGAATTGGCTCTAATTTATGAAATAAATGCAACTAAACCAAAATGGCGGAAACATAAGACATACATATAAATGAACTTCCAACAACAATTTAATATTTCTTTTTGTGATTACAATCATTAATATAAAAATAAATTTATATAGGCCTATGATCATAATAATTACGAAAATATGTACACAACAGGCGCGGTTGGCCCTATAGCGCACAGGATCAGTGAACCCCCAGTAATATATGTCATTTATATCGAGAATGGACAATAAACAATGTCTTTACCTTTTGACAATTTTTCGCTAAAATTTCTACACAATAAGTCATGTATTTGTGTCTGTAACATGGCAAATTATTTTGCTGAAAAAGAGAAACCGCGAGTAGACCGCCCTCGTGCAGACCCTCAGCTGAACCCCCACAGGAGAGCTCCTGCCATAGGGAAGGTTCGGGCGGCAGGCAGAAGTTCGGGGTAGCTATATGAGCAAAATACATGGAAGAGGATACTGAGGAATCTCGATCTCCAACCAACGGTCATGCGCAGTTCGTGCTCTCTCAGGAGCCGCAGCAGAAGCCAGAAGGCACCGTCCTCGCTGCGCGCTGCTAGTGAGACCCAGCTGGTTCCTCCCTTCCAGTGTTGCCCTGTGAGGTTCAAGTTTGAAGCGCATTCGTTTCATATTCAATCTTCTCTGTTGAATAATTTTTGTGCCGAGCTTCTTGGCATAAATGCAAAATTGTAGCAGAGAGGGATGAGTAGAAATGAATGAAAGCTGGAATTAGACGCGATGAATTAAAATAAAAGAAATACATTACTAAAATAATTCGAGCATGCATTCAAACTTTTTCCTTAAAGATGGAAACACTTCGGATATGTGAAAGTAAAAGAATGCCGCGATCTTAGACAAGAAAGGAAGACGTGACAAACCCTGTCGGTGTCAATGTTTCAAGTTCGTAAGTTTTCGAAGTGCTTTCATAGTTGTTGCAAAGTATTGGTGCTCCGAAGGATGGACTATGTTCCGTCATTTGATGCAGTGGAGGTGTTGCCGTCTGCGCAGGTAAGAAATGACCGCTAAAATGCATACAATTAACGGAAACAAATTTTCTCGTCTGTTGAAAGAAAATTAGAGATAAAGCGTGTGCTGGTCGACCAACTCCAAATTTGAAGATAGAAAAAAAAAGCTGTAGCGTTTCAATGAAAGGGTCTCAGGTTTCTAGTACGCACATGCCATTGATTGCTATTTCCCTTTAATAATTGTACCACCATTGCGATTAGTCATTTTATTATTGCAGGCATGGACGTCCGAAGGGGAAAAGGGGCCACACACTATTTATTACACACATATAATTTCATTTCAGTCACAGTAATTTATGATAAGTATTATAAAGGCGTCGCAGGGACTGAATGAGTGTTTTCTGAGAGAACAACACTATTACAGGGGAAAATGTGCCTCGTTTGTCCCCCCTGGAAAAAAAAATGATCTTGCTTCCCATCCCTGGAACAAATCCTGAGGACGGCCATGATTTTTTAATGAAACCCGAAATTTTTTTCATAGAGGCACAATTTACTTAATTTTAGCCCTAAATTTATCCGCACACCTCTACTATGAAAAAATTATGTACCAATCTTTTAACCCCCCCCCCCCCCGCCCCGATCCCTTTGTTTTGCGAAGAAAGTCTATTTGCGGAAACTGAATATGTGTCATATGACTTCGGTGAACCCCCAGGAAAATAATGCACGAGCCGCGCCTGGTACACAATGAAGTAACAAACTATGTGAAATGTTTTCTATACGATTTCCTGCTGTATTGCTTTTTAGGACAATCCCTCTGTAAGCTCCAACAGTGGTCGGCCATCATGTGGCGATCCCACCGTCCCTGGTACCTTTCTTCCATTATCCTTATATCCTGATGGAACCTTTCTCCCCGTTCTTCACTAAAATCACCAAGGTTCTCAGAGAATCTGTCAATGTGGCTATGTAGAAAATGTATCTTCACACTCATATTAGCTCCCAATTTCTCAAAAATTTTCAACATATTTCCAACTATATCGGGGTACTTTTCTGCTCTGTGATTCCCCAAAAAGTTTTTGACGATGGACACAAATCTCAGCCAGGCCTCAGATTCGATGTAAGACATGTAAGTTGTAAAATTGGCATCATTTATAAGTGTACGAATTTGTGGTGGTCCGTCAAAGATTCCTGCCTTCAATTTTTCAATACTTAGTCCTGGAAAAGTGTGGCATATATATTTGAAACAATCACCACTTGTATGTAAGGCCTTGACAAACTGTTTTATCAACCCAAGTTTAATATGCAGCGGCAGAAGGATGATTTTGTCCCTATCTATCAGCAGTTCATGAATGATATTAGCTTTTCCCACTAATATTTTCCCTGGGGGGCCAAACTTTTATCGTCCAATGCTTTTCTCTAGCACGACTATCCCACAAACATAGGATACAGGGATACTTTGCGTACCCACTTTGCTGTCCTAGTAAAAAATTCACCATCTTCAAATCCACACACACGAGCCACTTATGTTCAGCATATTCAATTTTTTTTCTAAAACCATTTTTATGTTTTGGTATTCTTCCTTAAGCTTTGTTGAGTGTCCGATATATTGCCTAGCAATGCTTCATAAGTTGCCTAGCAACAATGTACAAATAAATAAATAAGTTTCTTAATGGGAATTTCAGACCATTATCAAATTTTGATATTACCGAGAAAAGTGTAGAGTAATTTTACCTCCTACATTTTCCATGGTGTGTTTATTTTTATAACTGGAGTCAATTCAATTGAACCAATCATACAATTGGCAATCACAGCTGTTTTGTGTGCTGAAACTGTTATTAAACTTTATGCCGCAAAATAAAATCTTTTTTTTGTTCCCCAGTGTTATGAATGGGAATGAATGGCAATTTATAGTCGATTCAATTGCTGAATATATAAGGTGATCACATTTCAAAAGTGTCACTGAAATTCCCAGGTTTGAGTCCCAACCTGTTCATAGATGTTCTTCATGGGTGTCTCTTCATCAATTTCATCCAATAATCACTTATCCTCATCATGATTAGCCAAAATGACACAGTGCGAACATAAGAAATTTCAAGGTGACAAAAATTAGCAATTTAAGTTAGATATACACTTATACTAAAATTCTAACAGACATAGACACAGTCACCAAAGCAGCTAAAATGTTAACATTTTATCCACCCCTTGACAAATGACCATCCTAATTAACACACCCAAAGAACACAAGACGGAACCCTTTAACTGGTTCATTGGACTTTGCATACATGACCCCCTGTAGTTTATCTTTATTTCTTGATTTGGTTTCACTTTGTTTATTTTACGACACTTTTATCCGCAACTTTGGCTAATCACGAAGGTGGAGATGAATGATGATAAGATGAGAGCGATGAAGGGATCGTCACAAACACATAAGGATGACACAAAAACAAACTCCTGGAAACACATACCTGTTATCACATATTTTAAAGTTTAATTGTTTGGTTTGCAATAACGAATTTCTTCACTCTGCAAATGCATACCAAATGAAATCAGAAAAAGAATCAGTTACTTTGGTATGATATATTTAACCATAATATTCAAAATTAAGAGCATGCCTAATTTAGAAATTGAAACCAGACTTGAATACCACACTGTTTAAACAGATAATGGATAGAATAAATATATCCTTTGCGGCAGTTTATCTGGCAATGGCTATGGCAACATGAATGGAATGCTGTTTAAGTACTAGAGCAGCCACAGGCTGAACTTCGCCCATGAACAAAGAAATTCTAATTCTAATTCTAAACCTTAATCCCATTTTATACTTTGTACTTTATATTTCCTACCACCTAGGTGGCTATGCATGGTGAGCAGTCAAATCACAGCCTCGCTACCAAACTTCCTTTGCTCGAGATCTAGCCTGCAGATGGAAGTTACTTTGTATTCCTTAATCTATTTCATGTGATCACCATTTCATCTTCATCACCACTATTAGCCAAAAGCGACAGAAAATCATTGTCAAGTGAGAAAACTAAAACTACAATGCATTTATGTTCCCTATCTGCATTGTGACTGTGAACAATAAATGTTAAATACTGAAATACACAATGAACACACATTAAGAAACAATCATGTCTTATATTTGTTGAGAATTGTAAGGAAGAATTGCTGGTTTCACAGCCCACAGTGGAAGAAACAACTCGCCTAATGCGATTTGGTAGTGCACCATTAAACTTAAACCCTTATTATGCACCATTTCATGGTGTTTCACATTGTAGACATGCACACAACATGAATGGGCATTTTCTAGGCATAAAAATATAACATTTTTTAGTGGTTTTTATTTTTCCTGCAATGTTTCGTCTGGTTTCCAGAACGTTTTCAAGCTTACATCAAAATTAAATAAACACACACACATGGCTAGCCATTCTACACGTCTACATAGTGTGCTACACTGTGTATCAGAAGAACTTTCCATGTACAATTTTTTCACATCAAAACACAAGTGATGTTTATTTTTTTTACTTAGAATTAAATAACAAAGCTCGGTAATTATGCGATATCGCCCGAACACCTCTCAATAGTTTATTTCGTTAATTTTAGCATTGACGCTTACCTATTCTGCATTGCGGAAGATTCTTTAAGGTGAAGTTATGACTTTTTCCATAAAATAGTGTTAACTTTTCATATTACGAGTCATTATTTGTCTTCCTTGTTCCGCTTGGGTAACAGACAATATGGCATGCACCCGTCATGGATCATCGCCGGTCGTGCTTGTATTTTGTCGATTTGGAGTGGGTATGCAGTGTTTTAACCTTCTTAACTGAAAAATACCTACTTTCGTGTTCATTGTGTCATCACAAACTGTTGACGGATAGCCCCAAAAATTATTCACGATAGCCCGACGAACCCTTGATGGATAGCCCCTAAAAACCATTCACGATAGCCCTACGAACCATTTCCGGCAAGGTTAGGTTAGGTAAGCATAGTTAAAAAAGAAGAAAAAAATTCATAGAAAAAATGCACGTTTGGAAATACTGGCGAGACCGCGTGACTTTCTACGCTCGCGCCATCTGCAGGTAGGCCTACATAATGGAAACAACGGCAATAATGTTGTCGCTTTACAGAAAATGCAAGTTCCTTACATAAAAAGTTTTCAGTTTCCGCGAAAGAAAATACCTCGAAGAACTTTGACAATGCTACAGAAACTGATTTCAGTAAGTAGTTTCTCCTGTAAATTTGAAGAAATCTGTTCGGGCGATATCACATATTTACTTAAAGTTCCCACAAACATGCATGAACTGAAGCTAAAACCACCTATCAGTTAAACCGGCATATACTGAACAAATTAGCAAATTGCTTTTTCCAAACTTGAAGTTTACTTCTGCACACATTTCCCATATTTTAAATGCATATTCTAAGCTGCACATGTGCATAATCTACCTAACCTGGCCTGTTATATGCATAAGTGTACTCTTTAGTTGTTAGCATGTATCAAGCTTACGTGAGTTTGCATTTATTTTCGTTAGGGTGACAAGTACTTCTACTTCTACACACCATGGGTTTGGAAAAATTATCACAAGGTGTTCCGACATTCACTGCTACTGCTAATATGTCAATTGAATGTGTACTTAACACATTCCCAAATGCTTTTGTTGTTAGGTTAGACAGGTCAGGTTTTGAGTTATTAGCGTTAAAAATACTTCTGTAAATACTTCCAATACCTGATAATCATAATGTGATTTGTGGTATTCAGCACTTTCCACTGTCCCATATGTTATTCTCAGAAACTGGTGAAAATAGCTCCACATGCTATCCTCACAACCTGGTGACAGTAGCCTCATATACTATTCTCACCACCTGGTGAAAATAGTCGCGACCTATGTAAATGCATTTTCCACCCTTCTATACAAATTGTTAAAATGATTACACAGTCAAAACTTAGACGCATTTTAGTGTAAAAATAGTACGAAAGAAATATTTAAAGGATAACATTAAAGTTATCAAGAATACTGCTTCGTACTTAACAACGTGTTTTTATTTTCTGCACATTACACCATTACAATATTTCTCTGCTGAACGAAACTAAAATTTAGCAGGTGATAAAGAATATCATGGTTCACTTCAAATGTCTAAGTTTTCGCTTGAGTTGCTTTTTTTAAATACATACAGATATTCTTCTCGTTTTGATTTTCTCTTAACTCAACTAGCACTATAGCTAATTATATCTCCTGTTTACAGTACGAAAGTGACTTTTTTTTGCACACACTACACACAATTTCCACCGTTGTTACATTAATGTTATAATATATTTTTAATGCACACACTTCCGCATTTTCGTTGTTTATCAATTCGCATTAACCATTCAATTGTTTTTGTGTTGGTGTGACGTCACATCCGCAAAATCAGCCAATCGGAGAGGAGAATCAAATCGCCTATGCTGAACTGAGTGGGATTGGCATAGGCCGTGTCCGGATTGGCAAGCGCTCCGTACCGTTCTCTCCCGTTGTTCTCGCGTGCCGTCGAAGTCACGTCCAAGTCGTCCGAATCTGCATGTCCCCTTGTAGTATCGTTGTCACTTTTCCCGCCAGGTGTCAGCCCGAACTTCACCCACCGCGCTCTGGGGCGCAGGCGCACCGCACGGAAGCAGAAGGCAGACGCCAAACAAACATCACAATGATTTCCACCTATTTACTACTCATATTAAAAATGTAACATGCTATTTCATCATTTATAATTTTTCTACATTCAGTATTATCGATAAAATGTTAAATTATCACTGAGTTTTACATCGTCTAATCAGTAAATGTTGTCTGTACAAAGTGAAAGTTAGAATATGGCTGCCAAGCGCAGGGTCACAGCGAGTTCAAGCGTGCATCTGTCGCGCCTCTCTGCTCTCCCCTCCAACTCCACGTCTGCCGCGAATTCGGACAACGGAGGTTGGCTGAGTCCCCGGATGGAACGGTGCTCTAGGTGACATCTGCTGCCGATTCGGACGCGGCCATATATGCATACAGCCGCCCAGGAAGTTCACGTAGTTCATACTTTTAACGTAGATGTCTCTATCTGCTACTGCTTTGTAGTGTCCTCTCGCAATCTATCAGAACTACATCCTTTCTGGATTGGAATTGATTTGTTGGGAATATTTTATTCAATAAAAGTCATAGTTTTTATTCATAGATTAAGAACAGGACACGTACGTACACCAGCACATTTAGCAAAAATAAAAATTAAAACTCAAGAAAATTGTAAATGTGGCAATAATAATCCTGATGCTCAACATTTAATTCTAGAATGTCCAATCTTTTCAGATCAACAAATCATACTCTACACAGGTTTACAACGTTTAAAAATTCCATTTCCAATATCACTCTCATCCATTTTAACAGATTTATCCCCTTCATTAATATGGATGCTGTATGCATATTCTCGAAAATGTAGACTTGAAATATAAAGTGATTTTTAAGAAACTGCAAAATGGACAAAAAAGTGATTTTTTTATAATAATTGTTATATATTTGTGATTCCGATTAATTTGTGAGACTAACTATCAACTTTAGAAGAAAACATTAAAACAAATAAAAAACATTAACGATGTCCAAAGTCGACAAGATAATGCTGACAGGGACAAAAAAAGGAGAAGAAGACGAAGAATTATTCAATAAATATTCAATTCTTTATTTATTTGACATTAATTTCCTTCCGAGGGCAATTGTTTTTATACAAGTTTTGGCGATCTTAACTATACGTAAGCGAAGTTAGATAATGAATACATGCTGTTATATCTTTAAATTAGGCACACACAGGAGATGTACTCGTAGAATTTTTCGCTGAAAAACAATAATAATAATAATATTAATTAAATGTGATAATTAATTAATATTGCGTTGTTATTATTACTGAATAGATAAAAAGTCATAAAAGAATATATATATATATATATATATATATATATATATATATATATATATATATATATATATATATATATATATATACACACACATATACCGTGCGTCCATTTCGATCTTCAGCCGAGAGATCGGGAGAAGCGTGGCGGGCGGCGCTGACAGAGATGCCGACATTTGCGGCCTATAATGCCCGCTTACTTTTATAGACATATGCAGACATTTACATAAATAACGAAACCGTTAAAAGTGAATGGTTTTCGTGAGCTTCCTTGCAATCCGAAATATCCGAGCTCGAGTTTTTTTGTTCCTTCGCGACTAGATGAAGACAGAGTTGTGAATATAGTGGCGAAAAATGTAAACCAAGAGCGTGTTAATTTCGTACTGTGCGCAAGAGTGTTATTCTTGGTTACTTGCAGTTACTTGTTTGTGTTATTGCAGTGTGTATGTGTGTTGTGTCAGTGAGACGATTGGAATGCCAGCCTCAAGGTTCACGTTAGAACAAAGATTTTTTATGTATGACACGTACGTGAAAACAGACTCGTGTCGAGACGTGTGTAGGCAATTTGTACAGAAATTCCCAGGCATTTCAACTCCACACAGAGATACGGTTAGACATCTTGTCCTAAAATTACGAGAAACTGGATCGTTAAATTTTAAAACACCTAAGCAAAAACGACGGATTCTAACCGAAGCAAAACTCGATGAAATTGGTGCAGCGTTAGAACGTTCTCCAAACAAACCTCTACGCCGTGTTTCACAAGAGGTGGGCGTGTCAAAATCATCGGCACATACAGCCACTAAGCTACTAAAATTAAAACAGTACTCTTATAACACAGATTAGTGCTCGTTTTGCAATATTTATATAAATGTCTGCATATGTCCATAAAAATAAGCGGACATTACAGGCCGCAAATGTCGGCATCTCCGTCAGCGCCGCCCGCCACGCTTCTCCCGATCTCTCGGCTGAAGATCGAAATGGACGCATATATATACATATATATATATATATATATATATATATTCTTTTATGACCTTTTTATCTATTCAGTAAAGTAGTTGTATTTGTACTATAACCAGCTCAGGAAAGGAAGAGCCCCCCTCAAGCAGGTTTGGCTATACTTAAAACAAGCTCAACATGCCCATATGAGCTTTTTGCTCAAGTGTGGCACCCCCTCTAATCCAAGATTTTTGTAAAAATGCCCTCTCGGAAAGGAAGAGCCCCCTCAGATTTATTTGCCCATACTTACAAAAGTTGCATCAGCCAGATTTTTGTCCATAAACTTGTCAAAAATTGATATTTTTTTGGCTACACCAGAAATTAAGCCAAAAAGCTATATATACACACACATACACACCCATATACACACATATTTACTTCCAGTTTAAGTTTAATTGGACCCCAGGTTCAATCTAATATTAAAACAATGTAATATGCAGAGACTCTCTAGAATTGCTCCGTGACTCTCTCATTTCTTGCATCATAAACATATGATTTTTCACCTATGAGAATAACACTACATATGGTGTCATCAGGTAAAGCCTCATGGAATTCACAGATAATTTTAATATTTGTTCTGTCATTCACCACAACCTGTTTCCTTTTTGAAGTGTTAATTACAAACATGGGTCTCTGTGCTTTGAATTCATCTGGTGTATAATACATGTCAGTATTGCCTGTAGTGACCCTCTTGAAAGCCGAAAAGGCCTCATATAATTTAAGGAAATCATTCTTGGACATGTCTAAATTGTAATTTTCTCTAGGAAATACCTCATTTCTGCCATTTTTAAGATATATGTTCTTGATGTTGCAGTTATCAAATTTACTTGAATTTTTTTCCTGATTGTTGTGTCTTCCAGTCTGAAACAGTACCACTACAAAATCAGGCATGTCATATTGAATGCTGGAGAATGAATTTGTGGCATCAAACTCATAATATGTACCAGATGCGGGCTTCTGTACACATTGATATGTATAAAATTGCAGAGGAATTTCTGGATTTTTTATTATATCAGCTTTGTATTTAAGAGCATAACTGGCTTCATACTCAACAACAGGGATTCTTAACTCCATAGTCTGAATAATGCATTTGCCTGCATCTGGCAGGGTATTGGGCAGAGCTTCCCCTGTAGAGTTTATTGCACTGTACCTCATTAAGGCATTGTTATCATTTGCAGCTCTTCTAAATGTGATTCTTAACCCACCCTTCCACATAATTTCTTTGTAATCTGAGAAGAATCCTGGCAATAGGCGCATGGGGAACAGCACAGTGTGGTTCTTAGATAATATCTTATCACCAGCCTCAAATCCCCCGATTTTGTAGTATGAAGCCTCGGTTTTGGATAATTTTAATGTGGCCAAAGCTGTGGAGGTAATGCCGGGATAATCCACTCTGTTTATAACAACGCCATGTTTTCTGATCTCAATTTCAGAGAATAGATGAGGCACAAAATTATCTACCAATCTTATATTTGAATTTGCCGGATAATCTGTACCATCGAGCTTTACAACATCAAATTTGATATATAGATCTGCTCTGTGGGGGTGTATAAATCCATCCCCTACATCAAGATCAACCTCAATCTCTGTGTTGGGTTGATTTAAATTTGCAAATGTCCTCCTGTTTGGGGGGAATGATTGTAGCTCATAACTCTCAATATTTTCCATTTTTTTTTCTTGTATGTATTTTTATTTAAATGTTAATCTCTATGATTGCAGTTGTTGTGGCTCCAGCAAAATCAACTAATTCTTCTTTTTTATTAGTGACCATCAATTCAATATTATCTATTCTATTATGACACACAGGAAAATATAATGTTGGGGATGGATTATAGATGATGGGCTCCATGAATTCAGAATTAGGTTTGAATGTTGCAATGATCCCTGTTTGTTTGTGAGTGCCTATGCCATTTGATTTGGTGATCATACCCTCAGCCACATAACAGTGAATATTCAGAGTCTCTATGGCTAAGAATTTAGGTATATTCATAGCAGTGTGTTTGATGCCTGGTTCAAGTTTTGTGTTGTTCTCAAAGCCTAACAGCTCTCCTATAGTAGCCAGATTCACTGTTTCTGTGGCAGATACAATTTCTACTCTGTGAGTGACAGAATTTTGACTTAACACTACACCTCTGGGTAATTGAGCATTTAGAGTGGATAGATTATATTGCCCTGGAGTGATGACAATTTTTTCATCCCCTACTGCAATTGTGTTGTTGTGGTGTGTAATATTTGGGATCAGGTACATGCCATAAAATGCCCTGAGAGCTATTGTTTTGGGATATACAATGTCATCATGCAATTTGAGTTTCAATATTGAATTTTGGCTGGTGAGATGAAATACCCCCATGATGTTTCAGATACCACAAGGCTTTTTGAAAATCTTCAATTGATGGTTTATTTATTTGAGACATGTATCTAAGAACAGATAAACACAAATGTCCGCAATTAACATCTCTGAAGTTTTGAACACGGGCATTATTGTAATAAAGATTAGCTGATTTTAGATATTTTATTAAATTTTCAGGTGGAACACCTCCAAATGAATCAAATACAAATGCCTCATTTTTTAAATATTTAAGATAACAGATCCAGTGAGTGCCCTGATTTTTGTACTTATCCAAATTAACAATGCCACACTCTTTGTTGAGTGGTTGTTCTGGTAAAGAATCAGACATGTACACACCTCTAAAATGTTTGATGCCCAATGGCTTGATTAAAGCTTCAATATCTTGGTTTGTAAGCGGCTCTTGTTTTTTTTAAACTTATTTATGGCTCTTTTAACACCTTTGCCCTGTTTCTCCATTGCCAGGTTATGGCGCCTCTGCTCCTCTAATTCTGCCCTATTTTTCTTGGCATCTATTACTGTTTTTGCTATGGCGGCTGATCCCCCGGCCAAGCTCCCCACAGCCCCGAGAGCAGCTAAGATGGCAGGGATGGTAAATATGAATCCCCCCACATGTGATTTTTTTCTTGATTGCTGTAATTTTTTTAATTGGGGGGTGCTAAGCAATAATTTCATACCATGCCCCTTTGCAAGACAAGAATTTTTTTTCTTGCGCTGCTTTTTGGTTAAGAGACTGTCAATAGTTTTAAGAGATTTGAGACCTGCATAAGGTATT
Organism: Lepisma saccharinum; assembly: GCF_977018435.1. NCBI lineage: Eukaryota > Metazoa > Arthropoda > Insecta > Zygentoma > Lepismatidae > Lepisma > Lepisma saccharinum. Next base: position 184,182,726 of record NC_139229.1, read on the forward strand.
TGATACATAACACCCTTGGTCTTCATTGTAGGTTTATTATATACATATTCACAACCCCCACCCCAATTTTTGTTTGGTGCTCATAGCTATGGTGGTTCCCAATGCTGCTATTTTTTCACTCAAAGAAGCATCTTTGCTTACAAATCTGCCAAATGCAGCCTCTTCTAATTTCTTATCTGCAACATGTCTCTTGTCAAGATCAGAATGTGTGTTGTATGCAATATCATGGTCTCTACAAGCAGCATCTAAGGGATTAACACCAGGATCCCCTCTGTTTAATCTATGATCCAGTTTTGTGCCTGGACCACAATATTGATAGCCTGGAATATGTAGTTCAAATGGCAGCTTGTTTATAATGTCATTAACAAGGCCCCGACCCTCAGAAATATTCCAAAATTTAGGTGGTAGAGTATTAATTATTTTTATAAGATATCCAATCCCCTTAGTGTCATTCACTATAAAATTAGACAATTTGGTGCTTATCATGTCCATAATTCCAACCTTTTCATTGTAAAAATTGTGGTTCCCAGCATTTTCCTCCCCAGCTATTACCAATAGCCTATCTACAAGTTTCCTGACATCATCAACCCACACAAATTCTTTAGGCAGGGTGTTGTATTGTTTGATTCCACTGCCAGTCTTGATCTGTGACCATATGGGCTTGATTAAATTATTGTATTTTGCCCCACTGCTCGACTTAACCCTATTTTGTGTGGGATCATTGTTCTGGTATAGAGCATCTGATTTTATTAATATTTCTTTGTAATCCTCATAATCCTGATCTGTATAGCTGCCAGGCCTTTTCCTGGTCATCAGTTCCCATAATCCAGGTGTTCCGGCATATTTAACAAAAGCACCTTTTTCTCCAAGTCGAGATTCTGAATATACAATTATATCATCTCCCATAAATGTTACTCTGAAATTGCCAATTCTATGTATGATGCTGCCATCAAGCTCTGTGTCAGCATATAAGCCAAAAACCTCATCTTTATTGTCTTTAGGTGTTGTTAAATATTTTTGAGCAAGAAGACCCAATTCAATAGGATCCTGACTAGCCTCAATTCTTCTAGGAGCAATGGGACTAGGTGTATGAATACTTGAAAGTGGAGTGAATGGATAATCTAATATGTTCCTTGCAGCTACAGGTACAAGCTCTGTGAGCAAATTTTGATTTTGCTCTGTAACAGTTTTGATATTTTTACCTAAATTATTAATAGCATCAATTACAGGCTGTTCTGTTTGTTTGTGTTTTTCATAAATTCCACGGTTCTCTGATTTCCATCCCTTAAATCTTTTTACAAGATAATCTCTTAACTTATGATCATCAATTATTGGCCTTTTCATGTTTATTTATATATGTTTCAATGTCTAGAAAATTGTTAATTTTATTTCTGTATTTGCCACTATTGGGTGTTCTTGTCATATCAATTGTGACAAACCCATAACTGTCCTGGTTCCAGCACTTGCTGCAAAATTTAGAAAAATCATTGTAGCTCAGGTCCCCACCTACATATTCATCATGTATGTGTTTGAGGTTGGTATGGTCTTGATGAAATACACATATAAAATTGCTGTTGTCCCGGATCAGCTGCTTGGGTATTTTTGAAAAAGTCTGTGCCAGGTAGAAGCAATCAATGTTTTTGTGCCGGCCCTGTGTAAAGAAATTCCTAACCTTGTTTTGATTATCCAATATAATATCATCAAACACAACAACAGAATTATCGAGACATTCATGAAGTGGCTTAACATCTGGTTCAAAAGTGGCAATATCCAATCCATCATAAAGCTTCATCAGCTGCTGATATTTTAATTGTTCCAAGCTCTTAGAGAAGATATACAAGTGCCTGTTTTTCCAGTCTAACCAGTTGGGTGCCAATAAAAAATTATCAACCATTAGTGTAGTTTTACCACAAGCAGATGGCCCAACAATAAGACACCTAATATTTTCAGGCAACAATTTTCCATTTCTTTTATTTTGTTGTTCAGGTTCTGGCAGCCTTTTTATAACATCCCAGGTGCTCATATTATTATTTTGTTTGCATCGATCCAGCTGTGTTCTGGGAGTCCTAGCCATTTGACAAGTAACTTGTTGCCTTTTCTGCGGATAATTTTTTCTATGAGATATGTGTCAGGCTGTTTAGTTTTGCTGAGCTCTTGTTCATAGAACCTGCCTTTGAGAATTTCTCCTCGGTGATCCTTTATTATATATGTGTTAAGGGTCCCGGGTTTAACTTGAACCACTGTAAATAATTCAGTGCTCCAATTTCTTGTAAAGCCTCTCTTGAATAAGTGCTTATATTTGCTTATTCTTACTTGATCCCCCACCTTGTATTTGGCCTTTCTTGTTGTTGGCTGATATCTAGGATAATAAACAGTGCTGATCAATTTTTGCTCATCAGATGAAGTTACTTCAGAGGGTTTCATGTTGATTGTGGAATGGACAGAATTGTTATATTTATGTAGAAGTTCTGGAAGAATATTAATCCATTTATAATTACCCTGCAGTGTAAATTGTTTATACATAAGATTTTTTAAGGTTCTGTTGAATCTCTCTACAATTGAGGCCTTGAGGTCACTGTAACTCGAGTAATGTTTTATTGCCTGGCTTTTAATAAATTGTTGAAACACTGAATTATAAAATTCTTTGCCATTATCTGTTTGCAAATAGCGCGGGGATCTTCCACTCTGATTGATGATTGTCCTAAAAGCTTCTGTAACACATGCCCCAGTCTTGGATTTGAGTGGCACAGCCCAGGCAAATTTTGAAAATGTGTCTATGATAGTGAGTAGATACTTGTAGCCCTTGTTGATTTTGTCTAAGTTTTTCAACTGCCCACTTGCCATTTCAATCAAGTCGCTTTGCCATAAATCATCTATGCTTTTTGTGACTACTGGGAGTCTCTTAAAATTATGTCTGGCCTGTCTGTGTAATTCATCAACAATAATTTTTCTAGACATAATATGTAAACAAGAATATTGCAACTATGGGGTGTTCAGCAGCTGAGACTGCAGGATTTTCTAAATATAATTTGTCTCCAATTTGTATTTTAAATTCCAAAGAGCCATCATCTTCAGTATAGGCTGTTTCTAATGTATTGGGATCTGTAAAATCCTCCAATTCTACACTGGTGATTTTCACATTGTTATCAGCATTTGTTATTGATAAGGTAGGGTAGTGGTGTGCCTGTGGCTGTAGCCAATATTTGATCTTGATTGGTCTCAATGTGCCCCCAACAAAAAATTGATAATAAAATTGTGCAGGGGACAGCATATATATTTTGCCACCTGGTGTAAATGGAGAATCATATTCTTTGTTGGGGATGCTGTACAATTCAAGAATTACTGAATGTTTTGGATTCTCGATTATGCCTGTTATTTCCTTTTCTGCTGTGAGCAATCTGCTTGTTACAGATTCAAGGTACTCATTGATAGTCCTAACAACATCATCATGGCCTGGCTTGATTTTTATGTCCACAACAAGTTTTTTGTATTGTTGCACAATTTCTTGTAGCTGGGTGGCAAAAACAGACAGAGCATTTGCTTGATTGGATTCCATGGTCCCTAGCTGTTGCTTGATATTAGCTACAATTTGTTGCAAATTTTCAACAATTGCCAATTTTGAATTTTGAGCAGTAAGATCATGGATTTGTCTTCTGATATCCTCAAACAGGGCATGCAGTTCATTAATATGTTGATTGGTTGGTAGAGTGGCCACTGTCTGTGTGAGATGTTTGATCTCTGCTTGGATATTCTTGATATCTTCTGATTTCAATATCCTATTCACTGCTCTCTTAATATTTTTAAGTTCCTGTGATGTAGGAAGATTTGATACTGTATTTTGCAAAGATTCAAGTGCCAATTTCACAGTGTTTAATTCAGATGCATCAGCCACATTTTGCATAGCATTTTGGAGCAGAGCTATATCTGCCTGAGAGGGTGTGGATTGTTGTAAAATTTCAAGTTTTGTTTGGATATCATCTATCAAGTGATGAAAATGAGATAGTTCAGATTCAGTGTTGAGGTTTTCAAGCTTTGTGATTTGTTGCTGGACACTAACAAGGGTATCTACAATCCCGGGCAATCTGGATTCTAGTACATTTGCCAAATCACTTTGCACTGCTGCTATTGTACCTTCAAGATGGGTTATGGAACTTTGAATTTTTCCAAAATCTTCATATGTTTCAAGTTGCAGCTTAATATTTGCAACACTCCGAGTTATTGCATTCAAAGCATCAGAAGATGGCAAATTGTTCATAAAATTTTCAAGTGTCTCAATTTTTTCTTTAACCTCGGCTATGGCATTGTTCAGAGGGTCCAGATTAGGTATTTGGAGTGACTGAATCTGTTCTTTTAGAGTGGAAATCACTAGATCAAAATCTTCTTGTGATTTTATGCTTTTGACAATTGTTTGGAGTTGTGTCTGGACATTATTTATTTGCTCTTCCAATTGTTGTTTCAATTGCTCAGAGTTGGTGGCCTGGGTCTTAAATTTGGCTTGAAGAGCTGCAACAGCTTCTTCCAAACTTTGAAAATTATCCAATGTGGCCAGGTCAGTATATTTTTGAAGCAGCAATTTGAGTTCAGAATCAATTTTAAGAAGAGGGTCCATGCATTGTGATTGCAAATTTGTAATTTCTAATTGAAGACTGGCATTGAGTGTTGTTTGTAAAGCTTGTAAATCACTTCTTAATTTCTTGACTCTGACATCAAGCATCAGAATCTCATCACTGTGATCTTCATGTCTTGTATGGCCAAAAATATCATTAGGCATTTTGTTTAGTAGTTATTTATTATTGAATATCTGATTCTTAATTCTATAAAAAAGGGTATAAGCTTATCATAGGATCCAGGGACCTCAATATATAAGCAGTCACCAGCAGAAACAGTATAAACAGTGCCAGAAACCATGTTTGAGTGCTTAATTCTGTAAATATTTCTCCCTACTGAAATTTTAACATCACCCTCAGGAGTTGTAATAAATTGCAATTGCCCACCTACAGGTAATTGGTAATAATTTAAATTATTGTTAAATATGTACAATATTTTGCCTGTTTCATCATCAACATCTGTAAATATGCTGTTCAGATGAATAATTAACAAGCCACTCAGTTTAGACAGCATATCAGGAGAGGCTTGTGGTGTTGGCAGGTCCATAATACCTTGTTTTTTAAACCCAAATAAGTTCATAGGCATGTTTATTTATTTCAAATCATGCTCTGTAATTGGGCATTGATTGCCATTTTTCAAATCACAATGACCCCATGGTAAAGTATGTATGCCACATGATAAAATGCATCTCTTATCATCATGTGGGTCCAGAGCCACTTTTCTTACAACATTTGAAGTCAATAAGTGATCCACACTCTGAATTCTGGATTCTGATGTTTTGATTAAATTCTGGGATTTGAGGCAATTTTTATAATCTTCAAATTCAAGCTCTTTTTCCACAGCTACTTTGCCAATACCCTTGGCTTTTTTAGCAGCAACACCACTACATGTTTTAAAACTGTACATCTTGGCACTTAACCCAGCAAATTCCACAATAACATCACCAAGCGTCTCATCTTTTAACTTGCCGGGCACCTTTTTGTTGTGGGGTTGAATATTCAAATGGCCTGGCAATTCACTGGTATCAAAGTATTGAAACAATTCAGGCTGTGCCATATCTTGATAAACATCTTCTGTTTGAATATCAAGAACAAAACTATCCGTGTCCATGTACATCAATTTTATATTATCACCATAAAAAGGTTTCAACACATCATAATACAATATTAACATATGTAATTTGGCCAATTCCAATATTGCAGCCCCTACATAAATAGGCTTATCAAACTTAATTTTTGTTTTTTTCATGTTGAAAAGTGCCATATTTTCATCATAAATTCTTCTATAATTGAAATTAGGCTTTGCAACCAATTTTTTGCTCAGGCTGGGGTCAGTAATTATTTTAACATCGGTATGTTTTCTGACATTTTCAATTGTTTTGCCATATACAGAATTGACCATCAATTTAAACAAAGATTTATCAAATTGGCTCTTTGCAGATGTTCGAAGCTCCGTGTTTGTATTAATATATGGTTTCAACCATTCTGAGTGCCTGAACCTCAAAACTTTGCCAAGTTTGGTTACTTGAACACCATGTTTCATCAGGAACTGGAGGTTCTTGTAATATATGACATAGCCCTGTTTTGACTCCAGTGTCATCATGAGCTTCTTCTGTTTAGAGCCAGGTGAGCACTGAACCTCAGGAATTGGGGGCAGATCAGAAAATTTGTTGTGGAAATTTTTTGGAATTATCAGATCAACCTCTAAGAAGAGGCCATGTTCACGGTCATCAAAGTTCTGAAAATCCTCAATATTGAAATCTTCGACCCACTCAAGCCCTGCATATGGCAGTTTTTGCATCATGGCATGACCATAGAGGCTGTTTGCATCTACATACTGTATATAATTTGATGGCCGTGCTGGATCATAATCAGGCATATATTTGTTATTTGCTCTGGCATATCTCTGAGAACATTGCACCATGCCTCCTCTTATACCTTGCTCCATAAACAGATACATATTTTGATCTGGGATCAGATCCAATGGCATTTTAGTGTTTAAAAACATTGCAGCCCATGCTAGGCCCGGGGCACTGTAAAAATACACTGGGTCCAGTTTATAATTTTGCATGGAAGATTTTCTGAATGCCTGCAATATATCAGCTAAGAGGGTCACATCAAGTTTCAAATATGCCATGTGATAATCACCAAATGTCTGGCATTTTAAATTGTTCCACATCAATTGGGCATGGTGATAATCATCATCAGTGATTCCAGATCCTCTGATTTTACTGTAAAACTCTTCTTGTGGTGGCAAAGAACATTCATCAAATTTAGAAAAATCTGTAACATAATCATATGGATATACACCCTTCCGCCTAATTAATTTCAGGTCCTGATTTGGAAACAATGCACATGTAATTTTGAATTGATCATCAGATAATTGAGTGGCCAGTGTAGCCAGGCTAGCAGATAAAATTCTGTAAGAATCAAGAAATCTTATGTGAATAGGAGTTCCATTAACTTTAATTATTTTGCTAATGGATATATATTTCTCATCATTTTCAGCTAAAATATTTAAATTCTGCTTGTCAAACCCCTCATATCTGATCAGATGATGGAAATCATAATTGGATGCTCCATGGCAAAATATGGGGATAAATTTTGGTCTCTTGATCTTAATATTACAGCTATTACACAGGGCCATTAAGAATTTACCATCTGTATGAGAATGGTGTTTCACCTTGATTTTTGTATCTGAAAATTCAGAATCACATACCGGGCATTTTTCTGCTTTGTTGAAATCTTCAATCTGTTTCTCTGTTAAAGGCAACATGGGTTTTGATTTTAATAAAATATTAGATGCTATGTCACGGCACTCATTTTCTATTCTATGTGCAAATATTTTGATGGCATCTGGCCCCATGTATGAATCTTTTTTGGTAACAACACCATCCTGTACAACCACATAATAAAAGCTGGAAGGTTCATGTAGCTGGTATGGTGTAATTGAAGATTCTTCAGGATCTGGATTGCAGGATGCAAGAGATTTGAGATTTGATTCAGAATCACAGACAATATATACTGGGTGTTCCAACAAGGCCTCAAACTTTTTGAATTTGCAATTTTCACTTGGATTAGGCATCACCATATGAACAGGTTTATGATTGCCACAATATTTCAGATGCTCAATTAACTTGTTTTTTGCAATTTCTGCATTTTTTTCCTGAACCCCATTTACCATTTTCCTGCCATCAAATACACATAAACATCTTCTGCACAACTTGAATATTGTATTGGATTTATCTAGTTGTGTTCTCACTAAAGCTTCAAGACTGTGTATCAGAGTGTAATGATATGTGCCATCCCCTTCAATTAAGAGCAAATCAATCGGAACAGCAGATTCATCATCAATTGTACTGATTCTGAGAGGTTCTATCGGGCAATGACCAGTGGAACAAATAAATACATTAATAGATAATTGTTTGCCATTAATATCCCGGGCCTTTTTTTCAAATTTATCAATATTCTGAACAGACATTGGATATTCCAAACCCTCCATTGCATCGTCAAAAAGATGTTCATGTTGTTTGTAATAAGTTATTCTCTGAGGATTCCTTGAAACTGGATACAAAACAGCTAATATACACCACAAAAAGCATTTATCATCATTATTTTCAATATTAACCACGGCTTGTTTGTTTTTAATATTATCAGGTAATGGCAGATATGTAGATCCTTGTAATGGGCTGAATTCAGAAATATTAACATATAACTTGTGTGGAGAGCCGCATAGGCTCCATCCAGACTCTTTTGCTGCAAATTCAGAGTGTTTAATATTCAATTGATCTATTAAACTGCTTATTATTGTGTCTGAATTTGCATTTGAATATACCGGTACAGTTTCTGTTATGTGGGGCTGTGTAAATTTTGTGCCATTTGGTTTCTTATATTGAGTATACAATTTGAGGGAGAGCTTATAAGAGCCATTTTGTGCATTTACAATTGCCTGCAGATCAGGATTTACACTGTTCAAAAAATTGTTAATGCCACATCTTGGCTCTGATACAAACCGATAATCCCTAAGTTGGGCATTAAAACTGCTATGGATAGGTTCATAGCGTGGCTGCTTTGCTGCTCTGGCATTAAGAGGTGCTTCATGCTTTCTTTTCAGACCAGATGTAGATGGTTGTGAGGGCAATGTTGATGATTGTGCAGAGCAAGTATTTTTATGTGTATATGTGAAGTATTGCATGCTGTATTTTCTATTGCATTTGGGGCAAATTTTTGTGGGAGTTCTGTATTTGTCTGGATTACAAATCTTTTGGTGTCTGGCCCAATTAGAGCTAAATATATTTTTATTGCACTGATTGCAATATTTTTGATTCGGCATTTTTGTTGTTGGTTTATTATATATATTTCCTGGGCTTCAATTCAAAACTCTATGCTGGATAAAAAATATCAGTTGGGTTCAGCACTGTGCTTTGTATATGTATGTGTATATGTATGTATATGTGTGTATGTGTGTTAATATTTTTGGCTTTGGTATTTATATAAAATTTCCTGGGTTTTAAATCAAATCTTTATGCCTATTATGACAGGTTGTAAGGCCAATAACCCACAAGTAGAAAAAAAGAATAAATATTCATTCACACTGACCTTCCGCAAATACCCGCACGAACATGCATATCTTGAATGGCAATGACCCAGCACTGAGTATTATGTATTGATTTTTGTATAACAAGCTGGGACAGATATAATCCTAACCCTAAATAACAACAAACAAACTAGATGTAACAAATATCAGGCAACAATATATATTTAATTAAATCAAACAAGCCTGTAAGTATGAGGAGCACTGTAAAAACACATCTGTTCTCCTCAGCCACTCTCACAATACTGCCTGATGCAATATTGCATCAAAGCTGCAATACTCGGGAATTTCTGTAAGTACTGGCGCTGAGGAGAACATGCAAGGCAAAAATCAATACTACTGTCTCGGGAATTGTACACACTGACACAGAGGGGAATTACTTGAAACATGCAAACATATAATGTAAGAAATAGAGAGTCACGGAGCAATTCTAGAGAGTCTCTGCATATTACATTGTTTTAATATTAGATTGAACCTGGGGTCTAATTAAACTTAAACTGGAAGTAAATATGTGTGTATATGGGTGTGTATGTGTGTGTATATACAGGGTGTTTCTAAAGGTCGTTTACAACGCTTGGGAGGTGATTCCTCACACGAAAACAAGCAAAAAGTCTAAGTTCCATTTTTACGACTGAGGCTTCGTTTCCGAGATAGGAGCCTCGCAAAAGGTGACAAAGTAAACGTCACACCTGACTGGGACGAATACTATAACAGATAGAGAGGCGGTTCCAAGGGAATCATAATGGAATCGTATGTGCTCAGTCCGGAAGTCACTATGAAACGTTCACTGCACGCATGCGCAATGGAGTCCTCAAAGGAATTGGGGATTTCCAGCAAGAACAATGCATGGAAAAGGTATGTAACGCAGCAAGAAGGACCGTGACAATGAGAAATGCGTTCAAGACAACACATCCCAACCTCAAACATCAAAACATGAGCACGGAACACAAAATCCGAAAAGTTGAGCACGGTTGCATACCCCAGTTACACGCGAGGAATGAACGAATCATGTCATGTGGCATACGAGAGACACATTACTCCACCAGGAGGAGGGAAAGAAAAACACAATATCAGATGATTGCGACAACGTGTATTTTTACACGCGACAACTACGAAATAACCCCCTCCCACACACACACACACACACACACACACACACACAACAAATGCTACAATATCTTACGCACAGACAGTCCGTGTCACTGTACACCAACTGAAGATGTCACTTTCACCACACAAAGGGGGTGGGGAGCAATACCAAGAGTGTTCTCACTGAGATTTGCCGAGGGCAATAATCACAGACGGTTTTCAAAATGTCTGCCGTTTACTTCTACGCAGAGATGACAGCGACGAATCAAGGATTGTCGAGTACGAGCAAACAAGCCAGGTGTATCTGCTACCGTCGCGGCGGCGACGTTGATGCGAGCAACGAGGTCCTCAGCTGATGTGACAGGTGTGTCGTATACGAGGGTTTTCATTTCTCCCCAGAAGAAAAAATCGAGAGGGTTGAGATCTGGCGACCTCGGTGGCCAAGGCACAGGCTCATCCCTACCAATGAACCTATTGATAAAACACGTCATGCAGGAAATATCGTACATTACAATCGAAATGAGCTGGTGCACCATCGTGTTGGTACCACATTTCTTGCCGCAGTGCCAAAGGTACGGTCTCCAAAAGTTCAGGCAGAACCTCACTAAGAAATGCATGATCCGTGCGACCATTCAGGCGAACAGGGAGAATGTATGGTCCAATTAAATGATCATGTACTATCCCGCACCACACATTCACTGAAAACCTGTGCTGGTGATGGGCCACAAAAAGTGCATGTGGGTTGTCAAAGTCCCATACATGACTGTTTCTACTATTGAAGACATCCATCCTGGTGAAAATGGCTCCATCTGTCCACAATACGTTTGCCCCGAAGTGAGGGTTTGTGTCCAGCTGATGCAACAACCATTGCCAAAACTCCATACGAGGGCGAAAGTCACGAGGTAACAGTTCTTGTACTTTCTGCAGTTTAAAAGGGTGCATTCCTTCCTCTGACAACACTCGCCAAACATTCACATGAGACGTGTTTCGTGCCCGAGCGAGCACTCGCGTACTGGTGCCAGGATGTTCTGCGACCGCTGTTAACACATCTTCTGCAAACTGATGTGTGCGTACACTTCGGGGTCTTCCAACTTCTTGCGGTGGTAACACTGACCCTGTTTCACGCAGTCGACTGTCCACTACCTGAAAGAAGGCGTGAGACGGTAAACGTCTATGTGGAAAGCGTTCTCCATAAAGACGCCTTGCCTCGCGGCTATTACCACGTGCCTCCCCATACATGAGATGCATGTCTGCTAGCTGCTGGGTCGTATACGCAGCCATCTGTGTAATAGGGAGCTGGAACTGCAAAGTATTGTTTTTGTTTAACACTGGCACACTGCACAAATTGGCCGTATCACCGTACGAACACCACCGACCAATTGTTACGATACTTGACTTGTCCACTCCACCACGTCAACTTCTTTCAATACAACATACTAGTACTCTTCAATGCGTATGACAACCTAGAGCGAACTGCTGATCATATCCCAGCACCTGCAACACGACTGGAACGACTGCCGGAGAGAACCAACCCTTCGAGCTCCTCTCGCAGGAACAGCAGTCATGAAGGTCAAACGTAAACTACGAGAGCCAGACTTGCCTGTGCAGCGCTTCCAAAACTGGTCTCTTTTACGTCACAATGATCGCGTGCGAACACTTTTGGTATTGCTCCCCACACCCTTTGTGTGGTGAAAGTGACATCTTCAGTTGGTGTACAGTGAAACGCACTGTCTGTGCGTAAGACATTGTAGCATTTGTTGTTTGTTGTGTGTGTGTGGGGGGGGATATTACGTAGTTGTCGCGTGTAAAAATACACGTTGTCGCAATCATCTGATATTGTGTTTTTCTTTCCCTCCTCCTGGTGGAGTAATGTGTCTCTCGTATGCCACATGACATGATTCGTTCATTCCTCGCGTGTAACTGGGGTATGCAACCGTGCTCAACTTTTCGGATTTTGTGTTCCGTGCTCATGTTTTGATGTTTGAGGTTGGGATGTGTTGTCTTGAACGCATTTCTCATTGTCACGGTCCTTCTTGCTGCGTTACATACGTTTTCCATGCATTGTTCTTGCTGGAAATCCCCAATTCCTTTGAGGACTCCATTGCGCATGCGTGCAGTGAACTTTTCATAGTGACTTCAAGAATGAGCACATACGATTCCTTTATGATTCCCTTGGAACCGCCTCTCTATCCGTTATAGTATTCGTCCCAGTTAGGTGTGACGTTTACTTTGTCACCTTTTGCGAGGCTCCTATCTCGGAAACGAAGCCTCAGTCGTAAAAATGGAACTTAGACTTTTTGCTTGTTTTCGTGTGAGGAATCACCTCCCAAGCGTTGTAAACGACCTTTAGAAACACCCTGTATAGCTTTTTGGCTTAATTTCTGGTGTAGCCAAAAAAATATCAATTTTTGACAAGTTTATGGACAAAAATCTGGCTGATGCAACTTTTGTAAGTATGGGCAAATAAATCTGAGGGGGCTCTTCCTTTCCGAGAGGGCATTTTTACAAAAATCTTGGATTAGAGGGGGTTCCACACTTGAGCAAAAAGCTCATATGGCATGTTGAGCTTGTTTTAAGTATAGCCAAACCTGCTTGAGGGGGGCTCTTCCTTTCCTGAGCTGGTTATAGTACAAATACAACTACTCAGTAATAATAACATCGCAATATTAATTAATATTAATTAATTATCACATTTAATTATTATTATTATTATTATTATTATTATTATTATTATTATTATTATTATTATTGGCCTTCCCGATGGTGTGCTGTCTCCTTGTAATCAAGGGTTTGATACCCGGTGGAGGCACATAGTTGTTTCTGATCCCACTTCCAGTCCCAATAAGCTCTACTGGCATAAACTGGACTCAAAACACAAACTCGATCGATCCTCTTGCAATGTTATACAATAGGTGCTTCTCTTAAGGCTGCTTTCCCACTCAATGGAAGAAAGCAAACATCATTCCTATTTTTAAATCTGGAAATGCTAACGATACCTACTACATGTTATAGGCCCATTTCTCTTCTTTCCACACTTGCTATTGTCTGTGAAAAAATTCTGAAAAAAAGACTTCTGAAATTCACATCCCCTTACATTAACCCAGCACAACACGGCTTTCTTCTAAATTCTTTATGCCTTACCAATCTGTCTTCTATGCAATCCTGTGCCATAAACGCAATTACTAATCGTAATCAATTAGATGTTGTTTACTTTGGTCTGTCTAAAGCTTTTGATTCAGTGGAACACCATTATTTACTGCATAAATTATCTAACAGATTTAACATCACTGGAAACACGTTAAAATTTGTGAAAGACTATCTAAGAAATAGACAACAACGCGTTATTCTTGCTGGAACTCATTCTAACTGGCTTCCTGTTATATCTGGTGTGCCGCAAGGAAGAGTTCTTGGCCCTCTGTTATTTGTATTATATCTGGATGATCTCACATACCTCTTTAATTCCCCCATCTCAAGCACAATTCTAATGTTTGCCGATGATTGCAAGATTATGAGGGAAACAAAACAGCCATCAGACATGCAAATTCTCCAAAATGACATTAACAGATTCTCTGAATGGTGTAAGCGATGGAGACTGTCCACAAACCCTTCTAAATGCTCTTATATAACAATTTCATTGAAACAAAACATTCTTGAAGGCAAATATACACTCACCGAGCTCCCTCTAGCAAAAGAAGCACGACACCGAGATCTAGGTATTCTCATAGATTCAAAGCTAAATTTCGATAATCACATATCAACCATCACAAAAAAGGCAATGCGTATGCTAGGCCTGCTTTACAGATTCACCGAAATCAATAAGCCGAAAGGTAGAATATTGTTCACCAATCTGGAACATGGCTGCCCATTCTCATACCTCCAAGATCGACAGTGTTCTCAGCTTTTCCTCTCCATCGTTAGATATAGAGTGCCTGCCCTGAGACACCTGCCTAAGAGAGATCTGCTTGTAAATCTGCATATTAATACTCCAGAAACTAGTAGATACGTTGCAGATATGAAATTGCTATCTAAGATTATAAATGGAAACTTAAGATGCAGCATCCCACTCCACGAACTCTCACTCAGAGTGCCTAGACATAAAACACGGAGCAAGGAAACGTTCCACACTACAACTCCCAGGCTCTCACTCATGCAACGTTCACTATTCCATAGGCTACCGAATCAGTTCAATATAATCTCAAACCAAATAGATATATTCACTTCATATTCATTTTTTATCAGCAACATAGAAAAAATTGTACATAAGTAATGCTTTTGTGAAACTGATCTATTTACCTTGGTACTTTTTTGGCTTTTTTTTATTTTTGTTTATTTTATGTTATCCTTTCTTTTGTTTTTAATCTTAGTCTATTGTTTTACTGTTGTTTCTTTCTGGTTTAAAATGGCTTCTGCTGTACTGGAAATTTCGAATAAATAAATAACAATTGGGACACGGACTTCTTACATGCACTGTATTTCTAGATACGTGCCTGTTTTTTCTGTTAAATATCACGTTTATTGTGGGTATGTATTTATTTACTACTTACATAATTACATGGAATTTTTGGGGCCTCCCCGATAACGCAGTGGTAGCGTTGTTGCCTTATAATCAAGGGGAGTAGATTAATGACACCACTTCATGAAAGGGATTTAATGCGTGAGAAGATGAATGAACTGCAGATTGTACTTGTCCCGGGTTCGATACCCGGTGGAGGCACATGGCACAGTAGTTCGGATCCCACATTAAACTGTAGGTCCAGTCCCGATTAGCCTTTCTGTGCATAAAGTGGACTTAAAACAACAATTCATAAACATTGTATTTATTGTATTGCCGTGAACGGATTCGCAGGCTTTCAGTGTAGAAACGCGTGTCTGGATGGTGTAACGAACCATCTATAATATGTAGTTACTTCCTATTAGAGTTCTCTAAATGAGCAATGGAAAGATAATCTTTATTTTCTCACAATTTTGTGGGAACGTGAACTGACTCATAAACATCCCAGTTCCACATTCTGGGCTGGCAGAGGTATTTCCGTGAATCTGCACAAAACTGCCCAACTATTTTCCACGCTGATTTATAGCTGTCAGTCACAAACATGTGGGAACAACAATCACCCAGGCCCGTAGCCAGAATTTTATTTGGGGTGGGGGCTCATAAGCAGCCTCCATCTAAAGGCGAAACGTGGAGGGGGAGAATCCCTGAAGGTGAATTTCTCAGTATATTACAACTTATTTTATACAAGATGTTTAATCCTGCTAAGGATATAAAATTAATTACCACATACACTATTTAAATTAGATATTAAAGCCACCCCCTGGCTACGTGCCTGCATTCACCCCTTCCTTTCCTGAAAGAGATGGGGGGAAATAAATGGTTGACAGTGTGACCTGATTCTTTCCAGGAAAAGTTTATTTATCTGCCTCTGCCCCAGGTTCGTAACTTATTTGTTACTACATAATAGTTGCAACCAAGGACGCGCTGTCTTTGAGATAGCCAAGCATAGCATGGTGTACAGCAGGCATGTCAAACTCAAAATCTGAACCGGGCCAAATAGTCAGTAGTGTTAGTTAGGGCGGGCCGCAAGGAAAAAATTAAATTATCTTTAATAGCTACTTTATTTTAAAGAATGACTAACATAACACTTAATAAAGTATATTGAACATTCATTGAAACTTGATCATTGCTTCTTGCCTGACAGCTGGCATCTTTTTTTCTGCCACCAACTTATCAATATCAGGAGAAATCTTATTTAAAGCAGCTACTTTCAGAACACAGCTAAGATGAACATCTGATAATCTGGATCTCGTTGGTGACTTGTTTCCTTTCACGAGAGAGAAAAGTTTTTCACACTGGTAAGTGCTACCGAACATGGAAATTATTCCACACGCAAATTTTCGGGTTTCTGGAAGAAGTGCAGGCAAGTACTTGTAAAAGTCAGGGATACCCACTTCGCTGTACTTTTGTTTCAAAGTTGAGTCGCACTGAATTTCAATTACTTCCATCTGTAAATGTGCTGCCACTTTTTCTACGTCAGTCGTAAACAGGGCTGAAAACAAGGAGATCTCGTCTTCGAAAGAACGAACATCGTGGAACCTTTTCCCGAATTCGGTATTCAAATGCTGAATTTCTTCGGCGTACTTTTTGTACAAAACAGGGTCCTTTGAACTTGTTCTGTATTTAGAACAAGTTGGAAAGTGCGTCAAGTCTTCGTTTCTTAACGGTTTTTCCCAAAGCAATAACTTACGCTCGAATGTTTTGACTTGTTCATTCATGTTGGTGATTAATTGATCTTTTCCTTGCAGTTTCAAATTTAAATCTGACAAGTGTTTCGTTATATCAACAAGAAAGGAAAGATCTTGTAACCACGTTGGTTGCGAAAAAAGGCTGGTGTCTTGTTCCTTCATTTCCAAAAATTGGCATATTTCATCTTTCAAGTTCCAGAATCTTTCAAGAACCATAGAACACGATAGCCAGAGCACTTCTGTGTAGTAGCGCACTCCAGAATATTCGCTTTCTAAATCTGCTAACAAAGCAGAAAATTGTCGCTGGTTTAAGCCACGGGATCTTATGAAGTTGATAGCTTCTTTTACAGGCTTCATCACACTTTCCATGTTGATTACTTTTGAACACAAGACCTCTTGGTGAATGATGCAATGCACATGATGGAACATGTGTTTATCGCAGGTTTCACGAAATTAGTTTTGCAGTTTTGTCACAAAACCATTGTTTTTTCCCGTCATTGAAGGGGCACCATCCGTAGCTACACAGGATAACTTTGACAGAGGTAAATCATACTTCCGCAAAAGTTCACGAACAGCAATAAATATATCCTCACCGGTGGTAGTGTCATGCAAAGGTACAATGTCCAATAGCTCCTCGAAAATGTTGAACTCCTCATCACAAGCACGAAGAAACACAGCTACCGATGTCTGTACTCTCATCACAAGCGATGGAATAAGCAATGAAATTTGACACTTTTGTTTTAATTTGATCACTCAAATCACAGGCCAGTTCGGTTACTCTTTCAGCAACCGTGTTGCGGGATAGTGAAATGCCTTGAAAAGCTTTTACACTTGCGGGATTAACTATTTCAGCAGCTTTTACCAGGCACGGTTTAATAAACTCGCCTTCGGCAAAAAGTTTTGAGTGTTTAGCTATCAACTCCAACAGTGCGTAGCTTGCGCGTACCGCAGCTTCGCTTTCTTGAGCTACTTTAGTAAACATAACCTTGTTGTTGTTTTAATCCTCATAATGACGTTTGACATTATATAACTTCGGTACACTAATGGTTGATCTGCACACCAAGCAGGCAGACGACTTAGCCTTGGACTCGGAACAACTGGCAATCACTACATTCGTCAACCACCCCAATAATGCAACACGACCACCTTTTTTCACCTACCAACGGGTATATCCTGTCCAAGAGGAAAACGTGTGAAATTTCACATCGTGTTATATGATAACACATATTTTAGCAACTACTATATCTGAAGGCTCTACTACTTAAAAACAGGTAATAGCAAAGGGGCCGCACAAAAATATATCGAGGGCCGCACGCGGCCCGGGCCGCGTGTTTGACATGCCTGGTGTACAGTTTATTATTAAAATATTTAAAATGTAGCGAATAGTACGCATTAAATTTTGAATGAATGAAGTCAAATCTAATACAGATACTATTCTAATTTGATGGCTATTATGGTGCCTTTTGCCCATGGCCGTATATAAGGGGGGGGGGGTCTAGTAAACATTTTGCACCAACTTTGAAGTAAAAAAATCTAAGAATTGCTAAGAATACTACATTAGCTGAAAAAATGCAAGTTCTGTCAATATCGCACACACAAGTAGGTTTATAAAAAGCCCCAAAGTTAAACGGAGAAACAATATCGTTACGGTTAATTATCTAATAAATGTGTAAAGTGTTCAAAGAGAAAATTTTATTAACTATAATTTGAAGTTGTTTATTACTAATAATAATAACAAATTATTACTATTAAAATTGTTCCGTCCTTGACCTAAAATAAGTTGAACACCACCCATTATATCTGTATACACATATACGACTTTTTTTTGCCTATTTATGCAGTGCCTAATAATCTGGACTAATAATAAGAACATATTTTTGCCTATAGCCATTAGTTTCTTTGTTTTTTCTGTTCAGACCCCTTCTGGGTTCTGGCATAGCAACTCGATAAGAACATATTTGTTAGTCAGCTCGTCAAGGTCGACAATTTGGAAAGTTCCAGCAAGTGATCTGGAAGATGCCTTGCTTGCATGTGACGGAAGCAGCTAACATTCCTCCTGAAGGCGTTGGGAACAAGGGGTAGAGGGAAAACCCCCTCGCTGCTTAAGGCGAAAGTAACTTGCTTCTGCTTGTGATTCATTCAGCTGATACTTCAAAGACTAGGATGAGACGGTAAAGGAATGAGGAGAGGGAGGGAGGGGGCAATGTAGAAGCACCCATCCGGTCTGACTCACACACAAGTGTTGCGGATGCGTGAGTTCGAATCACGCCACTCGGATCCCCCGAATGCTTTTAGCATGTTTAGTCGGTTGCTCTATACCTCAGGGATTCTAGTAGTGATTAAGAGGATGAGTGATAAACAGATGCAACGGAAGGGAATAAACACAATGAAGCTGTTCGTTGACCTCTGGCAACGCAGCGCATTCCAATCACCAGCCGGCCACAAACGTCAGAGAACCTTAGAAATGTTAGAGAATTTTTTCTAAGGGGTTCTAGTTCAAATGGATAGATAGAAAAAAATCGGATGACGAAAATCCCGAAATCAAATCATACGGTATCAGTTAAGCAACGGATAACCCGAATAATATGTCCGTATAGTCCTGATGAATCGATTAAGTCTATTTTATGATAAGATAAATTGGGACTGGGCGGACAGTTTAAAGTGGGATTCTTCATATGTGTCCCCACTGGGAGAAAAATGGCATCGTGTGCATTCTAAAAAAAAACAGTATAACAAAATAGCTCTTTGGAAACTTTGTTGCCAAGAATACTCTTTCGTTTTCTTGTTACCTGCAGAAGAAAATATTTTGTTTTGAATCAAAGTTTTGTTTTTGTTTTTAATCCAAAATAAATTTTGAAACTCCGCCAGAATCGAATCTGGGACTGTTCGCGCCAAAGCGCTAATCATTCAGCTGCGAGGGAGGTAGTAAATGTTACACATTTCCCATTTTTTGTATATCCGTCGTTGGTTTCCTTTTTATAAAATCTGTATTAAAGTGGGGGTTATAAACCCTACCACCACCCCCTGGACACACCTTTGTGGACAGATCTATGTTCAAGTTCACTAACATGACACTCCTAGCAGAGGCGTATAAAATTTGGAGGGGGTCCATCCAGGGGTGCCCATCCCTCAAGGCCAATAGAGCATCAGCCTCCTCCCCCTCCCCCAATAATGGTATAATGGAATCGCAATTTTAGAATTAAATGTCTGTTGACACTTTTCAGAAGCAGTTTGAATTGTATTTGGCTGAACTTAAACTGTCCTCGTGTCAGGGAAACAGTTTTTTTAATTACTAAAAAAAAAGGTAAAGTGTTCCCCTGTGCATAGCACCACGCCATGAAGGCGTATAGGGGGTGTGGGGGTAACGCCCCACACTTTCTTGATCCGGTCGTGAGTGGGGGTGATGTGATCAGCATCACGCCCCTGACCGCCTTTACCCCCCAGGGTTTCACCCAGGTACCCATGTTATTCGACGCTGGGTGGGCGCCGGGGCCGCTTCCACCGTTAGAAAAGTTCCCGGATTTGAACCGGCCGGGGATCGAACCCGGGACCTTTAGCTATATTTTTTAATGCTCCAATGAATTAGGTAATAACATGAATACAGATATGTATGTGTGTGCTGGTACGATTGAACGAAGATTCAGTAATTAGTGAAAAAGCATTTTACATTATTATTATTATTATTATTATTATTATTATTATTTAGGTTTTTATATTCCTTGCATAGCATATATGTATGTAGACAGATCAGAGCCGAAAACAAGTGCACCGAGCCTCGAGAGAGGAGGTAAGGTGTGGATAAACCAGGCAAGACACAAAAATTTCATCGTAAATCTCCCAACGTTTTTGATTCTGTTTTGTGAATTAGTAAGAGCAGGGGTTAAATCCTAATAATGGCTCTAAATACTTTGACAGCTGAACAGTAAAACTGAAAACCTTTTCACAGGTAAATAGTGTAATTAAAAAAGTCCTCCTCTCAACTTGCTCACTCTGACAGCTCCACTTAACTGACAAGGTTGAAGAAATTCAACAAAAACATGAAGTGAATCATGTTTTCTCTTGAAATCATGTTTCACACACTAACAATAGTGAAAAACAGATTCTGAACTGACATATCACTACCAAGTTTGAAACTTCAAAACTTTTAGTTGATGTTAATTTAGAATCCACAAACCGTGCACACGGAGATAATTTTTATACATCTGCTATAAAGTGTCTCATCGGGAAGTATGGTGAATCTACCATGTAGTATTTTTTTTTAAAAAAACTAAGAAATTTGGGGGATCCGGACCCCATGGACCCACACCCCTGGATACGCCATTGACTTCTAGTCCTACAACGCCCAAGTCATGCAACGCCCATCTCGATATTGTTTGAATATTTTACATCACATTTTATAAAAAGTAACGTAATATATTTTGAATATGTTAAAACATTCATTTTTTATTACGTAAATGTGTACGCCAGATTACACAGATCGTTTTAGTTTCTTTCTGTATCTCACAGTGATTCGAAAATCAAGTCACTGTTCGGTATTGATTTGTGTTGACCTGGCTACATTGTGTATCTATGTTCAAGCCCCTACGTGAAGGTGGCGCACGTTTCAAGACGGAGCCTTTGCTGTTTTCGGTGAGTAATTTGTTATTTATTCATGGTTTATATATATATCTTACTGATTTACTCGTTCTAATAGACTAATGTACACCCCCGCCACAATAAATACAGACTAATGACACTTTTAAAATAATCACCTCAACGTTTTCTGGGATACTTGGTGCTGGCTCATTTCACAACTCCCATACTCTCTACATTTACTTTGGTCCACAGAGAGAATGAAGAACCAAATATAGGTAATGTTGTCATCCTGCTTGAAATACGTAATTTACATTTGTCTACAATTACAAAGCTACAACTACAATTACAACTACAGCCAACGACAAAAATAATATTAGACAAATTGTCCATCACTATTTTCATTCTCTTTTATTCTACATCCTCTGTCGTTTTAAGGAATGAAATTCTGTTATGTGAAGCAGATGTTGTTCTTTGCTTATTGCCGTTTTTATATCAATTCATGATCATCAGATTTAATGAAAATGGTGATGGACACAGGGGCAGTTTAAGGCCGGACTACTGCCTGGGGCACCACTCTCAGGGGGACATCAAACCTACTTGATTAGCGTCAAAAACTTATTTGTGATTACATAATCGTGGCTGTTTGTTTCTTTGTTTGAGTTTATTTTTAAGCACACTTTATGCACGCAAAGGGTAATCGGGACTACAGTCTAAAGTGCGTTCCGAACTGCTATGTGCCTACACGGGGTGCGTGGCTATTTGTTTTAAAAAGAGTTTGCTTTATCGTTGACAACTGCTTACTTATTTATATTTTTATTAAGTTTATTGTTCTATGTTGATGCATAAAGTAATAAGTATATTGCGCAAAATCATGTTGCAATTTAAGCTAAGAGGTTATTTTGATGTTATGATGTAGGTATGAAATAAATACATATTTGCAATAAACGCTATTCTTTAACAGTAGCATTTAAAAATATGGCTATTATTTTTCGTCATTAAAACCGTAAGTAGGTACGTAACATGGTCATGATTTTATTGGATACAGGTGGAAAGTAGGAGTACCAGGGTAGAAATATGGGGGCAGGGTGTAAAGTAAGGGGCGCCAGAAATCCATCTCGCCCGGCTGAAAATTTTACTTTGAACCGCTCCTAGATGGACAATTCATCGTTGGGTGTAAAACCGCACCCCTCACCATTTCGCCAAAATAGAGAAAATTATAAGAATGTGATCACGTTATCCTACTATTACACTCAGGAACATACAAGCTGATTTTATGTATTTCTTTTGCGTTTTTTATAGGGATGACATAATATTTACTTCAAGCATTTCGTAACGTAAGATATTATAGTGGGATGCACAAGTACTGTTCGGCAAATTGTCCAGGACTATTTTCATTGATTTTTTTTATCCTGCATCTTGTTAAAGAATGGATTTTTACGTATGCTGGTGCAGAAATTGTCAGCAGCTTGTTTGGCTTTTTCTCATTGCATAAACCACAGAGTAGACATGATGATGGACAATTTGCTTCGTAATACTTACGCATCCCTCTGCACAGTGGGATGCATAAGTATTACCAAACAAATGGTCCACTACTAGGGTTATTCTCCTTGATATTACACAATGAGAGCTTCATCAATTGAAACAAAACGCCAAACAAGTTGCTGACAACCTCTGCACGTACAGTCCTTAGAAACATGTATGATGCAAGAGAATAATTAAAATGAAAATAGTCGTGGACAATTTGCCGAGCAATACTTGTGCATCCCACTGTATTATTCATTAAAAATGCCCTCTCCAGTATGCCCCCTCCCCTCCTTTCTGTTTCTTACTGAAATTCTGTATGTAATATGAATTTGAATTTGAATTTGAATTTGAAGTTAAAATTTTGGGAGCGTCAGCACTTAGGCTATTTTGCTCCCGTCACATTATACGGGGGCCAGCCCCTTAGCATTACAAATAACAACTCTCTCGTTGCATAACTAAAAATCGTAAAATGTTCTGACTTCTGTTAAAAGCTGAGGCTGTAAATGGGCACTCAGCACACACAAGGACAAAAAACAGGACATCACACACAAAATTATACTGGCCATAGTGCCAGTCGCCAGAGCCTCGTTAGTCTTTAGTCCAGGGTGTACTACGTGGAAGTGAGGTTGACTTTTGGGTGCACTACGTGGAAGCAGCACCCCTTACACCCCTGTATGTAATATGATTTCAACATAATGTAGTATAAAATTGACACATTAGTTTGGATCAAATTGGGAGACAGTTGAATATTAGCAGAGTTGGGGAATAACGCAACGGAAGTATCATATTACTTTTTCGATACTTCGTTTCTTTGCGTTACGTTGTTTTGATAAATACAGAACTGGAAGACTTATTTGCCAGGACAAAACAAAAACTTGCAGGTTCAGTTGTTTCAAACTTGTATATATAAAGTGACACCAGAAAAATATGCACTGCCTGCAGAGAACAAAAGTGCATAAATTATATTCATGTTTGCTAAACAACATACATTTACTTGTCCGTAAAGAAGTGGGTATCATGTGAATTTTATGTAACGTGTAATGTTCATGCTTGCATGTGAATGCAATAAATATGCATTCCTTCTCCTCCCCTTACAAATCCGGAAAAAAAAGTTGTCTACACGAACCACATTTCAAGACCTTGGTGTGTGTTTTTTAATTATCACCCTTTCTAAACAGTCCCACGTTTTTCAACATTCTGTCTGTCTGGATTTGTTTTTCTTTCCTTCTTGACTGGAATCGTAAGTTGCTATACCTTATCATTCTGTTTACATTAATGGAAAAACACACAATCAGTGGCGTAGCGGTCGCCCCCGAAACTCCTGTAATGCTGGGCGTCGAAGGCTCCGTGCTACAAAAATTTAATATAATCCCATAAATTAAACAGATATTGTTGCTTGTAAAAAAAATCGATTTAAGAAACAGATGTGAGTCAACAACGACACAATTCGAACTAAATACTTTGAGCTGAGCACTGAATAGAAAGACTTTTGTCAGCAAACTTAGAATACGTCAGCAGAGTTAGCTGTATTGTACGAGTCAACGGGCACCAGAAATAAGGACTTCAGGACTCAATTGTTTTCTTTTTCACTATTATTTTTTAATATGTGGGAAGTGGCCGAGTGAGCTCAGTAAAATATGATAAGACGGACATCGCGCTTCGACGCTAGAGGTTCCGGGTTTGAATCCCGACCTGGGAGTGGATGTTTGTGAGTGTCCATTCATCAATTTCATCATTTCATCACTCATCTCCATCTTCGCAAATTAGCCAAAAGTGGCACAAAAAGCGAAGTAAAATAAAGCAAATCAAAATAAAAAAATGATAAGACGATGTCTGCGATAATAAGCAGGGGCTACTGACTCAGCCAAAGGGGCTTCTGGAAACTTGGCATGTGGGCATAGGCGCCGATTTCGGGTGGGGGGGGGGGCAAGGCACTCTCTACCCCCCATTCACGCGGAAGGACACATTTTATGTATAAAGTATTGTTTATGCCGATCGTACCCCCCCAAAAAAAATTCCTTACCCCCAAAATTTATCTTAAGTTGGCGCCTCTGCATGTGAGTCACATAAACTCTCCACAGGCCCGTACCCAGGGGAGGGACCATGGGGGCCATGCCCTACCCCTCGAGCCATGAATTTTTAAATGTAAACCTATGAAAGCTACGTAAATAACAAAAGCGATTTTTCAAACTTGTAAAAATTTAAATTCTGTACTTCTATAAATGAATGTGCTTGTTGTGTAGAGACGATGCAGTCTCCAGAAGTCTGCAGTCTGCGATATTTGGTACTTTTAGTCTTATAACAACTTTTGCTCCTGCACTATGGCCTCTTAATGGTAAGCCTTGTGTACCCAGATCAGGTGGAGGCACATAGTGGTTCGGATCCCACTTTAAACTGTAGGTCCAGTCCCAATTAGTCTATCTGTGCATAAAGTGGAGCTAAAACAAAAACTCAAACTCAAACTTGTCTACTAAGAGAAAGTAACTTGTCCTTGACCCCAATTTTGGAACCCAATTGCTGCTACTGGCCACCAGGCGAAAATGTCTCTCTCTCTCTCTCTCTCCTTTTTTAAATTTTTTTATATTTTTTATAACGATAGCCCTCTACTATCCTTCCTATGGGCTAAGCCACACTTAGAATTCTTTATTGTAATAATAATTGCTAATGCGTATAATTTAATTCATAAATATATGAGTTTCTAAAGATAGAATTATCGTGGCTTTACAATGGTTCTGGTATAAGAAAATTAAGGAAATTTGAAAACACTTTTAATTTGCGAAACTCAGAACTATCCGATACTTCTGACTAGTATCGGCGATTGGGTGCCAAAACTGGGGAAAGGGAGGGGGCAAGGGCAGTTATTTTCTCTTGGTAGACAAGTATTACAAGAGGCCATAGTACGGGGTCAAAAGTGACAAAAAAAGGTCTGGGGCAAATGCCACCAAATAGCCGCCACTGTGTGTGTGTGTGTGTGTGTAAACACAGATCTGGCCCCTACCTAAAACAATCCTGGGTACGGGTCTGACTTTCCAGCCTAACCATTGCTGACAACATATCGTTAGACGAACAAGCGCATACCAGCTTATCGAGAAATACTTACGTATTTACCGGCCTGTAAGACGCACGGGTGTATAAGACACATTTTGTACACATTTTTGATGAGAAAGCTTTATCACTGAATATTTTAATTAATTTACAGTAATATATAGGTCTACTCAGGGTGCGAAATCCTGGGTGAGACGGGGGATTTTTCCCCACCAACAATCTTGGCCTCAAAAATTCCCCCACCAAAAAATTTCGGGGGGGAGAGTTTATGTTCCAACAAACAAAAGATAAGCAATTACTTTTAATTACAAGTATACTGTGCTATGAATAATATCGAAAACACACACAAATTAGTGTAGTTGTGAGTGTTCAATGCCTTTTCTCTCTCAAGAGACCATTAACAAATCTACATCAATACGCACAATAAAAGTAAAATAAGATTGGAAAACAATAACCTAAATAAGAACTTAACATAATAAAACCACTTCAACTAGTATTTCATAATTTAATAACATCTTTAACCAGTTGGTAAGGGAATTAGTTTGCTACGTTATAATATCTGATATGTCTAAAAGAAACAAATTGTTTTCTTTATATGTAATAAATAATAATAATATTAATATATTTTTAATTTAGTAATTTTTACTTTTAATAACATTAGAAATATGTATATCGTCTAAATTATATGTATGCTTGTGGGGAAGAGAGCTTTGTAGACTAAGATCTTTCTTCCCCCTCCCCCCCCCCCCCCAGTCTCTTAAATGATTTGGCACCCTGGGTCTACTTTCAACAAATAACTTAGCCTACGTAATCTAACTAGGAAAGAATATATTTTAATCTTATTTGTCAAAACCCAGACATTCATCTCCCGAGCTAAATGAAAAGTCACTTGAAACCTCACCTAAATCAGAATTGAAGGTACAGGTAATAAAAAACTGAGTATCGGCGTACAACAGCCCAAGAGCCGATTCATTGTCGTGCATTTTTCCCCACCCGAGATTACTCGCATCGGGAACCGAATCCGGGACTTTCGCGTCGTGGTCAGACGTCCTACTGACTAGAACACCGTGGCTCCTTAGTAATAATAACAATAATGTGCAAATGTCCGCTTCGAATCTTCAGGCTGAGCAAACATATTTTCTAAATTTCCGACGCCATCAGAAAGACTCGAACCTAGCTCAGTACATATTCACACCTGTCCGCTTCGTTTCACGCAATACCAGGTCATATTTGGTCACTGAGTCTCATAGGCGTCTCCACATAAGGGCAAGGGGTGCATTTGCCCTCACCTGTTGTTTTTTTTCCTGAATATTCAGTTTTTATTTTGCAAGAGAGCGAAAATGCCGACAGCAAATATGCAGAGATTACGTTCGAATTGAACAAATTTGTGAGCACATTGATGAGGTACAGACAGTACCTCGATGCACTTCGTAACAACATTATCGTGAAAATTACCCATCAGAAAGTGCAGAAGAGTGCTTTCGTCGGCAAATACTATTTGTGCCATACCTCAATTCACTTATTGCTGACTTGGATCTACGATTTTCATCAGAGGACCAGCATTGTCGGGAACTGTTCATTTTCATTCCAACATACCTCTGACTATTGTTAAACTACGAGTACAGCTAGTTGGAAACAAAATTCGCAACTCTGTATCCCTATATACTCGATAACCTGGAGGATGAGGCTACAATATTTTTTCTTTTTTTTCTTTATTTATATATATATATATATATATATATATATATATATATATATATATATATATATTTTTTTAAGTGAACCAATGCAAACAAAGATTCCCTCATGCCGCCAACATTCGAAAACGTGATTCATACCGCTTCAACGTACCCTTCTGTAGCTACTGCCACAAAGATTGCAGTCAATGACTTTACCGGCCAGGACGTGCTCTATCGAGAGATTTCTCAGCACAATGCGACGCGTGAAGATATAATATCAACCATGTCGCATGATCGACTTTTAGGATTGTGCATGTTTAGTGTTCACCGTCTAAAAGTGCAAAGCGATCCAAACTTTCAATCTAGAGTGATTGACTTATTTGACAGAGAACAGAGGCGTCTCCATTCTTCTTGCCTTCTACAAGTGAAGGAAGTTGCAAGTACTCATATTTTTATAATGTGTTTATTTATTTAGCTTTGTATTTAAATGAAACGTACCGACTTTTCCCTGAGTTTGCCCCCTCCTGCTAAAATTTTTGGCGGCGTCCATGTTGACTGAGAATTCTTGAGGTGTGGGGTTGTAACTAACATCTCTCCCCCCTTTTTTTTGAGGCGCCACGCCTTCATCCAGCACTGATTGTGCATTAATTTTATTGACTTTTCATCCCTTTATCTATCCATTTACGTCAAAGGTGAGATGGTGTTATATACATCAGGCTCTTCGAATGATTCTTATTTGACATGGGGCTATCAGTGCAAATACGCGTGGATGAGGACTATCGCTGTTAGAATTCCCAAACCAACACTTCATAGTGATTATCGTCAGCAGCATTTATGTGTGTATACTTTATTATTATTATTTTTTAACAGGTGCAGTGTATGTTGCCGATATAAATTTCATGGAAGTGGGGAGAGAGGTCAGGGGATATGATTTCTTTCCTTGGTTGTCAGTACATTGTAAAGTACATTGTAATTCATTTTGAGGTGTAAAGGGTGGCATTTCCGAAGTGCCCAAAGGTCCTCTCTGCCACGTAGAACACCCAGGACTGGAATCTTACAAGCTAACAAGCTCTGGCGTCTGGATTCTAGAGCAGTATAATCCTCCGTGGGACTTGAAGTTTGTGCTGTCCGTGTATGTTTGTGTGATTGTCCTTTCATCAATTTCATATTATAACTTTCATCTAGATCTCCGTGATTAGCCAAAAGTGACAGAAAAGTGAAGTAAAATAAAACAAATCAATCGATCATGTAAAGCATCTTCCTGCAAGGGAATTTTGACCTGTGTCTATATTCCCGGTTCGACCAATGGATTGTCAGCACGAGATAAGATTATTTAAACATCATGTTCTCTTCATTTCCACCTGGAGAATGAAATTTCCAACGAAGCTTGCAAAACTTTGGAAGGTGAAGAGAAAAACATCAACTTATTGAGGAATGTTAAACTTCATGTTGTATTTGAAAACATTTTTCTATACTATATTACAGTTTATTTGCAGCGTGAATTCTGTTTTCTATTCTTTTGTGTGTTTGTTCTTGAAGCATTACTGCGTCCACTTGAACATCAACGTTCTATGTTTCTCAAAGAGAGTCCTGTATTCTCTCTCCGGAATCGTATCCATGTTTTCTGTTGCAGCAGAGTGTACAAGGGGTGTTGACATTATTCGGCATGAGCTTAGTGTCACAACGGCAGGTCCTGGTTTTCTTTTAGTTTGCCCAGGATCCCGATGGGTGCGTTTTCGAGTTAGTTTGCCGAAATCATGTTGATGACGGAGGAGCTCTACCTTCGCGGTGAGACTAAGCAGGATGCCTCGGTCTAAGTACATCCCCATGAGCTGGATCTCATGATTCCATGATTTCCTCAAAATAAACTTCACATCCGTGGTCGACAGTTTTCACAATTTCGAAGTAACTAGGAACGGTAGCAACTCGTCTTGAGTTGTTTTCAGTCTCGTATCGATTTGTTAACATCCACCTCGTTCTCATCTCAGTCTCGATGAGCAAGACTTGGTATCATCTCGAGACTACAGCACAAACTTTCACAGCGAATGACATAACTCATTAAAGCAAACAACTGTTCTTGATAAGCCTAAAACGTTTTCTATTTGACGCCTGGTTTCAACCCTACAAATCTTTTTTAAAAAACAATTTAAATTTATCCTTAATATATATGCAACCACGCAGCACAGCCTCGCACTTTCCACCAATTGATTGAATTTGAATTGTTGTTTTAAGGGCACCTTATGCACAGGTAGGCTAATCGGGGACTGGACCTACAGTTTAAAGTGGAATCCGAACCATTGTGCAAAATGTACCTTCTCCGAGTATCGAACTGGGGATCCCTTAATCACAAGACCACGAATTGATTGAACTGGTGTTTTAAGTTCACCGTATGCACAGTAAGGCTTATCGGGACTGGACCTACAGTTTAAAGTGGGATCCGAATCACAGGGTATCGAACCCGGGACCCCTTGATTACATGGTAACGACGCTAACTACCACCACGCCATCGGGGAGGCCCTACTAATTGATTGACTTTGTGATAATGATTACTATGAAGGAAATACATGACTTCTTTATAAATAACCAGTTAGATACCCGCTTGGTACGTCTGAAAAAAAGTCGCATAGTAAAGTAGATTTGGTTTAGGTAATATTTTCCAAATATCTTACCCAGTCTCGAACACCAAGCTTTGGTCTAGTCTTGATTTTTACAAGAACGTATCTGTTTGGGTTTCATCCCTATAGGAGGAACCGAAGTAATGAGATCAAGATACTTGGTAGATTCTTCAGAAAACCCCGCATTTAAATTCCGAATCGCATAGTCGAGCAGCTACGCTGTAAGCAGCGCCCCCCCCCCCCTTCCAGCCTACTGTTGCTGAAGATAAGGGTTCGTCGTCCACCAAAAAGCACCGACACTTGTATTGTTGCCTCCGAGACTGCCTATTCCATAATATTTATATTTATATTATTGTTGTTACTGATAATTGTGTTCGTAATGAACGACCTGATGCCCTTGCAAAAATCCCTTACCACGCCTATAGTTGGAGTAGCCCTTCAGAACCTGACTCGATTTCAACTTCTACCTCTCCGTCAAGAACTATAATGGTTTCTTGCGCAAGGGAATTTCCGAAAAAGCAGTGGTGTGATGATAGGCTTATAAATTACAGAAAAGCTGACATCATCGCCATAGGGTGATCTTGTCCTCGATTGCGGGTACCTGTTCTCCAATTTTCCAGGAATCTCCTTCCACCTCGTCGTGACTCACCGTGTTGCGCAAGGCGACCATTTGGATAACTTAGGACAAGAAGAATAAAGCGTCTCCGAGGTTGGCAAGATAATGCACCATGGCGACGCACAGGATTGAGAAAGTGTCCCTTCTGCATCGGACAGGCCCATATTTATATGTATGTGGACATGGACGTCCGCAGGATTTTTTCCAGGGAGGGGCAAGGAAGATATTTTTTTTCCAGGGGAGCAAACGAGGCACATTTTTCCCCAAAATAGGGTTGTTCCCTAAAGAACCATTGCTTAAATTTGAATTTATGGTGTTCGTGCAATAATTATCACATAAAAAATATTCTGTTAAAATGAAATTATGTGTATGAAATACATAATGTTTGGTTGACTTTCATTTTCCAGGGGTGGCATGGCCCACCCTTGCCTCCCCTTCCGGACGCTCATGTATGTAGACAGTGGGGCTACTGACACTGTTGAGCGTGGGCATAGTGAGAATTTTTTGTAAGGTGTAGGGTCAAGCAGTTGTAACAATTGTATTGTAGAATTAAATGGTCATTGAGAAATTTTCATATGGAAGTTCGTGGGCGTCGAGAGTGGGGTCGAATCGGTTCTTCCACTGACCCCCCCCCCCTCATGGAAATTAACAACGTTCATTTCAAGTTACAAAAAAAGAGATCTTGTTATTTTTATTGTTAATAACAAATGAACTTCAGTGAATTTGCATTCGAACAGAATGAACAAAGTAAAATCTGCGTTAGATCAAAAATATTGTAAAATACAGGAACCAGCTTATAGTTTCACATTCTACCATTTAATACATAGAATAACTAGTTCTATATTTTCCAAAATACCAAAAAATAGAGATAACACAACATAATATTTTACTAATATCATGACACATTATGTCTGTTCCAAGTGCATCAACTGAATCTGTGCTTGAAGATAAAGAGAAGATGACATCGCCAGTTAACTGTGGTTCAGAGACCTCCGTGGAGATTTTTCCTTTGTTATTTGTAGCTACATATCTATTAGTCGCTTTACATCGTGACTTTCATATCTTCTTCATAATTTCTGAGAGTAACTACACTTATAATAGCTAAAAATAATAGCCTGAAAAGCATTCCCGTAGCCAGAATTGATCTCCAGGCTGGGCTCACGGGTTATAAGGGGGGTTTCGTAAATCAAGTCCGTTTTTCAAAAGTTTAACAGTGTTAAATGAAGGTAAATTATGTGTGGGGGAGGGGGTCATTAAGTTACATAAAGTTTAGAAATATCACACAAATAGTACATTTTTCTATATCTTTTAAAGTATCTCTAGAAGTGTTAATTGGCTGCTACTAAAATCATCCCTTACTACACACTCCATACTACGTTTGATGATACAGAAAATATGGACAATATTCAATCATAGTGCGTATAGCGTACATTCCACTCCCCGGCCGAAACAATAAAACTCCCCTTCGTTCCCAAAACTTGGAAGCTGTTCACCTTTGACGCAGATGCAGTCATACGGTGGCATCGTGTATTCATACCAACCCTCCTGCCCCTTCTTAACATATCAGGGGAGCCTTCCTATACATTGAGGGGAGTTGACCTCCGTGGTTAAGTGGAGGCCACAGCCACGCCAGGGGTCCCGGCTTCGAATTCTGACCTTGGCATGTGTGTACTTTGTGAGTTTCTCTTCATCAACTTCATCACATTATCACTCATTCTCATTTTCGTGATTAGCCAAAAGTAACCAGAAATGTGAAGTAAAATAAATCAAATCATTAAACGGATCAGGGGAAACAGGAAGTATTTGATCCTAATAAGCTCACTGCACTAAAGGCCAAATTACATAAATAAACATACGAGTGATGATACGTGTATGATACGAAAGTAAAAGTGAAACGTGTTGTAGCAGAAGGTATAGCCTAATGAGTAAGGTTACGTAAAGGTCATATGGCATATACCGTCGACTACAACTGTGCTAAACATGTTTCCTTCGTAGCCGAAAGTTCCTAGCTGTAATGATGATACAGCGCGAATTTAGGTAAAAATGGCAAAGTGAAAATGGCAAGCGGAAAAAATGGCAAAGGGAAAAAATGGCAAAAGGAAAAAATGGCAACGGTAGAAATGGCAAGAATAAAAATGGCAAATACAATATACCTATTACGATTTTACGTGAAAATTGAGAAATTATGTGTCTTGCATTTCACAGTTTGAAATTAAAATTTAATATAATTTAATGTTTTTTAACATTAATTTGTCTTTGAATGGAAACATTTTATTTGATGTTTCCAAAAATAATGCCGTTTATTTCTTTATTTCTTTTGGCAGGAGTTACTGCCGCTATAGAATCACATACTAATAAAAGTTAACTTTTGTAAATAATTTGAAACATGTGTGATTGATGTAACTTAAGGGGAGTGCAGCATTGAATGGGTTTTCATCTTGACTAAAAACAAGTTTATGCTTTGCGCGCACCTGCTGAGCAGTCACACATGTTTGTTACTAGTAGGGCTTCAAGTCAGCCCTTATCTAACCCCCTTGCACTAAGAGGGACGAACTTGTTTACTTTTTTAAAATGAAAATTGTTAAATCTTGGAAAGCTGGAGATAAGCTCTTCTTTCTACAAGAGTCTGATCTGAAGAATGTTATAAGCAACAATTTCAAGTGTCGAGGAATTCTAAAAACAAAATTATTGAAACAAAATCCTGTGTGTTCCTATGTCCATAATCATTCGTCTGAATATGATGCTGTGAAGGTTTAAGAAATTCAAAATATTAACCCTCCCTTCATATGAAATATCATTATATGCGAGAAAAAATATTGCGCTACGAAGTTCAATAGAATATACATATAACACCCGAAATAATGAGCTTCTAAGGCTTCACAACACGTTGACTGCCATGAGACCCAAAAGTGGGTCTCAAGTATCGTCATTCATGAAGCCGTGAAACCCACTTGTGTGTCTCACCTCAGCAATTGCTTCAGGCCGCGATACGCCTATATGGGTTTCACTTGTCATTTGCTAACATGATCAAAGATATTGTTTTGGCTCCAGAATGTTACACTATACTCGTAGCCTGGCCCCAGATAACAGCAGGCGATTACAACAATGGCGTACATATGGCCGTAACATTGTAGTAATAAACCTAGTGCTCTGTGATTATTTATGATGACTTTATTTTGTTGATTTTCAATACAACAGGCCACATTAAAAAATGCATCCTTGTTTGACATTTGTTGTATTTCAGGCAAGAATTAAACAAAGAAGGAGAAAAATAAAGGAAGAAGAAGAAATTAAGACTATATTCAGTGTGATTGAACGTGTAGATTGCAATTCGTGCAATATTTTATGGAAGAAGCAATTCTGTTGTTTTATGTTCTGTTGACGATGTATGACCAAGAAACAGAAAATATGCGTGCAACTTGACGAGGTTGATAGTTCAAGTGATTGAAGTTCGTTATTTGAAGAAACGAAGTCATTTACAAAAAACAGTGAGACACAGAAATGGGTCTGATGGCCTTCTGATCAAAATTCTCTTCTCCAGGCCACGATACCCAAAACAGGGTCTCAAATTTAAATTGAATTTTCAACGGTTTTTTGGATTGTTTTGAAATTTCTTGTGCTTCACAGATCTAATTACACCAACTTTATCCATTTTCACATTTTTTTTACTTGGCCCCACGATGTCATTCAGACAATCTGGCCTTGGCAGTCAACGTTTAACATTAGTTCAAGAGGAACCCGAACATATGGCAATTAAAATATTCAATAACCTACCAAATGATATTAAAGCAAGAAATATGACAAGTTTCAAAAACAAATTAAAAAAAAAAAAACTATTAGTTAATAACGAATATTATAGAGTAAATTGTAAATTATAGAAATTTTGTAACTATATTTTTTATCTGAACTGTACTGAACCCTCCAAATACCAATGTATATGGTTTATATGGAGTAATGCAATTCAAATTCAAACATCCTACAGAGTAAAGACTGTAGGCTTTATTGTGGAAGCTAATTAGGTGCATCCAGCAAGAAAATGAAGCAGTGGTAGCGATCATTCTGCACGCTGAGAGAGGACAACTGCCAAAGAAGAAAACTTGCCATTTTCACTTTGGCCATTTTTTCCGTTTGCCATTTTTACCTTTGCCATTTTTTCCGTTGCCATTTTTACCGGACACCTACAGCGCATATGATGTTCCGAGTATATCTCGGGCAAGCGAAGGAAAACAAGTCTCCAGGCAACTCCACCAATGAACAAGTGAGAAGCAACGGGATTGCATGGAGGGGGAAAGCAACGGCAAGACTACCAGCTTACTCAGCAGCGTGTACTGCTTCGCTCTGCCCACTAGATTTGCCCCCCCTCTCTGTTCCTACGCGCGGCCTTGCTCCTCAGATTGCGAGGAAGGAGTTGTAGGTCTTATTCTCGGCATACGCCACTGACGTGTGTGCGCGTGTGTGTGTCTAGATTGCGATATCGAAAAATAGAAAAGATCGAGAGGAAACAGGCAGAGGAGAAAGAGGATGATGGAGAAGAAGGGGAACAATATTTTCTCCCCAAGTTACCTATCGTGTCTCCCTCAATTTATCTTGTTATATCTTTCTGCCCCTCTATTATTATGTATGATTCTTCCTCTTCCTGTGTGCTGCTTCTTTTTTGGGAAATGATATGGAACTAGAAAGTGTATTATTTCTGTTTATTTTTCTCATTCAGTTATCTAATTCCCATATATATATATATACATACACACACACACACACACACACACACACACACACACACACACAATCTCTTCTTGTTATATCTTTCCTATCTCTACATTTTTTATATAATCTAAATAAGTTCCTTCACCTCCTCTGTCGTTCATTTCTTCCCTTACAACCGCTGTGTAGAACTTCTTCCATTTTATTTGTTACTTTGATGAGACTGGCTTCATTTTCACTGGATCATCTGCAAATAAGAGAACTAGAAACTGGTACAGGTAGATGTTGGTGGAAAGCCCCACAACGCCGTCAACGTCTCTACCATCTGTGGGGTACAAATAACACACACAGATCAATTGCATCAATTGTTTAAGAACACATGTGAGATTAAAAATGCTATGTATTCAAAATAAGGATCATTCTTTAAGTGTAATGTAGATATCAACTTAGTCTTTTTACAGTGCTTAATATAATTATCCAACAATACAGTGTCCCAAAATAGTGTCTACACTCTTTGAACATTAGTAACACTAATAACAGCAAGTATGATTTTTTTTATGTCGCATACCTTAAAGTTATAAATGTTCAAAACGACCACCATTGGCAACACTACGTTATTTGCAATGCTCAACAGATTTGCAAACAGCCTATATGGTATCCACGAGGTGGGAAGCGTAGGTCTCAATTGTATGTCCCAGGTCACTCAGCGTCTCTGGCTTTGTGGCGTACACAGCATTCATCACAATTCCCCACAGGTAGGAATTTTAAGTGCATTAAATCAGGAGATCTGGATGGATATTCAACTTTTCTTACGTTTCTTCAAACAAAATTTTCTCACCTCTGCCATTTTATTACACAAATGACTACCGATTGGCAGGCTGTAATGGGATTAAAAGAAGGCCTGTATGCTCTCACATATGCTCACATAGACATTGCAGCTTCAAATCTAAAAAAGTCCAGCCAAGTCATCTTTAATAGTTTCTCTGTTATTAAAGTTCAAAGAGTGTACACATTATTTTGGAATACACTCTATCACCGATTTATTTTCCCTAGTTACTCTATAGACTGCAAACACTTTTGTAATTATGCGGAGTGGCCCAAACACAAAGATGGTAATAACATTTGGGTATAGTTTTGTTTGGGCTACCCTGTATATTGTTGCTTTTCCGTTACTTTTGGCTAATGATAACAATGAAGATGAAAGAGCACTCAAAAAGAGGTGCTCGAATCTGGACCCTTTGGTTGTAAAATTGTGAGATGATTGCTCATGGACCTCAGCCAGCCAACAATTTTGAAAATATTCAAAATGGAGGAGAACGTCAATGTGAAATGACTTCAAACATCATGGATCGCTTGTGACAAATTTGGCATCCCCGATGGCGCAGTGGTAGCGTCGTCGCCTTGTAATCAAGGGGTCCCGGGTTTGATACCCGGTGGAGGCACAAGTAGTTCGGATCCCACTTTAAACTGTAGGTCCAGCCCCGATTAGCCTTACTGTGCATAAAGTGGACTTAAAACAACAAATCAATCAAGCATGTGAAAAATTTATTTCATGATATTGATAACTAAATGTCCTTCACGTAATATGTTAGCTTTCTTTATTATTAACTTCAAGTATACTTTATAGGATATACCAAAGTCACTCATATCCCAAAAGGCAGCAGACTTATAACAATATCCGAGCTCAGACCTTCCAGAAATTTAATACGCGTATCTGTGGCGTCAACTATTGGCACATATTACCTTAATGGAGAAAGGCAAGTATATTAGCAAAAGCAACAAGCATAGAAATCAATAGAAATTTCCAAAAGAAGCTTCTTACTATCCCAGATGAAATGAAGAATTTAGTATCTTAACTTTGGCCCTGGAAGCGCCAAAGGTATCAATAACTACAAACAGTCCACATTACAACCGAATGCAATGCCAGTTATAATACATTTGTTTATTGATTGATTGATTAAATTGTTTTATTTTACTTCGCTTTCTGTGCCATTTTTGGCTAATTTGCGAAGATGGAGATGAGTGATGAGATGAAATTGATGAATGAACACTCACAAACATCCAGGACCCCTGGCGTCGTAGCGCGATGTGCAAACCACTCCGCCACGGGGGCCGGCGTATTTTTGTTTAATATGAGAAATAAGCTCTCCATTGGACATGCTGTATTTGTGAGAAACATGCGACTAAAATTGTTTATTTTCTTGGAAACGATTAACCATAGTGTTTACGATATGTGACTTTTCACATAAAACTCTGATTTTTTAAATTTTGAAACCATTTATTCTTTGGTTTAAATTAGTACGGTATGTATTTCACACTACATTTTTTCAATATAATATTTTTTCCTTTGTTATTCTGTTCAATTAATAACTAACTGAACTTTATTTTCGTTATTAACAATAAAAACAACTCTGATGTTTGATAACTTGAGATGAACGATTTCCAGGGGAATGGAGTCGACAGAGCTCAAGCTCCTCCCCTTTCCCGATGCATATACTAAGCTTTCTAAAGGTTTTGTTTGGAATATATATATCTGTATTTTTATTTAATTGGCTAATAGTCTGTTAATCATTATTCCCTTTCATTAGTAATGTGAGCGTTATAATTGCTAATTCACAAGATATAAAATCATTTTTCCATAGAAATGAAAAGATGGATGGGGGGGGGGGGAGTACGTGATAGGGCGAGCTGTTGGATGGTACAGCCACCATACCAAAGGACATGAACACCTAAAGATTCACAGACCTTTGGCTGAAGACATTGTTTTATATGTTAGTACCACACAAATTATAATGGATAGAGATTGGCCATACTTAAGTTTACACAAACAACATTGGTTTCATGCATCACTCACTGTAGCTGTGCAGACTGGCTTTGGGCTTGGGTTACGAGAAGTGTGTTGGTCAGAGTCTCCTGGGGGAAGCATAATAATTTTATTCCTGAGATTTCGACCAGTATACGTGACCGGTGGCTACCCACCATAGAGAGCTTTGAATGAGTGGAGTAAGCTGGACATGGAAACCCCTACAACAATGACTCAGGGCAGGGCCGGCGCTAGTCATTTTGCCGCCCTGGGCGGTGGCGGCAGATGTCGCTCTCTTTCGACCCCCCCCCCACCCCCGTCATTACGTAGCAACTCTCTAGCTCTCTCTTAAACGTATCTTAAATGTAACAAATATTAGGAAATGAAGGCTTGACTTCATATGTTTACCGTTATAGGTCTGTGATATATGATTGTATTTTTAAAAGAATTACATGTAATATTCCCGGATCTCCGCGTGGGTGATTTGAGGTTTGAATTCTTTCCTGAGTTGTGCCCGCATAAAGCGGCTCTGGGGATCACCCAGCCCCAAATTAATGGGTACCTGAGAGGTAAAGGCGGCCGGAGAGTGGTGCTGATCACATCACCTCCAAAATGGCCGAGATCGAGAATGTGTGTGACCCTACCCCCACATCCTCTAAATGTGCCTTGATGGCATGGTGCTATATGCACAGGGAACTTTAACTTTGCATGTAATATTATTTTTCGTATAATACTATCTTGCATAAAATGGAAACAAGCGTGTTTCAGACATGATTGACCGAAGATAGTATTTTCATTAGCCTTAATTTTCAAAGAAAAACTTTGTTCGCCACTTGCCACGGTTACCGTCAAAGTTAATAAAATTCGAAGTGCAACTTTCACATTAGGTGCAAAATCATATGACCCTTTATCAGTTTAAGGTCTCCTTTGGTGTAATTATTTTATTATAGTCGAATACACTTTTAGTTCATCTTTTAATTCAGTAGCCTTCATGTGTTAACATTCCGGGAGATTTCTACACTTTTCAAACAAAAGATCAGATGGGATGTCTTTCTCCTTACTAATATCACAGAAGAAATTGAAAATTCACTATGATGTTTAAGCTGCTCAAATCTTTCTCTTAGAGCTAATATAATCGTCTAGGACCTGGTAATAAAAATGTAACAACCATTTTTGTGGATCTTCAACAGATTCATCATCTTTTTTCTATTTCGGCCCTGTACAGTGTTGCCTATCTTTGGATCATCTATATCTAAATTTGATGCCAATTCTTTCTCATCAACCGGAAATCACCGGTCGTCCCCCCCCCCGCACGCCTCCACGAGTGGAGGTAGGGAGGCCCTGCCAGGCTGCCAAGTGACGTCTAAGAAACTTTGAATTTTTTCATCACTCCTGCTTTTTTCAAAGCGCTAATATGTTTCAATAAATCATCTAACACATCGTATATTAATGTTTTGAAGACATTTGCTCATTACATTACGTGGAGTAAAAAGTCATACCAGATAACTAGTGAGCAAAGGAATGTAAAACCACACAACTGGTTTGCAATACAGTGAGCCTCATGTACGACCATTTGGACAGTTTTATTGTTGCCAATTATTTGAAGGAGTACATCATAGACCTCTCCCACTTGATATCTCAATGGAGTTAAGGCATCGAATTTGCTTTCCCACCTTGTGGCACTCAGTGGTTTTAAAGTGAGACTACTGATATGTTCCTTCAAAACGGTGGGTTGGCATATATTAACTTCCAAGTTATATAATATAATATTATAACTTTCAAGTTTTCAATAGGCTTATTTTTTCTTCTCTTCAAATATTGCCGCCCTGAAAATTTGCCGTTCTGGGCGGTGGCACTGTTCGAACCCCCCTTCCGCCGGCCCTGACTCAGGGTTCTGACCACACGTCACCCAGGGAATTTGCATAATGACATCAAAGTCACAGATTTCTATATAAACGGGAGGTCGTAACAGGGGCAACGAAGGTACAGATAAAGAAGCTCCCCTGTGAAGGAGCTTTCTAAAGTCTAGAGACGAGAATCTCCTAAATTCTTGCCGCTACTTAGAATTCTTATAAATAAGATGAACGAATGTAATAGCTGCTGTTCATGCTCCCTGAATTTATCCTTCATCGAAGTTGCGAGCAAAATAATATCTGCTGTCTGCATTTTCACTCTTCACTGCAAACAAATTACACAAAATAGTTTCACCTAATGCCAAGGGGGCTGACCTCAGTGCCAGGGAGGGCTCAGTCCCACCTGGCCCCTGCCTGGCTACGGGCCTGCCGAAAAGGCATTGTGTAACGTTCAACTTGAAGTGTAATGGAAATATTCTTCCTCATTGTTAATGTGGCTTTTAGAACACACTGTACGAGGAAAAACTAATGTCAGGCAACATTTGCTTCTTCTTTCGGCTGTAACAATTACGTTATTGCTTAATACATTTTTCTCCGATGAGGAGTAAAAAATATATGTACTTTTACAATCTCGTTCGTATTGTTATTTTGAAATCACCCTGTACAAAGGAAACAGATCATGCTAATACAACGAACTTTGTGTACTGAATTTCCACTTGCGGTTGTACGTTTAGCACAGCATTTTGTTTGAAAACCATATTTTCATGTACAACAAAAGTAACAATAGATATCGTATATGTCAATGTTATTTTTGGAACACCCTGTAGACAAAAAAATATGACGTGACACACATTTTTTTACTTAATTTTTGAATTCAGCAGGTCTGAATTATTTAAGAAAATCCATCAGCGTGACTTCTACAGAAAGGGAGTTAAAATTTGTTGGCAAGTGTTATTGTATAACAACAATCATAAGTCATAATTATTATTATTGCTCTACTATTGAAGTATTATCAATAGCCTGATCGCCCCTCTACAAAAAAAAAAATCTGCGACGCCCGTGGGGAAGTGGACTTCCAGTAACTTATTTAAAAATTACTGGGGTATTGTACATAAAGCATCCTAAAAAAGCTTAAATACATTTTATTTTCGAAAAGTGGGGGCGCAGTTTTCAGAGCGGGGAGGCTCGATACATTTTGCAAGAATAAGCTATGATTAATTCTTCATTAAACTGTGGGTACGTTTATATACGCATATTTTGCGAAGATTGTTGAAACTAATGCCATGTGGACAATTTACAAATGAATGTTAGATAAATGTGATGAACACTTTCCAGTTTGTTTTGTCACTTGTGTTTACTCCCTCCTCTGCACCCCTCCATTACTATACAACAACGATTCAGACACCCACGTTGTGATCTACGAATCATCCCGAGCTATCTCTCGACAATTACATCTCGTGGTGCATCACAGCGCAGAATTTGAGTTGAATTATAACCGCTTTCATTAAAAACGTTGATGCTAGTATGCGGGAGATCCCCGTCTTCTAACTTAATTTACTTTTGAAAAAGTGAAGTGCTGATTCATCCTACTTCCTCTTTCCATAATAATCTCTTAACCAGCATCTCTCCCACCGTCCTGAATGAAGAAGAACAGTATGTGATGGTGAATTTAACGGCAAATGTAACCATTACACCCTCCAACTGTCCGCTTCATACGTTCATTTGTATGAACTTCTTTTTATCAAGTTTCCTTATATTCCGTGTTCGAATTGAACTTGTTGGTGCAGGAAACTTCAGAAATTTATTTTTCCATATTTTTTAAAGGTGTTATGACGTACATAATAAAAGTGAATTCACAAATTGTGTCATTACTGGAGCCCTGAAGTGTGTGTGTATGTAGTACGTGTGTGTGTATGTAGTATGTTTATGTGATATTATATATTATATTAATTAATTCATTCATTCTTTTCTGCCTAATTGGCAGGTTTCTCACTGCAATCTCCAGCTTTCCCTATTCTCTGCCTTACGCTTCGTATTAGCATACGACCCAGTTAATTTAACATCATCCATAAGCTGATATCTCTTTCTTCCACGGAATTTTCATATATATATATATATTAGGGACCTTGAAGACATTAGTAGTAGCACAGATAGTTCCTTTAGTTACCAGAAAACGTTTTAAATTTGCACTTTCTTTTTTACATTTCGGTTCTTTTTTCAGCTTATTGGTCTTTTTTAAGTATTTGGTTGCAGAATTTCTTACATCATAATTATTTTTGAGGCTTCTTAACTGCATTTTGCTCCTTCGTATTCATATGCATTTTAGTCGCATGTATAATTGGGTCCCTCAAAATTCAAGAACATAAAATCCATCTCAAGCACGAAGGAACAAGAAGAATTAAGAACTTTCACAACTACCACACAAAGCCTTAAGATGTGGTGTATGTAATGTTCAACTCAAAATAAAAAATAGAATAGCTTCTAATTGTCTTTTACCTTAGCTTCAGCACCAAATATTCGGCTGTGTCGAATTATTAGAATACTTTCACAAGTACCGCGATTCTTTTGTCTTTTATAAAAATTCAAGTATACCTTTGACTATCTAAATCAATTTCATAGGTAAATTTAAGGTCATTATCTTATAATTTTGAAGCCATTTCATGAGTCATATTTTGAGAATTGCAGAACCATCAACTTCTCAGCCCTGCTCTTTGCATTAGCAATATCAACAATTAAGAATATTTTTTAAAAGCCGCAGGCTACGTATTATTAGAAAATACAATTTTGTATAAATATAAATTACAGTCAGTATTTCCATTCTTTTCTCAGAGATTCATGTGCCAGTATCATTGTCTCATCAAGATGTTCCAATACTGTATTACTGATGAATAATGGAAAATAACTATGATTGTACACGTATTCACAGAGGGAAGGAAGTATCCATTCCCCGTTTGGGAACAAATTTAGAAATGTAGAAGCAGAGAATTTCTCCGCCCCTACCTAATAGAAGTTATGTCTCAACTACAGCAAGATGGCGTAGTGTTTAAGGTACGTTCATTAAAAGTAACAGGCATTTTTATTTTGTAAAGAATACAATTCTGTAAAAGTTTAAATTAGCATTCCAGAACACACATTTAAGATTTTACATGCCAATAGTACACAGTAATTACTTTTTCACATTAAATTTAAATCTTAAATCTGGATATTATTGATTAATTATAAAAGATATGGGACTTGACATGGGTGGGCTAGAGTGACTCACCTACGGGTCCACCCACCTGAAATTTCTGTTTGGCATGAAAGTTCAATAATGAAAACACCAGGTCAATCATGGACAGTTTTTATTGCTAAAATCGTATTTAACAATTTTCATTTATATGTGAAGATCTCGTGCAAAACTGTCTTGCATTTTCCAGAAAATCCTGGCGATACCAAATTTGGATACAAATGCGAGGATTAACACTGCTCGCTTCGAAACTGAGGTTCAAAGTTTGAATCGAGGGCTAAGCTACCTCAGATTGTAAATTGCTGTTATTTTATGTCGTATTTTTTAAAACAATTTTTTTGATAACAACTGCCAGGAACATATCTAGAAACATAGTCCAGAAGTTGTATTCTTATATAAGATATACCGATCTCCGTGGCGAAGTGGTTAGCACAGTGCTCTACGATGCCAGGGTACGAATCCCACATGGGTATGGATGTTCCTTGTAGTTATGGGATATAACAATAGTAGGTAGCAAAAATGAAAAAAAAAATGAATCCTATAAAGTATCGCTAGGAGGGTGGGCTGCGAAGAAGGGACCAGGGGAATATGCAGGTTTTGGAGAGCATATGTGGAAGATTGGAGGAAACCGGGAAGGAGAAAATAGACTCTGTAGAGACATTATCGTTAATATTAGCAATAAATTTGGATAAGGATCGAGAAAGTGCTAGGAGAAAATAATGGGATAAGTGATAGACCCGAATTAGCTTGGTTCAGACTGGGGGTGAGCACACATCATCATATTAGGGGACGATAACACAGTCCAATGTCCACAGTGGACAATGTGGGTAAGACGAGGCATGTAATGTAAAATTATATGAAGAGAGTTAGGCCAAGATGTTGAGAAGGAGGGGAATGAAAATGAATGGGAGAGGTTTGCTAGAACTCATTATCAGTAACTATTTAACAAACCTGTGATAATAGAATTATGAAGAAAGAAACAAAATGGAAAGGTGGTACTTGTGGACTCGTAATAA
This sequence comes from Lepisma saccharinum, assembly GCF_977018435.1. Classification (NCBI taxonomy): domain Eukaryota; kingdom Metazoa; phylum Arthropoda; class Insecta; order Zygentoma; family Lepismatidae; genus Lepisma; species Lepisma saccharinum. The sequence continues at coordinate 184,226,909 of NC_139229.1, forward strand.
ACTGAGATGGGAGGAGAGGGAAGGGAAGGTGGATATGTTTGCAGTTTTTGCCATTTTATGTAGCTTTTCTACCACTTTGGCTGATCGTGACGATAAGTGATCATTAGATGAAATTAAAGAATATTCACAAAGAATACCCATTCTGAGACCAGGACTCGAACCCGTAAACCTAGGCAAGGGATATAGAAAAAAAGCACTATCATTGTAAGCTGCAAAGGTTCATGCAATATTAACTCATGGAAAATTTCATATACTCCCGGTCTCGTGTCGATTTTACAGAAGTGTTTCTCGAGAGGAATCTGAAACTTATCTAGTTTTGGTATCAATCCTACTTTAATCATTCTCATGCTCCCTAAATAACTTTCTGCTCATATAGGTGTCGGTCGCGGTTATATCTGTCTCTGTGGATTCCACTTTAAACTGTAGGTTCAGTCCCGATTAGCCTTACTGTGCATAAAGTGAACTTAAAACACTAAATTAGTCAATAATTAATTATATCTGTCATTGCATTATATGAATCATGTTACACAACACATGCATATCAAGCTAATGATCACGTGACTTGAATTTATTCAGGAATTTCAGCTGGGTGTAGAAGCAATTTCAGGATTAATTAGGCCTGTGTGTAAATTCTTTGAAGGGTTGACGCTGACCGGGACAGGGGAGTAGTGCGAATGAAGGCCGGGGATAATTCACTGATCATAAGGAGTTTTGTTCAGAAACTTCGATTTTATATTTCTTGCAGATATACATGTAGCCTCATTATTTTATAGGTAACTAATGTTCTACATGAAATCTATTATTATACATGTCAAAGTTTGTTTTTAAGTCCACTTTATGCACAGATAGGCTAATCGGGACTGATCCTACAGTTTAATGTGGGATCTGAACCACTATATTCCTCCACCGGGGATGGAACTCGGGACCACTTTATCACAAAGGGAGGCCTATTAATGTAATATCATATTCATGGGTATATCCAGAATTTTCATCTAAATGGTGTAAGGATAAATTTAGGGCCAAATGGGCCATAAACTCGACATTTGAGAAACATTTTAGGAGATATTGAGGAAATTCGGGGGAGGGTAGTGTCTGGATATGTGGCTAAATCATAGTTTTTTTTTATTAATAAGAGTTAAGGGGTAGAATGCCTTCAAGCTAAACCTCATCTGCTTAATGGCGAATCTATTGTTGTTATTGTATGATTACCGTGACGGATACTCGGATTTTATGAACGTTTGTTCCTCAAATTTTCAGATCCCCCCCCCCCAAAAAAAATCTTCTTTTTTTTTAAAGAAAAAATTATGTTTGCAGGTCCTGAAAAGGTCCCCATAGATTAGAAATTCTAGGTAAATCTATGCTAATCAGTCACATCTATGTTTGATAGTCCATACACGAAAGCAACATGAAACCAGGACAGCAAACAATATGCATCCCCCCTTTCACCACGTATGTTATGCAAAAAGACGATTCTCCCAGATTCACCTGTCTACATACCCCAAGGCATCTCGTTCAAGAGTCAAGATAAGATAAAATATGCTTAGCGATCATTAACACGACACAATGCTAACTTGATTCATATATTTGTTTTCCTTCTTCGCATCGCCGATTACCACGCACTCTCACCGATAGATATCAACCAATCAGAGAACGGGGCTTATGAGGAAAAACCTTAGAAATTTGCGGTTGGATGGCGGAAACACGGGCAAATCATCCGTCAGTGGTGCAATCTCGTCGAACTTTTCGCCACAATTGGGGAGATTTGACGGAGGAATGACGTTGCACACTGTCACCAGGAAGTTACGTAGCCGCAGTTCGATGATCGTCGGGGAAGTGGGTTGCACGGAGACAAAATTTTAGAGGTGAGAATTCTTTCTTCACGTCCCATTATGTAACAACGCATGTGCCCCTTCCTTTGTTTTGCTTGTGTGTGTCTCCATGGTTACGTAATACAAAACGTTTCAGTGAATTGTCTTCTCTAATGAATACTTAACTACTCTCTCTCCTTCAAACTTTATTATTTAGTGCTAATTTAATTATCAACAACGATACTTTCTATTTCGGCTATTTTACGTCTCTCTTTTACCTCTTGCGATACTCACGACAAGGAGGATGAAAGATGAAGTGATAAAATGGATGATAGATTAACACAATAATACATACATCCACGCCGTGCCCAGGGTTCGAACGTGTGACCTCTTGCTTCGTAGTGTGTATTGATGATAACTTAGCCACGGGTGCCTCGCCGATGGCGCAGTGGTAGCGTCGTCGCCTTGTAATCAAGGTGTCCCGGGTTCGATACCCAGTGGAGACACAAGTAGTTCGGATCCCACTTTAAACTGTAGGTCCAGTCCCGATTAGCCTTACTGTGCATAAAATGGACTTAAAACAACAAATCAAACTTAGCCACGCACGCCGGCGATTATTATTTATTATTATTATTTTAATTTTTCCATTACAAATTAACATTAAGTAAAAAATCATATTTATTTATAATATTAATATGTGAACTGTTGCTGTTCACTGCTGGTGAAACAGTTCCATGCAGAGTTAACTTTCATACAGAAATGCATCAACATTAATTTGATTTATTTTTCATTTTACATTTGCTGAATTAATTCCTCTTTTTTCCTATTATTCATACCTTCATTATTCAAGGAGTGTGAGGCCCTGTGTGGAGCAGCATGTCGGTTAGTTTGTACAATTAGTGTTTTGAGAACATCAAAAAAGTAATGTACACCTTATTGACACCATATTTTGTGATGCAATCAATATTGACGATTAAAGGATATTTTACTTTATTTTGACTGTACTTGAAATGAAAGGACACCCTACCTATTTCACTGACATGCATGTCCCTCTTCTAACTGTTAGTTTAGGTTTTGTCAGATGGTCTCATAATCAACGGGTATCTGTGGTCAACTCGGGATGGGAGGGGGTTTAAATGAAGGCGGAGTGAAGTTCTGATAATATCACCTCCAATATGGCTGAGATCGAGAAAGTGTGGGGTTCTATCTCCACATTTCCATTGTGCCTCGCCGACTTCCGTACCAGAGTGATTAGCACAGAGCGCTAAGCGCCAGGGGTCCCGGGTTCAAATCCCAACGTGGTCATGGGTGTTCTTTATGAATGTCCTCTCATCAATTTCATTATATTATCATTCATCCTCATCTTTGCAATTAGCCAAAAGTGGCAGAAAGGCGAAATTAAATAAAAACCAAACCAATGTGCCTTCAGCACACAAATGTCCAAGAGACATCTAATGTATGTCTTTTGGACATTCGTGTCGAAGTACTGGATATCCAACAGACATCGCTAGATATCCATATATTATCCGTCCAGGGGATATCCATAGGATATCCAGGACGGATATCTTTTGGAGATTCTGTGGATTATTTTAGGGTATGGTTTGGACATTCTATGGATTATTTTTGGAAGTTTTGGATATTTTTGGACATTCTGTCGGTCATTTTTGGACATGTTTCGGACATCAGTGCGACTTGGTTTTTGGATACGTAAAGCATATTCCAGACTAGTTTTAGGCCTACGCATTTCAAAGCTTCCGTGGATATCCTTCGGTGATTCGTGCTGTATGCTCGCCTTTGAGTGAGGCAAGTCGCGTCCTGCCTCTCAAAGGGGGGGGGGGGGACAGAGCATCGTTCGTTCCCGCAATATTCTCTCCAAAAGTTTAAAATAATATTGTTATTTCTCATCGCCATTATCTAAAAGTAACCGAAAAGCGACGTATAATAACAGGAATACAAAATACAATACTTTTTTTTTAACTCAATAGAGAAAGTACACATATATTATAAATATTGGTATGCCTTCTTTCTGTAAACGATCCATTCGTTTAGAAGATAATCTCAGTGGGGTTATTCATACAAAAATGGATTAGAGTAGAGTAGCATACGAGGCAAGCGATGCCAACTAAAGGCACCTGCGTTGGTACCTTTAGTATATGAATATTTTAAAATCCACAGAAAAGTTTTCATTCTTGTTTGTCAACATACATACAGGGTGATTCTAAAGTCACTATACATTTTGTGTTTAAACAGGTTTTGTTGCACCATATGCAATTGTACTGAAACATACACCACAACAGCACACAGAATCAAATACATTTCAATGTGACCACCTTGGACGTCGAGACACAACCCCCAGCGCTCCACGACAGATCGAAAAACTCTCTCCAGTATAACGGGTGTAATCTCAGCAGCTGCGGCCCGAATCCGTTGTTTGAGTTGTTGAATGCTCTGGATTTTCACCTGGTAAACCTGAGACTTGATGAGCCCCCCAGGCAAAAAAGTCTAAGGGTGTCAGATCTGGTGAGCGGGGAGCTCACAACCTTGGCGTGCCACGGCCAATCCATCTACCGGGAAAAACACGATTCAGGTAGTCCCGAACAATTAGGGCAAACCGCCCCATTCTCTTGAAAAGCAACAGTATCCCTGATCCATCGGATACGAACTGGGGCTCCACAAAAAGTTCCAACATATCGAGGTATGTGTGTCCGGTCACAGTTGCTTAAGTGAACATGAAGGGACCGTACACCTTTGGCCTCGTTATCCCAACCACACATTCTCTTTGGGTGTGTCCCGTTGCCTCTCCTGCAGCGTATGTGGTTGTTCCTCTGCCCAGATCTATTCACATGCCCACAGGTGTGGAATGTGGCTTCATCGCTAAACAGGACATTCTACATCAAATTTTCATTTTCCACAGCGTGACACATATCTTCTCTGGCTACATAGTCCTCAGCCAGCTTCAAGCTTATGGACAATCTGGATGTGGTATGTACGTTTCTTCAGCTTGTAACGGAGAGTTCTCCACACAGTGGTTTGCGGAATCCCAAGCTCTCTGGACGTTCTTCGTCTGCAACACTACCGGTACGCATGGATTTATTGAGTTTGATAGCCACCCTGGTGAGGCCTGGTTTCCTAAATTTACGGGTGAAGTCTGCCCGCACCTGTTCATACGTCATTCCACGCAGACGCGCAGCAACCAGCTATTCGTTCTTCTTTTGTCAGCATCCTATCACATTACCTGCAAGAACAAAGTTTCCAGTCAGTATATCACGAAAATGTATATTGACTTTAGAATCACTCTGATATAGAGTAAACCCTTCGACCGCACATTGTAAAATGCCATGGAAACTCATAGGGGGTGTAGAGGTAGGGGTGATGATCTCGGCCACTCTATAGTCGCCTTCACACACCAGGATTGCACGAGTTACCCATTTCATTAGAGGTTGGGTGAACTCCAGAGGAGCTTTATGCAGGAAGATGTCCAGAAACTTCCCACCTGAGATCACCTACCCCAGGAATTGAACCCGAGTGTCCCATGTATGTAAAGTTTGTCAATGTTGTTCGCCCCCCCTCCCCCCCCCCCCCAAATGATATAATTGACGACTTTCCAAAGCATTTCTTCTAAGCATTGGAGGATTGGAGGTCCGGAGCTGAAGCCCTCTCCTCCCCCAAGTCTCCTCTAAATCCGGGCCTGTCCGACCAATCCCAAGGATTGAGCAAGCATTCCTCCACCTATCAAATTCCACATCAAAGGTTGGGCATCCGTTCCGTATGCGTACTTAAAAATACTTTTCATACTACGTAAAAGTAAGAAAGTATCCGGTCAGAACAAACAATGCACAATTGAACATTCTCATAGATTTTAAATTTCTTAGAAGAAGAATCAAAACATGATAATAGTTATTTGCGTGAATGTATCAATCTAAATTGATAATCATATAAGACATTGGTTCTACGCAGTTTTGGTATCGTGTATTTAATCTCAATGATTATGCAAAGTATAGCATTCTTATCTTCTAATTCGTGATAAGTACTTCCAGAGTGTTTAAGTTTTATGGAAGTAGATACTATAAGTACGATTTTCAGTGTTGCTATTATTTTAAAATTTAATATTCTACTAATTCACCATACATAACTGTTGTACTATTGTCTGGAGAAAGTTGGTTCATTATTATGTCGCTTTGGAATTTGAGAAGGAACATTTTCCATGCTGCAAACTTGGTTCAAAATTAATAATTGTATATTTATGAATAACGAGAGAGAGAGAGAGAGAGAGAGAGAGAGAGAGAGAGAGAGAGAGAGAGAGAGAGAAACGATAGAATTAATGTGAAGTAACTTAATCGTAATAGTAAAACATAACACTTGAATGGTGCAAAATCATGCATGCCTTGTTCGCATTTCTATTCATTCCGCGATTATACTCGCGACGGAAAGATTCGGTTAATTTTCTGAGGAGGAATGGGAGACCGCGGTACTTTTGTTATTCTCTTTAGTAACGCGTTACGAGAATTATTTCACGAACTGCAATACTGGAATGGGGTTAATCCTGTAAAAGCTGTCGGTATTTCATTGCGCTAAGAAACCAATTGAGAGGTTCAGCACAACAGTGCTCTAACCCACATTCACTTGCTGCATGAAGCGATATATATATATATAATAAAATAAATACATTTTAAAAATAACCAAGAGTATTAGGGTTTTTATGATCTAATAATCACCAAAATATGCAAAAAAAAAAATCACATATGACTTAAAATCTCTACAAGTATCCCCTAAAACAAAATACCGTATATTCCTTGTAAATGGTGTTACATATTGATGGATTACTTCATAGAGTGAGCTACTTAGGAAAAAAATAAAATAAAATAAAATGGAATCTATGAAATTTGTAATGTGGTCTATTTTATTTTATTCCGAATATCAATACCACATTCACATCATTCTTTTTACTTCACTTCATCAGCCCTGGATTGTAACAACTACTTTGTACAAATTTTCAAACGTACTTGTATGTGACAGCCTATTGTCAGCCAATAATGCTTTGTACTGCTACTTTTAGGGCTACATATACAATTAGGGCTTGTGAAAACCTTTGTGAAGTTAATTAATCACCATGGACAGGAATTCAGGCCGGGAAGTAGTAGCGTATCCTGAAAATTTGACCTACTTTCAGTGGCGGCGATTAGGGTTGGCGATGGGGCAGTTGCCCCTCCACTTTTTGCCACTGTTGCTCCCGCACTATGCTAAACATTATCTACCAAGGGAAAGTAATCTGTCTTTGCACCCCACCCCCGCAGTTTTGGGAACCAATCGCCTTCACTGCCTGCTTTGCGTCAACACTTCTTGTTTGTTCTATACATTTATTATATACCCCTACCTAGATGAATTATTGGGTTGATGCATAAGTTCATAGCGTTTCTTCGCCGTGCCAATAGTTTTCTTATTTGATACTCATTTAGATAAACAAAGACAGAAATCCGACTGCGAGACTGCATGGGTTCGTGTCCGCCTGGGATCAGTCTCTGGATTTTCGGCCTGTTTATAGAACCGGTGGCAACCCATCATCGTGAAGAAATTGTGGAGCTACGAGTGAGTAGCGTAACCCGGTCTGAGAAATCTCTTTGACGGCTGAGGTTTCGACGTGCTGACCCCACGTCATCCCATTATCGGTTGAAGATCTCCACACCTCTAGGTAGTATTGTGGGATGGAGACTGGCAGTCGGAAGATAGGCCAAGGCCCTTAGGGGCTGTAGAGCCATGGGTTATTATTATTATTATTATTATAAAAGACAGAAATTAATCATTATTTTCCTTTATTGTCAATTCTTGTCCACCAACTCTGGAGTAGTTTTTCGATTCCACTCCTGAAGAAATAAGCTGATTTGGGGTTAAAGACGTCGTCAAATTTCAAGAGCACTTTCGTTACCGAAGGAGTTTCCTAAAGATTGGTGGATTAAGAGCTGAAAAGGTGGAAATCCGAGGGCGCAAGATCGAGGAAGTAAGAAGGATGAACCTCCAACCAAGCTCCTGGTTAGCATATTTTTTCATAATAGCTTGTATGTCAGCTTCATATGGGCTTGTATTAATGTGTTGCAGAAACACTTGATGCAGTCTTCCTGGCCTACTCCCTTATTTGGGCTGTTTTCACTTAAAACGTGCGGTGTCTTAAACATGGAATCAAAATGTCTCATTATGGTTGAATGGTCACAGATCACCACGTTTGCTAACTCACGGATCGACTGACGTGGATCCCCATGGATTAAAAGGTTTCAACGGTCTTCATTAAAGCCCGATCGTCTTCTTCGACGTGGAGAATCACTCAAGTCAAAATTGCCCTCTTTGAAAAGACAAAACCATTCTCTTACCCAACTTTTTCTGTTGGCATTTTCTCTGTATGTAGCACAAATATATCTAGCCGCCTCCGCTGCCTTTGCTCATCTATTAAACTCAATACAGAAGAATACAAGGTACATAGAGATTAGGTAAAACCATCCGAAGATTGCCGATCTTGCACGAACGCGTGACGTCACCGGAGAAGCAGTGAGCTCGGATGAAGCAGACGGACCCCTAGCATTTATATGGGAGATTCAGAGAGCGAAAGCATATTATTACTTTTAGGAGGGGGTAAATATTAATTGTCATCCTCCAAGATGGTATTGAGGCATCCTTTTAATGATTAGTAACATAATTGAAAACGCGCTACTTTTAAAAGGGGGCAAAGTACATGTGAAAAAATGTATTTTGAAAATCCATATTTCTGAAACTTTCTGACCGAAAGTTTCTTCCCCCCCCCCCCCCCCTGTATTCTGGTCACTGCCTATAGCTATGCTGGAGAAGAATGCACCAATTAATACGTTATTAAATAAAACAGATACTTTTAAAACTTTTAATCAAATTATTTGTGAACTATGATTTGAATTTAGAGAGAGCACATACCTGTTTAAATTAATTTGGATGAGTTAACTTCTGAAGCCTGCCATTTCCGAGCCTTCTTCCGGTGTAATTGCACTGCCCTTTGAGCCCTAGCTGCTGCGTTCAGGTCGCGGAACGAGCAGAATACTAATTAAAACAAATATGTGACAAATATATATTTAAAAAAACAACGTGTTGAAGCTATTGACGGCGCCAAAGAAAGCACAGAAGAGAATCGTGGAGAGTGCAGTGATATTTTACGGGAAGCAGTCACGTTTATTACACCTTTACATTTACATACAATATTAAAAAGTTCTGCTTTTTGATCTCGCACAATGCCTTTTTTCACAAAAATGGGCAATCCCCCATTTTTTATATCAATCAAGCTGTGATATTTTAGATTTCTTCCGTTAGTTTTCTGATAATAGTTTTCACAGCTTTCCATAGCATTTAGGCATGATTTCAGTTGACAAGAACAAAATAATCTTATTTAAAAACAAAAAGCAAAAAGAAATCCAATGCGCTTAAGTTAAAACTACCTTACATTGGAAGCCTGAAGAGGACAAAACAGGGGTTCCTTCGTAACACGATTTCTTGAAAACCATTTTACACATTTGAATCAACTTTGTGATAAATTGATTAGAAAGGATGAATCTTAACAGTAAAAGTTGTAACTTTTCCCCTGTTGCTATATTTTAGAAGATATTCGTTGTCAAATATCTCAATATTTGCATAAGGAACCAGCCTATTCCGTGCCGAGCGTTTCGACGATGACGTCATGCATCCACGGACAACTGCGCATACGATCTGCGCCGCCGAACGAGCACCCCCTGGCGTCTGCTATGTGGTTCCCTTCTATGGATGTATGCCAGGAGTCCAGACAAAAGAAATACTGTATCCTGAGTTGGTTAGTTTGTGATACAAAATTTTTATGTTAACATTGTACCAGTCTACATAGTAATCAGCTGTTATCGATCCCAGGGAGTGTAAGACTGACGCTGAATCAGTGGCGATCACTATCCTCTTGAGGTTTTTCTCCTGTATATACAACAATGATTGACGAATAGCAAACGCTTCCGCCGTGAATATTGAAAATTCTGCTGGTAATGGGTAGATTTCGTATTCCATTAGATTATTGCAATATATTGCAGCTCCAGTGTTACCAGTTGCGGACTTTGATGCGTCTGTATATACTATGTAAAAATCTTCATGCACTACAGAGTGTACATGTTCCATGAATATATTATTCACCATACTTGGCATTGACGTTCGTGTATCTTTATCTGGATATGGAGGAAAGTAAACGGGAAGTATTGTTGCTAATTTAAAATAGTCCGTCGTAAATCACGGAGACGTTGAAAATCTAATAACTTTCTGTATGAAATCCTTAATAGGCTTGTATGCTGTGAATAAGATTGGAAGATTTAATTTATATTTATATTAATTTATTAAAAGTATAGTTGGATTATTACTACAGAGAAAAATTTATGTTCGTTACGGTCATCAACTTTCGAACGTTCGCACAACTAGTCAAGAACTTCCGCAAGGTGCGGTGTTAAGTCCAACATTATTTAATTTATATACTGTACTTATGATCTTGGTAAACAAGTATTGAAGTATGCTAGATTATTGCAATATGCAGATGATATTGTTATATACGGTACAAAAGCAGCAAGAATCTATCTGATGGTATAGAGAAAACACAACTGGCTTTAAACGAATTACGCACATGGTGTGGTAACAATGGCATAAACATTAACGTAGAAAAATCATCTGTAATTGTGTTCCATAGAAAAAGATTACAAACTCCAGTTGTGTTAGACATTAATGGATCACACATAAAACAAAGTAGGACACACAAATTTCTTGGCATTATGTTGGATGATAAATTGAAATCGAATGCTCAAGTAGAACACATGGAAGAAAAGGCGCTTAAGGCGTTTAACATTATAAAATGTCTCAGTCAAGAAAAAGTGGGGAGCAGATCCTAGACTACTCCACATTGTTCACAAGCAAATGCTAAATTCAAGATTAGAACATGGCTCTTTCTTGATTAACAATAATCTGCAAAATTCAATGCGTATTCACAACGACAACAATGCCACTCCAATTGTTGAACGTCAAACGATAAACAAACTTCTAACACCGCAGTGTTGCCACACCAAACACAAACGCTACGAACTTATGCATCAATCCAATAGATATAATAGAAATAAAACACCAATGTAGGTATACAAGTAAAACAAAATCAAGAGTCCGGTAACTTCAAATTTTCCGGCAATTTGATATTTTTCATAAAATTCTCCTTTTTACCAAAAGTTAGACCTGGATTTCACTTTACGAAGGGAAATTTCCCTTCATGTGACAACACTGCCTCATACCATAGGTCAGCTGTGGTAGAATTTCCGGGGGGATAAAGTACACTGATGTAAATCGTCTCCCTACCGATATAAACAAGCGTATATATGAATTTGGAGAGGGAGGACGAAATACCATAGGTAAGCAGAGGCGCAACCACGATTTTTTGTCTGGGGAGGCAACTACCAGGTTAAACGTACCAATAATAATAATAATAATAATGTTAATAATAATAATGTTATTATTATGACATTATTATTATTATTATTGTTATTGATTTGCTTTATTTTACTTCGCTTCTTGTGCCACTTTTGGCTAATTTGCGAAGATGGGGATGTGTGATGATATGATTAAATTGATGAATACACACTCACAAACATCCATGCCCAAGCCGGGATTCGAATCCGGGACGAACATTATTATTATTAGTAGTAGTAGTTTGATCAAAGACGTTATTACCCTCGTAAATTATGCAAAAAGGGGGTAGAAGTTGGCGCTAAAGCATTTGTATTCGAACAAACGATTTGAATTATTTTTTCAACACATTGAATTTCAAATTAATAATGGAAAACAGAAACACAAAATATTTTTGAAAGACAGAAAATACTTGATAAATGCATTCCAAATATAATTATTTTTTACATTAACATGTATAACTTTCATGCACGATATATGTTTCACATATATGAAACATGGAGCGACTTGGACACTAAATTGTGTACGTATTCAAAGCTTCTTTAATACATGCATATACAACATATATTATTTAAATACATTACACAACCAATTCATCCATCTCACAATAAACCAACAGCAAAAAATACATAAATTGTGTCTCAAATGTGCACCTTCCCTTTCCTAAAAACAAATATTCATGCATTTAAAACAAAATCAATTAAGACAAGTCTTATTTCTCTGTCTGGAAATTCGCAATGCATTACAGACAAGAATAACATATAACGAGCGAAGCCAGCAAGAAAATTTTTGGATCCAAGTTTTTTGCAGGCTGTAATCAATATTGATTTAATATAGCGCAAATAATTTAAAGGGACGCCAATGCATTCTCTCTTTTACAACTTTTGTGCCTCCCGCTGGTGTAGTGGTAATATCGTCGCCTTGTGATCATGGATTCCCGGGTTCGATACCCGGTGGAGACACATGGCACAGTGGTTCGGATCCCACCTTAAACTGTAGGTCCAGTCCCGATTAGCCTTTCTGTGCGTAAAGTGGACTTAAAAACCAAAAATTGATTAATCCATCTTACAACCTACTTTCATTTAGATCGTTCGGCGCCAAGAGCCGACTCCCGCCGCTCCTAGCTACGGTTCTGAACTTGATAAGATTAAAATAAGCAGGCATTGCGAGCGAAGCGAACAAGAAAATTTTACGAAAAGTATTTTTATTTGCATAAAATTTGAATTTATGGGCGGCAATTACCCCTTGCAGGTACACTTGGCTGTCAACGTTCCTCCCCCCTTTGCCCTCTAGAACTAATTTCAGTCGAAAGTTGGGGGCGATGCCCCCCTGCCCCCCTGTGGTTGCGCCACTGTAGGTCAGCTATGGTAGAATTTCCGGGGGGATAAAGTACACAGATGTAAAACGTCTCTCTTCCAATAGACAAGCGCATCTATAAATTTCGAGGAGCGACGATATACCATGGGTTCCTTATGGTAGAATCTCTGGGGAAAAAAGTACGCTGATGTAAAACGTCCTCCTTCCAATATACAAGCGTATCTATGAATTTGGAGAGGGAGGACAAAATACCATAGGTCAGCTATGGTAGAATTTCCAGGGGGATAAAGTACACTGATGTACTGAAGTTAAAGATGCTATTAAAAGGCTAAAGAATAACAAAGCACCTGGCATTGATTTAATACCAGCTGAGTTAATTAAATATGGTGGGAATTCATTAATATGTCAAATTCATAAATTAATTTGTTTAATATGGAATAAAGAAGAAATCCCTCAACAGTGGAAAGAATCCATAATTGTTCCTATGTTTAAAAAAGGTGATAAAATAAACTGCAATAATTACCGTGGAATTTCTCTACTCTCAACAACGTACAAAATATTGTCTAACATTCTTTTAACAAGACTAACACCATATGCTGTTACCCTGCCCGCGTGTCAGGGCAACAGTGTTTTTTCCTTATTGAAATATTTACTAATATGTTAATTAATTGGGTAATCAAGAGTATAAACATATACTATATGTGTGATTAGTGTAAATCAATTTATTATGCATTTTTAGGTTCGTATTATTCCATGTATAAATACCATGTAGCTCTCTGTTCTTGCTTCGTGTTTCGAACGTTCAAAAGAAAGGCGGGCTTAAAAATTTTGAAAGAAGGGCCGTTGGCAACAGACGCCAACAAAACGTATATAAACTCCCAGATGAGAGTGGGGGAGGTCGGCTGTTGGAACTGAGACTTGGAAGGGAGAGGCTGTTTTTGCTTCGGTCAGCTAGGACCGGAGGAGAGGTCTCCCGAAACGGATGCTGTAAGAGATTGGATTGCCGGGCAAGCTAGTGCCTTGGTGTCCAGTTTACAGGTAAAATGGTAGTTTGTACTGGATGTTATTTTGAAGTGATTACGGTGCGCCGGGCAGCCTAGTGCCTTGTCACCGTGGAGGTTGAGAAATGTACACGTTGGGCGACCTCGCGCCTGTTAAGACGTTTTCTTGGATTAACGCGAGTCTACCTTGTGACAAGCGTACTTCAGATGTAATTCATGAAATGTAAAGCATCCAGGTACAAACAATAGAGATTTTCCAACATCAAAATTAGAGTTTTGGCCCGATAATTAGAGAAATGAACGTTCGGATACGACTTGTATATACTTCAAATTTTACGTTAATTAAACTATAGAAAATATCCAAAATTTCCGTTTTTAATTTCACAGATGCTGGACAAGGTAATTTATTCCCCTATAGCAATAAAGTTTCGCAAAGGTTATCCGTTGTCTCTTGTACTTAATTATACAGGGTGGCTCAAAAAGTAACTTAACACCCTCGGTACAAGGCTACTGCAGCGCGCAACATGGAAATGGTGATGACCAATCGTTATCAGGTCAAGGGGGAACCACATTGACGTCACCCGCGTGGTCGGCGGCCATCTTGATGTCCGCCATCTTGAATTCAACTTCAGAATTTTAAATGGGAATGAGGTGATATGATATATCAAATCAGGCTAGAATTTCACGAGAAATGCAATGGTGAAGGTTTTTTCGACGTATCTTTAACCAGTAAAAAGTTATGACTGAATTCTTGTATCAATTTGCTCCTTTTCGAGGTGTTAGAAAAATGCCTTAAAATTTGTTTAGCGCATCGGTAATGCATCGAGATCAAAGTGATGTCTAGGGAGAGAAGTTTGCATGCCATTGCATACGATTTTAATCTGATACATCCACGAAGAGCTGCGCATTATGAATGGTTGTCGCGAACAATTTACAGTGTGACGCTTCCATTGAATTAAAAGTTCTTCACAGTGACAAGGCTAATGTTTATGTTCATAAGGAAGTTCATAAACAGAATATGCGACCCTTGTCATCTGATAACTAACTTTGGACAGAAACTACTTCACAACGTTCCCATAGAGTTCTGGTGTTCCTCCCTATTGAAAAAAAAAACTCTGTAACAAGTACCTTCTTCCATAAGCAAGGATGAAAAAACCTGTTTATTTAACAAATCCATTTAAGGTTCCGTTGATGGAAAATTGACTAACCAATCGTGTTCCACACAGCACGCCACACCATTAACTTACAAGCACTAACCATTCAGCTTTGATCTGTCGAAAATGGGTTATCAGATAAAAAGCATCGAATATTCTGTTTATGAACTTCCTTATGAACATAAAGATTAGCCTTGTCACTGTGAAGCACTTTTCATTTAACGGAAGCATCACACTCTAATTGTTCGCGACAACCATTCATAATGCACAGCTCTTCATGGATGTATCCGATTAAAATCTTGTGCAATGGCATGCGAACCTCTCTCCCTAGACGTCACTTTGATCTCGATGCATTACCGATGCGCTAAACAAATTTTAAGGCATTTTTCTAACACCTCGAAAAGGAGCAAATTGGTACAAGAATTCAGTCATATCTTTTTACTGGTTAAAGATACGTCGAAAAAACCTTCACCATTGCATTTCTCGTGAAATTCTAGCCTGATTTGATATATCATATCACCTCATTCCCATTTAAAATTCTGAAGTTGAATTCAAGATGGCGGACATCAAGATGGCCGCCGACCACGCAGGTGGCGTCAATGTGGTTCCCCCTTGGCCTGATAACGATTGGTCATCACCATTTCCATGTTGCGCGCTGCAGTGGCCTTGTACCGAGGGTGTTAAGTGACTTTTTGAACCACCCTGTATAATTATGTTGACTTGTAGCAACTCACGTGCATTGTCGTACAAAGAAAGATACCCCTAGACAAATCAGAGCAGAGTACGAAGTGCACAGAACCTCGAGTGCGGAGGTAAAGTGTGGGGGGGCCAGGTGAGTAACAATACTAATGAAATTAAAGGTGATTATCTATGTGGATTTAAACGTAACAGATCAACTACAGATCAAATTTTTCACATCAGACAGACATTTGAGAAAAAGTGGGAATATAATCAAAATGTCCATCAGCTATTCATTGATTTCAAAAAAGCATATGATTCGGTCAAAAGAGATAAATTACATAATATATTAGTCGAGTTTGGAATACCTAAGAAGCTTGTTAGTATGATAAAAATGTGCACCAGTGAAACAGAAAGTAAAATTCGTGTGGGTATTAATATGTCTGACAAATTTACAATTCATGATGGGTTAAAACAAGGAGATGCATTATCTTCATTGCTCTTTAATTTTACCTTAGAATATGCTGTAAGGAAGGTAAAAGAAACTAAAGAAGGACTAAAATTAAATGGTGTGACTCAGTTGTTAGCATATGCAGATGATGTAGACTTACTGGGGGATGATGTGAAAACAATTAAGAATAATGCTAAAATATTTTTCAAAACTGCTAAAGAGATAGGTTTTTAAGTTAACAAAGAGAAAACTAAATATATGCTTACAGGCCGAAACCAAGTGTTAGGTAATAATCAAAATCTAATTATTGATAACAACTCGTTTGAACCAGTTTCCAAATTCAAATACTTAGGAGTAATATTATCAAATGAAAATTATATTAAAGAGGAAATAAAAAGTAGGCTTAATTCAGGAAATGCATGTTACTTCTCTCTTCATAAACTTTTGTCGTCTCGTTTAATATCTAAGAAACTAAAAGTTAAAATATACAAAACAGTAATTTTGCCTGTAGTATTATATGGATGTGAAACTTGGTCCCTTACATTGAAAGAGGAACATAAATTGAGAGTATTTGAAAATAAGATCCTTAGGAAAATCTTTGGACCTAAAAGGGATGAGGAGACAGGTGAGTGGAGAAGGTTACATAATTTAGAACTACATAATTTGTATTCATGTCCAGATATTATTAGAATAATTAAATCAAGAAGACTTAGGTGGGCAGGCCATGTGGCACGAATGGGAGAGGAAAGAGGAGTTTACAGGATTCTTGTTGGGAAACCTGATGGTAAGATACCCGTAGGAAGGCCAACGAAGATGGCGGGACAACGTTGAGATGGACCTATAATAAATCGGTATGGATGGAAAAGAGTATATAGGTCTTGCTCAAGATAGGGACAGATGGAAGGCTTGTGTTGCTGCAGCCATGAACCTTCGGGTTTAAGAAGGCTAGAGAGTAAGTTAGGTAGATGTAAATCGTTCCCCTACCGATAGACAAGCGTATCTATGAATTTGGAGGGATCACGAAATACCATGTGTTCCCTATAGTAGAATTTCCGGGGAATAAAGTACACTGATGTAAAACGTCCCACTACCGATAGACAAGAGTATCTATGAATTTAGAGGGGGAAGAAATACCATAGGTCAGGTATGGTAGAATTTCCGGGGGAAGATATACAATAATTAAGACTTATTGCATTTCGTCCCCCTTGTGTGTAATGAGAGGAAATTATACCATGGGGGGGAAAGTTCACAATGGACTTAATCTATTGTATTTTTTTCCGGGGGGGACATTTAACTTATTCCGGGGGAACGTTTACCATGGGGGACGTTCCACACTGTGACATCGGCACTGCTCCAAACGTTCTTACCAGTGTGTGAATTGAGCTTGAATATCGCTATGATGTGCACTACTGCCTCACGGAGGCAATTATAACTGTTGGGAAGCAATGCTTGTAACACATAATTCTTTTTAACTGCTTTCCCGTACCTTTCCAAGTTGACTGTGGATGCCAGACGAAAAAATTCATGCCGAATTAATAAAAAAAGCATACATGTCTTTGGTTCTCTAACATTATTTCTTCACAGTTCTACACGCAACAATGAAGGTAAACTATTATTAGATGAGACGAACAGAACAGAACACCCGAAAAATCGTAGTCAAACAGTTTTTAAGGCCTCTATGTGTGCGAGAGAGATGGGGCGGGGGTCGTAGTCATGGGCATATTTTCATGCAAGTATTTGACTAATTTAATTAATTATACCAAGGGCATAACCGTAACAGAATCGAGAGGGAGTAGGATTGGAAGAAAATGTTTAAGTAAATCCCACTACATGTATATAACCGGTCTCCATGATAGAATGGTCAGCGTAACTATCTCGGAATCCAGAGGCCCCAGTTCGAACCATAGTAAGGCATAGCAATAAGTTTGTCTCATTCTCCATTTCATCAGTTCATATTCATCCTCATCGTAGCCATCAACCCAAGATGTGGAAATTCACCTTAAAATACACAATACGAACAACACACACATATGTGTGTATTTGTTTCATTTTACTTTCTTTTCTGATACCTTTGGCTAATCGCGAAGATGAGGATGAATGGTGATGACAATAAGATGAGATGGATGGATGACGTGTTTGACCATTGAGCTGGTACGAGTTTCTTTGTGATTATTCCTTCATCCACAAAGGAGGTGTGTCATGGGTTACGTTTTCCCATTTTAGATTTATTCCTTTTAATATGTACCTAGGTATATAAAAAATTATATTTGAAATGGCATAATAATTTGATTTTTCAAATACAAAATATTTTTCAGTTACCGTTTTCTAAAAACAAAGAAGTTTAAGTATAGTATTTATGCAATTTTCCCATAGCTTAGGGGCAGTCGCCTCTTCCTGCCACATTTATCACTTCATCATTCAATTTTATTGTTGCAAACGCCATTATAAATAAAGAAATATGAAAATTTGAAGGTTATGAAGGATAATAAGTGTTAGCGAAATATTTAACTCATAAAGTTGTACTTATTTACCAATACTCAACTTTATAGATTTCAATGAAGCGGTGATATAAACGGATAGTCGTATGCACTTTTCTCTTGATTTATGGAAAACTATTTATTTATTTATTTATTTATTTAATTGTAGTTGTCTCCAACAGAGAAAGCTTCTCCAATTATGGGAGACTTGCATACAGTTTAAATATACATACATAATTAATAATATATAAAAACACACATACACACAAATAAAGAGATACTTCACACAAATAGATATTTACAGGACAAAACAATACAAAGCCATACCTACACTCATAGTAAATGGTAACAATATACCTCACCCATGATATATATACATGTTTAGAAATACCTAAATGTCTGCACTTACAAGACAATAATTTCTATAATTTCTTCCGCAAACCATAATGATTGAAATTTTGTCTTGCAAACATTCAGGGAATACAAAACAATACAAAGCCCTACATTCACTCATAGTAAATGATAACAAATAAATACCTCACCTATAACATATATTTATATTCAGAAATCCCAAATATTTGTACTTACAAGACAATAATTTCTATAATTTCTTGTGTAAAACATAATGATTGCAACTTTGTTCTATAAATATTCAGGGAATACGAAAAGTCTAACTCATTATCTATCATTGATAACTTATTGTACAAATCTAACATTTGCTGTAACGGAGAGTTTTGATACTTCTTAGTTTTAGCCATTTGACAATTCAGCAAGTTTCTATTTCGAAGATGACAACATGTAGTATTAAAAGATATTTTGCTTAAAATTTGAGCATTATCAATAAGGCCATTAATTATTTTATACAAAAGTAGCTGTTGCATAAAAATTCTCCTTGACCTTAATGATGGCATGTCGATTTCTCGTTGAAGTGTATTGGTAGATAACATTTTAACATTACAATTCTTACCATGTTTTTTGGAATACAAATAACGTTGAAAGCGTTTTTGTATTTGTTCTATTTTTTCTATATATATTTCAGCTATTGGTGACCAGATTATAGATGCATATTCCAAGGTACTCCTAACCATTGCATTGTATAATAACGTGATTGCGTCCAAATCCTTTAAATATTTTGACATTCTAATTACAAAACCTAATTTTTTGTATGCAATATTTACCATTTGTATTATATGAGTTGAGTACGAGAGATCCTTGTCAATTATTATACCAAGATCCTTCATAGTGTTGACTCTTTCCAATTTTTGGTTGTTTATGAAGTATTCACATTGCACGTTCGATTTATTTGCAGATAATACCATGTAATAACATTTTTTTATATTGAGATCAAGTTTATTTTGAATACTCCATTGATAAACACGCTTTAAATCTTCCTGCAATTGACAAGTATCTTGCAACTTTGTAATTTCTTTATATATTTTGATGTCATCTGCATACATT
Organism: Lepisma saccharinum; assembly: GCF_977018435.1. NCBI lineage: Eukaryota > Metazoa > Arthropoda > Insecta > Zygentoma > Lepismatidae > Lepisma > Lepisma saccharinum. The sequence goes on from NC_139229.1 coordinate 184,246,715, forward strand.
AGACAACTAGATTTATTAATACTTAATGGTAGGTCATTCACATACAATACAAAAAAAAGAGGCCCTAAGTTTGATCCTTGCGGTACTCCACAGTTTACATCATATTTAAAAGATTTTGTCAACCTAAAATCTACATATTGTCTTCTATCTTTCAAATATGATTCAATCAGTGATATCCAGTCATCTGATAATCCATACCATGTTAGTTTATGAAGAAGCACTTCATGATTGATTTTATCAAATGCTTTAGTAAAATCTAAATAAATAGTATGTACTGTAGATCTATTATGTAACATTAAATGAACTTCTTGTGTATAATTTAATAGATTCGTGATGGTCGATCTTCTTGCTGTAAAACCATGTTGACAATCTGTTATCCAACATTTGATATGATTATATATTCTAGTGTAAAGAATTTGCTCAAGTACCTTCATAGGGGAGCATAAAATTGAGATTGGTCTGTAATTTTCTATTTCGGATATTTTATTCGTTTTTGGTATAGGACACACCTTGGTTAGTTTCCAAATACTAGGAAATGTTTGCGTCTTCAATATTAAATTGTAAATTGTGCATAAAGGATATTCTAATATTTCCGAACACGCCTTAACGATATACGGCGGAATCCCATCTGGTCCACATGACTTCTTTGCTTTAAGATTCTTTACTGCATTATAATATTCGTCTTTATGAATTTTATTCAATGATAATGTTAGAAGTGTATTAGCTTTTGTATTTACAACTACACTAGAATTATCTTCATTTTGTTCATTTTGTCTATATACAGTGCTAAAAAAATTCGCAAATTCATCTGCGATACTTTTATTTGAATTTAATATACAGGGTCATCCGTTTGAGATGTCAGAAAAGTAAACCTTTATACACAAGAGGTTAATGTACGTATCTCTGAGCAGCTTGTTGTAATATAAGCAGAAAGGATGTAAGTTTCGAATGAGTGGAGGTTTACTGACTTCAGCTGCGTGGCGGCAGTAGCATGCATGTAATACTCGAAAATTTCGCATACCATACGACACACTGTGTTTGCTGTTGTGACGTGATCACCACCTTTGTTACCATACACATTAGCGCCGCCACGTGGCCGAAGTCTGTAAACCTCCACTCATTCGAAACTTACATCCTTTCTGCTTATATTACAACAAGCTGCTCACAGATACGTACTTTAACCTCTTGTGTATAAAGGTTTACTTTTCTGACATCTCAAACGGATGACCCTGTATTCTTACCTGATTTCATTTTCTGATTATTAATTTTTTTAGTGTTCCTCTTACTTTTTGCAAATCGCCAAAAACCTTTCATATCAATCTTAATATCTTCCTCTAATTTTTTAATATAATTATTATAAGCATTTGTAATTAAAGTTTTCGATCGCTTCCGTAATTCTTTATACCTATGTTCACTATTGCTATCATGTTTCTTGCGTTTCCTATAGTATTCTTTCTCCTTAATAATATTAATAATTTCTGCATTAAACCAGTAAGGATATTTACTATTGAAGGTACGTTCCTTTCTTGGTATGGTACTATTCAATACTATATTAAACTTATCGTAAAACCATTTTACTGCATCATCTACATTATTGTAATTCTTTAATTCTGTCCAATCTATTAATTTGAGCATTTGATATAGTTTTAAAAAAGTCAGCTTTCTGAAAATTATAAACATTCACTTTCTCCTTTGAAACTCTATCATGAATAGAACCCAGATGAAGTGTGATGTTTAAAGCTGGGTGATGTAAATCTTCCTTTACAAAGGGATATTCTTCTCTATGTATTAATATGTTATTATTGCTATTAGTAAGTACCAAGTCAAGGGTTTTATTATTCTGATTTTTAATATTATTAATGGAACATAAGTCATAGGGATTTATAAAGTTAGCTAGATTGATGCATGTGTTATCCCCATTTAATAGGTTATATGACGCATCACTTATTAAAGATAAATTGAAATCTCCTATAATGAGAATATTACCATTTTGAAGATATGTATATTGTTCGAATATTTTGTAAAAAGACCGATATGTTTCCAAATTTGCTTGGGGAGTAAAATATACTGAAAAAATATAATATATATTGATACCCAGTGTCACCTTTACACATATAAACTCTACCTGGCTACATATGTCTATAATACAGGAATCTATGTTGTGATGAACAGCTATTATTACTCCTCCCCCTCTTTTATTATTATCCCTATCTTTTCTATATACCACATAATTGTCATTAAACAATTCTTGATTATACACTCCATTCTGTAGCCAAGTTTCTGTCAATACCACTATATCATATTCGCATTGAATACTATTAGTATAGAATTCATGAGTTTTAGTATTCAAACCACGTACATTTTGGTAATAAATAGATAGTGTTTTTAATTTCTCCATGAAAAATCATAACCAACAGGAATTTCCAGTTTTACTGGATAGCTATTACATCATCCATGGATTTTAAATGTATTACTGTACTATCCTTACTTTTCCTCAGTAGAATTCTACCCGAATTGTCTATCCACAAAAACGCATATCTTTTTTCAGTTTTTATCTTACGTGCTTCATTAAATATCTTTCGCCTACTGTATGTTATACTATGATTTACATAGTTGTACCATTATGAGTAAAACCTATTTGATTTATATTTAGATTTGTTTTAACTTTTCTTTTCTCTACAAATTTATCCTTTACACTTCTCCTAACAAATTTCACAATGATGCCACTATCATGTTGATGAGGAGATTTTTTTAGTCTATGACATATATCAATATCTTCATTCTTAATTTCAACATCCAAGGCTCTACCAATATCTTTTACAATATCATACACATTTTCATTCTGTGTTTCAGGAATACCATACATTTCTACCATATTCCTCCTACCGTACTGTTCTAGTTCTTCAATTTGAGTTTGCGTTTCTTTAAGCTGCTTCTTTAATCGCAAATTATCATCATTAAGTTTTTCGATTTGCACTTTACATTCTCTTATTACTTCATTTTGTTTTTTTAACATGTCATTATTTTCATCTAACTTTTCATGTACAAGATCTAGAGATTTACCAAGTTCTTTTTCAATATTTCGATTACTTCTTTTCAAATCCTCGAAGTCTTTCTGTAAGTTTATCAACATCTTATAAACATCTTGCATAGAAATACTTCCCTCACTGCTACCAGCTGGTAAATTGTCTTCATAAAGACTGTTTCTTCTTTCCCTTTCACAAGTATTACAACGCCATTTCTTGTTTCGTTTATTCATATATTCAATATCAGGTTCTGTCAGATTTACACATTGTGTGTGATAGTATTTTAAGCATTGGACACATTGTATTTTTGATTCTACGTCTTGTCTGGCAACCGAATTCTTACACACCGGGCACTGACTCATTATTGCTCATTAAGAGTAAACCACTCACTTTAGACACTCACTTTAAACACTTCGATTTATCGTTGAATCGTCCCGGCGCTCCGCAGATTGATCTGGCAATACTGGTGCTTCAACTGTTGACAATTGATGGTTTGTTTATGTTCTTGAAAGCCGATTTACCATTAATATATTTAATTATTTATAATGTTCACACAATTTTAGAGTTCACATTATATACTATTCTAAGCACTAAGTACTTACGTTCTATTTCACCATCACACTTTGCATATCCACTTAAAACCACCAATAAAAAACCTTAATTCTGCGGAGCACCTCGTTGATCAGTTCTCACCCGTCGGCCATCATCACCATTATCGTTATTACGTGGTGTAAACTTCTTCATATTATTGCCTAGGTTTTATTCCTTGCTTTTTGCCTATTGTCCTACTGCAAATGGTTGACCGAATCAAGATATGGACAATTAAAAATGAGATATTTCCCTTCTTCCATCGCGCGCTTGACAGACCCCTTGGCGACGTCAGAGCTCGTAGCAGATAGGCAGCATATGGGAGAGTGCAGTGTCACGGAATGCTGTTCCTATAACACACTATATTTCTTGACACAGGTTCACAGAGACTTCATGAAACCCCACCATTCATTCTCAGTCCCTGTACTTATATAAGAGTCATTGGCGGCGATACTGGCTTTGTTAACCCCCCCCCCCCCCCACTCCGACGGGGCAGTATGTAGAACGCGTTTCATAACTTATAGGGAGAGTTCAGTCTGAAGCGACAGGCGACACGTGCCGCTTGGGAACGAGTTAATTTGCAGCAACGTTTCACACAATGACAGGCTGCTGAGAAATCGACCGCATATGGTACTTGATTTTACACGTAATTTTTGTCCGTTAATATGCAAGAAAAAATTGAATAAATGTAATCATAATAATATGGTTGCATCTTACTTACACTGTGATTTACACGAGTACTATACATTCTTGCACTGAAGTTAACACACTCTACAAGCGATTGTTGATAAAGAGAGAGCTAAAAGGAAAGAAAAAGATGAAGAATGTAAAAATATTCTACTGGTGTATTCTAGGGATGGCCACTTTTTTTTTCAAAAAATCGTTTTATCAAAAACGAACATGGAAGCACGAAACAAAAATTTCTAAAAACGATTTTTTTCGAGAAGCTAAAATCGAACCATTTTTGGGGATCCGAAAAACGAATTTTTTTTCGAGATACGAAAAATTCTTCGAATAACGAAAAAAACATTTTTTTTCGAAAAACGAAAAATTTTACGAACAAAAATTATTCGAAAAAGGAAAAATTGAAAAATTTGACTTTCGAAAAATCGGAAAACATTTTTTTCGATAATGGTCATCCTTAGTGTTTTCCACTTTGTGATATGTCTATAGTGCTGCAAGTAAGTGTCTTCCCCGATAGCAAGAAGAGTCCGAAGTAGAATCCGAGATCAACGTTTCAGTTGAAGCACAAACAATTTTGCCTTACGATTTCTATAGCATTCATTACAGTGTAGATGAAATGGAACCGTATTATTATGATTTCATTTATTCGATTCCTCTTGCATATATCAATCATGTTGAATTTTCGTTAGATTGATTTGTGTGTAAGAGTCTAGTGTCCTGGAAACTACAAGGAAATGTTATGGAAGTGCATTTACACCGGACCCCCTTATTTAGTTCTCAAAGGGGGCCGACAAACTGTGTTGCCACCGGATTCTGCATATGTGTATTAACATTAGTGATCTGTAATCAGGATGTTCCCTATTGGATTCCCCGTGGCAAAATTTCAATTTTATAAAGTTGCAATACCTATTAGCGCTAAACCTTTTCTTTGTATTATTCGTTGGCAGTGTGGATATTATTGAAATATTTTGTGCCTCCGCCGGGTATCGAACCCGGGACCCCTTGATTACAAGGCGACGACGCTACCACTGCGCCATCGGAAAGCCCTTTGAATATTAATCATTACTAGGTATATGTATCTATGTCAGTAATATTGTATGACAACGTGCTGCAGTTGTAGAATATCTCTTAATTGACCACCGCAAAAAAGATGCAAATGTATACGAATATATCTATTTGCCAAGAATATGTATTTATTCCAAATGTTAAGCCGTGGAGCAACAGCCCGTGAGGGCCAGGGCCTACCTACTGACCGCCGGCCTCACTCCCACTTGCCGAGGTGGGAGATCATCCAACCAGTTACGGTGTGACGTGTGGTCAGCACGACGAACCCCCAGCCGTTGTAGGCGTACATGACCGGGTTACGCTACTCCTTCGTAGCTCTCCAATTTCCTCGCAATGGTGGGTGGCCACCGGTCCCATACATTGGCCGAAAACTCAGAAGAATAGTTGTTATCTTCTCCCAGGAGACTCGAACCTGTGAGCGTCTCGTAGCCGGAGCCCAAAGCATAACGCTTTAGTAGACCGCACGGCCACGCCAAGGAACTTATTCCAAATGTTACTATGTTACTTTTTTCCATCCTAGTAATGGGGAAAAAATCCTTCGCCAAAATATTAAAGGTTTATGTTTCCAACTTCTCTCCCTCTCTGATTTCACTCTTTCACAACGACTATGTCCCATGAGTGGTCTAAATGCTGATACTAAGAACTAAATTAATTCTAACATCTGGAACATCTGTAAATACAATCCACGAACTGCCTCCGAAATCGGAGACGCTTAGTAACTCAATGCTTATGTATCGCCTATTTGCCATCCAAGCCAATCGTCAATATGGTGGTGTGGTTCGAAATTATCAGTGCAGTAAAATTATTAAATTTAGAAATATTGTAATGTCGAGACATTATGATATCTTTACAACGGAAACTGGGTACTCCCACTTTCTTCAATATGCTGTCCGCTTAAGTCATAACTAAGAATTGAAGACTTCCCATTACATCACATGACATGTCATATATATAGAAGTTATCAAAAAAGCGTGGGAAGAGAAGGAAACGAGTTTCCTGGCTCCAAGTCGCAGTGGCTGATTTTAAAAACACTTTCATAGAATGCGAAAAATGATTGTCATAACAGCATAGCTATATGAAATAAATTTACGCAAAATAAATTGATTGACACTTAGTGCTGCAAAAAGGGGCCCAATGATATCTAACAATAACAATCGACTTTCAAACTTGAATTTGGAATACAGGCAATTAGTATTTTTCGAATTAAAAGAACTCGTTAATATATTAATTATTAGGCGAGAATTAGAAAGTTGTGCTGTACTTTTGTCCCCAACTTTGACAAGATGACAAATAATTAGAACAGGCACCGAGTAACTAAGTTTTTTTTGTAATATAATTTATATTGTTTTAATGTAATATATTAAGCATAGTTATATAAATTCATCATAAGATTTGAAATTATATTAACATGAAGACTTTCATATTGTTTAGAAACCTGTTACAACATTCGTAACAAGAAACAAATCCAGTTGAGAAACTAATTAATTGGGAATAGTTGTTGCAATGGAAACTTAATTCGATGTTTATACATTTATTTATCTATCGGCTTTGTAAATGATCAGCATGGAAATTTACTAACATAAATAAGCAGGTAAACATTCATGTGCTATTGTTTAAAGTTTTGTTTATAGTTTTTGCAGTATCGCTTACTTACATAGTATAATATAAATATTCTAATATTTGGACTATAATATAATTGATACTATTACTGTTGTATTATTACTATCTATCTCTCTCTCCCTATATGTGTATACACACTTACACACATTATAAACTCACCTACAGAACAAAAGGAAGGAATAGAAAATGAAGGATTTTTCATTCTCTAAAAGAAGTATACCAGAAAAGAAATAGATGTGATAACTATCATGAAACAATTCAATACCAAAACTGGAAAAGAGGAACAAGATACAAAAAGATGTGTAGGTTAGGTAGGTTAGTTCTTTGTATGATAAATTTCAAATCTTTTCCTTCATCTGGGCACTGATTGAAAAACATGGCTAGATGTCGGGCACACCTGGTAGTGCTCTCTGAAAGGACCAATGTTCCAGTATACCTCGTAATTTCGAAAGAAACAACTTTTTTTATGAATATGCCATAATTAAACCCATAAAATCGTCTGTAAGGCATAAAATGCGCATAAATTTATCGTTCTCTTATCAATTCGATAAATACCTACACAGACCATTGATACACATTGAAAAGTTTTTTGCAAGCGACTCCACAGCTATCTTATATCCATGTTTGTTTTTACTTCGTACGCAAACTTTTTTACATCTCAGTAAGTTTTTTCGCATCCTCAACGTTCATGTAGAGCATGATTTTCTAGTTTAAGGTTTAAAAAATAGCCACATAGACAAATACTAGTGTAAGTTCCATGTCTCGATCGCTTTTTGTACAAAAGTTAAGTAAGTTCAAATTCTCGGTTGCATCACTTTTCGGACACTCTGTATTACATAAGGTAAATGACGATAATGGTAGCATGCTAATATAATTGGCAACTAGAAATAGATTATTTGTATGAAGGACATCATTTCGTCATAAACTCTAGGACTTGAAAAATATATGGATCAATATAAGTTAATAAAATTAACCATGGTTCGATACCCGGTGGAGGCACATAATGGTTTGGATCCCACTTTAATCTCTAGGTCTAGTCCCGATTAGCCTATATGTGAATAAAGTAGACTTATAAAAACAAGAACTCAAACTCATATTAACTACATAATATTAGTTCGACATTCCTCGTGGAAAATATATGCAAGAAGGTGTAAAGGCAAAACAGTGATTCAGATTACTACCTGGGAAGTCATTGATTGAAGAACGATTTGCAAATGTACAGAAATCAGAAAGTATCAATATTGAAAAGAACAAATGCAATGTGATACTAAACATAACAGAGATTCAAAGATAGAAAAACAGTGTAAAAAGGTTATTACAAATAAATTCAAATATAATTACAGAGCAGAATATAACTATGAGTAAGATTGGAGCAAACTAGAGGACAGTGATGAAAGCAGTGATAAAATAATAGGAATGAGGGAAAGAAGATTCAAGAGTGGTTTGAATCAGAATGCTCACAAATATAATAAGTGATAAAACAAAAGCAAATATAATACAAATAGAGAACAGAGCTAACTGTGAGCAGTACCAAGGATTGAAAAGAGATGCCAATACAATATTAAAAAGAAGAAAGAATGATTAGGAATGAATTGAAAGAACTAGACGAACTACATAGTCATAATTATAAAGAAAATTCTGCAGATCAATGGGTAACATGAATAGATAGAATACCAGCCAGAAATAAGCAGATACAATAATAATGAAGGAAAAAATAATAGTGGGCATTCCATGTCAAATCGCGGATCGTCTGCCACCACCCCCTCTGATTTTGACTACATTCGCACTTATTTGTTGTCTCAGGCACCTTGAGCACGCATGTGATATTTTGCCTAGAGAAATACATTTCTTTCTGAGTTAAAGCATTTTGAAAATTTTCGGTTTTTAGAAAACGGGTTACGCTTCTCTTCGTAAAAGATATATGAAACCCGTGCATATTATTCTAGGATGAAAAATATAAAAAATTGAAAATTTCCGTTGAGTGAAACAATTAGTAAAAATGAAAATACCCAATTCTCATGTTTTCGGGGTCATTGTGCCAGGATGCATAACGAATTACAGCTCTCAAATTTGATATTACAAAGTACGCATAATGTAACTTTGTAGTCCTAATGTTTTTGAAATTCGAAATAAAACCCTCCCCTGAAAGAGCACAGTGCACAACTGTTCAGTCGTCATTTGCACAGGAGTTTTTGTACAACTAATTTTACCTTTAAAAGCAAATTTACGTTCAACCAACACTGCGAATGTATTGAGGACGTAGCTAGATACGAAATACTATAAGAAAGTTGATGAAAAATCAATGATGGGGAAACTTTTAGTGTGCAAAGTTTTGAAAATCTTCAGAGGTGGTATTTTCACCTTGGAATAATATGCACCGGTTCAAGAGCTAAAAAGTGTTCCCGAGGTCTATATCTAATAAGCAATGAGAAGCATTATACTTTTTCCAAAAATGCTTTAACGATTTTCTCGCAAGTTTTGGGGATCTGAGAGAACAAATACTGCAAATCTGGTCAAAATTGGAGGGGTGGTGGCAAATTTGCCTTTTTCCAGGTGTTTGACATTGAATTATCCGTAAGGAAAGAAAAGAAAACGTTAGATAGTTGGGCAGATCATTTTAAAGAGCTTTTAAAAGAAGACACAGAATAGTGAAGAAACAATAATTGGAGAAGAAACAGAAGTTGAAGAGATTGATCTGCAGTAAAATAAATAACAATAATAAAGCACCTCGAGAAGAAAATATAATTGTACTACTGGTATGAAAGGCAATCAATAACCCAAGCCATGCATTAATTAATTAATGTAATGCGGAAGAAATAACAAATACCAGTAAATTGGAATGTATCCACTTTCTTAAAAAGGCGACCAATTATAACTTGTTAACTGCAAACAATCACACAGCCTGAATACAAAATGATATCCTAAGTGGTGAATGGAAAAATTAAAGAAAATAACAGAAATGATTATATGTACTAATGTTGGTTTCGTCTATCAGACAGATAATAGAAAAACACTACGAACATAGACTTGACCTCAGTATGTTATTTATTGATATTAAACAGGTAGAAAGACTGGCTTTCCGCTCGGTGAGCGGACTCAGTCTCGAACGCCAGAAAACAGCGGCAATGGGACCCGATCCGTTGGCCTCGCGTCACCGAATGGAAAGTCCCTCTGGCAGGCCCTGGTCTTTAGAGGGCTCTTCTGCCATGGTTTTTAGTTTAGTTTGTGTAGGAAAGAATTACATAAAGCTATGAACAATATGCAAACTCCACGAGAACTAATGAGATTCACAATGATGACAATACTGAAGCAACGGTGAAGGTTGATAATAAAATGACTGACGAATTTGAATTTAATGGAGGGATATAACAAGGCAGAGGCGTGGCGTGCATGTAGCCGTTGTTACCGCAGGTAACACCAAAATATAAAGAATTGAAGAACCTGTCTTAAAATATTATTACGTACATAAACTGGTAATATTGTCGTAAAGTAAACATTACAGACTTGACATTTTTTCTGACACCGGCAAAAGCGAAGAGGGGGACTGATCCGGTACCCTCCTCAGGCAACATGAGGAAAGGGCCCTGAGCCCACCCAAGGAAGATTTTCCGTCGCGGCAAAGACTGTTACGGCGGGAGGAGGAGGCGGGTTAATCTTACTTTGGGGTTAATGGCATGACTGTTTAGCCGCCGCAGTTGCCGGTGATCCTTACCGGATACAAATCAGTGTTGCCATATTCAATTGACAGAAAAGAGCTAAGTCGCCTAATCGGGTCTATCTTACTCTGAAGGTGTCCAGTCACACTGGGGAACGATGGCGCAGTGGTAGCGTCGCCGCCTTGTAATCAACGGATCCCGGGTTCGATACCCGGTGGAGGCACAAGTGGTTCGGATCTCACTTTAAACTGTCCCGATTAACATTACTGTGCATGAGTGGACTTAAATCGCCAAATCAAAATTTAAAAAAATCAAATCACACTGGGGGAAAAGCAAACTACCAAGTGATATTTTGTATTTACTCTAAATATCAGCGATTACGAAAGTCCTCTTTGTCCTTCGACATCATGGGCGAGAAGGAGAGGAGAGGGATGGGTATGGTCAAGGGGTCCGCTGTCCTTCTAAAAATGTCAACCTAAAATTCTATATTTCACACATATAATAGTATTGCGGTTACAGGAATTTGTGATAATTGTTGAAAGGAACGATTGAGATTGACATACGTTGTCCAGGAATGCGATAATTTCGGATTGAAGCAATGTTTTTGAGGTGGTAGAACTGTTTTTGGGTGAAAACATTACTTACAAGCATAATTTCCCGATTGTTATCTTAGCACGCTCTGAAGTGTCAGGTGTCGCAGGTTCGAATCTTCAGTAAGAAATGGTTATCTCAATGTTTGTTGTTATTATTTTACTTACATAATTATAAAAATTAATAATTACATACACAAAGAAATAATAATTTTATCTCAATAATTCACCATGCATCCTCATCGTCACGATTATCCTATAAAGCGAAAGCCTTAAAGGTAGCAAGGGACGTAAAATATACGAAATAGTAGTGGTGTCAGAAATGAGATTTCAGTGGATTTAGCGAAACATGGGAGTGGGAGTAGTTAGGAAACAGATTAAGACTACATCTGCTCTACATACGTCTTATTTGAAACGAAAAGTTTCGCCATTTGGGCAAATCTGGTTTCAAAAGAACTAAGATAGCAACAATAGTAGAACTGGAATTCTTGCAGGTTCCGAAGTTAATATTGGGGAAGCGCCGATGCTGAGAGGGGAGGGGGCAAGGAGAGTGCTTCACGTGTTACAAAAGTAAACAACGGTTTGCGGGAGGGACTGTGCAGTGCGAGTTTTGTGAGTGGTGTCTTTCGTCTTTATGTTGTTTTCGGGCATTGTCAATTAATTAACAAAAGCTGAATGGAGCTTGCTCCGAGTTCCGAGGTGGCGGGTTCATCCTATCTGAACAGTGTGTGTAATTGTGCGATAGAAGATATTTTGAAGCAATCTTTTGGTTCGTTCTTTTGCAGAAAAAAGCGAAATTGTGGTGAAAGGGAGGCCAAAGACTATTTTGAACGATTTAAAAACCAAGTCGTCTGCTGGATATGACCGACATTTCAATGTTTCGTGGTATAACGACTATCCGTGGTTATGTGGATGTGCGCAGTTGTCGAAACTGTTTTGTTGGCTATGTACTCTATTTTCGGGTGGAAAAAGTATGGAATTCAGGTGTGGATAACATGGACCATGACCATGACGCACCCAAAAATTCAAATTCAAATGAAAAACTTCACTTTATGACAGCATCATAGAACTTTTTTGATTTGATTCGATTGATTTTGCTTCGCTTGTGCCACTTTCGGCTAATTTGCGAAGATGGGGATGAGTGATGATATGATGAAATTGATGAATAGACATCACAAACGTCCATGCCCAAGCAAGGATTCGAACCCGGGACCACAGCATCATATAACTATTTTCAAAGAAGAGTCGTCGGATTGATCTGTTCTAAGTAGCCTTCGATGTTTCTGTAAGTATCAAATTACGTATTATTGTGGCAACAACCAATGTTTACGATTTCACTTCAGTCCTTATGTCAACATTTTTTTTCCTGATTAATAATTTTACCAAAATCTAGTATTGAATTGCAGACGTGCCAGATTAATATTATATGAACTACTTGGAAGACATTGGGGGGGGGGGGGGGGATGAGGTGGGGAGGCGCCCAAGTCTTACGGCTCCTCCCTTAAATGTCCTACTGATAACCGGTAACACTTTTAAAAATATCACGCCACGCCACTGTAACAAGGTGATTGTGTTATTTATCCTATCGGCGCATCGTGTAACAAAATACATACACAAAAGAGCCACACTTTATAAAAAACAAAACAAGCCAGATATGATGATACACCAAAAAGAAATATATGAAGAATTAAAGAGAAGAATAGATAGAATGCAACTATTTACAAGAATCAAATGAAAACTTCAAAAGTCCAATAAAAATTGTAGGGCAGACTGTATACAGCTTAAATTTGCATTTACTGGTATTTACAAAACAAGGCTTCAACACTAGTCAAGTGAGCTTCAAAATGCAATTTTTGTTATTATAAAGATGGTGCCTCCTATACACACTTACACCAGCGTAGAGGACTGGTTTCTTGCCTTCTGTCAGCCGAAAACTTACAGAAATTTCTCGGCAAATAAAAATTCAGTATCTCTGGACATGCTTACCAGTTACGACACCAGCAAGTTAATGGAGGAGAAAGTTCGACAATGGCCTGAGTTCGCAGGCAGATGGATGGAAAGGCCTTGGCAGTGGCTCATAAGTGACTGCACGTGGACCCCAAAGACTTAATTCTTCTTCTTCTTAAGGTATAAGGTTGAAAATATATGTAGATCAGCAATAGGTCTGGCTGAAATGCAGCAAACTTGTGGAACCCAACATACAGACATCTAGAGATAAGAAACAAAAAAACAAATTAAGGTTTTTTATTTAACTCTCCCTTGTATATGCCAATATCGGAAGCTAGAAAGCACGTATAGAAGAAAAACTGAATGTAGGAGAAAAATTGTTCAAAGATGTAAGCAGTTTTAAATACTTTGGGAACAATGTTAACAGCGAGGTCGAAATTAATACAACAATTAAGGAAGTAATAAAGCTTTGTTTCCTAATTTAAGTGGCCTCAAAAGAAACCAATTAGTAGAGTTTCCCAACTCATCCAGTTATGTAAAACTTTAACAAGATCAGTCATTACTTACGGAACAGAAACCTGGTCTCAAACGTACATTGTGAGGGAAATGCGTTTCAAGTTGTCAGGCACAGTGCGAACTCCACAAAAACTTGGTAACAGTAGATCGGAATGTTTCATGCGTGATTTCCAAAGTTTTTTGTGGAGTTCGCACTGTGCTTGACAACTTGAAACACATTTCCCTCACAATGCACGTTTGTTGAGTTCGCCCTTTGTATCCGCAAAGCCTCAATTGAAAGATTCACCCATGTACACACACTGTTAAAAGTTACCGCAAAAATATTGTACCGTTAAAATTTAAACAACCTGCCTGTTAATTTACATAAACGGCACCCAACCGTCTAAATTTTAATATTTTATCTTGCATTAAGAGAAATAATGATTATAAATTATGGAAGTTTATAATATTTATTTAACTATTGCACCATAAGTATATTTTTAGAAACTAAACCATTAAAATTACATTAATTAGGGTAATACCTAATGGTCGGTAATAATTTAAAATCGGCCGGGTCATTATTACAGTACTTGAATGGCAGCGGAAAATTGAGGGTCTTATACCATAATTTCTCCAGTAAACTTTGTACGGTGACGGGATCGACACGGTTCATTGACTGTAATAAAAAAGCAAAGACTATATTTTTGATAGTTGGTAAAATAATTTTCAGTTAGTATTTCGGCAGAATAACCGAAGGAAAGAAGAACGGAACATCAAAAAGTAGAGTTCAAAATGTAGAAACCCGGTCAGAGCTTAATATTTTTATATTTTTCCAAATTGCAAAATTTAAATTTTCATTTGAAACGTTACACAACAAAAACTTCATTACTCGAATTCCCCCGACAAGATTTTCCTCGAATGAGGCGGGTTCATACACTTTATTTGTCTTAAGTAAAACTAGATAAATAAATGCTCTTCTAATATTAGTGAACCTGAAAAATAGTAAATGTGTAAATGCAGTTTTAGAAAGTGTTTTAATGTAAGCGGATGTAATATTCTGCTCGAACTCGGTGGATTACAGCAGTAGTTCTCAACCTTTGTGACACCGCTCCCCGGTAAATCCTTAAAAAAAAAAAAAAAAAAAAAAAAAAAAAATCAATGCCCCGAACACAACAATTTTACTCGTAAATACCGTTCTAATTTTTAAAACTTTATACATTAATCAATATGTATTTAGGTGATCTGCGTCTGGCTTTCGGCTTATTCAAGAATATTATTCTCATCAGAATATGCCCAACCTAAAATAACAAATTTCAAGAGAACCTCCCGCGATCCAGGAATTGATAAACATTGGACTACAGTACAATCATTAAAATTATATGTGGCGAGTAAATTAAGAATCGGGTAACTAACTGACAGCAATACAACTATGCCAAATATTTTCTGACGTTGTAAGATAACTTTCGATGCCTAAAAACTAATGGAGTCCAAGTGGCTCTACAGAAGGTTGTTCGGGATCTCTGGTGACGATTTTGAAAGCCGCTGGCGGCGCTGTTATCAACGTCAGTCCGTCCAAACGGTGCATGCTGAGTCGCGTCAGTACGGAGAACGCGTGTGCAAAGTGTTGTGCCATTTACCTACAACGATGCCGAAGAAAATTGAACCATACTGGGAGAGCTACATAACAGCCCTTTCCGATGCTAAATATAGCTATTCGGCAATCAAAGGAATGTGCAAGAAGCGTGGTTTTGTGATATCGATGAACGGGATCGGTGCGGTATTGAACAAAAAAGGCAAAGGCCGACTGGGTCTAATTCCACAGGGGAAGAAACAGGCAAATCTACGAGCAGATACGAGTCGTACACCGGACATAGTGAGAAAAGTGAATGCCCTTGTGTCAGGTGGTAACCCTGCCCCCAAAGGAGTATCGCACGTAAGTTGGGAATGTCTGTGTCAACAGTGAACACCATAATCGAGAAGGACCTGCAACTAGAAATGCGGCATAAGCGGCGAGTTCACAAGCTGTTGCCTCGTCACAATGCGGAACGTCGTACGAACGCTAGAAAGCTCTATGAGACCTATCTTGCAGGGGAGAGATGAAAAAATGTGGTGACATTAGACGAAGCATATGTCTACCTTAGTGACTGTCACAAACCCCGCGCGATTTTCTACCGCCCTCGCGACGAAAACAATTATCAAACATTGTATCGAGAATGCCAGGAAAGTTTTCCACGGGGTTTCATGATCATCGCTAAATACTGCTATAATGGCAAGCTAGCAATTCGCCGTGTAGCTAATAATGTGAAGGTGAACTCCATGTACTATCAGGATGAGGTTTTAACACCCATTTATAACATATATATCCCGGTACTGTATGGGGGGCCAAAAACCAGGTCTGGGTGCACGAAGATAAAGCATCCACCCATACCTCCCGGTGGACTCGTCTGTTCTTACAGCGAATGGAGGTGGAAACTGGCATCCGTGCAATTCCTTACAGCGACATTCCGGTCAAGGCGCCAGATGGGTCACCCATGGATTTCTGTGCAGTTGGACTCCTAAAACGGGCCTTAGGGAAGAGACCTCCACGCACTCTCAATGGCCTCTGGAAAGCCTGCCTGGAGGAGTGGGCAAAATTGGACATGATAACTCTTCGGAAAAGTCTGTTGCAATGGAAATTACGTTGTCGGGCTATAGCGCGGAATGCTGGTTTTTCCAATTGAGCATGATCGTTGGTGGCGACATGGGTTTTCATGAACTTATCACCCTTCCAACATTGTCCTCAGATATCCCGAACGACCTTCTGTAATCACCATGTATGAGCATGTGTGTGCATGTAGACCTACACACACGCACACATACACACGTGGGCGCACACAGGAAGGGTCAATAGGGTGTCACTTGACTCCTTGAAATTTTGGAAATTCCTTACTTATTCTTCAATTCTTTTCTTTTTTATTCCCTTACCCCATTCCTGCTTTTGTCTCTCTTTCTGCAGTTTCGCTTTTATTCCTATGAATTAGAATTTATTCCTTCTTGCTTTCTCCCTCTCTTGCTGATTACTTCTTTTCTCTCACACCTTCTTTCTCGTTCTCTCTCTCTCTCTCTCTCTCGCCTCTTTTCTTTCTTTCTTTTTCTATCTTGACTTCTATTCATTCTTTGACTTTCTCTCTCCCACTCTCTCAATGTTATTTTATTTTCTTTTCTGACCCTATAAATCTTCCTTTCTTTCTCTATTTCTCTCTCCCTCTCTCAATCTTCTTTCTTTCCGTTTCTATCTCTCTCTCGTTCTTTATTTGTCTTCTTTCCTATGTCGTAAAAAATCAACTTTGCGAAGACCACAAACATGACGTCACTGTTTTCAATGTGGAAATCCAACTTCGGAGCGCATTTTTTTATTTTTATTTTGACCCTCAGAAAGTTTTCTACGGGCACCCGCGCGTGTGTGTGTATGGGCAGAAAAAAGAGAGAGAGAGAGAGAGAGAGAGAGAGAGAGACCATCGGAGACTCATAGCAAGGAATGTGCCCCATGACTCACACGTATGACAACACTCTTAAACAAAATATTTGCACCTGCAGTATCCTAGCTCTCTTGTTCAAGTGAAAAAGTGGTTCTGACTTATTTGGGAGAAGGTACAAATAGTGGATGAAATTATGAATGTAATTTCAAGAGTAGTTACTAGAATTTCCACCCACTGGATATCTTTTTCCAAATACCACTCTGTTGCGACCATGTAAAAGGATTTGTAAAAACTATTTCCTTTTTGTTTAATTGATAAAATGCACAAAATTTCATATGAGTGTCGTCAGTTGACCGAAATCATTTGCCCATCAGTAAAGGAATACGAGGTATATGTATATCCGGAATTTCGGGACTGGTGCTGCCATCTGGACAATTGAAGCGCGAGTGGTAGTATTATCATTCATCACCTTGTTGATGAGATGGGAATTGGTTATGGGACATGCAAACGGATTCTGACTGCTGAATTGGGCATGCATCGTGTCAGGATCCTGACATATTTTAGAAGAAGCAGCAGCATGTTGACGTCTGCAAGGAGCTTCGTCAGGTTGGCTCCGATGATGAAACCTTCTTGTGCAGGGTTATCACTGGGGAGCTTAGCATGGTATACGGTTACGACCTTGAGACAAGGCAACAATCATCTCAATGGAAAAGTGCAAACTCACCAAAACCAAAAGAAACGAGACAGGCGAAGAGCAAATTCAAGAGCATGTCATCACTTTCTGTGACATCAAAGGGTGCAAAAAAGAACCCGTCTCAGCAGGTAAAGCAATCAATTCTTCCAAAGACTGTAACGTTTTGCGTCGACTGCGTGAAAATGTGCCCCGAACTTTGGCGAAAAAAAACTTGCTTTTGCATCACGACAACGCACCATCTCACTTTTATTGTTGACAAGGGACTTTTTGACCAAAACTAACATAGCTGTCCTCCCCTATCCACCTTACTCGCCTGATTTAACTCTCTTTGACTTTTTCTGTTTCCCTGGCTAAAGCTCAAGTTGAGAGGCCGTCGGTTTGACACAATTGAGATGATCCAAGCGGAAACTCAGGCAGTGCTACACATCCTCACAGAGCACAAATTCCAGTACAAGATGCAAGACCGAGTGTGTGACTGCGGAAGGAGACTACTTCCAGGCTGATGCGGCCAATAGACCCAAGGTAAGTTTTTCATTATATGGTAGCACCAGTCCAGGAACTTTTGGATACCACCTCGTATATAAAGAGAGCATAAGGCATTGTGGTTAAACCAATGCAGTAGAGATCCTAGGGGTTGCCATTGAAGAATATCAGGATTTTTCTTTCCAGTTTCTTCATACTTTTACGTAACCTGTGATGTGGGCGGTCAGAAAACAAGTTCGAGAAAAAAGTCAAAGAAAATAATCCAGATAAATCAAGGAGGAGGCGTTACTTCAAACGTAACTCAATATAAATGCCCAATCACTTTTTAAGGCGGAGCAACTAAACGAGAAAAAAATCACTTGTTATTTAATGATTGCAACAAAAAAGTCAAGCCGATGAGATATCTGTTATTGTTTATTAACGAAATTCGTGTCTTTTTTTGTATACACAAGGTAGATAAGTATCGCACAAACACAGTAGAGAGAATGAACAATATCAATTGAGGTTATCTGCTTCGCTTCCGATACTGAAGTAGATTGATGATATATGAACATATTTGTGAGCGGCAAGGTTTATCAAATTAATGTTGAGGTATGTTCGCGAAATGAATATGCCTATCTTTGACACATTGTCACCAGACTCATGGTGGAATGAAAAACAGGTAGTACTTAGCACCTGTTTTTTCTCTATTACATAACAATGTTGACTCATTCCAGCTTCCAATATTAAGTCACTTCTCTTTCAGCTAAACTTC
The DNA here is from genome assembly GCF_977018435.1 of Lepisma saccharinum. NCBI lineage: Eukaryota > Metazoa > Arthropoda > Insecta > Zygentoma > Lepismatidae > Lepisma > Lepisma saccharinum. The sequence goes on from NC_139229.1 coordinate 184,265,775, forward strand.
CACTACCATAATATAGTCTATGTAGAATAAAGCTAATTCATTTATTTAAATGTAATTAAAATGGCAAATCGGTCTTTTAGTATGGTACACAATTTTTTCAGTGCAGATAATATGGACACAATGTAAACCCTTTTTCACTTTTGTTATTGAGGGAATGTAGCTGCTTGATATAAATAATTACAATGTGCACTTTACGCAATAACTAAAAAGTATTACTTCATCAAACATATTAGAATTCTCCATTGCAGAATACCGTATTAATGTTTTTTTTTTTACTGCCTTCCATTCAAAATAAACTTCACACCCCTAATATGAATCATGTAATACTCCCGAGATTGGAAGGAGAATTGTTGTTTTAAGTCCACTTTATGCACAGATAGGCTAATCGGGACTGGACCTACAGTTTAAAGTGGGATCCGAACCACTGTGCAGTGTGCCTCCATCGGGTATCGAACCCGGGACCCCTTGATTACAAGACGACTACTTTACCAGTACGTCATCAGGGAGGCCCTATTGGAAGGTGGAGTCCGCAATGCCAAACTTTAAGAGTAGTGTAATATAAAATTACTTAATTGCAATCTTCATTATTATCATGATGATGACTCTTTACAACAGATACAAAGAACAAAAAGAAATAAGTACTTCAAAGTGTTTTATTTCTTGGTAAGACAGTGTATGTGAAATATCAAGATCAACTAACATTGCCTCAAAAATACTAAATCCCCAATCGAAAACACTGGCAAAATATTTGGACTAAATGTCCAATGAACAGTAAAAAAGTAATAACTAGATTAAAATGTATTCTTAAGTTACTTATCACGATAAAAAGAAAAGATTAATATATGATAATTACCTTAACATTGATGTAAATGTAGAGTGGTTTTAAACAATTAATTGAAAGAATTAATATATGTAGTAATGTAATGTACAGATTTTTACGTTAATTCTTCGTTCTTATTATTATTATTATACAGGGTGTCATTTTAATGGCGCCCACGGACCACGGGAACGTATAGAGGACATCAAAACAAACAACTTTTCTCAATAACATTTTCCTTGTTGGTGCGTCGATTCGACGCTACAGCAGTTCAAAAAGGACCGTTTTGCCGCCTGGATGCTGGCAACCCAACACAACATTTAATCGAATCTGTGACGTCATATCCTGCGTCATTGCACGGCAGGGTTGCAAGGAACACACAAATTTTGTGAAAAAAGACAAACTACCAACCACTTTATTAGCTGTAAAACGAAGCGAGAAATGCGTCCAGTAGACCGAACATCAGCAGTCATCTCAGGAGAAGGGGGAAGTGACCCAACGATATGAGAAATGGTAAAAAAAGTATTCAAAATTAAATATCAATGTCGGATTTTGTCTCAGCCTACATGTCAAATATCAACAACAATAAATTTTATTGGACTTACAGCTTATACGTGGCTGTTTACGCCCAACTACATGTCAAATATTTGCAAATCTCGTTCGTTGCATGGTTGATATCAAATTTAGAGGTTTGTGTCCAGATGCCTTGTGGTACTTTTGTGTTAATAACGGAAGTATCTGAGTTTCACGTTGTAACATTATGATTAAAACAAGTACAACCACACTAACAATCTAATTATGAATCAGTAGCGAATATACTGCCCTGTTCACAGTTGAAAACTATTACATGTACATTTATATCCGGTGCATAGATAAACACATAGTCGTCGGAGAGCATGTATTACTACTACTACTTATATCCCTATATTTTCAACCACTTTTGCCACTTGCCTCAAAATGCTCTGAATATACATTATATTATGAATTTTGAGTTCTATCATTTCTATTTTGTCATCCGTTAAGTGTGTCACAGACAACTAGTATCAGAAGGACGAAGTGGATAGACTAAATTGTAGATGCCAACTTGGTAACTAGATTTGCAAATATTTGGCTTATAAGCTGAGACAAAATTCGATATGACCACTTCCACTTGAATTCTGTTTTCTTTCTACCATTTTTCGTATCATTTTTTTACTTCCTGTTAGGTTAAAGAATGTTGTTTTCTCGCTTTTGTTTTACGGTACATAATGTGGCAGATTGTAGCTATGTGATTTTTCACAGAATATGTGTGTTCCTGGCAACCCTGGAACGCATCGCTTCACGACGGGATATGACGTCACAAATGCAATCAAATGTTGTGTGTGGTTGCCAGCATTCAGGCGGCAAAACGGGCTTTTTTGAACGATTGTAGCGCCGAAACGACGCACCAATGAGAAAAATGTTACTGAGAAAAGTTGTTTGTTTTGATGTCCTCTATACGTTTCCGTGGTCCGTGGGCTCCATTAAAATGACACCCTGTATAATAATTGAATTTGCCTTTGTGATATTGACAGTGTACAATTTCTGATAACATCAGTTTTGTGGCACATATACACAAGACTCGCGTACTTTCGACGTGGCCTTTGGCCACGTCTTGTACGCTCGCATGCGTGATCTTCGGCTACGTTGTGGGCGTAATCATGTTATAGATGGGGCAAAATGTCTGCATGTTTTATTGGATGAAGCCAAACAAGTGTATAAGTTCGCTAATTTGAAAAGTTTAGAAAGTAACGTTATGTCTGTATGGGCTCTAATAAGGTACAAATATTCAAAATATTATTGTCTATTTTCCTAATGATAAACTGAGTAAGTAATAACAGTTTCAAGATAATTAGTTGCATGTGTTGCATAAACGAATTCAATTGCGACATTAAATTGGAAATGCAATATTTACGTCTTTTGTCATTTTCACATTTGTAAACGTAATAGAATAATAATTGTTTTCCGTCATTCCCATCAAATTCCTACCTCTCCTCTGTAATAAATTCTGACGCTCATGTTTTGAAATACGAAAAGTCTAGCATAATTCCCTTACAGTAGCTTCCGGGGTGAAAATAAATGTTCTTTAAGTTCCCTAGCAACGTCCGTTTCCATGGACAACAACAGGCACGGCAAGCTCTAAGGAATTGCATGTCATTATACCCCCTAAACATTTAGTTAAAACAAGCACGATGTAGATATTTACGCATTGAGTATAACGTAATTGTATCTGGGCTGAAACTCCTTATTATGTAGATGTCACCCTTGTTTCAGGCACCTTTTCAAAGCCAGGAGTTGATTCATCTGTGTGCTATTGATCTGTGAGAAATATAATGTATCTCGACAATTAAGAATTGAAGGAAACAATGTGTGCTGCAAAAAAATGTCCGTGGCAACGGTTGCTAAGGACGTGAGAAAAGGGCATTTTCACCCTTAAGGAAGGGCAGATTGAGCAATTTTTGAATTTTCTCGGTCCTTTCATGGGGGGTCGTAATCGGACATTTTTCGCTTCCGGGCCTTCCTTCATGGAGAACATTTATGTCAGTGAGTGGTGGGATTGGGGCTATATATATATATTGGACTAGAAACCAACAATAAAGGGGTGCATGGGAAGTCTAGTAGACTGGAGTAAGAGTTTAATAAGGTGTCGATTAGTAACAGGAACATTACTGGATAAAGAGTATATTAGTGTGTTTTACTCAAATGTGAAAAACTTGTTTAATCTACTTAATGTATGAATAAATTCTCTGGAGCTATCGTCCAGGTCAATTCTGGAACAGTATACAAGCTTTCGTCGTGGTAGAAGTAAGCTACATAGCCCGAGATAATTTATTCATCATTAGCCGCCAGGAACGCTTGAAGACTTACTTTATGTGTGTATTTTAGATACACAGCAAAATTAATTTCAAGATTATTCTTTTTGTGTACATACACCGAAATAGTTCTTACGTGAGTGCATTATACATACAGAGTAGCTAACTGTATTTATCTCATTTTTGACCATGCACAAACTGTAAAAATGAACGATTACTATTATTACTAACAGTGGAGTAGCAACATATCGCGAGGCTCTCATCCGTTCTTTAAATTTGAAATCTCAATGTGAATCGATACAAAATCTTCAGGGATACGTCAGCAAATTATCATACTCGTACTGAAATAATAATAATAATAATTATATTAATGATAAATTACTGACGGAAAATATATTTAATAATTTCATTCACCCTGAGAATGTATTTCTCTGTTTTCCGGAATATGAAATACTGATATGATGCTGTAGGAAGGAAGGAAGAACTACAAATATTATTCATGCCCTCCTTGGGTTGAAAACAACGCAAATATTTAAATGTCTCACACTTGTTTCGTGGCAGTTGGAGGTGCTTTATTGCTAAAATATTAAAATATTACATATTAAATCGGGAGTGTAAGCTCAAGAGAATGGAGAAAAGACAAGACAAAGTGCTTTGATTCAAGAAAAGAATAAATGGATAAAAATGTCCAAGCAAGTTGTGGTGAATTATTGCGTAAATGTTTCACATGAGAAATACGACAATTAAGTTTTACTTTTATCGGGTCCCCTTAGGGCTGCCTGTATTACGCCCCTGATTGGACGTATATAACGTATAACTAGAATTTGAAGCCATATTTTTTCTCGCTTCTGTTCATTACATTTTTCGTATCAACCCCATGGAACGTGAGGCCCCTTCAGGCGCGAGGCCCAGGGCGGTCGCTCACTTCGCTCACCCCTTGCTACACCACTGATTACCAATAAAATGTATCCGTAATGAACCACCTCCGAAGTAACTATTTTAATCAGACTGAACTTTGCAGGTGTTTTTACGTCGAAAAATCTCAGCCGCAATCTATCTCTAACCAACCAACCAAACAAACAAACAAAAACCTGCATGAGAGTATAGAAGAAGAGACCTAGTTGGACTACAAGAATTAGCACTCGTGCCAGAGGAAGAAGATGAAGACCAGCAATGTGGTAAGTCTCACTCTATATACTCCGTAAGTGGAATATTGTTTATTAAAGGAAGATACTCGCGGTAATCTATTTGAGCGTCTCACTGACGTGCAGGCAGTTCGAAGTGAATATGTTCAATATGCAGTGCTCATTATAAAGGTGACATTTAATTTTAACATGAAATAGTATTAATAAGTACCATTGTCCATCCACTGTAACTTGGAATGGTTCGAACAAGTGTTCTCGTGTAATCAGCCAGGTTAATTCGATTTTCGCCAGGAAAGCTACAATTCCTATTTTGGCATAGTTGTATGCAAAGGAAACATAAGTTTTACATTCGAATATCTCCTTTCTTTATGTCTTTCCTTGTGTATGTTTCTCTGTTTCTTTTTCTCACTCATTTTCTCTCTCTCTGTGTCCTCCTTCATCTCTCATTTTCACTCTCTTTTTGTCCTCTTTCTTTCTCTCTCTCTAATCCCTCTTTTTTATACATGTATATCTCATTTCTTTCTCTTTTCTTGTGTATCTCTGCTTCGATCACCTTCCGTCTCTTCTCACTCATGTTCTCTTTCTCTAGATTTATATTTCTTTATTCTTCATCTTTTCGTATAACACTATCGTATTCGTGTGTGTTTCCCTATTTGTAAGACTCTCTTTCTTTGAATTTCTCCATTTCTCTTTCTCTGTTTCAACTCTTATCTTGTGAGATTCTGGGAGCAATGTAAAATCCATTGTCACTTTAAGTAGACGCGTAATATATTATTTAACGCTGTCTTTCCTCCCCGATGGTGTAGTGGAGACGTCGTCGTCTTGTAATCAAGGGGTCCCGGTGGAGACACCGTGGTTCAGATCCCACTTTAAACTGTAGGTCCATTCCCGATTAGCCTATATGTGCGTAAAATGAACTTTAAACAAAAACTCGAAGAAATTAACGTGTTTGCAGTACTTCCTTGAGTAAAAGGTGGAGGTTTAATTACAGTAATCTATATATTACACAAGTCCTCCTCCGTGGCCGTGCGTTCTAAGGCGCTGTGTCTTGGGCTCCGAATGCGGGACGGCATAGGTTCGAGTCCGCCTGGGTTCAGTCTCTGGGTTTTCGGCCTGTGTATAGGAGGAATATTTGGGGAGCTACGAGTGAGTAGTGTAACCCGGTTTGAGAACTCTCTTATAACGGCTGAGGGTTCGACGTGCTGACCCCACGTCACCCCATTACTGGTTGAAGATCTCCACACCTATAGATATGATTGTGGGAGGGAGACTGGTAGTCGGGAGATAGGCCAAGGCCCTTAGGGGCTGTAGAGCCACTGGTTATTATATATTATTTATATTTTACATACTTTGTCCTTTTTAGACGTGATAGAACATTCTGAGGAAAGTTTATATTATTCAATTTATATTACAGTTGTTTGATCTTAATTATAGCGTTAGCCTTATGATCATCAAGCTCTATCCGCCCTATTAAATAAGATATAATAATAATTGTAACGACAACAACAACAAGAGGAAGTCGACAACAACATAACAACAAAAAATCTTAGGGAACATTTTTTTGTGGCCACCGGAATCGCACATGCCCCTATCAAATTATCGATAACATTTATGAACAGAGTCTTGTTGCAGCAAGAGAGTGTTAATATTCTACAGAAATGATGACACAGACGTATCATAATCATGTAGTCAACAAGAAATTTGCGTGAATTTCAATGACATAAAAATGATAAGAAACGGATTTAGAGTTAGTGTTGGCAATATTAATAAGAAAAGGGAATCAGTTTCTCTCGTGCCACAAGACAGTCATCATCTAGTTTTAAATATCGACATCTTCAAAATTAAAATAAAATTAATCACGAAAGAGACAATGACATGACAAAGACTGAAGACATTGGCGGAAGATAGGAACAATTGAGAACGTGCAACGAAGTACGAAACATATCTAATATAAACATGTTCCACAGCCCGCTTTAGTTAATACAAAGAACGCGAAACAAGGAACAGAAAAGAAGAGGGAATATGAAATGTGTGGGGAAATAATGGGAGTGGGCGGAGTAAAAATTTCGATAGGTAAAAAAAAAGAAGCTTCAACAAACAAATTTCAGGTTTGAACACTTAAGGGCTTGCGATACAATTTCCACGGGAGTCTTCCCAAACCCTTCCGTCCATGGCAGTGTGCCAACTTAGCTCTCTTGGAGCCAGATCTGGCTCTTGCACTCTATACTGCTTTTCCGGATTCTCTGGAGTAGCGACGCGCAGAGGGGAAAGCTTGTGGGCGGGGCCAGACTAGGTGGGGAAGGGTGCGGGATGAAAGCAACGAAGTGCTGCGCGGTGTAACGGCCGTAAAGTAAAACGTTTTCTGCTGCCAATTTCTTCTTTTATTCTTAACAATGGCCAGTGTATTGTTTTACACAAATAACAAATAATATTGCACGTTTATTTGTCTTTTGATGCTACGAAGAACAGAAAAAAATTAAAACAAATTTAAACATACATTTTCAAAAAACATGCAAATAACCACAAAGTATGAAACATCATGTATCAAAATGTGTTTTAAACAAGTCTGAAAAACATGTTTCAAACACTTTGTTTTAAACATTTGTAAAAAAAACTAAGTCATGTGTTTTAAACTTTTCAAACAAGTTGTCCTCGAACACATTCAACACTATGAGGCGCTCTCCTGAATGTAGAGTTCCCCTAGACTTGCTAGCTGACATGTTTACTACGGAACTACTGGACCGCGAATGAGCCCCCTCCCGTGGATGCCCCTCCCCTCCGCGCATTCATTGGACGAGGCGCACACCCTTCAACATGCGCACAGAACGCGTTCGCGTTTTCTTACTCCAGAGAATCCGGGAAAGGAATATAGCCGGACCCTGTGGCCGAGTGGTTAGCACATCGAGCTGCGACGCCAAGGGTCCCGGGTTCGAATCCCGCTCGGGCTTGGTTGTTTGCGAATGTCCATTCATCAATTTCATCACTCATCCCCATCTTCACAAATTAGCCAAGAGGCACAAAACGCGAAGTAAAATAAACTAAATCAATAAATCAATCTTTAGTGCACTCGTTCGGCTGTGAACTGGGACGCCCACCCCCTGCCCCACTATGATGCCATCTCTGGTTCCGACCCACATAGACCACTTTCGTCATAATTATACATTTTGCACGTGACGTGATATTGTTATATTGGCTGCGTCGCACCACTCTCTCTTATCTCCCCAGCTACTTCTTTATAGCTCAATGTTAGACGTGAAATTGACATAATATTGTCATCAGGGAATTCTTTACTTTCGATTTCATACCACCATCGGTGGATTATTGAGATGGGCGATGCCGCCGGATCTAGATGTTGAAAACTAAGAATAAATTGTCATCAATTTAGAGTTAACGATAATAGCAGTGCCCCACCCCTTTGACAACTAACATTACCCTAGAAGGCACTTTATCCAGCCATCGTAAATCTAGCTCTATGAGAGTCAGTTTTAACTCCATTTAAGGTGAAATTTAGTTATTTTATGCTCATTAGGTTTGGCAACACTGCCAGGAGGCAAGGAAAAAAGCATTGATCATGTGGAAGTATGATTTGATTTATTCTTTTGTGAATATAAAACTTCCGATGGAATAGAAAGAGATGTCAACGGGAAGAGGGCAGTTTGAAGATGAATTTCACCAGCGGAAAAGTCGAAACTTCCATTTGATTAGCCGTAACTTGATGTTGAAGTTGATTCCCCATAAGGAAAACATGGGATTCCGAAAATTATTATTCATCATATTTTTCAAACATCGTGTCCAGCTTAATAATCAACATAACAAAATGTTTGCACTTGCAACATGGAGGGAAATTCTTACTCTTGGATACGCTCAGGGTTTGTTTTAGTAGCAGTGCCCATTCGGGCGATACTGAAATAAATGCACAATTGGTGCGTAATTGTATCTCCTCGCATCATTATCCTAAACAACTTCCTGCTCAATTTGTTTTTTAATGTGTATTTTACTAATTTTAGAATTTTTCTGTGTCCTTAGGCTAATAGCGACGATAAAGATGAATGGTCATGATATTGATGGAGGTGCACTCACGAAGACCATGCCCAGACCTGGAATCGAACCTGAAACCACCGAGGACGAATTGATTACTCAAGGAGTATAGCCATCGAACAGGCATTCTCGAATCGTGATGCACGTGACGTCTAGAGGGTACAAATATCAGATTGAAAACGAAATAGAAATTTCGTGGCAAGAGCGTAAGTTTTCGTACCTATGATACGACAATATGCCAGATATTCAGGAGCAAGTGCCGAAGCATCATGTGACCCAATGTGCATGGGCACCCGTATGCCGCATCCATTAGGCTAATCGCCAGCCTTCTGCGTGTTCCCCTCCCCCAGCCACGAGGCTCGTGACTTCCATCAGCTTAATTCGACTTCTGTGTCGTTATCCTTGCCGTGGCTGTTCATTAACTGAAGCAAACACCACCAGGGGGAGGTGTTCCGCAAAATGTAATGAATGCGTTTCCTGTGCATTAAATAAGGTCGAGAGATAATGTGACCTCAATCCAAGCTCGTGGCATGTAGCAGTGGCGCACGTATTCACCAAGCCCTGTAATGGAAGGGCTCAGGTTTCGATTCCCGATCGGGAGATACATTTCAGTGGTACATATTCAAATTTTAACTATATATCTAGTCTCGATTAGTTTATCAAAGTATAATTTAATCGCCAAATTTAATAATAATTTCGTTCTTTCCACGGGCTTTCATCTCTTTCTTCGTCGTATTGGACTTCTAGTAATACTCGTTTCACTTCTTAATTTCAACTCCTAGTTCCACACCACACCACAGAGCTAGGGAAGAAACACGTGCGGTAGGAGAGAAATAAAAGTTTAGTTTGTGGTATGGAGAATAAAACAGAATTTACTAGCCGAAAACTATTGCTTTTAGCCAACTTAAAATTAATAACAAATTATTTCACCTTGTACAATATTTAGATGGTCTTCTCTGCTCTGCGGTGCTCTACAAATTACTACATTTATTGTTTTACATGCCATATTTGAGTATGGAAAGGAAAAGGCAAAGGCCTCCTAAAGGCTTGATCATCCCCCCCCCCCCCCGCCACTGCGGGGTTTTGCGGTTTATAGATCCGGCACTCTCTGCCAATTACTTTGTAAACTCTCTCTTCTTGGCCTCCTTGAACCAGTATTTGGCGGCTCTCTGTTTATATTGTCGATAGGCCATAGCCCTGTAATATTGTCGATGTAGTTCGAAATGCACCTGTCATTATAAAAATATCATTCATTTGTGCTGATCTTGTTTTTGTTACATAGGTTGCGTACTATAAGAAACAATCGCGTTGTAAGTTGTAGATTTTTATGTATTTATTTATTTATTTATTGAGCTCAACAGGTACATACCTAATTACAGAGCCCATATGAAGGATACATAGTGGATACAATTACATATATTTCTGTAATATAGAGATATGAATTTTATATATATATATATATATATATATATATATATATATATATATATATATATATATATATACATACACACATACATACATATATATAAAAATATATTTAAAATTATATATATATACACATATACATACACACTTTATCACATCATTCCATTAGGAAATTATGTGATTAAGCTCAGGCCATTGTGTTAATAGTGGCTTTACTGAGGTCCCTTAGGTTCATAGATAAGATGTCAATGTTAGCAATTGATTGTAACTGGTGCACATTCTCCACAATAGAGATTTTTTTTTAATTTCCGATCTAGCCTTCTTTATAAGAAAAACTTCATTCTTAAGTTTAGTTTTCGACAACGGGATTCGAAAATTAACCTGGCATAGTAGATGTTCAGCATCTACTTCGTGATTTAACAACTTCCACAAGAATACTATTTCATGTAACGTTCTTCTGTGACACAGCTTTGTAAACCGACATTCATATATTAGGTTGTCGTAGTGTTCAAATGTGGGGTAAACGTTTTGAAATTTGTATTTTAAAAATCTAAGAGATCTTGATTGGACTCTTTCCATTTCTTCACTGTACTTTGCTGTGTCTGTATTCCATATAACAGATGCATATTCGAGTTTTGGTCTTACATATGAATAATACAAAACTTTTAGTGACATTGGGAGTTCTCTATGTGTTCGGACCTATTGTTTCCATTTTATTTATTAGCTACAGATACAGCTTTTGAAGTTACGTAATCCTTGTGATTGTTGCATGTTTTCTTGTAATTTTACACCTAGACATTTAGCTTTCATTACTATCGTAAGATTATTTCCTTTGAGTTTTATTGGTTGGTGTCTATTAGCATTCAGCTTACTCTCGAGGATTGTAAAGTGGATCTTCTGGGTAGCAATGGTCAATCGCACAAGTCCTCCAGAGAGTTGATCGCAATATAGTGGATATTTTTCGAACTCTGTTCTTGAATTACCTTCCATAACAATTATTACGTGATCCGCAAAGTCCATTGTGCTTTTGATCTCCGAAATATTTCCTATTTTTTTGAGAGATGGCTCCAAGGTTAGATTCAACAATTCGGGACCTATAATGGATCCTTGCGTTGTTGATTTTGAGGCCGTGAAGTTAGACATCTGATGTGATTTCCATCTGATATGGTTCGTGAGAAATCTACGTCTCTCAAGGTCCTGAAAAGATTGGGCCAACTAGCATTGGGACAGGTAGAAGATGTCAGTTCAAAGCCTCACAACGCCTTCAACGTCTCTACCATCTGTGAGGGCCTCTTTTTTTCAATTGGAAGAGGGACGCAAGGCCATTTGTACCTTACAGCCTTGCGCCGGAGAATCAACTGCAATCGACTTGATATATCGCTTGCAAATACACTCGACATAAATGTTGATTGCATCTGTGTATAACAAGATCTCGCTTTCATGTCCACAGCGATCTCTTATAATACACCGTTCTTCCTTTTGAGTCTGCAAATACTGACATGTTTATATCTAAGGTAATAAAAATTGCACAAAACACTTGAAATATCTATCACTCAACCTAAGCCTTAAGCTTAAGGAATTACTTCCCAGACCCAAAAGGAAGAACCGTTGGTGGTCTTACATTGCATACCTACTACCTGCATACCTACATACACACTGGCTATCAAGACTTACTTCATTACACACCTACGTACCTAAAAGTCTTAGGTCACGTTTACGTACAAAATAATCTAGGATGTAAAAGAAGATGTTTCGAACTTAAAGAAAGTAAAGATTGAAACTGAACATTAACTTATAATTTTACCTTTTTTTTTTTTAATGTAACCCTTTTGACTTTGTTGCTCAATATGTGTGTCAGTTCGTTTTGAATTTCAATATTGTGAATAATAATTGTGAACTTTATTTCATTGTATACGAATACCATCCAAATACCAAGTACGTATTTGAACTTTGATTGAAATTGTAACGTTTAGTTAGAATTTAAAGCCGGAAAGAAGAAAATGTTTTAGTTTCATTAGCCCTTTTCATCTATTTTTCTGATTTCTTATTACATTTAAAAAAAATAAGCCCCATGGAATGCGGGGCCCCCTTCAGGTGCGAGGCCCCGGGCGATCGCCCACTTCGCTCATCCTTTGCTACGCTTCTGCAACAGCCTTATTAGGACCAGGACCTGCCAAGTGGCTTATCATTGGTTGAAGCGTGGTCAGCGCATCGATTCCCATCGCCGCTGTGTTCTGGCTTTCGAGGCCGGAGCTCACTACTTCTTCTTTTTCAAGTAGCTTCCCAAATGTCCTCACGATGGTGGCTCCCACCGGAAATCGAACCTGGGACCGCTCACCCCAAAGACGAGAGTGATAACTACTTGGCTACGGTGGAGCCCGACCAGTCAAGTCAATTAATGATGAGTTCCACACGTACTCTTGTCTTGGCAGGTGCGGGCTTGGGGAATTTGCTCCATGACGTTATTACCCAAACTTCAGTTTCTGTTTTCGTACATGAGTGAAATACATTAAAACTTTTTCTTTCCGAATGTTACTGTTTCAAGAATGGCTTATTCACGCTTAAATATAGGATTACTCCATTCATACAGAGATTGCCCTGATCGGCAGTTCATGGTAAGGAAAATTGAGTTCGTTATGCCCTTAGAGTACGAAATTAACTAAATGACGCTCTCCTTTGAAAGTAAGCAACGTCGTGCCAACAGTACATTTTAAACCAAAAAATAAATTCTTGAACTGAAAAACAACCCAACGATCCTCACGACCCACGCAAGTATTGGCAATGAATTTAAGAGACGTTCTGTTAATCTACTTTTTGACAGGAATAACGCAATACTTACTTGAAGGACAAGTGCGCGTGACAATTGATAACTCGAGGAAATGACATCTGCTTTTGATTTATGCCTTTCTCTGTTGTCTTGCCATCCGGTTCGGCAGTAAAGAAAAAACAAGTCAAAATTTCAAGTTGTGTCGTTGCTGAGTGCAATAAATCGTCTCACATATGTGCTTTGGAAGATTTAGTTAATTTTCAAAGTTCGACTGCCTGAAAGTACTGCCGCTAAGTCAAGACGGTGATCTGCAAGTTGTGTCAATCAGGGTGGTATTTGTAGGGGAGGATGAGGGAATTCTCTCCTTTGGATACTTGTTTTCGCCCCCCCCCCCTTTATCGCTGAAAAAATCCCATTGCGTGTGGGGGGTAATCCTTCATTCGGGACTGGACCTACAGTTGAAAATTGGATCCGAACCGCTGTGCAATATACCTTCACCGGAGATCGAACATGAGACCCTTTGATTTAGAGATATAGGATATACGTACATTGGCAATGCACAGTATAAATACAAGTTACATGAATATTGTTGTACAATACTTTTATTATTTATTACTATATCTCCCCATCAATTTATGTATTCATTATGTAGTCTATATGCATCTTCTTGTTCTTAATTTGACACGTGTGTGGAAATTTGAACAGCTACTTGTGGTTCTAAGGCACTTTATTGTGGGATTCTATATATTTGCCGGCCTCCATGGCGTAGTGGTTAGCACATAGCGCTACGACGCCAGGGGTCCCGGGTTCGAATCCCGTCATGGGCATGGGTGTTATTTGTGAGTGCACCTTCATCGGTTTCATAATATCATTACTCATCCTCATCTTCGCGATTAGCCAACAGTGGCAGAAAAGCGAAGTAAAATAAGACAAACCAATCAATCAATCAATACTATATATTTCTTGGTGCCTGGTGCCTAAGTGCACTTCTTAATACTCTAACGCTTTGTGTATATATATACGGTTGGGGAGCCGTTTTCTAATTGTATATAGACGCTGGTCAAGGGCGAAAAGGGGGAAAGAATGTAGTGTGCATCGGACTAAAATAAATCCATTTCACCATGCTAATCCCCTTTTCTAGTAATAATTATTATTCTTACAGTTGTACTCTGGAAGAATTTTCGATTTTCCACCTATCTAAATGTTCTTTGGATTTTTTTGAAGAACACTCTTGTTCTATTTGGTGAAAGAAAAATACATCTTTATAGAATTCCCTCCTACACAGAGAGCCGCGCTAATTTGGATATTCAGATTTATCTTAATACATGTCTTTTTTAAATTAATGCAATACAATTATTTCCATTCACTTTCCTATTCATATTTACAATCCAAGTCTGTTTTAAAGTCCACTTTATGCACAGATTGGGGAGGGCATGAGGAAAACTGTGTGGAAATGTATAATTTCACTAAAACTACAGAAACAGACTCGGTTAGATTTCACGCAAGCGGCCAGGATACTACATGGAGCCAAATACATATCAGGAGCATTCCCACTCGAAGGGAAGATGGGAATTTTTCTTTCTCTTTCTGCAGTGACTTTATGGTTGTAGAATTTGGAAACACTGCTCTCAACTCTTAGTCCTACCTCACCATTTTATCCACACTGACGAGGAAAACCGACTGGATGCATTAAAAATATGCACTTTCTTATTTGCAGATGAATAGAAAGGTAGGAAATGAAAGGTCAGTGCATTTTTACGATGTATAAAGAACAATATTTGCGCACGGTGTAGATGAGTTGAGTTTGCGAATATCTTGGCAGGGTACTGCGAATCATATACCGTACACACGAGTTATCGTCGCTATCTCATGGATCTCATTTCTAAACTAACAAAAAACACTGCCAAGTGAACAACTGACGAAACGAACCTTACGGCAAACTTGTCGATAAATAAAGGAGTGGAAGGGAAGCACACTTTTTGCTCAAGATCCAGATGTACCTTGTTCTTTTGTCACTCTGCCTTCAGATTGCGAGAAAGATTCATGCACAATTATATCTTTACAGTTGAGCATTTCAGCTTTTCATTCTCTTCTGCTGGGGACAACAATTGCAAGTTAAGGCTCAGTGGAACTTTGGCTGACGTAACCGTTTTCGAAATTTCCTCTTCTTTCGTTAAAACAGTATGATATTCGGAAACCTGAAAAATTACATCTGTTTAGAATTCCTTCTAGTAGAACATTCGTATGAATCTTCATGTTTGCTTTCGCTTAGTTTCATAGCTACGTAAGCCTTTTTAAACTATGTCGAATATCTAGACAACAGCGAAAACAAATCCCACGAAGGCTCACGTTACAAATTACAAATTACAGTTCTGTCGCCAGAGAATTTTATTTAAGCAGGTTCCAATGTGAACGGAATATTTTCAGGTGGTCATGTTTTCTCTTTCTAATATTATTCCTTTCTTTCTTGTTTTTTTTAAATCTATTTTCTCTTTTTTATTTTTCTCTTTCTTTCTCTGTTTCCTTCTCTCTCACACTTTCAATTTCTTCCTCCAATATTACTGGTTAAGTACGAGTGCAGTTACAAGCAGAACCTAGTCCTACAAAGAATTCGTAATTCTAATATGATAATATAAGTATTGATGCACATGTAGTATAATATGACATCGCTTTTCTGTCATTTTCAGTTAATTGCAAAGATGATGTTTCTCTCTTTCTCTGTTACTTTCTTCCACACCCTTCGATCCCTCTTTCCCTTTCATTATCTTTTCTTTCTCCTTTCTTCCACTATTTCTTTATCTCTCTCTCTTTTCCATTTCTTCCTCTGTTTCTATCTTTCGCACGCTTCATCTCTTTCCCTCTTTCTTCCTCTGTTTTCTTTATCTCTCTTTCCTTTTCTTCCTTCGTTTATATATATCTTTCTCACTTTTGAAGCCTCTTCTCTTTCTTTCTTTGTCACTGTCAATCTCTTTTTCCCTTTCTTCCTTAGTTTCCGTATCTTTTTGCTCTCTCGTTTGGATTATTATCATTACATAGTCATTCGGGAAGGCCACCTTGATAGCCAGGCCTGACCTTCCCCCCTGACTTACACCTCAAAATGGGCGCGGAGTATGAGTCAATAACAAACGTGTGTCAGATATATCAAGAGGACTGAAAAAATCGTAAATTTTAGTATCTCAGACTGCAACATCGATGTCTTTCCAGAGCTTGGGTTTGTAGGCACTAAAAACTGCGCAAAAAGGCATTAAGTTGGAGGACAGGAGTGGTTTATTTTATTACTGGTTAGGTACGAGTGAAGTTACAGGCTGAATATGATAATAGAAGTATTGAGACATGTGTAGTATAATATACTATAGTCGAAAATATAATCTAACCAAGTCAAACAACTAAGAAAACCAAATGAATAGTGGTCACATGAAGTTGATGTGAGGACATTCACGGAAGGACTCGTTCCGTCGGTGGCGAGTTCACGATGAGATCTTGAAATGTAATGCATTTCTTGTCTAATGGACAAGACGTGAAGTATCAAATGACTCAGTTGAAAGCGTATTTTTTTATTATTATTATTTGAAGCAGGCATGTCCGATCTGTGCAAGTGTGGCATTGTTATTGCATCCAACGGAATAACAGTTGGAAAATGTATCCTTTAATGACTTTCTCTATATTATTACTGCTAATTCGAGCACATTTTATATTTTAAGTCCATCATCAGCGTTATCTGCACTTCGGTATGAACGTATGATAGTAAAAAAGAAGTGTGCATTTTTTGGTGTCAACGAGGCTGTTCAGGCAAAGCACAGATGGCAGTACAATAATTGTGTCCATGCGCTTGAGACAGGCAAACTGTTCTCCCATTTAAATATATAGCGAATTCGATGCCGGACGCAATGTTAATAGTATTACAATATGATTTTCACCGAAAAAACTGTCGAAACACAACAGTTAATCAGTGCTTTAAAACGGATGATCGTCAACAACAGGAAAGATATCAGAACTCAAAATAGTTCAAAATTTACATAGTTGTTGTTAATGATCGACAATTTTTACATGATATCACACTTTTCGACATAGTAAAAATGGTCCTCTGCTTTCTATGTAAATTTATGGATAATATATATATATATATATATATATATATATATATATATATTGTAAATTTCATTTTTGTTAAGAAAACTTACGTTAATATTATATTATTGGAGAGTTATGAGTATACGATACTTAATATCAATACATTTGTTTAGATTATTTGGGGGAATTACTCCAACACCTGCCGTTAAGTTACACTTACTTGCATTCTGTATGTATGACTCTAATATTTTATCCGCTTACACTAGGATATCGTGAGATAAAATCCCGAAAATCGAACTGCGTTGCCCGAATCCTAGCCAGACACCTTACGGTCGAACGAAGCTCTTGTTGAAAACTGTTTCCTTTTACATCTTTCTTTCTCTCTCTCTTTTCTTTTTTTTTTGGGGGGGGGGGGTTAAAAACTTCCAAGTTCATATCTGAGTTGGCAACACTCGTTGGGGGACACTGGCAGATTTCTTATCGGACAGAATGCATTAGCACTCGCTTCTGTCAGATGAAGTAATTAGCTCTAATTGCCAGCTCCTGTTCGACGGAAGCTGGTTGGGAGATAAGGAGAGGAGAGGATGCGGTTCACGAGGAGGAAGAAGGTCGGCCATGAGGGCCGCTGGCAAATCTTGTGACAGGGTAGTTCTCCTTGGGCAGCTCCTTCAAGGGGTCCTCCCTCGGTTTCACCAATAGGAAATTGGTAGGATTACGCTGCGCGACGTGTGCGCGGCGGTATTCCTGGAAAACATTGCGGACCTCTAACTCGATTCTCCGGTTCTTATGTGCCACCTGATTCTGTATGCACATTTCTCGGAAAGGATAGGCGAAGAACAAGGAAAAGAACCTTGATTTTATTCATTGTTTGAACCTGATCGACTCTCCCCTGCCTTTCTTTTCTAAAGCGTGCTTGGGATGGTTTGATTACTTTCGTAATGCTTCTGATCATAGCTTATGAGCAGCTTCGATGCGAGTCGCATAAAGCTTGTCGCACACTGAGACGCCGGAAGCGCGCCAACAGAACGGAACAGTTTCGCTTCCGGCGTCATAACCCTCAAGATAACCTGCAGACTTCTAGCCGGAAATTCCGTGCTTCGGTTCCGCACGCTCCCCTGTAGTAAGCGTTACACCATTTGAATTCAATGGAAGCAGACGACAGAAGTTCTGTTGGCGGATTTTTCCGTGTCTCCCAGCGTCTCAGTGTGCTGGATCCTTTAGTGACGCTGCTGAAGAGGGTCTTTCCACTAGCGAATTTTTGATCTTCCACGCAAGCGCTGGGCGCTACCGCGCACCTTTCTGCGCAGCAGGTCACGGTCTACTATCATTGAGGTCTGCTCACAAGCTTCAAGAGCAAATTCGGACATTTTACTACAGTTTGTCAAAAGTGTAACTATGGCGAAAAATGATGGATCGTGTTGAAATGACAAAGCAAGAAATGAAACTGTGCTAGAAAGTGTTTATGAAAAAACAGTAATTAAATGTTGGAACGAGTTCGGGGAAACAGAAAATATCAGTTGATAGATTATATTACATCAATTGGATGCTACGCTAATATGATCGAAAAGCCTGAAGCTTGTCGTGAGAAATCTGTCCACTAGGCAGAGGACAATGAAACTGCAATAGTCAGTTCAAACTCTGTTATGTGTTCTGAGTTCTGACTATTAGTGCCACCCTTTCCCTCCCAAGATGCAGTACTTCCAAAAGAAACCTCACGTTATCTTCACTGAGAAAATGTTATTTACCGAAAAAAAAGAAACGCCCATCCGCAGTCCAGGACTTGATTGTTTATCGACCACAGAGGCAGAAATCAAGAGAAACTTATCAGAGATGACTTTACATAAATCTTATTTTCGGGCCCTCATTTCCAGGAAGGTATCAACTGGGGTAAGCCCCGGCACCTACCAACCTGTTTGGTGAGAATGAGTCAAGGCAAGGATTTTATAAACCTTTTCCTGCCCCCTAGGCAATAGTTAGGCTGGAGGGTTCCAAGAACTAACCGATCTCTAGCAATGCAATTCTCCTAAGTGTCTGCCAGAGATGGGAGGATGCGGAATGCAATAGAGACAATTGACAAATATAATGTGAAGAGAGGCACTTGTGTTGCTAGGAGTAGGAAAAATAGGAAATGAAAACGAGGAAACAGGATGGAGAGAAGAGGAGACAAGAGAAAGGGAAGGCGTGGGTTAATGCTCTCGCCGTTGTTGCCTGCGTACGTGCGGATTGATTCACCATGAAAGTCTCCCAACATTTTGGTGTAGACCCAGTATCGTAGGGACTTGAAAAGAGGTAGCGGGCTCGAAAGCCAGACAACAGAATTGATGAGGCCCGATCCGCTGCCCACCGCGTCACCCAATGAAAAACCCGCTTGACAGGCCCTGGCCCTCAGAAGGCTGTTGCACCACGAACTTTTAATTTTTGAGGGACAGTTAGGCATGGGACGTGAATTATTAATGAACATTTAGTAGCGTTCAGAAATAAACAACAGTTTACCTTAAGCCAATTCAAAGCTGTTTGTTAGTTTTATGCACGTCCTTCCTCTTAGCTCGTTCTGATCCCTTTAAACTCAAGGTTCAGCTTTCTTCTGGTTGTTTGTGTTTGATGTAATTGATTGATTTATTTGTACAGTCACCGGAAATAAAAATTGGAAGCCAGATCTCAAAAAACATACTTCCCTGCAAGGCGTTATACGTGTTGCCTACCTCTACGGCGGTGGTAGAAGATCCTATTGAATAGTTGCTATTAAGATCCACTTATCGCCGTAGAGTTAGGCAACACACACAACGCCTTGTAGGGAAGCGAGTATTGCAGTATCTATGTATCCCATTTTATTGCAGGTGACTGTACGCGTGTCATGAAATTGATGGTAACAGGAAGTGGAAAGGACGATGGGAAAGAGAGGGAAGAAAGCGTTCCTTTGAAAGCTTTAACATCAAAGCGACGTTTGTAGCTTTTCACTTGAAGATCGACCAATCAGGCAGAGTGTCACATCGCTGCAGTAAGCAACAGTTACCAGTGTGAAATCTTCCTTCCAGGCAGGTTCCATCCCGGCATTGCCTGGAGTGACTGAAGTAACAGAAGGAGACAACTTTAGTGAGGATGGCCGGTCTCGGGATTTAAACTTGATTGCGAAAGCTCACACCATCTCTGTATAATTTCCTTGCGGCAACGGATTGCGGAAAGTTGCCACTAAATGCTGTGGTCTGTCCGAATGATGTCCGGCAGGTGTTTCCCAGAACTCATCGAGTGGCGGGGAGGTCCTTGGGCAGGTGAGCACATCAGCCAAGGTCAAGCGCGGCAGGTTGATCCCCGCATCCATTACGCAACTGAAGGAATGACGTGCAACAAAATCCCACCTCATCTCGCGTCAGAGCGATGACGTAGAAGGAACCGGATCGGGTCGTGGGTCATCGTGGAGGGGAATGCGAGTTGGGCCTGGGCTCCTTTGCTTTCAGCTCCATCAAGCGAGCCACTCGCTACGTCATTCTCCACCAATCGCAGCTTTCTCTCGACATACGTTTGGCCCATATTTTTCGGGTCGTGTGTAGCTTAGCTAGTTACGTGCGTCAGTTTGGAAAGGAGAGCGACAATAATTATGTGTCACCTCACTATTTTACGCACATGCAAGCCGGGTGCGTAAATGCAAAGATTTGCTACGCCAGGAATCGTCATTCAGTGGCTGGGATTCTGCTGCTTGGAAAGTGGTGATATTGAAATGTTCGGTAAAATACAGTATACGACGGCCATTTGAAAAATCGCATTTTTTTTTCAATCTTTCGTTTCGGAATTACATTCATAATTCGAGTTTATCTTTTATTTTTACTATTTTATTGTCGCTTTTCTGCCACGCTAATCGCGAAGATGAGGATGGAACAAACAACATCCATGCCCAGGCCGAGATTTCAACCCGGGACCCCTAGCATTCATTTTTCGACACATTCTCTTTTTGTAGTTCCAACTTCATAGAGATAACCTAATTTAAGCTACGATCAACTGCTAACTATATGATACTGTGATAGTAATTGTAGGTCTTAGTGAACATATACGCAAGGCAATATGAAGGGTTGGTTGCCCCGTTACGTGTTCACAACCCTAGTCCTAGGTATGGTCTGTGTGATAGTGTTGAAGACAACGGATTTTAGCAGTTATGAACGGAAGTTTGAAGCGGTTTTCCCTATTCTGCGTTGAGATTGGTTTTCTATTTGTTCTCTTTTCGCCCTTGTTCAAAATTCCTATTCTAACACTCAGAATACAGAATAAAGGTACAGGTATGTTGTATGCTGAAGATATGAGAAAGACACCCATCAATCTGTCTCTTTGACGTAGTGGTTATCAAACAGCGCTCCAACACCAGAGGTTCGAATCCCGGCCGGGCGTGGGTGTTTTTTTTTTGTTTCCGTTCATCAATTTCATCACTCATCCCCATCACTGCGATTAGCCAAAAGTGGCAGAAATGCGAACTAAAATGAACCAAATCAGTCAATCAGTCATGCATTTCTATGTTTTTCTTAAAAGGCCACTATTCGCGGAATTTTTGTTATCTATATTTAAGCGAGTATTTTTTTTAAAAAAAAAAAAAATGTACATAAATAATACGGGAGCCGCGGTAGCTCAGTTGGCAGATCCCGGGGTAGGTTATCTGGACCAGGAATTTGTCCAGCCCTTTCCCTGTTTCTACGCGGCTCTAAGGCCCACCCAGTTGCATAAATGGCCACCTGAACATGTGGAGCTCTATACCTCCACATCACCTCATATGCCTTCACGACATGTGTGCGCACGCACACCTTTACCTTTTTTGTTTTACATATAATATAATTTTTATAAAGGTAAGGTTAAAAAAAACATTGTATGGAACATTGTACGTTAACGAAACACAGATATGAAGGATATATTTTAAATTTACAAGAAAAGAAGGAAACATTAATTTGTGGTTAACCCGACATTCTGTTGCGTCGGAAAAGCCAGCTCGCCTGACATCGCAACAGTATGAGTTCTTGATTGGTCTATCAACAGATCCTGCCAGAAAACAGAATTATGCAAGTAAGAGATGTTCGAAAACGCAATTGGGGGGTGTTTTTCACCAACTTAGGCGTCTTCGTAATTTGCTTCCCGTTTCCTCAAGCTTCGACAATGAAAAAACAGGACTTTGAAACACCTAAATCCCCTCCACTCAGGACTGCTCGATACAGACGACGTGGTTTTCAGCTTTCCTCATCTGATACGGATCTGACAGAAATACATGGACCACACATATTACAAGGATCGACTGTTCCCAACTTTCGCTCCAGAGAATCACTTCATAATTCCACGAATTCGCTCCCAGATGCTATTACGGACCCTAAACTACAGAAAACCGAATCTACAACTAGTGTTTCCAACAAGAGGCCCCGTGATAGTGGCGATTCATCTGGTGAGGATTCCCGAGTGGATGCTGAGGGCTTTCAGCTCAGCAAGAAGACGGCAAGGAGATTACCGATATATCAGCCAATATCCATCCCACTGAATAATCAATTTAGTGCTCTTCAGGAACACGAAACTGAGGATGCTCCTGGTGACAAAGGGGATGATACAACCACACGAAATTCTATTCAAGATACCCGTCGAATGAAACCACCACCCATATATGTGTTTAACCTTCACAATTTCTATGCCCTCTCCCAACACTTCAAAGCACTTAAAATTAATCCTACAATATACCATACTTCTACTGGATCAAAAATTCACTTTGCCACTATGGAGGAGTATAATATTGCTATTGATCATCTGAAAAGTCATAATCTCGAATATGCAACCGGGACTCAAACAGGGTTTCCGGTACTTCGAGTTGTACTGCGAAAACTTCCAATGGATACAAATATTATGGATATCGGTAGATTCTATCAAGAACTAGGTTATGATGTGCTCAAGGTATCTCAGTTGAAACAGAAGGATCAAAGTACCCATAAACTCGTGCCATTACCTCTTTTTTTGCTGACCATTAAAAAGACTGAATTTGCGAAAGGAATCTATAAAGAACCATATTGTGAACAACACCGTGTGGTGATAGAGGAGTATCACCCACGGCAATTTATACAGTGTTTTAAATGTCAGAGACTTGGACATGCCCAACAGAACTGCAATGCCATAGCTCGCTGTGTCAAATGTGCTCAATTACATGATACACGGAAATGTCCTAAAAAAGACCGTACATCACCTGCTAAATGTGTAAACTGTGAAGGTGACCACCCTGCTAACTTTCGCGGTTGTCCAATTTTCCAACGTGTACAACGAGCGCAAGAACTCCGCAAAAATGGTGTACAGTCTTCTTCTGACACTCCTAAGCAATCACCTCCTTCCTTACAAGACCAGACAGCTTTCCCTGCACTACCAAACACTAAGAGCTATGTTACTGCTGCAAATACAAAAACTAATACCAGAGGCCAGGAATTTAAGGACATTTGGACTAGCATAAAAGAAATTTTCGATTTCAGGGGTTTTCTTCAAAAAATTAAATCTGGACTACAGCGAATTAGTCATGCCAAGACAATCGTAGATAAGTTCAGTGTTGCCATGGATGTTTTGGATAACCTTTTCGGAAATGGCCCGTAAAGGTACTCCGACAAGTAGAACATTGACGTGTGTTCAGTGGAATGCTGATGGAGTTCGTACTCAATTCCTGACTTTCAAACAATTTTTACGTGAATATAATGTTGATATAGCTCTGGTGAATGAAACGCACTTGAAACCCCGTAATAAATGGAAAATTGCAAATTATACTATTTATAGAAACGATCGGTTCCCGGGACGGAAAGGAGGTACGGCTGTAGTTGTGAAATCTTCGCTATTTGCACGTCAACTTCCAAATCCAGCTCTAGAAGCTTTAGAAATCACAATAATTGAACTATTAACTACCACCGACCCACTAATTTTGGTAGCAGGATATAACGTTCCAGAACAGCTTATTCCTATACAAGAACTAGAGACTGTTTTTCGCTTGGGCCGCAAAGTGATTTTAGCTGGTGATCTAAATTGTAAAAACCCTGCATGGAATTCGCGTGTAGTGAACCGTGGAGGTGCCTCTCTTCTCCAAAGTGTCCAACAATTGAACTTGCCCATTCTTGCCCCAAGAGAACCCACTCATTATCCACGAGGACGTGGACTTCCAGATGTGTTGGATATCTTGATCTATCAAGATGTAAATATTATGACTGGTCCCTATGTTATTCATGATCTAGACTCGGACCATCAACCAATACTCTTTGAAATTGTTCATCATAATTTATTGAAGCCTCCTCCTCCAAAATATCATGTTACAACAGACTGGGATGCTTACACTCGACAATTAGTGCCTATCATTGACTTGCATTTAGCTTTAAAAAACCCAGCCGAAATTGATTCGGCTTTACAAAACCTTACAGCAGGTATACAAACTTCTTATCTTTACTCCACTATCAGAACCCCTCAGTTATACAATAACTATGGCTGTCTATCCCGTGAGGGTATGATCCTCCTGAACTGTAAAAAATATTTCCGACGGAAATGGCAACAAACTTATAACCATCGCTACAAACAGTTGTATATTCAATTTCACGATCGATTTCGCCGATATCTCATTCGGCAGCGACAGGCAGATTGGGACACCGAATTCTCCGGGATATCAATGCAGGATAGTAGATTCTGGCAATTATTAAGAAATTATCTGCGAAAGAATCCACAATCTGCTACCTACCCTCTCCAGGGTCCAAATGGCATGGTGTACACACCAGAGGAGAAGGCTGAAGTGTTCTCCAAACATCTGGAGGACCAATTCCACACACCAGATCAACCGCATAATGGCAATTATATCCAGAAGATTCAACATCAACTGGAACAATTACGTCATGAACCACTCACAGCTTATCCACTTCTCACAACCCCTCAGGAGATCAAAGGTGTTATAAATCTTCTTCGACCTGGTAAGGCACCTGGCTTTGATACTATTACTACATTACAACTGAAGAACGGCCCCAGAAAATTGTTAGTTTTTCTAGCAAAAGTCTTCAATGCTATATTCCTTACCGGCTATTATCCATCAAGTTGGAAACTAGCAAAAATAATCCTCTTGCCAAAACCAGGAAAGAACATTCTTCTACCACAGAATTATAGACCTATAAGTCTTCTGAGCCATGTTAGCAAAATCTTTGAACATATACTACTCAGACGATTACAAGCTGTGGTGGATGAAAAAGGCTTGCTACCGTATCATCAATTCGGATTTCGTCGACATCATAGTACTACTACGCAACTGGTCCGAGTAGTGGAGTATGTTACAGGAAACTTTAATCTCAGTCGACATACTCTAGGGGTATTTCTTGACTCCGACAAAGCCTTTGATCGAATTTGGCATTCTGGATTAATTGTGAAACTATCGGAATTGGGAGTTCCTATTTATTTGGTGCAATTATTGGATCAGTATTTACAAAATAGACAATTTCAGGTGCAATTTTTAAGTGCTCGATCTACCGTTAAGATCATACATGCTGGTGTCCCTCAGGGAGCTGTTTTATCTCCACTTCTGTTTGCTTTATATACCAGTGATATCCCTGCTACTCATAGATGCATGTTAGCTACCTATGCAGATGATGTTGCCATCTTTACAAATAGCCCTTTACAAGATCTATGCTATAGCAGGATGAGACAACAACTATTAGAGTTGGAAGATTGGTCTACTCGCTGGTGCATGAAGTATAATTCACTGAAGAGTGCTGCGGTTTTATTTACACGTCGACATAGACAACTACCAAAGATTCTACGACTCCAGGGATCTTCTATACCGGACAAACCTTTTACCACATATCTAGGAGTGGTTTTGGACCGAAGACTAAATTTCCATAAACACATCTCAACTGTGACAGCAAAAGCACAAAATCGAGTTGGACAATTGTACCCAGTTTTCCGAAATCCTACCTTGGGACTGACGACTCGCTTGCATGTGTATAAGATGATGGTACGTCCCACACTCCTGTATGCAGCACCAGCTTGGGGTCATCTCCGACCTTCAGTCATAAGGACATTGCAGATTATACAGAATAATGTTGCTCGACTTATTACTGGTCATAGCCGAGATACTCGTATCTTACAAATCCATGAGGACCTTGAACTAGATTATGTTCAATCTGCTATATATGCCATGTGTTACAAGTTCTGGAGCCAGATCCAACAGCATCCAAATCCAGCGGTTCGGGGCATTGGAACTCGACCACAGGTCCGGATGACCCACTCCATGCCCCGAAATTTTGAACAAATCTAAATTCAAAAATGCTATTGTATTATTGTGTTATGTGTTACATATACTCCCTGTTTATGAGTACTTCAAAGTACTGTTTTCAATGGAGCAGATTAGTGTTCCTTGATAGTGCAGTTATAAAAGCACAGATTGTGATTTTGTTGTTTCTTTGTTACTTATTGTTACTTATATATTGTTATCATTATTATTATTCTATGTGGTTATTTTATGTTTTGTGTCTTAAAGTGATGTGCAAAATGTAGTTTGCGATTAGAACTTTTCATCAGTGCACCGAACTATGTATGGTTTGAAAAATAATAGTGATTTTTTCCTTCCTCTGTCAATGCAAAATTATAACAAGGAACTCAACAATTTCAAATTAGTGAAATAATACAGATGAACTATTGTCCAAATCCCGGCCGACAGTCGACCCGGGTTATAGCAAGAAAAATGTTGTATATACACTATTTTGTAAGAACATGATAGTAAGTCAAGGGCACAATGGTCCCGATACTTACAAAAAACCTGTAAATAAAGCATTGGCATTGGCATTGGCAAGTAAGAAGTCACTATCGGAATTTTGTTGTCAGATAAACTAAAATCATACATGTGTCCTTTGTATCAGCTTGCTTACGTGAATCAGGATTATCGACCCAGTGCAGATACGGATGTTCGGTTGAAGCTGTTCCATATGCAACCAGATATAGCCACATTGTGCAAATCAAAAGTCCCATCCCTCTCATTAGGACCTAAGTTCCCGTTGACTTTCTTTTTCGATGGTGATTGATACTTTGTTAGTGTCCTCTGCAGAACAGTTTATGTGAAACTGAGATTATTTCGAGATACGTATCATGAACTTGATTAGGTAAATTTGAGTTTGAAATTCTCGTAGATTATTATATTCCGTAACATTTGTGACATTTTTTGCAACATGTCCTTGAACATTGCCATTTTTTGCAACATGTCCTTGAACATTGCCATTTTTTGCAACATGTCCTTGAACATTGCCATTTTTTTGCAACATTTCCTTGAACATTGCCATTTTTTGCAACATTTCCTTGAACATTGCCATTTTTTGCAATACTTCCGTGAACATTGCAATTTGTTTGCAACACTTCCCTGAACTTTGCCATTTTTTTTGCAACATTTCCTTGAACCTTGCATTTTTTTGCACAACTTCCTTGAACCGTTGAACATTCTCCTATTTAGCCATACGTCCTTGCACTTTTTGCAGTTACACGCCCTTGAACGCTCGCTTTTTTAGTCATACGACCTTAAATTTTGTCATTTTTAGCTATACCTCCTTGAACGTTGTCATTGTAACTATACGACCTTGAAACGTTGTAATTTTTAGCAACATGTCCTTGAAACATTGTCATTTTTAGCAATATCCCCTTGAAACGTTGCAATTTTTAGCAACATGTCTTTGAAACTTCGTCATTTTAACAACATGTCTTGCACTTTATATATATATATATATATAATCTTGTGTAGTAGTAGTTGTGCATTTGTGTTTTTTCTTGTGTAGTGGTTGTTATGTGTTTGTGTGTCTTGTGCAGTAGTTGTGCTGTGTAGTGTTTTTGGGTTTGTCTTGTGTAGTAGTTGTGAGTGTGTTTGTGTTTATTTTGTGTAGTAGTTATGCTGTCTAATGTGTTTCTGTTTGTCTTGTGTAGTATCGGTGGTGTGTATGTATGTGTCTTGTGTTGTAGTTGTGCTGTCTAGTATGTTTGTGTAGTAGTTGTGCTGTCTAGTATGTTGGTTTTGTGTTGCGTAGTAGTTGTGCTGTCTAATTTGTTTGTGTAGTAGTTGTGGTGTGTTTGTGTTTATATTTTGTTATAGTTGTGTTGTGTTTGTGTGTGTCTTGTGTAGTAGTTGTGCTGTCTAATGTGTTTGTGTTCGTCTTGTGTAGTAGTTCCTCCATTCATATTGGGGGTTAGGCGTAGAGCTGACAACTCTGCACTGTAAAAACACATGTCAAGAAACAACAATATAAGGCCATGGATGTTCCCAAGGTAAAATATTCCGGAGGTAAAATAGTCCCCCGTTCGGATCTCCGGGTGGGGACTACTTTGGGAGGTCCCTGGACTAAGGATAAGATCTACATTAGGAATAAGGCTATTAAATTAGGCACCTGGAATGTTCTGAGCCTTTACCGGCCTGGGGCATTTCAGTGTACAGTTAATGAGATAGTTAAGTATAAATTAGATGTAGTAGCTGTCCAGGAAGTTAGGTGGCCAGGAGAAGGGAATTGTAAAACTAAAAATTATACTTTTTTCTATGGTGGTACTGAAAATCATAATTTTGGAACAGGCTTTTTTATAAATAATAGAATTATCTCGGCTTTTAAAACAGTAGAATTTATTAATGATAGGATATCATACGCAGTTTTACAGAGTAGGTGGTGTAAAATTATTTTAATAAACATACATGCACCAACGGAAGATAAAGATGATAATACTAAAGATGATTTTTATACAGAGTTAGAACAGGTCTTTGATAAATTTTCTCAGTATGATATGAAAATTCTGTTAGGTGACTGTAATGCACAAATTGGCAAAGAAGAGACATTTAAACCCACAATTGGTAAAGAAAGTCTTCATGAATTAAGTAATGATAATGGTATAAGATTGATTACTTTTGCAACCTCAAAGAATTTAATTGTGAAAAGTACCACTTTTAAACATAAAGATATCCATAAATATACCTGGTCTTCTCCAGATGGTAAAACTCACAATCAGATAGATCATATTCTCATTGATAAGAGAAGGCATACTAGTATAATTGACGTTCGTACACATAGAGGTGCTGACTGTGCTAGTGACCATTATTTAGTAATTGCTAAATTAAGAGAAAGACAGACTCTCAGTGATAAATCATAAGCAACAAAATCTAAAAGTTCTAAAATTTGATACAGGAAAGTTTACTGATGAAAGAATTAAGAAAGATTACCAAATTAAACTGTCAAATAGATTTGATGTTTTGCAGGATTTAAATGATGATGAAAATATAAATGAAACAGACGTAAATAAGAATTGGGAGCACATACGTAATGCAATAGAATCAGCAGCTAAAGAAAGTATAGGATACCATAAACCGAGAAAAAGTAAGCCATGGTTTGATAATGAATGTCATAATCTAATAGAAATAAGAAATCAGGCTAGACTTAGGTGGTTAAATAACTCTGATGATACAAATCTAAACAATTATAATAGAATAAAGCGAGAAGTTAACCGCACGTTTAGAAGTAAAAAAAGAGATTACTTGAAAAGCAAAATTAACGAAATTGAAACAAACAGCAAAAATAAAAATATCAGAGATTTATATAAAGGTGTAAATGAATTTAGAAAGGGATGGCAACCTAAAGTAAACTTCATAAAAGATAAAGACGATGATTTTCTAGCTGACCCAAGTGATATTCTAAATAGATGGAAGAACTACTTTAATGACCTTTTAAATGTCCATGTAGGAGATAAGTCAGAAGTGAATGAAGTCCACACAGCAGAACCTTTAGTTCCAGAACCCAACTTGACTGACGTTAAAGATGCTATTAAAAGGCTAAAGAATAACAAAGCACCTGGCATTGATTTAATACCAGCTGAGTTAATTAAATATGGTGGAAATTCATTAATGTGTCAAATTCATAAATTAATTTGTTTAATATGGAATAAAGAAGAAATCCCTCAACAGTGGAAATAATCCATAATTGTTCCTGTGTTTAAAAAAGGTGATAAAATGAACTGCAATAATTACCGTGGAATTTCTCTACTCTCAACAACATATAAAATATTATCTAACATTCTTTTAACAAGACTAACCTCATATGCTAATGAAATTATAGGTGATTATCAATGTAGATTTAAACGTAACAGATCAACTACAGATCAAATTTTTCACATCAGACAGACACTTGAAAAAAAGTGGGAATATAATCAAAATGTCCATCAGCTATTCATTGATTTCAAAAAAAGCATATGATTCAGTCAAAAGAGATAAACTATGTAATATATTAGTCGAGTTTGGAATACCTAAGAAGCTTGTTAGTATGATAAAAGTATGCACCAGTGAAACAGAAAGTAAAATTCGTGTGGGTATTAATATGTCTGACAAATTTACAATTCATGATGGGTTAAAACAAGGAGATGCATTATCTCCATTGCTCTTTAATTTTGCCTTAGAATATGCTGTTAGGAAGGTAAAAGAAACTAAAGAAGGACTAAAATTAAATGGTTTGACTCAGTTGTTAGCATATGCAGATGATGTAGACTTACTGGGGGATGATGTGAATACAATTAAGAATAATGCTAAAATATTTTTCAAAACTGCTAAAGAGATAGGTTTGGAAGTTAACAAAGAGAAAACTAAATATATGCTTACAGGCCGAAACCAAGTGTTAGGTAAATAACCCATAGCGCGACAGCCCATGAAGGCCTTGGCTTACCTACCGACTGCTGGTCTCCCTCCCACACTGTTCCGCCGTCACCTGTTTGGAACGTGGAGGTCTTGGACCAGTATTGGGGTGACGGGTGATCAGCCCGACGAACCCCCAGCCGTTGTTGTAGGTCTTCTTGACCGGGTTACGCTCACTCATTCGGAGCTTCCCAATTTCCTCACGATGGTGGGTTGCCACCGGCCCTATACGTAGGCCGAATAGATTCCGACCAGAGCCGGATTCGAACCTACGCCGTCACGCAGCGAACGATCTCAAGACGAGTGAACGCCTTAACCCGCTCGACTACGGAGGAGGACAGTGTTAGGTAATAATCAAAATCTAATTATTGATAACAACTAGTTTGAACCAGTTTCCAGAGACCTTATATTACGTGTGAACGAACACACACAGAGGAAATGTTTCTTTACTCTTCAAAATTGTTTTTCAATGATGGCGATGCAAGTGATAATTATGCATTATGCAAACTTACTAAAAATGCCCTTGCTTATGGTTCAAAAATCCCAATGCGTTCATACACTTTTTATCGTCAACACAAACTTAACAAGTTGTTTTTTCTCAACTCTGAGAAAAGCGTCAGTACGGCGTACCGTTGCGTACCACCAGGGGAACCAGCTTATAATGCATGCATGCATGGTTCTGATGAAGTTTAATTTCCTGCATTGAAATAAAATGAAACGTGTAAAGGGTTATATAGTTATTTCTCAGTAACTTACTGAATTGTGTCAGCCAGTCAGTTCTAAATTTATAACACAACACAAAGCACAATAGAGAACAAGGACGCACTGAAGGATATTTTCTTTTAAAAGGTGGATTTTGTAAAGCAGCTAATAATAGGAAGAATTCTTTGACATATATAAAAAAAATCTGTAAAATGAATGACGAATAGAAGAGTCGATATTAGTACAATTCACAGACATGGTCTCTCATCATGCCACACGAACCCATAGACCTTGTAACCAAGGGGTCTCGGGTTCGATACCTGGTGGAGGCACATGGTACAGTAGTCTGCATCCCACTTTAAACTGTAGGTCCAGTCCCGATTAGCCTATCTGTGCATAAAATGGAAATAAAATAACTAATCCATCAATCATAGGCACATAATATTTTAAATACGTAAATATTCGACCTCTGCATAGCCTAATATTTTAAAGCACACTATTTGCATTTTAAATGTCGTGCTGGATGCAAAATTAAATCATTTGGCTGTCATGTGAGATTAATCTTGATTTCAAAATGAAGAACATTTTTATTGCTGAGCTGAGCACAGTATAGAATCTATTACGGGACGAAACTCAGATAAAAAGGAACGAATTTCGTTAAATTTCATAAATAAAATATGCAAGATGTGCAATAAGTAGTCTAGTATAGTCAAAGCCTTGCCCTCTTCATTGCAACAGCAATGGAGGCTCATAGGGTGTTTGGAGAAAGGGGCTACACACATTCATGATCTCGGCCACGGCGGAAGTGATGTGATTACCACCACGTTCCAGTCGCCTTTGCCTCTTAGGGTTGCACCCCTGGTACTTGTTTCATTTCAGACTGGGCGAACATCAAAGCTGCCTTGTGCAGGGACATTGTCTAGAAGATTGTCATCAACTCCAAGAATCGAACTCTGGCCTCCCGCGTGAAAGCCAGACGACCGCGGCTGCAAGTAGAAAAGGGAGAGCAACATATTTATATTTTACTAAACTTCAAATTGTATGCCTCATCATCAAGATCCGCTACTGCACCTCTAACACAGCACAACGACGCTAGAAATGTTTTTTCTTCTCATTTCTCACTTGGATATTGTACAAGTTGTAATACTTAAGAAATATTCACTATCTATTTGCCAAGACAATACCATTTGTAATAGTTTAGGCTTTCTTCTTTCTTGTAATGTAGGAAGATTTAACTGGGTTATCTACTCAAGATGGTGATTACTCACAGTAATTCTTTTTGCATTACTTACATCTTGTGCATTAATAATAGTAATAACAACAAGCTTCTACACCTCTGAAATGAGACTGAATTTCTTTCGCACTATGTATTTTAAATCTTATTCAGAGGGGTCGTCTGTGGGATTTTTGCAGAGAGAAACAAGGAAGGGAGATTTGACACCAAACACGGGACAGGCGACAAGCATCACTTGGTTTTGATTGATTGATTGATTTAGTTTATTTTACTTCGCGTTTTGTGCCCCTTGGCTAATTTGCGAAGATGGGGATGAGTGATGAAATGATGAAATTGATGAATGGACATTCAGAAACAACCAAGCCCGACCGGGATTCGAACCCGGGACCCTTGGCGTCGCAGCGCGATGTGCTAACCACTCGGCCACAGGGTCGGGCAAGCATCACTTGGAAGCAAACTCTTAGTAATCAATGCAACCTTTCAAACCGAAGAGATACGGCAAGCTGCATGTGTCGCTTGCCGCTTACATTTCGCTCGGACTGGGCCGTTTTTTCACTACCGTGCATCGTGTCACCTCGTGCTGCTGTTCGCGCATGCGCGGTGAATGTTTCCTTTAGAATAAATGGGCTCGTGTCGCTTGTCGCTTGCCGCTTTGGTGTAAATTCTCCGTGTCGCCTGTCGCTTCGGTGTGACATCTCCATAAGATTTCTTCGCCTGATATTCGCTTTTATGGGGACTGTGGCCCTTTTCTATATCACCCTGCTCCTTGCAGCAAGTTGGTGGAACATTGCGAGTCGAGGTAGGGGATACGGGAACCATGCAAAAGCAATGCAAATTGTGTTAGTTCTGAATCTTCACGTGCAGTTCAGATGACAAAAATGGATTACGTATACGCAACATGTCACTGTCGCACATAAACTTCACACAGTCTTTGTGCCAGTAGAACTCTCGCGGATCTGTAACTACCCACTAACCTCCAGAGGTTAGAAACTCGCCCTCAGGTGCAGAATAGATAACCTTCGTGGAAAGACTCAAGTCGACAAAAGAAACAAACGAGAGGTAAGCTCTTATCTGGGACATGTCGACTCGGAAGATACCACCCCAAAATCACTGCAGCTTGTTATTGCAGAGCTACTGAACTTCAAACGCATTTGTTACTGATTAACATGTGTTATTTCCTCGCTAGAAAACTACAAATCAGAGGACACATAGCAATTAACTCCACACGCAGGTTGAAAGGAACGGGAGTATCAGTGAACCACAACTCCCACGCCTTTGTATAATGAGTCAACAAAGACTGGACAGATAGTGCATTAAGCAAAAGTTAATTCAAAGTAACTAAAAGTAAGAACTAACCGGGAAAGGATACAATTAGTTAAAAAGTGGACTCAGGACGGAACGAGAACAAGAAAACTGATCAAATAGGACAAGCAGAATTCGAAAACCTTTTTAATACTCCAATTCAACAAAGATGACACTGCGTAAATGTTTACAATATTTTTCCTAATTGGAAAGAAGCCGCTTTTGCGACATTTAAAATGCATGTTTGAAAAAGACGACAGGAGGAACTCGAATAATAAAAGTGTAAAAATAATTTCAGAAGAAGAAACTGTAGAACTTAATGAATACATTGCATAGAAAGCTCTAAGATATTAAGTCCTTGAAAAGTGAGGTACAGAAAGAAAGGTGGAATAATACAGTTGTGGTTAGAAAAACTTTTTTTATTGAAAAATAATACCTTGATTCTATGAGACACATCGAAGAGTAAATACATCTTTGTATTTTGTGCCTGACACATGTGTGAATTCCCGTACAATGGGTGTATATTTCAATGTGTGTGCGTGTGTGTGTGGAAAAGGGGGCTATTTCTAAGAAAAGTGAGCAATTTCCTAACCGTGTTTTCTTTATAGTTTCCGATGGGTTTTTTTTTCCCCGGAAAATGGCGAAAACATTCACCCAATACGAGACAGTTTGGCGTCCGTGTTTTATCTGCAGGAAATATGATCCCCGTTCCCTTTTCCCTGTCGCACCATATCTTGCCTCTTCCCCATTGCATAACGCTTTTTGATATATTATTTCGAAACGTACTGATACGCTATCATAAGAGCAGCCATAGATTTTTTAAAGGAGGTAGGGGTCAGCTGCTGAGAAAAAAAATATAACATTTTGAATGCAATTATGAATAAGAAGAGGGAGCAAAATTAAGTCTCACAGAAAAAATGAAGTCCAATGAGGGATTTCTAACTCTCCATTGATGCTCTCCTCTGTACTGCGCGGCTCAAAGTATCTGCATACCCACTCACTCGTCCTCAACTTCATATACGGTTAAATTTAATGGCCAGATTCATAACCTCCGTTGTGAGTGATTAGCATAGCGCGATACGAAGTCAGGGTTCGTATGTGCATGAGCGTACTTAGTAAATGTCCCTTCGTCTATTTATTCATATAATCACTCGTCCTCATCTTCGCGATTAGCCAAAAGAGGCAGAAAAGCGAAGAAAAATGAACCAAACCCATCAATCACAATATCTAGAAAAATAGGTAAATTCTCAATATAACCATTATTAAGCAATTATGTTATTGTGAGAAGATTATTAACTGATGTTATGGGGGTGGTCAGAAACTTTTGAATTCCCATAGATTTGACAACTGGCTACGATCAAAGGTAAATTCTGTGCCTGGAAATAAGACTTATACATCTCTTTCTCTCTAGACCGAAAGAGGAAAGGGGAGAGATAAATATAGCATAGCTTATGCAACAGATATCATTGGTACCCATTTTAGAATAAGGAAAAATTGTTACTTTCTTCTTCCTTTTTATTTGTATTCCTTTTCCTCTTTCTGGTTTTTTTCTTTCTAGATTATCACCTTCCTTTCTCAGTTTTACTATATCCTACTTCTTAGTTGCTCTCTTTCTTCTTGATTATTTCTTTCTCTGTTTTCTCTCCCTGTTCTGTACCAACTTCTTTGTTCTCTCTCGATCTTTGATTTATCTTATACAATACAGCCCTATTTACATCACTTGTTTACCTCGCTTAGTTTCTCCTTTCTTTCGTTCTATATCCCTGTTTTTTCAACTCTTCTTCTCTTTCTTCCGATGTCACCAATAATAGAAAAGTGACAGTGCCCGCTAGTTTCACCTCAGGAACACCAATTTGTGCACTCAGTAATCAGCATATCAGTTGCTAGAACTAATTGACGAAGTTTGTCTTATGCACTTTATGCACTGGACCTACAGTTTAAAGTGGGAGACAAACTACTATGTATGTACCTCTACTGGATATCAAACCCAGGACCCTTTGCAAGGGGACGTTACCACTGCCTCATCGGAGCACCATTGGAACTAATTATTTGTACAGCGTCTCTCAAAAGTCTTAAGACAACGACATTTGATACTACTAGGAAATCCAACTTACACAAGGCGTTGGTGGGTGGCCACAGTGTTCTGCATTTTGGATTTTCTCAAAAATAAACAAATAAATGAGTTGAAACACGTTCAAATGGAAAATAAAATCTTAGATGATCGTCAGATTATCATACTCTGATGATAATTGTATACGGATTCAAATATATGGACAACAATTAATGAATTAATTTATATTTGTGGCAATTCAACACATCCTGGTTTCATCTCTTTCTCCACTCCAGTTAAATACAAGGCTACCTGCGCAAATATCGAATGAATCGAATTTCCATTCAATGTTTCGTCGATTCACACTACATTCGTTTTCTTTGTTACAATCAAGCATTATTTACACAATACATATAGGAGGTGAGTTGCATATGTAATTTTACATTGGCCAGCTCTTTCTATCTATTTTTAGGCATTAAAAGAAAGAACGAAAGTTTGTAGGCTAGTGAGTCGACCTCTGTGGCGGAGTGGTTAGCACAGCGAGCTACGACGTCAGGGGTTCCGGGTTCGAGTCCCGGGTAAGGCATGGGTATTTGTGTTTGTCCAAATTAGAAAAACCGAGAAATGAAAAATTGAGAAAAAAGTCAACAACGGGGGGGATACTACCGCTTAGGGGTATTCCTTTATAAAATAAAAAGTGCTTACCGTTCAGGATTGTCACCTAATGGTCGTATGTTCAAACCCTCCGGTGGCAGAAACTTTTCGTAAGTTGTAGACATATCCCACTGCGTTCATTGTTCTCGCCGTGTGAAATAGGATGGTTCCTTTTGATATTTCCTATGAAATATTAAAGAATAAAATAAAAAGAGGGAAAAGTTTGGAAACTTCTTACAAATATGAAAATTAAATTGGTGGTTTCAGTGGTATAATCGCAGGAAAAATCAAAGATCTTAGGCGAGAGATCTTATCTTGCTCTGAACTCAACAAATGACATTTAGCCCCGAGAATGTATTAGATGACAATTTTAAAATGTTTTTGATTGTTTCGTGTTGATCAATGCATCAATTCTTGACACTGAGACGATATTTTCTGCAACTACGCCCCCTCTCCTCTTGTCTCCACTCTCCTCTCTTTTTGCCCCTTTCCCTCTCCTCTTCCCTCCTTCTCCTCTGCTTGTATCTCACATCGCCTCCTATTCTCGACTCTTGTGTCACCCCACTCTTCTCCACTCCTCTTATCTCCTCTCTTATCTTCGATTGCAGACTCCACTGCACAATTTTCTTTTCCTCTCTTTTACCTTATTCTCCACTCCCCTCGTCTCTTTCTCTCCTTTCATCTCATCTCGTTTCTTCCCTTTCTTCCTCTCTTTTCTCCTTTTCTACATATCTCCCCCTCTCTCCCCATCTTCTCTCCTTTCCTCTCATGACATTCTTTCTTCTTTCCAATTCTATCTTCTCTTTTCTTCCCTCCGCTACTTTTATCTTCTCCTTTCGCCTCCTCCCCTCTTCTCTCCTTTCCTCTCCATTCTTCTATTCTTTTGTGTAGACGCATCAACAATGAAATAGTAGAAAATCGATTTTCTTTAAGTAAAGAAACTCTATTTCTATCATAAATTATTTTTGTCATTTGCGATATACGAGGGTCACTATTTATATTTTGAGCCTAACAATGAAAAAACAGGAATTTGGCATTGAAAACTGCTTTATTGTTTTTCGAAGTATTCTCCTTTATGGTCAACACACTTTTGCATTCGTTCGAACCATTTGTCAAAGCAGTTTTTCCAATCTTCTTGAGACACCTCCATAATATGGTTTTTGAACGCATCAACGACGTCTTCCGCCGACGAAAATCGTTGTCCACGCAATTTATTCTTGACATTCGGGAACAAGAAGAAGTCATTGGGTGCCAAATCAGGACTGTACGGCGGATGACCCATCAATTCGATTTTTTGACTGTTCATAAAGTCGGTTGTTAAACGAGATGTGTGACAGCTGGCATTGTCTTGATGAAGAATGATCCGACGGCGTTTGTTTGTTTTCCGTATTTGACCGAAGACCTCTGGCAAACAAATTGTTGTGTACCATTCAGAGTTGACCGTTCTACGTTCCTCTAAAGGTTCAGTTGCCACATGACCAGTTTTCCCGAAAAAACAGGCGACCATTTGTTTCGATGTGCTTCGAGCGCGAACAACTTTTGTTGGATTGGGTTCATCTTGAAACACCCATACAGTCGACTGCTGTTTAAGTTCCGGCTCATATGCATATATCCATCATTCGTCACCTCTTACAATCTTATGTACGTCTTTTGAAGCACCACGATTGTATTTATTGAGCATTTGTTTGCACCAATTGACGCGAGCGTCTTTTTGAGTTTTTGTCAAATTGTGTGGGATCCAACGAGAACATACCTTTCTCACAGCTAAATGATCATGTAATATTTTATATATGCTGGTGGAACTAATGCCTATGGTTGCCTCAATCTCACAGTATGTCACATGACGATCTTGCAGTATTAGGTTTTGCACAGCATCAATGTTTTCTTGAACAACAACTGATTTTGGACGACCTTCGCGAATGTCGTCGGTGAGCGAATGGCGGCCACGATTAAATTCGTTATACCAGCGTTTCACAGTGGCAAAGGATGGGGCTTCATCGCCAAATGTGGAAGTAAGTTGATCGATGCACTCTTGTCTTGATAATCCACGTCGAAAATCGTAAAAAATCATCACACGAAAATGTTCACGAGTTAATTCCATTTTATTGTTGTCGCGGAATCTCCAAGGCAACATAAGCAACACAAATCAAGCTATTGACTAAACATTTGAAGTACGTTATGGTCAATAATGCCAGACGATTCCGTGCTAACTTCAATCAGTGTTGCCAAGGCTCAAAATATAAATAGTGACCCTCGTATTACAGAATTTCTTTGTAATTTTAAATACATAATTCTTTGTTTTATTCCTTTTGCTTATTTCACACATATCTATTGTGCAAGTGGCAACCCTGAAATTGAGTCTTAGTATATATTGCTATATAGTACTCCTTGTGTAAATTGGGTTGCCTAGTATCAAATGTCGTTGTCCTAAGACTTTTGAGAGACGCTGTACCACCACGCCATCTGCCTCGTCACTGGTCACTCATACCTTGATTAGCATCTATCACTAGAAAAGTCGATAAGTTGTCTCTCGTGGACTGTCTGAGACGAAGCCAAGCATTGCATTTACTCAAACGCAAAGGGACACCATTGCCAAAGTTTTGAACAATTTAGCCGTGTCATGAGGAAATAATTTTACTGTCGGTTACAGTATTGCTTTTTTAATCCGTAAAGCCCTTTCTTTACTTGAGTGTTCATTGATCTCTATACTTGACCATAACTTAAGCCGACGTCAACAAGGAAGATGTTCAGCTGGGCGTGGCGCTTTTTAATGCTACAGAAACTTTATGTAATTGTGCTGTGTCACGTACGCTGATGACACAGCATTTTTCTTTGCTTACAACTTTAGCCTTCATTTCCTTGTCCTGTTGTATTTACAATAATAATTAGCACTTCTTTCAATATTCTAACAATAGTGCCCAAGTTACACAACATTAATGGACAAATTTGGTGCTTCAGTACTCAAAAACGCTCACTTGCTAATCACCAGGGGAAATCCAGAGAAAATGCGTGTTCGGTTGTAGATGCATGGACGTCCGCAGATCTTTTCCAGTGGTAGGGCCAAACGAGACATATTTTAACCTATTGTAGCCTTACCCTCTCAAAAAAAATCCTTCAGTTTGGAGGTATCATGTTTATGCAACGCTCTCACAATAATTAACATAAATTACTTTGACTGAAATGAAATTATATGTGGGAAATATATAATTTTAGGTTGATGTTCATTTTTCAGAGGAGATGCACCCCTTCCGGAAGTGTAAATTGTTTTGCTTTACTTGCTTCTGGAGAGAGTAATCTGCCTTGGCTGTTACTTGCTTTCGTTACTTCCCCAGGCAAATAAGATGCATTACACTTTCATGACCAACATAATCGAATACCATATTCTTTACCATGGGTATTAGGGAAAAACTCAGTTCTTTATCTTTGAATGATAGCTCAGACGTTCAGTTTAGAAATATATAATAAGACTATTTATTTTCGTTGGTTAAATATATACAAAGAATTTCATAAGAAATAACCCACATAAAGAAACCTTGATACTCTTTAATTAAAACACTGAAATTCTCATCTGAAATATACAAGGTGTCCGACTTAGAGCTATAAAAAAGAAACGGTCCCAAAAGCTGTTTGACCAAGAATTTATTGGGAATGAAGGTGTATCCTGATACACAATACCTTGCCATTATACATCACAACATGAGAGACACTGGCTCCCAGGTTGTACTCACGGCGAAATGCACGTTGCACTAGGGTCACCGACTTCAATTCGACAAATGATAACACACAGAACACCTTCTGTTGTGGAGTCCACTCCGCCATGTTGGTTTACTGTGGCCATGCGCATGCGCGCGACACCGTTTCGTGTTTTTCGCAAATTGCAGTATCGTACATACACAGGTTTTGACTGTGGCAGGTATTCGTAAACTATAGCGCATGCTTCTTTAATTATAGCAGCTATGAGCCGGACACGCTGTATACATATACTTACAATTTAAACGAAATGGTAAACACTGAATCGCATACATTTCCTCTTTGGTTTATGGTTTCTTTGGAATCTGATTTAGCCGACCTTCGTGTCGGAGAGGTTATCGAAACTCATTACGAAGCCAGAGGTCTCACACTCGAGCCCTGGTAATGTGGGTTTTTCCATCATCTATTTCAACAGTTCTCATCATAGCGTTTAACCAGAGAGTTAGGAAAGCTATATAAATACAATATAACTAACATATATAGAAAGAAAGAAAGAAAGAACATGATTTAGTAAATTAAATTTGAATGGTTTCCAAGACGACATGTACGATGAAGAGCAGAAATTAGGGCGAAAGTGAAGTGAAGCGGGAATTCCAATGATTGAGTCAATAACTGATCGCTTACAATGGAGGACCCGACGCACATCTAACTTCCCTGAGAGTGAGGAGTGAAGGTGACGGATAAGAGCCAGAATTTAACATAGGCACTTATGGAAATATTACTTTTTAGTATTCTTCAGGAACAATGTTACTTATAAAACTGTACAATGCACATGGACGGAAAGAAGAAACCTGGAAAAATAACTAGCCTTTACAAGAAATTTCAAAACATTGCTCTGATTACTGAAGACTTTCAAGTTGAAGAGCAGTTGCATAGAGCGGCTCTGGGACTCAGACAGCCTCTAATCAACGAGTACCTGGGGCAAAGTCGGCCGGAGCGTAGTGCTGATCACACCACTTCCACTATGCCGAGTTCGAGAATTTGTTGGTATCTACACCACATTTCACGTGCAATACACAGGAGATAGAGTTATCTTTATACTAGATAGTGTTTACATTTACAAACGCTAATAACTCGGGTTCAGTAAGTGGTATGCGGTATACAAACCTATATGTAAATAAAACTACAAGTAGAGGATTTTCTCCCTGTACTCTTCTTATACATCCTAAATAGGCGGGGGATTCAGCTACAGTACTTACATGTTTGTTATTACCACTGTACTAAGTAAACACAAAAGCCTTGATTTCATTTTGTTTCAACAGAGAATGTTTTGGGTAGAAAGTCTTCGTGCTCACGGGATGCCTCTCTCTCTCTCTCTCTCTCTCTCTCTCTCTCTCTCTCTCTCTCTCTCTCTCTCTCTCTCATGCCAGCTTTGGTCTCTTTTTGTTCTCTCTATTTTGTATTTTCTCTTGTGTCCTTTTTTATCACATTGTCTCTCTCTTGTTTTATCTCTCATTTTTATCTTTCGTATACTCTCTCCCTCCTTATCTTCATTCCCCTTTTCCTCTTGACCTGTTATCCAATCCGTATTTCTCGTCTGGCCTCTTCCGTTGATTTCTTATATTTCTATTCTCTTGCGCTCATTTTTAAAAATTACATTTCACTTTCGTCATTATTAGTATACCTTTGTTTCTTTCTCTCCACATTCTAAAATATTTCCTCTAACCGTGCTCGATGTGGGAGGCGCAGAGGACTCTATCTCCAACTTAAGAACATTTTCATAAACAACTCCCCTAAGTAGGATTATTTGCGCAAACAACTGCACCAGAGGCGGCAACTTATTATACATTTTGGAGGGCAAGATTGGTATAAACAATGTTTATATGTGTAAATATATACAGGGTGGCCCAAAAAAGGTAACTGAACTAGAACCGTTGTATTATGTGTTCGGTTACCTTTTTTGGGCCACCCTGTACAACATCTGACTATCTACGTGAATTTGGAGGGGGGTTAAAAAAAGTGCCTCCCTCCAAGTTGGCGCCTAGGTACTGCACTGTCTCCATGTGTTGCTCCATACAAGCAACCCTGTCTTATCTCCAAACTCGACCAAGCATTTCCCAGGTGGGAATATACACTTCGAGCACTTTCTCTACCAACTTATTGCTCTTGTATTTCCGTTTTACGTGTTTATATCTTTTC
The DNA here is from genome assembly GCF_977018435.1 of Lepisma saccharinum. Taxonomy (NCBI): domain Eukaryota; kingdom Metazoa; phylum Arthropoda; class Insecta; order Zygentoma; family Lepismatidae; genus Lepisma; species Lepisma saccharinum. The sequence goes on from NC_139229.1 coordinate 184,308,354, forward strand.
TTTCCTTTTACAACATTCTTTCATTTCCTTATTTTTATCTTCGTGTCTTTCTCGGATATGTCCGTTCTCACTGTCTTACATTTAATGAGTAGCCTACGTAGCAGCAACGACCTTGAAACTGATTTCAATTCAAGGTCGTAAAAACGCTAAGAAGTGCATGCAGTACGGGTGATCAATTAACCACAAGCATACCACGTCTGAAAACTGAGTCTAACAACAAATATTTCCGAATCCCACAGCCAGAATTATATTCTACATCCGAGAAAAAATTTCACAGCAACCTACCTTGCAATCGGCTTGCTTGCAAGATCGTGCAAAAAAAGTTCAAGGTCTTAGTGAAGAGAAAAAAAAGCCAGCAACCCCTCTTATTGTCTTGTGGCGCAGTTCCGCTTGATATGCAACACGTGTAGACAGACGAAGCACGTGGAAGCGTTATGGATTGCAAGGACACACGCACGGCACGACAACAATGGGCAATTTTCCACCGGGCCCTCAGCTTTTAAAGGTTGTTTTTGCTGGCGAGAGAGGGCGTTGCAGATGTATATTTAACGCCTGATATTACGTACGGGCTTCATGACATGTCGTCGCCAGTGATCATCACAGCCATTGTTACCTTCATGTCAATAGATCGGGATTCTCTCTAAGGGCGCTGCGTTGCACGAGGAATCTATATAACTGCTGCAGTCGCTTCAAGGACGGAACTGCCGATTGATTCAGCACTTTTATCTTTCGCGATTCGTTCGTCGAAAACCGGTTATTTTATGTACGCAGTTCTGGGCTTGAGGTTTGATTGCCTGATTTAATTAACGTCCATTAATTTGTAGCATTAGGCAGGCCCACTGAGAACCATCTCCGGAACCGAGGTAAAATTCACAAACGATCTCCCTCTGCTTCCTTCTCTGGTGCTCACCACCACCGAAGGTTCTTCCATTCAAGTCCGGCTTCATGGCCGTTCGTTCCTTGGTCAAGGTCCTCTGTGGCCGCACGGTCCTACACCAAGAGTTAGAAGTGAAGTCCGCTGTGAAATGTAGTCACAGGCAATAAAAACGAACACCTATATCCTAAAATACTGGTTTCCATAAATGCATTATGTGCGTTGCCTAACTATGAGGCGATAGCAGAACGAACTTCTTATTGAAAAGATGCTGTTGTACAGTCACGGATACTTCTGCGTTGTAGTGATTCCATTGAAAGTAAATTAGGCCATTACAACCCAGAAGTGTCCGTGACTGTACTTGGTTTATCGTCCTAGATATATCTCAGGTATGTCAGGATCTATGTGTCCCATTTTTATTTTCGGTAACGGACCGAACTCTAGGCACCTCGATCCTTACCACCAATCTCTCGTGTAATGTCCAGGAATTTCGTGTGGGGAGGGGGGGTGAGCTTTTGTTTTAAGTCTAGTTTTTGCACAGATAGGCTAATCGGGAGTGTACCTACAGTTTAAAGTTGGACCAAAACCACTACGTGTTTCGAACCCGGAACCCCTTGCTTAAAATGCCCTCCTCGATGGCGTAGTGGTAGCGTCGTCGCCTTGTAATCAAGGGTTAGTGGTTAGGCTTCCACTTTAAACTGTAGGTCCAGTCCCGATTAGCCTTACTGTGCACAAAGTGGACTTAAAACACAAACTTGCTTAAAAGACGATGACGTTTACGCCATCGGAGAGGGCCGGTGCTTGGGGCATGTTTCTTTATTTTGCCATCTTTTTCTAAATTTGGACCACAAGAACTTATTGGATTTTGGGGGAGGGGAAGTAAAATCCAAGGAAAGGATTAGGAGAACCAGGGTACAGTGAACCTCGGTCGAGCTCTCCCCTTGGACTTTTTATAAAATTCACGATATCTGAATGTTTCCAGTAGTATAAGTTGTGGCATATTTTTGATAATCGTGATTCACAGTTCGTGTTCTTTTGGTGCTAATGTGGGTGAAAAGTGCCTCCCAGAATAATAACGCTGTCCGTTTGTAATCAAGGACCCCTGATTTCGATTGCCAATGGAGCCATATTGTACAGTGATTCGCATCCCACTTTAAACTATGGTTCTAGTCCCGATTAGATTCTCTAAGCATAAAGTAAATTTGAATTTAAAGAAAAACTTTGACTTTCCGTTCATGAACTATAACCTCTTGCACGTGTCAGACAAATTTACAGGGGAGTAATAATTTGATAGCCCCTACAGTACAATGTACACCGGCAATTAAAATGGGACAGAGATACTCGCTTCACTGCAATGTGTTACGTGTGTTGCCTAACTCTACGGGGATGAGCCAACTTCAATAGCAACCTTGTCAATAGGAAGTCCGTATGTCGCCGAAGTTTAGGCAACACACATACATAAAGCATTGCAGGAAGCCAGTATTTCATGATCTAGGTGTCAGATTTATATTGCCGGTAACTGTACCTTGCGTTTATATCCTCTTGGCCTGGGAGTCGCGGGTGAAGAGAGAGTTGACTCGGTAGGTTACTTTTTTAAAAAATTGGCATACTATCCTTAGAAAAAGATTAATGATTGGTTGGTTGATTTGGTGTTTTAAGTCCACTTTATGCACAGTAAGGTTAATCGGAACTGGACCTACAGCTTAAAGTGGGATCCGAACCACTATGAACCTCCACCGGGTATCGAACCCGGGACCCCTTGATTACAAGGCGACGACGCTACCACTGCGCCATCGGGGAGGCCCATAGAAAAAAAATATTATGATTATTATTACTGTATGATAATCATGTGTTATTTTCATTGGAAATGTCGCATCAAAAACAAAGCGCTTATAGCGCGCATAGCAACATGCATTTCTCTCTTTTTTTATGTACGCACGCCAATAAGTACGTTGCGCCAGTAAGTACGTTGCACCAGTCAGGCGAGAGCTCGCAAACAGTGTGGCTGTTCGAACGTTTATACAAAAACAGCTCCGGTGTGCATTGCGATACTTAACCACAACATTTCTTATTTGTAGTACTCGTGTTAGTGAATAAAACATCAAAAAACACAAACAATTACTATTATTATTATTATTGTCATTGTTATTATGACATGTTGATATTCCTGTAGAATAACCTAAGAAACTGACTTACCTCGAAAAGTTATCTCTAGAATGTGAAAACGTCGCCCCCCCCCCCATCCCTAGTTTCTATCCGGCCCTCTGGATTACTTCCTACTTTCATCCCTCAATCTCTCCTTTCACCTCACCCTGGGTGCCAAGCGAGCAGATTATATTTGCGCCGGAATTATAAAAGGGTGGTTTTCACACAATAATTTATATTTTTATGTCCCTGGTTCGTTTACACATGTACAGAAAGTGAATATACAACTGGTTAAATGGACAGTACCGTAGTTCTTTGAATCATAACATTCTAGTAGGATATATTGGTTTATTATACGTAGTTATATATATACATATTTTACATAGCGTTTCCATGTGTGTGTGCATAGACCAAATTACCAAATCTCTAAATCAATATATTGCATATGGCATACCCATCGGTACTTCATTTACCGCAGAGTTAGCATAACTATCTCTGCAGGCCTATCCTCAGCTTAAATGATATTCCGTTCATTACAAATGCGTTTCCTTACGCCTTCACTCCTTCCTCTGAGCATCAATTATTCAATACGGAAATATCCACATGTTCAAAGCTTTTTCTAAAAGGGTACTTGGGACAGCAACAGGGGCTGGCTTAACCAGATGCTACATTATTATATCCAGTTTAGCCACCATAAGTGGACTAAACTTGAGGAGACGTTCCTCTTTCGTCGATCAATGGGGAAACACTGTTTTTTTTATAAAGCCCACTGGCCTTTTTTATAGTCGAGCTAAACGTCCGTGGACGTGAACCCCGTAGCGTTGGAAAATTCCACTGCAACGGTCTTTTGAAAGACAGCTAGCTCCCCCAACCGGGGAGGTAAAAACAGGGGAATGTAACATCCAGCAAAACACAATCCAATAAACATATACACTTACATGCAATAATAACATAAAAGTACACTCATGGAAACATATTACTTAACCCTACACCTTGTAGCTGGCCAGCAATTAATTAACATATTACCAAAACCAGTAATGGTCAATCCGACCGTTACAAGAACTAAATGGTTTCAATGAGTTTTCAAAATTCCAGAAATAAATCTTTCAGTAAAAGGTCACGTAGTGTAAACTTCACGACTAACTGTAAGATCCCCCCTCCCCCAACTTTTAAAATTTACTTGAGTAAGGTGTGAAAAAGTTAAATGAAATTGTTATTTCAATATGAAATATGAAAAACTAAAGAAAAACAATTGTGCACAAGTAGAAGGGTCCCGGGTTCGAATCCCGCTCGGACTTGGTTGTTGTGAATGTCCATTCATCAATTTCATCATTTCATCACTCATCCTCATCTTCGCAAATTAGCCAAGAGGCACAAAACTCGAAGTAAAATAAACTAAATGAATCAATCATATATATATATATATATATATATATATATATATATATATATATATATATATATATATATATATACTATTTGATTTTATATCAACGACTTGACCGCAGCGTCAAAAGAACTCTGGCAACGCCCATGCTTCCGGACATGACCTCCACTAACCTTCTTCGGACACGCCTCTCTCTTTCTCTCTGCTCTCTTGTCAGTCGGTCTACTAAACTATAACTTCAAGATTCTCGCATAAATTTTAAAGATAAACGAAAGATTTTGCTCGCTGGTCCATTCAAAATTATGGCCATTTCTGACATTGTTTTAAGTCCACTTCATGAACAGAAAGGTAATTCGGGACTGGACCTACAGTTTAAAGTGAAATCTGAACCATCATGTGGCTCCACATTGGGTATCGAACCTGGGAGCCCTTGATTACAAGGACATTACTGGTATGACCAAGTACAAGTGATGAACAATGAACTACTAAACCGAATTTCCTTAGATTAGTCTCCATAGAGAGAGAGAATAGAACAAAAGAAGAAAAAGTTTACCGTAGTGGCCAAGCATGTTGAGTGGCCAACTAACAATCTGCCAGCCGGCCCCCGTGGCGAAGTGGTTAGCACAATGCGCTACGACGCCAAGGGTCCCGGGTTCTCATCCCGGCCTGGGCATGCATGTTCGTGAGTGTCCATTTATCAATTTCATCATATCATCACTTATCCCCATCTTCGCAAATTAGCCAAAGGTGGCACAAAAAGCGAAGTAAAATAATAACAATCCTGCCACTGAAGATTTCGCGTTCGAATACCGGTTTGGGCACAGGCGTTCATCAATTTCATCCAATAGCCATTCGTCCTCATCGTCAAGATCAGGCAGAGAAGTATACAAGCGGAAAAGGAACAAGAAAGTGGAAACAAACGCTCGTGGATTATATTACCATTGCGAGGCAGAATACTATTCGGGGAAACAAGTCCCTTTACGTAGATTTGTTGATACTCTCAAGGCGTATTCCTTATCTACTGAATCGTGGCGTACATTAGAGGCATGCTTTATTTTCATAATACAATTATGCTAGATAAACACTGTGTAGTGTGAGGAAAATTGCTGGGAAATTGCGAGAATGTGTCATCGTATAGCCTTGATGTGCAAAATTTATAGTAATTTTTTTCTAAGTATCGTCTATAGAAATTAACATACCGGTTTCAAAGAGAGAAAAAAGAGCGATTCAAGGGAAGACAGGAATTACGTGAGAAAAACATTTTGTTTCCGGCCAACAGGTGGCAGGAGTGAAGATATGAAACTATTCGTTGTATGCAAAGTCGCAATGTGAGTGTATGCAAAGTAGCAATGTGAGTTATTGTATACAAGCTCTTTGTTGAGAGCGTTTAGAAAAGAAAAGCTTGCTATCTCGCTTGGCCGCTTTCCAACACAGTAATCGTCACATGTTGCTACTCTTACACCACTGGGTAGTTCCCCGAAAAGGATGACGTCACACACTGCGCCATAGCGTGCACTGGAAAAGTCAAGAAGTAATAAAAACAAGGAAAATAAAGTAAAGGAAAATTCACAGAATACACGTATTAATTAATATGAATTATGAATGAAGTTCTTCAAGTTGGGCAACACAGTTGTAAAAATAGAAAACATACAATAAGAATAATACCATAATACGAAAAGTTTCTAAATTATGGTAAACATTTTGTGAAGCAGGAAAAGCATTACTAACAAATCCAGAGAATATGCAATCACAACTTTTGTTCTGCTATTCGTCACCTGTTCCATCACAACACAACTGGGACGCATCCACAGCACTGTGTGCAATTTCTCATCCTCATCCTCCATATTCAAGTGATCAACATTCACTTATGTTACACCCTATAGGTGGGTTTCATGTGACGTCAGGATTCGCACCGTCGCATACAATACAATTAATGACAATGTTGTGCCATCTGGAAATGGGGGTAATTTTTCATGTGTTGAAGCATCTTGCGAAGTGGCCAGAAAAAGATATGGAGAAAAGGCGAAGTTTTGCGGTGTAGATCCACATGAACTGGACGATAACGAAATAAAAAGGGACCTAAACCTTTGGACAACTCTAGTTCACGTGTGTTTATTTACTTAACCCAGCTACCTGGAATCAATTCGTTTTTGTATTTATTAGTGGTTCGGATTCTACTTGAAATATTTACATCCAGTACAGATTAACTAAGATTTCCAAGACTCTATCTACCATTATCGTCTCTGTTTTCCTGTAAGGTTTGTTCAAGCCCTGTAATTTAAAATGTTGAGTTGCTCAAAAACAGTAATTTCACTCCTTGCTTTAACAATTTTGGATATGCCAGACTCCGTGGCGGAGCGGTTAACACAGCGTGCTACGATGCCAGGGGTCCCGGGTTCTAATCCCGGCCTGGTCATGAGTGTTCTTTGTGAGTGTCCCTTAATCAATTTCATCATATCATCACTCAGCGCCGTCTTCACGATTAGCCAAAACTGGCAGAAAAGTGAAGTAAAATAAACCAATTCAATTTGGGATACTTTGATGTATCATTAACATGTCTTTACCAAGCAATGCTTTTTTTTCTAACAGTACGCAAAGCCTACTACCAGCACCTTTTCTCATGGATCGACTGAGTCTCATCGTTCTTGCCTCCGTAGTTCCTGAAATTAATAGAAAATATTAACTTACAACAGGGACTATGATGATATGTTTTGGAGAAATATATGAAATTACTATATAGGCCTATGAATAATATTAATTTCATGAAATATTAACACACATGCACACACTTCTGTGTAATATTGAGTTTCCATGTGAAGTTTTCGAAAGAGGCTGCATTCTATCAATAAATAAAAGTGAACAAGAAGGTATTTTTCTTTCGAATACTTGCAAGATACACTTTTTACATTTATATTTTTGCCTCCCCTATGGCGTAGTAGTAACGTCGTCGCCTTGTAATCAAGGGCTCCCGGATTCGATACCAGGCGGAGTCACATATGGTTCGGATCCCATTTAAACTGCTAAGTCCAGTCCCAATTAGCCTATCTGTGCATAAAAGTGGACTTAAAACAAAACTCAAACAAGCAAATATTTATATTTTAAGTTAGTCTTTTTCCAAAAAGTACAATAACTAAAGGTTGAAACTGATTGTGATATACGTATAAGTATATGCAAAGTCTTACACACGCGCGCAGGCACACTTTTTGCTGCTGCTGCTATGGCTTATTAATGCTAAGCCTAGTCTACCAAGAGAAAGTAAACTGTCCTTGCCCCCCCCCCCACTAGTTTTGGCATCAATAGCCGCTACGGTGTGTATGTAAAAAAAAGCACTAAGCGTTGAAATTTGTTTTTATATGCATTATAAAACTACTCCATACTGTTCCTAAATGAAAGCTTTTCGTAAGTGCTCACGTGTTTGATACCCAAAACCTTTTGAGACCCCATCCCTTGTAAAAACCTCAACTTTCAGCAGCTACAATATACGTTGCCTCAATCCCTTGCTGGCTGACTGGGTGAGAGTGCGACACTCCACACTTCGGAAAATTCCCACAAATGACAACAAGCTGACGAACAAAGACGATGAGGATGGGGAAAAGTGTGAAAGTGGTGGACACTCAAAAGAAATCATATAACAATAATAATAATGAAGCAGTATTTTCCTTTGAACCATGTTCATAGATATTAAAAATGTTATCGCTACCGGACCATACGTTCTCGGTTCGCCCACTGCATACGTTTATCAACCATTCTCAACCGAAGATATAGAAAAGCAACTTAAAATAAACAAAATAGAAATGTAAATAGCCGTATAGGCTTACTCAAAGAAGTGGAAATAAGAGGTAAGATCAAACGATTATGTATATGAAGAACTAATATAATCTCTAATGCGGAGTGATTTTTTTAGGTAGAAAAAGGTTCCGGTACACTTCAATTGTGTTCTTGTTATTGTGTTCATCATAATAACTCATGGCCGTTTGCAGAGAGGGTAAAGGGGGTCGCTTGACCTCCCTTGGAATAAGGATAAGTTTCCTACTTCTCCTTCCTACCACCCTTTTATTTGCAACTCTTTTCCTGTATCTTTCCATCCTTTCTATATATTCTCAGTTTAGTAACTATTTGTTCGTGTTTACTCACTTGACCATTTATTTAATGTTTTCCCTCCCATTTTCTGTCGCTTTCTACTTAATTCTATCTCTCTATCGATCTTCTGCTATTTCTCTTTCTTCTCTCTTCGTCTACCTGATTTTTTTCTCTGTCTCTTCTCCTCTATTTATATTTCTCTCATTTTCTATTTCTCCCTGTTTTTCTGGATTCTCTATTTCTCTCTCTCTTCTTTATTTTTTCTCTTTTTCGCCCCTCCCCTATTTCCTTTTCTCTATCAAACTATCCCCTCTGCTCGCGTGTGCGTTGTCTCGCTTCTTTATTTCCCTTTCTTTATCTGTCTCTAACTTATGTTTTCCTTCGTCTTTCTCTCTTTGTCTCTGTCTGGCTTTGATTCTCCCTTCTCTCATTCTCTACCGTTTCTTTCATCTCTATACTTCTTTCTTATGATGACATGTAAACATGATGTCATGGACGCCCATGTAAGAACTACTCAAAATATTGTAGTATGTTCAAAAATGATGTTCACACACGCATTTCGTTTGTTAAAATAAAATGTTATTAGTAAGGCTCGGAAGTTGAGGAAAAATCCTTTTTTTCCCCTAGTGTCCGAAGACGAGGCCCAACGTAATATATGTTCATTTTGGGTCATTGTAGGCCAGAAGAAGGTGGGTTTTATTTGTCCTTTTTTGCCTTTTTCGGCGTTTTTTGGCTTATTGGTCCTTTTTAAGCCTTTTTTTAGGTCTTAACGGCTTTTTTTGCAACTTCACCTTCCTTCGACTACGTTTTTACTGCCCATTCTCAATTCGAATCATCATCATTTCATCACCTCTTAAACATCCTTTCTGTAGTAAAGAAATAAAAAAAAGAAAGAAAGAAATATATTTGAACAATCCCTGAAACGAGAGAAAACTTTTTGGACTGAAAGAAGATGCATTTCATTCATATAGCTTTTTCGCACTGTGTGCCATACCACCAAAATTTTGTATTTTTTTATTCATTAAATATGTAATTAAAACTAAAGTTATTAATTAATTTAGATCACATTTATACGTCCTTTTTTCCGCTTTTAGGTCCTCTTTTTGATATTTTTAGGTCTTTTTATAGGTCTTTTTGGCAATTTATAGGTCTTCAATTTCCGAGCCCTTTATTAGTTGTGATTCTTACCTATAAAACGCTGCCGGTACGGAGTACCTTTGCGTACCGCCAGAAAATAAGCACTGCTAATGCATATAATGTGTACTAACGTTTGAGTCTGAAATTTTCAAATTTCCCTCAAATTTTGGTATTGTCATCGAATTTCCCTTTTATCTGAAAAAAAAATGGGGAAAATTCTCTTCATGTGGCAACAATGCGGGACAGTTATGAGTGGTTGCGATAACCCCAAGATTGCAGCCTATCGGAGGAAAGAAGAGACGACAAGTTATAGCCTGTAGCTTAATCACCCAAACCCCTCTTATGTTCAACCGCGCTATAATTTTCTCTTTCCTCGAACCGTCACATTTTGTTTTGGGTATCAATATTCCTGGACCAAGATCAATGTCATCTTTAAAAATATATAAAATACAAAATTCGCCGCATGGATCACCCAGCCTCAAATCAATGGGTACGTGTGGCAACCCTGGGGGGTAAATCCACCTCCAAAATGGTCGAGATCGAGAATGTATGGACCCTACTCTCACATCATCTAAATGTACATTCATGGCACGATGTATGGGGAACTTTACCTTATCTTTACCCCGAAATAAAAAAAAACAACAAATTCGCCGCTGTAGCGATTTTTTTTTTTTTTTTTTTTTTTTTTACCAAATTACAGTAATTCTTACAGTACGCGTGTCTGTGTACTCCACAGATACGCGTACTGTAATAATTGGCAAAGTCGTTTTTCAAAAAATTATTTAATTACACTTTATGCTCAGATAGGATAATAGGGACTGGATCTACAGTTTAAACTTGCATCTCAAGAACTATGCTAGGCTACTCTACCAGGGATTGAATCCGGGACGACGATAAGGATGGGATGAATGATTAGATTAGATTGAAGCAGGGAGATACACACACACAATAACAATGAATAATACCCATGCCCAAACCTGGACTCGAACCCGGAACCTGGAGTGGCGAGATTATGAGTCGACCGCTCAACGAAATCGGTTACCAAGGCGCCCATGTTTCGGATGTTGAAATAACCAAAACGTTGAGTTGAGTTCAGAGCGTTGAGCGATCGACCTGGCCACCTCAGGTTCAGGATTCGAGTCCTGGTCTGAACATGGGTGTTGCGGCTACACTATCGCTGAGAGGCAGAAAAGTAGGGTGACCAGAGGTCCTGATTTTCGCAGGACAGTCCTTCTTTTAGGGTCATGTTCTGCGGTCTGCGATGCCACTCCAAAAAATCAAATACATAATATGTCCTATTTTTCAACAGCGTCCTGCGAAATGTCCTGCAAAACATCCAGACGAATTGTTTACCTCTTTTAAACTGTTAGTGTCTTTTGAATTAATAGTATTGTTCGTTTGCATAGAAATACTTGTATATCTAAAAATGTTCGCTCGCGACCTTAGTCTTATACTGTAAAGCTTATATTTATTGCTTAGAAGCAGATCTTGCATGCAGTCTGTTCATGATATGATATGCAAGGTACGAATGATGGCTAGAAGTATATGCAGGGACGCTTTAAAAATTGAAAATACCCCAATTCTGGCGATTTGCATCTTTGATGCATTGATGAGATGATTACTACACCTGCGGCAAGATACAAATATATTCTCAATATATGTTAATATTTTAATATATTTCACAATGTATGGATGTTTTATGGTAAGAAAGTAAGGAAACACACAAAAAAAAACAGTAAGAAGGAGAGAGATAGGAAGGTTAATCTGTGAAATAAGAAACAAGCAAAAGGAGGAACGAAAAAGGGAGAAATGAAAAGGAAAATACATAAGAAGGGAAAACCTCCGTGGCGGAGTTGTTGAACGCTAGGACGCCAGGGGTTCTGGGGTTGAATCCCAGATATATAGATAGTTTTATTCACCTTCAGAATTCATGGTTTCGTCATGGTTGTCATTGGATAACATTTCACTACATTTCACTGCATTTCACTAGAAATTCTTACTTACGGATTAAAATTATGTACAAAGTATACTACTTCATGGGATGAACTAAAATTCAATACATAATACAATACAATATCTACATACAATACATGGAATGAAACATAATACAATACAATGATAAAATAGTACAGAAAATTCTTGAGTGAATGCAGAATACATATAATAACTAAGATATATCAAATTTGTAAACATATAAATGTTGTGTTCACTTAAATGTATATATATATACGAGGGTCACTATTTATATTTTGAGCCTAACAATGAAAAAACAGGAATTTGGCATTGAAAACTGCTTTATTGTTTTTCGAAGTATTCTCCTTTATGGTCAACACACTTTTGCATTTGTTCGAACCATTTGTCAAAGCAGTTTTTCCAATCTTCTTGAGACACCTCCATAATATGGTTTTTGAACGCATCAACGGCGTCTTCCGCCGACGAAAATCGTTGTCCACGCAATTTATTCTTGACATTCGGGAACAAGAAGAAGTTATTGGGTGCCAAATCAGGACTGTACGGCGGATGAGCCATCAATTCGATTTTTTGACTGTCCATAAAGTCGGTTGTTAGACGAGATGTGTGACAGCTGGCATTGTCTTGATGAAGAATGATCCGACGGCGTTTGTTTGTTTTCCGTATTTGACCGAAGACCTCTGGCAAACAAATTGTTGTGTACCATTCAGAGTTGGCCGTTCTACGTTCCTCTAAAGGCACAGTTGCCAAATGACCAGTTTTCCCGAAAAAACAGGCGACCATTTGTTTCGATGTGCTTCGAGCGCGAACAACTTTTGTTGGATTGGGTTCATCTTGAAACACCCATACAGTCAACTGTTGTTTACGTTCCGGCTCATATGCATATATCCATGATTCGTCACCTGTTACAATCTTATATACGTCTTTTGAAGCACCACGATTGTATTTATTGAGCATTTGTTTCCACCAATTGACGCGAGCGTCTTTTTGAGTTTTTGTCAAATTGTGTGGGATCCAACGAGAACATACCTTTCTCACAGCTAAATGATCATGTAATATTTTATATATGCTGGTGGAACTAATGCCTATGGTTGCCTCAATCTCACAGTATGTCACATGACAGTAGTATGATTGACTGTATTATAAGGACCACTTACAAGTGTAGAAAAAGAAGAGCTCAAATGATTGAACAGCCTGATTTGCCTACACTTAAAATTATGTCAAGAGGGGCATATGCCCCAATTCTTCAAGTGTGATATGTTTTTAAATTTCATGAATTTTGAATTCTAGTGTAGAAAAGAAGAATTCTCAACAGACAGATTTGCCTATACTTAAAACTATGCCAAGTTCACATATCATCTTATTGTTTATAGTGTGTTTTTTCTGTCAAAAATCCCAGGAATCTTGAATTGATATAAAGCTCATAGCTATTGGGTTCTGAGACCCAGTAGAGTGTGGTGCATAGCTCCATGGTTTTTATTGCCTTGTAATCAGGAGGCTCGGGTTTGAGTCCTCGTAAAATGTGAAGCCTCCCCTGATGGCAAAATGTTAATATTGTTGCTTTGTAAACAAGAGGCCCTGGGTTTGAGTCCTGATAAAATATGTAAGATTGAAATACATGTGGCAAAATAATATGTCCACATGTGAGATTTTGAGAATAATTATTGCTAGTTGATATACAACTGATAGCTCCCAAATCTGAAACCTGGTAAAAGGTGTTGTACAACAGCATAAAAAAGCAAAATTATTTTATATTGGGAATCACCCGAGCCTAGTTATTGCTGTTGTTTGGGTATAAAAGCACCAGCTCAGCTATTAACTGCTGTTATAATTGTTTTGGCATAGCTCTGTTTTTTTTTGGACCAAGAAATTTTATATAAATAAACAACAAAAATGCCAAAACAAAAATATTGCAATCAGTGTAATAAAAATATATCTAGTTCTAATTGGGCTAGGCATTGCCGTATTTGTGACCGTAAGAAATGCAGAAAAGCTACTAAATTGTGTCCAAGATGCCATAAAATATTAAGCAAGGCATATTACAAATGGCATAAGTGTAATTCTTATGTACAGTCATCAACATTGCCCCCACAACCATCTACATCTGGTCTGAAAAGGAAGCATTAAGCACCTGTTAATGCTGGACCCGCAAAGCAGCCACGCTATGCACTACCTATCCATAGCAGTTTTAATGGCCAATTAAGAGATTATCGGTTTGTATCAGAGCCAAGATGTGGTATTAAGAATTTTTTGAACAGTATAAATTCTGATATGCAGGCAATTCTAAATACACAAAATGGCTCTTATAAGCTGTCCCTCAAATTGTTTACACAATATAAGAAGCCAAATGGCAAAAAATTTACACAGCCCCACATAACAGAAACTGTACCGGTATATTCAAATGCAAATTCAGACAAAATAATAAGCAGTTTGATAGATCAATTGAATATTAAACACTCTGAATGTGCTGGAAAAGAGTCTGGATGGAGCCTATGCGGTTCTCCACACAAGTTATATGTTAATATTTCTGAATTCAGCCCATTACAAGGATCTACATATTTGCCATTACCTGCCAATATTAAAAACAAAAGAGCCGTGGTTAATATAAAAAATAATGATGAGAAATGCTTTTTGTGGTGTATTTTAGCTGCTTTGTATCCAGTTTCTAGGCATCCTGAGAGAATAACTTATTATAAACAATATGAACACAATTTTGATGGGGCAATGGAGGGTTTAGAATATCCAATGTCTGTTCAGAATATTGATAAATTTGAAAAAAAAAGGCCAGGCATATCAATGGCAAACAATTATCTATTAATGTATTTATTTGTTCCACTGGCCGTGGCAATTGTTTGATAGCACCTCTCAGAATCAGTACATTTGATGATGATTCTGCTGTTCCGATTGATCTGCTCTTAATTGAAGGGGATGGCACATATCATTACACTCTGATACATAATCTTGAAGCTTTAGTGAGAACACAACTAGACAAATCCAATACAATATTCAAGTTGTGCAGAAGATGTTTAACTGTATTTTATGGTCAAAAAATGGTGAATGGGGTTCGGGAAGAGAATGCAGAAATTGCCAAAAACAAGTTAATTGAGCATCTGAAATACTGTGGCAACTATAAACCTGTTCATATGGTGATGCCAATGCCAAGTGAAAATGCAGAATTCAAAAAGTTTGAAGCCTTGTTGGAACACCCAGCATATATAGTCTGTGATTTTGAATCAAATCTCAAACCTTTTGCATTCTGTAGCCCAGATCCTGAAGAATCTTCAATTACACCATACCAGCTACATGAACCTTCCAGCTTTTATTATGTGATTGTACAGGATGGTGTTGTTACTAAAAAAGATTCATACATGGAAGCAGATGCCATCAAAAAATTTGCACATAGAATAGAAAATGAGTGCCGTGACATAGCATCTAATGTCTTATTAAAATCAAAACCCATGTTGCCTTTAACAGAGAAACAGATTGAAGATTTCAACAATGCAGAAAAATGCCCGGTATGTGATTCTGAATTTTCAGATACAAAAATCAAGGTGAAACACCATTCTCATACAGATGGTAAATTCAAAATGGCCCTGTGTAATAGCTGTAATATTAAGATCCAGAGACCAAAATTTGTCCCTATATTTTGCCATGGTGCATCCAATTATGATTTTCATCATCTGATCAGATATGAGGGGTTTGACAAGCAGAATTTAAATATTTTAGCAGAAAATGATGAGAAATATATTGCTATTAGCAAAATAATTAAAGTTAATTGTGTTCCTATTCACTTAAGATTTCTTGATTCCTACAGAATTTTATCTGCTAGCCTGGCTACACTGGCCACTCAATTATCTGATGATCAATTCAAAATCACATGTGCCATGTTTCCAAATCAGGACCTGAAATTAATTAGGCGGAAGGGTGTATATCCATATGACTATGTTACAGATTTTTCTAAATTTGATGAGTGTGCTCTGCCACCACAAGAAGAGTTTTACAGCAAAATCAGAGGATCTGGAATCACTGATGATGATTATCACCATGCCCAATTGATGTGGAACAATTTAAAATGCCAGACATTTGGTGATTATCACATGGCATATTTAAAACTTGATGTGACCCTCTTAGCTGATATATTGCAGGCATTCAGAAAATCTTCCATGCAAAATTATAGACTGGATCCAATATATTTTTACAGTGCCCCGGGCCTAGCATGGTCTTCAATGTTTTTGAACACTAAAATGCATTTGGATCTGATCCAGGATCAGGACATGTATCTGTTTATGGAGCAATGTATAAGAGGAGGGATGGTGCAATGTTCTCAGAGATATGCCAGAGCAAATAACAAATATATTCCTGATTATAATCCAGCACGGCCATCAAATTATATACTGTATGTGGATGCAAACAGCCTGTATGGTTATGCCATGATGAAAAAATTGCCACATGCAGGGCTTGAATGGGTCGAAGATTTCAATATTGAAGATCTTAAGGATTTTGATGACAGTAACTATGGCCTCTTCTTAGAGGTTGATCTGACAATTCCTGATGATTTACACAACACATTTTCTGATTTGCCCCCAATTCCCGAGGTTAAGTGCTCACCTGGCTCTAAACAAAAGAAATTGATGATGACTCTGGAGCCAAAACAGGGTTATGTCATATATTACAAAAACCTCCAGTTCCTGATGCATCATGGTGTTCAAGTAACCAAACTTGGCAAAGTTTTGAGGTTCAGGCACTTAAAATGGTTGAAGCCATATATTAATACAAACACAGAGCTTCGAACATCTGCAAAAAGCCAATTTGATAAGGCCTTGTTTAAATTGATGGTCAATTCTGTGTATGGCAAAACTATTGAAAATGTCAGAAAACATACCGATGTTAAAATAATTACTGACCCCAGCCTGAGCAAAAAATTGGTTGCAAAGCCTAATTTCAATTATAGAAGAATTTATGATGAAAATATGGCACTTTTCAACATGAAAAAAACAAAGATTAAGTTTGATAAACCTATTTATGTAGGGGCTGTGATATTGGAATTGGCCAAATTACACATGTTAAAATTGTATTATGATGTGTTGAAACCTTTTTATGGTGATTGTGTAAAATTGATGTACATGGACACTGATAGTTTTGTTCTTGATATTAAAACAGAAGATGTTTATAATGATATGTCACAGCCTGAATTGCTTGAATATTTTGATACCAGTGAACATACAAGAATTCAACCCCACAACAAAAAGGTGCCTGGCAAGTTAAAAGATGAGACACTTGGTGATGTTATTGTGGCATTTGCTGGGTTAAGGGCCAAGATGTACAGTTTTGAAACATGTAGTGGTGTTGTTGCCAAAAAAGCCAAGGGCATTGGCAGAGTGACTGTTGACAAAGAGCTTGAATTTGAGGATTACAAAAATTGCCTCAAATCATGTAGCACAATCAGAACATCAGAATCCAGAATTCAGAGTGTGGATCACTTATTGACTAGCAATATTGTAAGAAAAGTGGCTCTGGACCCACATGATGATAAGAGATGTATTTTGTCATGTGGCATACATACTCTACCATGGGGTCATTGTGATTTGAAACATGGCAATCAATGCCCAATTACAGAGCATGATTTGAAATAAATAAACATGCCTATGAACTTATTTGGGTTCAAAAAACGGGCTGTTATGGAGCTGCCAACACCACAACCCTCTTCTGATATAATATCTAAACTGAGTGGTTTATTAATTATTCATCTGAACAGCATACTTACAGATATTGATGATAAAACAGGTAAAATATTGTACATATTTAACAATAATGTAAATCATTACCAATTACCTGTAGGTGGGCAATTGCAATTTATTACAACCCCTGAGGGCAATGTTAAAATTTCAGTAGGGAGAAATATTTACAGAATTAAGCACTCAAACATGATTTCTGGCACTGTTTATACTGTTTCTGCTGGTGACTGCTTATATATTGAGGTCCCTGGATCCTATGACAAGCTTATACCTTTTTTTTATAGAATTAAGAATCAAATACTCTATAATAAATAACCAATAAATCAAAATGCCTAATGATATATTTGGCCATACAAGACATGAAGATCACAGTGATGAGATGCTGATGCTTGATGTCAGAGTCAACAAATTAAGAAGTGATTTACAAGCTTTACAAACCACACTAAATGCCAGTCTTCAATTAGAAATTACAAATTTGCAATCACAATGCATGGACCCTCTTCTTAAAATTGATTCTGAACTCAAATTGCTGCTTCAGAAATATACTGACCTGGCCACATTGGATAATTTTCAAAGTTTAGAAGAGGCTGTAGCAACTCTTCAAGCCAAATTTAAGACCCAGGCCACCAACTCTGAGCAATTGAAACAGCAATTAGAAGAGCAAATAAATAATTTCCAGGCACAGCTCCAAACAATTGTCAAAAGCATAAAATCACAAGAAGATTTTGATCTAGTGATTTCCACTCTAAAGGAACAGATTCAGTCACTCCAGATACCTAATCTGGATCCTCTGAACAATGCCATAGCCGAGGTTAAAGAAAAAAATTGAGACACTTGAAAATTTTATGAACAATTTGCCATCTTCTGATGCTTTGAATGCAATAACTCGGAGTGTTGCCAATATTAAGCTGCAACTTGAAACATATGAAGATTTTGGAAAAATTCAAAGTTCCATAACCCATCTTGAAGGTACAATAGCAGCAGTGCAAAGTGATTTGGCAAATGTACTAGAATCCCGATTGCCTGGGATTGTAGATATCCTTGTTAGTGTCCAGCAACAAATCACAAAGCTTGAAAACCTCAACACTGAATCTGAGCTATCTCATTTTCATCACTTGATTGATGATATCCAAACAAAGCTTGAAATTTTACAACAATCCACACCCACTCAGGCAGATATAGCCCTGCTCCAAAATGCTATGCAAAATGTGGCTGATGCTTCTGAATTAAACAATGTGAAATTGGCACTTGAATTTTTACAAAATACTGTGTCAAATCTGCCTACATCACAGGAACTTAAAAATATAAAAAGGGCAGTGAATCGCATATTGAAATCAGAAGATATCAAGAATATCCAGACAGAGATCAAACAACTTACTCAGACAGTGGCCACTCTTCCAACCAATCAACATATTAATGAACTGCATGCCCTGTTTGAGGATATCAGAAGACAGGTCCATGATCTTACTGCTCAAAATTCAAAATTGGCAGTTGTTGAAAATTTACAGCAAATTGTAGCCAATATCAAGCAACAGCTAGGGACCATGGAATCCAATCAAGCAAATGCTTTGTCTGTTTTTGCCACCCAGCTACAAGAAATTGTGCAACAATACAAGAAACTTGTTGTGGACATAAAAATCAAGCCTGGCCATGATGATGTTGTTAGGACTATCAATGAGCACCTTGAATCTGTAACAAGCAGATTGCTCACAGCAGAAAAGGAAATAACAGGCATAATTGAGAATCCAAAATATTCAGTAATTCTTGAATTGTACAGCATCCCCAACAAAGAATATGATTCTCCATTTACACCAGGTGGCAAAATATATATGCTGTCCCCTGCACAATTTTATTACCAATTTTTTGTTGGGGGCACACTTAGACCAATCAAGATCAAATATTGGCTTCAACCACAGGCACACCACTACCCTACCTTATCAATAACAAATGCTGATAACAAAATAAAAATCACCAGTGTAGAATTAGAGGATTTTACAGACCCCAATACATTAGAAACAGCCTATGCTGAAGATGATGGCTCTCTGGAATTTAAAATACAAATAGGGGACAAATTATATTTAGAAAATCCTGTAGTATCAGCTGCTGAACACCCCATAGTTGCAATATTCTTGTTTACATATTATGTCTAGACAAATTATTGTTGATGAATTACACAGACAGGCCAGACATAATTTTAAGAGACTGCCAGTAGTCACAAAGGGCATAGATGATTTATGGCAGAGCGACTTGATTGAAATGGCAAGTGGACAGCTGAAAAACTTAGACAAAATCAACAAGGGCTACAAGTATCTACTCACTGTCATAGATACATTTTCAAAATTTGCCTGGGCTGTGCCACTCAAATCCAAGACTGGAAAATGTGTTACAGAAGCCATCAGAACAATCATCAATCAGAGTGGAAGATCACCGCGCTATTTGCAAACAGATAATGGCAAAGAATTTTATAATTCAGTGTTTCAACAATTTATTAAAAGCCAGTCAATACTACATTATTCGAGTTACAGTGATCTCAAGGCCTCAATTGTAGAGAGATTCAACAGAACCTTAAAAAATCTTATGTATAAACAATTTAAATGGATTAATATTCTTCCAGAACTTCTACATAAATATAACAACTCGGTCCATTCCACAATCAACATGAAACCCTCTGAAGTAACTTCATCTGATGAGCAAAAATTGATCAGCACTGTTTATTATCCTAAATATCAGCCAACAACAAGAAAAGCCAAATACAAGGTGGGTGAACAAGTAAGAATCAGCAAATATAAGCACTTATTCAAAAGAGGCTTTACAAGAAACTGGAGCACTGAATTATTTACAGTGGTTCAAGTTAAACCTGGGACCCTTAACACATATATAATAAAGGATCACCGAGGAGAAATTCTCAAAGGCAGGTTCTATGAAGAAGAGCTCAGCATAACTAAACAGCCTGACACATATCTCATAGAAAAAATCATCCGCAGAAAAGGCAACAAGTTATTTGTCAAATGGCTAGGACTCCCAGAACACAACTGGATCGATGCAAACAAAATAATAATATGAACACCTGGAATGTTATAAAAAGGCTGCCAAAACCTGAACAGCAGAATAAGAGAAATGGCAACTTGCTGCCTGATAATATTAGGTGTCTTATTGTTGGGCCATCTGCTTGTGGTAAAACTACACTAATGGTTGATAATTTTTTATTGGCACCCAACTGGTTAGACTGGAAAAACAGGCACTTGTATATCTTCTCTAAGAGCTTGGAACAATTAAAATATCAGCAGCTGATGAAGCTATATGATGGATTGGATATTGCCACTTTTGAACCAGATGTTAAGCAACTCCATGAATGTCTCGATAATTCTGTTGTTGTGTTTGATGACATTATACTGGATAATCAAAACAAGGTTAGGAATTTCTTTACACAGGGCCGGCACAAAAACATTGATTGCTTCTACCTGGCACAGACTTTTTCAAAAATACCCAAGCAGCTGATCCGAGACAACAGCAATTTTATATGTGTGTTTCATCAGGATCATACCAACCTCAAACACATACATGATGAATATGTAGGTGGGGACTTGAGCTACAATGATTTTTCTAAGTTTTGCAGTTGGTGCTGGAACCAGGACAGTTATGGGTTTGTCACAATTGATATGACAAGAACACCCAATAGTGGCAAATATAGAAATAAAATCAACAATTTTCTAGACATTGAAACATAAATAAATAACCATGAAAAGGCCAATCATTGATGATCTTAAATTAAGAGATTATCTTGTAAAAAGATTTAAGGGATGGAAATCAGAGAACCGAGGAATTTATGAAAAACACAAACAAACAGAACAGCCTATTATTGATGCTATTAGTGAATTAGGTAAAAATATCAAAACTCTTACAGAGCAAAATCAAAATTTGATCACAGAGCTTGTACCTGTAGCTGCAAGAAACATATTAGATTATCCATTCACCCCACTTTCCAGTATTCATACACCTAGTCCTATTGCTCCTAGAAGAATTGAAGCTACTCAGGATCCTATTGAATTGGGTCTTCTTGCTCAAAAATATTTAAGCACATCTAAAGACAACAAAGATGAGGTTTTTGGCTTATATGCTGACACAGAGCGTGATGGTAGCATCATACATAGAATTGGCAATTTCAGAGTAACATTTATGGGGGATGATCTGATTGTATATTCAGAATCTCGTCTTGGAGAAAAAGGTGCTTTTGTTAAGTACCCCGGCACACCTGGATTGTGGGAAATGATGACTAGGAAAAGGCCTGGCAGCTATACAGATCAAGATTATGAATATTACAAAGAAATATTAATAAAATCAGATGCTCTATACCAGAACAATGATCCCACACAAAAAGAGTCAAGTCTAGCAGTGGAGCAAAATACAATAATTTAATCAAGCCCATATGGTCACAGATCAAGACTGGCAGTGGAATCAAACAATACAACACCCTGCCTAAAGAATTTGTGTGGGTTGATGATGTCAGGAAACTTGTAGATAGGTTATTGGTGATAGCTGGGGAGGAAAATGCTGGCAACCACAATTTTTACAATGAAAAAGTTGGAATTATGGACATGATAAGCACCAAATTTTCTAATTTTATAGTGAATGACACTAAGGGGATTGAATATCTTATAAAAATTATTAATACTCTACCACCTAAATTTTGGAATATTTCTGAGGGTCGGGGGCTTGTTAATGACATTATAAACAAGCTGCCATTTGAACTATACATTCCAGGCTATCAGTATTGTGGTCCCGGCACAAAACTGGATCATAGATTAAACAGAGGGGATCCTGGTGTTAATCCCCTAGATGCTGCTTGTAGAGACCATGACATAGCATACAACACACATTCTGATCTTGACAAGAGACATGTTGCAGACAAGAAATTAGAAGAGGCTGCATTTGGTAGATTTGTAAGCAAAGATGCTTCTTTAAGTGAAAAAATAGCAGCATTGGGAACCACCATAGCTATGAACACCAAACAAAAACTGGGGTGGGGGTTGTGAATATGTATATAATAAACCTACAATGAAGGCCAAGGGTGTTATGTATCAAATACCTTATGCAGGTCTTAAATCTCTTGGGCCTATTGATAGCCTTTTAACCAAAAAGCAGCGCAAGAAAAAAAAATTCTTGTATTGCCAAGGGCCATGGTATGAAATTGTTGCTTAGCACCCCCCATTTAAAAAAATTACAGCAATCAAGAAAAAAATCACATGTGGGGGGATTTATATTTACCATCCCTGCCATCTTAGCTGCTCTCGGGGCTGTGGGGAGCTTGGCCGGGGGATCAGCCGCCATAGCAAAAACAGTAATAGATGCCAAGAAGAATAGGGCAGAATTAGATGAGCAGAGGCGCCATAACCTGGCCATGGAGAAAAAAGGCAAAGGTGTTAAGAGAGCCATGAATAAGTTTAAAAAAAACAAGAGCCGCTTACAAACCAAGATATTGAAGCTTTAATCAAGCCACTGGGCATCAAACATTTTAGAGGTGTGTACATGTCTGATTCTTTACCAGAACAAGCACTCAACAAAGAGTGTGGCATTGTTAATTTGGATAAGTACAAAAATCTGGGCACTCACTGGATTTGTTATCTTAAATATTTAAAAGATGAGGCATTTGTGTTTGATTCATTTGGAGGTGTTCCACCTGAAAATTTAGTAAAATATCTAAAATCAGCTAATCTTTATTACAATAATGCCCGTGTTCAAAACTTCAAAGATGTTAATTGTGGACATTTGTGTTTATCTGTTCTTAGATATATGTCTCAAATAAATAAACCATCAATTGAAAATTTTCAAAAGGCCCTGTGGTATTTAAAACATCATGGGGTATTCCATCTCACCAGCCAAAATTCAATATTGAAACTCAAATTACATGATGACATAGTGTATCCCAAAACAATAGCTCTCAGAGCATTTTATGGCATGTACTTGATCCCTAATATTACACACCACAACAACACAATTGCAGTTGGTGATGAAAAAATTGTCATCACTCCAGGGCAGTATAATCTGTCCACTCTAAATGCTCAATTACCCAGAGGTGTGGTGTTAAGTCAAAATTCTGTCACTCACAGAGTAGAGATTGTATCTGCTACAGAAACAGTGGATCTGGGTACTATAGGAGAGCTGTTAGGCTTTGAGAACAACACAAAACTTGAAGCGGCCATCAAACACACTGCTATGAATATACCTAAATTCTTGGCCATAGAGACTCTAAATATTCACTGCAATGTGGCTGAGGGTATGATCACCAAATCAAATGGCATAGGCACTCACAAACAAACTGGCATCATTGCAACATTCAAACCTAATTCTGAATTCATGGAGCCCATCATCTACAATCCATCCCCAACATTATATTTTCCTGTGTGTCATAACAGAATAGATTATATTGAATTGATGGTCACTAATGAAAAAGAAGAATTAGTTGATTTTGCTGGAGCCACAACAAGTGCTATCATAGAAATTAATATTTAAATAAAAATACATACAAGAAAAAAAAT
This sequence comes from Lepisma saccharinum, assembly GCF_977018435.1. NCBI lineage: Eukaryota > Metazoa > Arthropoda > Insecta > Zygentoma > Lepismatidae > Lepisma > Lepisma saccharinum. The sequence goes on from NC_139229.1 coordinate 184,332,219, forward strand.
GGAAAATATTGAGAGTTATGAGCTACAATCATTCCCCCCAAACAGGAGGACATTTGCAAATTTAAATCAACCCAACACAGAGATTGAGGTTGATCTTGATGTAGGGGATGGCTTTATACACCCCCACAGAGCAGATCTATACATCAAATTTGATGTTGTAAAGCTCGATGGTACAGATTATCCGGCAAATTCAAATATAAGATTGGTGGACAATTTTGTGCCACATCTATTCTCTGAAATTGAGATCAGAAAGCATGGTGTTGTTATAAACAGAGTAGATTATTCCGGCATTACCTCCACAGCTTTGGCCACATTAAAATTATCCAAAACCGAGGCTTCTTACTACAAAATAGGTGGATTTGAGGCTGGTGAGAAAATATTATCTAAAAACCACACAGTGCTGTTCCCCATGCGCCTGTTGCCAGGATTCTTCTCAGATTACAAAGATATTATGTGGAAGGGTGGTTTAAGAATCACATTTAGAAGAGCTGCAAATGATAATAATGCTTTGATGAGGTACAGTGCAATAAACTCTACAGGGGAAGCTCTGCCTAATACCCTACCAGATGCAGGTAAATGCATTATTCAGACTATGGAGCTAAGAATCCCTGTTGTTGAATATGAGGCCAGTTATGCTCTTAAATACAAAGCTGATATAATAAAAAATCCACAGGTTCCTTTACAATTTTATACATATCAATGTGTACAGAAGCCCGCAACTGGTACATATTATGAGTTTGATGCTACAAATTCATTCTCCAGTATACAATATTACATGCCTGATTTTGTGGTGGTATTGTTTCAGACTGGAAGACACAACAATCAGGAAAAAAATTCAAGTAAATTTGATAACTGCAACATCAAGAACATATATCTTAAAAATGGCAGAAATGAGGTCTTTCGTAGAGAAAATTATAATTTAGACATGTCCAAGGATGATTTCCTCAAATTATATGAGGCATTTTCGGCATTCAAAAGAGTCACTACTGGCAATACTGACATGTATTACACACCAGATGAATTCAAAGCACAGAGACCCATGTTTGTCATCAACACTTCAAAAAGGAAACAAGTTGTGGTTAATGACAGGACAAACATTAAAATTATCTGTGAATTCCATGAGGCATTACCTGATGACACCATATGTAGTGTTATTCTCATAGGTGAAAAATCATATGTTTATGATGTAAGAAATGAGAGAGTCACGGAGCAATTCTAGAAGATATTTGCTCTATTATGCTGTTGTACAACACACTTTGCCAGCTTTCAAACCTCAACTGTATATCAGCTAGCAGTGAATATCTCATGTATGGGCATATTATTTTGTTGTATGTATTTCAATCTTCCACATTTTATCAGAACTCAAACCCGAGCCTCTGATTACAAGGCAGAAATATTAACACTTCTCCATATGGAATATATCCACATTTTACTGGGTTCTGAGACCCTAATACAGACAAAATTGGATTTTGAACTGTCATAATATTCTCTAAGCCTTGCCTATGCTCGTATTATCAGAATAAGAATTGGTTTCAGCATGAAAGGCAGTTCATTGCCACTGTGTCAGAAAATGTGTATCTTTATCTCAATGATCTTTGTTACACTTTTACATGTTGTCTTGCATGACTAGGAATTTTTCCCCTGTCGCACAGAAAGATTAATGGCCCCTTCAGTGTATCACACAGAAATATTATTAATGCTCCCTTCTAGCTGTGTAGATTATATCTCTTGTGTGCCGGCAAGGCATGCAAGCAAAACATTAGTCTTTTGATAGATTAATATCAATTCATGCATTTCCGAGCTAAATAATTGCTTACCCCGAGCAATGGAATTGATCAGAGATTAGAAAAAAGCAGGCAACAGCTCAAATTGTATTGAATTAGATCTGTAAGTTGTAGAGCATAGGAATATGGCCAAAAACAATATCAAAAGGGCCATATTTTTGACAAGTTTATGAACAACAATCACACAGATATAGCTTTTACATACATGGCCGAATCTGTCTGAGGAGAGGAGGGGGGGGGTTTCAGATTTGGGAGTTATTAGTTGTATATCAACTAGCAATAATTATTCTCAAAATCTCACGTGTGGACATATTATTTTGCCACATGTATTTCAATCTTACACATTTTATCAGGACTCAAACCCGAGCTTCTTGTTTACAAGGCAACAATATTAACATTTTGCCATCAGGGGAGGCTTCACATTTTATGAGGACTCAAACCCGAGCCTCCTGATTACAAGGCAATAAAAACCATGGAGCTATGCACCACACTCTACTGGGTCTCAGAACCCAATAGCTATGAGCTTTATATCAATTCAAGATTCCTGGGATTTTTGACAGAAAAAACACACTATAAACAATAAGATGATATGTGAACTTGGCATAGTTTCAAGTTTAGGCAAATCTGTCTGTTGAGAATTCTTCTTTTCTACACTAGAATTCAAAATTCATGAAATTTAAAAACATATCACACTTGAAGAATTGGGGCATATGCCCCTCTTGACATAATTTTAAGTGTAGGCAAATCAGGCTGTTCAATCATTTGAGCTCTTCTTTTTCTACACTTGTAAGTGGTCCTTATAATACAGTCAATCATACTACTCATGACAATCTTGCAGTATTAGGTTTTGCACAGCATCAATGTTTTCTTGAACAACAACTGATTTTGGACGACCTTCGCGAATCTCGTCGGTGAGCGAATGGCGGCCACGATTAAATTCGTTATACCAGCGTTTCACAGTGGCAAAGGATGGGGCTTCATCTACAAATGTGGAAGTAAGTTGATCGATGCACTCTTGTCTTGATAATCCACGTCGAAAATCCTAAAAAATCATCGCACGAAAATTTTCACGAGTTAATTCCATTTTATTGTTGTCGCGCAATCTCCAAGGCAACATAAACAACACAAATGAAGCTATTGACAAAACATTTGAAGTACGTTATGGTCAATAATGCCAGACGATTCCGTGCAAACGTCAAATCACGCCTAACTTCAATCAGTGTTGCCAAGGCTCAAAATATAAATAGTGACCCTCGTATACACATTGTAATAAGTATGCAATGTATTTCTTTATATATATATTTGTTACATATCAAAAAATTCATCCACTTTGTAACATATTCTCCAAGAGAAATTCTTTGACATGATTTCTAAATGTTTTTTTTCATTTTCTTGAATACATTGGTTAATTTAAGTTTTAAACCTGTGTGGTCAATAGTATTTTTTGTTAACTGTAATCTTATGAAAAACTATATAAGCTGACCAAGGCAGTAATTTATTTTATTGAAAATATAAACTAAAACGTAACGTTTCAACCTTCTAGCAAGGTCTTCATCAGACTCTGTATCAAGCCTTTTGTACTTGATACAGAGTCTGATGAAGACCTTGCTAGAAGGTTGAAACGTTACGTTTTAGTTTATATTTTCAATAAAATAAATTACTGCCTTGGTCAGCTTATTTAGTTTTTCATAATCATGGAAACAAGGCTTAATGGTGTTTTAATCTTATGGTCTCTAAATGAAAATTGTTTGCTGTTCTTGTGTTGTGTTCATGGAAGTTGTAATTTTGGTTAAATAAGTGTGCATACTCGTGTATGAATGGAACTGTTTCTAAAATATAAAAGCAAGACACTGGTAGTAATATATATGAAGATGTTTAAAGATTGGTTTACTAGGTACTCTAGTACCTTCTTGCATTATTATTCTTACAATTTTTTCTGGAGTTTGAAAATAGTTTCTACTTTTGATGATAGGCCCCAGAATTGTATCCCATATGTTATTCTTGAATTAATTATTGCATGATACAGAGTTTTCATCATATCTTTTGTTAGGATATTCCTCAGGATTCGGAACATGTAATAATATGAGCTCAAATTTTCAGATAATGTATAGGCTATATATGTTTATCCCATCATAGATTTGCATCAATCCATATGCATAAAAATTTACTCTCTGGAATTTCTTCTACTTGTTTCCCATTGTAAAGAACAATTTCTCTTCTGAAGTTCTATTAGGATTAAAATTTACTTGGAAAGTTTTTCTTTCGTTAATATAAAAGTGATTGTGATTCATCCAGTCGGACAACCTTTTCATTGTTTCATCGGTTGTAACCTGCAACCATGTAATAAAATATTTGTGTCATCTGCATACAGAACTGTAAAATTATGTTGGTTTTTGAGAGTCTGGTAGAGTATTGATATAAATGAGGAAGAGAATCGGTCCAAATATTGATTCCTGGGGCACTCCCTGTGTAATGAGTTCTAATTTGGATTTTTCTGAACCTACCTCTACATATTTAATTTTTTTTCTAAATATGATTAGAACCATGAATTTCCCACGTTGTTAAATTTTTTTAGTAGAATTTTAAGATTAACCATATCAAATGCCTTTGTTAGATCTAGGAAGGTACTGTAAACATATTCTTTTTCTTCCCTGGCTTTTTAAATTTTTGATAAAAATGAGTATAATGCATCATTAATTGTTTTGCTTTTCCTAAATCCGAATTGTGCATCTGTAAGTAGCTATGTTTTTTTTTTCCAGAAACCCTATTGCTTTGTTGTATATTACACGTTCAAGTATCTTTGAGAACACTGGGAAGATTGAGATTGTACGATAGTTTTGTACATAATTCTTATTTCCTTTCTTGAAGATTGGTTTTACCCTTGCTATTTTAAATCATTTGGAAATTTACGTGTTTTAAGTGAAATTTTACATATGTCTGTGAGTGGGTTTAGTTTAGTATAGCGTCGGCACAATATTTTATTAATAAATTAGGGATGTATATTTATTTTTTAGTTTGTTGATGATTTGATTAACTTCATCCGGATTTACGGGTCTCAAGAACATTGATTTGGGGTTAAATTGTTTGTCTAGTATGGCGTTTCCTTTTGGTTGAGGGTTGGAAGCACGGGCAGTAGCTAGTGAAATGTAGTATTTATGGAAAGTGTTTGCTATCTCAGCAGGGTTTGTTAATATGTTATCATCAATTTCTAATTGCTTTATATCACATTTTGTTCTATTTTTATTATTACGAGTTTCCTTGTTTACTATTTCCCAAGTTTCTATTTACCTTGTTTTCTGAAGTTTGAATTTTGTCACATACATACATTCTTTCGGCTTGTAATATTACTTTCCTTGGGATATTTCTGTAATTTACATTGTTCGTATTTATTATTTTTTTTATTTGATATATAGTTCTCTTTTTTTAGCACAAGATGTCTGTATTCCCTTAGTTATCCACGCTTTTGGATCTGCATTAGAGTTACCTGGTTTCGATTTTATTGATTTGTATGGAAATGCCAAGTTGAAATAATACTTGAATGTATTCATGAATTCCTGCACATTAGTATCTACATAATTTGCTTCTATTACTGTGTTCGAGTTTTCTTTATTCAGGTGTCTATGTTCGACTGGGTGAAGTTTATTTTGCAATATGCCTCCTATTGGGTTGATACTGGGTTTCCTGTGTTAATGCACAGAATGAGTCTATTGTGATCTGATAGAGCAGTTGGTATATTTTTACTTGTGTGAGGGGGGAAATGTCTTACTGATCACTATCTGATCTATGCATGATTCAGTGTTTGCTGTTACCGTGTTGGTGTATTTATTATGGAGGTTAGGTTGTAGCATTGCAGGACAGTCTGAAAGTATCTTTTTTCTTTGCTCTTTTAATAGATCTATGTTAAAATCTCCTGCAATGACTATAGGTATCTGGTTATCAATGTTGTAAGCAGCATGTCTAGTTTTTGGAGGAAAACTTGCAAGTTGCTATCTGGTGTTCTGTATAGGCAAATGATTATTATTATGTGCTTGTTCATGTTTAATTGTACCACTGCATGTTCAAAGTGAAATTCTTCACTGAGCCCTCTAGTTTTGTGAAATCGATATTGTTTTTTAAAAGTTCTTAAAATGTTCTTTGTGAGTGTTCATTCATTAATTTAATCATATCATCACTCACATTCAATGTTCAAATTAGCCAAAAGTGACAGAAAGGCGACCTTAAATAACAAAAATCAAATGAAATCAAGAAGAAAACAGATTAAAGAGAATCGTGTAATGTTTCAGGAGACACGTAAGCAGCATGACTTTTCCTTTACTAAAGAGGGGAGGGGGGCAGTGGCGTAGCGTTATAGTACGCCCGTACGCCCGGCGTTCCCAGATTTAAAATTTCAAGAATGCGTAAATGTTGTAAATATAAAGTAAAATTTGACTAATTTCATATATGTTTGACCTTCATGGCATTATAATAGCTATTTCTCGCGATCCGCTTGCAACGCTCTACTAACAACACTCGTTCTAGCATTTTGTTTTCAATGCCTTTCCGGGCCGTACGCCGGGCAGGTTCGGCGTAAAGGACTCTATATTCCTCGCTGCCTTTCTGGAGGGAAAGCTTGGATCTCTACAACACGCGCGCAAATGCTCTCTCGTACGCCAGCGTACGGAGCAGAGGGCTACCGTGATTGGTTCATGTGACCCTTCCTGCCTTCTGAAGCAGACGACAGCGGTAGAATTCCTATAGTGGAGCCCAAGTTAAGAGTTCAGTATGGGCCCTTATGGGCTTTTACTTTTGAGATCACCACTCCTAAACAAGTGTGTTTCTGTCAGAAACAAAAGTCGTTATCATTCGAAGAGAAAATAATAAATAAGCAAAAACCAGAGGAAATGTAAGGCTTTGATGGTTTACACCTTCTTTTGCAATTCGGACCATCAAAAAAAGACGTTTTCCTTTCTTGTGTTTACCGCGATTTGGGGAGTTAAAACTAACAGCCGTCCGACGGTTGCCACTTGCTGCAAACACGTGTTGGGAAGAGGGAAGGGGGCGGGGAATGGCCAGGCAAAAGTTCGTGAATAGGCTCCTGTCGGGGGTCAAGTGGTTTGTTGTTTGCGTACGCGCTTTCTCATTTTGGGTATTTCTTGAAGGAATTTATTATTATAATTATTCTACAACAGCAAAATGGCAAGGGGTAGTATTATCAAGCATAAAAGTGTCCAGAGTCTTACAAGTAAAGAGAGACAAATTGTAATAAATATAAATATACTTCAAGCAGAAAAATCCCGGTAAAAGTGTTAGTTGGACTGCAAGCGAAAATGCTGAAACGACTGGAATTTCGTTCAAAACTGTTTACAAAATAAATTGCGAAGCGATTAAAGGTCCTCTTGCAACACCAAACGAGCAGAAAAAACGTCAAGAGGTACGCAAAATCCAACGACTTCCAAAAATATAACTTTAATAGGAGGCGATGTGCGGCGAAACTTCCCAGGCACATTGTATATAATACATTGCCGGATTTTTCGGGAGGAGGTTCACTTGCTCCTCCCAAAATGATGACTAAGTATTATGAAAAGTATTGAGAGCGTTATATTAAAAGATAAAAAAATGATCGAGACATTTTTCCTAGATAGTAAAAAGAATGTCAGTCTCGTTTCTGTAATTATCCTTCATATGAGTAAAAATACAATAGAACTCCTTTTATTACACATCTCTACTAATAATTGATTGATTGAGTTTTAAGTCCAATTTTATGCGCAGATAGGTTAGTTGGGACTGGACCTACAGTTTTATGTGAGATACGAAGTACTATGTGCCTCCAGCAGGTATCGAACCCTGGATCACTTGATTATAATGCGACGACGGAAATTCTGCTAATGCTATCCCCTTATTATCGAAGGACCCTGGGTTCAGTTTCCTGGAGGAGGTACATTCTACGATGAATTATACATTGAAGGCTCAGTTCCGATTAGTTCATCTGACCACAAATTACACCTAGAACGAACCCTTGCAATTATATTGATGTGAATGACGTGACGTGTCCAATGGGCGTATATGCTGGTCATAACTCCTCCTTGGATAAGTATTCCTAAAAGAAGAGGATCAACGGCAGGAGAAGATGGCATATGAGGACCAGCTACTAAAAAGTATACGTACTACCCCCCTCCCCCTTCGAAAACACTGGGCACAACACTGATATAAGGGCACTCTTTGATGTGTCGAATAAGTTGCAAATCTGCACATTATATTTTCAATATTACGTAATGCTTACAGCATATTCTGTGCACGTCCCAGAAAAAAATAATCTAGACCCGCCTATGACTGTCGAGCTGCTGCCGTGCAAAACGAATAGAGGGACAAAACAATAAAGACACAACAAGACTTTCTAGATTTGCTTTGGTGCATGCCGGTAATGAACACGGTTTTGTCTCAAACGAGACAGTGTGCCGATAAATGTGAAACAGGCCTCTCCGGTGGCACAGTGGTAACGTCCTGGTTTGATACCCTTTGGAGGCATATAGTGGTTCGGATCCCAGTTTAAACTGTAGGTCCCGTCCCGATTAGCCTTTCTGTGCAAAAAGTGGACTTAAAGGGAAAAAACACGGCCAACGTACACGATGAAATGGACAGGAAGACGTATGACAAGTATATTCGGGAACAGTTATTTGCAAATCTCCCTCCATGGACCGTCATTACTCTGTACCACAGCCGCATGAAAGAACAGCTTCCCATCAAATCATGGCGAAAGGATTTGTATTCTTGTATTGAACAGTACCCGTTCCGTTAATCACTAACTTTTGTTTCGGCGTGTACTACAGCAGAAGTTCGATGCACGCCGGAGCCTTCTTCCACTGCGCACCATGCGGCAACACTGTCCCCATAAGCCCCATACTGAACTCTTAAGTTGGGCTCACCAATACCCGGTTCTTCGCGCTCGTGCCTCTCGTGCTATGTGATGATACAATACGCAATATTGACTGACGTAACTTTACCGAACTCAAATATACCACTTCATAATGGTCACGGCATTGTATAATTTATCGCACGAATAGCGATGTGCATTAAAACTAAAAGATCAACACAGTTTTTGTCAAATAAGTTGGTGATGTCATCGTGGTAGAAGTCCAGCCTGTGGCTGCTCTACCACTTAACCCGAAAAACTATTCTTTTTTTATTATTATAATTATTTTTTCGTTAGTATCTGTCAATGGAAATGTTTAGCATTCATTTGAAAACTCTTAACATCGAATGATCTCTGGACAAAATTATTTTAAAATGTTTATCAACATTCTCAAGATGTAATAAACAGTGGTCTGAATTACTAATCGGCACTGTTACGTCAGTTGCGTGTACTATAGTTGAATCATCCACCCACCTCCGTGTCAGAGTGTTTTGCACAGCGCGCCAAGATCACAGAGGTCTCTGATTCGAATCCCGGGGTGAGCACTGGTGTTCTTTGTGAGTGTCCCTTCATCAACTTCATCAATATCATCGCTCATATTCATATTCGCGATTAACCAAAAGTGGTAGAAAAGCGAAGTAAAATAAACCAAATCAATCACTAGTTGGATCACCCACAACAATGACGTCTACTGTTATTCAGAGGCGCTTGTGATTCAGGTAGGTTTCTTAATGACTTGCGTCATGCAGAAAGATATGAAAAAAATAGTATAATGTCACGGTATCTAGTGACATGTGAAACGCAGTTCGATAAAAATTATTTTTTGTTTATTGATTCATTTTATGCACCAACTTGAAAGTGTGAGGTTGTTTATTTTGTGAATAAACTTGTATCCGAGCCAGACACTCGGGAGTTGGGGACAGGTTTTTCTTGAGTGACAGCGGAACTGTCTTTTCGGCTTAGGACATGACATATTTGCACCAACGTGGAGATAAGGAAAGATTGTTTTCGCCGCTACCGAGCTTGAGTCGCGGCAGGCGTTCGAACCCATGTTCACGGATGACCAGGAAAAACCAGCTGGAGCTCAAGCTTGCAAGGATCGACGACGCGCACTTGACCGCGTTTCAAGACAATGGAGAGAGGTCATTTCCATCCCTCTGAAACAGAAGCCAAGCCACGAGAGCGTCCCTTTCAACGGAAGAATTCGAATCTCTCTTAAATACGCGGTGCTACCATCCCAGACACAGTTTTTACCCGGATTTCACAGAGAGAGCATCTCCGCGCTACACTCTCGCGTGATTATTGTTTTGTGTCCGTGGACTTTGTTTCCTTACGTACCGTGAGTGAATCGCAGATAGAGCGTTACCAGTGTGCGCCTTATTTTGGTGAAGATTACGCGGTGATTTGTTTTTGCCAAGCGTGGACTACATAATGATGGAGGGCTAGAGAAGATAGAGAAGGGAGCCGTCGCTCCCCCTGACGCCTGCAACGACGCCGAAGCCAGTCAGCCAACGCCAAAGACGACACCAAAACCAAACACTGCCCAAAGCCCGAAGGACGCTTTCAGATCGACGTCCCAACCAAAGCCCGAAGGACGTTTCCAGATCGACGTTCCAACCGAAGCTCGTTACCAGAGAGAGAGAGAGAAGGACGATTCGAGAACGACGCCCAAACGAAGCCCGGCACCAGAGAGAGATGATTGCAGGTCGACGTCCAATTGATGCCCGACACTGGAGAGATTCCTGACCGGCGCGTGACCACGTACATCCGACGCTAGTGACAAGAGGAAAGCCCGAAGTACTAAGGAGGTGCAAGTACAACAGATCGTCGCAATTATTCTTCGTCGCGATCGACCTCGGAGGACAATTTCGCCACAAAGGAACCGTGTGCAAGTCCCGCGTCCAGGAGAGATGAATGACCACGCCATGTAGCAGAGTCTGGTACAGTATACTTCAGAGGGTCTCATGTACATGTAAACGTGCGTCGTTAGTATCAACACCGTACAGTTAACGCCGAAGTCTCACTTATTCGCAAAGTTACTCAGGAAAAACCTAAACCTAATTTCCGTGTTTGATAATTTTTGGTATTGTTATAAAAAAGAGTTATTTCAGGTTCAGATGTGCTAATTTAATTGTCTGCATTCAGCGTTAGAAGCTCCATTTCATTTCTTTAATATTTAGTGTAAATTGTCAAAGTGTGCTCCATTTCTTGTGTAACCGACCGCCCCGTCGCGCCATTTAATTTGTCAATAGTTGACTGATGAGTCCTTTTTAATTGTGGAAAGCGTAGTTGTTTTTATTGCAAGGTCGTGTGCGTGAAATAGTATTATTTGTTGCATAGTGGTTTTTAAGGTAATTTTTGCTCGCGCCGACGATTGATTAGTGTATTCCGGCAGCTGGAGCCAATTAAGTTTTTGCATCACTATGTAATTGAGTAGTTGTTCTCATTGGACGAGAGAGGCTTGTGTGTAAGACCCCCGTCCGAGAAACTTGTATATGTCGTCCTCACGACTCGATGCACACGTTCATTCGAACGAAAGATTTAACCACGCCGACCCATTGTCTTAGTTAACCGCTTTCCGAGGGCTGGCACTTAAGTTAATTTAAAAGAGCACAGGAGCTGGCAGACAAATGCCCTAAATTCACATAAAGGTTTAAAAATTAAAAGGAATGATATGTTAATGAGATCCGTGATTTGTATCTATACTTCATATGTAAAAATACCTCATGTGTGTGAAAGAGAGATAGCGTGAATGTTGTGAGAGTGAGGAGGTTTTGTAAACAGTTGTTGATTGCAATATTTTTGTTGTTACAATATATATTCACTTTTTTACCGTTCGTCAGTGTTGTTATTTGACGTTTTTCAGGTACCAGATATTATGCTATTAGTGTTTTATGATTGTTCGAATCTACATATCAAAGGTAAACAAAACAGTGTAACATTTCAAGGTATTAATCTCCGCCTCGCAATACTATGACAATAAACGACCGTCTCAGTACCGAACTTGAAAACCTGGACCGAGAGTCACGAACGGTCTCCCGTACACATAACGACGTTTGGCCCCGTGCCGGGGTATGATTGACACGTCATTTCGGGGATCGTGAGTGCACTCGTTACATTTGGCGCCGCGAACATGGGACGGCAACTTTTGTCATGCCTTTCCAGGAAAGCCAGGATGCGAGAGCGGTAGAAATTTCATTGTGTATACGTCATGCATAAAATTCTTGTGTTAGGTTCCTGGTTATTTTTGTGTTTTTGCTTTGTATTTCGAGGGTTATTTCCATGTATTTGTTGTAGGTTCACGTGTAAGGACACGTTATTGGGCGTAATTGGTAACAATAGGGCAGATATTTTTTTCGGCGAAAGCAGCAAGGGCAGCTGCATAGGGCATTTTTTATGTACTTTTTATGTATTTTTTGGTTTTTGGCGTAATTTATGGCATCAGGCTGAGTTGCGGGATAAGGGATTCCCGACGGACCTCCTTTTTCTTTTTATGTATCGATTTGTAATTCACATTTTGTGTGAGCTCGCGTAAGTTTGCGTAACTGTTCCAAAGTGCGACAGAAAATCGAGCAGATATTATCGAAAGGCCTTCATGAGATTAAGAAATCGTCGTATAGACTGTTTGAACAAGAGTGACGTCATGATGGTTTGCGAGGCTTGTGGAAAGGAATTTGCCGATTTCGAAATCAACAGCGAGGGAGCCAGACCGGTTTGTCACCAGTGCAAAGGCCCGTTGGAAATGGAAAGGGAGATACCAAGTGCCCAAGGGGGTACATCGTCACGTGCGGACAGCGACCACAGCAAGGAAGAAGATGACGTAGGAAGTGGCAGTGGTGCCAACCAATTCCAGCTGGTCCTCCAGATGCTCCAAGGAATGGAAACCAGGATGCAAGGAATGGAAACCAGGATGCAGACCGAGATGCGGACCAACATGCAGGGCTTGCAGGCTGAAATGCAAGGGGTCCAGACCAACATCCAGGGATTGGAAACCAGAGTCCAAACCAACATCCAGGGATTGCAGGCTGAGGTGCAAGGGATGCAGACCGACGTACGAGGGATGGAACAACGCCTCCAAGGGACGGTTCGCGCCTCCGGAGAAGAAATAACGCAACAACTCCTTCAGACGATCCAAGAATCCGAGGCTCGAATCGAATCCAGGATCGCCAGGACCGACGCTCGCGTCAATGAACAGGAAGCCAAGGTGGCAACACTGGCGCAGAGCGTGCGTGAACAGGAAGGAGCCTTGCAACACATCAGCCAGCAGTGTGCACAGCTGGAGACGGCCTGCAATCGGAGCAACGATGCCCTCGAGCGACAAGTGCGGCGAGCAGCGAGCATAGCGGAAGGGAATTCCGACAAGATAAAGGAAATCGAGGACAAACTGGAACGACTAAACGTAGCCGACGTTTCGGGATCATCGCGAGAGGCGGCAGCCATGACGTCACCACAGCCAGCTGCGGTCCCCTCGTCTTCAAGGCGCGCGAGTGACGCAAGACCGACTACGCTTGTCAACGGGGGAAGCGAAGTGGAACCTGGACTACATCTTCCATCGCCGCGACCGTTCGAAGCCCAAACTTCAAACCGGGAAGATATACGGTCTGAACCAGCACCAACGAGAAGAGCTCTGTTCCCGCCGGAATATAAGAAACATTTCAAGAAGTTCTCCGGGGCCGACAGGATTTTGCCGTCTGCCTTCATCGAGGAATTCGAAGCAACAGCCCGGGAGTTAGGACTTGCGGATGGGGAGCGATTACTCGTGCTGAAAGGCCTAATGCAAGATCGGGCAAAGAACTGGCTGGATCGGAATGAAAGACACTTTCATTCTTACTCGGCGTTCAGGGAAGCGTTCCTGACACACTTTCAGCGCCCCATGCAAGTGGAAAGGATGCTTATCCAACTGAGGAACGAGAGGTACGACAGGAACGGGGGACTTACTTTTTCGCAATACTTCTGGCGTAAGTTCAATGAGTTCCAGGCTCTCCAGCCACAGATGACCACGTCGGAGATAATTGCGGCCCTAATTTATCATTACCCGCAAGAGATAAGACGGCATCTCAACGGGGCGTGCGTTTTCGATGCAGAAGCCATGTCGCTCACGCTAGAGAACCTGAACCAGTGCGAAGAGGAACGCGAGAGGACGCGAAACGAAAGATGGACCAAAAGGAGGCGACCGGAGGATGAAGGAAACCGGGGAAACAAGCACCCACGCGTTCATTTCGTCCAGAGGAGGTACGATGGGCAGCAACGCGCTCCAGGAGCCGAAGTTCGCCAGTTTCGAGATGATCCGCCTTCGCCACGACAGAGACGCCAGTATCGGGGACAGAGACGTCGAGGTGGTCAGACTCGTAGGTCGCCGGGTCACCATGGCAACAGCGGCGACAGGAACTTTTACAACGGGCGAGTGAACAATGGTTATTATCAACGTCACCCCGACAGTAGACCGGAGAGCCCGCGTTCGGACAACGAGAACGCAAGGCGCAGCCCGCCAAGGGTTCAAAGGAGCCCGACGCGAAACGCGAACGGGCCGAATCCCAGCAACACGTCTCCACAGCCGGGGCCGTCAGGCCGTCAGCACCGAAGGGAGGAATGGGATGGCGAAACATGGTTAAGCGACATCGCGCCATTTTAGAAGTATAAAATAACATTGCGCCATACCCAGAGTGTATAAAATGTATATTTATTATGTAAATTGGAGTTATCATTTATATCATGTGTGTTGTGTTATCGAACTGGTTGGCTTTTCTTGTACAGGGTGTAAAAAAATTTGTAGTCGAAATTCCATGCCCCTGAGTAGTAAAAAATTTTATACGCCTACAGAATTTTTTGATCGGAAGGAGGGCGAGATGTCACGGTATCTAGTGACATGTGAAACGCAGTTCGATAAAAATTATTTTTTGTTTATTGATTCATTTTATGCACCAACTTGAAAGTGTGAGGTTGTTTATTTTGTGAATAAACTTGTATCCGAGCCAGACACTCGGGAGTTGGGGACAGGTTTTTCTTGAGTGACAGCGGAACTGTCTTTTCGGCTTAGGACATGACATATTTGCACCAACGTGGAGATAAGGAAAGATTGTTTTCGCCGCTACCGAGCTTGAGTCGCGGCAGGCGTTCGAACCCATGTTCACGGATGACCAGGAAAAACCAGCTGGAGCTCAAGCTTGCAAGGATCGACGACGCGCACTTGACCGCGTTTCAAGACAATGGAGAGAGGTCATTTCCATCCCTCTGAAACAGAAGCCAAGCCACGAGAGCGTCCCTTTCAACGGAAGAATTCGAATCTCTCTTAAATACGCGGTGCTACCATCCCAGACACAGTTTTTACCCGGATTTCACAGAGAGAGCATCTCCGCGCTACACTCTCGCGTGATTATTGTTTTGTGTCCGTGGACTTTGTTTCCTTACGTACCGTGAGTGAATCGCAGATAGAGCGTTACCAGTGTGCGCCTTATTTTGGTGAAGATTACGCGGTGATTTGTTTTTGCCAAGCGTGGACTACATAATGATGGAGGGCTAGAGAAGATAGAGAAGGGAGCCGTCGCTCCCCCTGACGCCTGCAACGACGCCGAAGCCAGTCAGCCAACGCCAAAGACGACACCAAAACCAAACACTGCCCAAAGCCCGAAGGACGCTTTCAGATCGACGTCCCAACCAAAGCCCGAAGGACGTTTCCAGATCGACGTTCCAACCGAAGCTCGTTACCAGAGAGAGAGAGAGAAGGACGATTCGAGAACGACGCCCAAACGAAGCCCGGCACCAGAGAGAGATGATTGCAGGTCGACGTCCAATTGATGCCCGACACTGGAGAGATTCCTGACCGGCGCGTGACCACGTACATCCGACGCTAGTGACAAGAGGAAAGCCCGAAGTACTAAGGAGGTGCAAGTACAACAGATCGTCGCAATTATTCTTCGTCGCGATCGACCTCGGAGGACAATTTCGCCACAAAGGAACCGTGTGCAAGTCCCGCGTCCAGGAGAGATGAATGACCACGCCATGTAGCAGAGTCTGGTACAGTATACTTCAGAGGGTCTCATGTACATGTAAACGTGCGTCGTTAGTATCAACACCGTACAGTTAACGCCGAAGTCTCACTTATTCGCAAAGTTACTCAGGAAAAACCTAAACCTAATTTCCGTGTTTGATAATTTTTGGTATTGTTATAAAAAAGAGTTATTTCAGGTTCAGATGTGCTAATTTAATTGTCTGCATTCAGCGTTAGAAGCTCCATTTCATTTCTTTAATATTTAGTGTAAATTGTCAAAGTGTGCTCCATTTCTTGTGTAACCGACCGCCCCGTCGCGCCATTTAATTTGTCAATAGTTGACTGATGAGTCCTTTTTAATTGTGGAAAGCGTAGTTGTTTTTATTGCAAGGTCGTGTGCGTGAAATAGTATTATTTGTTGCATAGTGGTTTTTAAGGTAATTTTTGCTCGCGCCGACGATTGATTAGTGTATTCCGGCAGCTGGAGCCAATTAAGTTTTTGCATCACTATGTAATTGAGTAGTTGTTCTCATTGGACGAGAGAGGCTTGTGTGTAAGACCCCCGTCCGAGAAACTTGTATATGTCGTCCTCACGACTCGATGCACACGTTCATTCGAACGAAAGATTTAACCACGCCGACCCATTGTCTTAGTTAACCGCTTTCCGAGGGCTGGCACTTAAGTTAATTTAAAAGAGCACAGGAGCTGGCAGACAAATGCCCTAAATTCACATAAAGGTTTAAAAATTAAAAGGAATGATATGTTAATGAGATCCGTGATTTGTATCTATACTTCATATGTAAAAATACCTCATGTGTGTGAAAGAGAGATAGCGTGAATGTTGTGAGAGTGAGGAGGTTTTGTAAACAGTTGTTGATTGCAATATTTTTGTTGTTACAATATATATTCACTTTTTTACCGTTCGTCAGTGTTGTTATTTGACGTTTTTCAGGTACCAGATATTATGCTATTAGTGTTTTATGATTGTTCGAATCTACATATCAAAGGTAAACAAAACAGTGTAACATTTCAAGGTATTAATCTCCGCCTCGCAATACTATGACAATAAACGACCGTCTCAGTACCGAACTTGAAAACCTGGACCGAGAGTCACGAACGGTCTCCCGTACACATAACGACGTTTGGCCCCGTGCCGGGGTATGATTGACACGTCATTTCGGGGATCGTGAGTGCACTCGTTACAATAAGACACCAGAGTTCAAAACATTTGTGGGATAGTGAAGCATCTAATTTTCTAGCTAAAACATGCGTGGATGGTGTTTTATTGAAAACCCAGCTGACTTCAGGCAAATAATACCTGTGTCGACTAAAAGGGCCAACCCTTCCTTCGGACTTGGTGTTCCCACCCGAAATGCCCATGCTACGCCACTGGAGGGGGAGAGGTATACTTGGCCCTGTGCCCCCGTGCAGCTGTGTTACAGCTGCAATCCCTTCCGTACACATCCATGGATGTCCTGCTTTTCGTTTCAGAAAATCTGGTCACCCTAAGAACGTAAAATATGAAAAATGCAAGTGCAATAAAGACACAGAGCTAAGCTTTGTCGCAGTTTTATTCTCCTTCGTTCTGAGAATTATCGGGTCGGCTTTAGTGGAAGAAGTAAACATGCTCAGGGATACATTGTGTTATTTGTGTACATGAACAGTGAATGAACTACCAAGGTCGCCTCGGCGGGAGATTCCCTTGCTCGGATATAGCTTCCGATGTGACGGAAGCGACGCTTAGGCAAATGGGATTTTTACCTGTGAGCACAGCAAAGTGGTTGAGTCACCTCCGCAAAAACAATGCTTGCGGAGCTTTCTCTCAGCATCACAACACGTATGCTCGTAACACCGAAGATAAGACAATATGTCGGAATGCTTCTGGAGCACAATGAAAATTCCATCGTTCATAAAACAACGAATAGATGATTTTCGCCCTCCCTCTGTTTTTTCTAGTTCTCGGTCTCTCTTTCTTCTTATCTGGCAAGCTGACCTCCGTGGCGGAGTGGTTATCACAGCGTCCTCCTACGTCAGAGGTTCCGGGTTCGAATCCAGGCCTGGGCATGTATGTTCTTTGTGAGTGTTAATTCTTTCATCAAATCAATGTCCCAGTCGATAGGGCATCTGACTACCTCTCGGGAGACCCGGGTTCGATTGGTTGACTGTGAATTAGGTTATTTTGCATCGTTTTTCTTCCACTTTTGGCTAATCGCGACGATAGGGATGAATGGTGATACAATTATATCAATGAAGAACAATTACAAACACATATATAAACTACACAACAAGAATCCCACAGAGGATTGACCTGGCTGCAGGTCCAGGCGCCAGAACCTCGTTAGTCTGCAAGAATGCTGTCCCGGTTTCGATTCCCGGGATGGGTGATTTCAGGTCGAAAAGTTTCCAGCATTCAAGCATGGAGCGGCTCTATGGTTCACCCAGCTTCTCATCTGGAGCAACTCTTTGGGGAGAGGGTAAAGGCGGTCGGACCGTCCACAAATTGCCGATGCTGTGAATGTGTGGAGCCATATCTCCATATCACCCCATATACCTTCACGGAATATTGCAATGGGCAAGGATATTCTTCGTTCTTCCTCTTTATTTCCCCTCCCTCTCACTCCCTCATCCAGTCCTGCGCTCACTCATTCTCTCATAATGCAAATCCTTCCTTGTATCA
Source organism: Lepisma saccharinum (assembly GCF_977018435.1). Lineage (NCBI taxonomy): Eukaryota > Metazoa > Arthropoda > Insecta > Zygentoma > Lepismatidae > Lepisma > Lepisma saccharinum. The sequence goes on from NC_139229.1 coordinate 184,350,557, forward strand.
TGTAGCAATAACTTCATATTTTTTCAGGTACCATTTCTAAACAGAATAGTCTGTCTTGTGTAGTATATTTGTGCGTCCTCTATAAAAAAAGATATGAGGATAATAAGCCTGTGTAAGCCAGTGTTCTCCTCCCAATTCCTAAGTCGGCGGCCTAAGTGCGAGATATCACACTAGAGCGATCAGTATATTTCTACCACAATTCTCGCTTGTTTCAGTCATTTTTCTATAAAAACAAGTGTTCTAAATTTAATTTTTGGAATATAAACTTGTATTAACCATTAACTCTTTAGTTGAACAATAACAAATGCTTAAAATTAGTGTGGTATATAAAAATGTTCCAGTAAAAGGGGGCGGATAATTCTGCAGCTACTCTTCAAGCACCTAGATATTAATAAACTAAACGTATATTTACCCCAAGAGTAAAAAAAAAAGTCAACCAAAATAGGGGTAATTCCCCCATTCTCCCTTTAAATAGCACACTACTTAAAATCTTATTGATAATTTCTTAATCGTAAACTGGGTACATCGTACGGTCATTTTCAAAATACTTAAAAGTGTTGTCAGCGTGCTTCTTGAACAACTGTACATTTGGAAATATTTGTTGCAAAAGGGGGGGGGGGGCGACTATTGATTTTTAAGGGGAATAAAATCATCCTTAGCAGGAATGAAAATATACCTAATTGCCATACCCGTTAATATCCTATAATTCTCTCGAGCAATGAATCTGTTCCTCTCAGTAAAAACGGGACACCTTCATCCTGAAATACCCACTTCCCTGTATAACGGTATGAGTGTTGCCTAACTCTACGGCGATGAGTGAACATCAGTAGCAAATTTTCAATGGCAAGTTCGGTCACCGCAACTTTGAAACAGCGTGAAGGGCGGGAAATTAGCAATACGAAACCAGTGGTGCTAGATTTGAATCGTGAGTGAGGCATGAGTTAGATTTTCCGTTGAGTTTGTTTCCTCATGTATTTCATCAATTCACTATTCTTTTTGTTTTTTTAAGTTCATTTTATCCCCAGTTGGGCTAATCAGGACTAAATATAGCCTACAGTATAATGTGGGATCGTAATCATTGTGCCTTCGGCGGGATTCGAACCTGTGACCACTTGATTACAATGCGGCAGCTACAACGTATCGGGAAGGCGCTGAGTTCATCATTAATTCATCCTCAACGTAGATATTAGCTTAAAAAGGAAGAGAAGCGACGTAAAATAACAAAACATACAAAAAACATGCCACCTGTAGCCTAAAGAATAAGGTCATGAATGATGAATGAATTCAATTTGAAAGGGGCCTGCACAAGACAAACAAAACAGTAAAAGGTGAGAATAAACTAAAATCTTCCTCACTGACAGTGGAAGAGATCAGTTCTTCGCAGAAAACTAAAAACATTTGTTAAAATACTGTCGTCATCTCCCAACAGTAGCTACTCCCATGTTCGAGTCCTGACCTCTTCATCAATTGATCTTCATCGTCAACATCAATTAGCCAAAGGAGGTTAAGAAAACGACAGTAAATAAGACAAATATTTACATATTGTTGTCTTCAGTTCCCCTCCAACTCTGGTGAAATCAAAACTCTCCTGGCAACACTGTACACGTGCAAAAGTTCGCCAATTCCCCCTACCCCTTCTCTCCAGCCAGACAGGAAGAAAATGGTGTGGGTGATACCCTGCTCTGCACAAGCAGATACGCAGTAGTAGACTCACTCGTCCACGACACGTCCTTCCCTCCCTACTTTTCGCTGGCACGAGGCAGGCACCGGAGCCTTCGGGCCATGTCCTAGAATAACCTTGACGATTAGCCACACGTGTAGGATAGGAAAGAGGTCATGGGATTTCTTGACCACAAAAAAGAACAACAGAGTAACAACATTCGGTTTGTTTCTGGAGTCGTGTTAGTCCTTAAACTTTGCGAAATGGCCACTGCTTTCGTCGGGTTCACATATGATGAAGAGGGTTGGCAAATTCGTAGGTTGTTTAACCTTCAATTACTCTTCGGAATTCAATGGGACGATCATCGCTCAGACGAAGTGCACTTCCGGTTTAGTATTTGTACATGCCTTTTTCCACGTCGCTTTTCTTTCATCTTGGCTATTCGCGACGATTATAATGAATGATATTAAGATCAAATTTATGAAGGACATTCGACTTCCTGACCCTTGTTGGCAATGTTCTCGCTTGCAATCAAGAAATACCAGCTTCGATATTTGGTCGAAGCACATGATACAGTGGCGGAGTGGTTAGCAGAGAGCGCTACGACGCCAGGGGCCCCGGGCTAGAATCCCAGCCTGGGCATAGGTGCGAGTGAACATTACTTCACGATTAGCCAAAAGTGGCGAAAGGGAAGTAAAATAAACCAAATCAAATTAAATCAAATCACATGACACGGTTTTTTCAGGTCCCAATTTAAAATCTACGTTGCGTCCCGATTAGCCTGTCTGAGAGACACTCGTATCCGGGGACTCGAACCTGAAACGTTTGGATCATAGGCGTACGCACGGGGGGACAAGGGGGGCTATTGCCCCCCCAAATCACGGACGTTCGCAGATTTTTCCCACGAAGGAACAAGCAAGGTATTTTTCCATGGGACATATTACCCCGATAATAGTGTTGCCCCCTCAAAAACACCACTTGAATTTGAAATTATCGCATAATAATTAATGTAAATTACTATGACTGAAATCAAATTATACGTGTAAAATATATACTTTTAGGTTGACATTCGTTTTCGAAGGGGGACGGGTGGCCGCCATTACACCCCACCCCCTTCCAGACTTTCCATGCCCCTATATTATTATACTTTCACTTAGAAATTTAGTGTACAAGAATCTTATTGCTGTTATTAAACAATATTATACTCTTAAAGAAAATGAAGTATTTTCAAGCCGATGAAAGTTCGAAGCAACTATGGGGGAAGGGGGTTCAGTGTCGCAAGCACAAGGAAACAGGGGGGCATTGCCTTCTCCCAACCTTGGACGGAAATCAATTCTAGGGGGTCAAACATTGAAGTAAAAGAATGCTAGACTAGCAGAATCTAAGAGTAACAGAACAAAATGATACTGAAGATGGAATTAGTTTTCACGTCTTCCTTGCATTATTTCTTCTCGACGGCCAGGAGCACCTGCAGGGGCACAGAGAGGGGCAATTGCCCACTCGACTTCAAATTTTATACAAATAAAATTTAATTTCGTAAAATTTTCTTGCTCGCTTCGCTCGCAATATCTGCATTCCTTACAGTCTTGTCAAGTTCAGAGCAGTAGTAGCTAGGGAGCTGCGAGAGTTGTCCCTCTACGCCGAATGAGCTGAATGAGAAAAATTGTAAAAGAGAATGCCATGCCATCCCATGGAATGTTAAATAATATGTTTTATATACACGCACGCACGGACGCACAAATATCATCAATGGCATAAAACTAAAAGTGCTCCCCTGTGCTTTTCACCACGCCATGAAGGCGTATAAAACTAAAAGAATGAGATAAAATGAGATTTTTCTTTCCCGACTGAACTTTCATCAAGGCTTTTGCCCCCCCCCCCTTTAATCAGCTTTGGATATTTCGTACCACACATCAAGCGCAGATAAGGGTTTGCAAATGGTATTTTGAAGATATTTTAATTGCAAATATTAAGTTTCGTCAAAGCCACAACAAAATCAGCACAACATACAACCCAACAAAAACCTTCAATTACTCGTAAGCATTTAACACCAATAAGCAAAATTCATATTTTGATCTAATTTTCCTTGCGTATTGAAACCTCATTCTCACTTTCCAGCCGTGGCGGCGAGGGGGGCCAGTTGCCCCCCACACTTTTTGCTACTTTTGCTCACACACTACGCTAAACCTTATGTACCATTGGGAAGTAAACTGTCCTCCCCCTCGTTTTGGAATCCAATCGCCGCCACTGCATTCCAATATTCAACAGTACAATCAAACACATGTGATACCCAGAATTCGAACCAGGAATCCTAGCGTTAGCACGCTATACTAACAACTCCGCCCATCGGCGTAACTTGCGGCCTAATTTTGAGGGGGACAGAATCAGACTTGGAGCCTAATTTTGAGGGGGCAAAATCAAGCCTGGGACTTAACTTCGGGAGAAGAGATTCGAAAAGTTATCCATGTCATAAAAATAGAGTCCAGAATTATTTGCTAAATAACTGTGGCATTTGTGAAATCACAATTATTACTCATTATTACTTTGCTCCTCAGGTTCCCTAACGTAACTCATGGGTGAAAAATGAGATACAAGGTTAAAAGTGTCGTCTTCAGGACGCAGTAACATTAAGTCACGAAACAATAGCTGCGCTCAGCGAGCCAGACAGCTGCAAGTTAAGTCTGAGAGGAAATGCATCACTGCTAACTTCCGGCTTAAGCGGCCCACACACTGACGTATTTTTACGTCGAGTTCATGAAGGTTCTGTAGCAATGTCAAAATTCTACAGTATATGGGGAGTTGCTGGTATTACACAGTGGATGTTTTGAGTGCATCCAAATGTTTATGGGGGCCTACCCGATGTCGCAGTGGTAGCGTCGCCGCCTTGTAAGGGTCCCGGGTTCGATTCCCGGTGGAGGCACATAGTGGTTTGGATCCCACTTTAAACTGTAGGTCCAGTCCTGATTAGCCTTGCTGCATAAAGTGGACTTAAAACAACAAATCAATCCAATCCGATGTCGCAGTGGTAGAGTCGTCGCCTTGTAATCAAGGGGTCCCGGGTTCGATACCCGGTGGAGGCACAAGTGGTTCGGATCCCACTTTAAACTGTAGGTCCAGTCCCGATTAGCCTTACTGTGCATAAAGTGGACTTAAAACACCAAGTCAGTCAATCAATCAACCAAAAGTTTATATGTTCTTTCAGTCTAAATCAGTGGTTCTCAACCTTTTTCAGTCCGGGACCCACCTTGAAGAACATTCATTACACTTTATGGAACCCATAAGCATAGGCACCATAAGAATTACTTGTAGGGGTGTGCACCCAGTTTATAATCATATTTTTGCTAACATCGAGTACTTTAAAGTACCCTCTTTTACCATTGCTTAAACAAATTACACATACTTCATTCTAGAAAACTAAATATGTAAACCACCGCATTTGTTCATAGGAAGTTGGCTTTATAATCGAAGCTGTCTGGATAGCAGTGTGAAATGATGACAGCTGACACCTCTCGGCACCTATATACACGCACACACTGGCGATCGGCAATATCGAGCGCCACCTTATCCGAAACGAAAACGACAGATATTCGATTCCCTTGAGTTAAACATCAGTGAGATGCCGGTAAATGGCAATGGTAGAGCGCGAATAACAGAAATGTAGGGTTTAGACTACGTACAGCACGGGTTGAATTTAAATTGTTAAAACAATATATCTTAATAATTTAAATGTAATAGGTTTTTTAAGACACAGTAAGTAAATTTTTGAGCCCGGCTTCGCGACCCACCAAACGCCCCCTCGGGACCCAGCATGTGGGTCGCGGCCCATAGGTTGAAAAACAATGGTCTTACCCGGCCTCCGCGGTGCAGTGGTGTTAGCACAGCGCGCTACGACGGCAAGGGTCCCGGGTTAGAATTCGACCGGGGCATGGGTGTTCTTTGTGAGTGTCCTCTCATCTATTTCATCATATCGACACTCACACAAAGCGAAGTAATATAAACGAAGTCAATCAATCAAATCACGATCGAAAGATATACAAGTATGACATGTCCTTCCTGGACGTATGAACAGACTGCTGAAGTATACCATCCCGCCTGATAGATATGAATCTTGTTGCGGGGGATAGAAGTTACGAGATTAATGGAAGTTCATGTGATAATTTTTGTGCTGCTGTTAATATGATTTTTAGTGCATTTCGTTATGATGTAAAATGTTGTTCTTAATTGCATAATCAAGATAAATATATTCTGAACCTAGATGTTAACACGTAAGTCCTGAGTTTGTTAATTTACTGCAAATCTTAATGTTTTCCCGTGCCCTGGGAGGTATCACGTGTATACCGATATGCAGTCTCATGTTACTCATTCTCAATTTGTATTGAGATAAATCTATTCTTATGGATATTAATATGCTATAGTTGAATCTGGCACGACCGTGTCAAGTAACACGCTGTCTACAGAAGTAATTAGTCACTGCAACAGCTAACCTACAAGCTGAAAGAGTGAAAAACTGCAGGAAAATATAAAATATATTTAGGAAAGAATAAAAAATCGCTACTATTGTAGTAACGGGAATAAATATGTTGGTTGCGCGTTTAATTGAAATGAGGTAATTATAATTAATTTTGAATGTTGCAGACATGTTACTCGAGTTCACTTTTATATTTTTAGCTTCACGATAATCCGAATTCCATCAAAATATTTATTGTGAATTTAGAAAGAAACCGTTACAACGTAAGCTCATGAAAAATATATACGTACTTAGCATTCATTATTGCAGAATGTATTATACAAATCTTACGTCGAAGTCATGGTCTCCATTGTTCCACGAGATATTCAGTGCACGTTGCTTTGATATATAACAATAGACTTATCTTTTCTTACGTTTCAAAACAGCATTTTAAAATTTTGAAAGTATAATTTATTTACTTTGAATTCAAAGTATGCTTCCAGACCATGCCAAACATAACGTCCACAGACGCTGCCACTTTTTGCATGATATTTTGCAGACGAAACAAGATTTTCTTCGATTAATTGATTTGGTTTGTTTTACTTCGCTTTTCTGCCACTTTTGGCTAATCCTGAAGATGATGAAATTGATGAAGGTACACTCACAAAATGCACCCATACTTAGGCCGGGATTCGAACCCAGGACCTCTGTCGTCGTTCTGCGTGCAAGACTTTCTTCGACTTGCTCCGACTATGAGATGACTGTAAGGCGTATGAATGGACGAACACTCTTACCACACCAAGACGTGACATCACTTCCCACAGAGCGACCGCGCATATGTACTAGTGCCTCGAGACGGATAAATGTCCCGTTTCCCCAAGAACATGGAGCAATAACAAGAAAAACATGCTATTGCTAGGTGAGTAGCCACAATTTTTTCGTGTCAATAGTAATAATAACAGCAAAGAAAAAGGGCAAAATTATTGTAGTACATTTTGCAATAAAGGAAACTACTCTTCCCATTTTCTATGGCGATAAACATGTCTAAAGTGTAATCAAGTCCCAAATAGCTTATGTGTAATCTTTCTTTTTTAACGGCCATTCATAAAAGATCATTTTAAAAGCATTCACGAACATAGAGTTTGTCACCGACATAAATGGGTTACGAACGTAGCTGGGACGAGCACAGCGTGTTTTCCTTATATTATGAACTGACAGGACACTCACACTTTCGAATATGGAAGTTATGGTCAAATTATCTGAACTGTGTACAGTATTGCCATAAGAACAACAACATCAACATGTGATTAAAACCACATTTTAGGAAAATATTCTCTCTCCAGAAGCCAATTTATTACATGGTTTAGGAGGAGATTGTAGAATCAGTAATGAAAACACCTGTATACAGGTCATTATCCATGTCCCTTATTTTCAATGAAGCGCAAAAGTTGTTTTTTTCGTACTAGTTTTTCAAGGAAAATGTTCCCTATTGTTTACTTTCTCATTGCAACAACCAGGGGCGTGCCGAGAAAAAAAATCGGAAATACGCAAAAAAAATTAAAAAAATGAAAAATCTGCAAAACGTCAGCATTCAGATCAAATAATAACATAGGGTCTACTATCAAGTATTCAATCTTGTACTTTTTTAGGATGAATATTGACTATTTTATAGTGTTTTTACCACTCTCCCGGAAACCAAGTTTCAAAGGAAACGGTGCTATAACAGCCAAAGGTAAGACCTGGTAAATGTTTGGTACTTCTCATTATCAGTGAAAAGTTTGGAATTCAGTTTTGCTTGTCAGTTTCATCAGTCGTTCGCTATTTGCCCACGCCAGCTTCATTGGCGTGTTACAAGAGGAAGTACGAACGTTTTCATTGTGTTTTCCCCTTCGTCTACTACTTTACCAATTTACCATCCTAGTCGCCATGATTATCAAAAGAGACGGAAAAGCGCCGTGAAACGTATTATTTACAAATTGAAATTTCAAGTGCTCGAACTGTCATTGAGAAGACTAAGCATATGGCTCGTAACATACATTATTTGTTATTTTTATGTATTTTTACCGAGTTGCAGAGCGGGTAGGGGAAGCGCGTTGGGCACATAATCTTGTGGTCCGTGATTCGAAACCATATTTTTCTACCAGGTTAGAACTACCTGACCTCACTTGTTGATTGACAAGAGTTTATTTTACTTCACTTTTATGCCACTTTGGGCTAATCGTGAAGATGTGGGTGAGTAATGATATGATGAAATTGATGTCCAGGCCTGGATTCGAACTCCAGGCATCGTAGCGTGTTGTGCTTACCACTCTGCCACAGAGGTCGGCTGGTCTCACTTGTGTAGTTTCCGCTTTATTACCTATAGAGTTGGCAATACAAAATTAGACACTGTTTTTGATCGATTGATTGATTTGCTTTATTTAACTTCGCTTTTTGTGCCACTTTTGGCTAATTACCGAAGATTGGGATGAATGATGACATGATGAAATTGATGAATAGACACTCACAAACATCCATGCCCGTGCCGGGATTCGAACCCGAGACCCTTGGCGTCGTAGCGCGATGTGCTAACCACTCCGCCACGAGGGACGGCTTAGACACTGTTTACATACATGGAGTGGTTTTATTGCTGATAGAAGATAGTTATTACTAGGGAACGGAACTTTATGTGCTAAAAAACTCAGAAATATTTATATTTTTATGTCTCATAAATGTTGAAAATATGTGATAAAAACAGGAAAATATGTGACAAAAATAAAAAACATTTGGTAATAAAAACAAAGTATTACATGCATTTTAAACACCTGAAATCAGGAAGAGTTGCAGTGGATCACCATAGTTTTTTCCAAATTCTCCATTGTAAATCTGTGACGATTATCTCTAAAAAGTATCTTATATTGTGAGAAAGATCGCTCCACGTCACAAGAAACAATTCTTGCATATTTGAAGCACGAAATGCCTCTAACGCTGAAGTTTTCCAAAGCTTCCTCTACTTCACCTCCTTCCAAAACACATGCAATTTGGCACAACGTTTGAAAACCTTGGGTTTTCCAAAAAAAATATCTGTACATTTAGACATTAGCACTTGTGCGTTAGATCCAGTGGGGGTAATATTTTCCTCCAATAGGATCGTAGGCGAGGTGCCAGAAGTCTGCCAGCGAGCGTGTTCAAAGACAAAATAAACCTAACACTCGATATGAAAAAGGTGCGGAGAATAAACCTTTTTTCCTTCGAGGATTTCGAGGTAGCTGAAGGCAATGAGCGATTTTATGTATTTAAAACGAAAATTCGCAAAATATGTATTTACATACGGAAAACTGCAAAATATGTGTTTTTATGTAAAATAAAATTTGCTGTGTTGACATATAAGGCTATGATCAGAATTTTGGCAAAAACGAAGGTCTCTATCTTATCTCAGAAAAAAAAACATTTATTTACCTAAAATTCCGTTCCCTAGTTATTACGTTCGTTTCGTTCTGAACACTCTCTCTTCCCCCCCCCCCCCACAAAAAAAAGTAGTAAAGGAAGAAGGAAGGAAATCAAGGACAAAAAATAATAAGATTCTACCTAAGTTGTTTTCAGTGACCCAGTGTGCCTTAATTAATACGGCTACTTTGCATCACTGTCCTTACCGCTGTTAATTGCAGGAGCTTATCGCTGTACTCTAGGATAGGCAGAAAAAAATATGTTACGTAATGAGAACCAACTCGGGAAAATAAGATATAACGAATTATACTGTCTTCTCATAATTCTCTCTCAAAGTTTTCAAGCAAATCTTGCATAACGCACTGCTGCATGGTGTTCGTTAAGTTCGTGTGAACTACACGAAACGTCGACAAGTATGGAATAAATAGATATGCACGCGTCGTTTCCACACGTGTAAAGAAGGAAAAAGGCGAGAAAAAAAGTTTCCGTGTCGCAGCATTCATGCATTCCAAAACACGTGTGACTTCAAAGCGTTGATTTTCAAACGAGCTATACCGCTCTTTACTTCTCAATCGTGCCTTACTTTGTTGGTTCGTCGTGCATCGGTACTCTTAGGTTAACCCCAGAAGGGAAGCGGCAATCTGCGGAGCAAGGTCACGCATAACGGTAGAGAATAGAAGAAAGCGAGGTAGCTGCAGTCACGTTTCCTTTACTTGCGCAGAGGACTTGTTTTCGTTCGCCTATTCCAGAGATTACCGGGACAAAGTATAGAATAAACTGACTAAGTGGTGTGTGGATCTTTAAAATCAGCTTAAGAAGTTTCTTAATGTATTTTTTTAAAATTTCGAAACGAGATTGAGAGAACATCCAGAAGCAGAAGGAAACAAACATTGGTTTGAGGTTGATTTTGTGTTTTAAGTCCACTTTATGCACAGTAAGACTAATCGGGACTGGACCTACAGTTTAAAGTGGGATCCGAACCACTATGTGCTTCCACCTGGTATCGAACCCGGGACCCCTTGCTTGCAGAAGGAAACAAGCATTGGAAACTCAAGATGTCAACGAGAATCTGATTTCAGGTTATTTTTACAATTTTGCTTTAAAAGATGAAAAAATATAGATATAAAAAGGTATTTTTATGCAAAACAATATTCATTACAAGCTCCTACGATTTTATTCCTTTTTTATTGGCAATGTTGTGTTATTACTTCTACAGAATTAAAAGATGTCCATTTCATTTGTGACTTGATAATTAATATTTTTTAGGTACCTTTGTATCAATGGCTGCTGGTGGTGTTTTACTTTGTGTTTTACACTCTTCCAAGACAGACATTGCAAGAAAAGGGCTACAAGACAACAAATTTAAAAGCATGCTAAGCAGTGGGAAGCGTTTTCGTAAGGGGAGTTCTTTTTTAGTAGTCGGTGCTATATTTTACCATCCTTTCCTGTATTATTTGACGTTCTATGGCTTTTTGATTGGTTGATTTGTTGTTTTAAGTCTACTTTATGCACAGATAGGCGAATTGGCACTGGACCTACAGTTTCAAGTTGGATCCGAACCACTGTGCAATTTGCCTCCACCGGATATCTAACCTGGGACCCCTTGATTACAAGGCCACCTTTTTAGGAATGCTGTTGCAAAGGGAGATATTACCCCACTAACCACTTCTGGGTAAGTCACTGGTGTTAAATGTACAACAAGAATAACAAATTTCAACTTTTATAATAATACTGAAACATTCCTTCATTCTTTGAATGATTATTATAAATGTTCTTGATTATTCCTACTGAATTGTCTACGTGACAAGTCTGTCTTCATCAGAGTTGAGAAAATTATTTCTAAGTAAACTATTTACAATATTCATCCTATTAGAGCTGTGGGAATTTCTATTCGAGTGTCTCTTCATCAATTTCATCTATTCAAATAGTTCTTCACATACAGCCAAAGGTGGCAGAAAAGAGGCAGAAAATGTACAAATACAAAAAAAAGACCTCTTTTGTTTCTTACACGAGACATTCCAGCTGGGAAGGTCAATCATAATATTGAAAATTCGTGAATTGTCTATTAGGCAACAAAAAATTGAGGCCAGTCTAGAAATTCAAAATAACAGGAGAAGCCCAGAGTAGTGAAGGATTTGGTCAAACAGATCCGAATGATACTGGATTCGGCTGCATTGGAATAATCATTGGATCTCCGGAGGCCAAAACTGGCCCTTCGTAGCAATTAAGTATGCATACCTCTATATAATTTTACTCAAATGCCCACCATGTCATTACTTTACACTACCATGCCATAATAACTGGCATCTTCCCCCAGTTCTGCCTAACACTGACTCAACTAATCATCTTATTTCCAAGGACTTTCACAGGACAGAAAACAAACCGCAGTAAACATTGAAGCCACACGTTGACCTTGAAAAAGTTCGAACGAAGAGTTCAGACGGTATCCACGTTCCTACTAAATTCATCGCGCAAATCTTACCACTCCCATTTTAGAGCAACGGCATGCCTCGTGGATCAAAGAGGGGGCAATAACCAAAAGAAGTCAAAAACGTGTCGCAACATCGCGCGTGTGAGAGCAGGAAACTGGTAGTCGCTACGTCAAACAGGCTTTTTTGTTTTCTTACGTCACAGGAAGGTTCCGGTTTCTGCTCGCCACGTTAGTTTTAGCAAACGAGTTTCCCTAATGTATAATTTATTCTTCGGTTGGATTTTTCGTAAATTAACCGCGGCGATGTAAAACAAGAGAAGTAGAGGAGATGAAACGAACAATGAATGGGATATATCATACTTCTGGCCTCCAAAGAAAGGTATGTTTGTTATGATTTTTGTCTTGAGTCAACTTTATTCTTCGAGAGGTTAATCGGGAATGGACCTACAGTTTGGAATGATCCGGACATGTATAATGTGCTCTACCGGGAGTCGAAACTGGAACCACTTTAAGGGCCAGGCGAGAGAATCTAGTCACTATGATGTCGGGGAGATCCAAGTATTGTGGTCACAAGGATAATCCCATAGCAATCAAACAGCTTCAACAGTCTCGTACCGAAGATTCTGGTATGTGTCTCGGTCCCGGCTTGGGGATGACCGTTTCACGTGTGTGGAGTGTGGACCCCCCCCCCCCTCCTTTTCCTCAATTGCATATAATCAATGTTCATCCCTAATCAAGGGGTTCAAGAGATTCGGTCTTCCTGATTAGCAAAACGTGGCAGAGAAGAAATAAAATAAGAAAAGTAATACAATAATAATAATAAAAGACAATCAGATCTACCAAGAGGTTGGCGTTTGCACCATTGATTGTCGTTGTTACATTGTTGTTGATTTGGTTGATTTTACTTCGCTTTTCACCCACAATCGGCTAATCGCGAAGATGAGGATGAGTAATAATATGATGAAATTGATGGAGGGACACTCACAAAGAGCACCCATGTCCAGACCGGTATTCAAACTCGGGACCTCTGGAGTCGTGGGAGCGCTGTGCTAACCACTCCGCCACCGAAGTCGGCGCTTGTACAATTGAATAGTAACAATGTCAGACAACAACTACAGAAAGCGAATCACGCAGGGCATGTCAAAAAAGAAGCCTTGAATAGAAACATTGAGAATTTGGAAACAAATTTAAAATTGTGTTCTGGCTCAATAATTTTCGGGTGTCTGATGCTGTAACGCTGTTGGTATATTGCTATCGTTACCCCACCATAAATATGTTAGCCAGGTGATGCAATAAACGCATCCTCCAATTAATGATTGCTCCACTTGTATAGATGTTACAAAGGATTAGTTTCTGTCTGAGTTGAGTTTCATTGTAGATTAAACAAACTCAACATTAAGGTCGTTATTCATACGCCCGAGACGTGCATGTGCCTTCTTAACATGCATGCTGTTGAAAGTTCTCTGCAGAAGCTACTAAAAGGTCAACACACATTAAGCATGACTCACAACAGACATAAAACTAAGATAACAAATTCAGCCTGCGATTAGACGGTTGTAATTCAGGTGATCTAATTATTTGCTTTCTTTATGAGCAGATCTATGAGTTTATTGACTCGTAGTACTTGGAAGTGCTTTGCATTTGTTTGTTTAGACGGCTTGTTTGGGACTCTCGCTTTCACTGGTACATTGACCGCGGTCATGGTATTGAAACACAGTGATAAATTAAATTAGCTATCACTGGTTATATATGGAAGCAGATAAAATGAAATAAGTATGACCAGAAACGGTGAAAAAGGAAGAAATTATAATCCGTGAATAGGTCTAAACATTACACATCAAGCTTTGTTTTAAGTTCTAAAAAATGTATAAAACGGCTCTGTTGTACAGTAGAAATAGTGTCAAAATCAACAGGAAACTGAAAAATTTACAACAAAGACGTTGTTAGTGCCAGCTGATAAAATGTGAAGTCCCTGATTTTACATAAATTTCCGTAGAAACGCTCTGCACAAAATCGATTTCTCCCAACATGGGTGTCGCTAAATTTTTTTATGGGGGGGTGTCAGGCATTTGATAGTACTTGTTAATAATTATTATTGTCATGGTTATGATTGTTATTACACAATAATGACTACGAAAATAAAGTAATCTTATTCCACATTGGTTATTATTATTATTAGTATATCCTTGGAGGGCTCTTCTACACAATTCACCAGCGAACTAGCACAAGTATTTTTCATTGTTTTACATTTCATTCAGTTAGTGTACTGAAATGCATAATTATTATATTTTATTACTCAAACATCCAACTCGATTTTTTGGAATTTTGTAAACTGTGGAATAATTTAATATATTCTTTTGTTTGAATGTTTGAATATGAATCATAACCTAGTTCCTGTATTTTGTACTCAATGTTTCCGATACAAACCAGTTTTTACGTAGGTTATTCTGAACTTTATTATTCCTGCTCCTTTCGACACCACCTCCCCTCCTGACGCCCATGCGTCAGTATGTACGGCTGTAATAAATAAGCTTCACATGTTATAAAACAAAGTTCAAATACGTATTTGGCTTTTTTAATTTTAGTACTCTTTCGGGGTGATCCGAACCGGCTTGATCCTCCTGTATATTACGTCCTTATCTAGAAGAGTTGTTTTGTGTACAATTGTTTGTGAAAACCTCTCGTCCTATGAAAATTCCAGAACACGAAAGAAGTATACATGTTCACCTTAATCATTCCACCTTGGCTTTTTTTTTTTTTGGCCACATATACATGGTTGTCGTAAGTCTGTGGGTAGGAAGTCCTTATGACTGAACGACAAACCTATGTAAACTGAACTCGCCTAAATCAAAATAGCCAATATTGTCCTGTAGACGCGATTCTGTTAGTTGTGCCGTCATTTATTAATTATGATCTATTATTATTATTATTATCATCATTATTGTTCTATCCTCTAGGAGATTATTGTACTCACCACACTAAATATCCAGCTTAAATGGATTTATGTTCACATTTCATACCGCCAATGTACTGAAATGCATATTTTTCTTCATATACTTCGTTCCAGATAAATATTTCAAAGTTGGGGAAAAATCGTAGTAAGTTTTACATCAAGCGCTTGTCCTGTGTTTCAAATGCAACTCGAATGCAAAATGATTCATATGACGCTGTACGCTATACCATGGGTGTTACCAGAAATTTTTGTTGAGAGGAGGGTCAGGTCGTTTACGTAAAATTGAATAGTAGAAATAATAATACAAATTATAAACAAAACACATGAGTTATTATAATTTTTATTTATTTATTTATTTATTTATTTACTACCCTCAACAGAGGTAAACCTCCAATTACAGACGGCAGATCGGTTTACACAGAAACAAAACATAAAGAAAGCAATACAATTAGCAAATATACAAATTTCACTTCTCTTTCACCATACAAGAACAAAGGCCTGTGCAATAATTACATATATTAAATACCTATAGATACATAATGTATATAATTGTAGAATATAATGGAAAAGAATGGGAAAAATAGTGATAACGAAATGATTACAATGTATTTGTTGATTCAATCATTTTTCATATAGTTTGAATAGCAATGATAAATCTAAGGCCTAGTTATTTATTGAAAGCGTAGTATGATTAAAGTTGCTATTTTATAATCATTAACGTTTGTTTATCTAACCCGTTTGTAAATTCGTTCGTTTGTTATGATCGAAATGCACATAATCGAACGTTCAATTAAACTTTTATACAAAATACACAGCCACGTATCTAGAAATATGTTTCGGAGGGGGGGTCGGAACCAAGTGTCTCAGGAATAGTAGTAGTAATAATAATAGTTATAATAATAATAATAATAATAATAATAATAATAATAATGTTTAATTTAAAATAATTATATTAAATTAAATTACTACTAATTACAATACATAAATTAATATTATATTATTATTACACGAATAGGTAAAAAGACTGTATAAGAATATAGATATAACAGCGCATATTCATTACGAATATTCATATTCAAAACAAGTGCCCTGGCAATGAAATTAATGTCAAATAGATGAATAATTGAATATTTATCGAATAACAAAAATGATGTTACATGTAGTTGGAGAAAAGTAAGTTTATGATTAATATTTTATGCATATTATTTTCAGTAGCAGTGTACATAAATCTTCTTTGTAATGTCATTCAAAGCCGTATGATCTCAATATAATCATGCCTTCTAAAAAGTTCAGAGGAAATTAATAACTATCGATTATGCAACAAATGCTAATAATTTTCAATACTTAGTTTTAGTACTTGGTAAATCTTTTGGGGAGTCCGGACCCCTGGACCCCCCTTAAATACGTCGTTCTTGTTCTTCATAGCCATATGATCCTAATATAATCCTTGTCTTCCAATACGTTCAGAGGAAATTATACAACAAATATATATTTTCATTATTTAATTTTCGTACTTAATAAGTCTTTCGGGTAGGGAGGGGAGGGGTCTGGAACCCCCAGTAGCGTACGCAGGATTTCATCAAGGGGGGTGTTATTTCTAAAACTTTTTTCCAAATTCACATTACCATTGTTTTATTATACTTTAATTAAATAATAATAATCACAATTAATTAATAATACTTATAATTAATTAATTAGCTAAATTAATACTAATACTACTACTAATACCACTACTACTACTATTAAGTAGTAGAGATCTTCAAAAATATAGTATTTATGAAAACATTAGAACGAAATTACTTTCTAGTCATTCGATTTTTATCAAATCCTGGAAGCATTTTTTTGTTTCTTTGTTACGAAATAATTGTCTGGTGAGACATTTCAAGGGTGAAGAAGATCCATAAATACAAGAAAATATATTAAAATAAATTGAAATAATCAAAGTATGAAACTCATCCAAGGAGCTAAGGTGATCTGGTCGGTAGAGCGTCTGACAAGTGACAATCACGCGGGAGATCTGGATTCGATTCCCGAAATTGGTTGGAATTTTTCCGGCATCCTCCCTGCATAAATGTCCCCGATAATTCACATCTGGATTGTCTCCCTGTTCTTACCAACAAAACATTTTACAATAGTTAAGTCGTTTGAATAATTGTCTAGTCTACAAGGTAACACATTTTAAAGAGAGACATTTAAACGTGCTGCGGTAAAAAATACAATGGGAAGGCGAACTGGTGACTGTATTCTTGTCCGCCTAGCCTTTGTCTATACATTAGCCTCTTACAACGTACCAATAACTTTATTTAGTTGATTCTCATTATTCACACACAAAAAAAAATACATGTTCGTTGAACACTGGCGTACGTAGGTAGAGCGGTGGCCGATGGCGTTCTAGCCCCTACCGAAATTTTGAGAAAATCAGAATTTTCAAATAAAAATCCGTATAGAACTTTAAAAAATCAAAATGTGTAAATGCGAAACCTCTTTTAAAGTGAATCCCGATTACCATTTTTGTCTTTGAATACAATTTTAATAGACTGAAAGCTCCAAAAATACGAAATATTTTATTATGCATCCTGCCCTCCAAAACCAAGCCATGTGCTATACACATTTACTATTCCAGCCTCTCCCGAAAAAAAAATCCTGCGTACGCCAGTGCATTGAACATTGTTGCAACTGAGATACAAAACATTTTTTTTCTTTTAAATCATAGTTACCCTAACCTAACCTCATAAACTCGTGTTTATTTTCAAGGCATCACTCTGAAAGACGCGTGTGTTTGGAATGTTGTGCTTTTCTCCATGCTGCATGGAAATAATAATTCAAATTATTATTATTATTATTATTAGTAGTAGTAGTAGTAGTAGTAGAAGTAGTAATAGTAATATTATTGTCCCAGATCTTTGAAAAATTGGCCATTTTTTTTTTTCTACAGCATATTTCATAATATTTCACAAGCTCAAGGGGGGGGGGTTAAACCCCGTAACCCCCCCCTTGCGTACGCCACTGGGACCCCCTAAATACGTCCTTCCTGTCCTTCAAAGCCGTATGATCCCAATATAATCCTTGTCCTCCAATAAGGTCAGACGAAATTATACAAAAAAGGCTAAACGAATATATTTTTCATTATTTAACTTTGGAACTTGATAAGTCTTTTAGGGGGGGGGGTCATAACGCATTATGAAGTCATAAGACCTAGGTTCGAATCCTGGAAAAAGCATGGCCATTTTTCGTCCTTCATCAATCCATCATTCATTGCCGCGATATATCTCTAAAGGTAAAAGAAAAAGTATGTAAAATAAGAATACAAATACATTATATTCAAACGTAACCGATGCCATTTTTATTGTAGAGCGTTAAGCTGTCGATTTTTGATCTCGCCACGTAAGTCCTCGAGTTCGAGTCCCGTCTTTGTCATGAGTGTTCCTTGTGAGTGTGTCTTCATCAATTTCATCTCTAATCATCGCCTGCGGGATTAGGAAAAAGTGGCAGAAAAGCATGGAAAACACTTTTGAAACAACGCATCACTGGTGTCCCTAGACGTACTGATCATGAGACGTATCTTCCTTATATTGTCTCAGGCCTCAAAGTAAACGTGAACAGCGTTCACGATCTTCCCTTTGAGAGTTTGGGTTTCGAATTACGACCTCGGCATAGCTCTTCATTCTTCAACCATGATTCCGCTTTCCTCTTTAACACACAAACCTAAAGGGCTAGAGAAACAACAACAATAATAAAAGAACGGATTCCCCCCTCTAGAGAAATACCCACGGGGAGAGGGCACAATTCCCCTTCCTTCCAGAATAGGGGTATCCCCGATGGCATAGTGGCAACGCTCTCGCTTTGTAATCAAGGGATCTAGGTTCGGTCCCACATTAAACTGTAGGTCCAGTCCCGATCAACCTGTCTGAACATAAAGTGGGTTCAATCCACATCAAATATTTCTCTTCCAAAACGAGAGACAAATTTTGGGCAACATTGCCCCGACGCTGCTGATTTTGCCCATTTGTATCAGACGTGTTGCCTGTGGTTGTCGATATCATCATGTTTCCTGCAGCGTGTGCAAAGTTTTCCCCGCACGAGCAGGGGAAGCCTTGAAGGCCCTTTTTTTCGCTTCAGTATTCGCAAGCTGCAGCCGAGTTACGTCACAGACTATGCGACCAATAGAAAGTGCCCTCGTGCGCGGATAACAAATCGCGGGGATTCACTATACCATGACAAGGTTTCTCAGCTGTTCGGAATCTTCAGACTAGTGCCAGCTCTCGCAATAGTTCGTATGTGCTTGTGTTTGTGGAATGCGCGAATTTTACGTGAACGAGAAGTGTACTTGGTAACCTTGTGTGCAGTGCGCCTTGGACTGAAGGATAGTTTGTGCGTTTTTTTCGCGTCCCTGCCATCTGGGGGTGTTGGAGTCAAGTTGAATCAAAATAAACAGGTAAGCAGCAACGATTTCCATTGTTTTACTCGCGACCGATCCTCGCTTTATCAGGGCCAAGTTGGGTTGGCATGTTTCACGAAGGCCACGGACGATTCTTCCATTTCAGTCGCCTCGGTGGCTTGCCTCTAAAAACTCATCGTGTACAGGTAGAGAAGGGTCGTAAAATTAAGTTAAAAAAAAGTTTCCTCATATTACACCGTTAGCGTAAATACTGGGTTTACAAGAAGGGAACAATGCAACCAACCAATCATTATTTTTGTCATTTTCACTTAATCGTGAATTCATGAAACGAATCTGGCGAGAAACACACTGATAACTGCATTTTTAAAGGTAAACTAGGCTCTGGCGCCTAGGCCCACAGCCAATACAGTCATGCAAGGTTTATGTATCCTGCTCATGGTGATTGTCCTTTCATCCATTTAACCAGATCACCATTCATCCTCGACGTCGCGATTAGTTAAAAGTGGCAGAAAAGCGACTTAACCAATATTAAAGTACCTCCGCAACGCGTTGCCCTAACCACACTACATCACAGAGAGAGGAGGTGTAAATAAATTTACACCAAACTCCATACGTGTAACTTGTTGGGGCAAGGGGCACTCCCCATAGTTCTAGGTTTATTATAATTTACATGTTAGTGGTAACCTGAGATTCGTGTTCTGCCCTTTCAACCCCATCCAAGTTAGACATCAAGTTACGATTCTGCAAATCTCTGAACTTTGTAAACATTGGGGCACCAGAATGAGCTCTTTACACCGTTTAGCTAACAACATCCTAGTGGACCCCTTGGCGCAGTGGTTGCCAACGTGCTACGAAGCCAGAGGTCATAGGTTCGAACACTGCTTAAGGCATGGATGTGTCACCAGGGCCGGATTAACCTATGGGCAACTGGGGCAATTGCCCCGGGGCCCCCACCAATAGGAAGCTGTGAAGGGCCTCCACCAAAAAAATATTTTAACCAGCTCGCTATGCTTGTGAAAAATTACATAATAAGTTGTATTTAAAAAATAAAGAAAACTTGTTTAAGATAATAAATAATCGTACGTACATAACTTTCTTTCGTGGAACTGTCTATGTATAATATTGTATGTAAGGACCCGTTCCGCAGTACATATCCCAATGTCGAAATTCTTTTTAGAATACATTTGGTCTTAATGGTAACAAACTGCAGCGGAGAAAATTCTTTCTCAAAAATGAAATTAGTGAAAAACAGGCTTCGTGCTGCCATGGGACAGGATCGCTTATCCAATCTTTGTTTATTAAACATTGAACATGAACTTCTTCGTGAATTGGACTTCGATGATATAGTAGATTAATTTTCGGCGAAAAATGCAATAAAAGTGCGTTTACTATAAGTGTTAAGCCCTTACGAATTTTCTTAAAGCAAGTGTAGTTACTACAATTTCCATAATGACCCTGTCGGTAATTGTCCAGTAGATGTACCGTTCATGTGTAGTGACATATTTACTCTT
This sequence comes from Lepisma saccharinum, assembly GCF_977018435.1. Taxonomy (NCBI): domain Eukaryota; kingdom Metazoa; phylum Arthropoda; class Insecta; order Zygentoma; family Lepismatidae; genus Lepisma; species Lepisma saccharinum. Next base: position 184,371,384 of record NC_139229.1, read on the forward strand.
AATTGTAAATAATCATTTACAATAAATTATGTACGTAAGTACAGTACTGCTCAGCTCTCTGTTTCCATCTGAACCCCTTAGTATTTACTATATATTGTAATTACGGTGTTCACTCTTCATAATATACTGTCTGTAGACATTTAGACGCAGAATTTTACTGCTGCTATAGCGCTACAATTTTCGTCCTGTAACTTTATTTTACTGCTCTATTCTCCCTGCAAACCTACCTGCGATATGTTCTGTTGTGAATGACTACTGATTCTAAAATCAGGTCTGCCATTTCAACTGCTAAAAATATGGGGAAGCCCCACGAAACATTTTGCCCAGGGGACTCCACAAACCTTGATGCGGCCCTGTGTGTTACTGTGTCTCGTCATCCATTCCATCAGTTCTTTCATTCGCATTGTCGGGATTAAAACAAGACCACGTTGCACGCCAATACCTTAATATTTCCTGTATTGTCAGGTAGCACTCGTACCTCTCCCCTTCAGGTGCGGCACCCCCCTTCAAAACCTACTTTCAACCCAAAACATTATTAACTCTTGCATTGTCACATTACGTTATGACTTACTAAAACCATGTCGTCATATTGAGCACGAATGCTTAGTGTTGAATTATCTACTACAATAGACAAGCCATTGATCCTAATCTGAAAGAAAACCACTTTCCTCTACTGGGGACAGTATTTACAATTATCATTCAGCTGCTCTTGCCTTTCTTTCTCTATTATCGTTGTTAAAAACTTATTCTTCTTTTGTAACACAATGTATGTCATTGGCCTGCCTAAACAAGCTTTGTTTGTTTCAAATTGCAAAACATGTGGTTGTTGTGGTCAAAACAAACAAAAATGAAGCAAGTTCCAAAGTTTTGTAAAAGTTGAATGGGTGCTAATAAATCAATTAGTCTGTCTTCAGTTTCATTAGTTATTTGTATATTATCATAGAAGCTTACTGAAAGTTGATTGGTGTTTCATGTGATTGCTAAAGCATGCATGCATATTTTCTTTATTTTCAACATCGCACCCCCAAAATTTCATTGCGCACCCTTTCAGCACCCCTATATGATTAGTCCTGCCGCCCCTCTTCTCCCCTTGTAAGTACAGGCGAAGACGATGGCAAATGTAATAGTAAGGAAATTATGCACTGCTATTTTCAATTTTACTTTCTTTTACATCTTGTGTGGGTGTCTAAAAGGAATTATTGAATTGAATTATTTTCTTAAGTTCACTTAATGCACAGAAAGAGTTATCGGGACTGGACCCACAGTTTAAAGTTTGATCCTAATCACTGTGCCATGAGCCTCCATCAGCTATCTAACCCGGGACCCCTTGATTGCAAGGCGACGACGATACCACTACACCACCGAGGAGGCCCTGAAAGGAAGATATTGTATCGATGCTGGAGTAGATATTCTCATGTCGTTTTATTTGGAATGCAAGAACCTTACATTGTCATGAAGTACTTCGCTCCAACGCAGGGCGTGCCTTTCCCCCACCTATCTTGTAGTTTTGGAGTGTGTGCTTGAATTTCCTCGCCTCTAGGAGTGTTGAATGGAAGTTCTTCAGGAGAAGGCGTGTACACTTGGTCGCCGTGTCCCTCCCCAATTGACGATAAACGCTATCATAAGTTTAATAAACGTTGCTGATAACATTCGTGAGATGGTGCGTACAGTATTTCTGCATTGAAGATTGAAGTGTAAAAAGTGACTCTTGTAGTGCAACAACTGAGTGAACTTCACTCTGCCATCAGCAGCGCGGCGCGAACGCACCATATCTTGACCAGTTCCTGCTTTGGTGAGTTGAAAAAGGAGAAATCCTAACATTCTGGCTGGTCCCTCTGGTTGAATGTTCGACTTAGCCCGACTGTAGTACTTAATCTTTCACTTACCACCATAAGAACGTTACATCAGAGACAAGCCTTTTCTGTGGTTACATTGAGTTACGGACAGAGTGGTTAAGTTACTTAGAACAAGTAGCACTTTACAGTTGCCGTTACTTTACTTCCAAAAAGTAACTCGTTACCGTTACTTTGTAATACAAAAAGGACATTTAACTGTTTACACAAATATCACATCTGTTCTCTGTAGTGCTTGTTTTCCCAGTGGAACGTTACACGCACAAGTTTACAAACAACACAGAAAACCATCGTTTCTTCCTGACAAATAATTCATCCAGCTCCGAATTTGTCAAGTAACGTAAAGTAACGATGTACCGTTATAATTATGTAAATTCTGGAACTGCACCCCCCCCCCCCCCGCTAATGACGCTCGTACTTACCACGGACCCCTTAACCTTTAAACAGCTTCTGTTCTTGCCAACCCCGAGGTTCTAAAGTACCTCAAATATTTATTTAAAGTTGCTCATCAAGAGTCTTTTGTTTCAGTCACGCAATACAATTAATACAATAATTATATTCAATTTCTATCCGTGTATTGTACTCAATCCCTATTAATAAAATCGATGTAAGTATCACTTTTCACCTCCAACAAGTCGTGGGACATATACATTTTTTAAATATTGGCTTATTTTCTAGTCTACAACAAGTTTAAAAGCTAATATTTCTTCAAACCTTCGCCGACCCCTTGAGACGGCATGTGGCACCCCAGAGGGCCCCGGACTACAGGTTTAAGTTCAATATGCTAAGTGATACAGAATGCGTGCATTATTTTTATCAAGTAATTCAATATTGTTAGATTCCTAATGATTTTTATTCTTTAGGTTGGACTTTAAACCGTAAAAATATGAAGAATTATTAGGTTCCGAAATTATATGACTTAATTTTATTCTGACAAATATAATTCACAGTATTTAAACTTAGAAGACAAATACAAAGTTAAGATTTTTTCATGGTGCTAAAGCCACAAACCCTACAACTTCTCTGATTATAATTACCATGACATTTTCAGTTTTATTTTTTTGTCAATTATCCACTTACACTTTTTGATTATCTTTCTGTTGTTAAATTGTTACTCCTATCCAGCCTTGTCTATGGTGATAGGAGTTTTATCACAGTTTTGAAAATTAAACGTATGTTTACGTATCAGTTATTTCAGAAAGACAACCCCAGTCAGCTTTTATAAGCAATGGACTTATAAATATCTGGTGATGGTCCAACTAGCCTACCTAGATAAATCTGTATTCAGCGAATTTCTATAGAAACAGTACTACTCACTGCCACGTTTAAGAGGTGAGTAACTGGTCCAGCCCTCTCCCGGTTTTCGCAAACATTTTGGGTTGCATATACTTAAATCTTGTACAGCATCAATTAGGACAAAAGATTCATGATCATGACTAGCAGGTTACCTGCATAGGACAAGTGAATTAACTTAATGTTTCTGCAGAAATTACTAATGGAAATAGGCAGTGGTCGGAAGTAGCAAGCTACATTTTTAAAATTGTAGCTGTAGCGAAGATACAAAATTCCTGTAGTTGTAGCGAAAATTTCGCTACAGCTACATTTCTTCTCAACATTTTGAGGTAAATTTTGAATCTAGAACAGCGTAAAAAAATCGATAATAACGCTTACTTTTGCAGGAGGTTCATAAAGAAAAAGTCTATTACATACAAATAATCTACATTATAAATATCTTGATATCGCACATTAAAGATATCCGCGTAATTTATTTAATTAGTATCTGAATAATTCTAATATCCAGATAACTAACTGACATATGTGAATATATTCCGACCAACAGCCCCGTTTTTTTAGAGCATCGCGAACTTTTGGGAAGAAACATGCCTCGTTTGCGCTACACCCGGAACAAATCCTGTGGATGGATATCCATGGTTTGATTGATTGAGTTGGTGTTTTAAGTCCACTTTATGCACAGTAAGGCTAATCGGGACTGGACCTACAGTTTAAAGTGGGATCCGAACCACCATGTACCTCCACCGGGAATCGAACTCGGGACCCCTTGATTTCAAGCGCTACCACTGCGCCATCAGCGAGGCTGGATATCCATGGTGTAAGAGACAGGAAAATGTCATTAATTACTGCGGAAAACACAACTTGCAGTGCAAAAACGAGCGATCCATTCTCTACTACAATGACAAAGCAATAGTATATAACGGTCAAATATTGAGTGACAAGTAATTAATCTAATTGCCCGTTAGTAGGAATTAATTGCAATTGGTAATATTAATATCCGTCGCGAATACAGGTGTCTAGCGAACTGTCTTAGCCAGCACTAGCTTGCTCAACCACCGTTTTCGCCCGAATTCGGATTTACATGCATTCTTATGGGAATATCAAGAAAAATGCAACTTCTAAACCAATGGACCGAATTGGATGAGATTTCAACCAGCGGAAGAACACATCATCAAAGTACTGATTCCAAGATTTGAGCCTAATCAGAACAGAAATACGGGAGTTATGATTTATTAAAGATTCATCGCCGAATTGAAAGGGAGACGCTACCCTACCGAGTTGTTCCTGCTTTTCGTGACTGAATACAAAAGAGGAAGAGTTAGCCTAATCTCTGCGCGAGGGGCTGCTGCCAGGGGTTAAGGACCTGAGTGAGCATTGGCCAGGATAGGAGGACAACGGTCAAAGCACCAGAAACAATAAACAAGCACCTGATCATAGAGGGTACAGCGTCACTACGTTCAAATCTGGAATAAAAGGGATGATTTGGAACAGTTTTGCACAGTTTTGCCTACAATCACCACCGGAGTGTGAGCTACGCGCGACCGAGCTGCGAGTTGCAAGCAGACTCGAAGTCTGGATTTGTTTTTCCTCGAGTGAGTGTTTCAGAGCCATGGAGTAGAGCAAAGTAGAATCAGGGGGTCCTTCTCCCCCTCGCCGTCAACGCATCCGTGCACATACGTGTGGTTATGTGAGAATAACGCCAGACACGTCCACCCGTGTCAATCGTCCGAAACAACGTCCAAAGTAGTGAAAGTTAATGACCTTTGATATCCATGTGAAACCGCGAATGGCTCATCGCGTATGTTCGTCTCATCGCCCAAGTCACGTATCTATACTTACGAGTGACCGCGAAGAACTGACCTATTATTGCGCAAGTTGTCGTATGGAGTCGACAGTGAACGAGTGAAGCCAGGATCCGATGAGGCCAGATGGAGCCGCCGACCGATCCACTTTCGCCAACCAGGATAACGGCGAAGTGCAACACTGGAGTGCAGATGTCTTCCAGAACTGTAGGACCACTTCCGCCCAACCCAGGTCAGAGGGAATGCAGCTAAGGTAAGATCCAACCATGTGCGTGTTTGAGAAGGACGACGACTATCTACCGCGAATCTGCGTAAATCAAATCATTGCTTAACTTAAATCAGTGCTATGGCAACCCTAGACATCTGTTTTCCGGCGGAGTAATCAAATGTTAAAGATGAGAGTTTATGTTAACAGCAAACAATAATTCATTGAATATATTTATACCTTCAGAAAAGATAGAAGGGGTTCGCACAAGGAACAATTATTCACTTTATACTTAAAATCCTAAACGATAAATTGTAAAAGGCAATGTAGCCAAGACATAGCAAGAGTATGGTCAAAGTAGCAATTAATCTAACCTTTGTATTTGTCATATTGTCGCAATATGCCATAGAATGAGAGAATGAATGTGAGATCGAGTGAAAGAGGGCAAGATGTAATGTGTATTTATCTGTGCTTTAATATATATGTATATTCAGAAACACCGTAGTATTATGTAACGTCATTTCAGGTATTTAAAATCAAATCCTCCTAGGTTTATTCTCGGTAACTCCGACTGTTAGGCACTTATCCTGACCGTATTATATTTCATGTAGTGTTTAATTCGCCCAGCAGGTGAGGCGAAAGATTCGTCGTTGTTGCGTTGCTAAGCTCAGTTCAGTTGAGTTAATTGAGTTAATTAGTTATTAAATTAGCAGCCCGTAACAAGTACCAGCAATCAATGGCTCAGTACGTTAACAGCATTGATCATTGTCGGTATATACGTAGGATCTCACCAGCAAGAAAGTATTATTACAAGAACGATAGACATACATACACTTTCTGTATTTACAATTATTTTCGTCATATTTGTTCACAAATTTTAAAATTACGATACGTTTAGAACACTCGGGTATACACGCCATATTCCTTAATATATTTTGTGATATTGTAATAAGTACGAGTTATTGACTTTCCTGCAGAAACTACAATTTTCTTCAGTTAATATACAATTTCCAAATTTATGTATTTTTCCTACTTTTACGTCGCTTTTCTGTAACTTTCGCTAATCATGGCAATGAGGATGAATGGTTTATTCAGTAATTCTCTTATCTAGAGTAGCTTCCTACCACTTTTTGGCAAATTGTGAGAATGAGGAAGAATGATGAATGATGGTGAGCAACAGTGGTCTGAAGTAGCGCGCTACTTGTAGCGGCGCTACTGTAGCAAGCTACAAAATTTGTAGCTGTACCTGTAGAGAAGCTACAAAATTCCTGTAGTTGTAGCGTTTTGAGGTAAATTTTGAATGTGGCAACAGTGTAAAAAAAAATAATCGAAAATAACGCTTACTTTTGCAGGAGGTTCATAAAGACAGTCTATTACATGGAAATACGGATAATCTAGATTATAAATATCTTGTTATCGCAGATTATAGATATCTGTGTATTTTATTTAATTAGTATCTGAATGATTCTAACAACTATATAACTGACATAGCCTATGTGACGTTTATTGGAGCTGCATCGCTATTTTTGGGAGAAACTTGCCTCCTTTGCAGCACCCCTGGAAAAAAATGTCTCGTTTGCGCCACCCCTAACAAATCCTGTGGTTATCCATGGTGTAAAAGACAGCAGCATGTCTTTAATTACTGTGTAAAACACAACTTGCAGTGCAAAAACAAGCGATCCATTTTCCACTTCCATGACAAAGCAATAGTGCCAACCGTATCCGTCATGTTCACGACAATTATCATCCTTCAAAGAGACAGTGAGATATATATTTTTGGTTGAAGGTACTGATCAGTCTATTAGAAATGAAATACTTATTCTCAAGAAAAATATATTGATATATAAACATAAATAAATCCTACCAAATTTCATTTGTGTATAGTTGTAATCGTTAATGTGGGTAACACCCTAGTTGCAGTACTCATATATAAAATTTGAATTGATATACCACTTGTACGATATTCTCAAACACTATGTAAAAATAAGTAACTGAAGTAACACTGCTTTCAAAATTATCGAATGACGGGAATCATGATAATAAATAATAGAATCTATTTTCCAGCAAGTACAACTATCATACTAGGGGCTTGTTTTGAATATACATATGGTTGATTTCAGTTTTTTTAAATGCAAAAGTAGCGATGTAGCGAGTAGCGAACAGCAGCAGCGTAGAGAGCTACTTTTTGGTAAATGTAGTTGTAGCTGTAGCGAAGCTACTTTAAAAGTGTAGCGTTCTGATCACTGGAAATATGTTCCAACCGCATGTTACGAATTTGGGACTTTTTTAAAAATATTTTTTATGAAAAGATCGAAAAGGTATCGTTACTGCAGAGTAGTTTCTACAGTAACTGATGACATAGATTAACAGAAGGTTATAGAACAGGAGAATATTTAACGTTTTTAAAAACAAAAAAAAGTATAAATATACATGTTTATTAAATAGTTATAAAATATATCTATATTACGAAATGACAGTTGTTAATGTTACGGAAGTAATGGTTTTTTTAGGTGTAAGCTTGTGAATTGTAAGCTTTTGATTAATCATATTTATACAAGTTAATGCCCATTCTTTTTTTTAAAAAAAAATTAGTGCCTACAATTTTCATCTTTCTGCGCCCTTTTAATCTACCTGTGGGAAAACCTAAACCGGAGAACACCAAAACACACTTTTTTCAATTGATTCATTTTTATAGGCACTATTAATCGAAATAGGCAATTTTAGGCATAATAGAATTTACAGATCTGATTGTTGGACCCTGAAACGAACTTATCTCTGGAAGCTCTACGAACAGTAGTGTACCCAGGATTTTCGAAAGGGGGATGGTTTCTTTTAGTAGTGGTCAACTCATTAGTCATCCTCATCGTGGCGATTATCCTAAAAAGGCATATAATCGGTAGAAAATTCAAAAGATACAAATATACGCAAATTATTCTTCGTTAGTTTTATCCGTGCAGTGTTTGAGCATCAACGTGTTAATCAGAAGAATATTAAACCTAGAGGCGCAGTCGAGACCAAGAAACATTGCCCCTAAACTGTATGCAAACAGTTTGTACTTACACAAGAGAGATAGGCGTGCGCTCGGGGGTGCCTGGACATCCCCATATGTGTCCTCAAAAAATATGAAATGTAGAAACTACCATGAAAATAATATCTGTGTCTAAAATAGTAAGATATTTAGTTTCATTTGAGACGCCCCGCTCTCTAACCCAAAACAATGTGACATTATTTACTATAATTATCAGTAGTAAAGAAGATATTTTTCACTTCAAAAATTGCCGGACCCTGTGGCCGAGTGGTTAGCACATCGCGCTGCGACGCCATGGATCCCAACATCTACAATCTGCGCACGTCTTGACTTCACAATTTGGATCAGGCTTTCATTCTTTCCCATCTAAAAATTACTCTTAAGGTGTGAGCATTCATCGAGTGGGTCACTTGTAAATATCTATGTATAAAACGAGGAGAGTGATACGTGAATGACGGAACATCTTAAAATACATCTGCTGATGTTCCTCACAACTTACTCACTTAATTTCAGTGGTTTTCTTTTTCAGAATATTAACGGTGTGTTTTATCACACAACGTTTTTCAATTTTAGCACTTGTTTTAAATATCGAGGCTTAGCAGCAACTAAAAAATCTCAATTTCAAGTAGTCTTGAGTAACAGTCAAGTTCTCTGAACGAGTAGTAGTTTCAATACATATTTTCTTATTGGCACGCAAACAATAACAAAGTTTCAGGCTGCAATTGGTGTGACGAGAATAAAATACATTATGTAGCACCCATTTGGTAAGAAAAAATATTATGGAGAACGGGGATTTGAACCTAGGATTTCAGCTTACAAAGCTGGCCTTTAACCTACATGGCCGGCCACAAGCCACGGTGAAGAAACCGAGCTATTCGAGTAATTTATCCATAAGATAACATCTTTTCCTGTCCAGCTCGAAATTTTGATATCGCTTCTCGCTAATTACATTAATTTGAAAGCAATACGCTTCATCAGATAGCGTTCATATGCTGTACACATTGCTGACAAATACAAGTGAAGCTTGTGCATGAAAATTAATGAAGACTTTGGGAAATCGTGCTTTTGTGAAAGGTTAGTGTTTCCAACCCTAAATGATAACCGTACTCTAGTTTCCGTCAATATAGCGGATTCTGCTATGTGACGACGAATCTCATTAACCAACGGCACACACACACATATATATATATATATATGTATATATATATATATATATATATATATATATATATTATTTTAAACTATTTATTTCAAAATGAAGAGTCATTATTCTGGAATCTACGGAGACATTCATTCATTCGGTAAGAATTTTACGAGAGTCACAATTCCATTTTTGTTCTACATTACGAAACCAACGTGCACGTGTAAAGCAAGTAAAGCCCGACAATTTTTATTTTACAAACATTCCATTTACTGTTAAAGTTAAATCAGAGGACAACCATTGACTTATTTTTAATAGCCTGGATGACTGATGTGCGGGGGGGGGGGGGGGGGGGGGGGTAACTCCTCTCATGTGCTTCCCTGGCTGTGACATAAACTCTTCTTCCTTTAGGATTTCTATTATTTTTCCCATCTCATATTCAGTGCCAACTTTGCGATTCTGTTTGCCAAAGTGTATGGGGAAGGAGTTTATTTATTCTTCAAGCCTTCTCCTGGACTAGGATAACACTATTTCCAAAAGTAAAAAGAAGAAGTAAAAAGTAAAGTGTTCCCCTGTGCATAGCACAACGCCATGAAGGCGTATAGGGGGTGTGGGGGTAACGCCCCACACTTTCTTGATCCGGTCGTGAGTGAGGGTGATGTGATCAGCATCACGCCCCTGACCGCCTTTACCCCCCAGGGTTTCCCCCAGGTACCCATGTTATTCGACGCTGGGTTGGCGCCGGGGCCGCTTCCACCGTTAGAAAAGTTCCCGGATTTGAACCGGCCGGGGATCGAACCCGGGACCTTGAGCATGGTAGTCAGACGCGTTACCGACTGAGCCACCGCGGCCACCCAACACTATTTCCAAAAGAGCTTATTTGCATTCATTTTCAGGAATTGCAACAGCACTATTTCTGTCTCGCTTATTGTTATTGTTTTTTCCCTTTCGTTATTTAATGTTGCTTTTCTTCCATTTTCGGCAACTCGCGACGATGAAGAGAGACTGAAAAAGAATAACCATGCTCAGGCTAAAGTCCAACCCGGGGCCCTCGCATTCTACTTCGTCACGAACGTCCAAATACGAGTTTCTTTTTAAAATAAATTTCAGGAATATTTCACATTTACATTACTTTGATTGTAGACGTGAAAATTCCAGTTAAATAATATTTATGCTGCAATCTTTCCGTTAGCCCTTTTCTTTGAGTCTGAGAGATCCAAAATTCCCTGCATATGGTTAAATTGATTGATAGTAAGCAACACTGCTGCTTTCCGAACACTTACTTGGGCTGTACTTCCGGCCACGAAGCTGGACTACAACTGAAACTAGTGTGCCACTTTTTGTGAACAGAAGTGTACATACGCGCTGACGTATGTAGCCAAACTTCTAATATAACTCAATGACAAACAATGAGACATATTTCACGAAAACAACGTGGATTTACCCTGAAGGTTGCTGTTGTGAAAGATTTTTTCTTTCCATCATGGAGCTTGGGTGGAAAATACTCCAATGTATTGCCGCAGGGCAGTGAACAACATTCTTGGAAGTTCTGCACTCCAACTGATAAGATCGACAAGCACTCCACTGGCTTCTGCCAGACTTGGGCTGTACTCGAAGTGGGGTAAGGATGGTGGGTGAAATTTGCGTAAATCATCCCCTATCAGTTTCATTTGTCATAGTTAGGTCATGCAAGTATCCCCCCACCTATCCATTTCTGTCCAAAACTAAGGGAAGAACTCTCCACCAAACAATTCCCACTAGAATATTACCAGTATCCCGAAATTAGTAATATTTCATTAGAAAGGTTGTTGACAAATACAAAACTAATCGATTATATTATTGTCAACTTAATTTATTTTCATACAATTAGACAATATACCCTACTAGCCAATACAAATATAGAAAGTAAATTGTTGGTGTATTCACATCGAATAGTGCTTATATTGACAGTAACAAAACATATGTCCTGCAATGTCTATGCCATTAATTTCTTAATCACCACATTAGCAATATTTTCCCGTTTTCATGTTCTATTAATGTTCCATTAATGCAGGGTAATAGGTGTACTTTACAATTTGTATTTTAGAATAGCTACGCAGGTATTTCTGCTACAGTATGTAACATTCTTATTCGTACACACTGATTTTCAAAGAAAATGCTTTAATATCCGAAAGGAAGTACACTCTTTTGAAATTGTTTCTTTACAATTCAATAACTAATATCATTAGGAACATAAAATCTTACCCAAATTCTGTATAACCAACGACAATAATAAATTAAATGAAACTGAAAGAGAAACATGCCATTTTTTGTACAACTTTTTTATTCGTACACTTAATAATATACAAGAAAAAAGGAAAAAAGTATTATATTCAGAGCAAATTGACTGACAGTTCTAATACTTTGATGCGTTACCTTTGGCTTTAATTACTGCTTGACACCTGTTCTTCATAGAATTAACCAGTTTGACATGTTTCAAGGCTTATTTTATTCCACTCGGCTTGCACAACAGTTTTCAACTCTTGTTTGGACTTGACGCCTGCTTTATGGACTCGCCTCTTCAAAATTGCCCATAAATGCTCAATGGGATTTTTTTTATAAGTCTGGACTTTGAGCTGGTGTTTGTAGTAGTTTGGGCACATTCCATATTAGCCAATTCATGTTAACTCGCGCCTTATGCTTACTATCATTGTCTTGTTGGAATCTGTAGATAGGCGGCATGCCCATTTTTGAGGTACTCTGCTTTACATTGTTCTTCAATATGTCCAAATAGACATATGCATTCATGATACCATCAATAAACTGGATGGTACCAAGACCTTTGGACGACATACAGCCCCAAATCATTAATGACCTACTACCGTGTTTAACTGTTGGAACTGTATTAATGTGATCATTGTCTTTATTTGATTTTCTCCAGACCCTATTTATCCCATCTGACCCGTATATATTAATCTTGGACTCGTCTGACCATATGACACTATCCCAAAATTCCTGGTTCTTGTGAATGTGCTCTTTCGCGAATGAAAGTATATTCCTGCGATCAGGGACGGCGACAGGGGTGGGCACGGGTGGGCAAGCGCCCACCCAAAAAATCCTGTGCCCACCCGATTGCCCACCCAATCAAATTCACTAAGTACATACACTTGGGGATATGTGAATGTTTCAATAAATAAGTATATATTCTCGTATTCATTACTTGTATATTTTACTCATGAAGATTATGTATACTAGAAATGTTCACATATCATCATCCCATAAAAAGCTGTCTTAACTTTGTCATTAGAATGCAAAAAGAATTACTAGAGAACTTGAAACAAAATAAACTGTCATCAATTGAATACTTCTATGATTAGAAGCAGATAGTAGACTTAGGAGGTGCAAAATTATGCAGGGTTTGGTCAAGATGAGACCAGGATTTAGGGTGACCTTGAGGGCTGCAGCTCTGGACCTTCACTGGGGAAAACTGCTTGGAAAAGTACAGCATAAATAAAAAAATGAGGTACTTCGGATGTGATGAAAAATGTAGAAATACGTATAACTAACCACCTCATGTAGCTTAGCGAAAAGTTATAACTGAAACTGTGGAGTGGATTGGAGAGGGGTCTTCGTGTTGTAAGCTCCGGGCCTTCACATATATAAATCCTGGCCTGCGCATGATTAAAATAATCTCTAATAAATAAAAATAAAAACCCCATCTTAGCGTTGCTTCCTCTAGCAACACAATAAATTATTTCGACTTTTTAATTAGGTCTACATTGAAATTCCAGAAGTGTATCTTTCTTTATTTCATTACAATTTTTACACACATGTCATCTTCAAATGTCTACGTGATATACAAACAACAACTTTGTATTCGTTCTGCTAATAAATACTAATAAGAAGTAATCACAATAATCACTACAATACCGAGGTGTATAAATTGTGATGTAACAGTTATGTGGGTTTGGAAAAGCTACAGAATTATTGAATTGATAATAGCCTATCAGTTACGTAATCATGCCATTTTTCTTGTGATTAACTTACGTAGAATTAAAAGAAGAAAGGGGTTGGTAGGAAAGCTTTGTTTTGAGGGCATCAGAGAACTAATCAATCACGACGAGAATGGTTGAAACTTTAGAAGCATCAGAGGTTCAGCCAAAAAGGTCGACAGAATCTGTAGATGCAGATGAAGTCAAGAAGAAAGGTGTCACGAAGTATCAATTTGGAAATTTTGTTTGTTTGTATTTAAATCCACTTTTATGCTCAGATAGGCTAATCGGGAGGTAGCAGTAGAAGCCAGAACCTCTTCATTATAAGGAGGCAACGTTATGCCATTGGAGAAAAAAATATTCAGAAAGAACTTCCAGGAAACGTGTCATTTTATCACCACATTTAAGAGGGTGTATTGCCAGAGACAAATATTTGAGACTTTCGGAAAACAACGTTATTGTTCACTGAGTTAGCTGCCTTGATCCAAGAATAAAACAATATGAAATTGAAACTACCACCTCAACTTTCGAAGGATATGAACTAATGAAACTCCACTTTTGAAAGAGTAAGTTGTTGCTGATTCGACTGATTTGTTCTATGTGAAGTCACTTTTCTGCTAATTTGGCTAATGGCGACGATGAGGTTCAATGGTGATTAGGCGAAAAGTGACGAAGGACGAAAACAAATGCACGCAGACACTGAAAATACAACCCACCACAAATTATTATTTTGACTGAGGTTCCAGGCGCCAGAGATTCGTTCACCTGCAAGATTTCCAGGGTATGCTTGGCAGGATAGAGGTTGACATTTGAGCACTTTCGAAAAGATCGCGCAATACAACCCAAATTATCTGTGAAAAAGAGATGAATTACCGGTTATAGTGATCAATTTCGATGAATTCCTTGTGTCCAAAATCACATTCTACAAAATGTAAACTATTTGTTACCTCAGTGCATGTGTTTATCTAACCACATGTGCATCACTTCTCCCGCATGAGTAACGAAGACTAACTTCAGAAAACGAATAGCAACTTAGCAAGGAAATAATCTATTCAATTCTTAACAGTTTTTTCATTGTTACTTGATTATTACTTTTGGGCGATGTCTTGTCAAAATAGCCTTTCATAAGCCTTGGGATGCTTTATGCAGAATGAAGAAAGATTTTTTTTTCGAGTGTGTGCGCACATTCCCAATAAGACATTAATTTTAATCCAAATATCAAGTGGCGGCAATTAGGAGGAACAAGTCGGGAAAGCCCCCCCCCCCCCCCCCGCCACATTATGCCACTCGTTGCATCCACACTATTGCCTCTTAATGCTAAGACTTTTCTACCCAAAAAAGTAAACTGTCCTTGTCCCCAAGTTTTGGCACACGATCGCCGTTACTGCAAACATACATTCAGACATTTGTCAGTTGCAATAACCTTGTAAGCCAAGAAAAGTGATCATTAACCCCCAAGTTTCAGTCAAAAACTAATATGATGAAAATTAAATGATCAGGAACATGCATTTAAATTACGAGAAAGTAATTTAATTCTTCACCATTGTCTACAATCACACTTTCCATCACTGTGGCCGGATAACTATATAAAATTGAGTATGTGCCATGTATTTTTTACACTTGAATGACAAAATGTGATGCAACCGATTCACATTTATTTCACTACATTGACGTGAATGAAAGAATGTGATTAGAACGTATGGCTGCGCACACACAAACACTTCCTTGAAATAATTGTATCCATCGGAGATAAAGAAGTGGTACAAGATGCGAGAATATATTAGAAAAGAAAGATGAAAGACACCAAACACACATAGGCGTGTGTGTGTGCCACTTAAGAGAAACATTTGAAGAATGGAACGAGAGAAGGTGAAACGGAGAAAGAGTTAACAAGCTGAGAAAGATATAACAAGGCATTAAAGAGTAAGAAAGAAAAGGGAAATCGGGAGTGTAAGAGGGGAGGGGATACATATACATGTATGTCATACATATATGTATATGGCCTTACATTTATACCTGCCCACCCTAATCTATAAATATACAGCTTCTGCCCACCCGGTGAAAAATTTCTGGCGCCGTCCCTGCCTGCGATTCACCTTATTTACATACGGCCTCTTTCGTGGTATTCTGCCATGATATCCATACTTCCACAAAGCACGTCGGACAGTTTGATTGGACATCATCTTGCCAGCAAAATTTTCTACTAATGGTCGTAACTGAGGAACACTTATTCCGGGCTTTTCTCGCACTCTTTTTAAAGTAAAGCGTTCATCACGTTTATTCAACCGTTTCTCTTTTGGTTTTCTCGGCACATTCTGTGTTGAACCTTCCTCTCTAAATTTGTTTACTATGTATTGAACTGTGGAGTGTGATTTATTGACTGTTTGTCCAATTTTTCTTAACGAATAACCTCTAAGAGCCCAATTTATAATAACATCCTTCAGATCAGAACTAAGTTCCTTCACCTTGCCCATTTCGAACACGCTGATAGATAGACGATAGGTCTAGAACAATTCGCGATTGAAATTATCCGATATGCCATCTGGTGAGATTTTCAGGAATCACTCCACGTAGGACACCTCGCTGCACTTCGCCGTGTTGAAGCCGTTCAAAGCATGGGGAACATGCGAAAAAGTAGCGTATACTGTTCAGTTTTTTGCTCTAAATCGTTTTGTGGTTCAGGACAAGTGAAAAGCTTACATGTGTTTTCCACCCCGTGGAATCAACAAAATGAAATGTTTAAATAAATTAGAGAAAACAACTGATTGACAAGATCGGCATAACTTAAATGCGGCAAGGAAATTACGAAGAATGTACGAGTCTGTTCACTCTATTTTCCGAAATAATCTTTCGGAAAGACGATTTTATTGCCATGAAAGTAAGTGTTAAAGTGTTCTTTATGAATATAACATTTTTTCGAAAACAATGTATTATCTATGTACAGTAGAGCGTCGATTATCCGAAGTAATTGGGGGACATGGGTGTTCGGAAAACTGGTTTGTTCGGATAATCGAACTGTACATGTTTATTTGCCACAAAGAAGTACTGTACAGTAAATTTATTCATAAAAACAGGCATCTCTTTAAGTATTACAAAGTAACGTACAAAGGCAACTTTAGTAGGAATATATAGTAGTATGTGGTACAGTTTATTAAACAAAAATATGTACATATTACATACGCATTTTGCATGAACAATACACACAGTACACAAAATTAACGTTTAAAAAAATCCTTTATTTTGGTCTGTCTAAGCAAGCCTACATGATGGACGGTAGGGTGGGAGAGTAACAGGTGCGAGCGAGTACACAGTTCGGTTAAGCGGTCGTTCGGTTGACCGACGTTCGGATAATCGACGCTCTACTGTAATTTGGAACAGGTGCAAGTCGATTAAGTGAAAAGATGAAAATAGTTTGAGAATTAATTAATGTCCGTAATCATAAAGGTAAGTCAGAAAAACATAATTGGCATGCTAATGTTGCTGTTTCATTCAGTATGTTAATTTTCAGTGAAGACTGAAAATAGCCTCAATGAAATTGTTATTATTGTTATTATCATTATCCGGTGTTGTTATTAAACCAGCCTGCCTCTTTGGGGAAAAAACTGCAACAGCATGTTTTCATTTATTTCCTTCCAAGCTTTGCAATACAGGTGAATTGCTTTATTTTCAAATAATTTCTGAGAGCCCCAGTTAGGCAGTTATAAACGAAGTGCAGTGTAGATGAAACAGCACCGCTTTGAAAAACCCGTGCGTATACATTAGTGTGCGTTTTCCGTGTTATTTTTATTATCATAATTAAATGCTTCGCTCTCAGCACAGCTTCACCTTCGTTATAGTTCCTGGAATTCACATCGCATTCACAATATTTAAATATAACGCGTAATTTAAACGTTTCTTCCATATCAGCAATGACAACACGCTGCTATTACCTATGCTATTACGTACTGCTACTGAATGTAAACAAAGATCTATCCTACGTAGAGCGGCCATATTGGAAGCGACACTAGCGCTCAGGTGGTAATTTTAATCGCGAATACCTACGCCAACATTCCGCTTGACGGGGAGCGCGGCTGCATGTTTAAACTTGTTACGAAGTTGCAAACTGCACGAAATCGCCCGAATAGAGGTGGCGCTGTATGCGAGGAAGATTGAAACTCTTGCCTGTACGAATAACAATGTTGCATGAAACAGCGTGTTTTTCTCTTTTGACACAAAGTGTGTGCTATGTTTATACACGTTGAACATACATTTTTATTGACATTTTTTGGTGAAACCTTCATTTTCCAGGTACATATGAAAATAATTACATTTACTAGTAAATATGACATTTTTCCTCGGAAATTCTATGTGTACGAATAACAATGTTACCTACTGTATATCTCGACATTTGAAGTTCCACCTGTCTAAACTACTGTTGTATATAGATTTTAATGTAATATATTCCTAGTTTTTAGGTATCTTCATGCCACGAGCGAACCAATAAAGTTAGTAATTATAACAAACGTTTCAAATAGCCTACACAAGGACTACATGTCCTCCTTTGCCCTCTAGCGCCTTGCCTCATTTAAGGCACCGAAAAGATGTAAGCGCATTTGTCATTAGAACAGCCTATATAGTTCATGAATTCACCTTCAACGAACACTTAGTTCTACTTAAGCCACTTTTGAATTTAGGCTCTAAAACGCATATTTTATTTAATAGCAGCATAAGATTACATTCAGAAATTAAACCCTATCAAGTTAGCAAGAAGTTATTAAGGTATATTTAATTTAAATCGTTTGTGCAGAGGTGTAAAATTTGCCCACTTGTCCTCAAGTCTCAAATTAATTCTCCAAATGTTCATCTTCTCGCACCCTTTTAAACCACCCCTGGAAAAATGTAAACAGGGCACTAAATCACACTCGGAAGTGCTTGGATAAAATATATTTTAAAAGTTTAATTTGGTAAGAAAAATAAATAAATAAATAACAGAAGAGTTGCCTTTTAAGAAATGATTCAGCTATCCCGGTGGATCGTACGTGCCATGAAGGAAGGCACATTCTCCATCTCGACAATAATGGAGGTAATGTGATCAGCGCCTCACTTCGTTCACCTTTACTTTATCCATTAATTAGAGTCTGGGCCTCCCTCCCTCCACAAATGTAATTTACTAATACTGTAATAATGTATTGAATCTTCTCAATGAACAATTTCATTAGAATGCAGAATCAGCGTTATGAAGAATGAAACTTTCAAACTAGCATCATGAAAATGTTATGATCATATTCAGTTTATTCAATTCAATTGTCATCGTATTGCTTTTTGGGGGGGAGGGGGGATTGCCTGGAAATGTCAAGTCTTCCAGAAACATTACGTTCACTCAGGGCGGAAAAGTGTGTAGAATTCCATATTTCTATTTTCCATGTACGGTCACCAGCAATAAAAACGTAACGCATTCACACATCCGGAAATGCTAGCTTATTTTGCAAGATGTGCGTTGCTTACCTCTACAGCGATACGTGGATTTTAATACAACTTCTATCACTGCCGAAGAGTTAGGCAACACACATAACGTCTTACAGGGAAGCGAGTATTTCGGAATGTAGGTGTCCCATTTTTATTTGATTGATTTTGTTTATTTTACTTCGTTTTTTGCCACGTTTAGCTAATCGCGAAGATGCGAATGAGTGATGATGAAATTGATGAAAGGACAGTGACAAAAACATCCATGTCCAGTCCGGGATTCGAACCCGGGACTGTTGCCCCATTTTTATTGCCGGTCACTGTACGTACGTTAGGGCTGAGCCGATGCTGATACCCTTACGATTCGCACCTAACGATGCTTGAAAATTTTAACAAATTTGTTCCAAGTATTGATTAATATTAGTGAGTATTTTACTCCAATTATGAGCATCAATTTATCAGAGTTTTGCTTCAAAATTTACAAAAATGACATCAGGATATAAAAATACCTGTTACGTTATCAGAAACTATATGTAGTTTCGTTCACATAATAGTGGTACAAAATCAATGGAAACTTTGAATTTTGCATAACTTCCAGGATAATTAGACTCTGCGAACGATCAAAGCGCCGGAACGACATCCGCCAGTATTGGTAAATAAAATCCAACCAATAATATTTTCTGATAGCAATGGTATCGGCCGATACCGATACATCACCCGGATGTGATCATGGGAGCCTTTAATATCGCACGCATAATATACGGAACTCTTTGTGGGGACAAAGCCGCGATGGCAGGTTTGCTTTCACGAGTTGTTTCATTGAGGGGAAACAACATTCTGCCAAGAATGACGTAATTCGATTCTCGGAAACGGACTTGGCGGACGTGCTGGGTGATCAAATCGACTTCCTTCCATTCCAATTGTCCTAAATTTCGTGCATTTTCCCATACATTGCATGCGGAAGAGCAACGAACTTGAACAGGAGTGTTGACCCTGAATAAATATATCTATTTTCGCTGCATTTCCACCCGATTCTCGCATATTTACACTGCGAACCTGCGTTCTGCAACTTTCTCGGCCACGCGTTAACACGGCAGCCGGGAAAGACATGCACGTATCCCTATCTTTACGCGGTCTGGGTCTCGACCAATCAGAAGCGAGAAGCGAGTTCAGTTTTCCTGGTTCACTCTACTGTATAGTTCCAAGGTCACGTATCAAACAAAACAACTACACGACGATATTGGGGTTGCCATGGTTGCCAGTGTTGCCGACTCAGGCCGAATAAATCTTACTAGAATGAAACATTGACGTCCCAGATAACCTTCGTGGCTGCCGGATAACATAATCACTTTGTAATAACGGGGTTTCCCAGTGATCCAGATTCTAATTTCAACCCTGGATCGTTTCTTGGGAAAGTCTACTTGCGTAAAGAAATAATTCAATACAAACTTTCTGAACGCAGCTGTTGCGAAGGTTGCCATTCTCTTGTAAGCAACCTGTTCGGGCGAATGATCTTTATTTTGAAGTTATCTTTATTTACTGCCATATTAACTGAAGATTTGTTTGTTTTTGCCGATAAGGAAGGTGTCGCCCCCGTACCTTAACTCCAGAACGCAGCATTTCAAATATATGACCAGGGTCATGCAAGTTAGTTGATGGTATGGGTTATGATCCCCCCCCCCCCCCAGAAAAAAACTTCTTTGTCCCATTTTCTCCGAAAAAATATTGGAAAAGTAACAGGGTACGAGGCCAGAGGTTCCAGGTTCAAACCCTGGGTAAGACACGGATATATAATTGTTTTCGTCCCATTTCCACAGTTTATCATTTATCCTCACCGTAGCGATTAACTCAAGAGCGACGTAAAATGACCGAAACAAACAAGCAGCGGTAGCGTAGTGGCTAACGCTGTCGCCTTGTAATAAAGGAGTCTTCAATTCCCAGTTTGTTTTAGCTCACTTTGTATTCAAATAGACCAATTTGAGACTAGACCTACAAACCACCGTGCAATGTGCCTTAACATGGGATCGAACATGGGAACAATTGTTTACAAGGCGACAGCATAGAGTGGATACAAAGTCATTCTATTATGTATGTAAGAGGGATAGTCTAAAAAGATCCCCAGCGTTGGATCACGATTGATTGATTGATATGTTGTTTTAAGTCCACTTTATGCACAGTAAGGCTAATCGGGACTGGACCTACAGTTTAAAGTGGGATCCGAACCGTGCCTCCACCGGGTATCGAACCCGAGACCCCTTGATTACAAGGCGACGATGCTACCACTTCGCCATCGGGGAGGCCCTCGTTGGATCACGATATGGAACACGTTGTATTATTATATAAGCTCCTCTACTTGGCTAATTCATTTCGCAATGTGTTTGAACTTGATCATTGATTTGGCTCATTTTACTTTGGTTTTCTTTCACTTTTGGTTAATCACGAAGATTAGGATGAAGGATGAAACGATGAAGTTTATGAAGATACAATCGCAAAGAACATCCATGCCCAGACCGGGATTCGAACCTGGGATGTAGCGCGCTATGCTCACTCTTCAACGCAGACTGGCTAAATGTGTTTGTGGGTGTGTATCTCCCCCATCCCGCGATAGTTTTGGTTATGTAAATGTTCCACGTACAGTGAATGTGCAAAAGTAAACTAGGGTTCTGGAATAAAATAAGATAGATAGGCGAACAAACCCAATTTGAATAAACCGTTCATCCTACATGCCGGCGAACTTAAACACAACAAGGAATGCACATATTGCACAAGGTGTAAGTATTTGACAACATTCAGCTTTTATTTACAGTAAGTGCTGTACAGGCACAGCAGAAAAGAACTTCGAAAACAAGGGGGTTGCTTGACTCTCTCTGGAATAAGGAAAAATTGTTTGTTTACTCTTTCCTCCTGTCATTTGTGTCCCTTGTCTTCCTTTCTCTCTCGTTTCTGTTTTCTAGATTTTTGCTCTCGAGAAACTGTTTTTTTTTTATGGTTTATGCTTATTTCTTTTACTATTATTATCATTTCTTTTTCTATCACGTTTCCTCCTTACTCTTTCTTTCTCTCTCTCTATCTCTCTCTCTCTCTATCTTACTTTTTATTTCTCTTTCCTTTTTGGCTCTTTCGCTCACTTAGTTTATTTATCTTTTTCTTTTATTTTTCTTCTTTCCCGTAATTAGATGCACATCTCTTCTCCTATAATGACCAATACATATGACGTCACGTGATATACCCTTCAGGACAGAACTTTTGAATTTAACCCCCATTTGAAAAATTTCTCCGAGACACCCATGCCATCGTCCATCTGAACTTTTTGTTCGTGGCTGTCACCAGCGAAATTGGTTGGCCATTACTTGGTCAGAGGTTAGAAGATATTTATGAACATACACCAGAACGTTTAGGCATTATTCAGTCGCAACATATTTAGTCTAATCAATGAAATAACATTGAAAATACTCGTTGTGTTTTATGTTATATGTAGTTAATTTTGCTATTTAAGTTGCAGTTAAATGTCCCCCAAATTCATGACAATTCATTTTAACTTATCTGGAGACATGACAGTTGTTTTTGTAGCAACATGTTTTGAGTGTTCTGATCTTTTTGTGTAAAATTAAAAAGCTATTTTTAACACTACAGATAACAGCTTATCGGTTATTCTTGTTATTTTCGGGCTTTTTTAAAATTTGCTCCCAACAAACCAAGGTTGTGTATTTTAGTACAAGATGTATTATAGAACATGTGCTTCTCATACCCTTCTGAGTGGTTTTGAATTTTATAGCTTGCTTTGGTAGCACTACAAGAAATTAAAAAAAAAAAAACCTAGGTAACTACATTGCTAACGTTATAAAAGCTAGGTTATCGTCTGCCTTTAGTAAACAATAAAAACCCAGTATATATTGTTAAAGATGAAACTAAATGCTGGCCCAAATATATAAATTGTGCCACATTCAAAATATCTTGAATAATTGAAACTTCTTTTGCGAAACGTTCCTACTGGAAACTGTGAACTTATAGAATAATCCTGTTACAATAATGTTGAATGCCTTTGTACAGAAGAAGAAAAAGGTGAAGCAATTAGTTCGTTGAGGGTCAAGGGCTGCCAAGCAGCTTTCGTTGGTTGGTGTGTGGTCAGCGGATCGAGTCCAATAGTCTGGCTGCCGAGTCTTGTGTCCGCCACTATTGCCTCGCAGTGATGGGTCAACACCGAAATTTCGGAGCTCCCACCGTGAACTGAACCCGCCATCTCTCGTGCCAAAGGCGAGAGCTCTAACCATTAGGCTGCGTGGGAGCATCAGCTTTCATTTTTTTGGTCCTCAGATGTATTTCATTTTCTTGATATGTTGATCTCCAAACGGCAAGTTTTATTTTCGTTTTCTTTTTAATTTGGGGAGACTTCTCCTGCATTTAATTGTTGATCACATGAAACTGGTGAAACAAGCAAATCACCTAAGGGCACCAACCATTCTAATCAATCTTTCGAAACGGGGAATTTGGAATAATGTTACTGAAATTCGGCAAACCTCAGGGGCAGAGGCAATGGGAATCAAGAGTCGAATCTGAAACCTGTTGATTGTACCTTTGGCGCTGCAAGTTTTGCCGCGCCTTTAAATATGAGGAACCAAGAAGTGTGGAATTATATAGAGGTTGGCAACGCATTGCTCATGTGCGGTTACGCAATACTTAATTGACGTCAGCGTTACCATGGTTATGCCAGCTGGGGTGAGGATTGGCTCTCACGAATGTGCGGGAAAACCCCAACAGATAGCAGCATGATCGCTGCTGCGAAGGAAGAACTATCTGTTGACGGGTTGTGCTTGTGTTGTGGAAATAGTTACGACTTGTGCCGAGGAATTAGGTGTAACGAAACTCGTTTTGCCTTGAATGAACTTCGAGAGGAGCGAGTGATGTCGGTGGTGACAGTGCAGCGACGACTTCAGTTTGTAGGTGCTTTGGAGTTCAAATCTGCGGTGAGTTTGTGACATTTTTCGAAGCAGTAAAATGAATGAGTGTAGGTTTTTAACTGTGATCGTAATTTTTGCGCATTTTAATTTTTCTTCTCTGGTACTGGAATTACTGACACCCACGTGGTGCTCGCAAAGTGCCAAACCCACATCACAAAAGCCCAAGAGATAGGTTTTCAATTAACTTATTTAATTCTCGTCCGTTAAATGAGCAAACAATATAAAACCTTTAATTAAGCACTCAATCAAATATGTGTCCATACGTAGGCGCGCCCAAAGAGAGAGGGTAACATTTTAATTTTCTATTAATAAATCCTCGAAAAATGTTCTTCCAGCAGACGAATTCTTGTCCGCATAAAGATTTTTTAGGAGCGCGTACGTGCTCATATAATACTTTATCACAGGTGTAAAATTTCTAATTCTCATATTTTATTCTTTATCAATGACAAGCTCACCTGATGTGAAGGGTGCCTGTAGGCTAAACGCTAATGTAATATCGATCAGTCTGTGGTGTAGCCACTAATCATAAACTCCTGACGATCTCGCCGTCCAGAACATGTTTGTTGCATGTGTTTACTCCTTGAGTAATCATTATTCGTCTTCATCGTTGCATTGGCGAAGTGGCTGTCACAGCGCGCTACTACGTCAGGGGTCGCGGTTCGAACACCCGCGAGTGTCCGTCCCTTCATCAATTTCAACTTCACTCAGCCTGATTTTCGCGATTAGCCAAAGGTGGCAGAAAAGCAAAGTAAAATAAACCAAATCAATCTTTATCGTTGCGAGCAGTCGCAGATTTTTCTACGACCAGAGGCAGAATATAATTTAACGCCTCTCCTCACGTACGCAAGTGTAATTATCCACATTGTATATACGCTTGATGTCGCCCTCACCAGGCGAATGCAAAAATGCCGCCCTTCCAAAATTCTCTGTAAATAGCACTCCCCTCCATTTACGTATAAGTAACAAATTACTAACATCACATTCTTTTTTAAAGTATATTTACTTGGGGATTTCAATTATTTATACTATTTGGTTTGAATCTCAAGTTCTCAACCTACCTCAGAACATTAAAATTTTATTCTCCCCATCTTCAAGTCAAAATCGCAGGTGAGTGAACATCTAAAAGACACGTTGAAACAAGATCCATAGAAGCTAACGAAGTGGCCATATTAATTTAAGATGATGCAAGTTTGCCCCCCCCCACCTCCCAGGGCGTAAGCGTGAATTTGCTACCCCCCGTGTGTACTCTCCTTTTTAATATTCGCGCGCAGACTTACTGTCTTGACCTCGCAAGGAATCTTTAGCAAAAAAGTTATCGATTTTGTCTCGGATGCGTGCGCTCCTCCACAACAATGGAACTTTTGTCTTGTAATTTCGTATTTGGCCTTATTTCTTCTATGGGACAATTTACAATGCGTTACAATGTAATATGTTGTAAACCTGATACATATGTTTTAAATGTTCGGTTCTGACTTTCAGATTTTTCAAAACGTCCCTGCATTAGCCCCCAAGTCGATCTGTCCCGTTCTACCAAACAAGAAAACCCCACAAATAAATGCGGTGCTTTTTTTATGTTAACTGGCGATTCATAACTTACTTAGTTGTAGATATGTACATATCTCGATAGAGTGCTAAATTTTTAGGCATCAAACTTGGCTTTGCGTTCGTCGTTAGAGGTGTCATTTCCTATGTTCAGTAATTTATCTACACGCCTAAGCACCCCCCTTAAACCCCCCCAAAGGCCCAATTTATTGTTATTGTGGTTCTAACTCCTCTAAAGTGGAACCTACACCCCTTTTTCCCAGATGAAAAAATCTGGATAAACATTAATTGTGCTATAAACGTCTCTCTTAATTCCCCTCCCTCTCCAAAGTATTTAAGTCCTAACCCTCTAGACCAGTACGTAGTCTGAAAAACTCGATTTTTTGTTATTACATTCCAGAATTATTAATAACTCAACCTGTTCCACAGAGTCACGCATTTCATACTATAACATTTTACCACCACATTATTTTAATTACAACAGGGTCTCATCGATGGCGTAGTATAACGCCGCCGCCTTGTAATCAAGGGGTTCCGGGTTCGATACCTGGTGGAGGCACATAGTGGTTCGTATCCCACTATAAACTGTAGGTCCAGTCCTACACAAAGTGGACTTAAAATACCAAATAAAAAAAAAATCACTTAATATACCGGGTGTCCCAAAAGTCGCTTGACCGAGAAATAAATATTTGTATTGAACTACATGGGCAGCATTTTGAGCAACTCTTGTTTTTTTTAAAAAAAAATGTGTAATAAATTCTACTTGTATGAAATTTAAAAAATGTTGATTTAATAACACAAGTATTGTTTTCAAATACAAATATTTATTTCTCGGTCAAGCGACTTTTGGGACACCCGGTATAGTAGATAAATGGTATAATCCGAAAAGACTAACCAAAATCATGGATATTAGTGATATATGAAATAACATTTAAAGCTTAAATTTGTATGCTTATATTTTATATTAAACCATATATTTATCGAAATTTCAAACGAAGTGAATGTTTTTAAAAAGTCGAACTGATATTTACATTTTTGTAGGATACGCACAGTGAATTCTTTTGAAGATTGATTGATTGTTTTGGTGTTTTAAGTTCACTATATGCGCAGTAAGGCTAATCGCTAATCGGGACTGGACCTACAGCTTAAAGTGGCATCCGAACCACTATGTACCTCCACCGGGTATCGAACCCGGGACCCCTTTGACTACAAGGCGACGACGCTACCACAGCGCCATCGGGAAGGCCCTTCTTTTGAAGTTTGTATTCGAATAACTATGGACTGTCACAGCTAGTGCTCTGTAAAGTTCAGTGCGTGCTCCATGGCAACAACAGTATCCCGAGCATTGCTCATGCGTAATTTGATCCTATAAGCGCGGTCATATTTACCCTGAAGAAGAGTAACCTTTCCTGCCTGCAGACTAGATTCGCTGTCCAGCATTTGCGAGCAAGATTTTTTTTGTACGCGTGCACTTCCTGACCTGAAAAAACAACTAGCAGGACGAAGGCAAGATTCAATGACAGGCAACTGTCTCCACAGATTTCTAATATAGCACTACACAGGGTGGTTAAAAAAAACGTGCAAAAATGAAACAGGAAACGCGATGCACCAAACACCCATGCCCAGGCCGGGATTGAACCCGGGATTTAGCGTTGTATTATATTTCGAAATCAAATACAAAACCAAATCGTCAAATTCAAGCCACGTTGTTAAGATGCAATGAACGAGTAGCACACACACTCTGTATCGGGAATCTCAGGAGCAAGCGAACGAAAACAAGTCTTTGCAAGGGGGGGGGGGACGCGGCTGCAGCTTTGCTTCGCCCACTCGCTTTCTCCCCTTTCCCGTTTTGCACGGCCTTGTTCTACATATTCCTACAGTGGAACCACAATCAAAAAAGCCTGCGCAGACCCGGGACTCTTGTGCACCGTACTCCCACGTGGAGGGGAGGGGCAGAGTGAAGCATGCTTCCTTATGGCCCGAGCTGAACGGAAGAAGGTGAACGTGCGTGGAGACTTTTCGCCGAAGATTCTTTTGTTTGTGGTCGCTCTATATGACAGAGTGTAGGTATGAAGCATTAGTTAAGTACAGTATCAGTTGGTCAGAAACTAGCATTCGAAAAAAATAATAAGTGTTTTCATCATCCCGTTATCGAGATGTATAATACACGCAGCGCCATCTGTTGACGATTTTTGTTCATATTTTCATGCTTCCAGGTCCAAGGGTTTGGGCTGTAAATATATTGAAATAATAATGAAGGTTTATACTTCTTCCCGTGGCCCCCTTAGGGACTGAATTTCAGAATATCCCTTCTTATGGTGGTTGCTTAACGTTATAAGAGAAAGATAACGTTCAGATTTCTTCAGAGACTTAGTAGGTCCGCGGTTTTGGGCCAGGGGCGATTCCTCCTTTTTAGGACGTGAGGAACTTCCTACAGTTCATTTGTAGTTATTTTGAGTTAGGAGTTTAATCCGTTATAAAATTATGAACGCAATGTAGTACGTACAATTGACTAGATTAGCTGTTAGCTACTGTCAAGAGTTGACTGCTTTCGCACGCACCAGCAGCAGCCGAAAGACGATGGCCACAGGCTTTCTGCCGCTCCCTGAGGAACCACGGCGGTCATCTTACAGACATATGGGTAAGGGTGGAAGGGGCAGTGAAGGGAGGGGCGGCGAGGACTGAGGAACCAACAAGCTGTTCCTCAATGAGCGTTGCCAATCCCAGCAAAATGGTACTAAATCAAGCACAGTTTGATATTTGTTGGCACTTAGCACCCTGCTTTTGACATAGTGGTAAAAATCTGCAAACTCCATTCCCTGAGAGAGGAAAAATCGAATTCAATGGAATATGTTTTCAGGAAATAGAAATAATATTATGTCCAAATTTTATTTCTACTTCATCAGCGGACATGTTTCAAACGAAAGTGAGTACCCGATTCAGCGTCAAGCTTTTTTACAACCATGCCACGATCCATCTTCTATATTTTCTTCATGCTGCCCGATTTAGTTTGTCAGGAGATTTTGTGGTAGGAAATCGGTATAAATTTGGAGGTAAACAATTTTCTCAAACCTTTTTTAAGTTCTATATTGAAGCCATGTTTGTTGCACAATTTTAAACAATTTTTGGGGAAAATTTATACTATTACATAACTGTTAAGAATAAGTAACGCAAGTTCAATACTCTAGAAAAGTAGATGCAGAATTACAATTATCCGAAAAAAGTAATTAATAATAAATCCTAGCACAATTTAGAAACATTTAGCATAATTTCAAAGTTTAAGCAGCACTTTTTGTTATCGTAAACACACTCGACGACAGGGAGGGAGAAGAAAATCGAAATTCTTGAAAAATCTGAAATATCGTTTGATACTTACGTCGGTTTTTATACGTTCACATTTAAATATTTCGTAGTTGAAAGTGAGGAACAAGAGCTCCTTGCTATACCTTGAACATGGGCCTGCAGCTAACAGGAAAGGAAAAATCCTGCGGACGTCCGTGTGTTTCACAATGGCATACCGATATTTTCCCGGTATTTCATATGGACGATATTGCACAATGCATCTCTCAACACCATGGCTTTTCATTTTCATAATCGGCGAGACTAAACGGTCGTTAATATCCGCTATCGTCTATCGCTACTGAGTGGCAAAATTCAATGACCGATTACTGAAACTATTGGCATTAAATTAGGCTGTATCCATTCTTAACTGCTGGCAAACTATTCTGTATGTTGCTCACGTAGATCGATAATTGCTCTCGCCTTAATCGGAGTTCGATTCTACGAATCCGCATTCCCGAGAGGAACCTGCTGCATCGAATTACAAGTTTCCTGTCACAGTGGCGTGCCGGGAAGGGATGTTTGGAAGGGGGGATACGTCCCTTTTCCTTTGACCAGGCTTTAACAAATACACTTAAAATAACATTTATTAGCAAATACGGATAGGGCAGATTAATCAATAAGTATTGATAAATTCGATATCCATACTTGATCAATATCAGCAAAAAATTCATATCAGTCCATCCCTAAAATTAGCTTAACCAGGTGGAGAGGTGGGGCAATATTAACAAACTACATTTTATATATAATAAATATTTAATCTGCCACTCATGAGGAAAGTTTGGGTTGCCTACATGGGAGGGGGGTGAAATTGGTATTCGACTTTCCACCCTGGAAAATGATGTAGTTCATTTAAAGTTACAAAAAGCAGAAAGCTTGTTATTTTTGTACTTAATAACACAAACAAAGTTCAGTTAGTATTTGATTGAAAGAATTAAGAGTGTAAAATGCAGAAACTAGGTGTTCATATTCTAACATTTAATCCAAAGAACCAATGGCTTCATAGTTTTCAAAATTCCCAACATGAGATTTTTATGGGAGAAGTTATAACCATAAACTTTGAATAAAGTGCCCTCCCAACTTTCAGAGCTTTTTCTTGAATGAGAGATGTGTGTGTGTGCAGAGGCGCAACCACGAATTTTTGTCTGGGGGGGGGGCAAGTACTAGGATAAACGTACCAATAATAATAACAGTAATAATAATAATAATAATTTCAATAATAATAATAATGCTAAAAATAATAAAGTCAATAATAATAATGTTGTTATTATAACATTATTATTATTGATTTGCTTTATTATACTTCGCTTCTTGTGCCACTCTTGGCTAATTTGGATCCACTTTTTGGATCCACTTTTTCTTGCAGGCTGTAATCAATATTGATTTAATAGGACGCAAATAATTTCACGGGACGCCAATGCATTCTCTCTTTTACAACTTTTGTGCCTCCCCGATGGTGTAGTGGTAACATCATCGCCTTGTGATCAACGGATCCTGGGTTCGATACCCGGTGGAGGCACATGGCACAGTGGTTCGGATCCCACTTTAAACTGTAGGTCCAGTCCTGATTAGCCTCTCTGTGAATAAAGTGGACTTAAAACCACAAATCAATCAATCAATTTTACAACTTCTTTTCATTTAGATCGTTCGACACCCAAAGCAGACTCCCGCAGGCATTGCAAGCAAGAAAATTTTATGAAAAGTATTTTTATTTGCATAAAATTTGAAGTTGTGGGCAGTAATTGCCCCATGCAGGTGCACTTGACCTTCAATGTTTGCCCCCACTTGCCCCCCTAAAACTCATTTCAGTCCAAGGTAGGGGGGGAATGCCCCCCTGTGGCTGTGCCACTGTGTGTGTGTGTGTGTGTGTGTGGACCTTAACACACACACACATATGCTTTCATTTCAGTACACTGTGTAAAATTAAAAAAAAAGGAATTTGATAGTCACTCATTTGGTGCAAGGATATAAGGACAGGCCCATAGCCAGGCAGGGGCCAGGAGCGGCTCAGCCCCCCCCCCCCCGAAACTGCTGTCAGCTCCCCCTGGCACTGCCATCAGCCCCCTTGGCATTAGGTAAAACTATTTTGTATAATTTGTTTGCAGTGAAGAGTAAAAATGTAAACAGCTCATGACTTTAAGGATAAATCCACAGAACGTGAACAGCACAGCAGCTATTATTACATTCGCTCATCTTGTTTATGAGCTGAAGTCTAAGTAACTGCAAGTATTTAGAAGATTGTCTAGA
Organism: Lepisma saccharinum; assembly: GCF_977018435.1. Lineage (NCBI taxonomy): Eukaryota > Metazoa > Arthropoda > Insecta > Zygentoma > Lepismatidae > Lepisma > Lepisma saccharinum. The sequence continues at coordinate 184,402,205 of NC_139229.1, forward strand.
CTTTGTAAGTTCTTTCATAGGGGAGCTTCTATATATATCTGTACCTTCACTGCCCCTGTTGCAGCCTCCATTTATTCAGAAATCTGTGACTGTCATCATGCAAATTTCCTTCGCAGGAACCATCAAGGGTCAAGTGCTCCTAAGTTTCGGGAATGAAGGGCAGTTTCATTGATTCAGCCGGGGAATCGAATTTACTGTATGCACTGTGATTGAATGTTGTAAATTTTTTTGTGTGATATAAATATCTGTATCATCTAGAGCAGTATGGAGTGTGTAAGGGATGATTTTCAGTAATAGTCAATTAACACTTCAATAGATATTTTAAAAGATGTAGAAAAATGTAGTATTTGTGTGATATTTATAAATTTTATGTAACGTAATGACCCCTTCCCCCAACACACACAATTTACCTTCATTTAATACTTAAATTTTTGAAAAACGGAATTGGTTTACAAAGCCCCCCTGATAACCCGTGAGCCCCCCCCCCCCCTGGAGATCAATTCTAGCTACGGGCCTGTATAAAGATGGTAATAATAACATAGAATAAAATGGCTTTATTTTTATTGGTTTATAATATTTATTATTGTGTAATAGTAATCACTTTCAGGGTGTAAGGGTTGATATTTTCTGAAGGCATCCAAATGTCACCCTGAGCTGCATTTTGCAGGATAACGACAGTGGCACCTGAGCTTAGCCGGAATAATCCTCTGTGGGATTTGTGATTGTTCTTTCATTAATTTCATCTTATCACCACTTATCCTCATCTTCATGTTTAGTCAAAAGTGGCAGAAAAGCAAAGTAAGATAAATTAAATAAATCAGTAAATCAAATAATCACTTCCATCATGATATATTATTTCTATTCAAGCCTTATCAACTGGCAATGTTAATGGTTGGCTGGTTGCCCACCTTACCTAGCTCCCCTTCCTCCACATACATAATTATGAGACCCCTAGGTAATTCATTGTTGTATATTATCTACAAAAATATTCAAAATTCACATTTATATAGTTTACAAAAGTTCGTATTTTGTAGTAGTAATTTTTGGTGTGAAATATAGTACTTGTTATCCTCTGGAAATTTATATATATATATTTTTTTCATTTCAGTCATGATGTTGTGTGATGCAAGGCAGGAAAATATAGCACCATTATGTGAATCTAACAATACATTGTATGATGTGAGTACTTTTCAACCTAATTCTAGGAATTATACTAACTTTTACTGTTGCCAGAATTTAGCTATCCAAGGTTGTATAAAACATTTTCTTCAATTGATTGTTCTCTGCTTAGTTCTTTACAAGAAAAAAACATTTGCTTGACTGTAATATAGCACTTATATGCATAGCAAAATAATGTTGTACCAAAGCATCTTTCTTCTAGCATCATGCATCATTCTGTAGCAATTGAAAGTGCTGTGAAAGCTGAATGCTGGAAAAATTGTAGGCTAGAATGTACAATATAGAGAAAGTCTCCAATTTCGTTAATTTTCGGTATACTAACTAATTTTGGCCTCCTAATCACTAATCTGTTGTAAAAAACCGGGGGTCACGTCTGGAAATTGTACATTTTGATGAAAAATTGTTCGTTAGCACCAAAAACCATCTACGGGTAGCCCCACAGACCATTGACGTTAGCCCCAAAAACCATCCACAGGTAGCCCCACAAACCATTGACGTTAGCCCCAAAAACCATCCACGGGTAGCCCCACGAACCATTCACACGAGGTTAGGTTAGGCCTGTTAGGTTAGGTTCCATTAGCACTCATTTCACCCCTACATTCATCAAATAAATAGGGATCGTACTAGAATTGAACATCATAAATCATTTTCTTGTAAAACAACGGCGTGGTTGGACACAATGACAGGATATTACATTTTTGTTCGTAAAACTACGCATATACACCTATATATATAAAAATTCAATCGGCTTTTTTTCAAATTTTCAGACGTGACCCCCGGTTTCTTTCAACAGATTCATGATAAGGAGGTCAAAATTAGTTAGTATACCGAAAATTAACAAAATTGGAGACTTTCTCTATATTGTAAATTCGCTCCAAATTGTATATTATAAGAAAAAGCAGTAAACATATTAACTATGAAGTAAAGAAGTTATTTAAATGCTGAAGTTATTCTCACTGATTAATGCAATATAAATATTTGTACTATTGTTTTATTATTTATGTTTTTTGTTTCTATTTATTTTAGATTGTTTGTCAACTAAATTACTCCCTGTGTGATGATGCTTTACCTTGGATAGAAACATTTGACAGTATGAACAACAACTATTCAGACAGTGTTTCGACGGACTCGATGGAGTTGCAGAAATATTTTGACCACGGTATGTTCACCACAAGTTTCTTGTATTAAAATGGTAGCAGAAAAAAAAGAGAAGTTGTTACACTGTATTTACTAATTGTGCAACATGCCATAAAAGTTAAGCAGAATAAAAATGTCCCTAGGTGTTTTAAGGACAAGGAGCACAATTTTGTTCACAAAACACAAGTAGTCAAGCAAGAGGGACATCTGGGTTATTGAAGTATTCCTTTTTAAGTACTCTAGAAACATGCTATTCAATATAATTCAACAAAGCACATGGGTGGAAAGAAGGAAAGTGAAGAACTGAACTAAATTAAACTGAACTCTGTGGTGCAGCAGGTCTTTGAGAGCCAAGGCTTGCCATGCAGCTTTTTTCATTGTGTGCCGTGTGGGCACAACATTGAGTCCCATTGCTGCCGTTTTCTGAGACCAAATCCCCCTACTTTTTCTTTTCAAGTAGCGCTCCAAATCTGCTTATGATGCTGCGAAAACACTTGACATTTTTTGAGCTCCCACTGTGAATCGAACCCAGTTTCAAGAAGAAATAGCAAGAATGTCAAAGTTATGACTTGCTACGTAATCTAAATCGTTTACAAAACAACTTTTTATTATTGCTTTACACAAAAATAAAATGAAAATAACGTTTGAATGGCACACTGCATGACATTCCAATGTAAAGCTTAAGGACACCAAATAACTGAACGAAATTCTGGAATAACACAACTAGCATGACACCACTACTGGAAATGTTCAACAGTGAACAGCCCCATTGTAATATATCTCAGGATCAGAAAGCTATTATTACATAATTGAATACTTTGTTATCTTGATCTTAATTCATGAAATTCTTTCTTACTTACTTACTTCTTCTTCCCCTTCGTGCTGTTAGACATCGGGGTCCTTCAGCCATCTGCTAAAACTCTTCCTATCATGTGCCATTCTTTTAAGTTCCATTAGTGTCTTCCCTCTTTTAGTAACCGTCTCTGACAGGTATTGTTCCCATTCTATCAGAGGGCTTCCTCACCTTCTGGTCTTGCTTCCATTACTTGTTTCGGTTTTCTTTCTTCTCCCATTCTCATGACATGGCCATACCAGCCAGAGTTCTCTCTATTATCTCTTCAATTGATTATACTTGTAGCTGTTCCCTGATTTGAGTGTTCCTGATTCTATCTCGTCTGGTTTTTCCTACGAGTCTTCTGAGGTATTTCATCTCTGTTGCTCTTAATCTACTTTTAGCTTATTTTGGATCATTAAGCTTTCTATGCCATAGAGCATTGTGGGTATAATTATGGTTTTATAAATCCTTAATTTAGTATTTTCTTGTATCTCCTTTTTTTCCTACTATTGTATTCTTTCAGTACCAATTATTCACATGAGGTGGAGGGGGGAACGTTGTAGTGCAATAGGAAATTATATTCTTTCCCATCACTTCTAAAAGAAGTCCAGATTATATGTATATAATACAGCTAATATATTTTATATCTTGTCTGATTTTTCACTTAGCAATAAAATTTTCACTACTTTGTGCTAAACACCTATGAATTTGTCATTATGGTTTTACAAATGTCAGTGGATAATTATTATATTATATAGAGACGTGAAGAAGGCTATATCCACTGTATAACTGACCAAAATGGGCACATGTTAAGTCCTGAACTGTTATTGGAATCTGTAAAATCCTATTTTTAAACGGATTCTGATACTCAATTCTATCTTGTATATAATTACCAATAATTACTCTATATCAGTGTAAACATCTGTGAAGAACAGTGGGGCAGCTGGCCCCCACTTTTTGCCACTTTTGCCCCACACTATGCTAAACCTTTTCTACCAAGGGAAAGTCAAGTGTCATTGCCCTTTTGGAACCCAATGATTGTGAAGATAGTTATAATTTCAAAAATTGTAATAAATGCAAGAATGTTTATAGTATATTGGCAACTTTGTTACATCTCTAATCAAATATTTGAGTTCATATCCTAATTCCTAATATTTTCATGTGCAATGAACAGTTTTAAATATTTGTGAAACTGTTTATTTGCAGATGATATAAAGTCTCCTCCTGATGCATGGAGAAACAAACTAGTGAAACGGTGGACAACGTATGATGTCATCAACTGGATCATTTATGTAGCGAAGCAAAACAGTGTGGACTATGAAAACATAAACATGTCTGCTTTTAGCTCACGTGATGGAAACTCATTGTGTGAATTGTTAGAAGGTGATTTCCAAATGATTGATCCCAATTATGGTCACATGCTGTATAAATCACTGGAATCGATTATTAATAATGAGAACTCATCATCACCTTGGAATACATGTAAGTAGCAAGTTGTAATAATAGTAGTACAGTAGAGCATCGATTATCCGAAACAATTCGGGACTGTGGGTGTTCGGATAACGGATTTTTTGGATAACTGAGCATTTACGAAAAAAGTTGTACCAGTGTCATAGGAGCAATATAAAACAAAGAAACAGTGATATTGAACACAAAACTGTATATATTTTGTATCACATGTCTTACAAATACATATGTTACATAAAGTAGTACAGTAAAGTAGACCTACAGTTTAGGAAAAGAAGTCCAGAATTGTCTTTTGCTTCAGAGCTGAGACTCATTTTTTTGCCGCTAAATCTCGCACATGTTTTAAAGACAGCAATTGGACAGCATCAAATTCTTCATGTTGTTCTAACCACTTCATAGCCGTCTCAAGGCAGTGAAAAGCTTCTTCACTGGATGGTCCTTTTTCAGCACGGTCGTCATCGCTAGGCACTTCCTCTTTAGTGACACCACTGACGACGTGAGGTTGGTCACATACACCAGTTGGCAGGGAGGGGCAAAGCACCACAGCACTAGCGATCGCTAGCGGAACTACATTTGAATTTGCCGACTAGAAAGCTTTCGGTTGGTCGGTATTCGGATAATCAATGCTCTACTGTAATTCATAATTGGGAAAAGAGAGACGCGGTAGTATATAAATACAGAGAAACTAGTACTCACTTATCCGCAACTGTTTTTTGTGAGTACTAGTTTCTCTGTATAATAGTAGTGATGATAAAGATAATAAGTTTTCACCACACAAGTTTTCACTTGTAGTCATCACCATCTTAGAAAACAAATGAAAGAAACTACATACTTCATAGACATACATACATACCTATAGATGTCTACATGATTTTTATCAGGGAGGGAGCAAGTAAGGACCTCCCCCCCAAATGCTTCAATATCAGTTTGAAGTTATCTTTTATACATTTTTTGAGCAAATTTTATATTGTTAACTATTCAAGTATCAGTAGAATTATTGGTGAAGATTGGGATGAGTATGGGTATTGGTCCATCTCTAACATGATGGATGCCAATTAGCAATGACATATGTAGATAAAAACATAATGTAGGTTCTGATCCAAAACTACTATCAATATCATTAATACATTTCTTCCTTTGCAGTGCCATCATTTGATACCTTCCAGAGTCCAGAAAGAAATATGTTTCTGTCAAATGAACCAGATTTGCATAACTTGGAAAACTTACTCAACAGTTCCACTGAAGCTGGTGCCATATATGAAAGAAGAATACCAAGTTTTCCAGAGTCTACTACAAGTATGTATTGTATTCAGTGCAGTGTAAAAATTTATTCAATTTGTCAAATGAAAAAATGAAATATGAGTCTGTACTTATTAGAAAGTGTTATCAGCCATGTCAGTCATTTCGTTATCAGGATATTAACCTGTATGTAACCAAAAAATAATTACCTTTCAAGATGAATGTAAAATGCTTGAATGATTGCTTGTAAGTGAAATTGCATAATTGAATCAATCTAAGAATATTTTCAAGCAAAACTTGGACTTTGTGCAATTGTAGGGTAATAACTGTTGTCCTCATAACTAATCAGAATGGTTGAAAATTTTTGGAATTTTTGTATTAGTGAAATTGTGCCCCTTATTTGTAGGGTGACCATACGTCCCATTTTAACTGGGACAGTCCTGTTTCATGGTCATCCTGTCGACATTCTTATAAAACCACTATTTGTCCTGTTTTATAAAAGTCTAAGAGTTAGCTTGAAAATAGTCTTAATTTTTTTAAAAAATGGAATTTTTAAACTAGCGTTATGGCAGCACTGTGGCAAAACAGCTGAGCTGCATTTCAAGCACTTCATAACAATCAAACCTCGAGAATGTTCGAACAGATATCAGTTTAATGTTATCTTGCGTCCGAGTGTTCAGTTATTTGTAGAGCAATGAATAACCATGACCAATAAGCATATAGTTTCAACTCAGACCTGCAATTAGGGCTGGATTTACCTCTTTGCCGCCCCTAGGCCAAACAAGCTCTGCTGCCCCCATACCGTTTATCAAGAATGAAAAAAATCATTATTTTCTGTATTACTTACAGAAAGCTTAAGGTTCGTCACACTTGTTTTGTGTTGAGGTAAATTTTCATGTTGCTGCACCCTTTTTGAGGCATTTTTCCAATCGTTAAACCCAGAAGTAAAAGATATTTCCGTTTTTCGGTCACCAAACAACAAACGTGTAATGCAGAAAACACAGGCTTTGAATTCTGAATAAACCAGCCAATGTCTCATTTGTTTTTCTCCATTACTCAAATTTCGGATAAAGATATGTTCAGAAAGGTATCTATCTTTATCAGCGTATGTCCTCTTAGATTTACTGAAATCCATTTCCAAGTTCTGTTTGATGCCATGCACAGCTACGTAGTCACGAATTTGTTCATCAATTTTCCGCAATGCTGGGTCTGTACTTGGCACTAGATTGTGTTTTTCAGTAACACTTACACTAACACGGCCACTAGTTTCAATTTTACCAGAGTTTGCCATTGAACTGAAGAATCATTAGGTGATCCGCCACTGATGACTGATGCCTGAGATTCATTGGATGCATGAGGAACATCTGTAGAATTGACCGAATACACACTGGTCTCATCAATGGCACTTTCCTAACTTTTTTCCTGATTACATTTCTGTATAAAGAAAGAACTGATTTTCGGAACCTTCTTCAGAAATGCTTCCTGCTTTTCATCTTTCTCCGCTTTTCTCTTTTTGTATTGTGACCCACTGAGTCTTACTCTTTGATCACTCATACTGAGCGTAATGACGTTTTAACCCTTAACTTGTGAGTTAACTGGAAGTTTCAGATTACCGCCTTTCGTTCAAGCTAGTGTCATCACCTGTCTACCTTATGCAATAGTGTCCTTGGCCCTCCTCAGAGCATCAGTTTCTCGCCAACTTATCGTGTGTAAGGAGTGAAGCTTTTTTTATTGCCAAGTGCGGTCTGCCTGACGTACCTCACAAGGAGAGTTATGGAGAGTGATGTGCAGTCTTCTATTAGAATTAGAAAAACTAAAAAATATTTTTGAACACTTTTTGCTTTCTGTAGTTAAATTGCACTTACTAGTTGCCAAATATATTGTAAAAGGTTATTTTTTGTGTATATTTTTGACAGTACGACAAGTGAAATGAATATGTTCACATTTATAATAATTTTTGTAGATGAATGGACTAATGAATATAGTAGCTACATAACTTACATTCTGGCACTAATTGCTGTCAAATCAGTCACTAATACCCATAATGTATTATTCTTCAATATCAGACAGTTAAATTGGTAATTTATGTTGATGCAGGGGTGAAAAAATTCAGAGCGGTCTGACAGACGTACCTCACAAAGTATGTCCCAGTATAAGCACCTCATAAGTTATTAAACTTACCCCAACAAATGCATGTCGGACACTGACACACGCGAGATGAGACACACCACCTACTATTTGAATAATATTCTCGAATCTCGAGCAACTAACAGTAGAATAGTACAATTGCTTGCACCGACAGTTTAATTCTCAACAATTCAACGCAAATCACATGCTTTTGATATGCAGCCAATGCCGGTAGTAACAAGGAACAACATTCCTGGAACTCAGCCAAGCTGGTGTTGTCTTTCAAATGCACGTGACAGGCTCCACGTTCTTGCTACAATCGCCGACCCAGCTCAGCACAATACTGTACATTGAAAACAAAGACGTCGGTAATTAGAACAACAAATTAGTAAACTACTTCCGAGCCCTGCTAGCTTATCTCTCTTAAGAAATATTCTTCGTTAACTTATATTTACAATACAACTAAATTAAGTCATTCCATTCGTGTGTCCGGAGAAAAAGAGAAGGCAATCCGAGAATTAGGTATTCCTTATAAATTTAAAACAAACAATCTTGTCTCCCCTACCAAAGTGCCGCTCTAGGCCGAGGCCTATTGGGAAATCCAAATCCTACGTCTTGACTCAAACTCAAAATACTAAATATCACGTTGTGTGTCAGATGTGTGAGGAGTTTTATGAACGGTTGTTTAAGAATAAAGTTGTTATGAAGAAGATTGGTTCTTTTGAAAAATAAAGGGCTCTGGTGTAAAACATGGTAAGTGACATTTTGGTAATTTTTGAGTTACAAAGTAAAATGTGCCATCCTTCAATTTTCGACTGAAATTGCCATGTCATACAATGTGCATTGGACTCAGTGAAGCCTTCTGAAATTGGTAACACAACACGAAAACAATTTATCTACAGTATAGCTTCTAATAACCTTTTCTCTTGATGAACTGAGAAATTATGAAAATGTCACTTACCATGTTATACCCCTGAGCCCTTCAAATATTTCTGGCTCTCGTCAACTTCAGCGTACAGGACTAACATCAAAAATAGATTAGAAGGGACCAGAAACACTATGTATGTCATGCAGTCTTTTTTACAACGAAAGATCATGTTTCACACATTTTTTATGATGTATCATTTATGTGATCCCTACTTTAATAAATAATAATACATTAATAATAACAATTATGCCATAATTGGGCCTAAATGATTTTAATTGGGGGGGGGGGAGTAAACTGACCTGTTTGGGATGTACTGTTTTAGGGTCAAAATATTATGGTCACCCTACTTATTTGGAAAGAGTAAACTGTGATTTTGTAGCTTTCTACTATTTGCTTTGCAGGTATTAATGATGCTTGGATGTGGTAACCTTAATAGATTGGTTGGGTTGTAACAAGACTAGTTTCTGATATAAGTTAAAATTGGTAGCTTGGGAATTTTGAATTCAACATTTCAGCAATTTTAAGACATTTCTGTTATAAACAATTTCCTGTGTAATGAAATGGTAATAATCTGATTGCCAGAGGGGAACTAAACATCACGAGGATAATTCAAGAGCTAATTAAATGGGAAGAAATAGTGAATGACAGTATGCGATGCAAACAAATGTATTTAAGGACATCCTGGAACTTTGTCCTAGGCCAGCAAAGTCATTTTCGAAATTTTTTCTCCTTTCAAAAAAACACTTTGAAATCCCAAATTCTGCTTTTGAAATCCTAAATTGTGCTATGTATGTAGTTCACATACATGCAAACTGCTATGATGTTTTAAATTCTGAAAAATTATGTCTGTTTAGAATTGTTTCTAGGCATTCAAGCAAATCTTTATGTGGTTTTCTTTTACTGTTGTCTAGATATCTATGATATAAAATAGGCAATCACGAAGATGAGAATGAGTGATGATATTGATGGAGGGACACTCACAAAGAACACCCATACGCAGGTCGGGATTCGAACCCAGGACCCCTGGTGTCATAGCATGCTGTGCTAACCAATCTGCCATGGAGGCTGGCAGAAAACCACATGAAAATTTGTCGAATGCTCCAGAAATAATTCTAAATAGATGCAATTTTTCACAATTGGAAGCATCATAGCAGTTTGAATGTATCTGAACTACATAGATAAAGTTTCTTGCCCTCATGCCAAAGGTCCAGCATGATCTTAATATATGGTATCTAAGAAAAAGTTAGCTAGTAGCTCTTGACTTTTTAATTTTTTTTTTATTATTATGTCTGTATATATAACTTGCACATACTCACTGCATGTATTATAATTATTTGCCTCTATTTGCAGATATAGAGCCAGAAGGAGGATCACAAGCATCAAAAGACAACAAAATAGTTCGGAAAACACGTGGTCCTGGAAGGCCGCCAAAGGACAAATCAGCACGAAAAAGTAGAGGTAAGGTTTAGTCTGTTAGCAGCTGATAAAGACTGCATGTTAATTCTAGTAATTTTTGTTCATCAGCTAGCGACCTCGATGTTTGATTAAGATATCATTTAGGTGTAGCATTTCAAATTTGATGGTCTGTTTGACCTTTAATTTCTTACATGATCTGAGTTCAAACCGGTGTGAGCCAGGTTGGTTTCTAAACGACTACATATAAAAGTGAATTGAACTACAATAGAAATCAACTTCAAATGGTAACCTGAATCAAGCAACAGAACAGGGTTTGAAATTGGTACCTCATTACCGTGCCACATTAGAAAACTGGTTGCCAATTTCAATAACATAAAATAACGTACCAAAAGTAATAGGAAACAAATGCGGCTATATCATTTGAGAGTGAACGGAACAAAAAGTCTTAATTGCATTTTTGCCACTTGCAATCATTCATTTTGAACCTCCTCACTGAATTAAGCTGTGTCTTTGTAAAGTTGTTATTATTGATAGTGAAAGTAAATCTTAATTTTTGTTCCTTTCTCTTAAAGATAAAGACAAGAAGTGTGGTCGTTTGTGGGAATTCATCAGAGATCTCCTGAAAAATCCAGAGTATTGCCCTAGTCTAATCTGTTGGGAGAATCCAAATGAAGGTGTATTCCGTTTTGTTCGAAGTGAGAAAGTAGCAGAGCTGTGGGGTAGAATCAAAGACAACCCAAAAATGACGTACGAGAAGCTGAGTCGTGCCATGAGGTCTGTATTATATGTTTATTTTTCTTTTTTGATTGTATGTGTGTGGGTGTGCACCTGTGTGTGTTTATGCAAAGTAGTTTTCACCCTTAGTTGGATGTTGTTAAGCATATGTATTTGTTTTGGTTAAAAGTGCACTCATAGTTGCTTTGCCAAAGTGAGTGTTAACCTAATGTGTAAAAAACTGCACCAGAAAACTTAATGTTGCCAGGGTGTTTCACATTTATTTTGTGTTTTTACATTTATTTATTCAAAACATCCCCCAAATGCAACAAAACATGTACACTCTTTCTAGACTATTTCATACAAATAACTACAAATTTGTTACTTAGTGAGTAATAAAAATGTAGCCTTGCTAAGCAAAAAGCAATAAACCCCAAATATATTGATGAAGGGCCAGTTTCTTCTTAATAATCATAGAACATGAAAACTTTGCTGACAATTTGACAGATTTGTGTTTGTTTTCTCCTGAAATTGTGACCTTCACCTAACTACAGCACAACATTCATTGCATTATTGAAGTAGAGATGGATTATTTAGTAGCAATTGTTGCTTATAATAACATTTCATTTGTTTCTTCTGCTATCTAAGGTTACACAATTTGTTAAAACATGTTAGGGGAAAACTGAACATTCTTTAATTATATACAATGCTTTGATGCTGGTGTTAAGTATCTATGTGAAGTACCACATTATAAGAGGTAGTGGAGATAGGTAAAACACCATGAAGCGCAAATGTAATTCTGAAGGTAAAATCATGATTAAACATTCAATTATATTTGTTAAAATTTAATGGAAAATTCTTGAAAAGCTTTTTAAAAATAGGTGTTTGGCTTGGTGTTGGTTTGATGATCTGCTTGGGGTGAAGGTACATTTCTGTGATATTCCCGTACATTTATCAAATATATGTGTGTGAATTTTTCACCGTATTAAAAGGTTGAATATAGCTATCATCAATATTACAAAAAGACTGTTACAGAAAATTTAAACAAATAATGATGTGTAACATAACTACCCAAATAATAATGATATAGTGTAAAACCAGGAAGAATATGTAGTCACTTGAATTTTACTAGTTGTGCAAATTAGGTAGGCCCTGTCCCTCACTAGCTGTTGCGCACGGGTTATTTTATTTTTACATCTGTAATGGTATGCAATTAGCTCAAAAGTAGAATTATATTTTCAGGAAGAAGGGAATAAAAAAGAAGAAACAAACTAGAGTATTTACATATTCATCATGCTTGTTGCTCCTCTTTTCCTGATCATAATTTCTTTCTGTGCTAAGTATAGCAATAAAGAAGGACTTATTTTACATCGCATACAAGATTCCAGTTTTCAACATTGTATCTACCAATGTTGATTTGGCTCTGAAATTACCATGCATAATAACGTGCATACGGGAGAAAAAAAATTGAAACTGCACACATCTCAATATCAAAGCCAACTAAAAAAAAAGGCTACTCTGTTTTTTTCTAGGACTTATTATTCTACTGGTATTCTCGAACAAGTCCCTAAAACTGGTAGATATCCTAAGAAGTTGGTTTATAAGTTTGGCCCTGCTGTAAAATGTGGCATACACCAATAAAACCCGTTGCATCTTGGTGAAGGCCTAAAGGTGCTCCTTTTTTTCTGTACTTGCATGACGCAAAAGCAATGTCTAGCAAAGACTTGACAATTTCGAAGATATATCTTATTGTGAAAACTTGTGGCAGGACAAAATAACTTGATTACACATCGATGAGTTGAAATCATACCATTAATATAATTCAGAAAATTTAATATTTAAAAAAAAAATTGTAATCGAAATCCTGTACATGCTTTCTCTAATATTTGCCATTGGTTGATACATGGCCATAACTCGGTTCCTAACTTGGGGGAAGGCATAATCAAAATTGTTTGGTCCCATAAAATTTGCATCCAGGAATATTTGCTAAATAACTTACATTTGCGAAATCAAAAATATTACTCCTTATTACTTTGCTCCTCATGTTCCAGGAGTTTAACAAAAGTAAACAAGAAATAGTAGCAAGAGAGGAAAAAGACAAAAAGAAGAAGACTAAATGAAAGAAGGGAAAAATGAGTTTGGTCTTCTTCTTTTTCATCTTTTTCCTCTCTTGCTACTATTTTTTGTTTCTACTACAGCTAGAACTATCACCAAACATCTGTGTGACTATATATGCCACAGTAAATCGAAAATAGTTGAAACAAACATAAAGTGTACATATACACCTTCCGCACTACAGCAGCACAATGTGGAGGGTGTATACTGAATTTGACGAAAAACCTACATTTTCCAGTAGTGACTTGTTCAATAAATTCCACAATTAAGGAGTTAAATTTTAATAAACCTGATAATTTTTAGGGGAAGTGAGGAGGGCAATTACCCTCTTGCTCCCTCAGAGTTACACCTATGAGTTGATATGCTGCATTCCAATAATCTAATTTATTTGCCACAATATTGCTTTGAATTAACTTTTTGTCAAGAACATAAACTTGCTTCACAAAGACACTAATAATAATGAAAGGAAAGAAGCTAAAAAATTGTCACATTTGTTCCTGTTTCGATCTTCAGCCGAGAGATCGGGAGAAGCGTGGCGGGTGGCGCTGACGGAGATGCCGACATTTGCAGCCTGTAATGCCCGCTTATTTTTATGGACATATGCAGACATTTATAAAATATTGCAAAACGAGCACTAACCTGTGTTATAAGAGTACGGTTTTAATTTTAGTAGCTTAGTGGCTGTATGTGCCGATGATTTTGACACGCCCACCTCTTGTGAAACACAGCATAGAGGTTTGTTTGGAGAACGTTCTAATGCTGCACCAATATCATCGAGTTTTGCTTTGGTTAGAATCCGTCGTTTTTGCTTAGGTGTTTTAAAATTTAACGATCCAGTTTCTCGTAATTTAAGGACAAGATGTCTTAACCGTATCTCTATATGGAGGTGAAACGCCTGAGAATTTCTGTACAAATTGCCTACACACATCTCGACAAGAGTCTGTTTTCACGTAAGTGTCATACATAAAAATTCTTTGTTCTAACGTGAACCTTGCGGCTGGCATTCCAATCGTCTCACTGACACAACACACATACACACTGCAATAACACAAACAAGTAACGGCAAGTAACCAAGAATAACACTCTTGCGCACAGTACGAAATTAACACTCTTTTGGTTTACATCTGCTCGCCACTATATTCACAGCTCTGTCTTCATCTAGTCGCGAAGAAACAAACAACTCGAGCTCGGAGATTTCGGATTGCAATGAAGCTCACGAAAACCATTGACTTTTAACGGTTTCATCTGCAGCGTAATCTTGATACAGTGTTGCACATTCGAAACCTCCAAACGATCCCCATCGACACAAAACTCTTTCAAGGATATAAACTTAAGCAGGATGTTACTGGTCAAAACTATGATTAAAATGTTTCATTATCTGTGGCTCTTAACATCGTTTCTAAAGTGTATTTATTTGTATATATAAGGGCAGAACTTGGATGAATTACAGAAGAACTTTTGCATGTTATAACACAGGTTAGTGCTCGTTTTGCAATATTTATATAAATGTCTGCATATGTCCATAAAAATAAGCGGGCATTACAGGCCGCAAATGTCGGCATCTCCGTCAGCGCCGCCCGCCACGCTTCTCCCGATCTCTCGGCTGAAGATCGAAATGGACGCACAGTACTACTTGAAAAATAAGCATTTAATTTCTGTAATATTGCAAGATATCAGGTTACCTTTTAAGAAAAAACATATTTGGCAATGAGACATACTTTCCCCATGTCATGGGATATTTGGTCTAATGGTTATTTTTTCATGCTTCAAGGAGGAGGGGGGTTGGCTGTTATTTTATCACATCAATAAGCTTTTGTGGAAAAGTTGATAACTGAAAATATATTCAGGATTTCTACATAATCCTATTTACCACTTTTTTGCGGACTTCAAATTGTAGGAATGTTGTAATTTTTACTGGTATTCTGATGATCACAGCATACTTATAAGGTATTGATGGCTGCATCCCAACACACACACATACACACACACTCTTTAGTATCTGTTTGAATTTACCTGCCTTTCACTTTCTGTTTGTTTTTACTTGTTTATAACTTATTATAGAGAAATTCAAATTTTATAGGAATGGGACTGATAAATTTGTATTTCATCAGTATTGAATTGATAATATGCTAAATTGCTAAAAATGCCAATAATATTGCCTATCATACTTCTGTAACTAGCCTATAAATGTGCCCACAGTTCTGTCATTTTGTTATTGAACTTTTGAATATAAAGGAATAATTGCAGACCTTTCCATAAAAGAAATTCAAATACATAAAAATCTTTTTGCAGAGCAAAAAAAGTTGTAATATGAAAATGAACAGGAGGCTGTAATTCATTACACAAGTTAAAAAAAAAAAAAATAGTTGAACAATTTACAATATGCAAAATTGTATCTCTATTGAATGTGTGTTCATCCTAATGTTTTCTCTAATAGAGATACAACAGATATGAAATTTTAGCAGATAGTGATAAAGCACAGATGAAAAATTTGTTCATACCTGATCTGATATTGAATTAGAAATATTTCATGCCTGAGTGTGCATATAAGCAGATGCCTGCAATGGGTTTTGCTTTAGACAAAAGAATCTTGTGCATTTATATATCTATTTAACAAAATTAGAGCACATGCATTGTACCTTTATATTCATAAACAAGGGAATGGCAGAATTTTTCACATATCAGGCTGGTATAATTTATATACAAAATGAAACCAAGATATACCTATCAACCAACACCAATAGAATACTAACTAATCTGTCCCATCCCTATTATCCAAATAATATCTGTTATTTAACAACAAAAAAATCACCTATTGCATTGTAGATTAATACTTGGTAATGGGATAATCACAGCAATGTCATTAAAAAGATTCATTTTCGGAGTAGTTGAGGCCTTTACTAGACAAATATATAATCGCATGCAGCTTTCATTATGCTTTCTTGAATGTGCATGTAGCATGAGATTTTATGATAGTTTGTATCTCAGATGTTTCAACTTGGTAAGTGAAATAATAATAATAAGTGGTAATTTTGTTTGATGTATGTTGTAAAGAAGAACTCGCTCACAATGAATAGTTTATATCTTAAATTTTTCACCACAACATGAAATGATAAGATGATATTTTTATTTGATGCATGGTGTAAAGAAGAACTCAGAGTGAAAACAGGTTCAAAATGCTGTCTTGGCAACCAAGTAAAATAAGTGGTCAATTCACCAAATGTTCAGGTTCAAGTCCAACCTCGAGCATAGGCATTGTTTGTCAGCTACCTCATCATTGCAATTAGTCTAGAGAGGTAGGAAAGTGGTATGAAATAAATGTAAAAACAAATCAAGTACTAAAATGCCATCAGTAAAAAAATATTTGAACAATCAAGTTTCTTGTGGCATCTTGAACATTGATTTCAGTTTTAGTTATCAGCATGAGAGAGATCTCATAGTATTTTGTGGGGTGAGTACGAAGCAAAGTTAAGTCAAATTATGATTTTGGGGGTAATAAAAATCCCAATGAAACTAACATTAATATCACATTCTGTAAATTGTGTTGCATATGATATATTTAGGATGAGTGTATGTTTGCCTTTTCTGCTGCTTTTTTTATTTACAATATTTCTTTATTCTTCAGATGTACTCAAAGTTTCTTTCTACTGTATTTCATTTCTTTAATTAAAAAAAAAATAGTGCCTACTTGTTAGTACTTGCTTTTTCCTAGGTTTTTTGGAGCCTATTTCCAATACACACCTATCATGATGTTTCAAAGATTGTTAAAGATGATGCAGAAAGGAAAGTACATAACAGAGCAACTAAACCCCCATTTTTCTGGTTCCAGTTGACTTTGTATGTTTTCAGGTTCTCTTTTTTGAAGAGAACCAAACTCTTGGTGTAGCTGCAGCAAGCTGTTTTTAAAATTTTCAATAATCTGAAAACAGACCGTAGAAACCTTGAAACGTCTCTGTAGGTGTACAGGAAATGGGTTGAAATCATTAAGAAGGAAACAATGAGACAACTACAATTCTTTCTCATCTAGAGAGATAATCAGTAGTTATTCCAGATGGTTAAAAATATTCAGGGATCATTTTGTGCAATTTTATTTCAAGTGTGAGAAAATTAGTATAGGGCCAAAAAAATCTGATTCAGTAGAATGTGCCATATAGTATGTCCGTGCATCATGAAGTGCATATACCTATCAAGTAATTAAGGGGTTAAGCTCTTGAAAGGTGTGCTCGGAGAGTGCACAGTGATATAGTGTAATGAACAGCCTGGAAGATACCAGTCTCTGCCTTAAAGTTTTCATCTTGTTTTGATTTATTAATTTTTAGCCTTTCTTTCACTACCTTACTCAACATGTACTCTATTTTTCATTCTGCAAATCTATTCCAACACTTATATAAACCTGTGGAACCACTAATATGATAGTGTCAATAATTACGACACGCTTAGTGTGATATGTTGTTTTTAGAATAATTCAACAACACGGAGATACCTGCTTAAGGCACACACTATATTACATTGTCCTTATTGTCATTCAATATGCAGTAACCCTATTGTTCTGTGCTGAACAGGATAATTGGATGGTGTTGCTAACATTCTAAGCCAATTCCCACCAATACCAATACTTGAACATTGGAACAATTTAAAATTATATACAATGTTTATATAAGATTCTAGATCTGTGGTGGTCTAGTCGATAGGGTAACTGCCACATGGAGACAAGCTGCTGTGGGGCTCACCCAGCCTCAAATCAATGGGCATCTGGGTGGGGGGTAAAGGCAGTCAGAGGATGGCACTGTGTTATAGGCACAGCTGCTGCAAAATACATGTAAATATTGAATGTTTCATAATATTTCAGGATATTTTGACTCCATGAAAGTTTTTGCATGGCATTTTGCAGACTTCACAAAATTCCTGGAAAAGTGTCCGCCAGTATCTGTGATAAAATTTGAACTGGTACTGCTGGTATCTGCTCAGCCATAATTGTTTACCTATCCACCACCATCTTCTTGTTGCTTCCCTTCCTTTCATCTAGTTCTTTTGATTCTGTCTTCTATTGTTGCTTATTCTGTTGCACACATAGGTTGAAATATGGAACAATACAGCACCATGCAGTTTGCTGGACTGCAAGACAAACAATGCTGCATGCATGATTGCATACAGATGTGTAAAATCTTTGATTCCTATTCCCCCTTGATGGTATAATGTGGCAGATGCATTAATGAAATCAACGCAGAGAAAGTGTCATGGCAACTACTAAAATCGCACAGTCAAAACCCGGAGTGTATAACACAAGGTATCATTTTGCAGGTACTACTACAGAAGCAAGGTATTGCAACCAGTTTTGGGACGAAGATTGGTGTACAAGTTTGGTCCAAATGCAACAAAATGGAGACCGAATGAGTTGTCATGAACTTGTTGATTCCAGTGACTTATCTGTGATACCTTTTTGGTCTATTTTATGCCTAAATGTAAGATAAAAAAGCGGCAGAAAAGGCAGATTAGAACTCTCACCAGAAAGACAGATTAGAACATTAGGGTAGTATACTGTGTCATTGTTCAGTAAGAGATTATACAAACACAGGCATTAGTGAAGTGAAACAGTCATTTATTGGAAGTGAAAAAGTGAAATTAAATGGCACATGTTTTATCCAGTCTTTTGTGATTAATCAGTTTTTGCTTCATGTGAATGAATGACTGAACTAGAGTGAAAGTGAATAATTGTGTAACTAACATTTACAGTATAAAATGGTCTCATTTTTTAAAAAGGCACTAAAGCATAATGTGTTTAATATTTCTTTTGTGAAGTAAAGATATGTGTATATTATTTAAGAGGGCTCAATCAAATTCACAGTGTTTGTCTACGTCATGAATAATGAAAGAAGACAAATGGATATTTGTACTGTTAATTTTGCTCTTCAGAGACTTTGTATTATCCCTGTCAGGTTGATAACAGAAACAGCTCCCATAGAAGTGGTCATCCATAATTGAAACAAGAGACCAGAAATATAATATTCTTGTATTGATTTATTCAGGTAATTGAAGTTAAGAGGATTGACAGTCTAAGTTAAAAAGATAACTGGATTGAATCATGGTAGTTGAAATACGCAATGGTGGCTAATAACCATATTTGTGTCCTTACATTTAAAGTTAGTAAAATCCTGTCCTCTCACCCTAAAAACTAAAACTCTCATCATGAATGTTAATTGCTAGTAAATAGTTGAACAATCTATAAGCACAAATGATGCAGAATGATGATAGTAAGACTAGAAATGTACTGATGTTGAAATAGTGAGTTATGCTATTCCTGCATTGTCTTTGATGGGTTCCTGTTGTTAAGTTATCTCTGGATAGATCCCAAATGATGGACACAGTATTATTCTAGAATAGTTAGAGTGAACTGATGAAGCTACTTGGATAAGAATAGGAGATTGGTCATGGCAGGGTTGATTGAAAACATGTGAAAAAAACTGTGCACATCGAAGAACGTCTTTGTTAAGACTGACAGCATGTTATGCTGAAACCTCAAACCTCATGTTTACACTTGCATTTAGGGTCCAAGAGTTTCATATTACTGTGAATCAGAGACCAGTCTTCAGCATTTTTTCTCTTGAGGAAATACAGTAAATATTTTCTGGAATTCCACTTTAAAGTAATCAATTTGATTACTTGAGCTCTTGAACATGTACACTAAATATATCTACCATTGTGATTCTCATAACTTGTATTTTTTAATGTTTCTTATGATTTGTACTTGTTCGTTTTTGAAGATTGCTTAATGTTTTCTGTGATATAATCAAGTGTTATTTTGATCCAAGTCAAATGTGCATGCCCATTAAATATTTTCCAAGTGCTTCTTTTTGTGTATTTTTCATGTGAAGGAAGCACCTTAAATGGGCCAGCAGAAAAATAAACTAGTATTTTTTTCAAAAGAAAATTGTTTTTATATTGTATATTTGACATTAATAAACCAACCTATTAATTGCGAATATCAAAATTTGTTTAAGATTTTCCTTGTTGTAGACAATTTTTCTTTTCTGAGTAGGAGAATATAATTGAAAATTTCAGCAGCTTTGTTAGAGCCTAGAATTGGATAATATTCAGAATAGTTTGAGGTAGGATCTGATTATACAGGTGTGCTATAAATTCTGAAGACTGAAAGCTCTTTGTAATGTTTTATATCCCCAAAAATCACATCTGTTTTAATACATTATGGGTATTCTGTTGATAATTGTTCACAAAGTCAGCATTTCAACTCTGCTAACTGGAAATGTATCACTAATCAACTGGTGAAAAGCTGCTTGGCGGCCGACTTCAAGAGGATGCATCTCACCATGCAGTTTCATTCTTGTGTTTACCTCAAAATTATGTACCACTTTCCAAATCAGCCAGCATTGATTTAGAAAATGAACACGAAGGTCCTTTGCAAAGTCAGTTTAAAGTATCTATTGGGATGTATCAAAATCTATTACTGGAATTTGGGTCTGAATATATCAATGCTGGGGACAAAATACCAAATAGTGAATATACAAGTAGAAATTTCTTTTAAATTGATACAAAAATTTACAAGAACAAATTTTTGATTGTATCATCTTTGGATATGAACCAAGTGACAGAAGTGCAGCTTCTTCTTTACAACATTTATCATTCTACTTGACTTCATAGTAGATGTATGATTTTATACTTGCATGTGATTCTTAATATTTTGCTTTAAATGTGCATGCTTGCATGATTTTTTGTTTTATTATGAATAATTAAATTGTACACATGTGATAGTAAATTCACAAATAATTTAAAATTGTGATAATGAGTACTTATATATAGTTATTAAAGTCCATTTGAATTACCTTGCCTACAAAGTGATTTAAAATGTAAGAAACAAGTTTTTAAGAGATGTTGTAATGCGTAAGATATTTAAAAAACTCATCCTTTTTGTAAATTCCTTTTTTTTAAAGGTATTATTGTGCTTTCCCTTTTAGATTTTTCTTTCATTTTCTTTTTCTTAAAACTTTCCAACAAACTCTTCTAGTTGTAAAAGTTACATCAACTTTCAGATTTCCTGCATGGTAATACATATGGAGCATTTTAAGAAAAAATGGGAAACCTAGTATTTTTATACTAAAAAAACTGCATTTATAATCCATGAACTAGGAACTTAGAACAGTTAAAATTTTACTGAAAAGCATTTAGCAAAGACAGTGCTGAGTTCATAATAATGTGTTGTCTTGCAGGCACAACTACAAAAACAACATACTGGAACCAGTTCTGGGACGAAGATTGGTGTACAAATTTGGACCAAAGGCTACCAAATGGAGGCCACATGAGCTGCCATGAGTTATTCAATGTGACGGTAACTTGTGCCTACGGCAACTTAAAATCCTCATGTAAACACAAGGAAAGTGCTGAGTGAGAGACAAATTAAACTCCAAGGAAGCAACAAAAGTTTGCAAAACTTTGAGTGAAGTTGCCAAAAAAAGGTGCGAGTGATGTTTTATTTTGAACTGCTGTAGTGAAAACTGAATTAGCTATATGAAATAGCTTATGGCACAAGACTTTATACCATAAGTGATTGAAAATTTTTGCATAACTTTTTTTTTGTTCTGCATCGGAAGTTTTGATACATGTGAATAATATTTTGATTGGTGCTTGTGTAACTGATAAATATTAATTGTTATTTCATTATTGTATGTTAAATGTAAAATGTTCAGTATTTGCTACATGAAGTGTAATATATATCACATTTGTATAAAGTTCTATTGAAAGTTCGTTCTTTTTTTACTCTTGTTCGATTGATGGCACCAGCAAATATTTTCGTTCAAAGATAATGGTTGTGGATATAAACATTTAATACAGATTTTGTTACACAAATCTTGGTGGTAACCTATAAACTGAATCAAAACATACATGTAATCCTTAGGCAGCTTTCAGACTAAGTGACAGGCTGCTCCAGTCATATGAGTGGCCTACAAGCAACATGTGGAGCTTGTCGCTCCAGTCTGAAGGTTCACCAAGGCTCAATGCCGGAGTTATTTTCAGCATGTGGTTTGAAATGAAGTACTATCATTAAATAAAATTTAATATCTTGGGAAGTACAGATGGTTGTTACATACAAAGCGCACCTGATTTTCTTTAGCATGGATCAAGTTATAAGGTTGTGATAATAAAGGACATGCGTGTTTCAGTAATTAGTGTTACATAGAACAGACAAATGGACAAACCGATCAAGGAGATGAGCTTGTTGTATTGAGCTACCATTTGGCCATAAAGTCCAACAAACTTTGTTTCTATAGCTCTGGCAGTTTTCGAGATGACTTCGTCAACTGTACTATCTGATTCAAACTTAATATCATTTTTGGTACCCATTAGCAAATATTGCTCTTTAGATATTGAGTAAGAAGTGCACATATGTCGAGGATAATTTGGATAAAAGTCAAATTAATCACGCACTTAACCTTTAGCAGACTGCTGCTTCTGATGCTGGCTAGCACCTTGGGATGATACGTTTTCATGTGTGTGCTTTTCATATCTGCACTGCTGTCAATTTTTTTTAAAAAAAAAATATCATAGAATGAGACTTGTAGAGATGAAACCTTTTTTTTAAATTTTATTTTATTTTATTACCAGAAAGACAGAACAGGGAAATGACTGGAAAAATTCCTGGTCCACATCACCTACCCCGGGATTCAAACCTGGGTCTTCCACGTGGTAGCCAGATGCTCTACCAACTGAGCTACTGAGGCACCCAGTAATGAAGGTTTACACACACACAAAAAAATAATAATTGAAATTTACAAAATAACCTTACTTGGAAGATTGCCATGGTCATGTAGCACTGTTATATCCCCAGTGCAAAGTCATACTGAAAATAGATCCATACTAATATTGAAAATATTAACAATTAATAATGCACTTATGAACAAGTCCTGCACCGTGGTCATGCAGTCTAAGGCTTTGGGCTCTGGGATGCATGCAGGTTCGAGTCTCCTGAGGGAAGACTAACAACTTTTCTCCTGAAATATCTGCCTGTGTATGGGACCAGTGGCCACCCACTATTGTGAGGAAATTGGGGAGCTACAAATTAGTAGAATTACCTAGTGACTAAGATCTACAACAAAGACTGGGGGTTTTTTCGCGTTGACCACAAGTCACCCTGCAACTGGTTGGATGATCCTTCAACTCTTTGGGAGCGAGGCTGCCAGTTTGTAGGTAGTCTCTGGCCCCTCACGAGCTGTTGTGTCATGGGTTATTTACTTATGAACAAGCATTGTAACATTCTGGGAAAATTCAGTCCTTGCATCGGCCCCCCCCCCCCCACCACACACACACACACACACTCACTCACTCACTCTCTCTAATAGATTAAGGTTGCAGGGAATCACGACAAATGACTCTCGTTCATCATGTGGGCCCTGCCCCAATATTTTGAAAAAAAGGAAAAGGCCCAAAAAATCAATTGAAAAATATTAATTTTGATGTTCGGGCCTATCCCAGACAGGTGCACATGGGGAAAAAAAAAGTTTGTTTTCATATTACAAACATGTACAGTGGAAATCTTTAGTAAGCCATCACTGATGCCTCACCTTTTACAAAAAAAATCCCAACAAAAACCAGTACTGAATTCGAAATACTGCAGCGTCAATGCCGAAACTGTATGCAAGATAAGGAAGAGCTGCACAGCTGTCAGTCGTAAACACCACACAGGAGAGCAATGTTAATCATGAGTCATCAAGGAATTAGCACAGCGTTTACTTCTGTGGTCATTCGGCCTCAGAAGAAATATTTGTTGTCCATTTTGAGCTCTCAAGAAATCAGGTTCTGAGCTGGTGATTTATTTCCTTCATTAATGAAAATTGGTTGTTCATTTTTAGTTTTTTCTCTCGTTTTGTTATTGTGATTGTCATTAGCTCTAAAACAAATATAAAAAGAAAACGAGCAAAGAAGGTCGTTTCCTTCGGCATGCGACAGGCATTATTTTTACGACCATATTATATCCCTCTTGTTTAATTTCAACAATAAGGATGAATGTTGGAGTGACCAGTAAATATGAACGAACACAATAAGCTCTTAAATATTACCCAAGCTTCGAACATAGAGGCTGGCCCCAGTGGCAGAGTGGTTATCACACTGTGCTACGATGCCAGGGGTCCCGCGTTCGAATCCTGGCCTGGACATGGATTGTGAGTGTCCATTCATCAATTTCATCATATCACTAATCCCCATATTTGCAAATTAGCCAAAAATGGCACAAGAAGCGAAGTAAAATAAAGCAAGTCAATCAACCGAACATAGGATTGATTTGGTGTTTTAAGTCCACTTTATGCACAGTAATCGGAACTGGACCTACAGTTTAAAGTGGGAGCCAAACCACTATGTGCCTCCACCTGGTATCAAACCAGAGACCCCTTGATTACAAGGCGACGACGCTATAGATACACCAACTTATTTGAAACCCTGGCCAGAAACAAGTGGCGCTAGTGTTGAATGTTTAGGAGGGGAGCTCGGGAACTCTGGGGCAAGGGAAGGGATGGCAGAAACACGTGTTTTCCCCCCTGTGTTGCCAAATCTAGAAGTGGGCGTGTGCCGTGAAAGGTTTGCAAGTAAACAAATATGCAGACCGAATATTAAGTTTCGTTTCTAGATGTGGTAATTCAAATAACATAGCATAAGAGAGAGGAGGAAGGGGGACACTAAAGTTAAAAACGCCAGCTGTCTCGCAGAAGGATATCAACAATTTAAACACATAAGATTAATATTCTAAATTATGTAAACTATAAAAAAAATATGTAAAAAAAACAACAACTTGCTTTTGGGTTCTTGCCTCCGGTTGGCCTGGAGGCAGATTATAAGGTGTGTATGCCAGAGAGGTCCGAATTCGAACTTTCGCTGTCACTGTCGCTATTTACATCGCTACTTTCGGATCCCGATTCCAGGTTTATAATCAACGTTTGAACTTCATCTTCGAGAATTCCATCATTCCTCTGGTATTCTTTTTCCAAACGGATGGCATGTTGGCACATACATTCCCATTCCTGCACTGTGACACTGTCAATTGCACTTTCGGTAAGAGCCCTTATTTCTCTCAAATTTGAACTTACGTTTCGTGAGGCAACTCTACGCTTTATGGTGCTCCATATGTACTCGATCGGGTTCAAGTCTCAGTGATATGCTGGAAGTCAAAGGATGTGGTGGCCGTGGGTTTTCAAAATTGTATCAGCTCGATATACCGGATCGGGAAGATTATTTTTTACTTTCAGCAACAATTCTGGCTTTGTTTGTTCGATATCGAAAGTGATGTTATTTTTTAATAGACATTCTTGAATCTCTAGTTTCTTACTTTTTGTGTTCGGGGCTTTATTGGTTTGAATTGAGTGGTAGGAGGCATTATCCATAACAATGACAGATCTAGGTGGGAGATTCAGAATAAGTTTCTGTTCCAACCACTTCTCAAAGTTCTCGGAATTCATTTCGTTATGGTAATCGCCAGAAGTTGTTTTGGCCTGAAATAGGAACCCCTGGCGTGACTTATGAAATGTCTCTGCCCCGGACTGTTGTTTGTGAAGGCACCTGACACATCTTCACTCTGCCAACATTTTTTTACTTTGTAATTAGGATGAATCCAAGTTTCATCAATGTAAACAACAGGCCTCCCTTTGTTGCGGAATCTGTTGATCGCACGAAGATATCTTGCTCTCCAAACCACAATGTTGCTTCGTTCAACCAGAGCTAAGTGAGAGTTTCTACATTTTTTAAATTTAAAGCCTATTTGTTTCACAATTTTCCGTAATGTTTCTTGCCCCCCTGACAATTTCCTTAGCAATAGCTAAAAGTTTCAATATTGTAGGAACTTCTCTTTTCACTACGTACATTTCATGGATTTTCCTTCGCAGTATATACGACATGTCAATGACAATCTTATTCTGTCAAGCACGTCTCCGTTTACCAGGAGTTGACAATTTCTGGTCAGGGGTTTGTAAATCTTTTTTCTCTCTTTTCAGTTTTTTAAGCAATGACTCCGACTGTCCCGTTAGATATACTGCTCTCTTTAGGGGTTGATCGCGAGGATAATTCCACCCGTCTCTTTTCTCTTCTTCACACTTCTCGATGATTCGTAGTAGCAAATTTCGCTCACTGCTGTGCACAACTTTCGACATTTTACACTTACTCAAAAACACATCTACGCACATCAACAAAACTCCTCGAATTCTTGAAGAGAGTAAAATTAGCAACACTGTGTCAGCGGAAGTGGGAAGGTCCTTGCCTGACCAGCCCCAGAGCAAACACCGGGGCTGAAAGAAGGGGGTGGGGGAGGCTGGTTAGTTTGCATATTTTCCGAGGATTCAGAAAGCTTGGTGGATCTATACCACTGCGCCATCGGGGAGGCCTCTCGTTCATCAGCAAGGTTAAGGGCATGCGATACAATTTCCACGGGAGTCTTCCCAAGCCCTTCCGTCCATGGCAGTGTGCCAACTTAGCTCTCTTGGAGACAGATCTGGCTCTTTCGTGCACTCTAACCGGACCCTGTGGCTGAGTGCGATGCCAAGGGTTCCGGGTTCGAATCGAGCTTGGTTGTTTGCGAATGTCCATTCATCAATTTCATCACTCATCCCCATCTTCGGAAATTAGCCAAGAGGCACAAAACTCGAAGTAAAATAAACTAAATCAATCAATCAATCTTTCGTGCACTCGTTCGGCTGTAAACTGGGACGCTCACCCCCCATGCCCCACTATGATGCAATCTCTGGTTCCGACCCACATAGACCACCTTTCGTCATAATTATACATTTTGCACGTGACGTGATATTGTTATATTGGCTGCGTCGCACCACTCTCTCTTATCTCCCCAGCTACTTCTTTATAGCTCAATGTTAGACGTGAAATTGACATAATACTGTCGTCAGGGAATTCTTTACTTTCGATGTCATACCACCATCAGTGGATTATTGAGATGGGTGATGCCGGCGGATCTAGATGTTGAAAACCAAGAATAAATTGTCATCAATTAAGAGTTAATGATAATAGCAGTGCCCCACCCCCTTTGACAACTAACATTACCCTAGAAGGCACTTTACTTTATCAAGCCATCGTAAATCTAGCTCCATGAGAGTCAGTTTTAACTCCATTTAAGGTGAAATTTAGTTCTTTTATGCCCATTAGGTTTGGCAACACTGCCAGGAGGCAAGGATAAAAGCATTGATCATATGGGAGTATGATTTGATTCATTCTCTTGTGAATATAAAACTTCCGATGGAATAGAAAGAGATGTCAACGGGAAGAGGGCAGTTTGAAGATGAATTTCACCAGCGGAAAAGTCGAAACTTCCATTTGATTAGCCATAACTTGATGTTGAAGTTGATTCCCCATAAGGAATACAAATTATAATTCATCATATTTTTCAAACCGTGTCCAGCTTAATAATCAACATAACAAAATGTTTGCACTTGCAACATGGAGAGAAATTCATACTCTTGGATACACCCAGGGTTTGTTTTAGTAGCAGTGCCCATTCTGGCGATACTGAAATAAATGCACAATTGGTGTGTAATTGTATCTCCTCGCCTTAATTCGATGTTATCGTCATATCGAATGAACCTGGCTGATAATCCGAGAACACCTGTTCAAATCTATCTCTTTCTCCATTACACACAGAAAATCTTATGATTATTACATTATGGTTTGTTTAGAAAATCTAATCTTATATTTTTAAAGAGGGGTTGCTTTCCTATTGCCAGTCGATTACGATATATAATCATTATGATCCTTACAAGCTTTCATCCCATACTAACTACAGTTCTGCCAATGAGTGAGAAAGGATTAGAGCCATCCCCCTGGAAAGTGAGTATTATGCGAATATTACGTATTTCATAAATACGTAGATTTAATTTTAATAGAACTGCATTGAATTAATTATTGCAAGACATGAACATACACTCACACAGAGAATGGGTATTGCTACCTGCCCAAAAAGGAAAATAATTTTCATGAGCATAAACATTTGTTGAGAGAAATCCATACCCTCGTAACGTAATAAGTAAACGTCGACCTAGTTGATGTCCCAGGAACACTTCCTTGCACGAAAATCACACTGTGTCCACAGGATTTACGACATTCCCATTTCCATTATTCGTTCACTCTTCGTATATTTTGAGGTCAGCTAATTCGAACATATGACCCTAAGACAGCTACACTCTGTGAAAATGACTGTAATGTCAACAAAGTGGTTACTATATTTTATATTAAGGTAATGGGATATTTATCCCTTCAGTTTCTCATTTATGTTTGTTTGATTTGGTTTATTTTACTTCGCTTTTCTGCCACTTTTGGCTAAATGCAACGATGAGGATGAGTGATGAAATGATGAAATTAATGAAGGGACACTCACAATGAACACCGAATGAACACAATACCAAGCCCGGTGTTTAAGCAAGCTGTGCTAACCACTCTGCCACGGATGCCAGAATCCTTTTTAATTAGGAGAAATCGTTCCTTGATAGCAAATTAAGAACAGTTAATATGCGTCATGTCGAAGTTATTTATTTATTTATTTGAGAAAATTTCAGATACAGCACAGGTGGCCATTTTACACTGAAATTGTCAACAATGAGAAAGCAATAATTATAATAAGCATAAAAATAAAAAAAATAAAATAAATAAATAAAAATAAATAAGAAATAATTAAGAGTAACAAAACAACATAAAAGTGAATAGCAAATGAACAAAAAAATAAGTAAGAGATGGCACTATGTGATATTAATTACAAGTATTTCTTCTGATAGAAGACCGAAAGGCAAACTCGGAGGAAAATATATCAATACTTGAGGGGAGATCATTGTATTGTGCTGCAAGTCTATAAAAGAGAGATCTTTTTTGAATTTCTAGTCTAGGTTTTTTAGTATAAAATAACCTTGTATTGCGAGTTGTGCGCATAGGTACTCTAAAGTGGAATTCCTCAAGGACTGTGTTGCAGCGGATTTTACCATTCACAATTTTGTATAAGTAACTGAAATCATTCTGCAAACGTCGCTGAAAAGCAGTTTGTAAGTTTAGAAAAGACAGGAGATGCGGAGATGAAAAATTGCGTAATGAGGGAACCCTGTGACGGACTATAGCTAGGAAGAAGTGAAAGACTGAATCGAATCTGGAGAGGTGAGTGGGACATGCCATGGACCAGACGGGAGAGCAGTATTCTATTATTGGGGAGATGAATGATTTGAAGTACAAAGTGAGGGCTGAGATGTCACTAATTTCAGTGAAACGGTAGAGTAAACCTAAGAGATGCATGGCCTTTTTTGTGGTGCATAAAATATGTTCCTCAAATGTGAGCTTTTGGTCGAAAACAATGCCTAGGTCCTTGTGAGAGGATACTGCTTTGATGTTATTGCCAGAGATGGAGTGAGATGACTTTAACAGATTCTTCTTGAGAGAGATAGTGAGAGTAGTACACTTGTCAGGATGTAATGTAAGGCCCCATGTCAGGCACCAGGAAGTAAATGTTGCTATGTCATTCTGAACAAGATGAGTATCGTCGGAAGTGGAGATTTCCCTGAAAATTTTACAGTCATCTGCGAAAAGAAGGTAACAGTTGGGCTGAAAAGTTCGTAGGCTAACATAGTAAAAAATATTTTTTTGACAAAATTCGATTTTATTATTCAATATAGTTGCCTTCGAGGGCGATACAATGATTATAGCGGTCATACAATTTTTCGATGCCATTTTTATAGTACGATTTCTCTTTAGCCTCAAAATAGGCCTCAGTTTCGGCGATTACCTCTTCATCAGTGCTAAATTTCTTTCCAGCGAGCATTCTTTTAAGGTCTGCAAACAGGAAAAAGTCACTGGGGGCCAGATGGTGGATGGGGAAGCAATTCGTAGTCTAATTCATATAATTTTGCCATCGTTTTCATTGATTTGTGACATGGTGCATTGTCTTGATGAAACAGCACTTTTTTCTTCTTCAAATGGGGCCGTTTTTTCGTGATTTCATCCTTTAAACGCTCCAACAACGCTATGTAATAATCGCTGTTGATGGTCTGGCCCTTTTTGAGGTAATCAATGAATATATAATCGATGAATATAATACCATGCGCATCCCAGAATACTGATGCCATAACCTTGCCAGCCGACTGTTGCGTTTTTCCACGCTTTGGATTCGGTTCATCACGTGCAGTCCACTCGGCTGACTGTCGATTGGACTCTGGAGTGTAGTTATGGAGCCATGGTTCATCCATTGTAATATATCGACGGAAAAAATCGTGTTTATTATGGTTGAATATCGCTACTAAACATTGCTCCGAATCATCGCTGCAAGGGAAGACGGGGGGGGGGGGGGGGGGGCAGAAGTTACCATGAAAATAAGCGTTGAAGAGTTCTGCCCTTCGGTCCCCTATAGCACTTTCACTATCATGCGTAATTTCAGCTGGAATCCTACTGTTATTTTTCCTTGAGTTTATTAGATTAAAAAAGTTTTTTGGGTTTTCCGGGATTGTTGCAGTGATATTGTCTATATGTTCCTTATATTTTTTTCGAAGGAGATACTTTGAGTGTCGTCGCAGAGCCGCAAAGGTATTGTGCGTGTGTTCACTCGGGAAGCCCTTCCAAAGTTGCCATGCTCGTGTCTTGTTGGCCAGTACATCCCGCACTTCGGAGTCGAACCAACACGGAAATCTACGAGAAGATATTTTCCCTGTAGGCACGTGGTCCGTCACTGCTGCTTGAATGACACCTGTAAATAGGTCAGCTGCCTCGTCGACGGTCCCGTCTTCCAAGATGCACCAGGGGAAGGAGTCGAGGGAAAGTCTTATCTCCTCCCACGGTGCTCGGTTCCACAGGTAGCGTTTGTTCTGGATGGAGGGGCGATGACCTCTTCTAGGGGGTGGGGGGATGAGAATAGAAACATCCAAACTGTCGTGGTTCGGAGGTTCTTACGTGGCGTGATACTAATATCGTTTAGGGTGGACAGAACATAATCCAGGTTGCTGTCCTTCCTGTTGTTGAACAAATTATGTTGTTTCAGGTTTAAACCACAGATGAAAGTTTCAATAAACCATGCGTCGTTCATACACTTCGCTGTTCCATTCACAGGGTCTTGCCAGTCAATTGAGAGGTTGAAGTCGCCGAAAAGCGCAACGTCTCCCAGGGCAACTGCCGCGAGCAAAGAATCTCGACATTCTTCGAGGAGGAACAAAGGACTGTTTTTATGTGGCCTATAGTAAGAGCCAAGGAGAAGCTTCTTGGCACCGGTCACTGAAACTTCCACCCACAGTATTTCACAGTTCCGTTTTAAGTCGTGGCGTACTTTGGTTGGCCATTTTGAGTTAACACAGATCATAACGCCCCCACCACGAGTCGCACGATCATTCCGATATATGGTGAAATGGCTTGCGAATGGCAGCTCACTGTCACAAAAGTTTTTTGTCAACCACGTTTCAGTAAAAATTAGGCAGTCATATGCCATGAGTTCAAACGCAAAAATTGCACAGTCGCCAAGCTTATTCTTAATGCTCTGTGTATTTTGGTAATACACAGAGAAATTTGCCATATATATATATTTTAAATTTCGAACAATCAAATGGGATTTACTCTTAACCATTCTTTGCCTACATCAAAACTACCACACAGTTACAATCGATTACACTAAGGACAACAGCGTTAAAGTCTATGCTTTACGGAACGATTAAGCACACTCTAATGACTGAAAATAATTCACATGACTATAGTGATGCATTACATCAGTGAAACATAAATTTTCGATCACGAAGAAAAATTGAAAAATGCAGGGACACACTAACAAAATGATTTATTTATTTCACTTCGCTTTTCATCCACTTATGGATAACAACATAGATGAGGATGAAAGGTGTGTTAAGATGTAATTTGTGAAAGGGCAATCACAAAGGTATGGATAGGACACAGCTTAAACCCCACAGACCATTATACTGGCCTTGTGTCTAGATGCCAGATCCTCGTTAGTCTGCAAAATACACTCCATGGTCACAATGACGTAAGCATTCGTAGAATAAATTTGTATATCATTCTTTTTTCGAGGAACGCGAGCTAAGCTATTGCGCATTCTGTGATATGTTCATTACATCTCAAGAACCACTTGCAGCCTTCAACTAGTTTATCCTTAAAAAAAAAAACTGTGGGTTAGGATGTTAACAGATACTTTGAAGACAATATCCAAAGAATACATTTTCATACACAGAATGTAAAACATTTCTATTTTCTCATTTCTACTACAACCCTGGCGAATAAAGGTGGCTGGAAGCATGGTGCTGATCATATCACCTCCAACATGACCGAGCTCGAGAATATGCAGAGCCCTACCACCACATCCCTAAATGTGCCTTCATGGCACGGTGCTATACGCAAGAGGAACTTTACCTTACCTTTCCCACTACTAACGCCAGGAATTTTAGTATTTTTTATACTTTTTTATTTCCACATTGCTAATCTGGTTCATTCCCAGCCATAACATCAATTAGTGTGTGTGAGTGAGAGTTAGGAACACAATATTCTTCCACAAACTGCCCAGATAATGCTTGACAAGACTCCAACAGAAAGTTTTCCAGAAACAAGTGTGCATAGGGTATTGATGGCCTTGTCTGCAACTGCCTTCCCCCACTTTCTTATCAAATACAGGAGTACTGAAGTGTTTCCAACTATCTTCCAATCTAACTAAGAGGAGGGAGATCTTTTTTTTAAAGTTCCCCAGTGTACCTACAAACCACCAAAGATAAGATTACTTGGTAATTAGAAATGACTTCAGCCTGAGAAGCATTGTTCCTGAAAATCTGTTGCTGCATTGGTCCTATGGACATTAACTGCTTGAGATTTGCAGGAAATCAACACAAAAGACCCATCTTCATTGTCATGTGGGCCCTATCCAAATATTTTGAAAAAAGTCCTCTAAAATCATCTTTCAGGAAATTCTGGAATTTGTGCCTATTCCGACAGGCACCTAATAGGCATACATGGAAGAAATTGGTTGGTTCTCTTAGTACAAACATGATGTAATAAGGTTGTAATTTTCAGGAGAAATGCTTCTCAAGAGCCATGGTGATCTAGTTGGTAGGGCATCTTGACTGCTATGTTGGAGACCTGGGTTTGATTCCTGTGGTGTGTGATGTAAGGTTGGAATATTTCCAGCCTTGTCCTTGCATAAAGTGGCTCTGGGGTTCACCCAGCCTCAAATTAATGGGTAGGGGGGTAGAGGCAGCTGGAGCATGGTGCTAATCACATCACCTCCAAAACTGCAGAAATCAAAAATTTGTGAGGCCCTACCCCCACATCCCCTACATGTGCCTTCATGGCATGGAGCTATATGCATGTGGAACTTTGTCCTACCTAAATTCTTGTAGTCATGGACACTTCTGGGTTGTAACAACCCAAATCACTTTCAAGATCATTACAACCCAGCAGTATTGGTTACCAACAGTCCCCCCCATGTGTGCCTATTATGGGCTTGATGGGATTTCAGATTTCCAAAATGTCATGAAAAAAATATTTCTTTTCAAAAATGCACAACAGTCCGGAGCCACAAAAGGCCTATTCAGACATGCTCCTAATAGGCATACATGGAAGAAAATGGTTTATTTTTAATTGCTATATCCTGTACACTTTAAGCAATTAGTGTCGATAGGACTGGTGACAACCGATTTTCAGCAACAATGCTTCTCAGTGCAATTATAACACCATTAAGCCTTGTTTCCATGATATGAAAAACTAAATATGCTGACCAAGGCAGTAATTTATTTTACGAAAAACAAACTAAATGTAACGTTTCAACCTTCTAGCAAGGTCTTCTTCAGACTCTGTATCAAGTACATATGTAACAAGATACAAAAACAGGGCATTATATATACACAAACATTACTCCCTCCAGACTATTAGAAAGTTGTTCTGGAACATTCTAGCAGCTGGCTTTCCCTTGTCAACTGTACTTTCACCTAAAAGGCTAAACATATTTACTTCCATATAGAATGTGGTTGGACTTTTTATCTCACGCTCTTTTTCCTTCATTTTTCTTCCTTGTCCTCTCCTCTTTCTCTCTTGTCCTTTCCACTCCTTCTAACACCTTCTTCCATTCTTTGTTTAACTTCAGTCCCCCATTCCAGTTCATTGTGTCTTCTTCACCTTTCTTCTCTATTTCCTTGGCCTGCATCCATTTTCTCACTAGCATTCTCTTCTCCCTTCCTATCTGCTTAGCCTCATTCCACTCTATGTCATGTCCTGTTTCAGGAAGGGGGAGAAGCATCTTAGGAATAGCGAAGAATGCTAACAAGAAAAAGGAAAACAGAGAAGAGGAAGAGGAAGGGATTATCTATGAAGTGAAATGTAAATAATGTCAGTGTGTGTTCATAGGAAAAACGAAAAAGAGGCTGAAAGACAGGTTGAAACAACATAGGGATGATGTATGACTTAAGGGAGAGAGAAATGCGATATTTAAACACACGAGAGAAACAGGACATGACATAGAGTGGGATGAGGCTAAACAGATAGGAAGGGAGAAGAGAATACTAGTGAGAAAATGGAAGGAGGACAAGGAAATAGAGAAGAAAGGTGAAGAAGAAACAATGAACTGGAATGGTGGACTGAAGTTAAACAAAGAATGGAAGAAGGTGTTAGAAAGAGTGGAAAGGACAAGAGAGAAAGAGGAGAGGAGAAGGAAGAAAAATGAAGGAAAAAGAGCGTGAGATAAAAAGTCCAACCACATTCTATATGGCAGTAAATATGTTTAGCCTTTTAGGTGAAAGTACAGTTGACAAGGGAAAGCCACCTGCTAAAATGTTCCAGAACAACTTTCTAATAGTCTGGAGGGAGTAATGTTTGTGTATATATAATGCCCTGTTTTTGTATCTTGTTACATTTGTACTTGATACAGAGTCTGAAGAAGACCTTGCTAGAAGGTTGAAACGTTATGTTTAGTTTATGTTTTTAATAAAATAAATTACTGCCTTGGTCAGCATATTTAGTTTTTCTCAGTGCATACTTTTTCACTGAAAATCAACTTTTTATAGAACTGTCTATAAAGAAGACTACTACAAAGTGAATTGTTTTGATATTCAAGTATGTTATATCTTGGTATGTGTACAATAAACAAAGGAAAAAAAAACAACTGAAAACCCTTGATAAGTTTAGGAGAAATCAGAGGTGCCCACAGGGGGAGATATGGCACAGGCTGCGCCATCTAAATTTTTTTGGGGGATTTTTCCCTTCAAATAATATAAAACTCAACATTTATATATATTTCCAAAATATATGTAAAATTTTACACCTTCAATGCACCATATTTAATCCATGAAATGAAGAAAAGAAAGTGTTTAAGGGTGTTATTGAAGGGAGGGGGGGGGGTGAGAGAAATACCCACCTCCAAAATATTAGGCCTTATTTTACATGTGGGTTCTGGGGGGACAGTATCCAACTCTAGGTCTTAGATTAGAGGGGGATTGAGCATTAAATTGAGGGGGGGTATTCAATTCTTGGGTATTACTATTGTCTTAGACTGTTGTGAAATTCTTGTGTGAAGACTGAGAATTAATTTTTTGGAGGAGGCAATATCCACTCTTCAATATCAACAGTAAGTTTAAAATTGTCTCGGAAATGATGGTGTTAGGATTGAGTATTAAATTTAAAGGGGAGATGGGAAGCTTTTGATAAAGTGTTAAATCTTAGGTTGTCAAGATATTTCTGTAGTGCGAGAGAGTAAAAAAAAAAGTGCTCCCCTGTGCTTAGCACCATGCCATGAAGGCATATAGCGGGTGTGGGGGTAACGCCCCACACTTTCTTGATCCGGTCGTGAGTGGGGGTGGTGTGATCAGCATCATGCCCCTGACTGCCTTTAACCCCAGGGTTTCCCCCAGGTACCCATGTCATTCAACGATGGGTGGGCGCCGGGGCCACTTCCGTTAGAAAAGTTCCTGGATTTGAACCAGGCAGGGATCAAACCCGGGACCTTTAGCATGGTAGTCAGACGCGTTACTGACTGAGCCACCGTGGCCACTAGTGGAGAGTGTGTTCGAACATTAAATTTTGAAGACTGTATTTAGCGACGTTTAGACCCCGAACATGCCAAAAAAGAAGCTGGAAAAGACTAATTAATTATCTTGGGATCCTAAGAAAGTATTGACCCCATTAAAATAATATTCTTGAAAGCCACAAAGAGATGGATATAAAAATTTTCTTGCTCGCAAAGAATGTTGCGAGAATGCATGTTTCTTTGGTGCATTGCTGAGGTGAATGTGAAGTTTTATACTATAGGTGCATTAGAAGACATAAGCGATATTCTTGATATTCATTAATAATTTAAAGCAGGTATATCATTTGGAATAAAAATATATAGAATTTGCATTTCTAACTTCAAGTCAGAGAAAAAATTTACTTTAACAAGTTAAATTTGCACTGAAGATAAAATCCACGGAATTATTGTTATGGGTTACTAAAATAATATTTACCTCAAGAAAATGGGGGAGGAGAGGTGAGTTCTTAGATAGAGGAACCGTATTATACAGGGCTAGCATAAATGATTCATTCGTTTTGAAAAGGCTATATTTTCAAAAGTATTACACGTACACACATGAAAGATATATGAAAAGAACCACAAACTCACCAAGTTTATACACCCTCTACAAATGTTCGATATGTGCCCCTTTGGTTACACGACACACGTCCAGACGATACTCGAGCTCATTCCATACATTTTGTAGCATAGTCCTCTCAATGGTCTGCACTGCAGAACTGATGCGTTCTTTGAGCTCGACTAAGGATTGCGGTAGTGGGGGTACGTAAACAAGGTCCTTAACGTACCCCCACAGGAAGAAGTCGCAGGGCGTTAAATCAGGAGATCTGGGAGGCCAGGGGAACAAATCTAGGTCATCCTCACAAATACGCCCAATCCAGCGATGCGGAAGTTCATCGTATAGGTAGGTATAGGGATTTACTCCATTCAGTATGAGGGGACACAACCAGAAAAAGAAGTGTCAAATGGGGATGGTTAATAGTTGCATAAGAGAAGCGTATGGTACGGTGCATAAACTAAATAGAAAATGCTTAGAACTACATTTAGAGTTAAGCTCAACATTGGATAGGATAACCTGGAATTGAATAGAAAAAAGACACCACAAATATGTGGAGGCGGCTAAGAATGAGAATAGGATAAGAATTCAAAACAAGTTAACTAGAATAAGGAAGAACACAAAGGTAGGAGATATAAGGAAAGTGGATAGGCGAGAGGAAGCAGGCAAAATGAAAAGCAATGTATTTAATTTAACTGATACGGAATTGCATCCGGATTTAAACATCATTACGGAAAAAGGCCAAAAATTTGCGATAGGAAAGGCTGAAATAGATAAAGAAGAGTTTATCATCGCTGCAGAAAGAATGATAAAGATGACAAAAGGAAATTAAGGAGTAAGATACACGACATTGTAGAACAACAAATCAGGAAAGAGAATGAAAAAGGGTTTGATAAAGAAGGGGGCAAAAATAGTAAAAGATAAAGAAAGAGATTAACTAACTAACTAACTCTCTAGCCTTCTTAAACCCGAAGGTTCATGGCTGAAGCAACACAGGCCTTCCATTTGTCCCTATCTTGAGCAAGATTTATGATTTATATACTCTTTTCCATCTCTACCGATTTCCTTTAGGTCCATCTCAACGTTGTTCCTCCATCTTCGTCTTGGCCTTCCTATAGGTCTCTTACCATCAGGTTTCCCAACAAGAATCCTGTAAACTCCTCTTTCCTCTCCCATGGCCTGCCCACCTAAGTCTTCTTGATTTAATTATTCTAATAATATCTGGACATGAATACAAATGGAATGACATATTTATAATAAGATCAGACAAAGAAAATAGGATGGTCGCCATAAGTAAAGAAGACTATAGGAATAAATTAGAAGAGTGTTTTATTACAGGCGATGACTACATAGAGATAAGTAAGGACCCCATTAATAAGATTAAGAGAGATACAAAAAGAGAGATTGAAATTAGCATAACTTTTGAGTAGAAGTGAGAAAAAAGGCTAATAGGAGATTGTAAAAAAGGAACTATCCCTGTGGGATTCGGCATTCCTAAAACACATAAAGATGGCGTCCCTTTAAGACCAATAATACCCATGTATTCCCACCCAGGTTACGGGATAGCTAAGATCTTGGTACGAAGAATTAAGGAAGTACGGAAATATACGGCTTTCAGTGTGATGAATGCATGGGAGGTTAAGGGGGAGATTGAAAACATTGAATTAGAAAATGACGACAGAATTGCTAGTTTTGATATAGTCAACCTTTACCCCAGCGTACCACGAGAGAAGGCTGCAGATTGCTTACACAGATGGCTGGTGGGGAATGGTACTGATGTAATAACTGCGTGGGAGTACGTGAGGTGGTTTAATAAGTACAGGTTACAATTATTTTTACTGCAATGATAAAATCTTTATGCAAAAGGAAGGTGTAGCAATGGGAAACCCCATATCAGGGATAGTTTCAAGTATAATGCAGCTTTAAACGCAGTAAGTAATGGAGTCAAGTACTACAGGAGATACGTAGACAACATCTTAGTAATTGGGAAAGATCAGGTGCTGGATGGCCTGTATGGGAACTTAGGAGAACAAGAGGCAAGAATTAGTTCACGAGAGAGGACATGAAGGATAATAGGATTAGCTTCTTAGATTTGGAGATCAACAAAACAGATAGGAAAATCGAAACGGGCATCTTCCATAAGCCCTTAGCAGGAGATAAGTATATAAATAAGGAATCAGCACATGCTATGAGGACCAAATACAATGTCTTCTTAAACTTCTTTATCTGAGCCCTAAGATTATGTAATAGTAAGACGATGCTGGAAGATGAAACAAGGTGGATTTTTGAAATCGGTAGAAAGAATGGGTACAAAAATGAAGAATTGTGTAGGAATTTAAGTAGGGCGAGAAAAATATGCTCTAAGGATGAAAATAAAGATAGAGTAAATAAGGGGGAGGAAAAAGAAGAGGAGGATGTAAATGAGGAAAAAGGGGAATATAGTATGTGGCTATCCCGTACTTCAGGGGAGTGTCGGAAAAAGTAACAAAAACATACAAAATTTAATGTGGGATGAAAGCCCCTAAATGCGTAGAAAAACACTTTAATAGTTACAAGAGGGAGGGGAACAGAAAGGGTGATGAATTAGAAGGAAAAAAGGGCGTATATAGAATCAAATGTCAGTGTAAGAAAGAATATGTGGGCCAAACTGGCAGGAGTATGGGGATTAGATGGAAAGAGCACGATAAAGATATTAGAGATGGAAACCCCCGCACGGGATTATCGGAGCATGTATTAGAAGAGGAGCATGAGATAATCACTTGGGAAGTTATACGCGAGGAAGACAAATTATTAAGCAGGAATGTTTACGAGGCCTCATTTATATGTAAAGATAGAGAAAATAAGCTGAATAGGGATGACGGGAATATTGATGAAATTTGGTTAGGAATATTAAAGAAATGGAATAATCAAGAATATAAAGAAATCGGTTTCAAGGTTAACCCAGATGTTGAGCAGGAGGAAAGTATCATAGGCGACTTCTCCTTTGAAATGATGTAACAGCAGGAAGGGGGGCGTAAGGGGAAGGAGGAAAAGTGACTCACTCGCAACCTCCAGCATACCAGTTCCTGTCAACGTGTATCAGTGTTAGGGTAACCTCACCAGTTTTAACAATTTTTAATAGTAATTGAACATACTTTGATTTATTGTTTCAAGTCCACTTTATGCACAGTAAGGCTAATCAGGACTGAACCTACAGTTTAAAGTGGGATCCGAACCACTTGGGCCTCCACCGGGTATCGAACCTGGGACCCCTTAATTGAACATACTTGTTCCTGTCAACATGGAGCTGTGAAAGTGTAACATTATGGGTTTTAACCAGTGCTCGAAAAATTTTCTTCAAAGCTAGGTGTCAGCTCTGAAAATCAGGCACCAGGAAACCACCTACTAGTAATTGTCCATACTACAGTATGTTTCAAAAGCCACGCAATCCAAACTTTGAAAATGTATATCATGGAAATCGTAAGATATATGTTTGCACTGGGTTTTTTGCACTAAACTAATCCGGTAGGCTATCACTGGGTTCATAAATTTATGTTAACATTTATGTATGTCAATAAAAGCAATTACATTATTTTAAAAAGCATTGGTACTTTGCTGAAAATATCTGAGAACAGATTTTCAACAATAAATACCAACTCTTAAACAATTTGTGGGATCATTTGTTGGTGTTTGACTGGTTGTAAAACAGTTGCTTTGTGAGGTACAGTAGAAGCAGGGATTTTTATTGGAAAACTTCTTGCACATGAGTGTAAGAATGAGTAGTAAAATACTCTTCAGCAATGCACACGTACTGCTCCAATGAATACGCCATGCTGAATCAATTAAAAAAAACAACAGAAACAGTAGTGGCGAAAGTGAGCGAAGAGAATTCAAGGAACCAGGGGCAGCCTTGGATTCTTTCAAGAGTCCAATTTCGGCACAAAATCTTGATTTACGATTTTTCACGTAAATGTATAGTCAATACTTAAGACACATGTTGCATGGGATTGTTGGCAATATTTCGACCTGCTACTGTTGCCATATACGGATATATGTCCCAAAAATGGCATTTCTCACTCAAACCCATAAAATCGCCAGTCAAAAAATCATCAAATGTTGCACATGACCAATGTTTGTCGCAAATGACAGACTGACATGGCATCAGTCATCAAGTGCCTAATTATGACCCTTCGATAATTTCTTACATATTTTTCTTACTCAGAAGTTCATTTCTGGAAAAAAACGAATGCTGCTTTCCGTCAGTTATTAACTTATATAATTTTCTGTATGGAGTGAACTGATAATTTTAAGTATTGAAAAATATCTCAATGGATGAGGCTTTATAATGCAGAAAACCCAGTGTAAATATTTCTTACGGTTTCATTATATACATTTCCAAAGTTTGGGTTGTGTGACTTTTGAAACACTCTGTATAAGATGCTGAGTATCACGGTATTCAAAACATCGCTAAATTATTTGAGAAAGCAGGAAAAGGGGTGTTGGGGGACAAAGGGTAAGAAATTGTTACGGACTCTATGGAATGTTCACAACGTTGATAAAAAAAATAATTTGCTAACTTACGCTGTACTGCAATTTGAACTTAGAATCATCACAATTTCGTACATAATACAGCAAAAGATCAGTCGCCAGGCTGAAATTTTTAGTTGCCATGGCAACCTGGCGACCGGAATTTGTCGAGCCCTGGTTTTAACAGTTTTACCATGTTTTAGTCATTAGTTATCCTAACATTCAACCTGCCCATACATGTACCTTGATCCTTTCTAAATGATGAAGCTTTACGTATGCACGTAATAGCCGACTTTATGACCTGAAGAAAAGGGCAGTTGCCACCGAAACGTCGTC
Source organism: Lepisma saccharinum (assembly GCF_977018435.1). Lineage (NCBI taxonomy): Eukaryota > Metazoa > Arthropoda > Insecta > Zygentoma > Lepismatidae > Lepisma > Lepisma saccharinum. The sequence continues at coordinate 184,443,765 of NC_139229.1, forward strand.
TACGTAAGTAAATTAACTAATTTCGATTTTATGCTTATAGGTGTAAATAACATGTCACATTGATTCAGACATGGAAATATACCATTAGAATGGGCTGAGCAATAGATCAATATGCTTCAGGGTCCTCACTCATTTTGCAAAACCAAATTCCATGACTCACGATTTTCAAGGTATTTTTCAATTTCCTTCGAAACACATCATGGTTCTATAACATAGTAATAAATAAGCATTAGGTCTTCAACTTTGTATGCTATTGAAATGAATCACATTGATCAGGGTATCTACCAAAATAACAAATCCAAAATTCTTGACTTTATCTTTCATTTTCTTGTTCTCCTTTCCTTTTTCTTAATGTTTATTCTATTTAATCGCCCCTTACTTAGGTATAGCTGGAAATTAAGAAAATATATATTTTTATTCAATGAAAAACCTCTCCCCAAAGGCCGGTTCAGATTAAAACTGAAGTTGTATTTTCTACATAAGAAGAGATTTAGACTTGCTGTAAATATTAATGCATGAAAAATTTCAGACTTCATCCTGGATGGGGAATGGCCACATTACTTTATTTAATAACTTTACAAAACTTCATGCATACAAGAATGTAAATATTAAGAAAAAAAAGTTAACAAACAGTAAGCACAACTCAATACAATTTTAGATTTCCAAATATTAAATTTTATCAAATCCCAGTACATGTTTAGAACAATGTAAATTCACTATACTGCAAAGAATAGCAAAAATTCTTGACCACAAGCATAATTTCTTGACTTTCTCGACATTCTTGACTGACATTCAACAATGCTGCAATAAATGAACATAAATAATGTAACATCCTGGTATTCAGCCTGGTCTGTAAGTTTGTAAGTTATCAAGGTTGTATTTTCATTGGTTGATTTTGTAATGGCACTTCTCTGTAATATGGTGGATTTTGTGATCTGTTATGATAATGCCTTAAGTTAATAACATTGGCTGTATTCAAATATACCTTATGCACAGAGTTCTCATGTATGTCGCTAGAGGCACCTCAGTGGAAGTTATTACTGTGTGCAGCTGGTCAGCGCAACCCTAGTAAGTCTAAGTAGTTCCTACAATCGCCACCTGTTTGCGCTATGATCGGGAGCAGGATGCTATAAAAGAAGCCCGATTGAGGTCACACAGACAGTTGGTTTGTGGACACCGAATGGAGCACATCGAGGGCTGGCTCCTCAGCTTGGGCTGAGAGATCCACCAACAGCCCGATCTGAACCCGGTTCGATCCCAGCCTTGCGATGAGCAAAATGTACCTGAGCACCAGTTGCCTGACCTCAGTCTGCGCGGAAGGTATACGAACCAGATTCGACCCCGGCTTCGTGCTGTGAGGAGGTACCCAGCCATACAGACTGGTTTGATCCTTGGTACCGTCACTTGCGTACCCTGGGAAGGCACTCGAAAGTATGTTTGTACCCACTATATGTATATACTGATAGCAAAAGTGTCCAATTGTTTCACATTTAGTTCATTTACCCCCCCCCCCTTTCCTCCTTGCTCAGAGAGGTAAGGTGTTAAAAGAAAGAAGGGGCATGATAGAAATAGAGATAAATAAATGTTATTTGCACACGTTAAATGTTAGTGGCTTAGATTAAAATAATTGTTAGTCCCACATGTGCTGATGTACGTTAATTCCACTTTAAGAATAGTAGTAGCACCAAAATAAGATAAAATTAGAATTAAGAAGGGGCAAAATTTTATTAATACTAATAAATTGTCTAAGTATTGTAATTAATTATTGTCCAAGCAACATTATAATATTTATCATTCTTGCCATTGTAAATGAGTGTAGTTTATGGGAAGGAATTTATTGTAAAAGGGTCATTGTAAATTATAAGAATTGTAATTTAGTTCTGGCTAAAGCATGTTTCAACGGGCCATTTATTCAAAGAAATATTTATGTTTAAGTTTCATCATCGAGTTTCCCATAATTTACAACCCAGCAAGCCCTGAGTGTAAAAAGAGTTCTCATACTCCCGTCAGAAGTGAGCAGCAAAATGGGTAAAGCAACTGCCATCGCTTCGCTGCATGTGTGTAGTATCTGTCGCAGCTGTGTAGTGTGTTGCATGTGGTAAATGGCTACTACATACGATGGACGATGATGGTGATGTACGGTGTGCAGGACACGTTGCAATGAAATATAGCAGTATTTTTACGCACATATCTCTAATCAATATGGTAGTTGGAGGAAGAAGTGCAAAGTGCTCTTAGATCTCTTAGGCTGGCAAATTAAAAAATAAAAATTTCCCTAATTTTTTCAGGTCACCGAGACCATTACATTTTCAATGAATGTTTGATGCATCCTATTCTTGCAGACATATTCTTGCTTAATAATTGGATGGTGCTCAAGAAAGAAGTTTCCATAATAATGTTAAATTAAAAAGACTTATATTTTCTCTTTGATTGTTCAGATCAGGAGTGTCCAAACTTCCTTTGTATACAGAGCCAACTACTACTTCAGCAATTTGTCCCTGGCCACTTTACTTCTACTAAAAATAATACCTCAAAATAAAATCATAGGTTGCTATCAGCACTAAGGTGGGCTGGATGTGGCCCATGGGCCATAGTTTGGGTGGCCCTGGTTTAGATGTTGCTGAGTAAAACTGCAATTATAAAATACAGATTTATTCAATCAAATTACAAATTTCAATATTTACACATTATATACAGTTCAAGGAAATAAAAAAATGAACAGAAATGTGTAAATGAGGGAAAATGACACTCATAAATTGGTCAGAGCAAGAAAAGAACAGATTGCTTTCCATCAATTAAAATGCCGATAATTATAGAAAAATAAAATTACTATGTAATCATCAGCAGTACAAATTCTGACAAGATAGCATCTTTAGTTTTCTTGATCAATTAATCTCCCATTCCTCTTGAGAATCAAATTAACTCACAGCAGGCATAAAAAAAAAAGTTTTTACAAAAATTACATTCTCACACAAACCTCTCCATGCTCATCATTCTGGAAACTTGAAAATTCTGCTGGCAAGTGAAACTATTCTCGCCTCAGATTGTTCAAACGCGCTTCCAGATCTGCATCAGCATCAGAGACTGGGGAGGCAGCAACAGGAACCTTTGCGCCGGGTGTCGAAAGTGAGCCTGCAGTTTGAGGCAAACCAGACAACTGGTCTGTTAGCTGAAGTCCAAGCTCGTCCAACACCTGTGACACTACGGCATCACTGTAAGGAGAAATGGGTTTAAATTTTAAAGTAAGAGAAAAAACATATGCTCCAACAAGCATTGTATTTTCTTTTCAAATTATGATTACAACCACTTATATTATTTATTTTTAATTCAAATAAACAGAAACTCATCGTAACAGTTAAAAAGACTGTTAACACCGATATCAGTGACCTCAAAACTAAGGAAATTTGGAACATTTCTCACAGAAAATTTGACAGCAAAGCAAAGTGTATAATTGTGCCATTTGGAAAAAAAAAAAGAGAAAAGTCTGTGATAATGAAGTTTCAAGACATTCACTGAAAAAGTGTTTCTACTCTCCCTTCCTACATGTTCACTACAAATGAGGGATGGGACAGTGGTATCGGTCAACATAGGCATATCAGTTACCGATAATTTTACCAAATTGATTTATCTATAAATATATTACAATTTAGTACAATATTCTACCATTTTGTTACAATAAGTTTTATGGACATAAACATATATCCATGTCATACTTTTTTAAAAAGTAAATCTCTAGATATGCATTGAATTGCAGTCATCTGGTAACACATTTATTAGCGTAGTTGATCAACCATTCAGGTTCTTCAAGGACCATTTGAAATTTTATACTGGATTAGCAGAATTTCAGTTATTGGTAAATTTTAAATCAAAACTTTATCGGCATCGGCCAAAATTTTAAATCAGTCCATCCCTACTACAAATATAGTAGCACTCTTTTCTGTAACATCATTGTTAAGCATAATGCTATTTTACACATTCATAACATATGTTCTCCTTCATGTACTTGCTCCTGGCATGGGAGTAATTAGCAGAGACAAGGGAAGTCTCAACCCACAGACTTACAATGGACTCCACTACCTCAATCGGTGAGATTTCTCATTTCATGTAAACGTAAATACGTAATTTGCATATGATTGAACTGGTTTATCTTATTTTGACCTTATGTCATGGTAAGATAAAAATGAGGAGGGGACAATTGCAAAAATTCATGGATAGAATACAACAGATCCCACAGAGCTACTGGGTGTGGGTCTAGACACCAGATTATCGTTGGCCTGCAACTCTGCAGTTTTCATGGTATACTATGTGGAAGTGAGGTCGACTTTTAGGTATCTTCTCAGAAGGGCAGCCCTAATTTGAATGTGAATCGATCTCCTCCTAAGGGCTCCTGTTTGTAATGTTTTATTATTACTTACAGGAAGAATATTCAGAACATAAATTTTGAATGTGGAAGGCAGTAGCAGTAACAACAAGATATTTCCAAAGAAAAACTCTTTAATAATATAGTTATATACTTTTCTTACTAGATCCCTCACACATGAATACAGACATCATTTTGTAGTTTTCAGCAAGGAAAGAAATTGGGTGAAATTTGATTTGATTTGGTGTTTTGAATTTCATTTGGGGTTTTAAGTCCACTTTGTGCACAGTAAGGCTAATCGGGACTTGATCTACAGTTTTTAAAGTGGGATCCAAACCACTTCTTTCGCCACTTGGTATCGAACACGGGATACCTTGATTGCAAGGCAGGGAGGCAAATTGTGATCCACTTAAAGAACAAGCAAGATTTTGCAAAATAACAATGTCTGCATACACGATTGATTGTTGCCCAGCTCCTGCAACAACCAGCCATGCCCAGAATTCCACACAGCTTGGAATGGCGAGAATGTACTGCCGAGCCTTCCCTATCCCTATAATTGCAAGCCATCAGCAAAAATCACCAGGACAGTGTTCTTCCTTAACTAAACTTTTCCTTACAATGGTCCCCAAATTCCTAGATAAAGTGTTATAATCCTTTCATGAAAAAATCTGTAATGGTAATATTCATGTGAGCAGCCAGCAAAGCTTAATAGGCACATGGACATGCAAAAATTAAATGTGTAGATTTCACTGCCTCTTGCACATTTTATAAGGTTTCCCCTTTTCCGCAAATCTTTACTTCAACATTTCTGGTATCTTGTCAATTTTCCTGCTGGAGACGTCAATGAGCAGTGACTAGCAGGACAGAACTGCAACCCCCTTTTTCTCAATTCTCCCAGCTTCCCCTATGGGAGGAACAAAGAGACCCCTTGTTCATCATTCACTCCTTCTTGTGTATTCCAGCACTTGATTTTTGGTTTGGATGTTGAACTCTTCATCTTCAATTGTGCATGTGATGGACAGTGAGTAGTGAGTGGCATTTTGTAACGTGTTTTGAATCATGCAGTGCTTGCTTAGACAATTAAACAGGGGTGTGCTACTGCAGCAGGATTAATACTGTATGTAGTTTACTGACAAAGATTGATTGTTTGATTTACTTCATTTTACTTTCCTTCTTGCTACTTTTGGCTAATCGCGAAGATGAGGATGAATTGTGAAAAAGGTGAAATTGATGAAAGGACAACCACTAACACACACCCCAAAGAGGATTACTTCATGTTATGCTTGAGGTATACCAGGAGGAAGCATCAAAACAAATTTAAGATGCAGGGTTTCTTTCTATTATAGCAGATGAAATGCACTCATATCAAATATGTTTCAAATGCCTGTTGCTTTCAGATACACAGTGAAGGAATTTTGGAATTTTATTTTGCCTCCAAATAATGATGCCCAAACATTAATTGCTCAAACTTATGAGGGAGCATCTAACATGTCTGGTGCAACCAGTGGGGTAGGGCCACTGTATCCTAAAAATTGCTTTGCTCACCAACTAAATTCAATTATGAGTAAGGCAGCATCTGGTGGGGTAGAGGCCACTGTGTCCTAATGGTGAATATGCACATTGCTATGTTTCAATGAGTAAATTTAGTTATGAGTAAGACATCAGCTGTAAAAAGGAGTTAGAATCTTCTTTTCTTTCCCTACTAGCTGCAGTTCTCGATTCAGTTGTGAAAAAGCGACTGTCCCTTTCCAGTTAACACCCAGTGAATTTCATGTCCAGAAGCATAAACACAGTTTCTGTGCACAGAAAAGATATCACTCAGTACAAATGGATGAATAAAAATACAAATACAATTTATCAGACTACTGGACTCAGAAAAATTCTTGCCAGCAATGATTTCAACTTTCAGCTAACTTTCTTTGGTAAAATAATGCCACTTGCGGAAATTCTGTTTGGTCAACTTCAGAAACATGAAACTGACTCTGCTTCTGCTCAAACGATTATTTTCTAATTTTGAAGCCAACAAACAATGTGGGAGGGGGGGGGGGAATGAAACTGTCACCAGTGAATGGAAACAAGCAGCAAAAGAAGTGTCTGATGTAACTGGAGTTTTGTTTTTACAGGGTAACTTGTGGCATCTAAACTACTTATGTCATCAAAGTTCTCACAATACACTTCAAGTTTCTCAGAAGAGGGTGTGAAGAAAATGTGCACAATTTATATTTTTCTTGATAAAGTGAGTTTACTCCCTTTTCTTGTTCAAAATGACTCAGTGAAAACATACTGAAACGGATATTAACAATTCCACTGACTTCAGTGCATGCTGAAAGTTATCTTTCAACCACGAAGAGAATAAAGACATTTTTGGGAAATTCAATGAATGCTTACTATTGAATAGGACCTAATAATGGAAATTCCAGATTTCAACCAGTGTGTTATTGACAAGTTTGCAACAATAAAAGAGAGAAGGATATTCTTTCTCTTTCAACAAGTTAAGTACTGCATTAACATTTCAGTACTATTATAATACTTTAAATTTCTTATTTCTATGGTAAACTTAACATTCTTTTAAACTTTAGCAAACTTTTCTTACTGTGCTGGTCTTGGAACATTGCAACACCCACAGTGAAACAATGACATCACTGTTTAAACTGGTGCATATTAGCAAATTTTAAATGTGTGCACTACTACAAACTGATTAAAGTGAAATGACAACCTACAATAAAGCAAATTGCATAAAATACAGGGCTAGCATAAATGATTCATTCGTTTTGAAAAGGCTATATTTTCAAAAGTATTACACGTACACACATAAAAGATATATGAAAAGAACCACAAACTCACCAAGTTTGTATTGTGTATTCCAGGTGGCAACACGAGATCATTATCTTGCCAAAGGTGAATGTTTTCTGTGCAGTGTCACAAACAAAGATGTAAGGGCCGTTTTTCTTTTCTGAGCAAACTGTGACCGGTAAATGTTACCTCAGTGCTGACTTCAGGGATTTTGTCTTCCAACAAGACGTGGCACCCCCTCATTGGAACATCCCAGTTCGTGACTCCCTAAACGATGAACTTCCGCATCGCTGGATTGGGCGTATTTGTGAGGATGACCCAGCTTTGTTTCCCTGGCCTCCCAGATCTCCTGATTTAACGCCCTGCGACTTCTTCCTGTGGGGGTACGTTAAGGACCTTGTTTACGTACGCCCACTACCGCAATCCTTAGTCGAGCTCAAAGAACGCATCAGTGCTGCAGTGCAGACCATTGACAGGACTATGCTACAAAATGTATGGAATGAGCTCGAGTATCGTCTGGACGTGTGTCGTGTAACCAAAGGGGCACATATCGAACATTTGTAGAGGGTGTATAAACTTGGTGAGTTTGTGGATCTTTTCATATATCTTTTATGTGTGTACGTGTAATACTTTTGAAAATATAGCTTTTTCAAAACGAATGAATCATTTATGCTAGCCCTGTATAAATGAAGTCTCAACAAGTATTTTTTTAAAAAAAGATTAAAAAAATAAAATATCAGAGTTACTCACGTTTCCTCTTCATCATCTTCATCTCCCATTGCATCATCGATAGCATCATTCATCATTTCTTCTTTCATTTCCATAATTTCAGACTGCTTTTCAAACTCTTGCAAAATTTTCTGGATCTGTGGTAAGTTCAATTGCCTGAAAAGCATGAAAGTACAAATAAATCATTTGTTAAAAGACTTATGTTAGTTTTCACACTTTCATAAATTCCAGACAAAGCTGGCTACATCTGTTCTAGAACTCTATCCAAGTACAGCAGCTCCGCCCACATCCAGTTCCATGACATCACAGTGACGTATCCGGTTAACGTGGCTCATAAGATTTGTAAGCCATTCTCAATGAGACTGAGTTTGTTGACTGCAGACGAAAACTAGCGGAAGACACAACGCAGCAGCTTTCTTTCAATTGCCGACAATAATTTATTTGATGCCTTTGTAAGTCGGACAACTGAAGAAATAGTTGTAGTTAGTATTATTTTATAATTCATTTCGTAGATGTATGTATGGCAAAAAATATGCAAAAACTGGTATCCGAAGAGAAAAAGAACAAAACAATGAAAAAGTAGTTTTTGGTCTGAACTGCAAAGAAATATTTTTTTAAAAGCTACTTCATTTCCACTAATTCGGTGTTAATTCATGGTACATTAAATTAAATTCACCATACAATCAAATGCTACAAAAATAATTAATTTTGATATGTAGACAAAGTTAATTGTTGATTGTTTTGGTTATTTTCTGTGCCAATTTCTAAAAGTTATCAAAACTTTTCTATGCATTTAGCCCAGCCTTATAAAATGCAAGATTTAGTGTCATTTACACTCAATACTACTTCCAAAAGCAAGTTAACAGCTTTTTAAACACAAAGAATTCTCTGTGGGCAAGCAGTCAATTCACCACACTGTCTCGCTGTTCGTAAACTACAGCTTGGAACAGCTTTGATAGTGACGTCAACATGAAGTTTCCTGTGACGAGTGTGTAAGCCACTCGTAAGACCTGAGATGCCTTGGCTGGAGTTTAAGAACACATGTTATGCACAGCTGTGAATGCACATCATACAGTGCAAATTCCTTGTTCAGAATTTGATGCAGCAGCTCTAACTACAGTTGCAGATTGAACAATTTTAGAACATAAGCATAATTTAAAAATATCCAATTCTACTATACTTTCAACACAATGAAACCTTAAATTTGAGTTCACAAGAATAATAATTGCTCTTCTTACTTGTTCATGTTTTGCATTGCCTTCGTTACTCCCTTCATTGCTTGGGCCATAGCATTCTGCGATTTCAGAGTCTGTATTTTTAGAGACACAGCCTGGATGTTAGCTTTCATCAACATAAACTTCTTCACATATCGACGAGTGCGGACTAGATCTTTTGCCATTATTTTCACAGCATCCTGCAATTTAAACCTTCTTGTTATTTTCAGTATTATTTTATGAGTGTAATGTGGTAACTTACATAACAAATTTCAAAGTTTATTCCTCTTTTATCACAAAATATTTGTAGACAGAATCATAAGAATATTCTATAATGCAAACATTACTGCAATATGTTTCATATCACTTGACCTAGGTCTCAATAAATACACTAAATTTTTAACTTCACAATAAAGGGGAAGAGAAGGTATCTCCTGTTGCTATCAAATATAAATAAAGTGTGACCGCCTACTCTACAAGGAAGTAGCAGTTTTTGGACACATGTACATGACATTACACGGTATGAGAAAATTCCGATGCTGTGATTCTAAAGGGATACACACATATAAGTTGGGTTGATTTAAATCAGGTGATTTTTTTGAAAAAATCACTTTTAAATAAATTATTTTTAGAATAGCCTAATGTACTCAAGGATTTAGTAGATATCAGAATCACTTTTGGTGAAAGTACCGTGCGTCCATTTCGATCTGCAGCCGAGAGATCGGGAGAAGCGTGGCGGGCGGCACTGACGGAGATGCCGATATTTGCGGCCTGAAATGCCCGCTTATTTTTATGGACATATGCAGACATTTATATAAATATTGCAAAACGAGCACTAACCTGTGTTATAAGAGTATGGTTTTAATTTTAGTAGCTTAGTGACTGTATGTGCCGATGATTTTGACACGCCCACCTCTTGTGAAACACGGCGTAGAGGTTTGTTTGGAGAACGTTCTAACGCTGCACCAATATCATCGAGTTTTGCTTTGGTTAGAATCCGTAGTTTTTGCTTAGGTGTTTTAAAATTTAACGATACAGTTTCTCGTAATTTAAGGACAAGATGTCTAACCGTATCTCTGTGTGGAGTTGAAACGCATGGGAATTTCTGTACAAATTACCTACACACGTCTCGACACGAGTTTGTTTTCACGTAGGTACGTGTCACTTGTTCTAACGTGAATCTTGCGGCTGGCATTCCAATCGTCTCACTGACACGTCACACATACACACTACAATAACACAAACACTCTTGCGCACAGTACGAAATTAACACGCTCTTGGTTTACATTGCTTGCCACTACATTTACAACTCTGTCTTCATCTAGTCGCGAAGGAACAAAAAAACTCGAGCTCGGAGATTTCGGATTGCAAGGAAGCTCACGAACACTATTGACTTTTAACGGTTTCTTCTACAGCGTAATCTTGATACAGTGTTGCACATTCAAAACCTCCAAACGATCCCCATCGGCACAAAACTCTTTCAAGGATATAAACTTAAGCAGGACGTTACTGGTCAAAATTATGATTAAAATGTTTTATTATCTGTGGCTCTTAACATCGTTTCTAAAGCGTATTTTTTTGAGTATATAAGAGCAGAACTTGGATGAATTACAGAAGAACTTTTGCGTGTTATAACACAGGTTAGTGATCGTTTTGCAATATTTATATAAATGTCTGCATATGTCTGCATATGTCTATAAAAATAAGCGGGCATTACAGGCCGCAAATGTCGGCATCTCCGTCAGCGCCGCCCGCCACGTTTCTCCCGATCTCTCGGCTGCAGATCGAAATGAACGCACGGTACATTCATCTCATGATCATTTAATGGTGTTTATTAGGCTCTAAGAAAGGAAACAAAACATATGTACCGATGTGGTGAAGCTCATACGAAAAAAAAATACTGAAATTACTATAGTTTCATTAACACGCACAACACAAACATTTCCATAGATGGTTCATATATATGTACACGGTATCAGAAACAGAAAAATGTATATTTACATATATTATTTATTTGTTTTAATCAAACTGTTCAAATATTTTACAGAGCAGTTTACCCGAAAAAGCCTTTCTATAAAAACACATATATATCTATCTATATGTATGGTGTCAAAAAACATACAAGCAATTTTTAAGCATGTTTTAATTTTAAATCATCAAAACTGATTTTAATACACCCTGTACACATACCATCTGGCCATCCTTTGCCATCTTTTTGATGTCTGCAATAACTTTCTTCTCCTGCTGTTCCATCCTCATTTTCTCCCGATCCAGATCTCTCATGGCTTTGTTCAGCGCTCTCTGGTTCTTCCGGAGCATCTCCTCCGGAGTCATTTTGCGACCAAACAGCCATTCCAAAGGCATCTTGCTGATGGGATTATAAAACAGGGTATGGTATGGTAAATTCTAATTATAAACTATATGAGCATTATATCTACAGATAGGACAATCTCAAGATGTTTGCCTGTAATAAAAGAAGTAGTATTGTTTTAGAAATTTTTAATTATATATTTTTTATATTAATCTATCTAATTTTGCAGTATACTCTATACCACTATTCATATTATCATCACCTGTAGAATATTTACCTCACAGACAAATGAAGTCAAACTGTGCTACATTTTTAAAGTGTTACATAAGTAACACATTTTTGTTAAAGCTTTTCATGCATTCAGGTTATGTCTTCATACTCAAGTTTTTTTCCCATTTGCTAGCAGACACAACGAAGTACTTGATAATTCTATGAAATAAATTAATTATTAATATCTAATCCAATCTCGCATCTAGAACCTCACAATTAGCCAAAAGCAGCAGAAAAACAAAGTATTGAATCAACCAATAATGTCTAGAACCATTTAAAATGTCACACACATAAAGTTGGAATGCTCCATTTGGTTTTATGATTGTTGATACACTGCATTAATTTTAATCGGTAACACTTTACTATACCTGAGACAGATTTCTTCAAATTTACAGGAGAAAGTACTTACGCAAATCATTTTCTGTAGCGTTGTTGATGTTCGGGAATGTAATTTTGATTCATTTTAATGCGAATGCATGTGGTTTTGTACGAAAATCTATTTCCGACGTGCTATTGCTGCTGCCGCCATTTGCTTCCTGCACGAGAGCACAATACGCTCTCGTATTGTCCGTATATGCTAAATTGAACGAAAGGAGTGCTAATGGAACCAAACCTAACAGGCCTAACCTAACCTAGTAGGCATACCTCGTCCCCGTGATGGTTTGTGGGGCTATCGTGAATTTTTGGGCTAACGTCAATGGTTTTTCTGGCTCAAGGAACGATCAACGGTAAGCTATCGCCATGTTGTGTGTGGAAATAAACAAGAACAGTAAGTACTCGTAAATGTAAGAAATATACATTACTTTCCTAACAAATTCAATTATTTCACCTAAATAAGTGTTCCGGAATGCAGAATAGTACGTTAGCAATGTAAAAAAGTGCGAAAGAAATGATCCCCAGGTGTCTCAGGTATAGTAAAGTAGTACCTTTTAATCTCTTACCAGTATACATATCAGATATATCAACATAAAAATATAACTACACACCTATATTTATTATATTATGGATATTATACAAGAAAACACTACCTTCTCAATAACTTGAAGTTCCCAAAGTAATCAAGTAAAATGTAACAGCTGTTTTCAGACAGTTGCTGTGATATCACTGCAGAAAGGGGGTGGGGGATTTTTTGAAACATAGTAGGAAAAATTCCAACAACCTATGCATTTACACATCAAAGAATATGTATTTATTTATTGGCTCCATTCTTAATGTTGATAGGGAACACTTTTGTTCCTAGTTCCCCTATTGACCCAGGCATAGAACACTTGCTTGACTATGAAATGTCACATATATTTCCCCTGGGGGTTGTTCCCATGCTTCCCCATCAATTTGTACAGGCAAAGTTTTATAAAGTTTGATTTTAATACATGAAGTTTGACAAAGTCTCTTAGGTTCTGAGACACCTAACCGCACCAATGCTGTATGAAATAAAGAACCAAGGCACACAACTTCAAACGTATTATCATTTATGCTTTGGGGTTGGTATGATTTAGGCTCTTGACCCATATTCCATAATGGAACTCCTGCAGCCCAGAAAGGAATGTTTAAAAGGGTTAACGACTGCATTGTAGGAAGCTGGACTTTTTTCTCATTTATGTATACTTCAACATCATCATTCAAAGCAGTCCAACATTTCATGACTTCATACATTCCAGAGCAAAAATACAACATTTTGTTAACTTTTGTACTTCCAAACTTGTAAAAAGATGAATTGCGTATTGTTTGAAAATCCAAAGTAACTTTTGCATCTACTCCTATACTTATATAGTTATACATATAGTATGTCTTTCCTGGCAAGGTAATTTCACTGTTATCTGACAGTTTGGTTTCTACATACCATCTGTCTAGGAACGTTTCCTTGGCTTGTTGTAAACGTTTTAAAATCTTTACAGGGTTGATGTGCTTCTGAAAACTTGTCCCCCATCCCAGAACTTGGGCCAAATCATTCCCTGTCCCTGCTGGTAAAACTGCAACATACGGTTCTGGAGCAAGTTCTAATTTAATAATGTTGGTCAAAATAGAGGATGCTGTGCCATCACCTCCTATTACAAGCACAGTAGACCGTGTGTGCCCGACCGAAGAGCACCATTTTAGAGTATTTTCTGGTGGATGATATGCAACATTGGTGAACTGCACTGGTTCTAAATATTTTTCAAACCTACATAAAATACGATCTGCATCGTGGTTACCAGAATTGCTATTTCCTATAACTGCAAGGGAATTCCAATCTACAGTATGAGACGAAATACCAGCTTGGTTGACAGAATTATATACAAGTTTCCACGGCCTGCAGGAAATAAATTTAGAATTATTGATCACATACAAAAACTGTGGACACTTCAAAATTGCAAGCATGTTAAAATATTGCTTGCACAGTAACGCAGAGAAGTTGGCTACGTAATTACCTATTTTAACTTTCCTAAATTCCAACCACAATCAAACAGTTAAATGATTCACTAACTGCAATGCACCGAATCCCACTTTTCCTCCCCGACCCCCGTGTTTACTACGGATACGGAAGTTGCATCACAGTTACAGTGACGTCATAACTTTCGACAACATTCGATTTATTTTAGATTTTTAATTACAGATGCGTCATGTGTGAATTAATTTAGTGGTAAAATTTTCGTATCCCCAAAACGTATTTCTTCAATTTTACAGGAGAAACTACTTACCGAAATGGGTTTATTTATACTTTAGGAAGGTCTTGGAAGTTTGCTTTCAACTCGTTGAAATTTTTTTGCCGATAAATCATGTAATTTTCGACATTAATATCGCTCCGATGCATGAAAGCTGTTCCCTTGATGTCCGTCTACTACGTGAACCAAATATTTGCGAGCGTTTCATGACGTAACAACCGGTCAGTGTTTCCAAATGCGCGGTTTTGTAACTGTGTAACAGTTCTAGAACGTAAATAAACGTGAGTTACTGTTCATCATTTCTGATTACGAACTTGCGACAACATGACGTGCACAGGATCAGTGGCGTGCTCAATGTGAGGTTGATGGGGGTGACAACCCCCCCCTTTCGCCCAGTATCTCTAAGGCTATTTATGAATGGTTCGTGGGCTATTTATGTATGGTTCGTGGGGCTATCCGTGAATGGTTCGTGGGGCTATCTGTGAATGGTTCATGGGGCTATCCGTGAATGGTTCGTGGGGCTATCCATGAATGGTTCGTGGGGCTATCCGTGAATGGTTTGTGGGGCTATTTATGAATGGTTCGTGGGGCTATCCGTGAATGGTTCGTGGGGCTATCCGTGAATCGTTCGTGGGGCTAGCGCCAATGGTTCGTGGGGCTATCCGAGAATGGTGTGTGGGGCTACGAATATTTTTTTCGAAACCAATTTTTAACTATTGAAACCTTTGCGTGGCCCTACTAACCTATCCACGCGCCAATGGTTCGTGGGGCTAGCGCCAATGGTTTGTGGGGCTAGCGCCAATGGTTCGTGGGGCTAGCGCCAATGGTTCGTGGGGCTATCTTTTTCACTATTGAAACCTTTGCGTGGCCCTACTAACCTATCCACGCGCCAGTGGTTTGTGGGGCTAGCGCCAATGGTTCGTGGGGCTATATTTTTAACTATTGAAACCTTTGCGTGGCCCTACTAACCTATCCACGCGCCAATGGTTCGTGGGGCTAGCGCCAATGGTTTGTGGGGCTAGCGCCAATGGTTCGTGGGGCTAGCGCCAATGGTTCGTGGGGCTATCTTTTTCACTATTGAAACCTTTGCGTGGCCCTACTAACCTATCCACGCGCCAATGGTTCGTGGGGCTAGCGCCAATGGTTCGTGGGGCTAGCGCGAATGGTTTGTGGGGCTATCTTTTTCACTATTGAAACCTTTGCGTGGCCCAACTAACCTATCCACGCGCCAGTGGTTTGTGGGGCTAGCGCCAATGGTTCGTGGGGCTAGCGCCAATGGTTCGTGGGGCTATATTTTTAACTATTGAAACCTTTGCGTGGCCCTACTAACCTATCCACGCGCCAATGGTTCGTGGGGCTATATTTCTAACTATTGAAACCTTTGCGTGGCCCTACTAACCTATCCACGCGCCAATGGTTCGTGGGGCTATCTTTTTCACTATTGAAACCTTTGCGTGGCCCTACTAACCTATCCACGCGCCAATGGTTCGTGGGGCTTTCTTTTTCACTATTGAAACCTTTGCGTGGCCCTACTAACCTATCCACGCGCCAATGGTTTCAGTTGCTTTGTTTTATTTCAATCACTTATCGCACAACACTCTTGCTACCTTGCGTTCTGACGTCAGCAGACTGAAGTTTATTTTTAGGCTAAAGGCCTATGTTGTTATCCATATCATTAAAATTTCAGTAACCACCAAACGTCTCTAATTCCCTTATTTTCGTATTTTCCACATTCATACTTACGTATTCTCCATACTAGTACCTAGATATTTTGCTATGAAGAAGGTCGCAACACTGCATAACCACTGATCATGGACTACGCTAGTCAAGATTTCTCCGCCATATCGCGTGTAATGCAAGCAAAAGAGAAGAAAATAAAAAATACTCCATATTTCGAAAATTGAGATTATTTGCCTGCAAAAAACGAAACGCGAAATAGAAGAATCCTTACGAATGCAGAATATGTAAGTATCAATGTGAAAAATACGAAAATAAGGGAATTAGAGACGTTTGGTGGTTACCGAAATTTTAATAATTTAGTTTTAAATATTTATATATTCCTATTGAAATTTCTCCTGTAGAGATAGTTCTTTATTTATACACTTGCCGGAGCGAAGACCACGGTAGGAAAAACATTCCTGATAAGTATGTCTATGAGATAAACAAATGAAATGCATTTCCCCCAAGGTAACTTAATATACTATAAGGTAGCGCCATCCGAAAATTGCCGATCATGCACGAACGCGTGACGTCATGTGGGAGGATCGGTTATGCTCGGTGCCCCTTCGGTTATGTTCGTTCGGGGCTTGGCAGAAGCAAACGGCCGCTATCATTTCTATGCGAGTTTCAGAGAGGGAAAGTGTTTCATTACTTTGAGGGGTAAATATTAATTATCATACTTCGGGATGGTATTGAGGTATTCCTTTAATGATTAGTAACATAATTAAAACATGCTATTTTTAAAAGAGGGGAAAATTTCACATGCAAAAGTATTGTAAAAATTCATTTTTCTGAAACATCATCGATATATTA
The DNA here is from genome assembly GCF_977018435.1 of Lepisma saccharinum. Lineage (NCBI taxonomy): Eukaryota > Metazoa > Arthropoda > Insecta > Zygentoma > Lepismatidae > Lepisma > Lepisma saccharinum. Next base: position 184,460,616 of record NC_139229.1, read on the forward strand.
CAAAGAAGGTTGTCCGTGTTCTAATTATAATTTCAGATTTCATCATTTCATAAATCGTATTATGATTTTAATAAGAAACGTTGCATGCTAAAGAAGAATTGCATAGTGAAAGAGTTACAAAGAAAGAATTGATTGACAGATTTGGTTTATTTTTGCTTTTCTGTCTTTTTTAAATATAAAAGGAAAACCCTTAGGGGATAGTCCCCCCCCCCTTCTATCTCTTTCTTTGTTTCCACAAACCGGCCTCCTTGGCGTAGTGGTTAGCACATCGCACTTCAACGCCAGAGGTTTGGGTTCGAATCCTGGCTTGGGCATGGATGTTTGTGAGTGTTCACTCATCATTTCATCACTCATCCCTATCTTCGCAAATTAGCCAAAAGTGGCACAAGAAGCGAAGTAAAATGAAGCAAATCAATCAATCAATATTTGTTTTCACATATACTATCACATTTACTAAATTCTCAATTTTCCCATTAAGGACAAATCAATATCTTGCCCGATTGGATTCGAATCCGGGACCCCTGGCGTCGAAGCGCGATGTGCTAAGCACTACGCCAAGGAGATCGACAGAGGCCTCCGAGGTACTACGGGCTCACAGAAAGTCACAGGAGTACTATCGGATTATAAATTATGGATATTAGAGTTTGGATAATAAATACATAAATTATATAATATATAATCTATAAATAAAAAAAACACCCGTTCTTTATTTATAGAATCTCAAAGAGAGCGATAGTTTGCCAAACTAAAAAATAATCCTATTTTGTTCTCACGATAATAAAAATAGAAGGCATAATAAAAAATAAATTGGTAACTATAGATTGACACAGAATTGAATAAGCTGAATTTTGATGTAACTCGTTTTTATGTGGTTCTACTGATTAACTTTTAATTGGAGTCCAAACTTGAATAACCGTAATTTCTAATGCGATAGTAGCCCGGTATAATCTATTTACAACATTTAACACAACGCAGTACAAATGCCTAATATTTAGTGTTCTGACTAAATAGTTCCTTCTTATTCATTCAGAACGTTGCAATCATTTCCAGGAACATTTCAAATTTTACATAACATCAGAAAGTATTAAAATTATACTGATATACTTAAAATCCAATCTTTACCATTCACCATAATGCAACTTTATTTTTGAAGTTATCAAGTGAAAGAAGCAATATACAATCTAGATAAATTTTTACTCTGCATTTGATACTTACTCTAAATTCGAAAGAATTCCCAACCTTCTTCATATATTTATTTACTGTACAATAATTTACGTACGGATCAAAGTTCCACATGGAAAAATTTTTTGAAAAGTTTTATGTGGAGGAAGAATGATGAAATAGTTTGTAAGATAGTAGTTTCAGACTTTGAAAACGCAATTCCAGTTTGTAATTTGCAGATATTTGTAATTTCTCTGGTTCAAATTTGGCTGCAAGTTATCGTTGTCATAGTTCTAAGAAGTATTTTTTCGTATTAAGAACTTTACATACAAACGCGTGCTGAAGATGAGTCAAAGTATACAAGTACTAATTTAACTAAGTTAACCTACTCGAAATACTTGATGAGTACTAGGAACATCAAACTTAAGTGTCTTAACCTACTAATTCAAGCCTATAGAAATAGATTTTTGATCACACGGTAAATGAAACGCTTTGAGAATATCGATGAAAATATCTTAGTTTAATTAAACAATAAAGGAGAAAAGTTACGTGAACTCACAATGATTGACCGTGCAAGTGTACGAATTATTATTCGTTAAAGGACTTTGTCCGCAGATTTTCCATTTCCATTCCCATGTGTGTGTGAGTTGTATAACCCGAAAATATACTCCAAGGCTGATATGCGACACACATTTGTACATTAACGAAGTAACTTGCATTACACTAATCTTAGATCTTGCTCTTTTTGACAGAAATGTACTACAAAGAAATAATGTAACATCCATTGGTTTATATTGAGTACAAGGGTACAAAATTATTCACAATATATTTGTGAAATACCAAAATTGAACAAAGTTGAAACATTTTAATGATGGGTGTAATATTCACTCATGCAATATTTACCATCGTGCATACAACTCTATGTAACTCGAATTGAAGATGTACTAAGTGAATTTAATTTCTAATAGCTTGGAAGTTAGTACGCGATCTTCGAAATGCATATTTCCGACAACGTTCTTCACGATAATGTGAACATACAAATCACAATCAACATCGGTCTGTGTTAAATGAATTTGTTAATAATTATAAATCCGACTTACATAAAATGTACATAACAAATCAGTTAGGCTCACTACGTACTTCGCACTAGTTGAACACATTTTCAAGATATTGATGACTTTCTTGTGCTACTGTCGGTTAGGTTACGTTGTAGATTTTGGACTTCTTTATTCAGTTAAAGCAGGTTGATAGAGGTTGTTTGTAATCTTTAATTTATTTGCTTCGTTATGCAGACGTGTGTTTGTAAACCATCGAATATGTTTTCAAACAACGAAACATTGCTTGCAGTTTGTGCATATACCTTCGTCTATATATTTTTCTCTTTTCTGGCAGCATAGTCTTTAGCTTCTTTAGGGCACGTTTCCTTATTGCGTGTCTTTCGTAGCGTACAGCTCTGCAAACCTTATCAGCACGTCCTACAAGCGAAGCATATTGTGAAGATAAGTGTTTAGGAGAACTACACCATTTCCTCGATTATTTGGTACTAAAGTAATTGGATGTAATTTTAGCGATGGCACTGCAGTTGGCTTCAGCACGTTCTTTGGTGGAAAATACAGAAATTCTGCTTTTAGATCTCGCACATAGTCTTCTTCACAATAATTGGCACTGCACACTTGCATTTTTTACATTTCGTCTACATGCATGAATCCACTGTTTACTTACGCAATTATCGACTGGAAATTATGATATTTTATGTCAGTTCCTTTAGTTTTCTGGTTATAGTTTTCATATCTTGCTACAGCACAATTAGACATGATTGCAGTCTACAAGTACAAAAATACAATAAAAATAAATGGAACGCTACAAAATCAACAACCTGCTTGTTCCGATTTTTGCGACGTGTTAGTAGCTAAATGTACCCCGCACCAAACTTACTGCACATAGCAATGAGCACCGTCAAACCCGATCCTCCCAGATGACGTAATGCATACGTACTTCACATAGCAACGAGCACCCCCTGCATTTCCCCGCACATGTTGCAGGCATGGTGTACAGGAATGGAAAATCGCTAATAGTGTGTGTGTTGATGAGAGTATCGTTTAAATAAACGTTCATTTTATATTTTATGGAGTAGAGTGAATATACATCATGGCATTGGTAGATGAAGGTGGGTTTGATGTGTCTTACAGAACATGTGTGCACATTATTTTCTCCTAACCTTGGGACGTTAGTAGATTATTTTCTCTGTAACCCTGGCACGTTACCTTCTGATCTATTCCACTATTCGACAAAGTAAACGTTTTCAGACCGTGAACGTATGTATTTACAGAGCTAGGGTCTTTAGGGTATAGAACAATTTTCTCAATATTTACATTATTTCAATCAGTCGCTGATTCATACGGTAAATCATTTGAACGGTGCCATAAAAGCATAGTCACTAGAAAAATATAATGTTATTTTTAGAGACAAACACTGTACGTAACTGCCGAATATACATCCCATGGAAATATTACACAGAGAGATTCACTGCTCATAAATTCCTAGCTTAAAAACCCACTTGAAAAAGACATGTACCATTTATATATGATAAAAAATATGATCTGCATTCAGTTACCATTCATGAAACCAATCTCGAAGATGACCAGCCAGCAGAAGTCATAGCGAGTGCATTAGGCTCTTGGGAGGGAGAAGGGATGCTTCTGCACCCCTTATTTTATTTGGACACCCTCTTCTGCACCTCTATTTTGAAGCTTATTTTCAACCGAAAACACCCGTAACGGTAAATGTTTACTATCCTTCGGACACCTGTAACTTCTGAGTTTCGTCAATGTTTGACATTTGTACTTACCTATCTGCTTCGCGGATCATTTTTTTAACGTGTATTCACGTTTTTTTGATCAATTTTTTTTTTTTTTTTAAAAAAAAGTGTTTTTGTAAGTGAAGAACGTACGTTTCCGCAAATGGTTTGTGGGGCTATGTGTCAATGGTTCGTGGGGCTATGCAGGAATGGTGTGTGGGGCTAGGCGAGAATGGTGTGTGGGGCTACGCATATATTTTTCGAAACCAATTTTTAACTATTGTAACCTATTGTGACCCTACCTAACCTAACCTTACCGGAAATGGTTTGTGGGGCTATGTATGAATGGTTCGTGGGGCTATGCGTCAATGGTTGAATTTCCGCTATGAAACATTCCCACATCACACAAAACACCTTCCAGATGTTAGACAATACTACAGGAACTTATGACGGTAAGTAGTTTCTTCTGTAGAAATGAAGGTACTACTTTACTATACCTGAGACACCTGGGAATCATTTCTTTCGCACTTTTTTACATTGCTAACGTACTATTCTGCATTCTGGAACACTTATTTAGGTGAAATAATTGAATTTGTTAGGAAAGTAATGTATACTTCTTACATTTACGAGTACTTACTGTTCTTGTTTATTTCCACACACAACATGGCGATAGCTTACCGTTGATCGTTCCTTGAGCCAGAAAAACCATTGACGTTAGCCCAAAAATTCACGATAGCCCCACAAACCATCACGGGGACGAGGTATGCCTACTAGGTTAGGTTAGGCCTGTTAGGTTTGGTTCCATTAGCACTCCTTTCGTTCAATTTAGTATATACGGACAATACGAGAGCGTATTGTGCTCTCGTGCAGGAAGCAAATGGCGGCAGCAGCAATAGCACGTCGGAAATAGATTTTCGTACAAAACCACATGCATTCGCATTAAAATGAATCAAAATTACATTCCCGAACATCAACAACGCTACAGAAAATGATTTCCGTAAGTACTTTCTCCTGTAAATTTGAAGAAATCTGTCTCAGGTATAGGAAAGTGTTACCGAAATGAAGACATCTGTCCGAAGGATAGTAAACTAGTAACGCGTCATTGCCTTGTAATCAAGGGGTCCCGGATTCGATACCCGGTGGAAAGACAAGTGGTTCGGATCCCACTTTAAACTGTAGGTCCAGTCCCGATTAGCCTTACTGTGCATAAAGTGGACTCAAAACAGCAACACAGACTCGGATCCTGCTCTTGTAAATGTCTGTTATATCGGAGACAAATTTCTTCATTTTTACAGAGGAAACTACTTACGAAAATGAGTTTCTGTAGCATTTTGAAAGTGTGTGGAGGTATTTTCTCACCGTAGAATGCTGCACAACAAGAAATAAGCACTTTTGATATAATAAACTTGCATTTTGTGCAAAGTGACAACTTATGCCGTTGTTTCCATTATGTACCTACAGATGGCGCGAGCGTCGAAAGTCACGCAGTCTCGCCAGTGTTTCCAAACGTGCCTTTTTTTACGAGATTTTTTTTAACTATGCTTACCTAACCTTGCCGGAAATGGTCCGTGGGGCTATCTTGAATGGTTTCTGGGCTATCCGTCAATGGTTCATGGGGCTATTGTAAATGTTTTTGGGCTATCCGTCAATGGTTTGTGATGACATAATGAACACGAAACTAGGAATTTTTCGGTCAAGAAGGTTGAAACACTGCATACCCACTCCAAATCGACAAAACACAAGCACGACGTGCGATGATCCACAGCTGTGCGTTCCGTATTGTATGTTGCGCAATGGAAGAAAGGAACCAAAAGAATTACTCGTAATGTGAAAAATCAAAGTTATTTTCATGGAAAAAGCATAATGGCACCTTCAACTATGTTCCGCAATACACAATTGGTAAGTACGAACCATCCAAAACACAAAATATCCGATTTTAATGTGTGTCCGATGTAACAGACATTTACCTCTGCTCTGAAACAAATGCTTCACTTACTTTTCTGTACTGGTAGCAAACTCTAAAAAGATCAGCATTGTTAAGAATCGTTTCTTCTCTTGTTTATTCAGTTAACTGTTTTGTGGTTTTCGACAATTGTTTATAGCCCAGTGTGAGTTGTTGTATGTTTCTTCATTCTTTTTGCATTGCTGATAAGATACAATTTTATTTTCCACCTACTTGTTACTCCTCTTTTCTCACAAGTTGCACTGCAATAAAAATTTCAGTTGCTTCCAAGGCATTACCAGGTCATGCTTGGAAAATTATTTAACACAAGTTAATCAGGTATGACTGAAGATGACCACACTCCTCTCCGATTTTCTTCATATTTGGCATACTTACTAATTGAGACCTGCTAATGATGAATCTGAAGTTAAAATTTGTCGGAAACATGTAGAAATTGCAAAATAATTGTGATTGACGCTAGCCCCACGAACCGTTGACGTGTGGTTAGGTTAGTTAAAATTCCATGTCGTGGTAGTATCACGATCTAGAAATTGCAAAATAATTGCGAACCATTGGCGCTAGCCTCATGAACCATTGACGACGTGGTTAGGTTATTTTTGGTTAGGTTAGGCAAACATAGTTAAAATTTGGTGTCATGGTAGTATCAGGAATATATATATATATGCTTGTGAAACAAAAAAAAAAAAAATCGCGAACATCGACGGTTTCCATTCCGAAAACTAACGCCTTATTTTCGCTTATTCTGCAATTTCTAGACGTTCCGACAACTTTTAACTTAAGATTCGTGATTAGGAGGCATCAATTAGTGAGTATGCCAAATATGAAGAAAATCAGAGAGGGGTCCGGTCATCTTCAGTCATTCTGTTAATCATTCTACGTAAGTCGGTACCTGTTTCATAGATCGGAGACACATTAAAATCGCATATTTTGTGTTTCACATTGTTCTTACTTATCAATTGTGTATTGCGGAACATAGGTGAAGGTGCCATTATGCTTTTTACACGAAAAGAAACACAATTTTTCACATAGAGAGTAATTTTTGTTATTCCTTTTTTATCTTCCTTATCACGGCAGGCAAAACTTGACTACCGTATGCAGTGTTTCCAACCTTCTTGACCGAAAAATACCTACTATCGTGTTCGTCACGTGTGCAAATTGTACATTATACATGGGTAGCTGATAGATAGCCCGACGAACCATTCCGATAAGGTTATGTTAGGCAAGTATAGTTAAAAAAAAAGGGGGGGTTCGAAACTTTGACAGGGTGTTACGTCATCAAGCATATGCAGCATCCAGTTCACGTAGGGAAAGCAATGGCAATTGTGCGTCGGTGAGATATTTCTCTTGAAAAATATATGATTTCCCCTGTCAAATAGATTCCTCGATGAAAGAAAATACCTCGACGAACGTTGGAAACCTTAGAGAAACTCATTTCCGTAAGTAGTTTCTTCTGTAAAAATGAAGAAATGTGTTTTCGATATATGAAACTGTTACCCGTAAGTCTGGTAAATGTATCATTTAAGACTTTTTTTTTTTTTTCAAAAACTGTTAATGGACAGTTTCAAAGTTCGTGAAGAAGTGTTACAGTTCATTGTCAAGGATAGTGTGGCAGTAGGAAATTTAATCAAAATGAAATTGCTGTGCAGTTCACCTTGCATCGTAACATCTGAGGCAGATGTAAATAAATGTATAAGACAGAGGGGGAACAAAGCAATCGAACATTTTCAGAAAAGTGACAATGATTTGGTTATGTGAAGGTTAGGTTACTCCATGATTTCATATGTTTTGTATGTGTTATTTTCCTTTTCAAATAGCAGTACTTCACGTTACCCAGTAAACTTCTTTTTTTTTTTTTTTTACCTAACACACAAGTTAGATTAATAACTGAATTTTGTAACTCTATTGGTGGCATTTCAAAGGTTCAAAAATTGTGTTTTTTGGGTATGGATGATTTTTTTTTTCATTTCACTATGTAGTTCAATATGACTGTAGCTTGTGTTTGTGTTTTCCCTCTATGACCACTTTCTTAACATGTAAGACACATGTCATGAACAAGCTTTCTTCATTTCAAATTTCCAACTTGTGGTGGTTGTGATAAAATCAAGCAAAAATGAAGCAAGTCACTAGTATTCTTCAGATTTATAGGCATCTTATCATAGAAGTCTGCTAAATGTTGATGATATTTTATGTAGTGGTTAAAGCATGCATGTATATTTTGATATTTTCTTTATTTTCAACATCACATCCCATAAATTTTATTCTGCACCCCCTCAGCACCCCTAGATTATTAATTATGACACCACTTTTGATAGGCTTAACATTATACTAAAAAAAATATAGGATACATCGATATATAAGTGGATTGTTATAATTCAGAGTACTTCCCACCTCTTCTCTGGCTAAGAAAGAAACAAGCTGGCCTCGATGGCGGAATGGTTAGCACGGCATGCTATGATGCCTGGATTTAAATTCCTGGCCAGGGCATGGGTGTTATTTGTGAGCGTTTAGCCAGAAGTGGCAGAAAAGTGAAATAAAATAAACCAAATCAGTCAATCAAGGAAAAACTATTCTATGTATCCATTTCTTTTTTAAAAAAGGTAAAATGCAGGGAAGACTCGTACCATTGCCCAAACTTTAATTACCAAATCCTCCTCAAGTGAACTTTAAATTCATTAAAACCAGTTTACTGCCAATTATTTTCACTGTAGTCCACACTGCAGAACATTTACAGTCATGCACACTGCTGGGTTGTAATGATTCCATTGAAAGTCAATGCATTCATCACAACCCAGAACTGTCCGTGACTGTACCATCACCACCAGTAACATTTGAATACATGTTTGTCTGGTAGGAAAAACATGGCTTCAAACCATACTCTTTTTAGACAAATTTGTCAAATGATATCCAGGTGTTTTTGTATAAAATGGCCTTATTAAAATATTAGTATACAGGCAAAAATCTATTGTGTCAATTGATGATTATCACAGGTGAAACTATAATATGCCTCAATGGTTCCTCACTTGAGGAAGCAGCTGATAACCAAAGTGCTACCACACTAATTATTTCAAAATTATAAGCTCTGTTCAACCATATTCTGGGAATGCATACTTATTTTTTCCGTCAACAATCCATTTTTGGAAAATTTCCTGATAAGACCCACTGTAACTTGTACGACATTAATTACTTAGAATAGTATAACAACTACTAAGCTTTTTTTTACAACCTTTCTCAAAATATTGGCAATAGATGATCCTCATAAAAAAATTCTCAAAAAATTATCTTTCCAGTTTTTTTTTTGTGGATTTTTGTGAAAAACCCTCATGGGGAAAACTGGGCTAGGCCCACCCAGCCCAACCCCGGTCATGGTTCCATTATTCTGTGTATATTCTAGTTATAATGATTGTTGAAGTGAATATGCACACATGCCAGTTTTATATATTAATGAAAAGTATGATTTTGAAATACGTGAGTGAAGCTATATATACACCGCGTGAGGCACCTAAAAGTACCACCTGAAATAGCGAAGAAACAAGAAACAGTAGCGATGTGAGGTTTGCGGGAAACAATAATATCAAATGGGGCTCGTAAATCGGAGGTATGGGGTGGGTCGAAAAATATCGACAAATGGGGCATCTGGAGCAAAGTCATATTTTTTTTAAATGGAACGATATACAATAACATGCATAATATAAAAGAGCACACGCAGAGAAACACAACGCCGTTGGTCTCATGCATCTACTGCACATAGGAACGAAGATATGGCCATGTGAAAATATGTAAACAAACTAACAAGTGGCCCACTTGACCGTCAGTACCACGGCATGTAAGACTTCTCAGGTGCCTGACAGAACTGCCTTTACGCAGAGCAAGTTTTGATAGCAGGTCCACGAGATCGTGTTAGTTCATAGCAAGCAGTCGTAGTGGTAAGAGCGAAGATTATGGTGTTCACAAACATAGAAAAAGCGGACATGATCCTGATTTATGGGGAATGCCGAAAGAATGTCTCAGAAGCCTACCGTGTGTACGCAGAGAGATATCCGGACAGACGACAGTCATCTCGACGTCTGTTTGGTAAGTTATTTATTAAATTAATTGACACTGGAAGTGTAACACCACGAGCACGTGTGCGGAACAAGCCAACTACAGGTGAGGCAGGTGCAACAAATGTTCTCGCCGCTGTTGCTGTGAATCCGCACGTTAGCTCCCGTGAAATTGCCAGGGATGCTGGGATGAGTCAGCGAAGTGTATTGCACATTCTGCACACACACAAGTATCACCCATATCATATCTCCCTCCATCAGGAGCTTCACGGGAATGATTTTGTGGACCGTGTTCGGTTTTGTACATGGATGTTACGACACGACACACCCGATTTGTCACGTATCCTCTTCACTGACGAGGCAACTTTTACCAATCATGGAAATGTCAACCTAAGGAACATGCACTATTGGTCGGTGACAAATCCACATTGGCTTCGCCAAGTGGAACGCCAGCGCCCATGGAGTGTGAACGTGTGGTGTGGTATAGTGGGTGAACATCTCATTGGCCCTTTTTTTATACAAGGGACACTGAATGCTGACCGATACATACAGTTTTTACAACATGAACTGCCTGTACTATTGGAGGACATACCACTTCAGACAAGGAGGGAAATGTGGTACCAACATGATGGGTGCCCAGCTCACAGTGCAAGATGCGCTACAGCATGTGTGGAAAATACATTTCCAAATTGTTGGATTGGACGTGGAGGGCCTGTCAAATGGCCGGCTCGTTCCCCAGATTTGACACCGTTAGACTTTTTCCTGTGGGGAAAGCTGAAGGACATTGTCTATCGGGATGTGCCAACAACTCCAGAGGATATGCAACACCTCATTACTGCGGCCTGTAGGGACATTCCCTACGAGATGCTACATTCTGTGCAACGATCTTTGCATGGGCGCCTCGTTGCCTGTATCGCAGCTGACAGCCACCACTTTGAACACACACTTTAACAGGTTTTCGCTTCTTACGCAGTGGTTCTTCGACATACTGTCATGGTCATTTTCATTATGCTGTAACACTGTCAAATACATGGTGCTGACGATGTCTACTGTATTTTTTCTTCCTTTAACACGTACTGTCTTCATCTTGTCCAATGGCTTCCGACATCTCATACTTGTACATGCCGTGGTACTGACGGTCAAGTGAGCCACTTGTTAGTTTGTTTACATATTTTCACATGGCCATATCTTTGTTCCTATGTGCAGTAGATGCATGAGACCAACGGCGTTGTGTTTCTCTTTGTGTGCTCTTTTATATTATGCATGTTATTGTATATTGTTCCATTTAAAAAAATATGACTTTGCTCCAAATGCCCCATTTGTCAATATTTTTCAACCCACCCCATACCTCCGATTTACGAGTCCCATTTGATATTATTGTTTCCCGCAAACCTCACATCGCTACTGTTTCTGGTTTCTTCGCTATTTCAGGTGGTACTTTTAGGTGCCTCACGTGGTATATATATATATATATTTTTGGTATGGGTATATAACATGTAACGTTCATTCCAATAAATATGTTTTACTGAAAATTTTTGTTATGCCGCAGATGTTCCAGACTTGTCGTCAGACAATCACTCTGACTGTGATATGGAAGATGATGACGAAGACACGTGGGATGAGATGGAAGAAGATATTGCAAGACACACTACATGCTTGTTTTGTGTCCAAACATTTCCCAAACTAGAAGATGCTCTTCTTCACTGTCGAAAAGAGCATAATTTTAATTTAGTTCAGTTAAAAGAGAACCACAATATGGACTGTTACTCGTTTATTAAACTTGTAAACTTTATCAGATTCCACAAACAGGAACCAGATATGATAATGAGCTATAAGGAACCAGTATGGGACAATGATGCATACATGAAACCTGTTATACAGGATGATCCATGGCTTATGTTTGGTGAGTAGTGTGTTTTAAATGAACAGTGCCAATCTGTATTTAGTTGTTCTTATATTTTCTGATTCCCATTTTGTTATATACCTGTCAAACAATATATACCTCACTTTTTTTTAAATTAGTGGACAAGGAATGTAATGAAATCTTACAAATGCTTTAAAATATATTTGCAAACTAAATTGAATTTTCTCTGTGCCCTTTGGATTTAATGTAGTTCTTCAAATTTATTTACTGTAAGTGGATAATTTGCACATGCTAAATCTCTTCTGTAGTGGTTAATTTTAAAAATTACAATTCCTTATCACTATGCAAAGTGAGTCTTCTATACTCAAAGAAGATAGATGACTCCTTTTGCTACTTTGAGCCATCGTAGAAAGAAGCAAGACTTCGAAATGCAAGAAGCCAGTGGTCTCAGCCTGGACATAGGTGTTCTTTGCGAGTGTCCCTTCATCAATTTCATCTTATCATCACTCTTCCTAATCATTGCAATTAGCACAAAAGTGACAGTAAGATAACCTAATCCAATCAATCAATCAAGAAAAATGCTCACTCTGCTCCTGAATTGGCAAACACCCTGGGTCCAAGCACATATTATATACTGCATTATATTCAAGTGCATGATAATCACAGGCAGCAAAGTGCCAACCTGTAAGCAGAGTCTACATCTCATGGTTATTTCACCAAGTTAAGCACACTGGAGATTCAGAAGAGTGACATCTCGTGGCAGAAATTCGAATTAACTCAATACTGAAAGAAGCAGGTTCGTACTTCGTCATACGCAGGAGCTTTGAACCAGAGAAGGTTGAAGACTGATATATCCATCAAACCCACTGGAGATAACAAGGGTTAAACAGCACACGGTTTATTTTTTCATTTGCTGGCTTTCTCATTAGTAGACTCCGGATTTTTATGTAATATCAAAGTACAAAATATGTACATAAATATGTAACAATAATTGATAAGATATGTACCTAAGTATGTATTGTCAAAAAAATATGTAGTATCAGAGAATATGTAATATTAAAAACAATTGAGTAAGCAATTTCAAGAATTCTGCTAGATATTTTTTTTTATTTGCACATATTCAACTTAATTTTAAGGTCATAAGTTTTTCAAATTATATAAAATTTGTATCAAATTTATAAACTCAAAAAAACATAGCAATGTGTACATATTTAAGAAACCAATTTTGTCAAATATTAATTACTTTTTACATCGTAAATTATTGTGTAACATATAAATATGTAAGAGAGCTCTTTGTAACCTTCGAAACAAATTGAGAAGGGAAACATCTACAGAAAGAACAATCGAATGAAAATCCATAGCTACTTTTGTACTTTTTGTGCAAGGGAACATATTGTGTAATTCGCCACATACAGGAAGGTAGCTTTCTTGTCCACGGATGCAGTGTTTGAAGGTGCTTTGCCTAAACCTAAAAGCGAAATGAAAATATATATCCAGAAGGAGGGGGGGAGGGATTCCAGCATCTTTCGATAAATATCAGTTCGCGTTTTTTTTTTTTCCAGCCTGTCTGTCGACATGGCAGTCAATTTCAGGTGATGGTAAGCACTAAGCATCTCAGTGATAATATGACATCACATGAGCTACACATTTTCTTCATGTTTCAGAGATCGAAAACATAGGGAAAAGGATGTGAGAAATACACATCGAATCGGAAAACAAAAAAATACGTGTTTAATAAATGAAACAAAGCTACTCAATGTTGGGGCAGGGGGCAACTCTGAAATTTTAAATGGAAACCCCAATTTTGTATTGTAGAATCGGAAAGAGGACTTCATTCCGAGTCCAACGAGCTATCAACCTTCCTCCTAGCTCAATTAGGAACGGAGATATGTCGATTTTAAATTTTTGCCAAAAATAAATAAATAAATAAATTAAAGCGACGTTCCGCCCCTAATTGAGCTAGAGTGAAAGTGATTGCACATTCGGAATTTGCACATCAAGACCTTTCAATAGAGTATATGGAAGGGGGTCTACCATATACTCTATTGAAAGGTCTTGATGTGCAGATTCCGAATCTGCAATCGCTTTCAGTCTAGCTCAGTCCCTTTGAAAAAATTTTGGGTTTTATGAAAATTTTCAATTATTTTTTTTTTCCCCACGGAAATTTTAAATCGCCATATCTCCGTTCCTAATTGAGCTAGGAGGATGGTTGATAGCTCGTTGGACTTGGAATGAAGTCCTCTTTCCTATTGTACAATACAAAATTGAGGTTTCCATTTAAAATTTCAGAGTTGCCTCCCATCCCACCCCCAGGGGGCAGGGAATCAAGTGTGATATCATTGAATAGCTTTCTTTCACTTATTAAACATGTATTTTTTCGTTTTCCAATTCGATGTTTATTTCTCACGATATGTGATAGTTCTGTGACTTTTGGACCACCCTGTATGTAAAATATCTAATATCCTGGCAGATACGTATGTAAAAGTATGTAACGTAAAACTTATGCAAAATCATGTCAGTTATATAATTCGTTGACATTTTCCTGTTCATGGTATGTATCTAGAAAGGAAAAGAGTATGTAATTACATACAAACCCAAGCCCTACTAATTAGAATAAAACTCAGAAGAAGATTAATTCGGTATGTATAGTAAGAATTTGGTCTGGTTGTTGTTGATCCATTACACAAACACGATGAAAAACACATGAAATGACGTACTTGCACAGAACTTTCGTGGATACCTGTTGCACTCAAAACCGAGTAGTGATGGCTATTGTGTAATTTAGAAAGGAGAGACTGATAGAGTAAGGGGTGTCATGTCAAGAATATTTTAGGTTGCTAGTGAAAATGTGAGCATGCAGGTAATGGTGACTCGTTGCGACCATTCTCATGTTAAAGAATGAAATACTTCACATCATCAATATTTGAATTCTTGAAGTTATTCAAATGTACATTGGCAGGTAAGATGATGTATTTTCTTATTTGTATTTTGCTTTATTTAGTGCCAAATACGTAGTTTGTGAATGTGTTATGCAAACAATTATAAGGCTGATTTTTTAATACATTTTTATTTATTTGTAGATGTTTGCTTTAATTGTAATAATAATATTTGTATGTAGGCTAATCTGTCTCGGATTAGATTTTGAAACATTAGGCAACTAGCATATGTGTGCCTTTTTATTGCAGTTAAAAAAAATAACAAATTAATAAAGCTCTATAATTTCAAGAGACCCTTCAATATCTTATATCATTCAAGAAATAGTCGGGGCAAACAAATTAGAAAAATGAGAAATGAATTGCATTGAATCAGAGACAAGATTGTGGATGGTATGGTCATATCGCCAGCTGAATACTATGTTGCTGTATGTCCATCTGATCTGAATTTGCAGGAGAGTTGATTAAACTTAACACATGTGGATTTTGAATTCGCTACAAGATTTGTGCAAACATTTTATTAATTTTGATAATTCACACCACTTGACAGCCAGATATGTTGCTTCGGAAATTGACTAATTAATCTTTAAGGATCACAATAATGTCATCAACTCATCTCCGACGAAAAGTGAAGATACGACAAAACAGCATTCAGTTGGCAATATGTTGACATAAGAAAAAATAATATAATTTGCATTCCTTAATGATCTGTTGTATTTACAGCAATATGACAGCATGCTATGACACCAGAGGTCCCGGGTTCGAATCCTGACTTAGCATGGCATCCTCATATTCGAGATTAGCCAAAAGTGGCAGAAATGCGAATAAATCAATGGGTCAATCACAGGGCTCGAAGAACCCCGGTCGCATGGCGACTGTGATCTTTTGCTATAATATTGCCATTTTTTAAGTTTGCATGTACGACATTTTGAAGAGTCTAAGTTCAAATTGCAGTACAGCGAAAGTTAGCAAATGATTTTTTTTTATCTACATTTTAAACATTCCATAGAATCAGTAACTATTTTTTGCTCTTTGTTCCCAAACCCCCCATTTCCCACTTTCTCACATGATTTAAGGATGTTTTGAATACGGTGATTCTCAGCTTCTTATAGAGTGATTGATTTTTGTAGTTTATTTTACTTCACTTTTTGTGCCACTTGTGGCTAATTTGCGAAGTGATGAGTGATGATGTAATGAAATTGATGAATGGACACTTACAAACATCATGCCCAGGCTGGAGTTAAACCGGGACCCCTAGCATCGTGGGGCGATGTACTAACCACTCTGCCACGGGTGCCTGCTTCTTATAGTATGCACAATTGCTAGTAGGTGGTTTCCTGGCACCTGATTTTCAGAGTTGGCACCTAGCTCTGAAGAATATTTTTCGAGCACTGGTCAATCATACACCCTGTGTCTAAAAAGTTTGGTGAATGTTATCAGAAAACAAACAAAACAAAGGATACAAATAAATTACCTTTATTGGTTTTCAAAATAATCGCCATCCACCACAACACACTTTTGGCACCTTTCATGACGCTCTTCAGGCGGGGAAACATAAAACGTCCTCAGGTGCATCAAATGTTGGTTCAAGTGTACAGGATGGAAGCCATGAGCAGAAAATGTGTTTACATCTTGTCCAAATTGTTTTGCAACAGGAAGGAAACGACTGAGGATGAACTTGGATGTTCACTCGTTGCTCCATTGCACTGTGACACTACCTCTCACACTGACTATGTTTGACTGCCACACACAGCAGGTTTACCCTGATGGCCACGTGTTCTCCATGCTAGGTGGCTCTTCTCGACATGTCTCTGGATAGACATGTGCATGCACGCACACCTGGCTCATTTTGCTGTTGGTATATCGGACCATTCACCCAACTTTTTAATAAAACTTTTACAGTGTGTATTTAATAAGTAAATAATATTTGTAAATATAAGTAAGTAATATCAGATTTTTTTTATTTTTAATAGATTTTGAGGACCTGGAAGTTCCTGCACCATTGAATTGTGATAAGGATTACTTTATAGTGAATGCGGAGGATGGTTGTGTGACACTATCGGAGAAACACTATGAACAGCTACAGAAAAGAATACAGACTTTACAAGCTGATATTCGGGAGAAGAATGAAGTGCTTGAAAGGATGGGGAAGGATATGGAACACATGAAGCAGGTTACACAACAGGTGGTACATAGCACATATGTGGAACCATTAGAAAACACTGTGAAATCTCTTACTGTGGAGGAAGACGAGGGCTACTTCAGTACTTATGCCCATTTTGGAATACACCACGAGATGCTGTCAGTAGGTATTTATCAATATCCTTGTAGTTTGAAGGAAATATTTACAGTTTTATGATGTACTTATGGCAGGAGTGATACTGATATGTTGATATTATTTATCATCTTCCTTAATTGTTTCTAGTCTCTTGTATCTGTTGTTATTTAATGAAAAACATGAAATATTCTGTAACTTCAGTAAAAATGTAGAAATTTCAGTTAATTCTTTCTGGCATAAGGATCTGCCTTTTTTGTGATATACTTAAGTTTTGGTAAATATTTAAAAAATAAATAAAACATTGATATTAATGTCAGAGTTTAACATGAAATATATGATTAAAATTTGAAAAATTAAGATCGATATTCACACTGGTCTCCATGGGCATGTTTTTATGTGGATTTTTTCTTTCACCGAAGAGGGAATTTTGACAGATAAGTAGCAAAATACAAGAAGTTTTCAAATAGAATTTGTTAATACAATTTGTTGGACAAAACCGGCTTTTAATTACACTTTATGTCCACATTGCCTGATTGGGACAGGACCACAACCTCTGAACCACTGAACTGTGCTTCAACACATAATCAAATTGAAAACCTCTTGATTACAATGAGATAATTGAAAGCAGTATATGTATCTTTTCGATATTAACTCTTCCTTCTGGCTGAAAAAAGAAGAAGAAAAACATGGCAATTTTGCCCCCATATGAATGCAGTGCCTTGAGTAAGTGCCCTTGTTCCCCCTTTAATCTGGCCCTGAATTTGAATAACAGCAAATAACCCAATTCCAAGCCAGTGGGTGGAAATCAAGCAGTGATGTGCTTCTAAGAGAGGGCTTATGACACTAATGGGATTATTATTTTTTTTCTAGCCAGTGCTACCAGATTTGATCCATTCCAAAATATCGTTAATACTTGGACATTGTTTCCAAATTTCAAAGTAACACACAAAGCAGCTAAATACACAATAACAAACTTATGATCACAGTGGTGAGCCACACTAAGTGCTAAAATTGGTACAGATATCTGTGGAAAGTTCAACCTGAAAATGTCAAAAGGTTTAACCCACTTCTTCAAAGTGTTGTGATAAAACAGTGTAAACACACAATGATTTCAATAATAAATAATATACACTCCCATAATGACTAGCCAAGATTTACAATATAGTTCAATTCTGGCCAAGAACGTGCGCATGTTCACCAATTTAATTGACAGGAACACTAACCACCATGCCAAAATGGATAATTTTCAAATCATTAATAGTGCTAACGACTGTTGTTTCAACGAGTTAGCCTGCTGTCAAATTACACAAGAAAGAGACTGTTGCATGCCAAGCAACCACACAAGTTCCAACAAGGAAGGTGACAGTGGCCATGAAAATGAATAGAACAAACTGTAATCAGCTTTGTGGAAAACGTGAGTACTAACTTTCTCTGTAATTATTTACTGCCATGTCACAAGAAATTCATATTGATGCATTCATAGTTGATAATTTTGCATACAAATATACTGGATTACTTAATATTGTTGAGTGTATGCAAGTGCCAATGCACCCATTGAATTTGTATCCAAGGAAATTATTCATGCAGTTTTTAATGTATCTTTTCAGGATAAAGTAAGGACTAATTCGTATAAAGAAGCTATTTGTTCCAATTCAAAAGTGTTCCATGATCAGACAGTTCTGGATTTGGGCTGTGGCACTGGCATCTTGTCCATGTTTGCTGCCTCTGCAGGAGCTAAGCAGGTTATTGCAATAGACCAGTCAGATGTAATATATCACACAATGGATATTGTTAGGTAAACACATAACCATGCAGTTGCTTTTAACTTTTAAATTCTTGCTGATCCCATGTCAGACCAACGCCTATAATGGCCGGTCCACACACTACGTCTTCAAGTACGTCTTGCTTGCGCAGTTCAAAACTGTACAGGAAGAGATGTTTCAGTTCTGGTGTGTCCACACCCTACGTCTTGCTGTACAGAGTTTCCTACTCAGTTCCACGAAGTCCATTATGGAAGAAGTGCTACTCTGGTCAATTTTTGCAGTTTGTCTTCCAAAAAGAAGACAAATTAAATGTCTTAACCCTTAAGCAGAAACATCCGGTCTGAGAGACCTTATTTTTTAATATTTGTTATTACATTTTTTAAAGTTTTTTAGACAATAAAAGAGCAAAATCATGATTAGTAACTCAAACTTATTGAAAACTAAAATTACATGGAAACAAAACTAAGAAAATGTATTATGTAAATCACTTCCAACCTTGGCATTGAATACGTAATGCGAAACACCCAGTCTGCACGTTTTCAAACAACAACAAGTCTCTCGTAACAAACAGTCACAAACTGAGCAGTAACATGTGCAGAGTGTAGGCAAGTGGTTGATAATAAGGTACTGTGGAGGGGGGGAGAGACAGCTCAATAAGTGTTGCCACACTGTAGAACTACAAGACACTAAAGGTCTCGCAGACCGATGTTTCTGTTTAAGGGATAAGAGCACGAGACATTCAGGATGGTTCAGGCACTGAAAATGCACCAATTTTCTCACGTGACACTACTTCGTGAAGTGCGTGGTGAGAAACATTGTGCTTTATTGCCCATGTCCTCTTATACATGTGGTGAATAAATAAATAAACCTTCATTGTAAATGTATAATATTATATTATAACTACCTACAAAAACTATTCCAATAGTTCAGTAAGATTAGTTTTCCTAATTCTGTAGAATACTTTTCAATGTTCAAAAATCAAAAGTTAACATAACTACCCTTTCTTGATGATTCTCTTATGAAAATGTATTTACAATCCAGTTTGCTTAAAATATTTCTATTATAAATAATAAATTAATAACAATGTACAAGTTATTTATATTTGCACTGCTTTATGCCGCTTTTTTACCTCTTGGATTAATCGCGATGAATGGATGACGAAGTGATTAAGTGATGATGGGATTATGACCATGGTTCGAACTTGGGACTATTGCCAGGTTATTAAAACACACTTCCTGCGGGATTGAAAAAAGTACAACCTTGTTACCATTTGTGGTTTGTCTTAGTTTACTTTGCTTTCCTGCTATTTTTGGGTAATTGCGAAAATTGATCTGGGTGATGTATGATCAAATTGATGGACACCCATGCACAGGTTAGGGATTCGAACCTGGGGCCTCTGAAGTCATAGCACTATATGATAACCACTCCACCACAGACATTAAGCTAGGCTAATCCGGACTAGACCTATAACTGAAAGTGTTTAATGTGCCCGACCCAGAGATTGAACTCTGAGCCCCTTGATTATATGGCAACAGAGTTACCACTACGTTGTCGGAGACTACATTGGTTTAATAAAATCAACAAAATTATCGTTGCAGTTAGCCTGGTAAGTCAGAGAAGAATTCGTACTCTCTCATAGTTTCTTGATCAGTCAAAAATCCAAATTAATTAAAATACCTTAACATTGGCTTGTAAACATCATTATCCCCAGCACCAGATCGAACTGATTGGTTTGTTCACTTTGGCCAACTTTTCGGTAAACAGTTCTCATGGAATTGATTTCCCTTACTACTGTATTTCTGTTTGCTGAAATGTCAACCTCTTTGTATTTTTTAAATAAGCTCTCCTAGGCCTAATTCTTTACTGTAGTTCTTTGATTTTACTCACAACAAACATGAAAATTCTTGTAGAGTTCAATGAACTCTGCTAAAACTCATGTGAACACTGGCGAAGATTGCTCATTGTTGCACAAAAACGAATTTATCAAGAAAAAAAGAAAGCAAGATTTTCGAACTTTGTTAATAGTGTTTCAGCACTAGGGTAGAAGGGAAACTGAGCGAGTGATAGTTGCACAAAAGACTGAGGGGAGCGTCCAGACGCACAGACTTGTTTGCGCAGATGTTTGAGATTTGTGCAGACATCTATGCTCTTGGGCTCAGTCTTTGGTTGACAATTTCCGCGTGTGTGTAGTTCTAAAATTTACCCAGTCTTCCGGTCCACACACTATGTTTTGCATGCACAGTGCGTGCATGCACAAGCAAGATGTACCGTATGACATAGCATGTGAACCGGCCTTACGCCTTTTATATCTGCTGGTCCCTTTTGAGACAAACAGCACATGACTCCAGATATTCATTTATGCACATACTGATCTCTGACGTATTTAAATTTAAATGCAATACAAGTATTGTAGGTTTGTCAAAAGCAGTTACTGACTAAAATAGTCACTAACTCTCAAAATAGACATTTATAGGCACTAAAAAATCCATTACATAGGTAAAAATTGGGACTTATAATAGCAAAATTATGTTGCCTTTTTCCTTCAAAGAGACGAGTTAAAAATGTCATGTCAATATCTCTATTCTAAGGCTCATACCAATGGTGAAATTTTAAACGTGGTCTTTTGGAAGCAAAAGGGCAACATCATTTTGCTATTACAACTCAAATTTTGAAAATTTTCATTTTTCACTCCCCTTATGAGCATATTCAAAAATAAAATAGTGGTTAAGTGCAAGAGATATGTATTATGGGGGGTGCTGTATGTAGGCTGCAAATCCACAGGTTCCAAGCAGTAAATACTACATGCTTATAATAATTCAAAATGAACATTATAGGAATCTTTTTCTCACATATGCTTCTACAACCTGTATCTTTTTCATTATTATTTATATTTATTAAACTTACATAATGTCTGACAAAAATACTTTTTCTTTCCCCCTGTGAGTTTGATTTCTGTTCTTTACAATTGATCTTTCATTTCATTACCCCACAGAGAAAATAATCTGAATGAGAAAATAACTCCTATAAAGGGAAGGCTGGAAGATACCAAATTGCCGACTGAGAAGGTGAATATCATAGTTTCCGAGTGGATGGGGTACTTTCTTCTGTTCGAGGGAATGTTGGATAGCGTGATCTATGCCAGAGATCATCATCTAGACAAGGGAGGAATTCTGTTACCCAACCGATGTTCAATGCATTTAGTGGGATGTGGAGATGAAGGTAATTTCTATTTCTGTTTGTTTCTTAAGAGTATTTCGTCTGGAACAACCAGTCACCATGTGGTATTATTTCATATGAACAAGGGCCTCCACCATAGTCACTTACACTCTTGTTCTGTAATTAAGAGCCCCCTGGATTCAATACCTGGTTGAGACATATTGCACAGCGGGCTGGATTCCACTTTAAACTGTGGGTCCCTGATTAACCTATCTGAGCATTAATTGCACTTTAAAAACAATCTTTGACTTCTAATATGAAACATTAGGTATGGGACAGATATAGGCATATTAGTGTATCAATTTATGGGTAGAATTACCAATTATTTTACTGATCTGATGTATCTTTAAAATCTTATAATTTAGTGCAGAATTGTGCCAATTTTTATGGATATCTCCATGCCCTTCTTTTTAAGAAAGTAAAATGTCTAAATGTGCAACATCTTTTTGCACTGCAGTCACCTCGAAATGCACATTTATTATGGAGGTCAAAGAACCATTCAGGTTCTTCAAGGATCATTTGGAATTTTATATCAGTAATCGGTATCGGTAAATTTGATATTGGTACTTATTATTTATTAGTATCTGGCAAAGTTTTTTATAGGCCCATCTCTATGAAAAAAAAAAAACACTTGTAACTACAAAGCTGTGTTGCTTTTATGTTCACAACTGACAATACATTGATGGAAAAAATATGTGAATGAGAATTGCAAAGATGTCTGGGTTACGGCTAAGTAAATGCTCTTGTCAGAAAAACATATTTGAAAAATTGGTAGGGAGGAGAATTGATGATTTGTTTGATTGTCTTTCTTGCTGCATAACTTGAATATTTTTTAGAGTAAACTTTTATGTAATCTGTGTATCTTAGTTAGGTTTTTTTTTTTACATTCTTATTTCTTCCTTTCAGATAGACACAAGCAGTTGATTACCTTCTGGTCTGATGTGTATGGGTTTAAAATGACCAGCATATCAACTGAAGTTGTGCGGGAACCATCGGTCGAAGTGGTAAAACCAGAAGTGTTGATTACGAAACCAGTTACCCTTAAGGAGTTCAATTTAATGACCTGTGGGGTAAAGGATTCTGAGTTTTCAAGTGAATTTGTGTTGGAAGTAACAAGGAGTGCAGTGCTGACATCTTTTGTTGGGTACTTTGATATATTTTTTGACCTAGACCATCCTGTATCATTTTCTACTGGGCCGGAATCTGAAGCAACCCACTGGAAGCAAACAGTCTTTCTCGTGAATGATCCAATTAAAGTTATTGCAGGTATGTTTTTTAGGCTAGGTATATTCTTATATTTTAAGAGTTACTTTTGTTGTATATTATATTGGCAAGGTTAATAATGAAGATAAAAAACCTTTCTTTTCTATTTTTTAAATTGCCTGCTCTTTCTGCACCTGTGAAAGTCGCCATTTTCTTTAACACTACACCAGCGCTACAATGACAGTGTTTACGAAATTCTTGCGCATGAAAACAAAACTTGAAGATATTCTCATTGTGTTTCAGTTCATTTTTTTAAATAATAAACCTTATAAGGTGTTTACTCTATTATGATATACACTATATTTTTCTACATTTAGGCCACAGTTCCATGAAAAACACATAATTGAATAAAAACTGCCTTGGTCATCCTGTTTTTTATTTTTCTAACATGGAAACAAGGCTCAATAGTGTTACCATTAGAGTGCTGCAATGAGCTTTTTTTGCTCAAACGGCAAATAATTTGCACAGGCAATGCTAGATGGCACACAGAATTGATAGTTCTTCCGCTCGAGTGAAAAACGACCGAACGAGCGAAATATACGAAATATTAGGAAGCTCTACAATACAGGACATTGTCAATCATTCCACTACGAGTGTGGTACGTTCGAGGGTAGCATGCTCGAGTGTGGGAGATTCAAACGAGTTTGAGTGAGCAAAAGTCGTCCGATGCAGTACTCTAGTTACCGTATAATCGAAGTTCAGCTGTATATCTTATTTATACTGTAGTATTGAGAGTATTGATATATAAAATTTTCTGATGTTGAACTGACTATTACAGCTATTACAGAATGGCAACTGTAAGTCAGTGAATAGGTCACAAATGGTTTAATGAAAAAATGCTGTGAAATAGGTCTGGATATAATTTCTGTCAAAAATCATGCACTTGACCACAGTTTAATCAACGCCTTGGAACTTCTAGCATTAAAATATTTGGATATGAATGGCACAATTTGCCATGAGCTCTCTTTTTTTGGAAGTTCAGTAGGATAAGCCATGAGAGCAACCTGTTGCAGAGTCTAGACTGTCTATTGTTACTCACCTGTCAATCCAAATGATCACCTCCAGATTGACTTATGCCTTCTTGAGTGCATTTATCGACCCAGTGTACAGATTTACATGACAAATACTTTTCAGTCAACAAGAAGCATTTCTTTATGGATGTACCCACAAAATTCATACAACAGTATGTTAATTCTATAGTTATAATTTTCTCAACCATGGTCATTATTATTTCTCTTTGTAGTGTATGGTTGTTACAACCATGTAAACATAATTTTTGTTGTAACATTTCTAGGACAGCCACTTTGAACCAATACCGATACTCTTACCGATTCCCACCGATACCGATAATTTAAAATTGCAATAATTAAAATTTGTTCAAAATATTGATCAATATTGGTGTGCAAATAATCTTCTCCAATTATAAGCATCAATTTACCAAGAAATTTGCTGTACAATAATTCCGTCAGAATATTAAAATACAAACCATGTAATTACAAAAATTTAGGTTTTGTTCAAAATAAAAAGGAAGTTTGAATTTTGCATAATTTCCAGGATTATTTAAATTTGCAAAGTGTCGCTCGACATTTTTGTGTACCCCATGATAGACCAATATGCTGGAAAAGTATTGGCTTAGTATCGGTAGATGAATCCCAACCGATACATTGGCATCTGTATCAGCTCAGCCCTAAAAATTCAGGAGAATACAAGTTTCATTCAACAGACATTTATTTTTAGTTTCATTAATGTTACAGTTACAGCAATGGAAACTTCATCATGATCATCATTGTAGATATATTGGTCATATTCTGTTATCAAGGTTAATTCTATTACCATACACTGTCATCTTTTGAAAATTCAAGATAATTCAAGTTGTTTTTCTTCAATTTGTATGGAAAATATATGGGTTTTCGGTATTTTATTGTCATATTGCCGCTTCTGTTGTGTGTCGTTTTCTTAGCATAAATACATTGTAAATGTATTATTTATGCTAAGAAAACTATACTCAACATGCCTAACATAACTAATTAGTAGAGGCACATATTTTTGGTAAATAGAAAGCAAAATTTCGGTACAAAAACAGAGTTAATTTCGGGTTCAAAAGCGGTAAATAAAATGAAATATCGGTGTTATAGCGGTGAAAAATTGGATGATAAGTGGTATATAAAAAGACATTTTGGTTTTAAAATTGTGAATATAATCCTAAATTTGATTAAAAAACTACACTTATTCCACAGAATTAACATTTCACTTCTAATAGCACATTTATGTAGTTATAAGAGTATTAAGTTTATTTCTGTGTAAAGGAGTCAATTTTTGCTTCTCCAATATTAACAACAGAATTAATCAATTTTCCGCGAATTGCATAACTCACAGGATACTTCAGACTTCAGAAAGTGTAGAGTCTGTATATAAATGGTAAATTTCATGTTTGAGTTAATTTCGCTTTTTGCAGTTCATTTCGCATTATTTCGTGACAAAACATGGTCACAAAATGCATCTCACACCTTTCAAAAACATGAAAAATTAACACTACAATGTGTTTTTTAAAATTTCGTTTTTTCGTCAAAAATGAAATATGCATGCCCCTACTAATTAGGCATTTAGTCTTGCATCTGCACATAAATTAGGCTGATTATGTTTCATTTATAATGGAGGATTCTCAAATTTAATACTACGTTTTTTCCCACTTCCCATTGTTTCCACACTATGTATCCTACATTTCTGGAATCCTTGATTCATACCCTTTCCATTGATGTGTCATACATATTTCTGTTAGGAAGGGTCGATTCGACATCCTTACCATGAGAAATGAGTCATTGCTATGAAATGATTGCAGCACACCCCAGAATTCAGTAGTAACTTTTACTTATGCTTGGTTTATCTGCCAGTAAAGATATCAAGATTGCTTGAATTTAATTTAATTGTTGCATCATCTGTGAAGGCTATTTACACGAGGATCTAAGGAATTTTTGCCATGTGTTATAATGACACACACCAAAATTTCTACTGTGCAATAGGAGCCAAATAATTCAACAGACACAACAGTATTTTCAATGTTTTCATTGTGCAGAAGTGAGAAATTTTCTTTGAGTTTTGGATGCTTTATGAGTGATCTTGTTTTTTCCAGGTGAGAATCTGAAAGGATCGTTAACTTGCAGACGTCATAGGAAAGAAGTTCGTTCTTTGGAAGTTAGGATTACCCTAGGTGCCAGAACTTTCAATTATATTCTGTCGTAATAATGATTTTACATGGGACGCTGTTGGTAAATTACAATTTTTATACTGTTTTTAGAGAGAATTGTTCTGTTGATAAAATTGCATTAAAGCTCATAGAAAAATCTAACCTGTATGCTTTTAATTTAATTTGTCAGCATAACTTAATATGCTGCTTTAGAAGTTATAGTTGTAAACATAAGCTTATTATGTTATATTCTTGTTTTCAAGAATAACAAACCAGTGAAAGGCATGAAATGTTTTTCTGTGGAAATATCTTGGTTGTGTGAATATTCATCATAGGTTTGTTCTTATTTTGTGTGCTCTCTTTATCATGGTCTAATGTTTTCCATCAAATTATATTCTACATTTGGGCACGTATGACAAACCATATTTATAAATCTACAGTTTTATGCAACTTTCAGTAGTATATTCTCCAGTTTTTAATTATTTTTTTTAAAAAATACTGTATATATTTTTTGTGTAAGATTTTGCTTATGTAACTAAAGTTCAAAACTAGGGCTGAGCTATTACCACTTTGAACCGATACCCTCACTGATGCCGATACTTATATAATTTCAATTTAAAATAAAAAAGGATAATTATATATGTGTTTGTGTGTGTGTGTGTGTGTGTGCGTGCGTGCGTGCATGCGCGTGCGTGTGTTTGTCTAATTTTTATTATTATTATATTTTATACGTATGCATTTCTAACAAGGGGCGATGAATAAATTAACCCACCAAACAATTCTCTCTTCCAACGATTTAACTCAACTCTACAGTATTTTTTTTAGATAAGTGACAATCGATCAGATGTTTCAAGTATGTGAGAAATATTAAGTGCAACTAAGAGCGAGGTAATCGTCGTCGTCGTCACCCTCCCCCTCTCCCCCAATGTTCAACCTCCTCTAAAACTAAGGACTTACTCTTCCAAAACTAACATTAAATCATCCGTGAATGCAAGAATAATTTGCAATTTACCAGCCCTGGACACGACATCTAAAACTGACAGTAAAGCTGTAATGTAAAACCAATCTCGTCTCTTTTTTGTCCTTTATCAAAAAGAATAAAAATTAGTAAACTAAAGTTAAGGAGAGAATGAAAAGTTACCAGTCTGTTTCTTCTATATCAGCCGATCGACTTCAGAACAGTGATATTTCGACGTGACTTTGTTTTTGATATATTATACTATCGGAAAAGGATTTCTAAAAATAAAAATGCAAAGTCCTATCACTTGGCGTGGAAGGAAATCCAAACACATCACTACACTTTCCAGAAAGTAAGTGCCGTCTACTGTCGTTCAAAGAAAATTATTCCCTTGTTGCGATCCCTGTGCCACCAAAACATGCCTGTTGAATCCCAGTTAACCAGGTCTGGACAAACAAAAGTCTAAAGTTGGAAAGGAAAAGGGGGTTTAGCCCAGGTATTGAATTTCCAGCAATATGCTATGTACTATGTCTGAGACACGTCCACCAATCACGTGGGCCATGACTCTTTTGACTGCGGGAGGTCTCTAAAGAGAGAGATGTCCACAATACACCAGGTGCCTCGTTAGCTACCGGAACCTCATTGGGATTATTGTAGGAACAAAGCTTGGTAGACTTCGAAGGAACTCCTATGGGGATAATTTCAAGTTACCCTTGATTTGCAAGATACTTGACCGCGAGTCTTATCTGCATAAGGATCTTTGTGTCACGTACTTGCTATTCACGGAAACATGAGTACAGGTTCACTTAACAAATGCACAACAAATTTGTTGAATGAACCTTTGAAAGGGAACTTATTTTTCTTTTGGCCGTGCTTCTAGCGACTCAAAAACAATGGTATCGGCCGATACCGATTTATCGGTATCGGAAATCGGTATCAGCTCAACCCTATTCAAAATTGATAATGTTTTATTTGTATTTCTTTCACATTTGGTGTAGAAATGGTAGCCTTGTTTTCATTACGGTACAGAGTGAATTTTACATTTGCAAACTTTACACAATCATCAGTATCTCTGGATTGGTAAAATCTATACCTCTGGATTAAGAATGAACAATTCATGTCATCATAATAATTTCTGCAAATCTCTTCCTTAAATTGGCTTAATTTAGTCGAACAGCACATGTTGTTTATCTTAAACAACACTTTTTAGAGGAGGATTATCAAAGGAAGGGCTTAATTCTCAGGACTCAAACTTTTTTTCACAGTACAGTATGACATTTGGAAAAAAATGACAAGGGTGGTGGGTGTCAAACACACTTTAATGAATTTGATGTATTTTAGAATAAATTATGTCATTTTAGGAAGCGATTTGCAGAAGTTATTGTAATGACATGAATTGCTCATCAAAATTTGTTGATGAGGTTAATTCTGGTTTCAGGTGTCGAGGCTTTACATAGATATTGATAATGGAGTAAAGGTCTCCAAATGTTGAAAACCCTATGCTCCATGATAGAAATATGACTGCCATTTCTGAACAGACGTAATGAAAAAATGTTATGACGTGCTTTGTCGAACCTTTTTTCTCAGGAATTACACATGGCTTGCAGTGCTGCTGCAGCTGTTGAGGCTTCCTTCCTCTAGTGGAGTTATTTCCTGTGGTGCACCAACAAGACCACATCCTTCAGTGTCACTCCTAAATTATGTAAGCATTTACTAATGTTACATTCAGGAAATGCCAGGAAATTTAGAGCCACAATTTTCTACTCTTCCTGTTGCTTTCATAAGCCTTTGTCCGCTATGTCCATGTGTGTATTGTAGTCCAGGGGCACCGACTTGTCAAAATTATTGGGGGGGGGGCTCTGATCACTGAAATAAATGAATGACTCACTCCCTCCCTTTTTTAAAAATAAAAATTACATCTTCGTATAGCAGTTTTTAAGCAGCTATTATATTATATATATTATATTATATTCCTCATGCAAATGAAATGTAACATGAAAAACGTTTAGAAAATGTTTCAAAGTCGCTTTATGTCTTTTGTGTCTGCTCATTTGTTTTTTTTTAGATAACAATTAACATTTTTATTGAAAAGTATGTATTTACATTAAGAGGCCAACCTAACAGTTTTATGCCGGCTTCGCTAGCCGAACGTGTTGGGTGGTCGACTCAACTCGCTTTGATCCAGTGGTCTCGAGTTCGAGTCCCGGCGAGGACATGGGTGTGTTTTAATGTCTGCAACAGACATGTGATGGGTTGCAAATAACCTTAGTGTTGACGTATCCATAAAATAACGAATATTTACAATATTTAACAGTTTTATTTAATTATTTACATAAATGCTAACACAAATAACAGGAAAATAAGTTTTACTTTTTTGTTCTTGCTACAATATTTAACTTTTTAAATTTAATTTTGCAATAATATAAAAACAAATATCATGTACACTAAGATATAAAGTGACATACACAACAAAAACATATGAACATGATGTAAAAATAAAGCAAATTTGCTCTACGCACTGGGTTATTTTTTTATGAACTCCATTAATAAGCGGTCTCGGGTCCAAATTATCAAGCACAGTTTGATGTATGTGGAGTACCGCTAAGCTGCTTAGTCTCTTCTGTCCCATTGTGGATCTCAAATATATCTTTAGTCGGCGAATAGCACTGAATGACCTTTCGGCTGTGGCTGTCGTCACTGGTACAGTGCAGAGGACCATCATGAATTTGGCAACTTCAGGCAGAAACTCCTGGAGGGTACTGTCTGCCAAAAGAAACTTCCTTATGTCACGCATGGTAGTTAGAACCACTTTCTTCTGTTTGGCGATATCACCAAGCATGGACATGGGTAAGGAGAGCCTATCGGCATCCAAATCTTGGCGAAAGAATTGTCGCGTTTGCTGAAAGTTTGTTGTGCAACTGTTCACAGCTGAGATGCATTCTTTCTCTACGGCTGTTACTTTTTGTAGTCCTGTAGATTCATGTCCTTGTTTAACACATGATTTTGCTGTGTTACACATGTCAGTGTATATTGATTTATAATACTATTTTGGAGTGTAGAACTTGTGAGGTTTGGCAGCATTAGGTTTTTCAAGTCTCTTAGGGACGTGACGTTGCCGGGGCAATTCTGGCTCAACAACGAGGCTGGGTTTGCCCTCTGTGAATTTTGACCTCTGCCAGAACTGCTCAAAACCCATTCGCTTTTCTTGAAAGATGTCAGTCAAGTATTTTAGTTTTCATCCCACTTCTGTAGCATAAATGTGTGGAAACTGAATCTTACAGTTTACCTCTTCTATTGAACCCATTCACATGGCAATAGAGGCAGAGAAAGAAAAAGGTCTTGAAGTGAAGCATTAACCAGGTATCCAGCACATTTTGATGCTGCGTCAGTAGAATCTTCTTCAGAAAATTTCTCAAAAAAATTGAGAAGGTTTTCATAGTTCCTTAAGATCTGTTGCATACTGGAGGCTCTCAACGAGGGCAAAGTGGTCGCAGTCCAGTATGGCCATTCACATCAATAATATTCCTAAATATTTGCATTCTTTTAGGGGATTCCCAAACAGTCTTGAAGAATGATTATGTTTATGATTTGATTTACTTTACTTCGCGTTTTGTGCCTCTTGGCTAATTTGCAAAGATGGGGATGAGGGATGAAATGATGAAATTGATGAATGGACATTCACAAACAACCAAGCCCTAGCGGGATTCGAACCCGGGACCCCTAGCGTCGCAGCGCGATGTGCTAACCACTCGGCCACAGGGTCCGACTTCCGAAGAAGTCGTTGGCTAAATTTATTATGTATCTGATTAATATATGAAAATTATATTCTTAGTACATAGTAATAAGTCATGTGTTTTGCTGTCTCCGGTCATAGCCCCCCCAAAGTTGATGGGTTGGTGATCTCAGCCCCCCAAAGTTGATGGTCTAGAACATTTCAAATGTGTATTTAAAGTTAAGATCATGTGGCACAATTCAGAGTAAACTTTACAAGAGAAGCAAAATAATAAATTACATCCTCTTAAGCAAAATTATTGGGGGGCTCTGCCCCCACATCGTTAACATTGGGGGGGGCTCGAGCCCCCCCCCCCCAAGCCCCATGGAGTCGGCGCCTATGTTGTAGTCTTTCACTAATGCAGGACAGCTAATTGCTTAACAACTTTTCTCGTGAGATTTCGGCCTGCGTATGTGACCGTTGGCCACCCACCCCACCACTGTAAGGAAATTGGGGAGCTGCGATTGAGTAGCGTAACCCAGTCATGTAAACCTACAACAATGACTGGGGGGTTCATTGTGCTGACCACACATCACCCCGTAACTGTTTGGATGATCTCCCACCTCAGCAGGTGGGAGTGAGGCCGGCAATTGGTAGGTAGGCCCTGACCCTCACCGTCTATTGTGCCATGGCTTATGTCTTAATGTGAAACAAAGTAAGATTAGTGTGTGTCATACTGTTACACTTTGATTAATGCAAATGGTTTAACACTGCCAAAATTCTATGGTCCAAGCAGGCACGTATCTAGTAATATGTTTCGGGAGGGGGAGGGGGTCCGAACCAAGTGTGTCAGGAATAATATTAATGTTCAAATTAAAATAATTATATTAAATAAAATTAATACTGATTACAATACAGATATTAATATTATATTATTATTACACTAATAGGTAAAAAGACTGTATAAGAATATAAGAGTGCATATTCATTACGTACCTTACCTGTAGTTAAGATCGGAATAATTTACATAAAAGCAAGTGCCCTAGCAATGAAATTAATGTCAAATAGATGAATAATTGAATATTTATCGAATAACAAAAATAATGTTACATGTACGAGGGCCATTTTTTTTCAGCCTCTGTTGGACCATAAGTGTAAGTAACAAAATGAATTTATTATCAAAAGTTGTGTACATACCTGGTTACTTTTCGACATAATCGCCGTGAAGATTCAGGCATTTGTCATATCGTGGGACGAGCTTTCCGATCCCATCTGCGAAGAACGTTGCTGCCAGTGATGTGAGATGGGCCTGAACGGTGTTTTGAAGCTCCTCTGACACTAAACAGCTGCACTGATCGTAGTCCCCGGTTCCATAAACTCAACACACCTTTGTGGTTCCAAAAAACGGTAGCCATAACCTTCCTGTTGTTGAAGGTTCTTTGAACTTCTTCGGTTTGTTTGGTGAGTTTGAGTGCATCCATTGTTTTGACTGTTGTTTTGTTTCTGGGGTGACGTACTGAATCCAGGTCTCATCTCCAGTAACAATTGTTTTCAAGAAACCTTCACCTTCAGCCCCATAACGGGTGAAGAAGCTAAAGCTTCCAGACCAATCTCAATATTATCCTTGTCTTTCAATAATTCAGAGGAAATTGTACAACAAAGGCTAAAATAATGTACACTGCCTTCCAGAAATTAAGCAACAACAAGAAAATGTGAGGTAAAAGAGAAAACAGTTGGAGAAAAGAGAAGAAGAGTGGTGGGCACGCTGAAAGAAAGCAACGAATGCGTTAGGGATCATATCCCTTATTAGTGTCAGACAACGGTCACTTTCGTTACAAATAAAATATGTACACCCTCCGGCCTTGTGTTGGATTCTATTGGATGATCACCATTTGTTGCTTAATTTATGGAGAGCAGTGTATTTTTCATTATGTAATTTTAGTACATGATAAATCTTTCGGGGGGAGGAGTCCAGACCCCCTGGACCCCCCTCCCTAAATACGTCCTTGGGTCCAAGCTATATTCCAAACTACCACATATCTTTCCTTAGGCAGAGAATTTAAGTATAATTTTAGGTGAAGGCTGACTGATTGCGTGCCTTGTAGCTGCCTAGCCATGGGAGATTTCTCTGTATGCATGTCTGCATTCAGACAGGGTTACTAGCTGAAATTGATAGATTCCATGTGTGCCACCCTGTATATTTTATAAAATAAAATTCCAGCTTTACTTTTCAAATGCCGATTTAGCAATAGACTGTAATGAAAAATAATGAAGAACTTTAAAAAGATTAATTACAGGTTAAAGGTTATGGTAAAAAAACACTTATTGAAGAACCCGCATTGAGTTTTCAATAAGTGTTTTTTACCATAACCTTTAACCTGTATCCTCAACTAACACTTTCTTAATGTGACACCATGTTTGGTGCCTAAGAATACGCATTAACCTGAAGAAGGAGGCAGTCTTGACCTCTGAAATGTTGTTTTGTTCGAAAAATTGTACTCGCACATTTAAGTAATTGATCTTAGATCTTTTTTTAAAGTTCTTCATTATTTAGCTGTGAGTAATACGCACATCACAATATGTTGTAGACTGTAATGCAACTCTGGTGCACAATAGCATTTTCTTATAATTCTCTGAATGTTCGTGACAATGGTTCTATATTAGCATGCAATGTTAATTGGACATTATCCATTGTCAGTGCTTTAAACTATACTTATTCTAACACTACTATGTTTCGAGAGAACATCTCTTCTTTTATCTTCAGATGAACAAATTTATTTTTGCTGGTGGTGGAAATTGACCCTATGACAGACCTGTGGTTTTGCTGCAAATCCAAAGTGCTACTCCACAGCACCCCCCAGAATTCTGTACTAATTTTTGCTCCATTTATGTTACTATTTCTAATTTTTTAGGAGAGGGGACCATATTTGCATGACTTTTGCAATTTTTTTGGGCCACTGCTAAGAAGGCAGCAGATTGATTGCTATTAATAATGAAAGAATGAGAAAAAAGGAGGAAGTAACAAATTTACAATATTTCACTTATTAAAATGTTGTGCTTGTATTATTACTTAAAGTGTTTTATTTTGAAAAGATAATTTATATCCAACAGTTTTAAAAATTCTGCTAATAATTTTTCTCACATTTCTCCTTTGAGTCTACAACTTAGGATTTTTACCACTTGTTTGACTTATATATATTGTCAAATACATAATTTAAATACAACATTTATTCATGTAATAAAACATTAATTGTAGAAATATTTGACAAAGATAACAAAACTGTGGCAATAATCAGGATCAATGTTACTTGCATCCATACCTCTGGTTATGTCTATAACATAACCAACAATGTAAGGATTTCAACCAACAATGTAAGGATTCATAGACAATGGAAATATTTCACACAATTGTCAATTTATTATCAGAACCAGTTGATAGGTATTATATACTGTTTGTAAACAAAATGTAAAGTGAAATACAAATAAAAGCAACAATTACTAGGGGCTGTGGGTGTATTAGGTGGTGAGGTCTGGAAAGGAATTGGTGTATGTTGGTAAATGAGAATGAAACAGGCTGAATTTGCTTTCCAGTGGCTGGGCTGATGATGTGTATATTGGAATTAGTAAATTTCCTACTTTGTCACATTGCTAATTTATGTTTACCTAAAGAGGCAGAGAAGTGAAATTAACTTACCAAGTACAAAACTGACCATCAGGGGGTCAAACATGATGATGGTAATCAACAACATAACTTTCAGTGTGCGTATACCTTTTCCAGTATTCACTTGAGGAAGCAGTTATATCTTTCGGTCACTGCTTCCTTCTCCAGAAAACTATGAGAAAAGGAAATTCTTTAGTATCTTTAATTTGTAGATGTTGAAAGCAGTTGTGTCTTGCATTTGAGTGAGCCACTATTTATTTGACAAGTATTTGAAAAATATTATTTTAAATGAAAGCACAATATATACCATTCATATTCATATAAAAAGAGATACATTAAATTTCTTGCATTTTTTATAAATGAATGGTACATATTGTGCTTTCATTTAAAATAATATAGACTATAGATTTTTCATTCCCTCTTTTGGCAATAATTTTACCTTTTCTTGTCCTTTTTAGAGTAAAATTTTTCCCTTTAAAATGTGGCCTCTAGTGATTATCAACTGCTAGTTATATTTTCTTCACATAACATGTTGAATATAGTTGGATAACCACAATACAATGTTAGCACACACAACTTGTCGTAGCACGAGAGATTAAAATTAAATGTCATCCAACAAAAGTTCACGGGGACTACAATTCATCAGTTTTCTATGTTCAGTTTATTCATTGCCAGTTTCTTTACATCTTTACATCCTTTACATCTTTACATTCTTTACATGTTTGAGCATGATAGTGGGCTACATGAAAGTCTATGAGTATTAATTGGCAGAAGTATGTAAAATGGGAGCTTGTGACTATATTTATTAAGTGCTAGTGGAGATTAACCAATTGAATTAATTCCCCAGGCATCAGTAGGTGTCTATTGATTTCTTTATTCATGGTTTGCTCAAAAATGAATACATATTTGAAACTTGATCAGTCACCAAGTGATGTCTGGATACTGATCTTACTGGTGGGATTAGTGGTGGGCTATTAGTATTAGTACACATGTGTATGTAATAAGATAGTTTGATTGTATAATAGTTATTCAATTGCAGTGTTGATAGTGTAGAAAACTGAACAGCTACACATCATTGTCGTAAGCATTGTTGAGATTACTGGTGGGGAGTGGAGGGTGCATCATCAACTGAATTAAGTCTTTGTAGATCGTTGATTTTCCTACACTTAGTCCATAAATGTTTGAAAACTGATCAGTTCAGTAATTAAGATAATCTCTAGATTAATCCGAATGACACAGTGGGGATAGGGAGGGAGTGCCAACTTGATGATGTTGATCAGCTTGTTGGTTGGGTGTACAATTGACATGTGCCCAGTTGTTTGGGAGGGTTATGGGTGGCCGTGTGCAGGGAGGGTTATGGGTGGCCCACGTGCAGGGAGGGTTATGGGTGGCCCGCGTGCAGGAAGGGTTATGGGTGGCCCGCATGCAGGGAGGGTTATGGGTGGCCTGCGTGCAGAGTGGAGGGAGGGCTCTAAGTCACAAAGTGAGATAATTGGTTGGATGGATATGCCAAATATCTATTTGCAACTAATATTGGATCCCAGTGGGTTCTCCGGGGTCCCTCGATTGACCTACACTCAGTTCGCTTTTTGATGAGCATTCGGAAGCTGAGAAGTTAGTCGTCAGGCGTTTTCCTGGTTGACTTCATTGGTGGGATGCGTGGGTGGGAACTGGTAGGGCAGGGTGGCTAGGCGTGTGTAGGGTGGGAGGGTATCACTTGTGGCCCAGCTGTGCAATTTTGCAATTGTGCAACTGTGTCGTTCAACTTAATGTCATAAGAAATTTGTTAGTTATATGTAAAGTTGGATGGTACGTTCCAGTGGCGGGATAGAGGAGGGATTTTCAGTGCTGAAAAGTGAATGTTCGATTAGTGCTTAATTATGTAGTTTTTACATGTTATGCATGGAGTCCAGATTGAGAATGGAACATAATTCACTGCTACCATGTGGTGGTGTGCCAAATCGAATTCTGTTTTAAGAGTGCAGCATATCTTTCATTGCATGTTTTGAAAGGTTCTTCCGTTACGTAACACCACCCAGGCATGGAAGAATCTGATTCTGTCCACAAGATGTGCTCACAGTGCCAGTAAACTTTGACTGCCAGGCAATGTAGGGGTAATCAGGATGGCTTTCCAGTGGACCCCAAACGTCTATTTGTCAGCCAGGTGGGCAACTAGAAATTCCATGCTTATCAAAAAGTTGGGATGGCAAATTCTAGAATTTTCAGTTTCGGGAAAACAGAAAGCAAGGGAAATATGGAAAGCTGCTAAATGGGATCCAAAAACAATACCATGGAATGTGAAACATTTGATGAAAACAAAGAACGATCTTGGCTCTACAACAATGCTGTCAGCATAACACTAGTCTATTGTTTTTTTTGGATCTACCTACTATTCTTTGTTAGTAGATTTGGCTGCCAAAAAGATTGTTATCCATTTATGCATTTTGGTAATGGAACTTCTGATGCTGCAAACAAGCACTTTTGAAATGCACACACTAAACAAAGTAGGTAAACTATTTAGCAGAGAGAGAGAGAGGTTGGTAAGAAGAAACCTGGCTTTCTGAGAAAGGCAATTTTAAAATCCCCCCCCTTAACAGAAGAAAAATTAGATTTTTGAGAAACATTTCCCTTGAGGAAGCCCCTGTGACATTCACCAAAGTGAATAGAAAAGTTCTGAAATATAGTTGTGTTACATGCCTCCTAGCCTACTTTTTCAAAGCTGTTTGGTGTGTTTAGTGTCTGAAATCATTTCCTGGACCCACATGGGCTTCCGTCTATAAGTTTCAGGTGCTTGTTTCACTTTTCAGGGCTGCAACTAGGGAAGGGCAAGCAGGGCATGAGCTGTGTTGTGAAGGGCAGCGAGTAGTCTACGCCAGAAGAAATCCATCAGGAAGACAGTCGGGAACATTTTTGGTAATGATCCTAAGTTACCTTTATTAGGCTAATTAGTTAAGTCATATTGTGTGTTTGTGTAGGTGCTCTGGCAGTCTGACAGGGAACGTGGAAGGGAAGATGACTTAGTACTTCAAGAAATCAATTTACCAGTTCAGCATAATTAACAAATAGTGAACTATGTAAAGCAATGGGAATGAATGTAGGGGATGTTCAAGTTGGCAACAAATCCTAAGTCACTAACCTACAAAAGCCGGCACCCGTGGCAGAGTGGTCAGCACATTAAGCTAGGATGCCAGGGGTCCCGGGTTCAAATCCTGGCCTAGGCATAGATGTTTGTGAATGTCCATTCATCAATTTCATCATATCATCACTCATCCCTATCTTCGCAAATTAGCCAAAAGTGGCACAAGAAGCAAAGTAAAATAAAGTCAATCAACAAACTAACCTACAAATGGTTAATGACAATGTAGGTTCTTTCTAGGAAAGAAAAGAATCATTTCCTTCCACAATTGCTATATGAGGACAAAATAATTCTTGGAACAATATTCAGCAACAAATGGAAGTAATTCAGCTTGTTTCTATATACAGTGAAACCTTGATTTTACAATTTCCTGAATTATACATTCAATCTTGATGGTCCCAACATGGCAATGGCCTTCGCCATGTAAAAACATGGATCAGAGATGCCATGAAGGACAGTAGATTAAATCGTCTTGTGTTTGATACCTGTGCATTGTGAAATAGTACAAAAAGACACAGAACTGTTCATCAACAAAATGATAGATGTTTTTGGAAAGGAAGGAAGTAAGTCTATTCCACTTTCTATTTAAATAGTAGACTTTAGTCTGAACTTGTATACAATGCCAAAGTATTTTCAATTCAATTTGAATTTTATGATTTGTAAAGTAGTAGTAATAATAGCAACAACGATACCTACTGTAATTATAATAATAAGTTTCTATGAATGGGCCTCCCCGATGGCGCAGTGGTAGCGTTGTCTCCTTGTAATCAAGGGGTCCTATGTTCGATACCCGGTGGAGGCACATAGTTGTTCGGATCCCACTTTGAACTGGAGGCCGAGTCCCAATTAGCCTTAGTATGCATAAAGTGGACTTAAAACACCAAGTCAATTCAACACCAACTCAAAGTTTCTATGAAGGGCAAAATATGAAATCTTACTCTGTCAATCCCCCTTCTCCCCCTGAAAAAATTCCTGCAGATGCCCTTGCTATATTATTTTAATTTTGATGTAACAAGAGAAACTGATACAATGTAATATAATATGTGTAATATTGATAATTGAAAAAGTCTCTCTCTGGCTCTACAACTCTTGGTGGGCCTTGGCCGCCTCTACAAGCAGCCTCCATTTCACTCTATCATCAGCTCTTCTCTTCCATCTATTAATTTTAATCGTCCACAACTTTGCAGCGACATCATCAATCTATCGAAGTCTTGGTCTGCCTCCATCATTCTCTCCAGATCTCCCAACTCTGATACAATGTAATAAAATATGTATAATAATGATAATTGAAAAAGTAATGGCTATATATATAATAAAATATATAGCGAATAACATGGATATTCTAAATTGTTTAAAAACAGGCATGGGGAAGTTTCGGAAGTGCAGTGACGTCTCTGGTGAGACTGGCGACATTCCTTGATTCCATCTGTATAAAATGCATTAGACTATTCTGGAACTTATTAGTGTGATTCAGTTTCTTATTGTCTTCTTGTGTATGAGGAGCATTTGCATTTATAATATTTCACTTATTAAAATGTTGTTCTCGTATTATTATTTAATGTTTTATTTTGAAATGATAATTTATATCCAACAGTTTTAAAAATTCTGCTAATAATTTTTCTCACATTTCTCCTTTGAGTCTACACCTTAGGATTTTTACCACTTGTTTGACTTATATAGTAACAATTGCCAAATACATAATTTGAATACAACATTTATTCATGTAATAAAACATTAATTATAGAAAAATTTGACAAAGATAACAAAACTATGTGGCAATAATGAGGATCAATGTTAGTTGAATCCATACATTGGAAAAAGAAACCTGTGGTTATGTCTATAACATAACCAACAATGTAAGGATTTCATAGACAATGGAAATATTTCACACAATTGTCAATTTATTATCAGAACCAGTTGATAGGTATTATATACTGTTTGTAAACGAAATGTAAAGTGAAATACAAATAAAAGCAACTAGTATTAGGTGGTGAGGTCTGCAAAGGAATTGATGTATGTTGATAAATGAGAATGAAACAGGCTGAATTTGCTTTCCAGTGGCTGCGCTGATGATGTGTATATTGGAATTAATATTGGAATTAGTAAATTTCCTACTTTGTCACATCACTAATTTATGTTCTTCGTCAGTTTTAACCTAAAGAGGCAGAAAAGTGAAATTAACTAACCAAGTACAAAACTGACCATCAGGGGGTCAAACATGATGATGACAATCAACAACATAACTTTCATTGTGCGTATACACCTTTTCCAGTATTCACTTGAGGAAGCAGTTACATCTTTCGGTCACTGCTTCCTTCTCCAGAAAACTATGAGAAAAGGAAATTCTTTAGTATCTTTTATTTGTAGATGTTGAAAGCAGTTGTGTCTTGCATTTGAGTGAGCCAGTATTTAGTTGACAAGTATTTGAAAGATGATTTGAATGAGTTATTGACAGTGATAATTGATATGTTATTAGAGACTGATTTTAAAGTGAATTCCTTTATTTTTATTTTTCAACACAGATCATGGAATAAATAACAAGAAGTTGATAATTATCTTCCATCAACAAGATTACATATTTACCTTTTTCAGCCAACATTCCCTTTTCCCCCTTCGTGAAAACATTTTCCTTCCTGGGTGGGCCCTTTATTGACTAGTTTTTTAGCCTCTATTCCCCTTTTATCCTTTTTAAAAAACATCTTCCTTCGTCCCTTTATTGACAAGATATCAAATATTTTGTATGACTGTATTTTCCTTAAACAAAACATTCAACAATTGTCCCACAAGTGTTGGAAATATGTTGCAGCGATTGATGCAAGAATGCGATCTGGGTTTAAGCAGTAACAAACGCATTGTAAGCAGCATGGTGTTGAGTTGAAAGTGTACTTATCTCCTAGATGTAGACTTTTATTGTGAAGTTTTTTAGAATAGTTTTAACTTTACTGTGTGACAGTGAAAACAGTATTGAGTGTTAGTGAAATGGTGAAGCCAGGTAAAAGTGGAATGTCATAAGCTGTTTCAAGGAAGATTTCGTCGAAACAGATAAAAGATTATTTGCTGTACTTTTCCTTCAAAAAAAGGAAATGAAAAAGGATTACAGTTTATTTTTGCACTCCACTAAAAATATTATTTTAAATGAAAACACAATATATACCATTCATATTCATATAAAAAGAGATACATTAAATTTCTTGCATTTTTTACTTTACTTCATACAAAATTTAATGTGTCCCTTTTTATAAATGAATGGTACATATTGTGCTTTCATTTAAAATAATATAAACTATAGATTTTTCATTCCCTCTTTTGGCAATAACTTTCCCTTTTCTTGTCCTTTTTAGAGTAAATTTTTTCCCTTTAAAATGTGGCCTCTAGTGATTATCAACTGCTAGTTATATTTTCTTCACATAACATGTTGAATATAGTTGGATAACCACAATACAATGTTAGTACACACAACTTGTCGTAGCACGAGAGATTAAAATTAAATGTCATCCAACAAAAGTTCAGGGGGACTACAATTCATCAGTTTTCTATGTTCAGTTTCCTCATTGCCGGTTTCTTTACATCTTTACATCCTTTACATCTTTACATTCTTTACATGTTTGAGCATGATAGTAGGCTACATGAAAGTCTATGAGTATTAATTGGCAGAAGTATGTAAAATGGGAGCTTGTGACTATATTTATTAAGTGCTAGTGGAGATTAACCAATTGAATTAATTCCCCAGGCATCAGTAGGTGTCTATTGATTTCTTTATTCATGGTTTGCTCAAAAATGAATAAATATTTGAAACTTGATCAGTCACCAAGTGATGTCTGGATACTGATCTTACTGGTGGGATTAGTGGTGGGCTATTAGTATTAGTACACATGTGTATGTAGTAAGATAATTGATTGTATAATAGTTATGCAATTGCAGTGTTGATAGTGTAGAAAACTGAGCAGCTACACATCATTGTCATAAGCATTGTTGAGATTACTGGTGGGGAGTGGAGGGTGCATCATCAACTGAATTATGTCTTTGTAGGTCGTTAATTTTCCTACACTTAGTCCATAAATGTTTGAAAACTGATCAGTTTAATAATTAAGATAATCTCGAGATTAATCCGAATGACACAGTGGGGATAGGGAGGGAGTGCCAACTTGATGATGTTGATCAGCTTGTTGGTTGGGTGTACAATTGACATGTGCCCAGCTGTTTGGGAGGGTTATGGGTGGCCCGCGTGCAGAGTGGAGGGAGGGCTCTTAAGTCACAAAGTGAGATAATTGGTTGGATGGATATGCCAAATATCTATTTGCAACTAATATTGGATCCCAGTGGGTTCTCCGGGTCCCTCGATTGACCTACACTCAGTTCGCTTTTTGATGAGCATTCGGAAGCTGAGAAGTTAGTCGTCAGGCGTTTTCCTGGTTGACTT
The DNA here is from genome assembly GCF_977018435.1 of Lepisma saccharinum. NCBI lineage: Eukaryota > Metazoa > Arthropoda > Insecta > Zygentoma > Lepismatidae > Lepisma > Lepisma saccharinum. Next base: position 184,502,965 of record NC_139229.1, read on the forward strand.
CATTGGTGGGATGCGTGGGTGGGAACTGGTAGGGCAGGGTGGCTAGGCGTGTGTAGGGTGGGAGGGTATCACTTGTGGCCCAGCTGTGCAATTTTGCAATTGTGCAACTGTGTCGTTCAACTTAATGTCATAAGAAATTTGTTAGTTATATGTAAAGTTGGATGGTACGTTCCAGTGGCGGGATAGAGGAGGGATTTTCAGTGCTGAAAAGTGAATGTTTGATTAGAGCTTATTTATGTAGTTTTTACATGTTATGCATGGAGTCCAGATTGAGAATGGAACATAATTCACTGCTACCATGTGGTGGTGTGCCAAATCGAATTCTGTTTTAAGAGTGCAGCATATCTTTCATTGCATGTTTTGAAAGGTTCTTCCATTACGTAACACTACCCAGGCATGGAAGAATCTGCTTCTGTCCATAGGATGTGCTCACAGTGCCAGTAAACTTTGACTGCCAGGCAATGTAGGGGTAATCAGGATGGCTTTCCAGTGGACCCCAAACGTCTATTTGTCAGGCAGGTGGGCAACTAGAAATTCCTTGCTCAACAAAAAGTTGGGATGGCAAATTCTAGAATTTTCAGTTTCGGGAAAACAGAAAGCAAGGGAAATCTGGAAAGCTTCTAAATGGGATCCAAAAACAATACCATGCAATGTGAAACATTTGATGAAAACAAAGGACGATCTTGGCTCTACAACAATGCTGTCAGCATAACACTAGTCTATTGTTTTTTAGTTATCTACCTACTATTCTTTGTTAGTAGATTTGGCTGCCAAAAAGATTGTTATCCATTTATGCATTTTGGTAATGGAACTTCAGATGCTGCAAACAAGCACTTTTGAAATGCACACACTAAACAAAGTAGGCAAACTATTTAGCAGAGAGAGAGAGGTTGGTAAGAAGAAACCTGGCTTTCTGAGAAAGGCAATTTTAAAATCCCCCCACACCATCACAGAAGAAAAATTAGATTTTTGAGAAACATTTCCCTTGAGGAAGCCCCTGTGACATTCACCAAAGTGAATAGAAAAGTTCTGAAATATAGTTGTGTTACATGCCTACTAGCCCACTTTTTCACAGCTGTTTGGTGTGTTTAGTGTGAAATCATTTCCTGGACCCACATGGGCTTCCGTCTATAAGTTTCAGGTGCTTGCTAATTTTGGAGTTTCCAGCATGTTTCACTTTTCAGGGATGCAACTAGGGAAGGGCAAGCAGGGCATGTGCTGTGTTGTGAAGGGCAGCGAGTAGTCTACGCCAGAAGAAATCCATCAGGAAGACAGTCGGGAACATTTTTGGTAATGATCCTAAGTTACCTTTATTAGGCTAATTAGTTAAGTCATATTGTGTGTTTGTGTAGGTGCTCTGGCAGTCTGACAGGGAACGTGGAAGGGAAGATGACTTAGTACTTCAAGAAATTGATTTACCAATTCAGCATAATTAACAAATAGTGAACTATGTAAAGAAATGGGAATGAATGTAGGGGATGTTCAAGTTGGCAACAAATCCTAAGTCACTAACCTACAAAAGCTGGCACCCGTGGCAGAGTGGTCAGCACATTACGCTAGGATGCCAGGGGTCCCGGGTTCAAATCCTGGCCTAGGCATAGATGTTTGTGAATGTCCATTCATCAATTTCATCATATCATCACTCATCCCTATCTTCGCAAATTAGCCAAAAGTGGCACAAGAAGCAAAGTAAAATAAAGTCAATCAACAAACTAACCTACAAATGGTTAATGCTAACAATGTAGGTTCTTTCTAGGAAAGAAAAGAATCATTTCCTTCCACAATTGCAATATGAGGACAAAATAATTCTTGGAACAATATTCAGCAACAAATAGAAGTAATTCAGTTTGTTTCTATATACAGTGAAACCTTGATTTTACAATTTCCTGAATTATACATTCAATCTTGATGGTCCCAACATAGCAATGGCCTTCGCCATGTAAAAACATGGATCAGAGGTGCCATGAAGGACAGTAGATTAAATCGTCTTGTGTTTGATACCTGTGCATTGTGAAATAGTACAAAAAGACACATAACTGTTCATCAACAAAATGATAGATGTTTTTGGAAAGGAAGGAAGTAAGCCTATTCCAGTTTCTATTTAAATAGTAGACTTTAGTCTGAACTTGTATACAAGTGCCAAAGTATTTTCAATTAAATTTGAATTTTATGATTTGTAAAGTAGTAGTAATAATAAAAACAACGATACCTACTGTAATAATAATAATAAGTTTCTATGAATTGGCCTCCCCGATGGCGCAGTGGTAGCATCGTCACCTTGTAATCAAGGGGTCCTAGGTTTGATACCCGGTGGAGGCACATAGTTGTTTGGATCCCACTTTAAACTGGAGGCCGAGTCCCAATTAGCCTTACTATGCATAAAGTGGAATTAAAACACCAAGTCAATTCAACACCAACTCAAAGTTTCTATGAGGGGCAAAATATGAAATCTTACTCTGTCAATCCCCCTTATCCCCCTGAAAAAATTCCTGCAGGTGCCCAGTCTATATTATTTTAATTTTGATGTAACAAGAGAAACTGATACAATGTAATATAATATGTGTAATATTGATAATTGAAAAAGTCTCTCTCTGGCTCTACAACTCTTGGTGGGCCTTGGCCGCCTCTACAAGCAGCCTCCATTTCACTCTATCATCAGCTCTTCTCTTCCATCTATTAATTTTAATCGTCCACAACTTTGCAGCGACATCATCAATCTATCGAAGTCTTGGTCTGCCTCCATCATTCTCTCCAGATCTCCCAACTCTGATACAATGTAATAAAATATGTATAATAATGATAATTGAAAAAGTAATGGCTATATATATAATAAAATATATAGCGAATAACATGGATATTCTAAATTGTTTAAAAACAGGCATGGGGAAGTTTCGGAAGTGCAGTGACGTCTCTGGTGAGACTGGCGACATTCCTTGATTCCATCTGTATAAAATGCATTAGACTATTCTGGAACTTATTAGTGTGATTCAGTTTCTTATTGTCTTCTTGTGTATGAGGAGCATTTGCATTTATAATATTTCACTTATTAAAATGTTGTTCTCGTATTATTATTTAATGTTTTATTTTGAAATGATAATTTATATCCAACAGTTTTAAAAATTCTGCTAATAATTTTTCTCATTTCTCCTTTGAGTCTACAACTTAGGATTTTTACCACTTGTTTGACTTATATAGTAACAATTGCCAAATACATAATTTGAATACAACATTTATTCATGTAATAAAACATTAATTATAGAAAAATTTGACAAAGATAACAAAACTATGTGGCAATAATGAGGATCAATGTTAGTTGAATCCATACATTGGAAAAAGAAACCTGTGGTTATGTCTATAACATAACCAACAATGTAAGGATTTCATAGACAATGGAAATATTTCACACAATTGTCAATTTATTATCAGAACCAATTGATAGGTATTATATACTTTTTGTAAACGAAATGTAAAGTGAAATACAAATAAAAGCAACTAGTATTAGGTGGTGAGGTCTGCAAAGGAATTGATGTATGTTGATAAATGAGAATGAAACAGGCTGAATTTGCTTTCCAGTGGCTGCGCTGATGATGTGTATATTGGAATTAATATTGGAATTAGTAAATTTCCTACTTTGTCACATCACTAATTTATGTTCTTCATCAGTTTTAACCTAAAGAGGCAGAAAAGTGAAATTAACTAACCAAGTACAAAACTGACCATCAGGGGGTCAAACATGATGATGACAATCAACAACATAACTTTCATTGTGCGTATACACCTTTTCCAGTATTCACTTGAGGAAGCAGTTACATCTTTCGGTCACTGCTTCCTTCTCCAGAAAACTATGAGAAAAGGAAATTCTTTAGTATCTTTTATTTGTAGATGTTGAAAGCAGTTATGTCTTGCATTTGAGTGAGCCAGTATTTAGTTGACAAGTATTTAAAAGATGATTTGAATGAGTTATTGACAGTGATAATTGATATGTGATTATTAGAGATGGATTTTAAAGTGAATTCCTTTATTTTTATTTTTCAACACAGATCATGGAATAAATAACAAGAAGTTGATAATTATCTTCCATCAACAAGATTACATATTTACCTTTTTCAGCCAACATTCCCTTTTCCCCCTTCATGAAAACATTTTCCTTCCTGGGTGGGCCCTTTATTGACTAGTTTTTTAGCCTCTATTCCCCTTTTATCCTTTTTAAAAAACATCTTCCTTCGTCCCTTTATTGACAAGATATCAAATATTTTGTATGACTGTATTTTCCCTAAACAAAACATTCAACAATTGTCCCACAAGTGTTGGAAATATGTTGCAGCGATTGATGCAAGAATGCGATCTGGGTTTAAGCAGTAACAAACGCATTGTAAGCAGCATGCTGTTGAGTTGAAAGTGTACTTATCTCCTAGATGTAGACTTTTATTGTGAAGTTTTTTAGAATAGTTTTAACTTTACTGTGTGACAGTGAAGACAGTATTGAGTGTTAGTGAAATGGTGAAGCCAGGTAAAAGTGGAATGTCATAAGCTGTTTCAAGGAAGATTTCGTCGAAACAGATAAAAGATTATTTGCTGTACTTTTCCTTCAAAAAAAGGAAATGAAAAAGGATTACAGTTTATTTTTGCACTCCACTAAAAATATTATTTTAAATGAAAACACAATATATACCATTCATATTCGTATAAAAAGAGATACATTAAATTTCTTGCATTTTTTACTTTACTTCATACAAAATTTAATGTGTCCCTTTTTATAAATGAATGGTACATATTGTGCTTTCATTTAAAATAATATAAACTATAGATTTTTCATTCCCTCTTTTGGCAATAACTTTCCCTTTTCTTGTCCTTTTTAGAGTAAATTTTTTCCCTTTAAAATGTGACCTCTAGTGATTATCAACTGCTAGTTATATTTTCTTCACATAACATGTTGATTATAGTTGGATAACCACAATACAATGTTAGTACACACAACTTGTCGTAGCACGAGAGATTAAAATTAAATGTCATCCAACAAAAGTTCAGGGGGACTACAATTCATCAGTTTTCTATGTTCAGTTTCCTCATTGCCAGTTTCTTTACATCTTTACATCCTTTACATCTTTACATTCTTTACATGTTTGAGCATGATAGTAGGCTACATGAAAGTCTGTGAGTATTAATTGGCAGAAGTATGTAAAATGGGAGCTTGTGACTATATTTATTAAGTGCTAGTGGAGATTAACCAATTGAATTAATTCCCCAGGCATCAGTAGGTGTCTATTGATTTCTTTATTCATGGTTTGCTCAAAAATGAATAAATATTTGAAACTTGATCAGTCACCAAGTGATGTCTGGATACTGATCTTACTGGTGGGATTAGTGGTGGGCTATTAGTATTAGTAGACATGTGTATGTAGTAACATAGTTTGATTGTGTAATATTTATTCAATTGCAGTGCAGTGTTGATAGTGTAGAAAGCTGAGCAGCTACACATCATTGTCATAAGCATTGTTGAGATTACTGGTGGGGAGTGGTGGGTGCATCATCAACTGAATTATGTCTTTGTAGATCGTTAATTTTCCTACACTTAGTCCATAAATGTTTGAAAACTGATCAGTTTAGTAATTAAGATAATCTCGAGATTAATCCAAATGACACAGTGGGGATAGGGAGGGAGCGCCAACTTGATGATGTTGATCAGCTTGTTGGTTGGGTGTACAATTGACATGTGCCCAGCTGTTTGGGAGGGTTATGGGTGGCCCGCGTGCAGAGTGGAGGGAGGGCTCTAAGTCACAAAGTGAGATAATTGGTTGGATGGATATGCCAAATATCTATTTGCAACTAATATTGGATCCCAGTGGGTTCTCCGGGTCCCTCGATTGACCTACACTCAGTTCGCTTTTTGGTGAGCATTCGGAAGCTGAGAAGTTAGTCGTCAGGCGTTTTCCTGGTTGACTTCATTGGTGGGATGCGTGGGTGGGAACTGGTAGGGCAGGGTGGTAGGCGTGCGTAGGGTGGGAGGGTATCACTTGTGGCCCAGCTGTGCAATTTTGCAATTGTGCAACTGTGTCGTTCAACTTAATGTCATAAGAAATTTGTTAGTTATATGTAAAGTTGGATGGTACGTTCCAGTGGCGGGATAGAGGAGGGATTTTCAGTGCTGAAAAGTGAATGTTTGATTAGAGCTTATTTATGTAGTTTTTACATTTTATGCATGGAGTCCAGATTGAGAATGGAGCATAATTCACTGCTACTATGTGGTGGTGTGCCAAATCGAATTCTGTTTTAAGAGTGCAGCATATCTTTCATTGCATGTTTTGAAAGGTTCTTCCGTTACGTAACACCACCCAGGCATGGAAGAATCTGCTTCTGTCCACAGGATGTGCTCACAGTGCCAGTAAACTTTGACTGCCAGGCAATGTAGGGGTAATCAGGATGGCTTTCCAGTGGACCCCAAATGTCTATTTGTCAGGCAGGTGGGCAACTAGAAATTCCATGCTTATCAAAAAGTTGGGATGGCAAATTCTAGAATTTTCAGTTTCGGGAAAACAGAAAGCAAGGGAAATATGGAAAGCTGCTAAATGAGATCCAAAAACAATACCATGGAATGTGAAACATTTGATGAAAACAAAGAACGATCTTGGCTCTACAACAATGCTGTCAGCATAACACTAGTCTATTGTTTTTCAGTTATCTACCTACTATTCTTTGTTAGTAGATTTGGCTGCCAAAAAGATTGTTATGCATTTATGCATTTTGGTAATGGAACTTCTGATGCTGCAAACAAGCACTTTTGAAATGCACACACTAAACAAAGTAGGACAACTATTTAGCAGAGAGAGAGAGGTGGGTAAGAAGAAACCTGGCTTTCTGAGAAAGGCAATTTTAAAATCCCCCCAGATCATCACAGAAGAAAAATTAGATGAAATATAATATGTATAATATTGATAATTGTAAAAGTCTCTCTCTTCCTCTACAACTCTTGGTGGGCTTTGGCCGCCTCTACAAGCAGCCTCCATTTCACTCTATCATCAGCTCTTCTCTTCCATCTTTTAATTTTAATCGTCCGCAAGTTTGCAGCGACATCATCTATCTGTCGAAGTCTTGGTCTGCCTTTTATTCTTGGTGAAGCTTTTTTCTTAACATTCTTCTTGGCATTCGGTCTTCCATCATTCTCTCCACACCTCCCAAGTCTGATACAATGTAATAAAATATGTATAATATTGATAATTGATAAAAGTAATGGCTATAAACCTGCAGATTAAGGAGATGTGAGCCATAGATTAAAATATATAGCGAATAACGTGGATATTCTAAATTGTTTAAAAACAGGCATGGGGAAGTTTCGGAAGGCCACTGCAGTGACGTCTCTGGTGAGACTTGCAGCATCGTTGATTCCATATGTATAAAATGCATTGGACTATTCTGGAACTTATTAGTGTGATTCAGTTTCTTATTGTCTTGTGTATGAGGAGCATTTTAAAGTAATGGTCGATTTCTAATAAATGAAGTTCCCCCTTCCCTCCCCCCCCTCTTTACACATATTGTACATACTTGCATCTCCTCTCTACATTTTCATAAATCTTTTTGAAACACTTTTCTTAACACTGAGGAACAAGTTCCCATCACTTGGAAACAGAACCAGTTGACACTATTGCTTTTAACCCTCCACTGTCCTCAGATGTGGTGATATTGTGTGATATCCTGAATTTTGAATGTGACTATTCTCTACAATATACTCGGTCAACTGTCCGGAAATTCCAAGGCGATATTCTGGACGTGCACATTCACATGATCAGCACAGTCGACCTTTTGCACCAGAGTCGATTTACTCGCGAGCAGGCACGTAGCTAGGTTGATTAGTTTTGGGGGGCCCAAATGTCATAATTTTCTCTATCAAACCATTAAGAAAATTAACATTATGTATAGCTTTTTAGAATCATGCAGGACTTTTAAAACACCCCTGTATATATGTAAACATATATGTAGGGATATACAGTCGGAGAAAATATTTTGTGGGCCACATGACCTACGATATCATAATATCTTAAAGTCTATGCAACCCAAATACCAAAATTGTCGCTGATGGACGTGGATTCTCGGGAACGCTTGAGTACTGACATACCCTCAGGCCCGGCCCTAAACAACAGCTGGGTGCCGTGAGACCTCCAGAAAAAGTTTCAGCAATTGATTTCTTAATAACAACTACTCGTAAGAAAATGTTCTCTTTACTGATATTAGAGTCATTGTTAAGAAAGTTCACTGAAGTGGTGGTTTTCATCAAATCGTCATCGTGCAACACACATGCTGTCAACCCAGAACTCCTTGGAAAAGATTAGAGTTAAAAACAACTACTTGACAAATCGATGGGCATTAGCCCCAACTTAGAATTTTGTGTTAAGCATAGATCATCATGTCCTATCTATCATCCATTTCATAACTTCATTAATCATCCCCCATCGCCTTAGTTGACGGAAGTGCTAGAAAAGCAATATAAAATAAGCAAAACTAAGAAAAATAATAAATGACATTTTCAGCGATTGTATGCAGCGACTCAGTTGCATGCAGAAAGAGTTTCTTTAATCGAGAACCAAGGACCTCTCGTTCTGCTTCATTGTCATTTTCTTCACTTTCCCTGTTGCGATTAACCTAAAATACGCATTCCCACTATGCCAGCTGGCAAGGCGACACCCAAAAGTCATTCTGCTTTGCCGAACTCGATACACATCCCCACAGGACTGCGGTGTGGAGACGTGCATCAGTCTGGATCGACGGCTTGTTGGCAGTGCACGTGAAATACTCCGTGAAAATGCATGACTAGACGGGTGGCAAAACTTGTTTTTTTTTTTAAAAAAAAATCAAACAAATAAAACAGTTTTTTTTGTTTTAAACATGTTTTAATGGAGAACAAGAAACATGTTTTAAACATATTTTTATTTATTTTACTTCGCTTTTTGTGCCACTCTTGGCTAATTTGCGAAGATGGAGATGAGTAATGACATGATGAAATTGATGAATGGACACTCACAAACATCCACGCCCAGGCCAGGATTCGAACCTGGGACCCCTACCATCGTAGCGCAATGTGCTAACCACTCTGCCACGGGGGCCGGCATGTTTTAAACAAATGAAAATAATTATTTTGCTTTTTAATGCTAAAAAGAATTATTTTGTAAGAATGATGATTAATAAGGAATCTGTTAATCATCAAAGGAAGGGCTGTGTTTCTAATTATAAAGTAAATACTTGATTAATTTCTTAAAATACCTATTTACGCTACTCTCAAATCTCGCATGTCAGCTGTTCGAGAAGGTTCAACTAATCCACACTATCCACGTGCTAGTTACTCTGTTTGCCGAAATACTTTTCATCGTGAAATTGTGAATGCAACAAAATATTGGCATTAAAACAAACAGTAAACTTTTAATAAATCTAAATGGCCAAGCAATGAAAGTTCTCCCTTAGTTGTGCCGCCTTTACCCACAAGTGCTTTCAGTATTGCCTGATGTTAAGAAGACACAGATGAGGGGCAAGATTGTCTTTTTGCTTCCCCTCCACCCAGTCACGCCCTAAAAAATGAGACTACGTATATACTTATTTCAACTTATCTTGGTTGTGAAGAATTTTTGGAAAAATATTTTTGCACTAGATTTGTGAACGTGCACTCTTGTGACATCGCAGTCAGGTCTCTGCAAATCAAGGATACCCGTAGGAATTCGCTGCTACTGTTTCCAGATTTGCTTTGAAGCCTGCCATGTTTTGTACCTACAAGTAAGCTCGCATGTAACAATTCACCGGGGAGGGGGCACAGAGGACAGCTTAACTTTAAATCTTCCGGTGGACTTTCCGAACACCAGCTTTCTTTAGACACACCTTGCTGTGAAAAAAGTCATCGGCTATGAGAAAAGGTGCACCTTGTAAGTTCTTGAAAATTCAAGCCTAGGCTAATCCCCCTTCCCTTTCCAAATTTAGACTTGGTCAGACGACCCGGTCATTGTTTAGAGTAGAATATAACTGCAGATGGCGTGTTTCGGCATTTAGTCTGCAAATTGTAGTGATGAGTTTGGATTTACTTTCACACCAAGAGATATAACTGTGCATATATAGTTTATATACATTTAAATGATTTGCAGAAAATAGTCCGACTGTAAGATCGCGCATCAGTGCACTGCAATTAGTCGTCTGATATAGAATCAAGAGATTGGTAAGTTTTACTTCTCTCCTTACGTTCTCTTTACTAATTTATATTTTCTGTGTGAAAGAACATAAAAAGACGAGACTAGAGACAGACAAGTATCGTTCCGATACACCATCAGTTCTCTGCCCTTTCGGGCTTTAACGCTGCAAACTTTGGAGTGTATGAAGCACCTCTTCTCGTGGGAAGGCAGGAACTTTTATTTCTTGGGCATTTAGATTTATTAAAAATTTACTGTGCCAGTGACCATTATTTAGTAATTGCTAAATTAAGAGAAAGACACTCAGTGATAAATCATAAGCAACAAAATCTAAACGTTATAAAATTTGATACAGGAAAGTTTACTGATGAAAGAATTAAGAAAGATTACCAAATTAAACTGTCAAATAGATTTGATGTTTTGCAGGATTTAAATGATGATGAAAATATAAATGAAACAGACGTAAATAAGAATTGGGAGCAGATACGTAATGCAATAGAATCAGCAGCTAAAGAAAGTATAGGATACCATAAACCGAGAAAAAGTAAGCCATGGTTTGATAATGAATGTCATAATCTAATAGAAATAAGAAATCAGGCTAGACTTAGGTGGTTAAATAACTCTGATGATACAAATCTAAACAATTATAATAGAATAATGCAAGAAGTTAACCGCACGTTTAGAAGTAAAAAAAGAGATTACTTGAAAAGCAAAATTAACTAAATTGAAACAAACAGCAAAATTAAAAATATCAGAGATTTATATAAAGGTGTAAATGAGTTTAGAAAGGGGTGGCAACCTAAAGTAAACTTGATAAAAGATAAAGACTGTGATTTTCTAAATAGATGGAAGAACTACTTTAATGACCTTTAAAATGTCCATGTAGGAGATAAATCAGAAGTAAATGAAGTCCACACAGCAGAACCTTTAGTTCCAGAACCTAACTTGACTGAAGTTAACGATGCTATTAAAAGGCTAAAGAATAACAAAGCACCTGGCATTGATTTAATACCAGCTGAGTTAATTAAATATGGTGGAAATTCATAAATTAATTTGTTTAATATGGAATAAAGAAGAAATCCCTCAACAGTGGAAAGAATCCATAATTGTTCCTGTGCTTAAAAAAGGTGATAAAATGAACTGCAATAATTACCGTGGAATTTCTCTACTCTCAACAACATACAAAATATTGTCTAACATTCTTTTAACAAGACTAACCCCATATGCTAATGAAATTATAGGTGATTATCAATGTGGATTTAAACGTAACAGATCAACTACAGATCAAATTTTTCACATCAGACAGATACTTGAAAAAAAGTGGGAATATAATCAAAATGTCCATCAGCTATTCATTGATTTCAAAAAAGCATATGATTCGGTCAAAAGAGATAAGTTATATAATATATTAGTAGAGTTTGGAATACCTAAGAAGCTTGTTAGTATGATAAAAGTATGCACCAGTGAAACAGAAAGTAAAATTCATGTGGGTATTAATATGTCTGACAAATTTACAATTCATGATGGGTTAAAACAAAGAGATGCATTATCTCCATTGCTCTTTAATTTTGCCTTAGAATATGCTGTTAGGAAGGTAAAAGAAACTAAAGAAGGACTAAAATTAAATGGCGTGACTCAGTTGTTAGCATATGCAGATGATGTAGACTTACTGGGAGATGATGTGAATACAATTAAGAATAATGCTAAAATATTTTTCAATACTGCTAAAGAGATAGGTTTGGAAGTTAACAAAGAGAAAACTAAATATATGCTTACAGGCCGAAACCAAGTGTTAGGTAATAATCAAAATCTAATTATTGATAACAACTCGTTTGAACCAGTTTCCAAATTCAAATACTTAGGAGCAGAGGCGTGGCGTGCATGTAACCGGTGTTACCGCAGGTAACAGCAAAATGTAAAGAAATGAAAAAGTTTTTTCTCAATAAAATAACAACATTGTTAAATAACATAACCGACAGCGTTGCAGTTGAGTGTATATTGCAGAGAACATTTTTTCTGCAGCTGACAAAAGCGAAGAGAGAGGCCGTTCCGCTACCCTCAAGAGGCAACAAGAGGAAAGGGCGCCCGCCAATGCAAGGGAACAGCGGGGAAAGACTTGGAGGCAAGTGTGCTAGGGGGTTATTCATATGCCTGTTCAGGGGTCCTGTTGCCGCTGCGTCTTACGGGATCAGCAAGTGTTGTCACATTGGATTTCCAGAAAAGAGCAAAATCCCGCCTAAAACGGGGATACTATTTCTCTGAAGCAACAAGAGCTAGACTTCAAAGCCAAAGCTGGATTTAACTACAACTGAGACCGTTTAGTAACAGACGAAAAGATAAGTACTTGATGCGATTCGTGAATTGGACAAACCTTGCTCCAAAAAACTAAGTTGGCAACAGTAGTACGTACATCTGGACTTCCTCCCACCGCTGGAGGAGGGGAATTCTGTCGTCTGCTCAACGCAGAAACGTCAAATTGACCCGAATGTGTGGTTCTTCTTCCCCTTTCCACCTCTTTGCAAAGAAACAGAGATGGTTGACAAGGCTCGACTACTATTCACTGGATTTTCGCGGTAACTCTCTCATGAGTGGTAGTTCTTTCTAGGAGTGATTGTGGCTAAATATATCATTGAGCGGATTGCATATTAATTTTTTTTTTAAAAAATTCCAGATCAAAGGCATGTTTTTTTTTTGGGGGGGGGGAGGTAGGTTGGAGATGATAACGTCATATGGCCGGTAACACTTTTGAAAAAGTCACGCCACGCCACTGCTTAGGAGTAATATTAACAAATGAAAATTATATTAAAGAAGAAATAAAAAGTAGGCTTAATTCAGGAAATGCATGTTACTTCTCTCTTCATAAACTTTTGTCTTCTCGTTTAATATCTAAGAAACTAAAAGTTAAAATATACAAAACATTAATTTTGCCTGTAGTATTATATGGATGTGAAACTTGGTACCTTACATTGAAAGAGGAACATAAATTGAGAGTATTTGAAAATAAGATCCTTAGGAAAATCTTTGGACCTAAAAGGGATGAGGAGACAGGTGAGTGGAGAAGGTTACATAATTTAGAACTACATAATTTGTATTCATGTCCAGATATTATCAGAATAATTAAATCAAGAAGACTTAGGTGGCAGGCCATGTGGCACGAATGGGAGAGGAAAGAGGAGTTTACAGGATTCTTGTTGGGAAACCTGATGGTAAGAGACCTGTAGGAAGGCCAAGACGAAGATGGAGGGACAACGTTGAGATGGACCTAAGGGAAATCGGTAGGGATGGAAAAGAGTATATAGAACTTGCTCAAGATAGGGAAAGATGGAAGGCCTGTGTTGCTGCAGCCATGAACCTTCGGGTTTAAGAAGGCTAGGGAGTTAGTTAGTTAGTTAGTTACTGTTTAATTTTAAACATCATGTTTAGGGCTGATGGTTTAGTTTTAGACCTCAGATGGCCGCGTGCACCAACGCCGATTATTTCGAAGTTCAGATGAACGAGATCAATTTTAATCCACTCTAAATTAACTTGGATTAAAGATATGCATTGCACCTACGAAAAACGACGTTTACGAGATTCCGTTCAACTGATCCGAGATTAATTTGTAAGGCTATACCTGATTGGTTGGCTAAAACAAATGACAATCAAGAACCCCATAGAGTAATGTGATGTGTTAAAGTATCAACATGTAGGAGAACAAAATAATTCGGGCTGCAAACTTCTCTGAATTTGAAAGATGTACTAATCAACTTTGTCAATATGTACAAGGATGTAGTGGAGTGTAAAAAAATAATGATATTAAAAAAGAACTGACGGCACAACACAAAAGGAGAAGGAGAAAGCATGAAACCTTCTTCTACGGGACTTTAATACCTTACGAAATGCATTCGATTTGAGAGAACAGCGTACACTGAACCTCGCCCGCTCAATAAAGATATATTATTATTACTGTACTGTGGTAAGTATTTGAATTTTTCATTTCTTAATTCTTATATATTTATATTGTCGTGTCGTGTAAATAGCCAGTAACGTATTTTCGTAAATTTATACAATCATATTTGCAACACCATGTAGCAATATCGTAAACATTGCTGTGTTCTATATTACCTTGCACGTAATATATGACATTTATATATGTTTTTTTTGTTCTGGGATAGAAAGTACAGTATTTATAAACATTACGACTTTGCACCACAGAACCACAAATTATTATTATTATTTTGGCAGTTTTTAGTTTACATAGTTCTCGAATTATCAGCATTGTACATCCAACATCTCTAGCGTTTGAACGCCCTCGATATCACTTTCCGCTCTTTTTATATTAAAAAAACAACTGCCTGCAGTGAACCACGATCAGACACCAAAACGGTCGCGAATGGCCGATCAGAAGATAAACTCATTTTGATGTTCCTAAATCGCGATCAAGTGTTGAACCGTCTTCGTGCAATGGAATTTTCCAGTGATCCTTTCCCGATCCGAGTTTAAAATTTGATCTTCGTTCGTGCACACGGCCAAGAGAAAGGTAACACCACTCATTCTTATGTTCACGGGTGATTTATTTTTACGTTTTGGAGGTTAGTTTTAGCTTAGGTGGCAAGGTCGAGGCGTAGCGTTCTCTGAACGCGGGGATCTTAAATAGGGATGTAACTTACCCCTCCCGATTAGTACTAGTTGATGGTAGAGACAGCCCTGAACGGGCAGGTACAAATATCTAACTATTCATTAAAATAGACTCATGATTCGTTTCTAGACTGAAGTGAGCAATGCAAATGGCAGAATGGGTGTAGACTAGCTTACCCTGTTCGGTTTAGAAATAAGACCAGTAGCTCCTGCTTCTCCGATGATTCCAGATTAAAAGACCATTTTCCAGCACATAATAAAAAGCCTGTCTTTCGAAGAGGGATTGGGCGTCATCTGCCCCCTCCAAAACTTTTATGATTTCTGAAAAAAATGAGTCGTCGCGCTGGTGTTTTCCCACATCTATTGATTCATCCTGGAGGAGAAATATACGAGGTTCGCCCAATTCTGGCGATTCGTCGTCCGGGGGGTTGGTTGATTCCCTGCTAATAGCGTCGGAAATATTTTGTGTAGATTTACAATGAACGACCGTGAAATCGTATGAATCAAGCTCTGCACTCCACCTCGAGAGCTTCGAACTCAAATTACGGGTGGTACGCAAATAACTGACTGCTTTATTATCTGTTACAATTTCGAAATGTTTCCCAATTAAATAAAACCAAAGGTTTTGAGGGCATACAGAACCGCTGATAGTTCTAGTTCCATGATGGACAATTTTTCTTCCCCTTTTTTTGAGTGTTCGACTTGCATATGCTACAGGAAGGAAATCATTATTTGCATTTGGCTGTGTTAAAATAGCACCAAGGCCTTTCAGACTTGCATCACAGTAGACGCGTGTTTCTTTAGAAGGGTCATAGGGTAGCAAAACTGGGGCAGTTATTAAAGCGTGTTTTAAGTTTGTAAAAGCTGTTTCTTGGTCCTCCCCCCATACAAATTTTTTGCCTTTGCCCGAAAGAGACTGGAGAGGTTGGGCCTTCTCTGAAAAGGATGGGACGTATCTACGGACATATGAACATAAACCTAAAAATCGTTTAACTTGTTTTGTGGTGGAGGGGGTGCGGTAAGTCTTAATCGAAGAAATAATACGGTCACCCAAGCGTAGGCCATAACGCCCCACCAAATGTCCAAGGGCGAGTATCTCAAAATAACCAAATTTACATTTGTGTGGAGAAATGTTCAAGCCAGCGTTTTGTAGACACTGAAATATATCCCAGTCGGATAGCGACTCTTGGCACAGTGGTCCCACCCAACCCGTTACATGTCGAAATCTTGCGTCCGTTTTTACCTTTCAAGACCCCTTTTATGACCAAGCAGATACTCAAAACGTAATTATCCCACTTGAAATTCCCCCCGTCCGTCTAGATACATTTAATGTTGCATGTCAAACTCTTAATCCATTAAAGTTAGATGATGTTAACACCTCATCTCGCTCTGTTCAAACTAATCCTGTTAAAGTAAAAAGAGTTAAAGGAGTTACGGTGAAAACACAAAACGTAGATGTGTCTCGAACCGACGACCCCCAGCCCCACTCTGAACCAATTGTCCCTTTCATTCAAAACATGTTTTATGACGACATATAATCAAGCTGCTTCTCCACGCACTCCCCTAGCCGTTATGCAACCGAGTTCGTTGCCTGGGGCGCCGAGCAAACATCTCCTTTTTTTTATTTTCCTCCGGCTCTGTCTCGATGAAATCCAGGTACATCAAGAACCAAAAGTTCATGAAAGGTACTCTCTTCCTCTTCCTATTTGCTCCTTGGCACCGCCTCCCTCGTTACCAGTCCTAAGTTTCTATCGTCGTGTTCCTCGCAGAGAAAGAACACGTTCCTGTTATTGGTCATCACTCACGGGGGGCTCCGCCCATCCAGAACGGCCGCTATATACTTTTCCCCTTTCCCCCTTTTTTTTCCCCAACGACTCAGATCACACATCCAGTAGAGTTGGAAGATGTCTTTAGCTAGACTCCTCGAGTTCCTGCTTTATGCTGAATTGTATTTCCCTCGCAGTTATCATCGTCGAGGCCACTTCGGTGCGCAGTTTCTACTCCATATTCGAGTTAGCGGAAGACACATATCCTATTTCAGTTTCGGAGAAAGAGAATTTGATGACACCTTTCTTTGTTGTAGATGAACTTTACACTCAGCTGGCGTCGACACTGAAATTCCTAGCCTCCCAACGAGGTGAGAATAAGAGTCTCTTCAAGGGCGCTTATTTATGCGTTTTTCTCGTTCCTTCAGAATTTTCAAAGTTTCCCGAATGAAATTTAATTACTTCTTACAGATTAATTTCATGTTAATCTTCGTAAAGTAGGTAATAGCGAGTAATTGTGCTTATATTTTAATCTCCCACACGTCATAGACTTTAGTTGAAGTAATATCATACGAAAGGAACGTGATTCCCAGGTTATTTGTAGGGGTGAGGAAATCGTTACTGTTATCCTATTACTAATTTGGAACTTCATTTTAACTGTTAATTTATGCTATACGTCAGGCGTATGCAAGCGCAAACCAACCTTGACTAGTGAGCGTTAACAGTGCGTCACTATGTCGCCTTGATTTATTCATCCATTTTATTATGTACCTTTCGTAATTAATGATTTTAACGTCATTGGAGCCATGTCATTTACTCTTTTAATATATCTTAGTGATCCCGAATTTACTTGTGGCTAGGTCCGTTTTAACGATTGTGACGTTACCAAATTTTGGGTTAATTATTTTTTTCGTCAGTTCCTCATTTTTCACAATGCTTTGACACTTCTGACATGATATTAATGGATTTCGTCGGGTTCACTTTCTGATACCAGGGGATATATTTTATACCATCTACATATTACTTTTATATATTTATCAATATTTAATCCTACATATTTTCGTTTATTTTATAGTGCCATGTCATAACTTTAGTTTTATATTGCACATTATTTTATATTTTGGGAGAAGCCAGGGGCTATATATATATATAATTTAGTCAATATATACATATATTACTTTTGATGAAGTCAGATTTTCATTTTAATGGTGTTCCAGTGTTAAGGCGTCAAATGACATTTTCCGCCTTTTATTTTCTTTAGCCTTCATTCAAACTTTGTTTTATACTTTATATCACTTATTGGGCAGTTTATTTTATTTTAGTTTACTTATTTTTACTCATGATTTTCACTTGCCTATAAAAGACGATTACTTTACACATTTTTTTATATATTTTCAATATTGAATGACTGAGAGCAATGTAGTTTTTCCCATGTCCAACCTGTTTCCTCCCCTGTTCGGGAATTTCAAGAGTTCAAGGAATTTCGAAAGTAGTCCAGCGATTTTTTTGAGGCCGGAAGAAGAACGCATTCCTGAAGGCTTTGGAGCTCACCAGCCTCCTTTGATTTTCAGCGGTGTATGTCACGTAGCAGCACCGAAAATCCTATTCCAAGTGACATCCCAGGATCGGAACAGCGTCAGAAACATCAGAAGAAATGTCATCTTACAGAGCAACCCCCCCCCCCCCCACGACTCTAACCCCCTTAAGAAGAAGCATGAACATCTTTCATGTACATCGTCCCCTTTTGCTCTGTAAGGCCAGGCAGTGTACTTCACCACATATTGGAACTTTCCGGGTACAGTCAACGACCCAAATGTGTTGAGACCCACCCCTGTGGATCAGCAACCTGCCAGGCCACCTGTGAACAGTTTCATCCTACCAGTGGCCATATTTACTATTCCCCTTCTTGGAGTGTTCGCAGCACGGTACACCTTCCGTTTTCACATGCAACCAGCGTACGAAATGTGTCGCCATTCGATGTGTGCCGGAAATATGCAATGGCGTCTGCTGTGAACTTTCCGGGGCCTATCATAAATACCCACCAGTGTTCGCCATTGGACAACGCATATTTTGGGGCTTGGAAACGCTACTTGGAGTGGCTTCCCATGGACTACCCTGTGTTCGCCCGCCCCACGGCCAACGTCTTTTCATCTGACCTTTGCTGAACAGTATTCCGGAACTTTCCACACCGGGATTCGAATCCGGTCCCCCAGTGCAATTGTGATCGGTCAAGGACCGTGTATGTCCCGGAACAGTGCTTCGTACCCCAGGACTCCGGGGTTTGAGTGTATTTGGATTGCCCTGCCTTCTGATTTCTCAGGTCATAGTGTGCACACATAGTGGGCTACGAACGTCAGTGGCAAGTGAAAACAATCTTCATCTATTTTTTTAATCTTCGTGTGGTTGTGCGCAGTCCAGTGGAGATTGGTGTTTACCACGGTCTTTTTGCTCTCGCCTCGAACTGTCATCCTGATGAGGCGGAAGATTGCGAGCATGCGGCCTTAAGGTTTCTCACGGATTACGTTCGGTGCTTAGTTAGCACTTGTTCAGAAGCCATTCGCATGTATCGCGTTACGATGCAGTGTGTTGAACTTTCCGCTGACTCCACGGACCTGCGAACAACACTTTATATCGCATGTTGACCAACCTTCAGCATTGGTGATTACGAAAGACTCTTCCAGCGTGTGGCTAATGAAAACAAAAGACTTTCTTTCAGCATTCAAGCTTGAGCTTAATTCTGTTCCATTTAATTTTCGGTGAAGGGTCTCCGACATTTTTTTTATTATTTTATTTTATGTAACCTTTTTTTTCATGTAATAAACAAAAACATTTTAAATTTTGGTGAATGGCAGAAGGTTCAATTTAAACTTTTAATGATTACAATTTCAATTTTGGAAATTGTCTCGCAAGAGGGAGTGTCGTACCATACCCTGTTCGATTAAGAAATATTGACCCTGGCAGACCTTGTCAGCTCCTGTTCAGAAATGTGATGGATAAGCTTTCTACAGGAAATGGTAAGAACACTGGCCTTTGGCAAGAGGTGACGAGAGGCCAAGCGAGGGTTTAAATAGGTGCGCATGAGAGCGACACGAGGTCTTTTAATCTGGAATCATCGGAGAAGCAGGAGCTACTGGTCTTATTTCTAAACCGAACAGGGTAAGCTAGTCTACACCAATTCTGCCATTTGCATTGCTCACTTCAGTCTAGAAACGAATCATGAGTCTATTTTAATGAATAGTTAGATATTTGTATCTGCCCGTTCAGGGCTGTCTCTACCATCAACTAGTACTAATCGGGAGGGGCAAGTTACATCCCTATTTAAGATCCCTGCGTTCAGAGGAACGCTACGGAGGTATGATCGATATTTTAGACTTCTCGGGGTTGGGGAGGGGGGTAGTGATTGGGGGATCGCCTTCAGTCTTAGGTTCTTCTCTCAAATCTGAAACATCTAAGAGGAGCCATTGATCTGAAAAGACATGTAAAGTTCAGACTGATTTCATTCAAACGCAATACCCAGTACCTAGCTGCTACGATAATTACAGATCAAAATATATAATTTTAAAGCTGTTGGCGTAGTGTGGCGACATATTTGACACCTTGGCCCTCTCCAACCATGCACTATATTTGAAAGCTTTCGCTGCAAAACTTTAGCCTAGAAATACTCTGAATAGCAGTCTTGGATTTGAAAATATCAGTAAAATGTGAAAGAATCGTTTTGTTACGCTATTTTGGGATCAGAAATGTTTTATATGTTGAAATATGAAAAATATAGCGCCTACCAAATAAAATATACCATATTGCCCCAATCTCATCGACTGCCTTCGCGATCAACCAAAAATGGGAGGTAAAGTGAAGTAAAATAAACTAAATCTATCATTAAATTATTTCCTTTTAACTCTTTCATTCATGTAATTCTTCTTTAGTATGCGACGTTTTTGTTAAAATTATACTAAGATGTAAAACATGATGAAATGGTAAATGAGAACACGGCCACGAGCAACTTTCTTTTTAACACATCGATCAGAAAGCTTCAGAAACATTAATTTTCTCAATACGTTTGCACGTGTACTTCGCAGCCTTTTAAAAGTAGTGAGTTTTCAGTTATGTTATTAATCATTAAAGGAATGCCTCAATACCATCATGATTCACTGCATGCGAAGATCGAGTATCAGGCAGGGGTGGAAATTTGCTGTAATTATCTTAAGACCTAAAATTTCAGTTTTCATGTATTAAGAGCCGTTTAATAAAATTATAAGTAATAAAATATTCCGTAATAGAGGTCTCTGGGCCTTCTCTTATCTCTTATGAGTAGAGACCGGATGTTAGGCAAAATGCCTATTCTTTCCTGTTAGAGATATGATGAAAACGAATGTTGCGAAAGCCAGGGGGGAGGGATTAGCTTCATTTAAAGGAAATTTAATTTTGCCTATTTTGCCTATTTCATACGATATTGCCTATATTATTTCATAAATGCCAGATATTGCCTATTTTGGGCATTTTCTTTAAAATTGGGACATGACTGAACTCTGTGCATACAATTTCCTGTTCCCAGGATTAGTTTCCTATGCTTCCAAGAAATTTAAAAATAACAGTTAGCGAGTTATTGCAGCTAATAAGGACTTGGACAAATTAAGGGCAATTCAACAAGTTCTGAAATGTGAAAATATACAAACTGAGTTAGATCCACATGTTCTCGCGTGCTTTAAGTATGCTCCGGTAACATATGTGGAGGTTGAATGATCTTTTTCAATTCTAAAAAATGTTTTGTCCGATCGCAGAAAACTCGTCGGTTGATCACCTGAAGAAATACCTTATTGTGATGTGCAACCACAATTAGTGCTTCTTATTCAGAGACTGCCAAACCGTACAGTACAAACTTGAAATGCATTTAAACAGATTCTTCGTTCGAACTGCTGTGTGGAATATATAGTGTAAATTTTTTAACTGAAATAACCGTGTCTGCAGTGATAAAGTGTATATTTAAATAATTTGCGTACTGGTTGGAAGTAGCCAACAATTTGTTTTGTCAGACTATTGTGTGTAGCCATTATACAATGGAAAATTTTGGGCTGACGTGACTCCTGTTTGCAGTGATTTATATATTAAGTAGTATATTGGACTGCTGTCTCTCTCTAATGGTGAGCTGGTTTACTTTAAGCAACTATAAAGAATGTACAGGTATGTTTCTATATTTTTTAAACACCTATTTCTTTTTGTATGTCTATCTTCATTATTTTGTGTTAAATTTAATTGCCTTTTTTATTGCCTATTTGTATTTTAATGCCTATTTTAATGCCTATTTTGAAAATTATAAGTTCTTATTTGCCTGCCTATTTTATGTTTTTAGTGCCTAAACATCCGGTCTCTACTTATGAGGCTTCGCCACTGTGGATATTCATATATTCAATAAGTATATATTTATTATTTATGTAATAAATATATAACTTATATAACAATAAAATAAAGTAAGCTATTTAATATATTGAGATTGTAAAAGCTGGTTGATAGATATCGAAAATAAGAATTTTTCTTATAGCCCCCTTTAATTTTCTTATTCAGTGTGTCTTTTTCTGTCACGTTTTGCTAATCGCGACGATAAGGATCAGTGATATAATGAAATTGATGAAGGGGCACTCACAAAGAACACCCATATTCACGGAGGGATTCGAACCCAGGACACGAGACATCGTAGCGCACTGTGCTAACCAGTCCGTCAAGGTCGAAATTCTTATAGCCCTGATCATTCCACAATATATTTTTCTATCTTTAACTACATACGAAACAAAATGAATAATCTAAATAGAACAGGTGCGAGTTCACACTCTAACCGTCAAAAAACATATGCATGTGAAAATACTACAATATAAAGTTTTAGGTAGAGTCCAGCGCAGATAATTCTGCCGTGCAATGCGCGAAACAACTAAAGAAGCAGTGTTGCTAATGGAGCAGATAGAAAAATCGCTGCAGTGCGCCGATGCACAGCTGTTACGTACAACAATAAAATTAGAGAATTCAGGTCTATCTAACGTTGAGTTTTAAACGTCATGCATTATACCAGGACTAGGATTAATATGTACTAACAAGTGGCTTTGTATGTAGCTACATACATATGGACTAAAAATTCGCAAAATATGAACTAACACATAAGTAAAATTACCAAAAATGCTGCAAAGAAGACTTCTTCATACGATTCCTTATTTGAGTGATTTCAAACAAAATAAAATATATATATATATATTATTTTTCATTGCATTAGTGCACTGGTGGCGTTCTAACTTTTCACTCCCAAAACCCGTATACACTGGTATGGAACTGCAACGGCCAACGTGTTAAACCGCTACAATTGCACCATAACACTCCTCCTGAAGCAGTATTATTATTTCCTCTCTGAGATCGGCGACAGTCGGTTGCCTTTGTTGTACATTTACAAAGGATGCCGGCTTCCACAACAATAACAAGTACATATACTGCCACTAGACGATAAGCTGCGCGGCTTTTTCTTTTGTTATGAACCAGGGCCGGCGCTAGTCATTTTGCCTCCCTGGGAGGTGGCGGCAGATGCCGCTCTATTTCGACCCCCCCCCCCCCGGCCATTACGCAGCAACGGAAAATTGAAAATCAATATATTCCTAACTAAAACATCAAAATATAAAATAAATAATGAGACTTCTTATGCTATTTCAATACTATTCAGCGCAAAAGAATATCTCGCTCGATCACAGTTTTCAATAGGCTTATTTTTTTCTTCTCTTCAAATTTTGCCGCTCTGGGCGATGGGACGGTTCGCCCTCCCCTTCCGCCGGCCCTGCTATGAACTTGGTCACCCATCAAAGCATGGCAATTTTAACACAGAAAACAATATGTATCGCATTAAGCAGCAAAAATGACAGCCTCCTCTATGCAATTTCTACAAGAACACGTGCCGGAGCCAGAGTTGAAATGATGTTGGAGCCACATAATTTATTTATTTTGAATAATTCCAAAATTATGAAATATGAACAATTTGTTGCTGCTGTTCGCTGCTCTCTTGCCAAAATGCTTTATTGGGATGCTAACACCATGACTGGCTTCCTCCTTCATGAACTCGTGCACGTTGCTTAGAATTTCCCGAGCTTGGCTATGCAAGGTTTTTGATTTCAACTTCGACAGAACTGGAGGCATTATGGAATTTAACGTTCATTAGCAAACACACACTTTTACATACACACACGCAATACACGCACACAACGTCAAACCGGTCAAATACTTAGTATAAAATAAAAATATGGTGCTTCCAATCCAACAAAACTCACCGCCACTTTACCTGCCTTTTCCCCTTCCGTGACAGAAATAGTGCTTCATTATTACAGTTGGCAACACTAGTTACTAGCTAGCCAATGAACATGCACTGCATAAAAGAAGCAAGCACTACGCCGTGCTATATTGCCACATTAGCGTCCCTACCGAACGGTGGGAACCGCGAGCTGGATCGCTATTCAATTGTTTTCAATGATGTTTGCGCGAGTGTGTCCAGGAATGGAATGACAATGTGGCAACAATAGCGAAGGTTTTCGAGCAGGGTAGAACACATGATGCTAAGAGAGAGGGAGACGAAACGAAAATTCGTTTCTACGCAACGGCAAATTTACGTGTGTGGCACTCTAGTTGCGACTTATTTTTGTATATTCAAGAAAGACATTAGTGATGCAATGACGGAAGTAGAGGAACTACTCCAATGAAACACTCATGCAAGTGGGTACGTGTCATTGGATTGTGTCGACAGGCCAGTTGTCAGGCCAATTCTGGCGGTTTTCTTCAAAGGAAATCGTGCAGACGCTCCAAGAGGGGGACGCACAGACTGGCGCCAAGCGTCTTGCAGGGTAGGGAAGGATGAGGTCTTGTTTCTTCAACTATTTATCATGGAGTGGGGTGGACGGACTGGCAAGTTATAGCATTATATAAATACAAAACAACATATAACTTATTTTAAACCCTTAAAACACACGACATTGTTTTTTACAAATGTTTAAGACAGTGTGTTGTAACGTTTTTTTAGACTTGTTTATAACACATTTTGATAACTTAGTTTAAACCTTTAAAACACACGACATTGTTTTTTACAATAGTTTGTTCTTTATAATTGTTTAAAACACAGTGCTGTATTTTTTAGACTTGTTTAAAACACATTTTAATACTTGATATTTGATACTCTGGTTTTTTGCATGTTTTGTAACTTTGTATTTTCATTCAATGTCATTTTGTTCATTGTGCACAAAAACCTGTTCAGTGGCTGAAAATGTATTTTCAGTTAACATAGAAACATATCGTACCCGGGGCACGTTTAAAACACCTGACTATGTTTTCTTTTATTTTTTTCTTACAAGTGCTTAAAACATTTATGAAATTGAATAGTATACGGATGAAACAGATTTGATCCGCACTTGGCACACTGCACATAGCTAGCTGTTAAACATCATGTTCAGGGCTGATGGCTTCATTCTTATGTTTAGAGCCCGGAAGTTCAGGCATTTATTTTCGTTAAAATAGGCAGGCAAAAAGGCATTTATAATGTGGTAAATAGGCACTAAAAATGAAAAAAAGGCAAATTAAACCGAAAAAAGGCACATTTAGAAGTCGCTTACTTTTATCTATAATTTCTGGCAAAATGTTAAAATCTAAATTTGGAAGAGCATTTCAATTTTCTCCGTCTTGATTGCACATAACTACAAGGTGCTTTTTAAGTTCTAAACGTTCATTGATAGTCGTCTGTCAGAGAGAATGTTTTTCATAATAGAAATTGATCTTTCTACTTCGACAGAAGTTATTGGAGCATACATCTATAACAAGCTAATGTAGCTGGACTCATTTTGGTAACAGCATTTTCACCTTTTAGAATATCACAAATTGTTTTCAATTGTTTCAAGTCCTCATTTGCATTTACTACCCGTTAGCACTTTTCCGCAACAGCTCACCCCTTTTCTCCTGACACTTCCATCATCTGCTGCATAGATTCCTCGAAGATTTTCATGGATGCTATAATTGTAATTGTCTCTGGCAATGCACCATAATGTGCAAAAGTAAACTTGAATAGCACAGGAGTTTTTTCACTTCAGGAATTGAAGCCGCTTCATTTTCTGGAAGAGCATCGATCACCTCACTGATTTTTTGAAGGTTGTTAGCATCAGTGGCGGTCCCTCCATGGAACAGAGGGAACAGGCTGTTCCCTCCTACTTACTGAGCTTTTGGGCTATTTAAATTATTTATATTAACATAATAAGAACACTTTTCTCTCGAAATCAACGTTTCCAAAAGTAACACTGAAGAAAATCTTTCACCGTGGCTGGACGTTTGTTGACGTCATCTACCCCCAACGCATCATGGTTCTCACCCCATGCTCTAACATGGTCTCTTAGTATCATGCCCTCTACTGTCTGAAGCCGAGTATTTCCGACCACGCCCGAAGGTAAACGATCCCCACGGCACCACGGAAGCTGAACACTCTAGCTGAGCTGTTCCCTCAGAGAGATATTGCGGATTCGCTTTTCTTCCAGTTTTTGCTATGTGCTGAAGTTTAATCGCGTCACAAGTGATACATTTGAGTGTAGAAAGTCTATAACTTCCTAATCTCGTTGAGAACTTGCGTCTGACATTCATAACGAACTGGAAAAATCTTCTACAGTCTAAGCGTCTGCTAAATGCCTTGGCTAAACGCTGGGAAATAGCTTCCGAGGGAACAGCTCACATCCACCTGTTCCACCAACCCCAAGACCAAAGTTTCAAGCCATGCAGTGACAGGACAAGAAGCGAATGTTGCGAGTGTTGTATGATCGACCGGCTGAGGACGAAAGCCTTTAGTTCATTCAACTTTGCAGAAAATACAACAAACCAACACATATTCTAACTGAATTAAAAACTAAAACGAAATCATACACAGGGCATTTTCAAACTAATTACTACAACTCTGTAAAATTATTAACTGGATATTCTTCCAGTGGCAAATTATATTGTTGTCCTTGTTTGATCCTGAGAATGGAGTCTGGAACAGGTCGGGTTTTGCCACATTAACAACTTCTACTAACAGGGTGGCTACTCACCGGGAATTTCTTGAATTCCGGGAATTAAGCGTGAATTATTGGCTCCGGGAATTGTGCGTGAATTCTGCTTGAAATTTTCTCTGTAGACATGAAAAATTGCAACTTTTTAAGATCCCAATTCCATTGAATTTATACATATTTATTAATGACCTGAAACAAGTTTTTCACAGTTTAGGTCTTATTTTTATTGAGGAAGGTAAATAAAGCTGCGTGGAAAATAAAACAGAATTCTCTCAATCCATTTGCTTTGTTAGTGTTCTTTGAAGAACAATCCATCTGATAGACTGAAGATTATTGCAAGATAAAATATCTTGAAGTCGATTAGGTAAATTTAAAATTCTTATAGAATTAACAATTTTTCGTAGATTACTATTTCCCGTAACATATGTGACTTGTGTTTGTAGATGTATTTATAGTCCCGAGTAGCAGTGGCGTGCCCAGGATTTTTGTAAGGGAGGAGTTACCTATACTTTTTCTCGGTAGTCCGCCCTCATTTTGTCATATTTTCCTACCATTGACGTTCTTTTTTTAGGAATATTGGGCCAAAGGGGGGTATAACCCCTACCAACCCCCCCCTTGGGCACGCCACTGCCGAGTAGCTATGTGAAATGACAAATGTAAACTCCGCACCTTAAATTATATATATGTACCGTCCAAGTGAATTAGAATTATTGGATTCATTGGAATCGCACAAACCATATATTGTTAATATAAGTATTTGTTTGTGTGTATGTGTGTGGGTGGTGAGAGACTGTAAAACCTTAGTTTGAAATAGAGAAAACATCTGCTTGAATTTTTGTAAAGTTCGCTTTGAAAACCGGGAATTATACTTGAATTTTATTATGGTCCTACAGTAGCCACCCTGACTAATCTAGCGAACGTCATGAAAAACTCCACCATCTGTGTGCCATTATTGGATTGAGAAAGTTTGAATTACAAGAATACTCAACTCTATGAAAAAACGTCAACTTAATCTACGAATAAAGAGATGAAACAGGTCACGACAAAATATTATTTTCTTTCTCTGATGACTCATAAATTTATATTATCAAATTTTTCTTTGTTGCGCATCAACAATTTTATTTTTAATGTTCTCTTTATATTATATCACATTTGCTTTAAAATTATTATTGTCATATAATTTTAACGTGCCTCATGTTTGTCACTTCTGACATTTCAATAAGGGTTGAATTTTACTTGATCTATTGTATTATATTAAGACACCCATGCGATTGGGAGCAAGTGCAGGTGACCTGTTCTCCTGCCTGATTTATCACCGCACGCCACTGGTTAGCATAATATATAGCTGCTGATATCCAGGTTCCCTATCTCGTCAAGACTGGTTGCTGAGGTAAACTAAGCTCAATCGCAACTTCCTGAAATTTTCGGGTTCGAGAGGGAGATTTCAGAAATATTTTCTTTGTGTTCGAAATCAACCTGTCCACTTCAGCAGTCAATCATGCACAAGAAATGTTAACCGAAAAGCAATATCCTGACTCAGCATGATATACTTTTTTCTCACACTTTTCTCCTTCAGCAATGTTGAAACATGCGTGAGTTCAATATTACTTAAATAAGGCGAAAATTATTCACATAATAAACGGAAGAAAAATAAATGCCAACAACGTTGGAAGCGGCCCCGGCGTCCACCCAGCGTTGAATAACATGGTTACCTGGGGAAACCTGGGGGGTAAAGGCGGTCAGGGGCGTGGTGCTGATCACACCACCCCCACTCACGACCGGATCAAGAAAGTGTGGTGCGTTACCCCCACACCCCCTATACGCCTTCATGGCGTGGTGCTATGCACAGGGGAACGCTTTACTTTTTTTTACAACGTTTATTGGGAGAAAAATAATATATATATATACACATTTTTTAAAATTTCATTTAAAAAAGCAAAAAAGGCATTATAATTAAAAATAGGCAGTGGGGTCCCAAATAGGCAAAATAGGCAAAATGAAAAGGCTTCCAAAACATTCGAAACAACATAAGAAACGTATATCCGGAAAAATTTTATCAATATATGCAGTAGATAAAAAGAGGCATTTTGCCAAACTTCCGGGCTCTACTTATGTTATTTTAAAAATATTGTTCAGGGTTGATAGTTTTGTTTTAGACCTCAGAGAGGTAACACCATTTATTCTGATGTTCACGGGTGATTTATTTTTATGTTAGGAGGAGCAATTGTTTAGTTTTTGGTGGCAAGGTCGAGGCATGATCGAATATTCTAGACCTTTTTGGGGGAAAGAGGGGGTGATCACCCTTCTCGCCTTCAGTCTCCGGTTGTTCTCTCAAATCTGAAATATCTGAGAAGGGCCATTGATCTGAAAAGACATGTAAAGTTCAGACTGATTTCATTCAAATGCAATACCAGCTGCTATGATAATTACAGATCAAAATATAAAATTTAAAGCAGTTGGCACGA
Organism: Lepisma saccharinum; assembly: GCF_977018435.1. Taxonomy (NCBI): domain Eukaryota; kingdom Metazoa; phylum Arthropoda; class Insecta; order Zygentoma; family Lepismatidae; genus Lepisma; species Lepisma saccharinum. Next base: position 184,532,007 of record NC_139229.1, read on the forward strand.
CGTGGTGACTTGCTCCATATTTGACACCTCGACCTTCTCCAACCATGCACTGTATTTGAAAGTCTACGTTGCAAAATTTTAGCCTAATAAATGCTCTAAAATTACTGAGAGTTCCATTTCTTAATCTCAATTTTTGAATAGATGGCTGAGATTTCAAAATATCAGTAAAAAGTGAAAGAATCGTTTTTACGCCATTTTAGAAGCATAAACGTTTGGTATGTTAAAATATGATAAATATAGCACCTACAAAATAAAATATACCATATTGCATCGATCTCGTAGACTGCCTTCGCGATTAGTCAAAAACGGCAGAAAAGTGAAGTAAAATAAACTAAATCCATCATTAGATTATTTCTTTTTAACTCTTTCATTCAAGTGATTCCTTTTTAGTATGCGGCGTTTTTTGTTAAAATTATACTACGATTTATAAAATATGAAATTGTAAATGAGAACACGGGCAACTTTCTTTACAACACATCGATCATAAAGTTTCAGAAACGTGGATTTTCTCAATACGTTTTAAAAGTAGTGCGTTTTCAGTTATATTACTAATCATTAAACCTTAATATCATCATGGCTCACTGCATGCGAAGATCGAGTACCAGGCATGGATGGAAATTTGCTGTAATTATCGTAAGACCTAAAATTTCAGTTTTAATGTATTAAGCGCCGTTTAATGGAATTATAAGTAGTAAAATAATTCGTAATAGAGGCGTCTGAGCCTCCTCTTATCCGCCACTGTGGGATATTCATATATTCAATAACTATATATTTATTATACGTAAAAATATATATAAATACAGTAGACTCGCGATTAACCGAGTCCCGATTAACCGAGGCTCCGGGTTAACCGAGGGAGTCGTTGGAAAACATCGCACTTCATAACGCACCCCCTGTTTGTTTACTAGTAAGTTGGAGTCAAGTAACCGTCCGCGCTGCACGTGTTCGTTACATTGTCGGTGTATCCGATTGTTACGATGGTGTTTAAATCTGTGTAAGCCTATTCTAAGCGAGTAAACCACCCCACGAGAAGGGGTGGTTTATGCACTCCTGAGCTTGCAGTGTTAAAACCCAAAACAGCAGAGAACTGATGGTGTATCGAGACGATACTTGTCTGTCTTCAGTCTCGTCTTTTTATGTCCTTTCACACGGAAAATATAAATTAGTAAAGGAAACGTAAGGAGAGAAGTAAAATTTGCCAGTCTTTTGATTCTATAACAGGCGATTAAGTGAAATGCAGTGATCTTCCGACGCGATCTTGCAATCGGTGTACTTTCTGCAAATGATTTACACACGAATATGTGCACAGTTATATCGCTTGGTGCGGAAGGAAATCCAAACTCATCACTACAATTTCCAGAGTAAATGCTTAAACACGCGTTCTGCAGTTATTCTACTCTGAACAATAATAGTGCCGTCTGACCAAGTCTACATTTGGAAAGGGAAGGGGAGATTAGCCTACATTTGAATTTCCAAGAACTTGCAAGGTGCACGTTTTCTCATGGCCGATGACCTTTTCGACAGCAAGGGATGGTGTTCGGAAAGTGCACCGGAAGATTTAAAGATAAGTTGTCCTCTGTTCCCTTACCCTGGTGTATTGTTATATGCGAGCGCACCTGTAGGTACAAAACCTGACAGGCTTCAAAGCAAAACTGGAAACAGTAGCAGCGAATTCCTACGGGTATACTTGATTTGCAGAGACCTGACTGCGATGTCACGTGCTTCTTGCTGTTAACGGAAACTTGAGTGCACGTTCACAAATCTAAGGTCTAAATCAAAATCCCTGAGACCTTCTGTAAACAAACGGATCACCGATTCGATGTATCACTCCGCGTCAGCTGATCCATGACCGCAATCATCTGCTGTTACACTCATAGTTCGCCGCACCTATTCATTTTATATAAGAGCCTCTGAATGTGAGAACCCGTTCTCAAAACATCAGACGAATATGCAGCCGCATATATTGTTACTCTCCCGGTCATTCTCTCTTTCATAACCCTTAAAACTGCAGACACTGACACACCACTGCACTGGGATACCAACTTAACCACTTCATTTACTGGTTTCTCAGGATACTACTGACAGAACGTTACATAAATATTGAGTAGAATCTGTTTCTCACCCCTTTTCAAAGGCTGTCCTTGCTGGTGTTTTGAAAACAAGCTCGGAGAACACGGAGACCTTCCCGCACGCATAGAACTCGGCATGTTATTTTTCTAAGGCTAAGTCAGGCAATATTACTAAGTTGCACTACTTCCTTGCTGTTCACATGATTATTTTTAGCAAATAACCAATGTTATAAAATATCATTATGTACACAAATCTCTAAGCTCATTGAAAGTTATATTACTACAAAATGTTCACACTTATCTTGCCTTGCGATGTCACCAAGTTATTTTACGAAGTGCACTATATTTGGCGGAACAAAAATCGTTATTAGGATGCTTGTCAAAGTTTCCAACCGCAATAAATTTACGAACTTTTTGTCTTGTTTTGATCATCATCAATATATTTATTGGACTTACAGCAATGCATATGGCTGTTTATGCCCATTATATATTTTAGTTACATAAGATGCAATTTACATAAAATGTACAAACAAATTTCAAATACACTCCTATCTATATCATCCTTAGAAATATACATTACCATGTTATATCATTTTGTCTAAAAAATGCAAGTAAAATATATTCAAAGAAAGAAGCCAAATTTATGGGAAATGATTACTGGTGCAAAGAGTTAACCATAAAGGTGAAGCAATAAGTAAAAAAAGAAAGAGCATTGGGTTTAAAGTGAGACGTCATTTGCGGCAGCGTATCCCATACTACAAAAAACTACACATTGTTTTACCTTACGTAATGAATCCTGTAACAACGCTGGATTTTCGTGTGGATTATTTTACTTGTATGAGTTTGCAATGCTTTCTGCATGCAGGTGGTTTTGTTTACAGAAGGTGTCAGAGTTTGTGATTTGACATATAGTACAAAAATATTTTTCTAAATATTCTTCAAAACCAAGATAAGTTGAAACAGATATAGTCTCATTTTCTAGAGCGTGAATGGCGTGAGGAAAAAAATCTTGCCCCTCCTCTGTGGTTTCTTCACACCAGGCAATAATGAAAGGAAAGCACTTGTGGGTAGAGGCGGAACAACCAAGGGAGAAATTTTTGTTTCTTGCCCATTTAGGTATATTAAGAGTTTACTGTTTGTTTCAAACGCCATGCTCAGGGCTGATGGCTTAGTTTTACACCTAAGAGAGAGGTAACACCATCCATTCTTATGATCACGTGTGAGCTTCCTTTTACCCGTGCATATAGCACTTTGCCATTAAGGCACATTTAGGGGATGTGGGGGGGGGGGTAGAGCCCACACATTCCCAGTCTAGGACATTTTGGAGATGATGTGATCAGCAACATGCCCCGGCCGCCTTTACCCCTTCCCCCCTGGTATCCATCCATTAATTTGAGGTTGGGTAAGCTCCGGAGCCGTTTTATGTGGGGACAAGGTCGGAAAATTTCCGACCTTAGATCACCCACCCTGAGAATTGAACTTGGGGTCTCCACCTTCAACTTTTTACCTAGAAGGCTCCAGCTCCATCTGCCCCCCTGGTTCGGAGTCCTTGCATCCGTGCAATAATAGTTGTAGATGGAAAAGAAGAGACAAAATGAAGCTGCTCTTTGTCCCCTTCCCATCGGGGTGCGCTTACTTTATTGTTTCACACCAACCGCAAATGGACCCTGGTAGATTCAAAGGAAACTTCAAATTAGATGGAGAAACAGAAAATTTGAGGAAAGTCTGAGATAAGGTGGTTCTTTGGTGAAGTACGTATGTTTAAAACAAAGAGTGCGCTACTGGATGTTTGAAAAAAAAAATATTCCAACCCCAACTCAGAAATTACTACCCGATTTTCCGGCCCTCCCGATGGTAGGGATGGCCAAAAAAATCCGGATTCCGGAAAATTTGCAATCTGGATTCGGAAAAAAATATTATCCAGATTTTGGAGGCAATCCGGATTTCGGAGCGAGATGGATTACGGAGGCAAGACAGATTCTGGAAGGATAACGGATTACAGGGAGACAGCGAATTTTGGAGGGAAAACGGATTTCGATCCATATTTTCAATAATTGTCTCATGAATTTAACAATATACTCTAATCTACCAACCCAATCAGACTGTCTTCCACGTAGTACACCCTTAACTGCATTTAGCAGACTAACGAGGCTATGGCGTCTGGACTCAGTCAGTACAATCCCACGTGGAGCTTTTTTTTGTAGTTGTGATCTGCCCATGTGTGTTTGTAATTGTCGCTTCGTCTGCTTCATCTTATCACTATTCATCCACAGTCGTGGAAGAAAAGCGAAGTTAAATACAACAAATAAATCAAATCATTTAATGTAATCTATCGTTCGCCTAATAAAGTATGGGCTATGATAAATTTCTTCTTAATTTAAAGGAATAAGATAAAATATCCCCTGTACAAAGCAAAGTACGTACATATTGAGCAATTGAAGGGCATCAGGGAAGGGACACATAAATGAGAGAAATAGGGAGGCCATATCAAGATTCTCACAGGAAAGATAGGAATGATAGGCTTTACCTCGCTACTTTTTTCTAGACGAGTGGATAGAGTGAATTTTAATCAGAAGATTTGGTGAACGGATTACCCGTGTAGGCACATGTGTGTTTTGTAACATAAGAGATAGAGAGCAGAGAAAAATGGTGGAAGGGCAAAATAAGACGTACAATAGCAATGAGAAAAGGTGAAGGAAATATAAAGGAATTCGGGAGAGGGCGAGGGATATCTGTGTGTGAAACTCAAACTTTATATCTGCCAACCCTAATTCATCAGTACTTGGCTTCTGCCCACCCGGTCAAAATTGTTTGGCGCCGCCCATGAAAGAAGCCGACTGCACTTAGTAATACAGTAGATTTCCCTTCTTTTATGAAGCGATTGCATTACGTTATGTTTTCTTTTTTGACCTTGATACAGATTAACAAAAAGTTGGTACATGAGATCAGTTCCGCAACAATCAGAGGTAATCTAAATATTTTTTGCACGTATGATACGAGAGCAGTGGAGGCGCCAGTATTAGCTAATCATGGAGGTGTGCTGAGGGGTGTGGAATGAAATTTTGTGGGTGTGATGTTGGAAATAAAGAAAACATGCATGCATGCTTTAGCCATTACATCAAATACCAATGAACATTTAATAGGCTTTTATGAAAATATGCCAATGAAACTCAAGACTACTAGTGACTTGTTTCAGCTTTGTTTGTTTTGGCCACTACAAGCACATATTTTGTAATTTTAAACAAACAAAGCTTGTTTATGCAGGCCAATCATATACTGTGTCTTAAAAAAAATAACAAAAAAAAAAAATGGTGTAAGAAAGACAACAACCACTAATCGTTGTAGAGACACCCCCCCCCCCCCTCAATTGAGAAAAGTAAATGGGGTTCTCTTTCAGATTAGGATCAATAACAGCGGTGTTACTTGAATGTGACGACAACCTTCCCCCTGGCGCCACCCATACACGAGAGCAAGAAAAGTTTGGTCGAAAGTAGAAAGAAATACATTCGACATTTTGTTTTTCATACGATGTCATTGTTTGAGCTCCGAAGCATGTAAACTCAGAAAGCAGATGCAAATGATTATATTCTTTCGGCGTCAGAAAGTGCTTGCGCATTAAACTGAAGCGCGAGCTTGTATACTAGGTTGGGTCAGGGTGTTGTAACAAAGGGAAGGACGTGCATAAGGCTGTGGATGACAAAATTATACCCTTAGCCAGCAATTACAAAAGTCTCTAGTGTTGAAAGCTAGTGACACGTTGTTACGTGTCGCTTTAAATCTCCGAAGAGAATCGTACCCGGCAGTGACGTCAGCCAAGAAAAGGGGACAGGCTTAATTTCTGTACAAATTACAATATCCAAGAATGGCAATCTATTAACGTAATATTCAAAAACATACGTCTACCTCAAGAATGCACAATCTTAACAACTAATAATAATAATACCATGTCATTACACTGTATCAGACCAGAGCCGTATAGCAAAACCATTTTATCATGTCTAACGCATAATTTATAAAAAAAATCTAATAAAAGGTTTGTCTCCAAAATTCAACTTATTGGTAAGAACAACATTAATCCTCAATACAAATTTTAACAACAATTTATTGCGTGGATGATTGTGAGTGTCCATTCATCAATTTCATCATGTCATCACTCATCTCCATCTTCGCAAATTAGCCAAAAGTGGCACAAAAAGCGAAGTAAAATAAAGCAAATAAAATAAAATATATTGATAACAACCACATGAACATTTGCTTAATTTCAACAACGATAACAAGTTGGCAACAATTCCAATCTCACAATGGCAACGCAAGTAACCATTGATTAAATATGCGTCTCAAGAACATAATTAAAGCTTCAACAACAAGGATACATCAATAAGACGTGACATTTAGTAAAGCAATCTCCAAATAGGCATTATAAAATATGCTTGACCAGCTTTAAGAAAAGTGACAAATAGGTGCTTTAGTACTGGCAGTTTCTATCTACTTATTGAATTTTTACATTGTTCCAGTACAATACTTCATTCAGCTCTATGTGGTGTTCAGGGTAGAACAGGTGGGATTAAGAATATAGTTCGTATTTTAGCACGAACAATTACGCACTTTCAAGATTTAGTGCAACCGTAATCACGTGGATTCAACGGCAAATTAAACATGGAACAACGTGGCCTTTTTTTTTACAACGCGTACTATGTGCTCATGTGTTCTTTACTAGTTTTCTCAAAACACGGCACGTAAAAAATCTACAAATCATCGGATACGTTGAAAAGTCAATTCCGCACAGACATAAATATACAGGCGTAGTAATGACTCGTAACAATCTCAATAGTCACGAGTATAATCTCATATCCATTTACATTCGTACATACCTCTGTTTCTCGTTGGTTCCTGGATTTGTCCGATACAACACTACATCTACTCGTCAAGAACTTGTGATCGCTGCAAACATCGCAACTTCGATATGGCTGCTATTCCTTGTTGAGAGTTCTCGTCGTACAGGTCACCATGGGAGGTAGGACATCAATATCCAAATTCTAGCAGGATCTCTTTCGTCAGTCAAAATGTGCTTGCTTCGCAGAATCGTTCAGTGTCCAATTAAGAACCAACATGTCGAGCAATGCAAGCAGAGCCGTAGCTAGAAATTTCTGCGCCCGGGGCGAGAATACATTTCGGCGCCCCCTACACTCGCCTTGTCGAACTTCTGCCATTGTTTTTTTAAGGGAGGGGTAGAAGCATTTGTTGTTGTGCCTTACTTAAATAATGTCGTCCATTCAAATTGATTCATTTATGCTAATAATTATAGCAATTGCATGTAATTGTAGCAATTATAACTATCGAGTTTTTTGTACGTATACGCATATTCTTCTGAATCAAGGATCATTATTGACCTCTCGGTGTGCAATGATAAAAAATCCTAGAAATGAAACTAATCCATGAAAAAAAATATCTTACCATATGATTAGCATATATGTATATTTCTTAGGCAGCAGAAAAATCTCTAAGAAAGATCATTAATGTAATGTAATGTTTTTTTTTATTACATAAAACCCTTTCAAATACCTTGCAAAGTCATTGTAGAAACTAGTTAAAATCATTCAGTACTAATGTAATGTTTATAAAGTAAAACCTATTTACACTGCAAAATATTATACTGATCAGCTGAAATCAACAACAATAAAAACAAAAACTTATTAAGAACTACAATCAGTACATGATTATTTGACTATTCTCCTGTGCGAACATACTAGCTACAGTTTCACTCTTCTTGCCTCTCGAGCAGCAAGGTCATTAATAACATCATCGAACACAAGTAATTGAACTCTGTACTTCTCAGCAGACAAAATAGTCAGCTTAGTAAGCTTTTCTTGACTCAAGGAAGAACGCAAGTAATTCTGTATAAGCTTTAGCTTACTAAAACTCCTTTCACAAGATGCAACAGACAAAGGTAGAGTTAAAAATAGTTTCAATGCAGTGACAAAATTTGGGTACAACTCAATACATGATATTTTATGAATGAATGAGAGAGCAGCAAGTGGTGGTAATTCTGACAACCATTCCAAGTGAAAGTCTTTTAAAAATGCTTGCGCATGATGTTTAAAGAACAACAGTTCATGAAGTAACTCAGTTCCGTTGATATCCTCGGGTTATAATAAAGCCAGATCAGACTCCCTTCCTCAACGTTTCTTCTAACATAACTGCCATATTGCTTGGAATAATTACGGAAGAATCCTCCAAAACTTCTTTCATTAGCTTGAATCGATCGCCTATTTGTGACAAAATTGAATCCAATGCACAAAACAAGCTCTTCCTAATTTTTGGTCTTCATTTATGGCTACACTTTCATCTTCTGCAACTTAATTGAAAAACTTGGTTTTCTTTTTGGGACGCTGTTCTTTACTTGCAATGTTTGCAATTCAAAAAACTAAAATATTCTTCCATACGTGTACAGTAAACGTTGTATATTTAATCAGTGCCATGCTTCTCTACCTAAAACCATTTAATACGAAGCGTAATTCCTCTCGGTTGTATAATTATCGTGTTTTAAAAATGTGAAGTGATACGTTGTTTACATCTCGCGCGGCCGCCATTACAACTGCACTCGTGACCTAGAGGTCACTTCTGATTTATGCTACGGAAATAGGATCGATCCTATCCTTGAGAAATGCCATGAAATATGCCATGGCATCTGAAATGCCATATAATTTCTCACTTTACACTGTAGCTTTTTGGTCATGATATAAATGTTAAGAAAAATGCTAAGGAAAATGCTTTCGTCTAAAGCGGGCTTAACACCTATATCTATTGTAACATACTTTACTTGTAGCCATAGGTTAACGTCGTTAATAGCTCGAAGGATATCAGCCCAGCAGAATAAGAATACAAGAAAGTTAAACTTCTTAAGGCTGTGTAGCAGGCATTTGGCACCGTGTACTGTTTCGGGTGACTCTTTTGAGACTTTTATTTATTACTAGCTGATTTCCCGGCGTTGCCCGGGTGTTTAATGAATTCTAACTATAGCGTAGAATGTAACTAATTTTATTTACAGGTATTTAAAAGCATAAGTACAGTATACAAATTATAAAGTAATATCTTTTACAAATTCACTATAATATAAATTTAACAACAATTTATCAACCACATTTTTAGTTTCACCTCCAAGAGCAAGAATATATAAATTAAACGGCATTGGGAGTGTAACTATTCATCTTAGCGACCCCGAAAACTACACTAATATCGGTCGTTTTACATATCACCCCCACCCCTAGGGTTGCCAGGGCTGTCTTGAAATTGAACGGCATTTGGAGAGTCAATATTCATTTTAGCGACCCCGAAAACTGTGGATTTCACACTAATATCGGTCGTTTTACACGTCACCCCTTTCCCACCCCACCCCTAGGGGTGCCAGGGGTGTATTGGAGTTGAACGGCAGTCGGAGTGTCACTATTCATCTTAGCGACCCCGAAAACTATTGATTCCACTCTAATATCGGTCGTTTTACATGTCACTCCCTTCCCACCCCACCCTAGGGATTCCACGAGTGTCTTGGACTTGGACGGCATTGGGAGTGTCCCTATTCATCTTATCGACCCCGAAGACTATGGATTCCACACTAATATCGGTCGTTTTCGATTATTTTTACGTCAACCCCTTCCCACCCCACCCCTAGGGGTGTCTTGGAGTTGAACGGCATTGGGAGTGTCCCTATTCATCTTATCGACCCCGGAAATTATGGATTCCACACAAATATCGGTCGTTTTCGTATATTTTTACATGTCACCCCTTCCCACCCCCACCGCTAGGGGTGGCAGGGGTGTCTTACTCCCACAGTATTTCATTCCAGATTGTAAGTCATATATGTACCACATTTGGTCATCGTGAATGTCACCAATTAGCTTAAAAACTATGGATTCGACACTAATCTTGGTCATTTTTGACATTTTAATTTTCACCCCCTCTCACCCCCCATCCCGATTGGTGATGAACTTGAAGTGGAACGGTATTAGGAGTGTCACTATTCATCTTAGAAACCCCGAAAACTATGGATTCCACTCTAATATCGGTCGTTTTCGATTATTTTTACGTCACCCCCTTCCCACCCCACCCCTAGAGGTGCCAGGGGTGTCTTGGAGTTGAACGGCATTGGGAGTGTCCCTATTCATCTTATCAACACCGGAAACTATGGATTCCACACAAATATCGGTCGTTTTCGTATATTTTTACATGTCACCCCTTCCCATCCTCACCGCTAGGGGTGGCAGGGGTGTCTTACCCCCACAGTATTTCTTTCGATATTGCAAGTGATACGTGTTCCAAGTTTGGTTGAAATTGCTCCAGTCGTTCGAGAGTTATGCCGGAACAAACATACACACATACATTTATTTTTATACTTGTATATTAGATTGTTGTTCTAAGTGACGTGTACTCTCGTCCTGTACACCTTTTATTTGAAAGCCGGCTGGGAAGATCATTGAAAGAGCCAAAGACTATCACGACGTATTCTATTAAATGAAATAACTTTTTTGAAGTGATATTGTTTTCAAAAAAATATTTTGTCTTAAAGGAAAATTCAGTACAGTTGTTACGACATGCAGACTGCAGTTTACACTGGCGTCGCATGTGGTTCGCATACGAGTGTTCAGTAATGCTTTTGTACTAATGCAGATTTACTCCTCTCCCTTGTAACTTCATATTCAATTGAAAAGTGAGAATAACAGTTCAATTTATTTTCAACAATTTCACCCCAAAATCACGCTATATTTGAAGTAATACAAGAAGAACCTAGGGGAAATTGTCCCTCTCCCCCTTAAAATCCGCCAGGTTTAGCGAATTGTCGCTGAAGTTTGCAACTATGTAGCACAGACATTTTCGATTCCCCCTAGACATGCCTTGCATATGCTGCGCTCTGGTGCCGAATGTAAGAAGTATTGTCGCTTGCATCAGTGTTCGCACAGCGAAGTGAACATCTTCGGTGTATAGTGGCCAACAGCGCCTTAGCTGTCAGCTCTATGCAACACGCACAGCAATTGTGTTCAACGCCCTCCGTGGAACACCGCGAGAGTCAGTGTTACCGATGTCTAAAAAAGTTATCAGACGTGAAAGAAGTCGTGTCAGAGTAAATTTTGTGTATATATTCTTACATCAAACATAGTATTTTTTCGAATATACGTATATACGTATGGGTGTGTGTGCATTTAATATGTACGTAATTTACTACATATATATGAGTGTTCACGTGTTCATGCGAACATTATCAGGCGACGCGCCTGAGTTTACACCAATAGTATTTTTACAGCTGCATATACTATTGAGTAGTGGGATTGATGATATAACCAGGACCACTTATAAGTGTAGAAAAGAAGAGGCTATTTGATTGAACAATCCGATTTGCCCACACTTAAAACAATGGCAAGAGGGGCTTATACCCCAATTCTTCAGGTGTGATATGCTCTGAATTTTTAAGAATTTTGAATTCTAGTGTAGAAAAGATGAAGCCCCTCAGACAGATTTGCCCACACTTAAAACAATGGCAAGAGGGGCTTATACCCCAATTCTTCAGGTGTGATATGCTTTTAATTTTAAGAAATTTTGAATTCTAGTGTAGAAAAGATGAACCCCCCTCAGACAGATTTGCCTACACTTAAAACTATGCCAAGTTCCCATATCATCTTATTGTTTACAGTGTGTTTTTCTGTCAAAATCCCAGGAGACCTAGTAGAGTGTGGTGCATAGCCCCATGGTTTTTATTGCCTTGTAATCAGGAGGCTTCTGGGTTTGAGTCCTGATAAAATGTGAAGCCTCCCCTGATGGCAAAATGTTAATATTGTTGCCTTGTAAACAAGAGGCTCCGGTTTGAGTCCTGATAAAATGTGAAGCCTCCCCTGATGGCAAAATGTTAATATTGTTGCCTTGTAAACAAGAGGCTCGGGTTTGAGTCCTGATAAAATGTGTAAGATTGAAATACATGTGGCAAAATAATATGTCCACACGTGAGATTTTGAGAATAATTATTGCTAGTTGATATACAACTGATAGCTCCCAGATCTGAAACCTGGTAAAAAGTGTTATACAACAGCATAAAAGAGCAAAATTATTTTATATTGGGGTTCACCAGAGCCTAGTTACTGCTGTTATAATTGTTTTGGCATATTGTCCATAGTTCTGTTTTTTTGGACCAAGAAATTTTATATAAATAAACAACAAAAATGCCAAAACAAAAATATTGCAATCAGTGTAATAAAAATATATCTAGTTCTAATTGGTCTAGGCACCGGCATATTTGTGAGCCTAAGAAATGCAGAAAAGCTACTAAATTGTGCCCAAGATGCCATAAAATATTAAGCAAGGCATATTACAAATGGCATAAGTGTAATTCTTATGTACAGTCATCAACATTGCCCCCACAACCATCTACATCTGGTCTGAAAAGAAAGCATGAAGCACCTGTTAATGCTAGACCGGCAAAGCAGCCACGCTATGCACCACCTATCCATAGCAGTTTTAATGGCCAACTTAGGGATTATCGGTTTGTATCAGAGCCAAGATGTGGTATTAAGAATTTTTTGAGCAGTGTAAATCCTGATGTGCAGGCAATTCTAAATGCACAAAATGGCTCTTATAAGCTGTCCCTCAAATTGTTTACACAATATAAGAAACCAAATGGCACAAAATTTACACAGCCCCACATAACAGAAACTGTACCTGTATATTCAAATGCAAATTCAGACAAAATAATAAGCAGTTTGATAGATCAATTGAATATTAAACACTCTGAATTTGCAGCAAAAGAGTCTGGATGGAGCCTATGCGGATCTCCACACAAGTTATATGTTAATCTTTCTGAATTCAGCCCATTACAAGGATCTACATATTTGCCATTACCTGTCAATATTAAAAACAAACAAGCCGTGGTTAATATAAAAAATAATGATGAGAAATGCTTTTTGTGGTGTATTTGAGCTGCTTTGTATCCAGTTTTAAGGCATCCTGAGAGAATAAGTTATTATAAACAACATGAAAATGATTTTGATGATGCAATGGAGGGTTTAGAATATCCAATGTCTGTTCAGAATATTGATAAATTTGAAAAAAAGGCCCGGGACATTAATGGCAAACAATTATCTATTAATGTATTTATTTGTTCCACTGGCCGTGGCAATTGTTTGATAGCACCTCTCAGAATCAGTACACTTGATGATGAATCTGCTATTCCAATTGATTTGCTCTTAATTGAAGGGGATGGCACATATCATTACACTCTGATACATAATCTTGAAGCTTTAGTCAGAACACAACTAGACAAATCTAATAGAATATTTAAGTTGTGCAGAAGATGTTTCACTGTATTTGATGGTCAAAAAATGGTGAATGGGGTTCGGGAAGAGAATGCAGAAATTGCCAAAAACAAGTTAATTGAACATTTAAAATACTGTGGCAACTATAAACCTGTTCATATGGTGATGCCAATGCCAAGTGAAAATGCCAAATTCAAAAAGTTTGAAGCCTTGTTGGAACACCCAGCATATATAGTCTGTGATTTTGAATCAAATCTCAAACCTCTTGCATTCTGCAATCCAGATCCTGAAGAATCTTCAATTACACCATACCAGCTACATGAACCTTCTAGTTTTTATTATGTTGTTGTACAGGATGGTGTTGTTAGTAAAGAATATTCACACATGGGACCAGATGCCATCAAAAAATTTGCAGATAAAATAGAAAATGAGTGCCATGACATAGCATCTAATATCTTATTAAAATCAAAACCTATGTTGCCTTTAACAGAGGATCAGATTGAAGATTTCAACAATGCAGAAAAATGCCCGGTATGTGATTGTGAATTTTCAGATACAAATATCAAGGTGAAACACCATTCCCATACAGATGGTAAATTCAAAATGGCCCTGTGTAATAGCTGTAATATTAAGATCCAGAGACCAAAATTTGTCCCTATATTTTGCCATGGTGCATCCAATTATGATTTTCATCATCTGATCAGGTACGAGGGGTTTGACAAGCAGAATTTAAATATTTTAGCTGAAAATGATGAGAAATATATTGCCATTAGCAAAATAATTAAAGTTAATGGTGTTCCTATTCACTTAAGATTTCTTGATTCCTACAGAATTTTATCTGCTAGCCTGGCTACACTGGCCACTCAATTATCTGATGATCAATTCAAAATCACATGTGCTTTGTTTCCAAATCAGGACCTGAAATTAATTAGGCGGAAGGGTGTATATCCATATGATTATGTTACAGATTTTTCTAAATTTGATGAGTGTTCTCTGCCACCACAACATGAGTTTTACAGCAAAATCAGAGGATCTGGAATTACTGATGATGATTATCACCATGCCCAGTTGATGTGGAACAATTTAAAATGCCAGACATTTGGTGATTATCACAATTCATATTTAAAACTTGATGTGACCCTCTTAGCTGATATACTGCAGGCATTCAGAAAATCTTCCATGCAAAATTATAAACTAGATCCAATTTATTTTTACAGTGCCCCAGGTCTAGCATGGTCTGCAATGTTTTTGAATACTAAAATGCAGATGGATATGATCCAAGATCAAGATATGTACTTGTTTATGGAGCAATGTATAAGAGGGGGCATGGTGCAATGTTCTCAGAGATATGCCAGAGCAAATAATAAATATATTCCCGATTATGATCCAGCACTGCCATCAAATTATATACTGTATGTAGATGCCAACAGCCTCTATGGTTATGCTATGATGAATAAACTGCCATATGCAGGGCTTGAGTGGGTTGAAGATTTCAATATTGAGGATCTTCAGGACTTTGATGACAGTGACTATGGCCTCTTCTTAGAGGTTGATCTGACAATTCCTGATGATTTACACAACAAATTTTCTGATCTGCCCCCAATTCCTGAGGTTAAGTGCTCACCTGGCTCTAAACAGAAGAAATTAATGATGACTCTGGAGCCAAAACAGGGTTATGTCTTATATTATAAAAACCTCCAGTTCCTGATGAATCATGGTGTTCAAGTGAGCAAAGTTGGCAAAATTTTGAGGTTCAGGCACTTAAGATGGTTGAAGCCATATATTGATACAAACACAGAGCTTCGAACATCTGCAATGAGCCAATTTGATAAATCTTTGTTTAAATTGATGGTCAATTCTGTATATGGCAAAACTATTGAAAATGTCAGAAAACATACCGATGTTAAAATAATTACTGACCCCAGCCTGAGCAAAAAATTGATTGCAAAGCCTAATTTCAATTATAGAAGAATTTATGATGAAAATATGGCACTCTTCAACATGAAAAAAACAAAAATTAAGTTTGATAAGCCTATTTATGCAGGGGCTGTAATATTGGAATTGGCCGAATTACACATGTTAAAATTGTATTATGATGTGTTGAAGCCTTTTTATGGTGATTGTGTAAAATTGATGTACATGGACACAGATAGTTTTGTTCTTGATATTCAGACAGAAGATGTTTATCAAGATATGTCCCAGCCTGCATTGCTTGAATATTTTGATACCAGTGAACATTCAAAAATTCACCCCTACAACAAAAAGGTGCCTGGCAAGTTAAAAGATGAGACACTTGGTGATGTTATTGTGGCATTTGCTGGGTTAAGGGCCAAGATGTACAGCTTTGAAACATGTAGTGGTGCTGTTGCCAAGAAGGCCAAGGGCATTGGCAGAGTGACTGTTGACAAAGATCTTGAATTTGAAGATTACAAAAATTACCTCAAATCATGTAGCACAATCAGAACATCAGAATCCAGAATTCAGAGTGTGGATCACTTGTTGACTAGCAATATTGTAAGAAAAGTGGCTCTGGACCCACATGATGATAAGAGATGCATTTTGTCATGTGGAATACATACTCTACCATGGGGTCATTGTGATTTGAAAAGTGGGAATCAATGCCCAATTACAAAGCATGATTTGAAATAAATAAACATGCCTATGAACTTATTTGGGTTCAAAAAACAGGCTATTATGGACCTGCCAACACCACAACCCTCTTCTGATATAATATCTAAACTAAGTGCTTTGTTAATTATTCATCTGAACAGCATAGATGTTGATGATGAAACAGGTAAAACATTGTACATATTTAACAATAATTTAAACCACTACCAATTACCTGTAGGTGGTCAATTACAATTTATTACAACCCCTGAGGGTGATGTCAAAATTTCAGTAGGGAAAAATATTTACAGGATAAAGCACTCAAACATGGTTTCTGGCACTGTATATACTGTTTCTGCTGGTGACTGCTTATATATTGAGGTCCCTGGATCCTATGACAAGCTTATACCTTTTTTTTTTATAGAATTAAGAATTAGATATTCAATAATAAATAACCACTAAAACAAAAATGCCTAATGATATATTTGGCCATACAAGACATGAAGATCACAGTGATGAGATTCTGATGCTTGATGTCAGAGTCAAGAAATTAAGAAGTGATTTACAAGCTTTACAAACCACACTCAATGCCAGTCTTCAATTAGAAATTACAAATTTACAATCACAATGCATGGACCCTCTTCTTAAAATTGATTCTGAACTCAAATTATTGCTTCAGAAATATACTGACCTGGCCACATTGGATAATTTTTAAAGTTTAGAAGAAGCTGTAGCAGCTCTTCAAGCCAAATTTAAGACCCAGGCCACCGACTCTCAGCAATTGAAACAACAATTGGAAGAGCAGATTAATAATGTCCAGGCACAGCTCCAAACAATTGTCAAAAGCATAAAATCACAAGAAGATTTTGATCTAGTGATTTCCACTCTAAAGGAACAGATTCAGTCACTGGAGATACTTAATCTGGGCCCTCTGAACAATGCCATAGCCGAGGTTAAAGAAAAAATTGAGACACTTGAAAATTTTATGAACAACTTGCCATCTTCTGATGCTTTGAGTGCAATAACTCGCAGTGTTGCCAATATTAAGCTGCAACTTGAAACATATGAAGATTTTGGAAAAATTCAAAGTACCATAACCCATCTTGAAGGTACCATAGCAGCAGTGCAAAGTGATTTGACAAATGTACAAGAATCTCTAGAATCCCGCCTGGCCGGTATTGTAGATACCCTTGTTAGTGTCCAGCAACAGATCACAAAACTTGAAAACCTCAACACTGAATCTGAGCTATCTCATTTTCATCACTTGATTGATGATATCCAAACAAAGCTTGAAATTTTACAACAATCAACACCCTCTCAGGCAGATATAGCCCTGCTCCAAAATGCTATGCAAAATGTGGCTGATGCTTCTGAATTAAACAATGTGAAATTGGCACTTGAATTTTTACAAAATGCTGTGTCAAATCTGCCTACATCACAGGAACTTAAAAATATTAAGAGAGCTGTGAATCGCATATTGAAATCAGAAGATATCAAGAATATCCAGACAGAGATCAAACAACTCACTCAGACAGTGTCCACTCTACCAACAAATCAACATATTAATGAACTGCATGCCCTGTTTGAGGATATCAGAAGACAAGTCCATGATCTTACAGCTCAAAATTCAAAATTGGCAGTTGTTGAAAATTTACAGCAAATTGTAGCTAATATCAAGCAACAGCTAGGGACCATGGAATCCAATCAAGCAAATGCTCTGTCTGTTTTTGCCACCCAGCTACAAGAAATTGTGCAACAATACAAGAAACTTGTTGTGGACATAAAGATCAAGCCAGGCCATGATGATGTTGTTAGGACTATCAATGAGCACCTTGAATCTGTAACAAGTAGATTGCTTACAGCAGAAAAAGAAATAACCGGCATAATTGAAAATCCTAAACATACAGTAATTCTTGAATTGTACAGTATCCCCAACAAAGAATATGATTCACCATTTACACCAGGTGGCAAAATATATATGCTGTCCCCTGCACAATTTTATTACCAGTTTTTTGTTGGGGGCACACTTAGACCAATCAAGATCAAATATTGGCTTCAACCACAGGCACACCACTACCCTACCTTATCAATAACAAATGCTGATAACAAAGCAAAAATCACCAGTGTAGAATTAGAGGATTTTACAGACCCCAATACATTAGAAACAGCCTATGCTGAAGATGATGGCTCTCTGGAATTTAATATACAAATAGGAGACAAACTGTATTTAGAAAATCCTGTAGTATCAGCTGCTGAACACCCTATAGTTGCAATATTCTTGTTTACATATTATGTCTAGACAAATTATTGTTGATGAATTACACAGACAAGCCAGACATAATTATAAGAGATTACCAGTAGTCACAAAGGGCATAGATGATTTATGGCAGAGCGACTTGATTGAGATGGCAAGTGGACAGCTGAAAAACTTAGACAAAATCAACAAGGGCTACAAGTATCTTCTCACTGTCATAGATACATTTTCAAAATTTGCCTGGGCTGTGCCACTCAAATCCAAGACTGGAAAATGTGTTACAGAAGCCTTCAGGACAATCATCAATCAGAGTGGAAGATCACCGCGCTATTTGCAAACAGATAATGGCAAAGAATTTTATAATTCTGTGTTCCAACAATTTATTAAAAACCAGGCAATACAACATTACTCGAGTTACAGTGATCTCAAGGCCTCAATTGTAGAGAGATTCAACAGAACCCTAAAAAATCATATGTATAAACAATTCACACTTCAAGGTAATTATAAATGGATTAATATTCTTCCAGAACTTCTACATAAATATAACAACTCGGTCCATTCCACAATCAACATGAAACCCTCTGAAGTAACTTCATCTGATGAGCAAAAATTGATCAGCACTGTTTATTATTCTAGATACCAGCCAACAACAAGAAAAGCCAAATAAAGTGTGGGTGATCAAGTAAGAATCAGCAAATATAAGCACTTATTCAAAAGAGGCTTTACAAGAAACTGGAGCACTGAATTATTTACAGTGGTTCAAGTTAAACCTGGGACTCTTAACACATATATAATAAAAGACCGCCGAGGAGAAATTCTCAAAGGCAGGTTTTATGAAGAAGAGCTCAGCAAAACTAAACAGCCTGACACATATCTCATAGAAAAAATCATCCGCAGAAAAGGCAACAAGTTACTTGTCAAATGGCTAGGACTTCCAGAACACAGCTGGATCGATGCAAACAAAATAATAATATGAACACCTGGGATGTTATAAAAAGGCTGCCAGAACCTGATCAGCAGAATAAGAGAAATGGCAAATTGCTGCCTGATAATATTAGGTGTCTTATTGTTGGGCCATCTGCTTGTGGTAAAACTACACTAATGGTTGATAATTTTTTATTGGCACCAGTGGCGGTCCCTCCATGGAACAGAGGGAACAGGCTGTTCCCTTCTACTTATCGCCCTTTTTAGCTATTCAAATTATCTATAATTACATAATAAGAACACTTCTTTCTTCCGAAATCAACACGCCGAAGAAAAACGTTCACCGTGACTGGACGTTTGTTTACTTCACCCACCCTCGTCGTCCCACGCTCTGCTGTCTGTTGCCGAGTATTTCCGACCAGGCGCGAAGGTAAAAACGATCCTCATGGTGCCGCGGAAGCTGAACTCTCTAGCTGTTCCCTACGAGAGATATGGCGAATTCGTTTTCCTTCGAGTTTTTGCTATGTGCTAAAGTTTAATTGCGTCGTAGTGATAGTTTTGAGTGTAGTAAGTCTATAGTTTCCTAATCTCATTGCAAAATTGCGTCTGTCATTCATAACGAACTGGAAAAATCTTCTACAGTCTAAGCGTCTGCTAAATGCCTTGGCTAAACGCTGCGAAATAGCTTCCGAGGGAACAGCTCGCATCCACCTGTTCCACCAGCCCCAAGACGCACGCAGCGGCAGGACAAAGGCAGCGGCAGGACAAAGCGAATGTTGCGAGTGTTGTATGATCGACCGGCTGAAGACGAAAGATTTTAGTTCATTGAACTTTACAGAAAAGACAGCAAACCAACACCTATCCTAACCGAATTAGAAACTAAAACTAAATCGTACACAAGGCATTTTCAAACAAGTTACTACAACTCTGTAACTGGATACTCTTCCAGTGGCAAATTATTGTTGTCCTTGTTTGTTCCCGAGAAGGGAGTTTGGAACAGTTCGGGTTTTGTCACAATTTCTAGAAATGTAGTGGACGCATGGACGTCCGCAGAATTTTTTCCAGGGAAAGCAAAGGAAGGCATTTTTTTCCAGGGGGGACAAGCAAGGTACCTTTTCCCCAATAATAGTGTTGTACCCTCAAAAAAACATTGCTTAAATTTGAATTTATCATATTCATGCAATAATTAACACATATTATTGTGGCTGAAATGAAATTATATGTGACAAATATATAATTTTTGGTTGACTTTCATTTTCCGGGGGGGCGGACAAGGCCCCCGATTGCCCCCCTTCTGGACGCCCATGAGTGGACGTCATAAAAAAAACTCGGCCATCTGATTGCCATTATTGCATTGAGGACGTTTGAATTACAATGCTCAAGTATAAAAAAAAATGTCAACTTAATCTACAAATAGAGAGATGAAACCGGTTTCGACAAAACATTTTTTCTCTGATCACTCATAAATTGCTTTTATTAATGTTTCCTATGTTGCGCATCAACAATTTTGTTTTTAATGTTTTCTTTACATTATATCATATTTGCTTTAACATTGGTATTTTCATAATTTTAACGTGCTTCATGTATGTGACTTCTGAAATTTTTTAGCATATGTTTCGTATGTTTATTTGGTTCATTTCAACAAGGGTTGAATTTTACTTGGTCTACTGTATTATATTACGATAGGTATGGGAGGGGAGGGGGCAAGTGCATGTCACCTGTTCCCCTGCCTGATTTAGCACCGCACGCCACTGATTGGCACCCAACTGGTTAGACTGGAAAAACAGGCACTTGTATGTCTTTTCTAAGAGCTTGGAACAATTAAAATATCAACAGCTGATGAAGCTATATGATGGATTGGATATAGCCAATTTTGAACCAGATGTTAAGCCACTTCATGACTGTCTCGATAATTCTGTTGTTGTGTTTGATGACATTATACTGGATAATCAAAACAAGGTTAGAAATTTCTTTACACAGGGCCGGCACAAAAACATTGATTGCTTCTACCTGGCACAGACTTTTTCAAAAATACCCAAGCAGCTGATCCGAGACAACAGCAATTTTATATGTGTGTTTCATCAAGACCATACCAACCTCAAACACATACATGATGAATATGTAGGTGGGGACTTGAGCTACAATGATTTTTCTAAGTTTTGCAGCAGGTGCTGGAACCAGGACAGTTATGGGTTTGTCACAATTGATATGACAAGAACACCCAATAGTGGCAAATATAGAAATAAAATCAACAATTTTCTAGACATTGAAACATAAATAAATAACCATGAAAAGGCCAATCATTGATGATCTTAAATTAAGAGATTATCTTGTAAAAAAATTTAAGGGATGGAAATCAGAGAACCGAGGAATTTATGAACAACACAAACAAACAGAACAGCCTATTATTGATGCTATTAGTGAATTAGGTAAAAATATCAAAACTGTTACAGAGCAAAATCAAAATTTGATCACAGAGCTTGTACCTGTAGCTGCTAGGAACATATTAGATTATCCATTCACCCCACTTTCTAGTATTCATACACCTAGTCCTATTGCTCCTAGAAGAATTGAAGCTACTCAGGATCCTATTGAATTGGGTCTTCTTGCTCAAAAATATTTAAGCACATCTAAAGACAACAAAGATGAGGTTTCTGGCTTATATGCTGACACAGAGCGTGATGGTAGCATCATACATAGAATTGGCAATTTCAGAGTAACATTTATGGGAGATGATCTGATTGTATATTCAGAATCTCGTCTTGGAGAAAAAGGTGCTTTTGTTAAGTACCCCGGCACACCTGGATTGTGGGAACTGATGACTAGGAAAAGGCCTGGCAGCTATACAGATCAAGATTATGAATATTACAAAGAAATATTAATAAAATCAGATGCTCTATACCAGAACAATGATCCCACACAAAAAAGAGTCAAGTCTAGCAGTGGAGCAAAATACAACAATTTAATCAAACCCATATGGTCTCAGATCAAGACTGGCAGTGGAATCAAACAATACAACACCCTGCCTAAAGAATTTGTGTGGGTTGATGATGTCAGGAAACTTGTAGATAGGTTATTGGTGATAGCTGGGGAGGAAAATGCTGGCAACCACAATTTTTACAATGAAAAAGTTGGAATTATGGACATGATAAGCACAAAATTGTCTAATTTTATAGTAAATGACACTAAGGGGATTGGATATCTTATAAAAATTATTAATACTGTACCACCTAAATTTTGGAATATTTCTGAGGGTCGGGGCTTGGTTAATGATATTATAAACAAGCTGCCATTTGAACTACACATTCCAGGTTATCAGTATTGTGGTCCCGGTACAAAATTGGACCATAGATTAAACAGAGGTGATCCTGGTGTTAATCCCCTAGATGCTGCTTGTAGAGACCATGACATAGCATACAACACACATTCTGATCTTGACAAGAGACATGTGGCAGACAAGAAATTAGAAGAGGCTGCATTTGGTAGATTTGTAAGCAAAGATGCTTCTTTAAGTGAAAAAATAGCCGCATTGGGTACTACCATAGCTATGAATACCAAACAAAAACTGGGGTGGGGGTTGTGAATATGTATATAATAAACCTACAATGAAGGCCAAGGGTGTTATGTATCAAATACCTTATGCTGGTCTCAAATCTCTTAAAACTATTGATAGCCTTTTGACCAAAAAGCAGCGCAAGAAAAAAAATTCTTGTATTGCCAAGGGTCATGGTATGAAATTGTTGCTTAGCACCCCCCAATTAAAAAAATTACAGCAATCAAGAAAAAAATAACATGTGGGGGGATTTATATTTACCATCCCTGCCATCTTAGCTGCTCTCGGGGCTGTTGGGAGCTTGGCTGGGGGATCAGCTGCTATAGCAAAAACAGTAATAGATGCCAAGAAGAATAGGGCAGAATTAGATGAATTGAAGCGCCATAACCTGGCCATAGAGAAACAAGGCAAAGGTGTTAAGAGAGCCATGAATAAGTTTAAAAAAAACAAGAGCCGCTTACAAACCAAGATATTGAAGCTTTAATCAAGCCACTGGGCATCAAACATTTTAGAGGTGTGTACATGTCTGATTCTTTACCAGAACAACCACTCAACAAAGAGTGTGGCATAGTTAATTTGGATAAGTACAAAAATCAGGGCACTCACTGGATCTGTTATCTTAAATATTTAAAAGATGAGGCATTTGTGTTTGATTCATTTGGAGGTGTTCCACCTGAAAATTTAATAAAATATCTAAAATCAACTAATCTTTATTACAATAATGCCCGTGTTCAAAATTTCAAAGATGTTAATTGTGGACATTTGTGTTTATCTGTTCTTAGATATATGTCTCAAATAAATAAACCATCAATTGAAAATTTTCAAAAAGCCTTGTGGTATTTAAAACATCATGGGGGTATTCCATCTCACCAGCCAAAATTCAATATTGAAACTTAGATTACATGATGATATAGTATATCCCAAAACAATAGCTCTCAGAGCATTTTATGGCATGTACTTGATCCCTAATATTACACACCACAACAACACAATTGCAGTAGGGGATCAAAAAATTGTCATCACTCCAGGGCAGTATCTGTCCACTCTAAATGCTCAATTACCCAGAGGTGTAGTTTTAAGTCAAAATTCTGTCACTCACAGAGTAGAGATTGCATCTGCTACAGAAACAGTGGATCTGGGTACTATAGGAGAGCTGTTAGGATTTGAGAACAACACAAAACTTGAACCCGCCATCAAACACACTGCTATTAATATACCTAAATTCTTAGCCATAGAGACTCTGAATATTCACTGTAATGTGGCCGAGGGTATGATCACCAAATCAAATGGCATAGGCACTCACAAACAAACTGGCATCATTGCAACATTCAAACCTAACTCTGAATTTATGGAACCCATCATCTACAATCCATCCCCAACATTATATTTTCCTGTGTGCCATAATAGAATAGATTATATTGAATTGATGGTCACTAATGAAAAAGAAGAATTAGTTGATTTTGCTGGAGCCACAACAACTGCTATCATAGAGATTAATATTTAAATAAAAATACATACAAGAAAAAAATGGAAAATATTGAGAGTTATGAGCTACAATCATTCCCCCCAAACAGGAGGACATTTGCAAATTTAAATCAACCCAACACAGAGATTGAGGTTGATCTTGATGTAGGGGATGGCTTTATACACCCCCACAGAGCAGATCTATATATCAAATTTGATGTTGTAAAACTCGATGGTACAGATTATCCGGCAAATTCAAATATAAGATTGGTGGACAATTTTGTGCCACATCTATTCTCTGAAATTGAGGTCAGAAAACATGGTGTTGTTATAAACAGAGTGGATTATCCCGGCATTACCTCCACAGCTTTGGCCACACTAAAATTATCCAAGACCGAGGCTTCTTACTACAAAATAGGTGGATTTGAGGCTGGTGATAAGATATTATCTAAGAACCACACAGTGCTGTTCCCCATGCGCCTGTTGCCAGGATTCTTCTCAGATTACAAAGATATTATGTGGAAGGGTGGTTTAAGAATCACATTTAGAAGAGCTGCCAATGATAATAATGTTTTGATGAGGTACAGCACATTAAACTCTACAGGGGAAGCTCTGCCTAATACCCTACCTGATGAAGGCAAATGCATTATTCAGACTATGGAGCTAAGAATGCCAGTTGTTGAATATGAGGCCAGTTATGCTCTTAAATACAAAGCAGATATCCTAAAAAATCCACAGATTCCTCTACAATTTTATACATATCAATGTGTACAGAAGCCCGCAACTGGTGCCTATTATGAGTTTGATGCTACAAATTCATTCTCCAGTATACAATATGACATGCCAGATTTTGTGGTGGTATTGTTTCAGACTGGAAGACACAATAATCAGGAAAAAAATTCAAGTAAATTTGATAACTGCAACATCAAGAACATATATCTTAAAAATGGCAGAAATGAGGTATTTCCTAGAGAAAATTATAATTTAGACATGTCCAAGGATGATTTCCTCAAATTATATGAAGCATTTTCAGCATACAAAAGGGTCACTACTGGCAATACTGACATGTATTACACACCAGATGAATTCAAAGCACAGAGACCCATGTTTGTAATCAACACTTCAAAAAGGAAACAAGTTGCGGTTAATGACAGGACAAATATTAAAATTATCTGTGAATTCCATGAGGCATTACCTGATGACACCATATGTAGTGTTATTCTCATAGGTGAAAAATCATATGTTTATGATGTAAGAAATGAGAGAGTCACGGAGCAATTCTAGAAGATATTTGCTCTATTATGCTGTTGTACAACACACTTTGCCAGGTTTCAAACCTCAACTGTATATCAGCTAGCAGTGAATATCTCATGTGTGGGCATATTATTTTGTTGTATGTATTTCAATCTTACACATTTTATCAGGACTCAAACCCAGAGCCCCTGATTACAAGGCAGCAATATTAACACTTCTCCATATGGAATATATCCACATTTTACTGGGTTCTGAGACCCAGAAGCTAATACAGACAAAATTGGATTTTGAACTGTACAATGAATTATTCTCTAAGCCTTGCCTGTGCTCGTACTATCAGAATAATGCAAAACTAGAATTGGTTTCAGCATTCAAGGCAGTTCATTGCCACTGTGTCAGAAAATTTGTATCTTTATCTCAATGATCTTTGTTACACTTTTACATGTTGTCTTGCATGACTAAGAATTTTTCCCCTGTCGCACAGAAAGATTAATGGCCCCTTCAGTGAATCACACAGAAATATCATTAATGCTCCCTTCTAGCTGTGTAGATTATATCTCTTGTGTGCCGGCAAGGCATGCAAGCAAAACATTAGTCTTTTGATAGATTAATATCAATTCATGCATTTCCGAGCTAAATAATTGCTTACCCCGAGCAATGGAATTGATCAGAGATTAGAAAAAAAGCAGGCAACAGCTCAAATTTTGCTTGCATTTTGTATTGAATTAGATCTGTAAGTTGTAGAGCATAGGAATATGGCCAAAAACAATATCAAAAAGGCCATATTTTTGACAAGTTTATGAACAACAATCACACAGATATAGCTTTTACACACATGGCCGAATCTGTCTGAGGAGAGGAGGGGGGGCTCATCTTTTCTACACTAGAATTCAAGATTCCTGGGATTTTGACAGAAAAACACACTGTAAACAATAAAATCATATGGGAACTTGGGCCTCCCCGATGGCGCAGTGGTAGCGTCGTCGCCTTGTAATCAAGGGGTCCCGGGTTCGATACCCGGTGGAGGCACAAGTGGTTCGGATCCCACTTTAAAAACTGTAGGTCCAGTCCCGATTAGCCTTACTGTGCATAAAGTGGACTTAAAACTACATATCAAACCATATGGGAACTTAGCATAGTTTTAAGTGTAGGCAAATCTGTCTGAGGGGGGTTCATCTTTTCTACACTACAATTCAAAATTCTTAAAAATTCAGAGCATATCACACCTGAAGAATTGGGGTATAAGCCCCTCTTGCCATTGTTTTAAGTGTGGGCAAATCTGTCTGAGGGGCTTCATCTTTTCTACACTAGAATTCAAAATTCTTAAAAATTCAGAGCATATCACACCTGAAGAATTGGGGTATAAGCCCCTCTTGCCATTGTTTTAAGTGTGGGCAAATCGGATTGTTCAATCAAATAGCCTCTTCTTTTCTACACTTATAAGTGGTCCTGGTTATATCATCAATCCCACTACTCTATTGGAACTATTCACTAAGAAGTTGTAAAACACATCCTCACGAACAAACAAATAATATATATATAAATTGGATATTTATTTATTTTCGTTTATTTTTTAAAAGAGAGGCTTGTAATGCGAGCGCAGCGAGCAAAAAAAGAACAATATCTTTGCAAACTGGCAATGATATTGTTTTAATAGGGCGCCAATACGTACTTTCGAATGGGATCGCATGCATCCTCTATTACAAGTAATTATCAATGTTTTTCTTCTTGCCGTCCGGCGCCCCCTTCCATCAGCGTCCGGGGCAACCGCCCCGCTCTCCCCCCCTCCCCCAGCTACGGCTCTGAATGCAAGCCAAGAAATCCCTCTCCATTTTGCTAGTTCAGATTTGACTCAAAGGCAAATACACAAACAAAGTTCAAAACTAACCTCCGCATCAACACGTATGTAAGCGTGACTATCCTTAAGGCGCGCATATACAACCGTGCAAATCCGCAACGTATTTACGCTGCGTATTTACGTCGGCCCATACACAACGACGTACACTTTTATCCGAATGCTCTTCTCTTCCTTCCAAGCACGAGCGGACTCTGGTGGTCGTGCCAAGAACCAAAAGCAGCAGTGGAGTGGGTTCTGTGGATGGAAGATTACTGAATGCTGAAGTCTGACCCAGGCTCTCGAAGTGGTGGCCTATGTTTCGCAGAAACGTTATATTCATTTAATCATTATATGTTTATCTAAAATGTATTGCTTCCAAATGTATACAATTCGACTTATTCAGTAAAATTCCAATTCTGTATGTGGAAATGTTCTATAGGTATTGAAAGCACACACTGCCAATCAATCTCCGCGAAACGTTTTATGTTACATAAAATGGAAGAGGGAGAAGGTGTTTAAGGGATGACTTTCTCTCAATACACCCAAATGTCAACCTCACTTCTACCTAGTATACCCTGGACTGCAATTTGAGATTAACGAGACCCTGGTGTCTGGACTCTCACCAAGTATAATCGTCAGTGGGATTTATGTTATGTGCTGTCCATGTGTGTTTTTAATTGCCCTTTGATCATTTCATCTTATCACCATTCATCCTTAATATCCTGATTGGCCAAAAGAGGCAGAAATACGAAGTAGAATAAATTACATCAATCAATCAATATAAAGGATAAGGATATAATGTGTCTACAAATGTACGTAAAAGTATAGATTGGATTGATTAAATTAAAATTCAGAATAGTTCAGAACTCAAGCTGTTTCTCTAGTCACGTTAAAATATATGCATTTATATGTTTATTATATTAATAAATACACAAACATACATTATATATGGAAAGTTAAAGCCTCCTAAACTTTAAGGTGCGTACGACAATTTCGGTGCGTATCATCCGCAGTTTCTCAAATACTGTCGGATTTCTACGTTGCGTGCAAAATTTTACGACTTCGACGTAATCTTATGGCTATGTATGGCCCGCTTTACACTTGACGAATTAGTCGTACGTGACACCGAGGCACAAGGCGAACTCTCGCGTTGTGTTGCAGTTGAAGCGGAAAGCGCCGTACAACCAATTAGAGCCATCTAGCGGATGATGCGGTAACTACAGCAAAACAAATGACAGATATGCAGCATGTGCCGCGGTGAGGCGAAGCAGAATTGTGGCGTATTTTTACGGTAAATGGACGACTGAATTATCGTAAATTTACAGTCGCACGAAATACGTCACAGATCACGGCCAGTTCTATAAGGCCGGAATCCTGAAATTTGGCAACGCTGTCTCGCCGGCTTAAAAATCAAGCTGTAAAGCATGGGCGCGAATAGAAAATTGATGTTGACTTTTGAAGAAACAAGGGAATCGGTGTAAAATGTTTTTCCCTTTCCAAATCTGGACAGAAGATTGGCATGACGATGTAAGTGGACAGTGGCGCAGGAACGTTTTTCATTTGGGGGGTACAAAATTCAGCCTCCCATATATATATATATATATATATGTATGTATGTATGTATGTCCAATCAAGTGTCGCAATAATAATAATTAGGATAATTATATTTAATTAAATTAATATATTAATTAATTAAATATGTACATTAATTAATATTGTATTGTTATTATTACATGAATAGGTAAAAGATAGTAAAATAATAGAAATATAACAGCAAGTATTCATTATCTAGCGTACGTGTAGTTAAGATCGCCAAGATTTGCACAAAAACAACTGCCCTGGCAAGGAATTTAATGTCAGATAGAAAAAGAATTGAATATTTATTGAATAACAAAAAGAGGAGTTAGATCCAATTAACGAAAAGTAAAGTTCCTGATTAATATTTTATGGATATTATCATTAGTAGTGTGCATAAATCTTTGGAATCCTTCAAAGCCGTATGAGCCAAATTCCTTGCCTTCCAATAAGTTCAGCGGAGAAAACCATCGAGTATACAGGGTGCAGCAGAAATAACTCCCGTATTTTATTCGTGAATAACAAAGCAACGATAGATGTTATGCAAAATTTTATTTAACAGTTGGAAAGAACAATGATTACCATTTTGTTTCCCATATGTACCGAGACAACTCCATGAACGCCATCTCCCACCCACTGGATATAGAAACTACATTATGTAGAGTTCCCCTACTTTTTTGAGGAAGACGGCACGCAGTTAATGTAACGTTTGACCGTTATGTATGGATGTTACGCAACCTACTGCAGCCGCAATCGAATGAACGTGGCAATTGGGCTGTGTGGTTCCAACAGGATGGTGCCACAGCACGCGTATCGATGAACGTGCTACGTGAACTATTTCCAGGGCGTCTGATCTCACTTCGAAGTGACCTTCCATGGCCAACTCCGTCCCCCGAGCTCGCTCCCTGTGACTTCTTTCTGTGGGAGTACCTGAAGGCTAAAGTTTACCAAGGAAGGCCGAGGACAGCCAATGATCTGAAAGATGGTATCAGACAGGAAAGAGCGGCAATACCGACCAGACATGACTAGGAGGGTAATGCAGAACTTCAGGGCGAGACTTCAGAAATGCGTACACTGTGCAGATCGGCATTTGGACGATATCATTTTAAAACAAAGTCAACTATGTCACACAAAATGGTGGCTTGTGGCAATTTTGACAAAAAATAATTGGAACATTTTGTTATTTGCAAATGTGCAACAAAATGGTAAACCTTGTTCTTTCCAACTGTGCAATAAAGTTTTGCATAACATCTATCGTTGCTTTGTTATTCACAAATGAATTCCGGGAGATATTTCTGCCGCACCCTAACTTTTAATTGTTACGCTGTTCAAGCATGGTATTGGCATTGATGGAAATTGAGTATAACAAATGCTAAACAATTATATTTTGATAAATTACTTTTACTACTTGGTAAGTCTTTCGGGGGAAGGGATTCGGACCCCTTGGACCCCCACAAAAACGTCCTTGATACCTAGGTATAATATGAAGCCACGAGAAATATTCTCTTTTTGAACAGCACACACGAATGTCCTGTTATTTAATACAAAATATGCATAAATATTTTTCATTGATTTGTTAGAATTTAAGTTAAAAAAAAACTAGATTTTAAAATCAGATAACAATTCTGAAACATATAAGGCTAAGCTCTGGACCTCATTGTGGGCTTATTTGGATTTCACGGAACGGAAAATCAGGAGTGAGGGAGATCTTGAGCCACCCCAACCAGGAATAATCATCTCCCACCCACTGGATATAGAAACTACATTATGTAGAGTTCCACTTCAGTTCCGTTCATTCTAATTTTAAAAGTCCCATAGCTACGCATAAAAATATATTTAAACAATTTGTGTACCACATCCAATGCCTTTTAGAAGCCATGTATTTCGTATTTTCTCAGACATCTATAGGGTGTTGTATTAAAAAAGAAAAAAATGAGTTCACATGGTTCCCAATCAACTAGTAAGAAGTCTAACTTTGAAATATTTGTGAAAAATTTGACAAATCATTTATTCGTATAATTAGCTGTACCTAATGACGCTCTTCGAGTACTGAAAGTAATATCATTCGGTACATTTACAAAACCGAAATCCTTCAGCTCTCATAAGTAGCAAGGAAAGCCATACACTCCAAAGTTTATTCTTTCTTTTCAATTTTTGGTGGACAATGTGAAGAGCCGGCCAAGGTTTATTTTCGTAGGTAGTGGTATTAAATGCAGATACATGCGTGTGTTTTAGCATGACATGTCAATTTCTCGTTTATGTGAAAAGGTAAACTTTAATGTAAGCAGAAGCATATACGCGTCACAGTTAAAGATTTTCGCATCTACAAAGAAAATCCAAAACACATTCTCACCTCGCCGGACTCCGTGGCGGAGGGGTTAGCATAGCGCGCTATGACGCCTGAGGTCCCAGGTTCGAATCCTGGCCTGCCCATGGGTGTTATTTTAGAGTGTCCATCAATTTCATCATATCATCATCACTCATCCTCATCTTCGCGATTAGCCATAAGTGGCAGAAATGCGAAGTAAAATAAACCAAATCAATCAAACAAATATTCCCATCTTACTCCCAGAGACCTTGTGAATCCAATCCAAAATCTACCAATAGAACCT
Organism: Lepisma saccharinum; assembly: GCF_977018435.1. Lineage (NCBI taxonomy): Eukaryota > Metazoa > Arthropoda > Insecta > Zygentoma > Lepismatidae > Lepisma > Lepisma saccharinum. The sequence goes on from NC_139229.1 coordinate 184,563,450, forward strand.
GCAGTGAGTCTCATTTATCTCGTGCATTCATCTGACTAATATAATTTTCTTACAATTTGACTTTAGAGTTTAACATAAAATGGCGTTGTGTTTGTGTTGCATTCGATATCACAATAAGATTTTAAGGAATTAATGTCCAATTATAAGTATACCTAATACATAGGCAAAAAATAGTTCTCCCTCTGATAAAATCGCAAATTGCACCCTGTTTAAATGGTTAGGAAAGATTTCATTTCACCTAGGAATGATATCGCGATGCGATGAGTCGAGAATAGTCACAGCCTCATCTCGTCTCCTGTGTGGTGAGGTCCTTCTCGTTCTTGTTTGTGCTTATTTTTCTTTCGGTTTCCACTCTAAAGTTATGAAAACTTATTCCAAATTCACCTCATTCTCAGATAGGCTAATCGGCACTCTATTTTTTTATTTAAAAAAATATATATATATATCTTAATATATAGGTTTAAGTATAGTTTTCCCAACACCCTCTTACAAATTTATGACAAATATGGGTGAGGTACAGGAGTGCATTGTAACCCCCCCCCCAAGTTGGTCTGTCGTGTCTCGTCTCGTTATACATACATACATACATTTTTTATTGGGCGAATTGATAATAGGTAATTTTAACAGTAGCACCTTCCGTCTGCTGTCAAATTACCAAAGGGGGGTACAGGGGGTACAACTCGATTTACGCATTTAGGGGGTACAGTACCCCCCTTCAAAAATTTGAGGGGGTACAATGTACCCCTGTACCCCCCCGTTCCTGCGCCACTGTAAGTGGAAAACATACATTAACAATAGAAATCGAAATTTATCGTTAAATAACTGGAAATAAACAGAAAACGCAAGGCCAACTTTAGGTATCATATGCAGCATGGACCTTTTGTGTACGTACAGTGGGATCCATGAGTATTATCGTGCAAATTGTCCATCGCCATGTTTGTGTACTTTATTTGACCCAATAAGAGCTTCAAGAATTAAAAGAAAACTCAAAACAAGCTTTTGACAACTTCTGCACCAGCATACATAAAAATCCATCGCTTAAAAACACATGGGATGTAAGAGGAAAATTAATGAAAAAAGTCACGGACAATTTGCACGGTAATACTCATGGATCCCACTGTACCAGCCAGACACGTATCTATAAATATGTTTCGGGGGGGTCCGAACCAAGTGTCTCAGGAATAATAATAATAATAATGTTAAAATTAAAATAGTTATATTAAATCAAATTAATACTAATTACAATACATAAATTAATATTATATTATTATTACACGAATAGGTAAAAAGACTGTATAAGAATATAGATATTACAGCGCATATTCATTACATAGCTTACCTGTAGTTAAGATCGGAATAATTTACATAAAAACAAGTGCCATGGCAATGAATTAATGTCAAATAAATGAATAATTGAATATTTATAGCATAACAAATATGATGTGTGCATGTAGTTGGAGAAAAGTAAGTTTCTGATTAATATCTTATGCATATTATTTTAGTAGTAGTGTACATAAATCTTCTTTGTAATGTCATTCAAAGCCGTATGATCCCAATATAATCCTTGCCTTCTAAAAAGTTCAGGGGAAATTATGACCATCGATTATGCAACAAATGCTAATATTTTCATATATAATCCTTGTCTTCCAATAAGTTCAGAGGAAATTATACAACAAATGCTAAACGAGTATTTTCATTATTTATTCATTATTTAATTTTCGTACTTAATAAGTCTTCCGGGTGTGTGTGGGGGGGAGGGGGGGTGTGGACCCCCTAAATACGCCCTTCCTGTCCTTCAAAGCCGTATGACCCAATATAATTCTTGTCTTCCAATAAGTTCAGAGGGAAATTATACAACAAATGCTATGTTAAACGAGTATATTTTCATTATTTAATTTTCGTACCTAATATGGTAGACCAGGGCATTACGGATCAATTTTTCTTTACAACAGTTTTTATTGGCCAAGGAATTATGCTAGCAACACAAAACTCTACCAAAAAATTAATTATAGTTTCTACTACATGTGCATAGCATTGAAAGAACCAGAAGTTGAAAATACAATTCAGAAAAAAATATTTTGTGGGACACTGCAATTGATCCGTATTGCCCTGATAGCAGGGGTAAAACGGATCACTAACGGGGCAATATGGATCAGTTTAATTTTATGTATATAACATAAGATTAAAAACATAAAAACAAGTACCGTATACTGTATTAGAGTTTTGGGATCTGACATATACCGCACACAAATTGTTTTCTTCCGACAGCATTTACGCAACGCTCATGATACCATTTACGACAGGACTGACATTGAATCCAATCTCCCATCTGTGCACATCTTGGATCATCATATGAAATCTTACAAAAACTACAAGAATTGCTAGCAATCATGTCTACATTCGACATGACATTTGTTCGTACGCCCTGACTAATCCTTTTTCTTTATTAAAGGGATGCGGTATGTTCTCTTTCTCTGCAAACTTGAAAACGTATCTTCGCACAGCTTTGGGTGTTGGCCCGAATCCTCTTCGAGCTAAATCACACAATCTCGAAGAAAGAGCCTGCTCAAACTCATCACTAAACACTTGCTTTACACCAGGACGACCAACGTCATCTGATCCATCAGATGTTCTTCGTTGCAATGAAGTATATGGCACACCACAAAGTTCCGCAGCTTGTCGAATAGTCTTTTCTCCGGATGTCACCAAACGCACAGCTTCACACATTCCTACTACAGACCACGAATTTCTGGTGGACTTCTTTTGATAATCGCGAACTATCTGGAAATTGAAAGCGTCGTGTTAGAAGAGATACTGTTAAGTAAAAGTACGTAAAACGTACTGAAAGTGGGAGATCCGTTTTGCCCCGTTTTGGCCGATCCGTAATGCCCTGATTTGCATATTCTCGACATATGTCCATTTAAATAATAACAAATAGGGTTAGTCATATCAAATACTGGCACATCGCAAACACACACCCTACCTTATCACATGTTAAATTGTAGAGCACTTAAACCCCTACATTCTACAATGCAATCTTACCAAACGTCGAACAAAACTTACAATGGGTACTTTTTCTGCACCGTCTCCACCAACTTGCTTACAACAATCACTTGTCACAGACGCGCGCCAACTGCCACAGCGAACAAAGACAGGCAGCTAGTAAGCGGACAGATGGCAGCATGATCCGCTATATTTTTCAAGTTCGTGCCTGCAACAGTTTTCTTTGCAGGTCACGTGAACCTTACATTGATCCATAATGCCCTGTGATCCGTAATACCCTGGTCTACCCTAAGTCTTTCGGGTAGGGGGGTGGGGTCCGGACCCCCGAAATGCGTCCTTCGTGTCCTTCAAAGCCGTATGATTTCAATATAATCCTTGTCTTACAATAAGTTCAGAGGAAATTATATAACAACGGCTAAACGAATAAATTTTTCATTATTTAATTTTAATACATGATAAATCTTTCGGAGGGGGTCCGCACCCCCTGGACCCCCCTAAATACGTCCTTGGTACCAGCCCCTTACCATAACTAAAATCAACACCTATCTCCGAGGACAAAAATATCCATAAAATGTTAAAATCTGAGGCTGTAAAGAGGCACTTGGCTCACAGGACAACACGCAGAACAGAGGATTATACTGACTGTGATTCCAGACGCCAGAGTCTCGTTAGTCTGAAAATTACGTGGATGATGTTGCCATTTGGGTGTATTCAGGGAGTAACCCTATACACCCAATCAATTCCATGTAATCACCATTTAATCCTAAGATAGTGTACCGACTGTACTTTGGTTGTAGCTTTGAGATCAAGCAAGACCACCCATGGGCCCAACATGGTACATGTCACAGTTATGCTGTAACACTAAGAGAATGGTTGAACGGTATTCATTTAATGCCTTTTCAGGTATCTATGATATGGCCTAAACCAAGGGACCACGTGACAGATTGTTATTTTTGTTGCACCGTAATGCGTGGCTATTCCTCGAACATAAAAGCATATGCATATGCCGATGTGCCCTCCGCATTGTAGCCGGTACCACCTAGTGAGGGAACCCAATTTCCTAAATCACTATCCACCACAGTGGAATTGAACATTTCTCGTGACCAGGAACGTTCTTTCAAATATAAAAGATAGTGTTAGATAGAGAAAGATAGGCAGGTTACATTTTTGCATAAATTTCAAATCCTTAATTTTATCTGGAAATTAAGTGAATAACATCGCCAGATTTTGGCGCACCTGGCGCACGACCAATATTGCCAGTACACTAAAAAAAAACAATTTTTTTAATGAATATGCCCATAAATATTCGGTAATGCACAGAATTACTCCCACATCCCCTAATGTGCCTTCATGGCACAGTGTTATATGCACGGGACGGGGAACGTTGCCTTTCTTTACCTTTTATGCATAAAATCCATAAAAATGTATCGTTCTTTTATTAATTCGATATATACCCATTGAGACCATTGACAGACGTAAAAAAATATTTCAAGCGACTCCATATCTGTCTTTATGCTTGTTTTTCTTTCCTTATATTTTCTTACACCTTACAAGCTTTTATTTAATACTGAACGTTCATGCAGATAATTATTTTCGTGTTTAACGTTTAAAGATATCTACATTGATAAAGTTAATATCTAACACAAGCTTCATCTCTATCGTTTTTTATACAAAAGTTAAGAACATTCAAAATCTCGGTTGCGCGACTTTTGGGACACCCTATACATCTCGGAAATGTGACGTGAGATACAAATTTTGAGACTTTCTCTGAATTTCTCACATAGAAAAAAAGTTGAAATTTGTTCCCTAGTGTTATCTTCACTAGGCCAAACTTTGCTCTGATTGGCTGTTCCACAGAATCCAGTCGAGGAGAGCCAGTTGCAATTAGAACAAGACCTATTACTCAAAACTAGTCAAGCAGTCAGTCAGGCAGACAACACTTCCGGTCAGGTAGCCAGTTCAGCGCCAACTAACTGGAAATCCAGTTCCGTGTGATTCGGCCTTTATTCGCTAAAGAGGCAGCGAAATGGTTCAATTCGGCAGCGAGTGAGCGGGTAGGCGAGGTTGTACAGTGGGATCCATTAGTATTACCGTGAAAATTGTCCATCACCATGTTCGTGCACTTTATTTGACCCAATAAGAGCTTCAAGAATTAAAAGAAAACTCAAAACAAGCTGTTGACAACTTCTGCACCAGCATACATAAAAATCCATCGCTTAAAAACCCATAGGATGTAAGAGAAAAATTAATGAAAATAGTCATGGACAATTTGCAAGGTAATACTCATGGATCCCACTGTACATTCAGTGAAAACAACACGACTGAGCTGTAAAAGTGACGAGAAGGAAACATAATAATTGCTATCAGCGTATAAGTTATCGGATTAGCAACAATAAAGAAACGATCAAGCGCATTGTTTGACTGAATATAAAACGAAAAACGTTGCCCGGTAATTAGAGCGGCGTACACAAGTTTTCAGGATAGACGTGTAAAAAACACTGAGAATAGACAAAGTGCCAAAAACAATGGAAAGCGCCAAGGATCTTGTGTCGCAACTCTTTATGGATTTCCTCTCGATCAAAACGAGGCTAGAAATTCTTAGTAGGGAAGCTGCAAGCACAAGAATTTGCTTTAAGGCAGGGGTACCCACTGGGGAGGATAAAATTTTATACCAATTCTATATATATTCACACAAAAATGGGGTTGGGGGATCGTATCATTTGATTGACTTATTGATTTTTAATTTTGGTTATTATGTATAGTTTTTCTACCTACCTGTGGGTGATCCGGCGATAGGGTTGAAATGAAACACCACCGGCCCTATACGTAGGCCGAATAAATTCCGACCAGAGCCGGATTCGAACCTACGCCGTCCCGCAGCGAACGATATCAAGACGAGTGAACGCCTTAAACCGCTCGACTACGGAGGAGGACCTAAAGTAAATATGTATTGCTTAAATACTATGTCTGTATTACACAGTGACGGAACCACAGGGGGACAGGGGGTCATTGCCCTCCCAACCTTTGATGGAAGTCAATTCTAGGGGGCAAGGGGGGACAAACATTGATGGCGAAGGGCACCTGCAGTGGGGCACAGAGGAGCAATTACCTCCTTCGATTTCAAATTTCATGCAAATAAAAATACATTTTGTAAAATTTTCTTGCTTGCTTCGCTCGCATTATCTGCTTTTCTCGTTTTCGTCAAGTTCAGAGATGTAGCTAGGGGCGGCGGAAATCGGCCATGGGCGCCGAATGATCTTACTGAAAAAAAAGTTGTAAAAGAGAGAATGCCATGGCGTCCAGTAAAATTATTTGCGCCCTATTAAATCAATATTGTTTTCAATTTCAAAAATTGGAACTAAAAATTTTCTTCCTCGCTTCGCTCGCAATCTACTTGTTTTCTGTAATGTAATATATTTAAAGAATATATGTTGTATATTTGTATTGAATAAGCTTTGAATACGTACACAATGTAGTGTTAGCTTGTTGCATATGTATTTTCTTATTTTATGTCGCTCCATGTTGCATATGTGTAAAACATATGTTGTATGTACATGGAAGTTACACATATATCTTCGGAATTTATCATTCATTTTCTGCCATTAAAAAAGAAAGTTTGTATGCTTGATTTCCATTATTAGCTAATGTGAAATTGACGGTGTTTAAAAATATTTCAAATCGTTTGTTCAAAACAAATGCTTTAGTACAGACTTCAACCTCCTTTAATGGTAATTTATGAGTATAATAACTAGTACTACTACTAGTAGTAATAATAATAATAATGTCATTATTATTATTATTATTATTGGTACGTTTATCCTGGTACTTGCCCCCCCCCCCCCAGACAAAAATTCGTGGTTGCACCTCTGGTATTATATTTCTCCGCGAATTTTGGCTGACAAAATAATTTGAGTAGCCTAATTAATTCGGCATAAACGGGGTGGGGAAATGTTCAACCTTTTGGGGGGAGCGCGTCATGATCCTTGGGGGGGGATATGCACCCCTGCTTTAAGATAATGAGAAATATAAATAAAGCAGAAACTTGCTTAGCAAAATTTTTACGCAACGATGACTACTCATATTGTGTGCGTCAGATACAAACAAAACCATTCTTCAGTCTGTGGACGTTCACAGACTCCGTATACAGCTCTCCATTCCTCTTTCGACTTGTCTTATCAATCCTTTCATTCACGCCGACAGCTAAACAAGAGTTTTCTTTTCTGTCAGTACAAGAAAAAGTTATAGACAGGCAGACAACACGCTGCAGGTGTTAGCTTTCGATGTATTGCTGCACGGGTTTCACAAACTAGAGCCGATTGCCGAAAGTTCAGTGACGACAAGTCGTTCAGTTGGCAGCAAAACGGAATCTGATGACAAGGAAATCTCGATTACAACAGGTAGAATTTTACTCAATAGGACTCATTCTATCTGATGAAGGATTATAGTGAAAACATTACATGTAAAACGCTGATTGCTTCAGAAGAAAACGGAAGTCGACTTGTTTTTGAAGAAGACAAGAAATTGGACCGCAATTGTCGACGATTACACCAAATATGTGGCCAGGAGATAAATTTGGTTCAAGATGAAGCACTGGTGATTACTTTTGCTCCTGCAACGAGTAGGAAATCGCCAGGATATTATATGACGAGTTTAGATATTGCATTGCTGCTGAGAAACCGATCATTTTTCAGGTGCTCAGTAAGGCCCAAGAACAGAACGAGTACATTGCAAAAGATAATAATATAACAGTATTACGCAGGAGATCTGAATCCAAGCCGCGAATTCTTCAAAATATTTTGGATGAATACGTAATAATTTATATGTTTATTTGAATACAATACCATGTTAAACCGTCCATATTTTCTTAATTCTTCAGTTTTTCGAAATAACTGAAAGCTAGCACATTGATTGGTTAAATGTAATGAATTATGTAAATATGCATTTATTGATTGATTGATTGATTTACTTTACTTTACTTTACTTCGCTTCTTGTGCCACTTTTGGCTAATTTGCGAAGATGGAGATGAGTGATGATATGCTGAAATTGATGAATGGACACTCACGAACATCCATGCCGAGGCCAGGATTCGAACCCAGGACCCCTACCGTCGTAGAGCGATGTGCTAACCACTCTGCCACGGTGACCGGCAAAATATGCATTTAAACAATGTTTCTGAGTGGAGAATAAGGTTCATAAGACCCACAATTTTAGTATTTAACACAAATTGTTACACAACTTAAGATAGAAAATTCAACCTCGGCAAACCAAATAACATGCTGCACCCGTGTGACCGATTCAATTGTTTAACGAGACAATACAGAACCCTAGCTAGACATTCTTAAGCTCAGCGCGAGAATATAATACGGTTCCTCCTTCAAATAACTCGCCCCCTCTGCTTGGGAATAGAAATATATCTTCCAAATGATGCATCTGCTTTAAATTAAGCAGTATTCCAACACTAAGCATTATGTCTCTAAGAAGTGGTGTTACTAATCAATATCGAGAATATCGTTCATGTCTTGTAATGCATGCAGCTACAGTACAAAACGTCACATTTATCTGAGTAAAACGTCAAACACGCATTTTTGAAACACATTATTGAGAGCCAAGCGAGCAAGAAAATTTTTACATCCATTTCTTTGCAGGCTTTCTAGAATATTAATTTAATGGGGTATACAATACTTTCTTAGGATCCTTCGATATATACTCTTTTCCAGCTAGTCTTTTCGCACTTCCGGGGCTTCGAGAACGTGTGGATACTATATCGCTAAATATGTTCTTCAAAAAAATGTTGGTACTCTCCCCCACTACAGAAATTCCTTGTCAATCTAAGATTTAACACTTTATCAAGAGCTTCATATCTCCGAATCCACGACTTTTGCGACACCGTCGTATGCGACACTAGCATTTCTGCCGTCATATGCGACACTGTATGGAAAATATATTCCATGACAGTTGCGACACCGTCATCTGCGACACAAAGTGTAAATAGCTTCCCGTCACACTTTATCCAGGCTTAGGACTGGCAGCATCATGGAAGCTGGTGTGTTTTTGAAAACCTTGGTTAGTTTTCCTTCACACTGGCATCATGGAAGCTGGGTATTTAAAAGTTGGATGTATTTATCCTTTGTCAATGAAGGATTTTTTAGATTCCTTGTCAGTATAGGATCAGACTGCAATCCCTTGTCAATGTAGAAATGTAGAATGCGTCGTTTCTCTTGTAGTTGAACCAACATCTTACTATTTTCATTCTAATTTCTGAACGTACGCCATTCTCCTCAAAAAGCGCTTAAGATCTCTATGCATTTCATAGTCGGCAAACGCTCTTTGTATTCTCCCATCTAATGTAATGTACTGACGTCGTCTACGTTTCCCTTTAAGATTCCAGGCCTTCCTCTCACACAAGTAGTAGTTGTACACAGCTTCTAATCTTAAAGTCTTCACTAATTGGTACACGTTAGGACTTGACTTTTTCCTCAATACATTAACTGTATGGTTCCATCCCTCGACTGCATTGTTAGTCCTGTGCCGCTGTTGGGAGCAGTTCCACATAGAAATGTCGAAAACAGAGTTGTTCATCTGTTCAACGAAATAATCCAAAAATGTTCTCAATATGTCGTGGTTTGGCGCATCTTCCATCACATACAGCCATCCATCATCGACGTCAGCCTCAGGGAGGTAAGCCAGAGCTGAACACATTCTTATACACAGCCGCACGTCGGAATCTGTTAGGTAATCGTTTTGTCAGTCCCAACTCCTGCACCTTTCGCCACAAACATTGGTTGAAGTGATAATTACAACCACTGACCTGAGCCTCGGGAAATACTTTCTTCAGAGACGCTATTGATGCTGCACCTACGCAAATGTCGCTAATTCTGGTAAACAAATTAGAAATCGTAGGGGAAAATCCAAGCAGTGTCGCTTATGACGGGATAAAACCAGTTTTTGCCTTAGTGTCGCAAATGACGGTGTCGGAAATGTCGGAACTCTCATATCTCCCCCCTAAAATTCAATACTCAATCCTCCCTCCAAAATTTCTATGCCAATTTTAGACTTACTGTTTATATTAAAGAGTGGATATTGTCTCTTCTAAAACAAATAATTGAGGACTACTCTGTAAAAGTGGTAAACGTTGTAAGTGCCAAAAACGAAAGTGTTGGGAAATCGTATCGTTCCGCACATAAGCCCGTAAGAACGTTCACACTAGTGACCTCTTTACACGCCCTTGAACTACTTAGAGGGCTACCAGCCACTTTTCACGTTTACCACATTATAAAGCATGGCACATTTCACAGTTTAACGTGGAAAACTGTGTTTGAACTATTTTGGCACTTACAGTGTTTACCAATTTTAGTCTTCAATTCTCAGTCCCCACACTACAATTTCTGGAACAGTCTAAGACAATAGTAATACACAAGAATTGGATACTCTCCCTGAATTTAATGCTCAATGCACCCTAACTAATATATCCACCATAATCTAAGGCCAAACACTGATATCAAGAGTTGGATATTTCCACCCAACGTTTGATTCTCAATCCCCCTCCAAGAATCCACGTGTCACTTTTAGTAAGGCCTAATAAGTAATAGTTGGATATTGCCCCCTCCCAATAATACATATTACCCGTTACAATTCCCTTGGAAGTCTACAAATTGCTATTTATATAGCAGCAATGGTTTATTGATAACGTAATGCAACTTGTGTCCAACACTATATTGTTCACGTCAAATTTCTATCATAGAAATCCCCCCCCCCCCCAAAGTTTGGCGGACGCAATTTGCGTCCACAAACTCACCTGTGGGCACCCCTGCCCCAAAATACTTCCTTTTCTTCATGTAATGGATTAAATATGATGCATTTAACGTGTATTTTTTTACATATATTTTAGAAAAATATATAAATGTTGAATTTTATATTATTTGAAGGGAAACAAATTCCCCCCCCCCCAAATCTCGATGGCGTAGTCTGCGCCATAATCCCCCCTCCCTCTGTGGGCACCCCTGAACGTAATGGAATGTCCCCTTGAATCCATTTTCTTTTTTATGCAGGAACTTGGGACCATTTGATGTTTTTGGATTTCGGCAAGGGTTGGTTTCCTTTACATTTCTTTGGTTAATCGACTTTGTATTCGCAAGCTAGCTAAATCGTGACCAGGAGGTGATACTTGATGAAATTCATGAAAGAGAACACCAAGATGAATGCCAAAACTATAATCACATATTGAATCAATCCATTTGTATTCTTTACACTGTCAAATGTTGAGAAGGACGTCCCGCTTGTAGGCTTCTTAAGCGTTTTGCTAATGTTTTAAATAAATTCTGATTCTATTAATCTTATTCCTTTTTTGTGTGACCCTACAAAACGTAGAAATGTAGATCTGCCTTCTTGGGTTGAATCACAAATGGCGACTAAGGGCTCAAAGTCAGTTTGTTTTAGCCCACTTTGTGCTTAGATAAGCTTACAGTTTAAAGTGGGATCCGCACCACTGTGCAATGTGCCTCCACAGTGAACCCTTGATTATCAAGCCATAGCGTTACCATTACGCCAGCGGGGAGAACCAAACTAAGTCAGATCTTAAATGTTATGCTTGAGTCACCAGATAGGGCTTAAATATCTAGATCAATGACGACGCTATCAAAAAATAAAGAGAGTTCATTTCTAAGAGTATGACGAATTTCACCTTTTCTAAGTGGTGTATTCTGCATGATATCACTTTTCCTGCTTATACCAACATAACTAACAAATATATACGGTATGTGTGTGTGACTTACGTTCAAGATTCGAGCGCCGACCTGGACATAGGCTATTTCTCATTCATTTACTATGTCCTGTAATCGTCCGATTAACCTACGTTTTAACGAGTTATAAGAACTGGAAAAAAGCGTTGAATGTGAATTGTCTTAAAACATCACGAACATTCTGAAGACCACAAGATATTATCTGTAGAACGGGCAAATTATTCTAATCGTGAGTCGTTAGTGATAATGCTAATCAGTAAAAGACATTCAAAGGTGATTCCAGATTTGGTTGGTTGGTTGATTTGGTGTTTTAAGTCCACTTTATACACAGTGAGGCTAATCGGGACTGGACCTACAGTTTAAAGTGTCCTCACCGGGTATCGAACCCGGGACCAAAGTTGATCCAAGAAAACCGACACTACATGTCAGTTCTTGTGGATGCATTGCGGGTTCTTACTGTCAGGGACTTGATTTTCGAGATGATGAGTCTGAGGCAAACCTTAACAAAGGGAATTTCTTCGATCCTCTTGAAGTTAATTTCAAAATGAGGGGATATTATTCGTAAATGTATTGACCTTAAACCTTAAAATGCAAATTACACTCAAAATTCGATTCAAAACAAATTAATCTGCGTAATGTCCACACTTATTCTCAGCAAAATAAGCCAGGAAGTGGATCAGGTGAAAGTATTCGCACTGATGTCAGATGAAACAAAAGACATCACAGATTAAAGACATTGCGAGAAAGGAACATGACAGATATTTGTATCGCGGCCAGTTAAAAGAACGCTTTTTAGGATTTGTCACTCTTCAATCATTAGATGCAGTTTCGCTCTTTCTCGTAAATATCAAAATCGAAGAACTTCTTCCCAAGAACTCCAAAGGTGCCTGTAATTGTGCAGCACAAACATACGTTGGAGTGGTAGAGTGAGATGCACCAGGGTCAGAATATTTCTTGAATTATGAGATAACTGTAACCCTTTTCAGATTTAAATTCCTGTGATAACGTTTCCCTGAAAGCTGAAACGCAGATTATTCCCAAAACTCTTCAGCGTTACGAAGATGGAACAAAAGTACTCCACTTAATGGTTTTTCTTCGAAATCCTAGTATAAATTGATATTTCACAAGGTTCACACTCTAGTTGTATTCTCTGTAACAATTCCAGTTCCCAATGCAGCGTGTGAAAGAACCTTTTCGTGTTTGAAACCTTTGAAAAGCTTTGCTCGAAACAGGATGCTGGATATCAGCTACCTCATTTGGCTGTCCTTGGTATTGAGGAGAAATGTCGAGTCCTGGACGTACCGAAGGTAGGCAATGTGTTCTCCAAAGCACATACAGCAGAATTCTCCTACAGGAGAATTGCACTTCACTAAGTGACTTTCGTTGTTTCTAATACTTTAGAAGATTAATATCTTCCAATGTCATGTTTATTTTGCAAGAAAATTAAACTCTTCAAAACATTTTTTTCGGCATTTATATTATTATCTTATAACTTGAATATTTATATCAGTAGTTTCATCTCAAGAAAGACGATGAATTATAATATTATAAATGTTTTCCAATACGGTAATAGGCCACTAGAAACAACGCAACTTCCGGCAGTTCCCACGAATAAAAAGAAGAATTAATGCTTTTCTTAAAGCGAATCATATGGAGATAAACTCGTAATCAAGAAGTAAATTTAGGTAAACGTTCACTCGGAATAAAAGACAAGCACAAAATACCATACATGAATATAATGATAATAATAATAATAATTATTATTATTATAAACATTATATATATATAAATAATATTTACATATACTGTAATGTTTTCGGGCATTTTAATGTGACTGCCCCCAACAATATTTTTTGCCCCCCTTCCGCTCTCCCCAGTCATTTTTCTTCGGCGCCGTCACTGGCCTGAATGTCTTGTTTGAGGATTGTTGGTCGGTGGGAACACAAGCGAAAAGCGAAATGGTGAGAACCTGGTGACCAGATTTTATCCCTAGAATTTTCCATCTGGAGGGGTGGGGGCGTTATTGTGAAACAATTTATGGAGATGCTGGAAAAAATGGCGGATGTTAGGAGATGTTGTAGTTTGTAATTAATCCCTACTTGTGACTGCATTTTGCTATCCTATTACTAGACATTTAACCATCAGCGCTATCAAGCTTTATAATATAAATTTACGAAGTCGTGATTGTCAGTTTTGCTTGAAGGAATAGGATCAGGGGAAGTGTCTAAGGTGGGCCACGTCCCCACCCCCGTCACAATCAGGCTGGCCCACCCTCTCATAATGATGCTTACAATGGGAACCTTCTTTGTGTACATCACGTCATAGCAATTTGCATATCAAAATATATTTTTATTTGAAGATATGCCGGTATACGTGGCGTAGTGGTTAGCACATCTCGCTACGACGCTAGGGGTTCCGGGTTCGAATCCCGGCCTGGGCGTAAGTGTTTGTGAGTGTCTTTTCATTAATTTCATCATATCATCACTCATCCCCATCTTCGTAATTAGCCCAAAGTCACACAAAACCAAAGTAAAATAAATCAAATCAATTAATCAATTTGAAGATATGGTCTATCCAAATCTTTGACAGTCGTCCGTTGGCCCACTCAAACCAAAAAGTCTTGCGCGCCATTGAATAGGGTTCATGACCTTAACCACGTTGTTGATTATTCCTGTTTTTAATAAACAGTTCGTTATCTACGTTATGTCGAGCACCAACACCAAATTCGTCCTACGTAACGTAAGATTATGTGTCGTATTGAAGTTGCGTAACAAAGATTTCTGATAACCTTGTGATCTGGGGAAGAATAATTTTATCGAAGCAAATGCTTCAGTTGTGATTTAATATCTTACGTGGAAGATTAGTCCATTGGTCGTGCATTGTTTTACAGATTGGTATAACTTTCCTAACAGTATCAGTTGGAGAGTATAGCAATGGAGAAGAAACAACTGCTAAATGGAACAATGGAAAGCACGGAGAATTCAGGTACTGTTTTGGGGTCATGTTTTGACATTCTACAAATGACAACAGCATCAAGGTTATTAGAATTATAGCATTCAACTAATACCAATCCTTATTTAGGAAGAGATTTTTCTTGTTTGTTTTGCCAAACCAGTTTCGGAAACTTAGAAAGAAAAAGATCTCAGCAAGTTCTGTATGACTGAAGCAAGTTAATGCATATGAATTATACGGAGAACATAGGAATATTAGCCTGGAAGAGAAGGATTCCCCTCTAACTTCATAGCCACTGTAAGGTTTTCAAGAACGGACCCGACCACAATGTCAACTCTAATATCCCTTGTCAAAATGTTCCTCAGGCCTTCAAGCCCACAGACCTCTAATTAGCAGACTGGAAACAATGGGCTTGTGCTTGAAGCTACATTATTATTTTTTTTATCTGTAGTATTTTAGAGCTCATTCGAAGGTTTGTATGTATATTCATACGGTATGGCAAAATAATAGCAGTATAGTAGAATCTATAAATACTAAATTACTGAAAATAACCAATGCATACAAATGACGGCTGTATATATATATTCATTAACTATGTGGTTATTCTGAAATGGTCGAAAGTAATTGCACTGTTTTTTCATTGTGATATTATTAGATTCATATCACTGAATTAAATGCTTTTATGAAGCAAACTTCACAAATTGTCATTATTGTGTTGATCTTTTAAATGAGACAGTTTCCTATCAACAATGTACGTACAAAATAAAATATACACATGTTTCAGATGTTCGTTCAACTACGAACATTATTTAGAATTTTACCATCTTTATTTCCCATTTACCAAAATAGCATAGGCTATATTAGTTTACTTGAGAAACGTGCATTTGAAAAACTTCATCCACCTAATCCTAAGCTTTCTTTGATTAATATTGAAAGCAGTAAAAGATTGTACATTTTCTGTGACAATAAAATTATTTATATTAACGTCCACATATAGAGTATCGTATTTTGCTTGAATGGAAAAGTAGCTATAACGTATCCAAATTCTTTTGGCTTCACATTTTAACGCGTGTACAAAATATCCCTTGCACTTAAATTGAATATTAATATTTTAAACTTCCGCAAGGCATGATGCATTCTTTTATTTGTAATTGTACGAGCATAAGTTCATAGCTAAAAATGTAATATGCCGTCTTATTCATCTGCGACGACACCAAACAACTTTCCTTCCTTTGCATTTAGGACCACGCTGAAAATTAAAAACCCTCTTTCGCTTCGCTTTTGTTATTTATCTTTACAACGCTAAGTATTGACATACACACGTTTTGTAACTCCATTAAACTTACTTCTAACAAAAAGAATCACGTATAGTTAATGCATGTCAGTGAAGCTAGGCCGTGAAATAGTCTAATTTGGGTTCCATTTACTAGAAAAAAAATACTGTACTGTACTTATTCGTGGATTGGAATTCTGAGAGTTTTACCAGTAGTTTTCCTAATAATTACAGTTTTGTGTCGAAATGTTTCAGACTCTTGTAGCTATTATAAGCATAAAGGTGATGTTCGTAGGAGTTGAGATCTGGAGACTGCGGAATCCACTGGAGTCATGGGCGTATATATAGTTCACGTAAAGGGGGGGGGGGGTCAACTTTTGGTACAATTGTACAATCAGGGTTCCTATATTTCATAAGTGAAAATCCGGGACACTACTGACCGGTAACATATTAGGGAGCCGGGGGGGGGGGGGGGGAGCTGGACCAGATAAAGTTGTTAATTGTCATTTACATCCCACATTGTGTGGGAACTTTATTTGAAAACTGCAGACTGAACAGATAGGCACCCGAGCACCAGTGACGTGCACTGAGGAGTAGCTAGTCTAGCAGAGATAGATTAATCAATCTCACATCTCTAATTATTTTCAAATCACAATATTTATTGTCTTGTTAAAGCCACAGTTCATATGCAACACTTTCTTTTTCACGCGCGCCTCGTCCCTCGGTGGGATCCGCGGGCAAAAGTGGCCTAGCTCGCTCTTCTTCCGCCTTAGCAGTTCCAGGTAGAAACGGGTTTCTGAAGGAAAAGGGAAGATTTCTGCCTCTACCTCCATTGTCTCATCCCCCCCGCTGCAATGGTTGAAAGCCCGTGCTTTCAGGTCCCCCCGTCTATCTCCTATAGGACAGATAGGGGATTGATTTCCATTCGATTCCCTTGTAAATCATCTAAAGAACTCAAGGGAAAATTTTCTGCAGTACTTATGATCTCTGTATTTACACAACATTTTACACGTTGTACAATATGTATGTATAATATGGGATGTAGTTTTATTATTTATGAAATGGGAACGTGTTATGTGCAGACAATAATGTTATGCTTTTTTATTTTTTATTTTATTTTATTTTATTTTATTAAATATGGAATATATAATGATTAAATTACAAATATTTGCTCAGGCTCTCTCTCGCTCTCGTTTTAGTTGTGTTTTTTTTTAATACGTATACTAATCTCTTGGCCTCCAACGGATGTATTTATTTGGGCAAGAGAACGCACATTCATATTGTTGTTGGTTTGGTTTATTTTACTTCGCTTTTCTGCAACATTTGTTTATTGCGAAAATGAGGATGATGTGATGAAATTAATGAAGGAACCTCGAACAATCCAGGCCGGTATTCGAACCCGTGATGAGCGTGCATTCTTGTTCCTGTGTTGTACTCTGCAGTGAATAATGAAATAATTTGAAATGAAAAATGTATCTCAGAACTCAAGAAGCCAAATGAATATTATTGAAGAAACTACAAAAAAGTGTGTTTTGTTACCTGTTTTAATTCTGTGCATAAAGTGAACTTAAAACACCAAATCAACCAACCGTGGGGGAATGGTTATCACAGCGCGCTACCTCACCAGGAGTTCCGGGTTCGAACTCCGACCTGGGCATGGGGGTTCTTTGTGTTTGTCCCTTCATTAATTTATCGTATCATCTTCGTAATTAACCAAATGTGAGAAAAAAGCGACGCTAAGTAACAAAAATCAAATGAAATCATTGATTCATTGCTTGATTTGGTTTATTTTACTTCGCTTTTCCGCCACTTTTGGCTAATCGCGAAGATGATACAATATAATTGATGAAGGGACACACTCAAAGAATGCCCATGGCCAAGCCGAGATTCGAACCCAGGATCTCTCGTTTAGTAGTCAAATCAAATCTTTTTTATTTTCAAATGGGGTGGGGGTTACGTGTACTTTTTTTTAGTACTCATTCATCATTTTGCAATCTTTTCCTGTTATTGATGTTCTATTTTTAGGAATACTGAGCCCTAAATGGGGGAAATTATGAGCCACACCAACCCCCCCCCCTTGAGCACGCCACTGATTGCTACCCCAAGTATCGACGTCACCGCACGTCACTGCCGAGCACTGAGTCTTTATAGTAAGCAGGTTACTATGCAATTGTAACTGAAATTCAGCAATGCTAACAGACGGCGGCGCCATCGTGAAGTCAAAGATGTTTGCAGTACCGTCTTGTAACTCGATAACTCCTGTATTATGGAGAGGGAGCAGTTCAATGTAGAGTTAGATTGTTTTGCAAAATTATCATTTTAAAATTACGTCCACGCATTTAAATATAAACAAAGTTCAGGAAAGTATAGTTTTAATAATTTCTTCTTTCCCACCCGATTGCAGGACATTTGTGCATCCCGAACAAACTATTCGGAACACCGGTATAAATGATACCATTACGGGATTGTCCCTGAAAATCCGGGACGTATACCACCCCTAGGTATGATCTGACTATCAAAATCCAATCTGCCACCACATGAAAGGCCACAAATATATTAAATTAAGTCTATCTACGAACTTCTAACTTCTCTACATAAAATGAGCAGAAAATGCTTTTGAAAAACCCATTCCCAGTTTCACGTTAAAGAAAATAACATTATTTGAATTAATCTTTTCCTCCTTGCTACAAAATTTAAATAACATCATCGGTGTTATTTTAATATTCGTATGTGTACTTACGTAATAGTGCAGGGTCTTTTAGTCGAGAATCTCCCGTTGAATTGGGAGGACATTATTTCAACCTGTTTAATGTTGAACACATCCTCTCGGATGTTGAAGATGAAACTGACAGTGTAACCAAGACCACCAACAATTTGTGCACATTTGAGTAAAATAGCTTGTCACAATTTTCTACTGCCTACAATGCAGACCCTGGGTATGTCTTTTCAATTACTGTTTGCCACATTTTTAATTCAGATTTGAAAATGTAAAAAATATCAACCAGGCCATCCAACATTTTGACACACTATTTCAATGAATGAGGATTAGGCATTTCATATTGGAATAAGATGTTGCAATTTTTCAATGTGTTGACTGTATTCAGAGAAACTTGGGTTTATTTCTACGTACTACAAAATGGTCCAAAAATTGATATCAGTAAAGTTTCTACTATAAGTGAGTACAATTTCACAAGTCACCCTATACTTAGTATTGATACTTTCCTGTCCATCTTGTGTCAAACAACTTGAGAACGTTACAGTATTTCCCTGGCTTTCTTGCACTGCATTTTTTAAAACCAAATTCCTTTGAGAAGATTGATTGATTGAATTGCTTTATTTTACTTCGCTTTTTGTGCCACTTTTGGCTAATTTGCGAAGATGGGGATGAGTGATGACATGATGAAATTGATGAATGGACACCCAGAAACGCCCATGCCCAGGCCGGGTTCGAACCCGGGACCCCTGGCGTCATAGCACGATGTGCTAACCACTCCTCCACGGGGGGTTTCTTCTTTCAGAAGACTCGAAGGGAAAAATTATAACTGATTTGAAAGTCTCAACATCGCAGAAATTCCACAGAAATGGGCAACAGCCAGGGTTAAAATATGTGCTGAACAATGTACAAAAATTGCTTTTGGACACTTCTCTGAAATTATCTATCTCATCCCCTTTATGCTACCACCCATTACATCAGCACCATCATATCCTTCACCAACATTTTTTTTTCTAAATCCACACCCACCCAACCCAGAGAGAGTAGAAGTACTAATAGCTGAAGCTAACCCAGATGCAGTTACAATCTCCAATAGGGACAAATCGGAAAAAAAGTTTCCTATTCTGACCTAGACTTTGGGAAATGATTTATCAACTTTCGGTATTATCAAACAGTTGGAAAATTTCAAATTATCAAAAAATTAGAACCTAAGGAATACTTAATTCTTGAATGGTAGCAAACCATATCGAGAACTTATAATGAAATGGTAATATTCGCACTATAAGTTCACAAACAGCTGCTTTGGGGCAGAAATTACATGTAACATTATAGAATGTCAGGAGTTTTCTGAGTATTTTCCACAGAAATTTCGAAACTATCAGGAAATTGCAGACATTTGGTTTGCAATCCCATCTGGTGTGTGGAATTAATTTTTTCCATCCATATGCCTCATATACACCTCTAATTTAGAACAAAATAAGCCCGAAGAAATTTTTACAAGCAAGTCACTGCGCATAGCAGATAGAACCGGTAATCTGGTAATTTTACTGATCCAAAAGGGGGCGGGGGTTGGACCCGTTCAACCCCCCCCTTAAATACGCCCATGACTTGAATACTTTCAAGCTTTCCTCATTTTCCCTTTTCTGTCGACCCCAGTGGCGGAGTGGTTAGCACATCGCGCTACGACGCCAGGGGTCCCTGATTCGAATCCCGGCCTGGGCATGGATGTGTGTGTGTGTGCATTCATCAATTTCACCATGTCATCACTCATCCCCATCTTCGCAAATTAGCCAAAAGTTGCACAAAAGGGGAAGTAAAATAAAGCAAATCAATCAATGTTCCCTTTTCTTTGTGACAATCCCTTGTTTATCCTGCTTGAAGAAGCCATTTGCTGAAGAGTAGATATGACCACAAAGTGATAACGACAGAATTTCCATCTCCCCCTTTTCAAGTAGGATCTATCCCTTCTACGTAAAGAAGAAAATTTAAACTTCCGAAATTCCCTCCATTGCCCTCGATGTATACATGAAGCCCACTGTACTGTACTATAGGTCGGAATCGAAAATTGGATTAAACCAAAACTGTACTGTATAAATACTTCTACCTGTTATTGAAAATACAGTATTATAGCATATTAAGAATAGTCTATTAGTTATTGTATGTACCAATATATTCGAGAGTAGATCACCATTTTTTTTTATGATATGAATATGTTCTTATCAGTGGCGGCGATTGGGTTCCAAAAGTAGGGGGGCAAGGTGCAAAAAGTGTGGGGGGGCAAGGAAAGTTTACTTTCCTTTGGTACATGAGGTTTAGGATAGTGCGGAGGCAAAAGTGGCAAAAAGTGGTGGGCAACTGCCCCCTCGCTCTCCCTAATCACCGCCACTGGTTCTTATGTTATCTTATCGATAATAGACTCCATTAGAAATTTGTTTGATGCGATGGCCTCCAAAAAGGGAACCGCAAGTATTGCAGTCGGTATTTCATTTCGGTTACTTTTCTTGGGGGTTATACTGTATGTACTACATATTGTGATACCTCAAGAGGAGATACCTGTTTTTCTCAAATGCTGTTCTAAGGTTGAATTGAATTGTTGTTTTTTAAGTGCACTTTATGCACAGAAAGGCTAATCGGGACTAGACCTACAGTTTAAAGTGGGATCCGAACCACTATGTGCCTCCAGCTGTTGCAAGGTATTACATTTCTTAGTAAGAAGGGGATGTAATCTACTTCCCTCAAATTCTTCGACAGGGTACTTATTTTACCGTTGATTGATTGATTTGCTTTAGTTTACTTCGCTTTTTGTGCCACTTTTGGCTAATTTGTGAAGATGGAGATGAGTGATGATATGATGAAATTTATGAATGGACACTCACAAACATCCATGCCCAGGCCAGGATTCGAACCCGGGACCCCTGGCGTTGTAGCGCGATGTGATAACCACTCCGCCACGGGGGCTATTTTACCGTTGACATCAACCTAATTGATACCAATAGATGGCATTAAATAAATAAAGTAATCAGCAAGAAAACAAATGGAAAACATCGCAATTTCTTTAATAGACATGTGTCATGTACGTTAATGAATTCTGATTAACCTTATTTCCTAACCTCACTACTCTCCGACGTTATTGTATTCGGAATCACAGACAGGATAATCGTCTGTGAAGCTTGTGTTGTGCTCTTTCTATTGATGTTTGTTGTGATTGTCCCTTTATCGATTTCCTCTCCTTGCCAGTGGGGATAGGTGATGAGGTTACAGCCCCTCCCGAAATTTTGAGAAAATTAAAATTTTCAAATAATAGGAGTAAAGAACTCGGGACAAACAAAAGTGGTAAGTGTCATCTCCACTTAAAATATGCCCCGAATTTGTCTTTGAACAACTTTTAAAATGAAGCTTAAAAATTCGGAAATATTTCACAGTGAAATAACTCCCTCTAGAACGCAGCTATGTAATATACTATAAACCTTTACAATTTCCCAGCCCCCTCCGAAAACAAGATCCCGATTACGCTAGTGCTCATCTCCGTCCATCCTCATCTTCGCGATTAGTTAAAAGTGACAGAAAAGGGAAGTAAAATAAAACAAATCAGTCAATCAAAAACCCTTGATGAGCAACTTAAAATAATGTGATACATTTTCAAACTTCAAGTATTGAGCTAAGACCTGGAGGTCCACAAAACAGAAGGTGTTTAAAGGAAGGTCCGTGGTAAATATAATATTAAGAACTGTTGCAATAATACATTCCTAATCCAAACCCAGAACTCCTGGGTACGTATACATATAAGCCATTTCTGGACTCAGTCTAGACTTTAGCCCCTCTAGTTAGAAACTTCTTCTTCGGGTACCCATGTTTTCATTGCATCGTGCCTGTTTCAGGAGTTACCTTCGCTGAACTCATCGTCAAGAAAAGAGACGGGAAGTGCCTGTCCAAGGAGGAAATCCAGAGTTTTGTGGATCAGGTGGTGCACCATAAATCGCAGGAATGCCAAATAGGTAAGTCACTCGGTCTTGCAAGGAAATTTAAAAAATTGACCCAAAATTTAAACTCATTCTGATTGTTCTAAGAAAGTATGATCATGACTTGTGTGCTGATGCAAGAATTTAACCTTAGATTACATTCATACAAGGCTACATTTTTGCAGTTTTTGCCCCCATTTTATTTGTTTGATTAAGTAATGAAAATACGAACATGACTTTTGTCCAAATTCCCTTCCCCTTTGGTGAACAATCTGTCTTACCTTGTACAGGAAATGGTGAACTTTAATAAGATAACAAGTTAACGCACTGGAATTTAACATTGCAGCACTGCTTGATAACATTTTGCACCTCATTTTTACCGACAAGTAGGGACCAAATGCATCAAGGTCAGTCATAAATAGCAGCCAAAATACAATTCACAGTGAAAATTGTACTGAAGATACAACTTATTTTTGGTATTTTTCTCATTTTTTTTCGATCTTCTGCGCGCTTTAGCTAATCGCGACGATGAAGATGGATGGTTATTATATGACATACTCAACGTAGTACTCTACCCCGGAACTGATAACGTGAGCCAACCACCACTCAACCGAGGCGACTTCAGATCTCACATGTAAGGCAGTACAGCCTGTAGGTTTACCCCCTTGCACTGAAGTTTGACGCATCGTCTTCAGGCGAGTGAAACTACGCGAGCCATCACACAGAGACGGAACGATTGCATGACAAAGTTGCAAAGAGATGTGAAACATATCTGTAATTTAGAACATGAAGTTCACGATACGTCTTGACCTCACACGATGGATGTTGGCTGCTCGCCCAAGTGTCATCCAAAAGTTATCCAACAAGCATCTTGCAGCATGTTCATTTTTTGATCAAGATCACTTCAAGTCCAGCAACAAACTTCTGACATGGGTTCCCATAGGAAATCAAAACCAGGGATCCTTTGATTTCAATATGGAAGGAGACCAAATGGCACGCAAGCTACAGAATTGTTTTAAAGCTTAAAATTATCATTTTGTCACAACGTACATGTTCATTCTTGCATGTACAATGTACATGCACGGGTTCGAGAATAAGAACGATTCGTATTAACTATGTTTGTTCTTCTAGGTGCAATGTTGATGGCCATGTACCTTCGTGGTCTTTCGGATGAGGAGACTATCCATTTGACCTATTCAATGCTACATTCAGGTGAGTGGAGTTGAGATAAACGCTTTCTGAGACACTGAGGGGTATGCATGTTACCAATGAAAGAGAAATGAAAGAAAATAATTAATTGCTATGTTTCAGGTGACATTTTGCAATGGCCGCCGGAGTGGAAGTCCATCGTGGCAGACAAGCACAGCACGGGAGGCGTTGGTGACAAGGCTTCCCTGCCCCTGGCGCCTGCACTGGCTGCATGTGGCCTCAAAGTCCCCATGGTGTCAGGCCGAGGACTCGGGTTCACTGGGGGGACCTTAGACAAACTGGAAGCGATTCCAGGTATGGATTAGTTTGTAAGAAACTTTTTCGCTTGGCCATTTATTGGACTAGTGGCAGGTTTATGATTTTTGTAAGGGTGTGGGGGATATGACGGTAAGGTCGAGTTAACGTTTTAGCAGTCCATTTGCAATTTTTCTGCGTTTGGCGTTTTTAAGGAATGCTGAGCCACTTTGAGCACTCCACTGTTTATCGGTGATTTATACGAGTATGAAGTACATAATTTTTCTTTTCGTGTAGTAATATATTCATATTCAGCCATAGCAGCTGCAAGATCTATGCTAACACAGCGCCAAACCGGACCCGTCTAACCTCTTACGTATGCACATAATAGTAGAAATAAACATGTTAATAGGTTAGGTTTAATATTCTTATCGTATTTAGAACAGTAGACAATCAATACGTGACGTCATAACTATCTTACTGGCAAGACAAGTGTATCTCCAAGTTTGCTAAAGCTGTCGCTAGCCGCTCGTGTATTTTTAACACTAGATTTCCAATCTCTCTTCTAGTGGGGATCTACGCTGCCAATGTTGGTATGAAAGAAATTAGTAAAAGCATTTTAATTCCTCTCAGGCTAAGATTCAATTAATTTAAGAAGGTGTTTGAATAAATTCTGCTGAACGCTCTTTACTTGTTGATGTTCGTCCTCTCAAGAAAGTCAAAAAGTTGTTCCGATTAGTCAAATGAGGTGTCCACACAGCATCGTGTGCATTTGTTTATTTCTTTCAAATCTCCTTCCATACTAGTTCTTCATTTTCTTGTCAGAAGACGCACTGAAGTGTAAGGGAGATGCCACACTTCAGTGACAGGCGACACAGCAACGGTATGACACACTGTATACAGAATCAGCGTAGGACTAAATGAAAGCGCAGAAAATAGCTAAGAGCTTGCATTTTGCAGACCCTCTGGGCCCATAGAGGTTCGCTAGTAAAATATGTTTTTCATAACATATTTCACAACAAAATATTAATCTAGGGTAATTTCTTATTTTTCAAGTGATGCATTCTGCACAAATATTTTTCAGTCATGGATTTATGGGAGGGCTGCAACTTCATCAGCCCTCCACTTGGGTACGCATGGAGCCACTGGGTGGAGCGATGAAATGGAAACTAATATTAGTTATTTATCATAAATTTAGTGAAAAGTTATCACTTAAAATGAACGAACGCATGTATTTTCTTTTGTTGTTGATGCACTTTTGTACACACCCAAATTATATTCATTCCATGCTGTAAAACATCTTAAAATAGGCAGACTTAACCCTCCTCTGCAGGTAAGTTATAGTATGTCCTCGGAGAAAATAACTACATCAACGTGTTCGGTGAACTTCAAACGCATAAAACTACAGTCGCAAGTGCAGTTCCTAGTTTCTCTCCTTCTCTACTGACCTTCTGATCCTCTGCCTATCAGACCAAGATAAAACAAAGCCACATGGCTCGACTGGACGTTGAACTGGTATAACGAACGACTTCTTCGAGATACTTTTATTTTTCAATGTCACCTCGGTGGCTGAGCGTATTGAATACTCGAACCACGATCTAGTCACTGAAGGATTCGAGTTCTGGCCTTAGGACGGGAAATTATTTTATCAGTGCCATTTAATCATCATTCATTTCCATCATCGCGATAGGGCGAACGTGGCAGAAAGGAGACGAAAAAATGATTTAATGAAAGAACCACGTTGACATTTCGAATTATAAAAATTTCATTTGCTTTAATTATCCAATGATATCCAGGAGAATGTTGTAGGATTTTTGTGATAAATTACTGGCACGATCGTAAAGCTAGCGTCATTTGACCGTTGCAGACCATTTCCTCTGATTAGATAAAGTAATGCCATTCATTGTCAGTCTGCTCATCCATATATTACTTGTCTACGTGACTATGCGTGTAAGTATTGATACATTCACCCAACACCCAAATGTCCACTTCTCTTCCGCGTAATACATTCTGGACTGCATTTGCAGACTAACGAGACTCTAGCGTTTTAACTCACAGCCAGTGTAATGCTCTGTTGGACTTGTCTGTCCATGCGTGTTTGTGATTGTCCTTTCATCAATTCATCCTATCACCATACGCGATTAGCCAAAGTGCAGAAAATCGAAGTAAAATGGAAGAAACTTTCATTCATTAGATATTTTTTTCCTCCTGTTTTCTTCTTCAGTGGCTTTTCAGATGTCTAATTTTCCAGGTTTCAACACGCAGTGTGACGAAAAGACCCTTCGTCGATGCATGGAAAAGGTTGGTTGCTTCATCGCTGGATCCTCTGCTCGGGTCGCTCCCGCGGATCGAGAGCTTTACGCCATTCGTGACGTCACGGGAACTGTGGAAAGTCCGGGATTGGTTACAGGTGAGAGGAGAGCTCGGAAATCCTCATTGGGGAATTTCCTTCAAAACGAAAATTTTGATACGAAAATTAAAATACCAAAAGATATTTTGTCGGATAGAATATGGTGTCAACCGAAACAAAAGTGCAGTGATTCATAATTCGTTCAAAAATTGCTCATATTTTTGTATTCTAAGAGCTCTGCATCCTATTTTTATAATGTTTTGGTTTTTTTGAAGTCGCCTTTCTGCCTCTTGGGTTAATCGTATCGATGAAAATGAATCAAGCTGGAACGGATTATGAGGCAAGCAAGCACCTCATGCCTTGTTCGAACTTGGGACCTGTGATTTCGCAGCACATGTTACTGTTTACCGAGTCAGGCTTTGAAACCTCTCGGACTAATATTCACTCACTTACTTATAACAATTTCATTTAAATCAGTCGCTTCATGTGGCATCGCATTGTGCTTTGATTATTTAACGTCGTTTTTCATCCTCCCTATGTCAATCGTGACGATGAGGATGAAATATGAATTCATGAAAAGGGATCAAACACGAAGGGACATCACGCCTACTTAAAGTAACTTCCATAAAGCAAATACAAAATAATATACAGGGTGCTCGGAAATTCCCCATATAAACTCCTAGGGCTAGTACAGGGGACTAAGTAGACAATATTTGGAATACTAACCCATGTCCGGAAACGTAACGTTTCCGTGCTACAACCATGCCAATGTGTTGGATGTGCCTGTCCTGGTATGCAACCTGGTAGGCAGTACATGACGTCAGAAGATCACCTGATGGCACGTGAAGTCTACCCTGCCGCGGTATCCTGCCTGGAGCCCCATTCACGTGCCTGTGCGTCTCCGATGAACATGGTTAAGTACACGTTTGCAGAATACACGGACATGATCCTTGTGTATGGCGCAGCGGAAGGGAATGGAAGAGCAGCTCGTCGGCTGCATCAAGAGCGTTATCCACAACGTGCGACTCCATCGCATACCCCTTTTTGCCAGCATTACGCAAAGGCTCCGAGAAAGGCTAACTACACCGCCGACAGGAAGGACTGCGGTGCTCCAAAGAGACGCCGCACGCCCGAATTGGAAGAGGCTGTACTGCACCACGTTGAACAGGACCCGTCAACAAGTACGCGAACAATTGCGCGTGCAATGGGTGTTTCTCGCAGCATCGTGCGGAGGTTCTGCATGAGCAACAACTACATCCTTACCACCACCAAAGGGCACAGCATTTGAGACCAGCCGATTTTGTACCACGTGTTAACTTCTTTCTGCACGTGATTTCTGCAGTTTCCATGTCGAGTTCTGTTCACAGATGAATGTAAATTGACTAGGGAGTGTGTTCTCAATTCTCGAAACAGCCATGCCTGGGCAGACGAAAACCCTCATGCGACGCATGTCCGGGGATTCCAGCACAGATTTGCTATCAATGTGTAGGCAGGTATTCTGGATGGTCAAGTGATCGGGCCGTACCTTCTTCCAGCCAGGCTAATGGGTGCCGCGTACTTGATTTTCCTACAGGAAGTATTGACCCTGTTCTTGGATGCTGTGCCATTGAAAGTCCGTCAGGAACTGTGGTTTCAGCACGATGGCGCACCGTGTCACTTTACACGTGACGTTCGGTTAACCGAAGATTCGGATAAAGATGGATAGGCCGAGGTGGTCCAACCGCGTGGCCTCCACGATCGCCGGATTTAACGCCATTGGACTATTACTTGTGGGGTCGTATGAAGAGTATGGTGTACGAGACTCCTGTAGAGACAGAGGGCGAACTGCTGGCACGAGTTATGGTCGCTGCACAAGAGATTGACGGGACAGCAGGTGTGATGGAGGGAGTGTACCATAACATGATTCGTCGGTACAATGTGTGCAACGACGTTGGTGGTCGTCACATCGAACCACTGTTGTAATTGAGCAGTGCCGTATGCGATACATCCAGTGCAGAAGACAGAAACAAATTGTTGCGTTCCACCGTCGACACAAGTGTTATTGTGATAAATGAATAGTACGTTTCTTTTTTTGTTCCCTTTCTATTTTTAAATTTGTGTTATGTACTGAGTCACACGTCATTCAATTCTGTACCTTACGTAACACCTCATTTGACATGGTTGTAATAAATGATTACACTTTAGGTCATCAGGTGATCTTCTTCTGACGTCATGTACTGCCTACCCGGTTGCATACCAACTCAGGCACATCCGACACATTGTCATGGTTGTAGCACGGAAACGGTACGTTTCCGGACATGGGTTCCTATTCTAAATATTGTGTACACAGTCCCCTCTTCTAGGCCTAGGAGTTTGTAAGGGGAATTTCCGAGCACCCGATACGCACATAGGATACGTTGATATCCCGCAAACAAACTCATGGGGGTCACGTTTGAAATTATGCAACGGAAATTTTACCACTTTACCTTTCACTTGTCCGGAATTAATAATTTTTGTATGGAGTTACTTTCGATAAAACAAAAAAAAAAGAATGTGTAAGACCCTCGAGTGATCCATTCCCTATCTATTTCACCATTGAGACCTCTGGGTTCCAATCCTCGTCTGGGTATGGGTATTACGTTGTAAATGTAAATTTTGTTTAATCTTTCATCCTCATAGTCGTGATTGTCGTAAAAGGGTAGAAAAGTCAAAAATACAAATTACAAAAAGTACAAATTGATTAATTTGTTTAGATTTTAGATGAAAGCAGTGCAATTTTGTAACTATTTAATGATGTGCAGTATAACGGAGAAATATGATGAATTCGACATTTGGCATTTGCACTTTTTTTTTGTCTCTTGGACTGAAGTCTCCTGGGCCGTAATTACGTCAATGTTCGTATGTAGATCGTGGCGGACGTAGGGGTAGGTACACTTGATCAAGTTAAGTTAACAAAAATGGCAACAAATTCGGCTTTGCAAAAATTGGTATGGTGAAATTTTCCTTTGATGTAGGCATGCACATGAATCGGGACTTCCGTCTCCTACCACACGAACACAGATAGGTACATTCTGGGTACCCTGCATTTCAGTACCATCGGATGGAGCGAGTTTCTCTGCAAAAGTATAGGGATAAAGTAGATTTACGTCCTAACTACAATGAGTTTCCAAGAACTTAATAGGCCATAAGATCTATCCCGGTTCAGTTCCCGCCACTAGGTGGCCTGTCGTCTGTTGGAATGTCTTGGCAGCTATCACGTGAGTGCTTCCATCCACTAAGAGAAGCGCATGGGACATCACGTGCTTTGTTCTCTGCCAGCCAGAGCTCGCCATCCTGTTTGCGAGGGAAATTTAAACACACACTTCAAACACTTCATCGCCACCCTCATAGCGAAGGGTAGAACCAACCAACGTATGGGAAGCAGGTATTTCAGATGGCGAGTTTACCCTCTAAGAACCTGAATAGCTCATTGTTATTTGTTTGCCATTTCGATGGACTCGTGCAACAGCAGTCAGTCGACATGTTTCGGAAACAACTCACAGGCTGGAAGCTCGTCCATAGCAATTTTGTGCGGGATTTGCTATTCCAAGATGGCAACACTGGATGATTAAAGTACCACAAGTTCACATCAGAATATTTCCTCCACATAAGTAATCACGACGCACGCAATCTGATTTGAATTCCAGGGAGCGAATGAAGAACGCATCAGCCGCAATAACAACCCACGCACTGCGTACAGACCGATGGCAAAATTCAATTTTCCAGGTACGCACGCTCTCTGTAGCATTGGGGAAAAGAGGGGGGCGAGCCAGGTACACCAATTAGCAGAAACGGGAGCTCAATTATTTCCCTAACGAACTGGTTGCTGGTTTGTGAATACAACTGACGTGCTTGGGAAAGAGGCACGCTGTTCCGATCTCCAGTAATGAGAGATCGTGAGAACGAAATGGACATTGATGGTTCTATTAGATGAAAGAAATATGTTGAACTTCATAAACTCACGGGGAGACTTTACTATGTCAAGCTTAAAGAGAACCGATCTGTTTCCTTTCTCACATAGGCATACATATTTATGCATATCATCTGCAGTCAATCAAGGTTCAGTTTAAGCTAATGCTGCAGGGAATTTTCCCCTCTAAATAGGCCCATGTTCTTTACTGGGCTCTACATTTCAAAATTTGTATTCAACCGGGGAAAGAGATTTCTTTTCAATTCTGGGAATATATGTATTGCCATAATTTTATTTTTTTATTATTCATTAATAACTTAATTTTAAGACGGGAAATTTATAACTACTGTGAAAAAAGCAAAAATCCTGGAACTGCAAGTTATAATTATTCTAGGCTGTATTTTAAACTTAAAATCGGCTGGTGTTTAAGTAAATATGTCTTAAATACTTGTACGTTTTGTGGCTATTGTAGCAAACGGCAGAATTTGAATTCACTTTAATTTAGTAGAATATAGCCAACACTTTATTAACGTATCTAAACATGGACAAAAACATTTCTGAAGTTCGCCCTTCTCCACAGTTACAAAAACTCATTTAGTACAGTCAATAAACTCACGAGAGCCGAAACGTTCAAGTCATTTTGAAAATGAATGACTCTAAAACCTAGTTAGCTCTTTCGGAACACTTCATAATGCCATTCAGAACTTGAGAGTCGAACTTGAGCTTGTATTCATAGATTTTATTTTTCCTGCTTGGCTCTTTCCAGGATCAATAATTTCAAAGAAGGCTGCCGAGGGAATATCGGCCCTCGTCATGGATGTGAAGATGGGGAGGGCTTCAGTTGCTAAATCAATTAACGAAGCCCACGTCTATGCTCAGTCACTTGTAAGTATATGTCTCGCTTAGCTATGCTTGTTTGTAAAATACGCAGAACATAATAGTGTTCAGAATTTTTCTTGCTCGAGAGGTTTGTACAGTTATATAAAACTAATTTTAAAACGTATCATCGCAAGTTTTACTCCGCTTTGATTAAATTTATGCCACGAGGGTGAAAATATGATAAAGTTATCCCAGAAAAAATAGTTTTTAATTAAGTTATATGTTATAAATTATATTATAAATATTTATATTCATTAAACAATATTCGTCCATATTATACATGCACACGATTTCCTTTTGATTGATGTGTGAATAACTCAAGCATATAAATGCTCTTTACATGGAAAATAAAATGTTTGTCGATATTCATATTCTTCTTCATAAAGATTTCAAAAAATTAACAGCGTGTCTTTTTATTACCATGTTCCTCCCTCAAGAAATTTCAAGATATATCCTTTTCATGTACGTTAAATGCATGTGTCTGAAGATTATGTCCTTGGCAATTTCAGCATTACTGTTTTTTTTAAGTCCACTTTATGCATAAATAGGCTAATCGGGACTGGACTTTGAGTTTAAATTGGGATCCGGACCACTTTGTGCCTTCACTAGGTATCGAGGCCCTTGGTTACAAGGCGACAGGATTATTGTATTTTGTAGCCAATAGTTTGTACTTTATTTTTTTTAATGCAGAAGTTCATGAAAAAACGTTTATCGAGTAAGACCCATATTTTCGGAGTTATTCCAACTTATCTAGGTCATTTGGAAAGTCCGGAAAGATGGGTGGTTGTAGAAAGACTCTCCATTCATCCACTTGACAAGCCTTTTCGGTGCTGCGTGAGCTGAAAATTGTCATCTTATGATCATACATCATTCAAAATACTGAACCTGGCATGGGAGTGAACAAGAAGAATTCAATCCGTGGCACATCCTACATTCCCCTATAAGCCTGTCATGCAAAGGGCAGTGGGAAAACAGAGCAAGTGGAACATCACAAAGGTAAATCCAACGGCAAGAGGTGGGAGATCACGAATCGAAATCACGTGCTCAGCGGACCTGTCAGCCAGGATTCCAATAACTGAAATGCATATTTTTTTACTTTTTGTTCTACACAAATGCAGAGCGGGAGTTTACATTTTCCTCTTTTTGTCTGTCTGTGCAAGGGATCAATTTATTTCTGCGTGGGTGCGTTCGCATTCTACGCATGTCGCCCGGGTCGCTCTGGACGAGAAATATAGCTACATTTTTTCACCTCGTGGCTCGGTACGTCGCGTAAGTCCCGTCTAGTTCGGTGCACTTTTTAGCACTGAGGTGAGTGTAGTGCAGGTGTATCTTGATGTCAGGCTGGTGCAAGGAAATGAGGTTCAACCAAGTAGACGAATAGCGGTGTTCATGTTCAGAAGATTCAACAAATGCCTGTCTGCTGCTTTAAACGGTCATTTGATTAGGTTAGCACGCACCACGTGACCATACGCTACATATTAGACCGCTCCAGAACGTTGTGCAAACGGTGCAGACACTAAATACACTTCTTGACACCAAATCAACGAACTGGACGAGTCGGTGTTGCACCGCGTAACCAACTAGATGCGCGAGTGCAGATAGAGTCAAATAGTGCAGCAAACTGAGGCTACATATTGCTCGTAATTGATGTCGTATCTCTTTTATAGAGTGAAACTCTTTTTCTCCTAAAGTGTACAGTGTAAACTCGTAGGATGTAAAGTAAAATGGGATGGAATTGCATAATGAACAATTTACGTTCACACATCTTTGCATTAGACTGTAGTTGGATACTTTGCGATGCTTTTGAAACAAATTTTCTCGCCTTCTAGATCCGTGTAGCTCACGGTCTTGGCCTAAAGACCAAGGCTGTGATTTCCAAGATGGACACTCCCATTGGTCGAACGATCGGGAATGCCCTTGAAGTGGAGGAGTCCATAGAATGCATGAAAGGCAAAGGGCCCGGCGACTTGGTAGACTTGATCGGAGTTCTCGGTAGGTATCACTGTTAAATCCACTACAGTACATTATCTGACTAGGAATTTGTCGCCAGCTAGATTGCTGACACGTGTGATTTTATTCCAGAGCCGTACTGCGGAATTGCCAAAAAGACGGTATCTATATTCATCAATAAGGCAAAATTGTAAATTACATGATTATGAAGAAATTCAGTAGCGTGCCCAGTATTTTCAAAAGGAGATGATTACGTATACTTTTGTCAGTAACCTGTCTCATTTTGCAATCTTTTCCTGCCATTGACGTTCTGTTTTTAGGAAACTGAACCGGGGGGGGGGGGGGGGATAATGACCACTAACCCCCCTTGGGCACGCCACTGAAGAAATTACATACAATAACGTTTATTTTTAGTAATACGTATTCTAAACGTGATGTGAGTTACCAAATCTATTTCTTTCCAAGCCGAAAAAAATATTAATTCAACAAGGTTGCAATATTTTCAGGGAGCTCTTAGGCGTGTACTCTTTTTCCAGCTATTCTCTTTTTGCTAGTTTGGCACCCCCTTTGCCTCAGGGCCCAGGGCGGTGTACCTCCATGTTCTGCACTTCTGTAGTTTTTCAAGGATTTCCCATCTAGGAGCGTTGTAAGAGTAAAATTAGAGCCTAGATTAAACGTAAATTAGGTCTTTATGAAAATTTTTGAGGAGGTGTTGGAGAATTTTGGGGGGTTGTTCGGTGCATGGCCAACTGCCTTGACTGACTACAGGCTGGCTCCATGTGCATATTCGAGATCCCAAAGGGTATCTATCTATATAGGGTGCTATCTCTGCGTAGAAATTTATGTCGCTTTTCTGCCAACAGGTGGCGTCCTCCTGGAAATGACTGGCAAAGCAAGAAACGAGAAAGAAGGCAAAGCTCTCGTCATTGGTGCTCTGAATTCGGGAAGCGCCTTAGACCACTTCGAGAGGATGCTCGCGTGCCAAGGAGTGGATCCTCAAGCTGCCAAAGAATTATGCAGAGGAGATCCGAAGCAAGTTCTCCCTCAGGCTCCCAGTGTCAGCTACGTAACATCTCCGTCAACAGGTAACCACTGTATGTTTTCCTCTATGGTTGTTGAACAAATGCTAACCCGTAACGTCATCGTAGCTTCCGGCTGCCGATTGCATCGTTAGTGAGGTCGCAAAAAGCGAGTGTGTCGATGGAGGAGGAAGAGTCACATTTAAAAAAGTACATGAAAAATCCATATTTGTGTCTTAATTGTTAAGTTATTCTTGTATTTTGGTAGTTATTAGGGCAGAGGTCTTAACTAGGGCGTTCGTCCCCAGCTCTCCTTAGACGACGCAGGCCTAACTTGCGACGGTCCTGTGAATCCGCACAATATAATTATATGTTTATTGAAATTATTAATTTCATATTATACAAGTCACTTTCAAATAACAGTTAAAAAATGTATAATAACTACTTTGTACAACGTCAATTATGCTTTATGTTATTTATTGCGCTATACGCTGTATAAATTAGGTAATTTTTGGAATTCTAACGTTGTTGTAGCAACGAGAATCAATAGTCACTATGTAGCAATGGATGTCATGGAATTGGAAATAGATAATAGTAACTGCATATTGCTAAGTTATTTTACTAGTACTTAGACCCATAGAAGTTGTACCTTCAACTTTGCGTTATAATTCGAAATATGCAAATGATTGACTAGTGAACGTCACAGTATAATTGGTGGTCCAGTATTGTGGAACGTTATCAGCACGACCTTGAGTGATGTGTTTTGCCTAAGTGTTCACTTACACCATTGATCTCGTGAATCTAGTTTGTACATAAATTTCTATAATGTACGCATTGAGTAATCCTTATAATCTGAGATCTAAAACAAGTCTTACAGCTAGATCTATCAATTGTGGTGATGAACCTGATGAATCGCAAAATAGAAATAGTGCCATGAATATGATGAAGTGCTGCAAAGATCCCGATAAGGAAAGGTTGGTAGCTTGTGAACATTGTGGCGATTACAGAAATACTCTAAAAATATATCGCAAGTTTTGATCAGAGCACCTAGTATGTAAAAGGTTATGCATTTCTTGCTATTAGGCAACACTTTATCTTCTGTGATTTTTTCTCAGCCTTTCATCTGCCTATGCTTGACATATGTTAGTTGTCAATTTAATGGTTATGCATAAGAACCTGCTGAAAGAAATTGCATTTTTTCATGTAATATTTTCCAGTTTACTGATTTTATATGCTTTTGTTCCTATTACTGTTCGACAAAAACTTTGCTGTCATGTTTATTGTATCCAAGCAAATATATTTCAACAGTTATGTAAACGCCCTCCCTCGCCCGGGAAAACAAAAGCTACCACTACCTAGATAGAGGCGGCAAAATCTCCCTCGGACAAGTGAAAGTGCTTAACGGTCCAAGTTGAGTTCGTGTATAGGGACGGTGACCAACAGTGCATAGCGATTAGCCATATAACAAAAAAAACAAAAAAACATATACTTTCAATTACCACACCTTTACCTGTAGACGGGAAGCGGCTAGCTGCATACCTGAAAATCACGGGTAGCGACATACGTATGAAATGATATTGCCCAAATTAACATAAAAAATAAAAAGTATATTAAATTCATAGCAAAAAAATCAATTTAGTACAGGTCCCCCTCTTGCATTCACACACATTCTCTCACAGATTCGATCTGTGACAGTCAGATTTACCGTCATTATTATTATTATTATTATTCATGTCTGTAGCGGTAAAAAGATGTGTTGATTCAAAGTGTTGAGTGTTTTAATTTGTAAGAATACATATTTGATTTTTGCCAAGCCGACGGGAGGAACGAGACGTTCGCGTGTCTTAAGGGTGAGCACCTGAAGGGTCACGTTATGCGTATAAAGCTTAGGAAATTCGACCGTAGTGACAAACATTTAAATATCTCGGTTTCCAGCGGTCAGATTCATGTGAAACTTATACCAGCGCAGCGGCATGTGTGCAAGGACGGATGTGTGGAGTTTCGTCGCGATCAAGCAACAATTACGGACGCCAGATCAAATCGGTTGTAATTGATCAGTTTGTGGACACCGGTTGCAATTGAGCTATGGGCGACGGCCAGGCGGAAGCTTAATCCGCAGAAACTCAACTTCGAGCACGGCCCGTCCAAGTTGGGAGACAATAGAGCAAAGTGGAATGACCTCTTCGGAAGCGTCCCTTCAACGAACGCCTAGCGTCTTTTTTCAAAATCCAAATAAAACGAAGGACATGGTTTTTCGACACACAGTCTTACCGCGATCCTTGTAGCGAAAGCAGCTCCGTGCTACCTCTCCGTGTACAGTTTTGCCGCGATTCTTGTAACGAGAGCACCTTCGTGCTACCTCTGCGTGTACAGTGAACTTTGTTGTGTTTTGCGAACACCAGTGTGTGTGATAGACAGTAAGTCTACACGAGTGCGCCTACCTCAACCGCTGGGAGAA
Source organism: Lepisma saccharinum (assembly GCF_977018435.1). Classification (NCBI taxonomy): domain Eukaryota; kingdom Metazoa; phylum Arthropoda; class Insecta; order Zygentoma; family Lepismatidae; genus Lepisma; species Lepisma saccharinum. Next base: position 184,600,116 of record NC_139229.1, read on the forward strand.
GTTGAAGCAAGACCGTGTTTCCGTGATTACCTTACGCCGTTTATAATTTTTGAGAAACAAGGAACACCGGAAACTATGGCGGGCTAGAGGAAGAAGAGAGGTGAGGGCGTTACCGTCGATTCGCCCGATGTCAGAAGAGACTACGCCGATGATGTCTACCAGCCGCCACGGAGAGAGAGAGGAACGACGAGCCACGCCGATGATGCCTAACCGCCGCCATGGAGAGAGAGAGAGACGTCGAACGCCGCCCTATTGATACGCCGATGATGCCTACCAGCCGCCACGTTGACGTCCCGACGCCCAGACCACGGAGATGTTCACCGATCCCGAGGGGAAGAGAAACCGAGGAACCAGAAGTATGAACACTTTTCGCATCTTCATCGTCGCGACCAAGGAAACCTTTCGCGTGAATACTATGTGTTTTTCAATCGCCCATAACGACGCCAGGATGCACCTCGGAAGCTGAGAGATGGTAATGTATTCATCTGTGTGATTGTCAGCACGTGACGGCCCGATTGATTTAGAGAACGCCCTTGAAATTCGTCAACATTTTTGAAAACGCCCACTCAACTCGAAACTTCATATCAAACTCCCGTCGCGCTTGTCACTTGTAATCTATTCGTCTCAGGTCAATTTTTCTTATTCCTTGTGATATTTTTTTTAATGATCTTAAATTCATTGTTGTTTGTGCTCCTTTGTATTTGTTTAAAGTGCGTACCATTAGAGTGAAGCGCCGCCCACTTAATTGTTTAATCTACTTGAGGTTTGTTCATTTTTATGTGTTAGTGCGGTGTCGCTGCTAGCTATGTCAGGCCGCATGTGTGATTATTTGTTAAAAGTATTTGCCTGGTAATATGAATTGCTCGTCGCGGCGAAGTGTTTAAGTCCCGCCTGCTAGAGAGTATATGTTTGCGTCACTCAACGGAGGTTATTTGTTATGTTTGAACCACGTGAGGTCTTGTAAAAGGAAAACGTCCGCCCACGTGAATGTAATTGCCGTTGAGACGCCTTTGTTTATGCTGGTCAAATAATGTATTGTTACCGCGCCGACTAGTTTCTTTTTAAAAAAAGGGTGAACTTAAGTAAGGGCTGGCTAGGATTTGAGTAGCACTGGAGAAAAATCACAAATGACCTGATTAGACAAAAAGTAAGGTAAAATTAATTGAGAATGCAATAATTAGGGCTTATCGTCATAACACCTGTACATGTCATGTATCATTCTTTGTGTCGATGACCCCGTGAGGATTGATTCTGTGAGTGAAAGTGAGAGTGAAAGAGGGGGAGATGTAGTAAATTGATTTTTGTTGATTATGAATAGAATATACTTTTTATTTTCATGTTAATTTTGGGCTATATCATTTCGTACACATGTCGCTACCCGTGATTTTCAGGTATGCAGCTAGCCGCTTCCCGGCTACAGGTAAAGAGGTGGTTATTTGAAAGTACATATGTCTTTGTTTTTATTCGATATGGCTTATCACTATGCACTGTCGGTCACCGGTTCCTACACACGAACTTAACCTGGACCGTAACGCTATTTCGCTTGTCCGAGGGAGATTTTGCCGCCTCTATCTAGGTAGTGGTAGCATTTGTTTTCCCGGGCAAGGGAGGGCGTTTCACAGATCTACGGGGTCATCAACAAAAATAATACATAAAATGTACAGGTTTTTGACGACGAGCCCTAATTATTGCATTCGCATTTACTTTTACCTTGACTTTTGTCTAATCAGGTCATTTGTGAATTTGCTCCAGTGCTACTTCAAATCACTAGCCAGCCCTTACTTAAGTTTACGTTTAATAATAGGTCGGTGCGGTGATAATACCTTATTTGTCCAGAATAAACAAAGCATCTCAACGGCAATTACGCTCACGTGGGCGGACGTTTTTCCTTTTACTTGACCTCACGTGGTCCTAAACATATCAATAACCTCCGTTGAGTGACCCAAACATATACTCTCTAGCGGGCGGGAGTTCAACACTTCGCCGCGACGAGCAATTAATGTTACCAAGCAAATACTTTAACCATAATCACATACGCGACCTGACGTAGCTAGCAGCGACACAGCGCTGACACATATTAAACTGAACAAACCTCAAATAGATAAAACAATTAAGCGGGCGGCGCTTTACCCTAGCAGTACGCACTTCAATCAAATAAAATAAGGAACACAAACAACAGTGAACTTAAGAACATTAAAAAAATCACAAGAAATGAGTAAAATTGACCCGAGACAATTAAATACAAAATTAAGCGCAACGAGAGTCAGATACGAAACGTCGAGTTGCGTGGGCGTTTTCAAAAACATCGACGAATTTCTAGGGCATTCTCTAAATATCAATCGAGCCGGTACGTGTTGACATTCATACAGATGAATACGTTACCATCTCTCTGGTTCCACGGCGCATCCTGGTGTCCTCGCAGGTGATTGAAATCACTTAGAATGCACACGAAAGGTTTTCCTATTCTTCCTCGGTCGCGACGACGAGGAGGTGAAGAGCGTTCATGCATCTTGTTCCTCGGCGGATCAGTGACGATGGGTCGTCGGCGTCGCTCGGGGACGTCAAGGGCCTCGGCGTCTCTTCCTCTCGGGGTCGGTGAGCATCTCCGTGGTCAGGCGTGATTCAGACGTCGCATCTGGGCGGTAGCCGGTTATTCATGGGTCGTCGGCGTCTTCTCCATCACCGTCGGACGATCTCAAGCGCCAGGACATCGACATGGCAGCGTTCGACATCTCTCTCCCTCTCTGTGGCGGCTGGTAGGCATCAGGCGGCGTAGCTCGGGTTTTCAGCATGATGTAGGCATTAGTCGTGGTGTCTCGTCTATCATCGGGGCGAATCGAGGGCGACCCCTGTCCTCTCTTTCCTTTTTAACCGGCCATGATTTTTGATGTTCCTTGTTTCACAAAAACTATAAACTGCGTAAGATTATAACGGAAACACAGTCTCGTTCCTCCAGCGATTGAGGTAAGCACACTCGTATCGACTTACTGCCTATCACACACTGATGTTCGCGAAACAAAACTAAGTCCACGGTATACGGAGATGTAGCACGGAGGTGCTCTCGCTACAAGAATCGCGGTAAACTGTGTGTCGAAAATGGCAGGTCCTTCGTTTTATCCGGATTTCGAAAAAGGACGCTTGGCGGTCGTTGAAGGGACGCTTCCGGAGAGGTCATTCCACTTCGCTCCATTGTCTCCCAGCCTGGACAGGGCCGTGCTTCGGGTATGGTACGTTTGGATTAGGCCGCCGTCTGCCCGGCGCCCACAGCTCAACTGCAATCTGTGCCCATAAACTGATCGATTATAACCAATTCGATCTGGCATCCGTAATTCTTGCTTGATTGCGACGAATCTCCACACATCCGTCCTTGCATACATGTTGCTGCGCTGGTAAAAGTTTCACTTCCGTTCGGCCGCTGGAACCAGAGATATTTAAATGGTTGTCGTGAAGGTCGAATTTCCTAAGTTTCAGACGAAAAACGTGACCTTTCTGGTGCTCGCCCGTCAGACTCGCGACTCCCTTTCTTTTTCCCGTTGGCTTGGCAGATCAAATATATATACATACAAATAAAAACACTGAATACCTTGATTAAACATATTTTTCACCGCTATGGATTAGAATAATAATAATAATGAGGCAGGTCGACCATAAATCTGACTGTCACAGTTATTTGCCACTGCCACCTTCAGATCTTTCCTAGTCCATGTTTTGTTTGTAAAGCAAATTCTGATTAACCTTTGTCAACCTTTAAATATGGAGGTTGTCATTTTTATTTAGCCTGTTTTTAGATATCAATGCAACTTAAGCATTTCCATACCAAATTCACATTTGGCTTAGACCTCACTGAAAGTGCAGTGGTTAACACTGTTGCTCTTGTTCAAGGGAGACGGGTTCGATTCTCGGTGGAGATATGAGTAAATTGCACAGCAGATCGGATTTCAATATAGATCCAGCCCTGATAAGCCTATCCGAGCATAAAGTGGACTTAACCTATTACATTTGGCTTATCCAAAATTGTTTGTCAACGTGTGTCATACCAGTTGTTTTTGTTTCAGGGTACATAGAAGACATCGACGCCCTGGAGCTTGGGATGGTTTCAAATAGTCTTGGAGGAGGACGCCAGAAGAGCACGGACAGGATAGACCACAGCGTAGGCCTCCGTTTGCTGTGGACCCTTGGGGACCACGTAACAGAAGGTGAACCTTGGCTTGAAGTCCACCACCAAGATCGCTTGAACGAAGAGGTGCTTCGAAGGTTGTCCTCATCAATAACACTTGCAAAGAGACCGCCGAAGGACGCTCACAATTCGCATGTTCTTGAAATCATGGACATCAAAGGAAGCGTGAAGCAGTGATAGTGAAGATGAGGTCTTTTATACCTGAATACCTCGCATACCGTTCCTTGCATGTAAATTACGTAGTTACGGTGCAACAAGAAGAAACAACCTCTGATCAAAATGCACAATATTGACTATTTTTTTTAACTATACTCTTCTACAAGTACTATCACATCAGTTGTTCAATAAATCCACAGACTGGTGTTAATTCGCTCACTTCTGCATATAGCTCTTCAATTGAATCAAAGTTCGGATGATTCGTGATCCATTCTCAAAGGATCTCTGTGTAATAATCTCAGAATCTTCCAATGTCTCAATACTTTAGATTTTCTGTAAATTTATGGAGTCTTGCATGATTTTTTCGGAGGGGGCAGGAATTGATAAGTATAATATTACATAGCTGCGCTCTAGGGGAGGGGGATACACTATAAAATATTTCGTAATTACCATTTTTTATCACTTTGGTTTTTCCCGAGTTCTTTACTGCTTTCATTTGTAAATTTTTATTTTCTCAAAATTTCTTAAGGTGCTGTAGCCCCATCGGTCCCCCCTGCGTACGCCAGTGCTTGTATAATATATCAATATAATCAATAATGTAAAAAGTAACATTTGAAATAAAATGTAAAAGAAAGAAAGTTGGTAAGAGCGCTAGTTGGTATCCGAAAGGACTTGAGTTCAAATATCCTCCGAGAAAGTTGGATCTTTTATCAGGCAACGAGCAGGTCAAACTTGATAGAAATAAAAGTTCTGATTAAAGATTATTCGTGTTCAATCGTAGCTCAGTTGGTTGTGGCGGAGTTGTTAACAGCCGAAAGCAGAGACGTGCACTGAGGAGTAGCTAGTCTAGCAGAGATAGATTAATCAATCTCACATCTTTAATTATTTTCAAATCACAATATTTATTGTCTTGTTAAAGTCACAGTTCATATGCAACACTTTCTTTTTCACGCGCTTCTCGTCCCTCGTTGCGATCCGAGGGGAAAACTGGCCTAGCTTGCTCTTCTTCCGCCTTAGCAGTTCCAGGTAGAAACGGGTTTACGGAGGAAATGGGAAGATTTCTGCCTCTAACTCCCTTGCCCCCTCGACCCCGCTGCAATGGTTGAAAGCCCGTGCTTTCAGGTCACCCAGTCTATCTCCTATAGGACAGATAGGGGATTAGTTTCCATTCGATTTCATTGTAAATCCTCTAAGAACTCAAGGGAAAATTTTCTGCAGTACTTATGTTCTTTGTATTTACACAACCTTTTACACGTTGTCAGGGGCGCCGACTTGTCAAAATTATTGGGGGGGGGGGGCTCTGATCACTGGAAAAAAAATAATGAATGACTCACTCCTTCCCTTTTTTAAGTTTTGGCCTCAGTGTTCGGAATCTCGTAAAAGCCCATGAATTCCTCAAAAATATTAAATTTTTTATTTACAGTTCAAATGCAAAATGTCAATTGTTCACGGATGGATATGTCACAAGTTTCGTCAACCATAATAGCAAAATATTCCCGACTTTTAATATCTGCTACCACGGATCGCAAAACAGATCTCTCCAATATATCAATTATCTCGTTCTGAATGTCATGTGAGAGCCATTTGTAGTCCGAACGTCCCATCCACTCTCCTAGTTCATGCACATCTTCTTTTGAAACTCTTTTTAGTAAAATGTTAACAATACTCATAATTGTATACTTAGTATATAGTAATAAGTTTTGCTGTCTCTGGTCATAGCCCCCCCCCCCCCAAAGTTGATGGTTTAGCGGTCTCAGCCCCCCAAAGTTGATGGTCTATAACATTTCAAATGAGTATTTAAAGTTAAGTTTATGTGGCACAATTCAGAGTAAACTTTACAAGAGAAGCAAAATAATCCTTTTAAGCTTAATTATTTTGGGGGCTCTGCACCCACATCGTTAACATTGGGGGGCTTGAGCCCCCCACCCAAGCCCCATGGAGTCGGCGCCTATGCACGTTGTACAATATGTAGTATGTATAATATGGGATGTAATATTATTATTTATGAAATGGGAACGCGTTATGTGCAGACAATAATGTTATGCTTTCTTTATTTTTTGTTTGTTTTGTTTTTCAAATATGGAATATAATAATGATTAAATTACAAATATTTGCTCAGGCTCTCTCTCGCTCTCGTTTCAGTAGTGTTTTTTTTTTAATATACTAATCTTTTGGCCTCCAACGGGTGTATTTATTTGGGCAAGAGATCGCACATTCATATTGTTGTTGGTTTGGTTTATTTTACTTCGCTTTTCTGCCACATTTGGTTATCGCGAAAATGAGGATGATGTGATGAAATTAATGAAGGAACCTCGAACAATCCAGGCCGGAATTCGAGCCCGTGATGAGCGTGGATTCTTGTTCCTGTGTTGTACTCTGCAGTGAATAATGAAATAATTTGAAATGAAAAATATATATCTCAGGACTCAAGAAGCCAAATGAATATTATTGAAGAAACTACAAAAAAGTGTGTTTTGTTACCTGTTTTGTTTCTGTGCATAAAGTGGACTTAAAACACCAAATCAGCCAACCGTGGGGCTGACACCAGGAGTTCCGGGTTTGGACCCCGACCTGGGCATGGGTGTCCTTTCTGTTTGTCCCTTCATTAATTTATCGTATCATCTTCGCAATTAATCAAATGTGAGAAACACAAATCATTAATTGGTTGCTTGATTTGCTTTATTTCACTTCGCTTTTCCGCCACTTTTGGCTAATCGCGAAGTTGATACAATACAATTGATGAAGGGACACACTCATAGAATACCCATGGCCAAGCCGAGATTCGAACCCAGGATCTCTGGCTTAGTAGTCAAACCAATTTTTTTTTATTTTCAAATGGGGGTGGGGGTTTCGTGTACTTTTTTTTAGTACTCATTCATCATTTTGCAATCTTTTCCTGTTGTTGACGTTCTATTTTTAGAAATTTTTACTTTTTTCTAAAGGGGGAGGGGTATAAGCTACACCAACCCACCCCCTTTTTGAGCACGTCACTGATTGCTACCCCAAGTGTCGACGTCACCGCACGTCACTGGCCGAAAGTCATTCCTGATGCCCCTTGGTGATGAGAATCCACTCAAAAAATGTAAGGAGATCCCCGTAGCCCCGAAATTAAAAGTTTTGGGCATTTACTTTCATACAAATATCGAAGACACGACCGAAGCAAATAGCAAGCTCACTTGCGAGAGAGCAATCCACGTCATCAGAGCGAACAAGATGCGCTCTTTGAGTTTAAAATCACGAGTACGGTTCATTAATGTTTTCGCCATATCTAAACTTTGGTATGTTGCGAAAATCTTGCCATTCAAAACACAGCACGTAGCCAAGGTCAAAAAAGCTGTTGGCACGTTTCTGTGGCAAGATACGATCTTCCGGGTAGCAATGAGCGAGCTCAACTTATCAGCGAAGACAGGTGGTTTGGGACTAATCCACGTGACCACACAGGCAAGAGCATTTTTTGTACAGACCGACCTTGACACAACATTCTCACAGCACGAGAAGGCGACCCAAGAACTAATCCTTACACTATCACGTAACATTCCATTATAAGCTCCCATCGATATCCAACGTATACCAAGGAGGTTTTTGTTTTATAAGGATATCGCTGTACATCAGTGGCGATTTCTCTGGGTGTGTAAGTCGTGTGTTAAAGGACAAAGGAAAGTGAAATAAAGAAGAAAGTATCTGTACTTTTATAAATTACGATTTTTAGCGTTTTTCTTTAATTCTCAGTTTCGAGCGCCCGGTAGTTTACGAACGCGACGCAGCGCGCTGTGGTTGTGTTAAGGGACATTTGACTCGTCATAGTTCATATAATGGCGCTTTTATCAGTCACATAGTTACACATATTATTTTGTATCTTCTGATCCTATTGCAGTCCCATAATGATTCTTTGATATGTTTTAGAGTATGGTATGAGCGACCAAATATATTTTTTCACGATTTTTGGTGATGACATGTTTTGAGATATTCAAGGTCAAAGTCAAGGTACGTGAAAAAATTATATTTTTATCCAAAGGTAGGCTTGTTATATATCACTGGAAAGCTCGTTCAATTCCCTGTACAATAAGCTTTATTTGAGCTTCCTAGGCGAAATAGGGGCGGAATAACAGCAGATTTAGTACAGCTAAGCGGGCTCAAAAAGGCCAATTTATGCTAACTTTGACCTTGAATAATTTAACAATTACAAGACGCACGAAACTAAAAATTTTCATAGTTACTAAGTTCCATTCATAGTTTAAACTCCCCAAATTTCATGAAAATCGGAGATGGTCAGGCTGTGGGCTGTGTTGATTTCATGTGGAATGACTCCCATACTAAAATGTAGTATACATATCAAGGTAGAATCATACTTCTGTAACTGTAGTAATACTTAACATGTAAAATACTAAAACGTAATCTTCGTAAGCATGTACATAAGTTTTTGGATCAATAAATAAAAAAAAGAGTGGTCAGCACAGCGCGCTACGACGCCAGGGTTCTCGGGTTCGAATCCCGGCTCGCACGTTTGTGATTGTCCTGAAAGAAATGAAATAGAGATTTTAGTAAAACATGATATGAGTGAATGAAGTGTGATGAGGGAATCTGCCGCTTTGGGGCTTTCCTTTATTATTAAAAAAAAAGAAAAAGGTTGGTAAGAGCACTGATTGGAATCTGACAGGACGTGAGTTCAAATCTCCTCCGAGAAATTTGGATAATTTTTTTTCAGGTAACGAGCAGGTCAGACGTGATTGAAATATAAGTTCCAAAGAATATCAAGAGAATACCGTTGTTAGCTCAATCGGTAAGGGTGCTGCTTCCAATTTCAGGGGTCACGGGTTCGAATCCCGTGGGTCAACGTTGGTTTTGAATTTGTCCTCTACTCTTCTCTATCATCTATTTTGCCCAAGTACTTACTTCATCTCAGCCTTTTCAATTTCCGTAGACCATGCAAGTCCCATCTCCGGCTCTACGGAGCCAGAACCGCCCTTCGGGGCTCGCAGAGGCCCACAACCACCTTCACACACATCTCCAATCATTTTCCGCGCCCTCTTCAACACTCCTTCTTCAAAAGCTATGTTCGACCGAGTACACTAACTCTTACAATGTTATATTATGTCGTGTCATATTGAACGTCCAATGTTAGGTATTGAACTGACACTCTGAACCGATATACAAAATAGTTAATATTATATTGTTTGTTATATTATACATAATTATTACGTAGAGTATTATTATATTACTTTGTATATGTTTCTACATACAACAGACAAGCATTGATACTGCTCTCAAAGAAAAGCCGCATTTACTTCCTTATATTGGCGGTAATCTCTATCTAGATCAGCGGGTAGTCTATTTGAGATTTTCAATAATTGGTTGGTTGGTTGACTTTAAGTCCACTTTATGCACAGAAGGGCAAATAGGGACTGAACCTACAGTTTAAAGTGGGATCCAATCCCCTGTGCAAGCAATGTGCTTCCACTATACGCGATCGAGGAGGCCGGTTTTCGTTAATTGCCTGTAGCTCAATATAATAAATGGTTTTATTTATATTATAACACATTCCTAATAAAAGTTCTTTGGTATTTGATGTGGTGGCAAAAGGGTTTTATGTTTTGCTTATTTTCAACATCTCACCTCCTAAATTTTATTCCGTACCCCAAGGCATCCAATCATGATTAATCCTGGCGCCGCCTCTGTGACCATTGCCTCTGATTGTTTAGTCTTTATTGACAGAAATGTATCTTTGCCCTTGTACCAATTTTTTGCATTTTGGTGCAAGGTGATAGAGATTAAATATTTGAGATTGAGATTGTACAGGTACACAGAATGTTGGTATATATGGTTGATTAGTTTTCAGAAAAGTGAAAGAAAAGTTAATTGGCTAGGCAACTTGGCAAATTTCCTGTCAACCTAACACGTAAGGTCATAACATATTCTATTGATTTTGTAACGTTTTTAATATCCACATATTATAAACATTACATAAACTGAAAATTTGACGTAAACATCCATAGTTCAATTTTCGGCCATCACAGGCCGTTGTCCTCGATAGCTCTACCGGTGCTGCCTCTAGCGGCAGACTCGGTACAAGCGGGCTGGGCGTAAAACCTCAGCAGTGCTTCAGAGCCGCTTCTATCGACTGGAACGGAACGGCAACAACCCTTTGGCTCTACTTGGCCGGCGAGAGGCGTACCTAGCACGCTGCCTTGGTGGGCGGAAGCCTTCCTTGTGTGTCACTCGTGAAATGGGCCACTACTAAGATAATAAGATCATTATTAGGAGTGCTGCATTACATGGGTATAGAGGCTGAACACTGTTGGTTTAGGTACGTAAAAACTCTCTGCTGTGCTATAGGGACTTAATAACATCGTGCCAACGTTCCAGGTCGGCCCCCTTTGCCCCTTTTTATCACGCATAAGGTGCCGTTCTAAAAAAAAAAAAAACTTTTTTTTTGTACTCTTATTCCCCTTCCCCCCTTGTTTGTGTCGCCTTTTTGGGTGCAGTGAATGTACTAAGTGAACTAAGAAAAACTATTGACCAAATTAGCGAGAACTGAATTGCATAACTTTTGCTTGACCATGGATTCAAAATACTATTTTGGTCGCTAAAGATTTATTGTGGACGTAAATTATCACTTAACTAGTGTACTCCCCTTTTGAGTGGACGAACGTATTAATTACATTTCGTCGATCTTGTAATGTAATTCTTCGACCCACGTTTGACGTTTTGGTCTGATCGCCCAAGGCTTTTGGTTAAAGTTCATTGCTTACAAAAAGAAAATCTACGAACCTTCCACCCCTCCATTAGTCAATTCGGGACCATTGTTCCATTTACACCTTTCCATTTTTAAATGGTAGCATTAAAAGTCGGGAGAATTGGGATAATGTTAATGAATGGGAAAAAACGACTATAGTAAAGTAAAATTAACGTGACAATATAAATGAAGACTTGCAGCGCATTTAACGCGTATAGAAGATAGTTGGGAAGTATTGTCTAATTGTCAAATGCATATTGTTTAATTGGGTCAGGTTAAAGACACGTACGCGTACTTGTTACGTCTTGTTAATGGTGTTTGATTAACTGATATGAATTTAAATATACACGCAGGACGTGTTAGGAATTTTTGACGTGGACGCACGTCGTCTTTGTGAATTTGCAATTTGACTTATACCGACTTGTTAACGCTGGACTCTTTTATGAGTTGTTTGTTGTTTACGAAATATATATATGTATGTTAATTGAGTAATGCATTTTGTTGTTGATAATTGACAAACATAAGTTGTAGATTTACCTTACCTTGAAACTATAGTAAGTAAGCCAACATATAAATATATACGAGGTAACTATAATTTGAAGTCAAAGGTACCTTTTGCTAACCGTAGACGTATACAATAAGGAGGGTGAATAAGATAGGAATTTATGAGGACGAACTAACGCAATGAAGAAGGCGCAGCGTGTTATTCATTGCTGGACCCTTTGACTTTATACGCATATTTACATATATATATTGTGTGTATATTTTCTTACAGGGCTTTGTCTCGCGCTTCTAGCCGATTTTGCCTGTTGACTCCTGCATTGTCGTGCGAGAAGTGCGACACAAATTGTAATTTGTGATATATAGCGTGGGTCTCCAATATTATCCTGAAGTTGCGATTGCCGCGCAGCCGCTTCCAGATTAAATATCGCGTGCAATCACAACTCGACCCCACTATATCATTACAATTTTCAATTCAAAAGTTACAAAAGTTTTTACAAAAACTGAAACGAATTTAACTGTACCCTACAAATATTACGGATAATATTTCACAAAGAAATAAATACAATTCTTTTTTTTTCCGCCAGGAAGTTTTTAACAACTCTTTGTACAGTCATGGACAATGTTGGTTGTAACGATTTCATTGAAAGTCAATGCATTCATTACAACCCGGCAGTGTCCGTGACGTACTATGAATGGAATATTTTTTAGGGCCTCCCCGATGGCGCAGTGGTACCGACGTCGCCTTGTAATCAAGGGGTCCCGGGTTCGATACCCGGTGGAGGCACATAGTGGTTCGGATCCCACTTTAAACTGTAGGTCCAGTCCCAATTAGCCTTACTGTGCATAAAGTGGACTTAAAACACCAAATCAATCAATCATTGTTATGGTGTGTGGGATTCCGTATAATGTCGTATCAGGATTGGGGGAAAATTCCCTTCCAGATTGAAACTTGAAATGATTTCGCAATTTTCAGTATTTAGAACAGTTGTGACATTTTGAGTAGTCTTATATTAAAGGTGCCTAATGTGTTCGGAAGTTTTTCTTGGATGTGTTGCTATGAACTTGGAACTGCTTAAATTTTTGTTTCCCAAGTCTACCTTTTGGTAATAGTGATTCATGTGGTAGAGAGAGGGAGTGGATATTTGATTTTTGTTACTTTCCATTGCTTTTCTGCCACGTAGCTAATCGCAAGAATGAGTGATGACGTGAAATTGTTGAAGATACACTCATAAACAGTGCCGCAACCGCAGGGGGCAATGTCCCCCCGACCTTGGACGGAAATCCATAAATAACAAGACTAGGAGAATATAAGAATAGCAGGACAAATGGATACTCATGATGGAATTAGTTCTTACGTGTTTCATGCATTTTTCTCCCAGACGGCAAAGGGTACTTGCAAAGGGGACAGAGGGGCAATTCCCAATCCCCCTCGATTTCAAATTTTATACAAATAAAAATACATTTCGTAAAATTTTCTTGATCGCTTCGCTCGCACTCCCTTTTCTTCTTATAGTCCAAGCTCAGAGCCATAGCTATGGGGCGGCGAGAGTCGGCCCTGGGAGCCAAACGATCTATATGAAAAGAAATGTTAAGGAGAATGCCATGGCGTCCTGTAAAATTATTTGCGCCCTATTAAACAATTTCTTTCTACGAAACTTACTATGAAATATTAATGATGACATTGTAATCGAAGAACTCATTGATCAATCAATGGATTCCAATATGTTTGTCAGGTGTCAAACCATGCATTTCAACTATAATGTAATACAATTCACACATTTTTTTTGCAAAATGGTTAACTTAACCAGAAGACAAACATTGTCTGTAGTGATGCAAGAGACTCCCCTTTGAAGGAAATAGATTCCGTGGTGGTCTAAGGGACCAATGTTTTCATGTTTTAGCAAGTACAAGAAAATATATTACAAATTTTACACAATTCATCAAGTGTAGATAATATGCAACCATTATTATTTAATTAATTCGATTTTTCTTGCATAACGCAACACAATGGTGTTGTTGGATTGTCGTTAGATTCCCTTGTGCGTAAAAATCTTTCATACTGGAAACTAGAGGGAATCATTATGAAGCATGATTTATAAATGGCTCCCTTAATCAATTCTGCAGAGGCCCAAATCTGTTGGTACATATTAATCGCCTATTAACGTTATCGACCTGTAAATATCAAGTAGATACAGTCCATATTAGCCTATTTATGTTAAACTTTATATTCTTTAGCAATCTGGAAAGGTCATATCGAAATATTGCTATTTGATGTTGCTCGAAGTTTTTTTGTTCGTTGTTGTTTCAAGATATCATCCCTTTTCTGTTACTTATCTCTTTTGGGAACGGGGCAAATGCCTCTGTGTACTATAGCCTGTGTAAGATTTTGGTTTCTCTCTCTCTGAATGAAAGAAGGTATGGTTAAGGTAAAAGCCAATAGATGGCACTGATCACAGGTTACGTCATTCATTTTGCCGGTTGGATGTAAGAATCCTGAACCGACACACTCCACTTCCAGCTGGCACACGTTCAAAATTACAATCCAACAGGGCACTCGACGTGACGGGAGAGGTCAACAGGGGACTTAGACGAACGTAGTGGTGATGGTTTAATTTAATTTATTTCATAGAGAATTAGTTTAATAGATTTTATTTAATTTTGTAGAGTTGTTCGTAGTATTATATTAATTTGCTTGTTGATCTTGACCGAGTGATCGTCATTACAGACAAGTAGGAAAAGGGGGAAATTTAACAAAGAAATATTCTCTTAGGTAATTAGGTGAACATGGATGAATAATGATACCAATTAAATAGTCAGCAAAAGGAGAGAAAGTCAATTATTAGTTAAGGATAACTATTGAAAATTATCTTGATATATATATATATATATATATATATATATATATATATATATATATATATATATATATATATATATATATTATACAGTCATGGACATAAGTATTCATACAAAGACATTGTCTGAATGAAACATGTTATTATACAAAGAAGACCGTAAAGGCAAGTCAAGTCTGTAGCACATATGCTCCATTGGAATGGCAAGAATTGAAACGCAAACCAATTGTTTGCATACAATTGAAATTGTCGTGAGAAATGTGGGTAATCCTTAGATAAGTTGCTTTCTGGATGGTCATAAGTATTCATACGCCAGGTTATAAACCCCAAAAAAAGTTCGTGAAACAACCGTTTCCATCATTCAGTCCCAGATATGTGCTTACTGCAGTTGCACCTGTGTAAGGAAGTGGTTGGTTTGGTGTTGGCGTGCTGCAGGAAGTCAAATGGGCCGCAAAGGGAAGGAAACCACGATCGAAGAGAGGAAAATTATGATATCATTATACCACAATAAGAAATCATATTCTAAAATCGCAGACATACTTGGGAGTAGTCGTGCGACTGTGCAAAGTGTCATCAAACGATATAAAGAGACAAAAGTGCTGATAAATAGGAAAAGGGTTGGGCGTCCTCAGAAACTTACTTCGAGAGAGAAACAAGGATTGTTGAGAATGATCAATAAAAACCCAAAATTAACATCATTAGCAGTGTCGTCACATGTTCACGAACACCTGGGAAAACAAGTGTCCTCAAGAAGTATTAGATGGCTTTTCAACCGAGCAGGGTACAGAGCTAGCGTACCTAGAAGGAAGTCATACATCAGTAAGAAGAACAAGAAGGCCAGATTAACATTTGCAAAGGAGTATGTGAGTAAAAGTTTGGACTTCTGGGATAAAGTGTTGTTTACGGACGAGAGTATATTTAATATTATCCATAGTGATGGTAGAATTTTGGTGTGGAGAAAGCCCAATACTGAGCTTGAGTCTCGAAATCTCTTGGCCACAGTTAAACATGGAGGTGGTGGCGTTA
This sequence comes from Lepisma saccharinum, assembly GCF_977018435.1. Classification (NCBI taxonomy): domain Eukaryota; kingdom Metazoa; phylum Arthropoda; class Insecta; order Zygentoma; family Lepismatidae; genus Lepisma; species Lepisma saccharinum. Next base: position 184,615,567 of record NC_139229.1, read on the forward strand.
TAGTCTGGGGCTGTATGTCAGCCTCAGGTGTTGGAGAACTCGTCTTTATTGAGGGAACTATGGATAGATTTGTCTATTTGGATATTCTGAAGAACAATTTGCAGCAGAGTATCGATCATTTGGGGTTTGGGAATGATTTTTACTTCAATCAGGACAACGACCCTAAACATACAGCTGAGATTGTCCGCCTTTGGTTGTTATATAATACTCCCCACACACTCAAAACTCCACCTCAGTCCCCCAATCTTAACCCCATTGAATATCTTTGGAGCCATTTGGAAACCAGACTCCGAAAACATGACATAACAAGCAAGAATAGACTGAAAGAGTTCATTTTACATGAGTGGCACAATATTACATCTGAAATAACCACGCCTCTTGTTCATTCTATGCAAAAGAGACTTGACAGCTATTCTCCATAACAGAGGAATGCATACTAAATTATGACGACATGGTATTTGTTTCTTTCTTTTCTTCAAAGTGAACTTTTATGTTGGTGTATGAATACTTTTGTCCAGCCAAAGAAGCGGGTATTGAGAATGTTTTGTATTTTATTTTTCTACAATCAGCATCTGGTATTTATTTTTGTTGTCAATATATCGTTTGGTGCATACATGGTAAAGCATTAACAGTTTTGACTTCCTTATTGTATTCCTAGCTGCTGCAATTCGTCCTTTCTTCCTTTCAGTTCCACTGTATGATTACTTTTGTCCATCACTGTATATAGCTATATTGATGTTATCGTTGAGGTCATAATTGTTAAAGACAGTTTATGTATATATAATATTATTGTTCTAATACTAAATTGAAGTTTGTTAAATAAACTGTCATCCAATCCTATCCAGTGAACTTTATATTCTAGTAATTAAACTACTTGATGTATGGTGTACCACGTATATGGGGGTCCAGTATGTAGATTCATAGCTATCTTTCATCGGTCAATCGGAAGGGTATGTTTAATCCCAATTAAAACAAATAATCTTAAATCCGAACCAGAGCAAGAAAGAAAGGGCTATAGTACCCTGCTATATCTGCCAATGTGACACAATATATTAAAAATTTGCCCCCTCTAGGATTAACTTTGCCCCCCCTGCAAAGAATTCCTGGCTACGGGCCTGTATATACCTAAGACTTTCTGGCGAACTAATGTAATGCCATATGCGTGAGTGCCGGTAGGGGGCAGGCAGCATGTCGAAGAGTAGTAAGCGCTGACATCTGGCGGCGAAAAATTTAATTACAGGCATTCGAGAACGAGTGGCTGAACTTGTTAGGTCTGCAAGCGAGGTATAGGAATAATAAAAAATTCGAAGAGTAATTTACTGCTAATAAACGGGTAATTACCAAATTTGTTATAATTGTTAATTATGATAGTTTGGTAGTATAAATATGGTGTGTCGAATAAAAATAATGATGGGAATGTCGTTGTAATGGCTCTCTGGAGATATTTGCGAAAAACAGGTTGTGTACAAAACTAGAGATTACAATGTCAAACAAGTGAGAAGCGCAATCACGATAATAAAGTTTGTGTTAAACATTAATCGTTGTACAGTGGGATCCATGAGTATTACCTTGCAAATTGTCCATCACCATGTTCGTACACTTTATTTGACCAAATAACAGCTTCAAGAATTAAAAGAAAACTCAAAACAAGCTGTTGACAACTTCATCACCAGCATACATAAAAATCCATCGCTTAAAAACACATAGGATGTAACAGAAAAATTAATGAAAATAGTCATGGACAATTTGCACGTTAATACTCATGGATCCCACTGTACATGATCTAACACACTGCCAAAATTCAGCTTTCTCCTATTTTTATCCCGACACTTGACCCCCCCCCCCTTTCAGGCGCGGATCCACAGGGAGGGCGAAAGGGGCGACCGCCCATCCCAACTGCCATGTTTTGGATATATTATTATGCCTAATAATATTCAAGACTCATTCGTTCTATATTTTTATCACCACGTTTAACAATCTCGAGAAGTCCACTGTATGCTCATGATAGGCTAATCGGAACTGGACCTACAGTTTAAATTTGGATCAGAAAGAGTCTACAAGGTGCCTTAAAAGGGGAATCGGACCTAAGACCACTGCAGAGAATGCGTTTACATTTCTTTGTTATTCTTTTTACTCCTCATATCTGACCTTCAGTTTGCCGAGACAATGGGAGGAATTATGATACAGAGACATAGCAAAGGGTGAGCGAAGGGACCTCGCGTCCCATGGACTTATAATTTTTTTTAAAAATGTAATAAATAGAGTAAGACAAATAGGCGGAAAGGGCTAATTTTTGTGGGCGATAAATCTACATCATTATGTTTCTCACAAGTTATAAATGCTAGTGAAACATTACAATTTGAATGATTACGTCAACTATTTAGTATTTTAAATAAACCAGGTGGTATTCAGGAAGGTTGATAACAATAAACACAATTTTTGACTTCTCATAATTTAGTGGTTCGAGAACATTGAGAAACATTATACACAGCAGAAACGGTAGAAAATTAAGGCAATTTTTGGTGAAATTTCTATCGAAATATGACCAATTACCACAAGAACATTTCAGATGTACAATGAGATTCACAATAATTATCCACGTTCTGAAATTCAAAATGAACTGATACAGGTAAAGAGCTAAGTCCAAGAGATTTACTAACTTCACGTTCAGTTTCAATATTTACTTTCTTTAAGTTCGAAACATCTTCTTTTACATTCTAGAATCTAGATTATTTTGTAAGTGAACGTGACCTAACACAAAACAGCACAACACTGTTAACAGTTATTGTTCATTGTTGAAGCTCATTACAGTAGCTATGAAACTAGTAACTCTTTAGATATAACCGTAGTCTCCTTTTCATTTGGGCATACCTTATACATCCAAAAACTGACGACCAGACACGCATAATAATTATATTGTATACTAAAGCTTCGGATTTCATTCGAAAGTGGAGAGGTGCTGGCAGGTGCAGAATAGTACGTAAGTTTTTGAATTTTATTATTTTCAGTCGCTTTTCTGCAATTTCTGGCTAATAGCGACGATATGAATTTAGTGATGATGTGATTAAATTAAAGAAAGGACACTTACAAGGACACTTACAAGGACACTCATGCCCAGATCGAGATTAGAATACGGAACTCCTATGGCATCATTCTCAGGCCATCATTCCAACCAAGATATTAATGCTATATATGTTCAAAGGCAGGCACGTATCCAGAGGGGGGCTCAGGGGGCTCGAGCCCCCCCGAAAGTTTTAGGTTTACACTAGATAAAATTAGTTTTTTTTTGTTTCTTGTGGTGTGAAATAAAATAATGTGACAATAATTTAAGTAGAGAAATAATTATCGAGGCAAGACTGAGAATGTTCCGTAACGCTGTTATTGATAATAGCACGTACCCAAGATGGGGCACAGGGGGCTCGACTCTCTCCCCAGGAAATTTTTCAATTTACACTAGATAAAATTAGATTTTTGGCGTCTTGAATAATGTGAAGATAATAAATTTATAAATCTGAGGGAAATAATTATTGAGACAAGACGGAGAGTGTTCTATAACCCTATTATTGTCAGTAGCATGTATCCAAGGTGGGAATCAGGAGGCTCGAGCCCCCCTTCAGGAAATTTTTCTGTTTACACTAGATAAAATTAGGATTTTGGCTTCTTGAATAATGTGATGATACTTTGGGAGAAATAATTATTGAGACAAGACGAAGAATGTTTTATAACCCTGGTTTTGTTAATAGCACGTATCCAAGGTGGGGTTGAGGTGGCTCGAGGCCCACCTCGGAATTTTTTTTATTTTACACTAGATAAAATTACGTTTTTGGATTTTTGAATAATGTGACGATGATTTAAGGAGATAGACAATTATCGAGGCAAGACTGGGAATGTTCTATAACCCCGTTGTTGATAATATTGCACGTAAACTTTTATTGCGCTTTCGGTATTGTCGCAGCGCACTTGAGCACTAGGTAGAGACTTGTCAGCATTTGGAAGCTGCACAACAAAGGTAGAGCCACATGTAGGGCGATTCGTTGTAATTTCTAATCTCTGGAAGGCGGGAGAGGGTACGTTCTTGAATGAGAGAAGGAGTCAACTACTGGCAATGTTAACGAATCGTTTTATCTGCGGAACGTTCTAGAATATAATGAAGATATAAATACGCGGATTCAATTTTTCGGTTGATCTGTACAAAGAATCGGTTAATGAGATTTCAGAGGTAAGTGTGACAATTCATACAGTCGATTAGTGATCAGTCAGCATCCTCTGGTTGCTTTATAAGATATAGTGATTCGAAAATGAAGACATTGACAACTGCAGAACTTCCGGGGCCACAGTGTAGTGCTAAGTGCTAGTTCGGGTCGAGGGCCGAAGAGATCAAGGCGCCTGCCTCTCGCTCTCTCGCTCTCTCTCTCTCTGTCAGAACTAAATTTCATATATGCAGTCCGAGAATTTCATGGTATAAAAAAATACTTTTGTTTAAGCCTACTGGTTTCGAAACACATTCAAACACTTAACTACCATAAAAAGACAGCCAAAAATTTTATGAATGTCGAGAAGAGAAAGAAAGAAGATGTTGCATATGTAGACAGTTTAGGCGGAAATTGCAGGCTCTACCAGAACCCGAATCAGGGCTCTACCAACTGAACCACCTATCCATCCTTGACTTCAACCGATTTTTCGTTAAAATGTCTACATAGTATATGTCCTGTGTATATCAAATCATAAGGTGTTGCCTGTATAGTGAACAAGCACAGAAAATGTAGGAGAGAGAAGAAAACTGAGGATCATTCCCAGCGGTTGAGCAGAAATTTTTTCTTCTGTGGTCAACAAGAGCTACTACTTGGAGGTGACAATGACAGTGGCCTAATAAGGGAGATTTCACACCGTGTCGCCTGAGGATTTCACAAGTCGAAATTAGGTTTGTGCGGGCCTTTTGTGTCGCTACGGTGTGAAACGTTGCTGTTGATTGGCCCATTCCAATCGACATGTATCGCGTGTCCTTCGGTCTGAAACCTTCCTAAGTCTTGAAAATCCAAGTCACAAGGATGGAAAATTAGGGCCTTGTTAAGGTTAGGTGTGAAGGCATGCAGACGAGACGACAGCATCCTAAAGGATCATGTCCAAACCTGCAGGAAGAACGCATCTTACTTTAATCTCCAATACGGAATGGTAAAAACTTCTGGTGAGTTGATTTTAAAAAAATGTGTCCGAGATAAAGAGTGGCGTGCCCAGGATTTTCGGAAGGGAGAGGGGTTACTGATACTATTTTTGGTGGTCAGTCCTGATTTTGCCATTTTTTCCCCTGTCTTTGACGTTCTTCTTCTTCTTTTTTAAAAAAGGAATACTGGGTCTAATGGGGTTATGAAATCACCAACCCTCCCTTTGGCACGTCACTGGAGATAAATCAGTAGTTTGATCATACTGGGAGACGAAACATTAGATGTGTTGGGAACGGAAGGGTTTTCACTGTGCATTAATTGTTTTGTGATCCAGCCGTATTCGAGAAGACTTCCTTTGTTTCGTGCCGATATATGACAAGACAGCGGAAGCTGTGACAGGCATTTTCGAACACTTGTGAGTGCTAAGGCCTGACTCTGAACAATTTGGTGGCTTTCGGCTTTTATAAGAGCTGCAAACATGGGAGGACAAGACACGTTAGTGGTGTTCAGGCTCGAATCAGATAGAAATATTCGAGAGTTGTCTGCGTCCAGTTCGCAGCCCACAATTTGAATCTCGTGTTGTCGAGTGGATTGTCCATCCCGTGCATGTGTAACAGCTTCGTAAAAACACTCAAAGACACCATAGATGTTTTTATGCCTGATGAGAAGAAATGGATGAGATAGTTCCGGCACACAATGTTAATGATTGGAAACAGAGGAATCGAGTGGTAAAAAATGTTCCGATTTCACGTTCTGATTAAAATGACAGCCTTACAGTGGCGATGATGTAAGGGATAGTTGCTCCCCATTTTTTTGCCTGAACATTATGGCCTCTTAATGTTAAGCCTTGTCTACCAAGAGAAAGTAAACTTTCCTTGCACCGCTCCCCCCCCCCCCCCGTTTTTTGGAACCCAATTACCACCACTGGTCTTAAACATACAATTGTCATGTTCTTCCCATATGTTCTTACTATACCCCTTAAAAAAATGGTGTTGAGCACCCCCCCCTGAAAGGAATTCCTGGATACGTGACTGTTCAAAGGTGTGTGTCTGTAAAACCCGTTGGCCAACGGGTCTTAGAGTGCAAAAGCCTGCCAACCAGCTTTCAGTTAGATGGCGCCTAGTGAACTAATAGAATCCCATCGCCGCTGCTGTATGCAGTTTGATAGATTAGATTGCAGAATGAATGCTAGTTATTCTCTTTATCTGTTATTTTATCTACTAGTTATGTCCTGTGTGTTATATTTTGTCCTGAAGTAACTTGGATTCTTGCTGTAACACGATCATGCCTTGTTTCCATATTAAACACACTATAGTTGCTAACCAAGGCAGTTTTTTTTAAACAATTAAAAGTACTTTACTTTACACGTTACGTTTGCACCCTATATCTCATGGATTCTTTTTATTTGGATGGAATGGAAAACTTTAGGACCTCTCCCGATAAGGTTTTTCTCTACCGTTTGGTAGGAAACGTCGTGGAAGTTCCACCTAGGACAATGGGCCTGCATGTGTGTTGGTGGCCCTATACTAGGTGTGATAGTACATGACGTTCTCCGAGATAGTACGAGTTCCTCTGCTCTGGAATATTGATGGGTCGGGAAGATCCTATGTTTGCTCAGCATCCACTGTTGTTATGCTGGAGTGAACTTGGCCAGCTTGCCACAGTAAACTTACAGTAAAAACAGTAATCCCTGAGATTTTCCCATGTCACTTCAGGGAATTGTAGGTGTGCAATGAAGTAAGTATTGATAGACAGTGTATAAGTAGGTATGCAGATAGTAGGTATATACAGAGCATTCCCTGACATTCGTTACGAGACACGGCGGCAAACGGCCCGGCGTCAGGGCTTGTCTTTCCCGGTGAACGGGTCCGTGACAGTCGCTAGAGTCGGCTATTAAAATTACAGTTTTCATATTGTGTACTAACCTTGACTTCAGAAGTTCTTGAAAATGATGTCCCTCTGCTGCAACACATTCCTGACATCTCCGAAGGAAATTGGAATTTACACGTGCAAGTTCGTCTACTGTAATTCTCCCGATTTCTCGTACAATATTCTCTTTTCACTCACGGATGGTGTGCGGATTGTCTTTGTATACTTTATTTTTTAGATTTCCCCATTTTTCTTTCCACTTTTATTCAGAACTGACTCTGTTACTCTAAACTTTTTTACGAGGTTTAATATTGTGGTCCTATGTGGAACGGGAACACCAGGAAATTTCGTTGCAAAACGTCGTCGCACTTCTCCACAATTCCTATTTCCGAAGTAACACTCGACAAGATAAATCCTTTGTTGTTTGGTTTGATTTGGTGTTTTAAGTCCACTTTATGCACAGTAAGGCTAATCGGGACTGGACCTACAGTTTAAAGTGGGATCCGAACCACTATTTGCCTCCACCGGGTATCGAACCCAGGACTCCTTGTACAAGGCAACGACGCTACCACTGCGCCATCGGGGAGACCCTCCTTTGTTGTAATGTAAACTTTTGTGGTGCCATATTAAGCCACAATCTTCAACACACGGACACGACACAAGATAACTTCCGAGGGAGGATTATACTGGCGTCAGTCTGCAACGTCAACAGAAAGGGAAAGAGAGCGAAGGCAGGGAGAGCGAAAAAAAAACAGACTGTAGCGTGCGACTGCCGCATACCCCGTTCGCCGGGAAAGACAAACGCTGACGCCGAGCCGCTTGCCGCCGAGTCTCGTAGCGAATGTCATGGGATGCTCTGTATAATGTAATACCACTAACGGTTTTTCCTTTTGGATCTGCGAAGTAATTCCTTAAGCTTGTAGGTTAGGTTGAGTGATAGCTATTTCAAGTGCTTTGTGCAATTTTTATTACCTTAGATATAAACATGTCAGTATTTGCAGACTCAAATGGAAGAATGGTGTATTATAAGAGATCACTGTGGACATGAAAGCGATGCAGATGCAATCGACATTTATGTCGAGTGTATTTGCAAGCGATATATCAAGTCGATTGCAGTTGATTCTCCGGCGCAAGGCTGTAAGGTACAAATGGCATTGCGTCCCTCTTCCAACTGAAAAAAAACCTTGTAATCAAGGGGTCCTGGGTTCGATACCCGGTGGAGGTACAAGTGGTTCGGATCCCACTTTAAACTGTAGGTCCAGTCCCGATTAGCCTTACTGTGCACAAAGTGGACTTAAAACAGCAACTCCAACTGAAAAAAAGAGGCCCTCACAGATGGTAGAGACGTTGACGGCGTTGTGAGGCTTTGAACTGACATCTACCAGTACCAACGCTAGTTGGCCCCATCTTTTCAGGACCTTGAGAGACGTAGATTGTCCAGGAACCATATCAGATGGATAGCACATCAGATGTCTAACTTCACGGCCTCAAAATCAACAACGCAAGGATCCATAATAGGTCCAGAATTGTGGAATCTAAACTTGGAGCCATCTCTAAAAAAATTAGGAAATGTTTCGGAGATGAAAAGCACAATAGACTTTGCAGATCATGTAATAATTATTATGGAAGGTAATCCAAGAACAGAGTTGAAAATATAGACCAGTAGCGATAAACTCTCTCGAGGACTTGTGTGATACGGCGAAATTGACGATTGCCACACGCAAGACCTACTTGATAATCCTAAAGGGTAAGCTGAATGCTAATAAACACCCACAGATAAAACTCAGAGAAAAATTTTAGATGAGTAAAGGAAGCTAAATATCTAGGTATGAAATTACGAGATATGCAACGATGACATGGAATACGTAACTTCAAAAGCTGAGTCTGCAATAAATAAATTGGTAGCAATAGGTTGGAACATATTCAGACTCCTTAGGTCGCTTATAAACCCATACATATTCATAATCTACAACGCGATTGTTTCTTTCGACTGACCAATCTGAGAAGATTACCTAAAATATACAACATATGTAACAAAAATAACATCACAAATGAAGACCAAATAATGAAACACAGAACCGCCATATACTGGTGCAAGGAAAACCAAGAAGAGAGAATTTACAAAGTAATTGGCAGATATGCCCCTACCATTGAAGAATTAAACTTCCAGGTCATCCAGGAATGGAAGGAAGAATGGCTAACAGCCTCCACGGCAGGAGACTGTACCACTTCTTCTCATGTATAAGAGAGAGGCTGATAACGACAGATTGCTGTCGTTAACCGTCTCCAACGACGAACGGACACTTCACTTACGGTAAATGGTCACAGTTTCCAAATTACTCAGCGCACAAAATAACTTTATGTTTAAGTACTGCATCATATTAGTGATGTTTCTGTCTCTCCATTTTTACTGTCCGTGTGATGTGCAAAAGCTGGCTCACTGACCACCTATTTACAGGATCACCAGCATAAGAACAAATCACAGAGTTCACTACTAAAAATAGACTGACTCGTTGTTGTGAAATGTTGATTGTTCTAACACAACAAATTTAAAGGAAACAAAATATCGTTAAGTGTGATTTTCTTTTACGTACCACAGTCTGTGCTTGCACTTCGGCATAACATCGAGGAGAAAACTTAATTATTGAAATTTGCAAATACTTCATTTTATATTACACTAATACCATGGTATATCTACCCACAGCATTAGAATTCAGGCGCCAGCCCCTTTTTCTCAGGGGCACTGGCGTACGCAGGATTTTTTCGGGAGGGCTGGAATTGTAACGGTGGGAGTGTTTTCGGGGGGGGGCTGGAGTTGCATACACAATACGATATTTCATATTTTTAGAATTTTCCCCACTCAAACTGGCAACGGTGGTATTTTAAGGAGGCTTTTCATTTGCCACTCTGGTTTTTCCCCGAGTTCTTCACTTCTTTTATTTGAAAATGTCGATATTCTTAAAATTTCGGAGGGGGCTGTAGTCCCTTCAGACCCCTCTGGTTACGCCAGTGATCAGGAGCCAGCTCTTATTTTATTTGAAAATATGGTCTAAGAAAGCCATGAATCTGACTAAGATAAAGCTACACATTTTGAAATATGATCTTAAAACATTTAATTTATTAATTGGATTGGATTAAAAGTAATTAATTCTTGCGTCAGAGTGGCCTTCGTCAAGAAGGCTCAACTGATAACAACATGAGAAACTATGCAATAATTCTAATATGTGGCCGATACTACTATATCGCCACAGATTTTAAAATTCGGCTAGCAACAATGAAAAAATATAATGGCATATTTCTTATTATGATGTAATGTTACACGTGATACAGAAAACACACAAACATTAAAAACACATACTGTGCTCGTTATTTTCTTAAAGAAAAGGTAATGGAAATTTAAATAAGCGAACTAGAAATATTAAGAAAAAAAATTTTTAGCACTGAATTTGAAAATTCAGGCTGCAGATAAAAATTTTCAAGCGTCCTTTATTTTTCTACCCCTGTTTATGCATATATACTTTGATCAATACGCCATCAAATCCAAGGTTCACTTAAAGTTTCAAGATCAAAGACCCGAGAAAAAGGTGCGCCTAGAATTCGAAGAAATACGGTATTTAAATTTCATAAAACCTTTGCTGACGTATGCCTGAAGATTTTGTATCTATACACTTTGAGATGTAAATTTTAAAGGATGGATCGGGGCTTTGCACTCTGATCTGGCACATGCCCCGCAATATGTTACTACGCCAATGGATATAACCATCTCTTCCGCCCTGGACCCCTTAAAAGAGCTAATCCGTAGAGTATAGTTGTCTGCTGCTAAAAGAACCATATAGCTATCGTTCATATGAAACAGTGCAATTGTAGGTTCGGTGAGGTACCCGACTCTGAAATTCGTCCTTCCCAACAGTAATTTCTGGATCCGCCACTGCCCCCCTTGATTAGGAAGGCTATAGATGGCTACGTCCAAGAATACTCAATAATACTCTGTATATCACGAAGGTGACACTTTAAGTTTGTTGCGCATAATAACCCTCTGAGTACTGGCGGCAAGGTTAGTGTATGACAGGAATGTGAGGCGATGGAACGACAGTGTTGCAATTTACAGATATTAAATACAGGGGCGTGCAGTGACATTTGGAGGTAGGAAAGCGACTGAATATTATTACATTCCACACACTTATGAAATAAGAATGAAACTTAAATCTACCATTATGCTATTACAATACATATGTAAATTCGAACATGTAATACAAAGTATTAAGAAACCCTCAATTGTGTAAGTATTATTGCTGTTGTATTATACTGTATAATAATTGGACTAAAGTTAAATATTTTTCTATTAAATTACAGATACCTACCAATTTAAAAATACGCATTGAATATTCGAAGTGGAGGGTATCATTCACTCATCTAAGATAATTTCCGCAAATCACCCCTTCCCACGCTATCCCCAGGGTTCGAACAAACATCCCCCGCCTAGGAATTCCACTTCGAGCACGAAAACTACAATAATTCAACTGCCGAAATATGTAAATGTATTTACTAATTGTTTTATCACTTTTGAAACCTGATTTGAAAAAGGTATTTCATTTATGTGTGAGAAATTGTACTGTAGGTCTTGTTTACATGAAAAATGTCCGTCGTCTGCTAGAGCTTCAAGAATTTAATCTTCTTTTTACACTGCAAAAAGTCATGTTTCATGTATGACACCTGCAGTGACGTGGCAGCATATTGCGAGCCCCCCACCTGTTCTTTACATTTGAAATCTAAATGTGAAGCGATATAAAATCTTCAGCGATACTTCAGCAATTTATCATATTTAAATAATGATAATAAATTACCGACGAAAAAAGATATTTAATAATTTGACTCACCATAAAAGTGTCCTTCTCTGTTTTCCGGGAGATGAAATCTGAAGCTGTAGGACAGGTCCGTACCCAGCGGAGGAGCCATGTCCCCCTCGAACTATGCAATATTGTAATGTGAAGATATAAGAACATACGAAAATAATATTGACGATTTTTCAGATTGTGCAGGAATTTCGATTTCGGCCTTGCATATATGAATGGGTTGTTTGGGAAGAGAAAAAGGCTCTGGATGTCTGCAGTCTGCAACATCGAGTAATTTTTGTTTTATAACCATTGATGCAAGTCTACATGATGCCCCGATATAGTCGGGAGAGTCCATTCTTTTTAATCCCTGTCCTGACTTTTTTCAAACTGCAGTCGTATTGCGAAACTGTGTCCTTTTTTGGGTTAACTCACATTTAGACATGTATTGTTAATACGTATAATTTAATTCATAAATATATTATTTTCTAACCATAGAATTATCATGGCTGTTCAATGGTGCTGGCAGAAGAAAATTTAAAAAAAATAAAACAATGTTAATTTGCAATACACTGAGCAATTCGAAAACTTCTGAGAATTTAATGTAAACAATAAACACCAAGCTTGTACGCCATGTAACAACCTGTCTGTAAGCGACTGTGTTGCTGATTGTCGGATCGGGAGGGGGTGTCTACCGGTGAGCTGATTTTTTTCCGCTACCATGGACCATAACATTGTAACTCTGCAATTGTACAGCCATTAACAAAGATGATAGTAGGCAACTTGTTCACAATTTTCATTCTGTTTTACTCTACATATTGTGCTGTACTAAGGGATGGAATCACTGGTATATAAAGCAAACAGAAGTGGAGATAAAACAGCTCCCTGAGGGACACCAGCACGTATGATCTTAACGGTAGATCGAGCACTTAAAAATTGCACCTGAAATTGTCTATATGTGTAAATACTGATCGAATAATTGCACCAAATAAATAGGAACTCCTAATTCCGATAGTTTCACAATTAATCCAGAATGCCAAATTCGATCAAAGACTTTGTCAGAGTCGAGAAATACTCCTAGAGTATGTCGACTGAGATTAAAGTTTCCTCGTACCAGTTGCGTAGTAGTACTGTACTGTTTACGAAATCCGAATTGATGATACGGTAGCAAGCCTTTTTCATCCACCACAGCTTGTAATCGTCTGAGTAGTATATGTTCAAAGGTTTTGCTAACATGGCTCAGAAGACTTATAGGTCTATAATTATGAGGTAGAAGAATGTTCTCTCCTGGTTTTGGCAAGATAATTATTTTTGCTAGTTTCCAACTTGATGGATAATAGCCAGTAAGGAATATAGCATTGAAGACTTTTGATAGAAAAACAAGCAATTTTCTGGGGCCGTTCTTCAGTTGTTATGTAGTAATAGTATCAAAGACAGGTGCCTTACCAGGTCGAAGAAGATTTATAACACCTTTGACCTCCTGAGGGGTTGTGAGAAGTGGATAAGCTGTGAGTGGTTCATGACATAGTAGTTTCAGTCGATGTTGAATATGCTGGATACAATTGCCATTATGCGGTTGATCTAGTGTGTGGAATTGGTCTTCCAGATGTATGGAAAACACTTCAGCCTTCTCTTCTTGTGTGTAGACCATACCATTTGAACCCTGGAGAGGGTAGGCAGCGGATTGTGGATTCTTTCGCAGATAGTTTCTTAATAATTGCCACAAGCTACTATCCTGCATTGATATCCCAGAGAATTCGGTGTCCCAATCTGCCTGTCGCTGTCGAATGAGACATCGGCAAAATCGATCATGAAATTGATTATACAATTGTTTGTAGCGATGGTTATAAGTTTGTTGCCATTTCCTTCGGTAATATTTTTTCCAGTTCAGGAGGATCATACCCTCACGGGATAGACAACCATGGTTATTGTATAACTGCGGGGTTCTGATAGTGGAGTGAAGATAAGACGCTTGTATGACTGCTGTAAGGTTTTGTAAATCCAAATCAATTTCGGCTGGGGTTTTTAAAGCTAAATGCAAGTCAATGATATGCACTATCGAGTGTAAGCATCCCAGTCTGTTGTAACGCGATATTTTGGAGGAGGAGGCTTCAATAAATTATGATGAACAATTTCAAAGAGTATTGGTTGATGGTCCGAGTCTAGATCATGAATAATATAGAGACCAGTCATAATATTTACACCTTGATATATCAAGATATCCAACACATATGGAAGTTCACGTCCTCGTAGATAATGAGTGGGTTCTCTTGGGGCAAGAATGGGTATGTTGAATTGTTGGACACTTTGGAGTAAACAGGCACCTCCACGGTTCACTACACGTGAATTCCATGCAGGGTTTTTACAATTTAGATCACCAGCTAAAATCACTTTGCGGCCCAATCGAAAAAGGGTATTCGGCTATCAAAATTAGTGGGTCGGTGGTAGTTAATAGTTCAATTATTGTGATTTCTAAAGCTTCTAGAGCTGGGTTTGGAAGTTTGACATGCAAACGCGAAGATTTCACAACTATAGCCGTACCTCCTTTCCGTCCCGAGAACCGATCGTTTCTATAGATGATATAATTTGCAATTTTCCATTTATTACGGGATTTCAAGTGCGTTTCATTCACCAGGGCTATATCAACATTGTATTCACGCAAAAAGTGTTTGAAGGTCAGGAATTGAGTACGAACTCCATCAGCATTCCACTGAACACATGTCAATGTTCTACTTATCGGAGTATCTTTACGGGCCATTTCCGAAAAGGTTATCCAAAACATCCATGGCAACACTGAACTTATCTACGATTGTCTTGGCATGACTAACTCGCTGTAGACCAGATTTAATTTTTTGAAGAAAACCCCTGAAATCGAAAATTTCTTTTATGCTAGTCCAAATGTCCTTAAATTCCTGACCTCTTGTATTAGGTTTTGTATTTGCAGCAGTAACATAACACCTAGTGGTTGGTAGTGCAGGGAAAACTGTCTGGTCTTGTAAGGAAGGAGCTGATTGCTTAGGAGTGTCGGAAGAAAACTCTACACAACTTTTTCGGAGTCCTTGCGCTCGTTGTACACGTTGGAAAATTGCACATCCGCGAAAGTTAGCAGGATGGTCACCGTCACAGTTTACACATTTAGCAGTTGATGTACGGCCTTCTTTAGGGCAATTCTGTGTATCATGTAATTCAGCACATTTGACACAGCGAGCTATGGCATTGCAGTTCTGTTGGGCATGCCCCAGTCTCTGACATTTGGAACACTGTATAAATTGCCATGGGTGGTACTCTTCTATCACCACACGGTGTTGTTCAAAATATGGTTCTTTATAGATTCCTTTAGCAAATTCCGTCTTTTTAATGGTCAGTAGAAAAAGAGCTAATGATATGAGTTTATGGGTATTTTGATCCTTCTGTTTCAACTGAGATACCTTGAGCACATAACGTAGTTCTTGATATAATCTGCCGATATCCGTGATATTTGTATCCTTTGGAAGTTTTCGCAGTACAACTCGAAGTACCGGAACCCCTGTTTGAGTCTCTGTTGCATATTCAAGATTATGACTTTTCAGATGATCAATAGCAATATTATACTCTTCCATTGTGGCAAAGTGAATTTTTGATCCAGCAGAAGTATGGTATATTGTAGGATTAATTTTAAGTGCTTTGAAGTGTTGTGAAAGGGCATTGAAATTGTTAAGGTTAAACACATATATAGGTGGTGGTTTCATTCGACGGGTGTCTTGAATAGAATATCGCGTGGTTGTATCATCCCTTTTATCTCCAGGAGCATCCTCAGTTTCGTGTTCCTGAAGAGCACTAAATTGATTATTCAGTGGGATGGATATTGGCTGATATATCGGTAATCTCCTTGCCGTCTTCTTGCTGAGCTGAAAGCCCTCAGCATCTACTCGGGAATCCTCACCAGATGAATCGCCACTATCACGGGGGCGCTTGTTAGAAACACTAGATGTAGATTCGGTCTTCTGTAGTTGAGGGTCCGTAATAGCAGCCGGGAGCGAATTAGTGGAATTATGAAGTGATTCTCTGGAGCGAAAATCTGGAACAGTCGATCCTTGTAATGTGTGTGGTCCATGTAGTTCAGTCAGATCCGTATCAGATGATGAATGCTGAAAACCACGTCGTCTGTATCGAGCAGTCCTGAGTGGAGGGGATTTAGGTGTTTCAAAGTCCTGTTTTTTCATTGTCGGAGCTTGAGGAAAACGGGAAGCGAATTACGAAGACGCCTAAGTTGGTGAAAAAACACCCCCCAATTGCGGTTTCGAACTGTTCTTTTGAATCAAAACAAAGCACCGTCTTTGTACTTCGCTAAGCACAGTTTTTAGCAATTTTTGTAAAATTATTCACAACCACGGAACCGACTTACTTACATCGGGAGTCTGACAACTTCCGAAACACTAGAAAATATCCGGATAACACTAGAACGTGATTCTTCTTACCGTAATTAGCGAAAAATAGAGAGCTCATCGCAACACGTCCGATTCACTTATTACCGCCACCGGAAGTTCATCTCTAATCTTTCTTATGCTGCTCACTCTAAGCCCCTATTACTGGTAGTAAAAAATCATTATCCATAGCTTTCTTTGTTACATATTTTTTTTACCCAAAAAGGAGACAAAAAGCAAAATCCTCTATGCCATAATGTGAAACGTAACCAGTGACGACGCCAGGATTGATCATATAGGGATGCTCAGGGTGTGCGGAAAGAAATTTATGGGGTACGATGTTGAAAATATAGAAAACTTGAAACATGTATGCTTGCTTTAGTTACTGCATAAAATGCCAATCTACTTTTAGTAGGGTTTTATAAAAATATGTCAATGAAACTGAAGACTACTAGTGACTTGTTTCATTTTCTTCCCCTTTGACCACAACAACCACATGTAAAAATATTTTCCTTGAAAACACGTAGGATGCAAGAGAAAAATTAATGAGAATTTTTGAGCACTGTACAAGATGGCCCGTAAGTCCCTACCCATTCATATATCTCATGTATCTAGTGTATCTATCTAGCAGCACTTAATGCGCGTCATGTTATTGGACCATACTTCTGACCAGTAAACCATATCTCATTTCTCAATATGTTAAAACATGGTTTATACCGAAACTTGATGAACTTGGAGTCAGAGATGAGGTTTGGTTTCAACAAGATGGGGCTCCGGCTCATTATGCCCTCTGTGTGCGCGAATATCTCAATGACACTTTTCTGAAATATACCCGGCGCCTATGAAATGGCCCGCAAGAAGTCCGGACTTGACAACGTGTGATAACTCTCTTTAAGGATACATAAAGGACATTGTATCGAAACAACGTTATAATTCCAATGATGAGTTGAGGGCAGCTGTTACAGCGGCATTTGGAACAATAACCCCTGCTATGTTGCGAAAAATGTCTCGCATAATATTATGCAGCGAGAATGAAGGACAGCACACAGATACACTGGACACATACAATATGTGAATGGGTAGGGACTTACGGGCCACCCTGTACACTCGCATCGCTTGGTAGCTTCGTATCTCTTACGCATTTTATCCAATAACGGTCGAACTGTACGTTGGACAAAAATCCTGTGTAAAGAAGCCAATCGCAGCACTACTAATTGAGAAGAGTGTACGTACAGTGGGGTTTAAGGAATAGGTCTGTACTAGTGTAGAGATTGTCAGAGGTTTGCTTGGTGTTTCGTTTCAATTCCTGAAGCTCTCACTGAATAAAAATTAAAGATAAGAGGCACTATGATGAACTATGTTTGGTAATACTTATGCATCCTACTGTACAAGTATTGCTCGGCAAATTGTCCCTGACTAATTACATAATTTTTCCCTTTCACCCTTTGTGTTTTTAATAACTGAATTTTTAAGGATATAAGGTTGTCAGCAGTTTGTTTGGCGTTTTGTTTCAATTCTTGATGATCTTTGCATGCATTACATTGTACAGTACACTAACTATTACCACGAGAACTGTGCAAAACAAGCTTTTTCAATGACATTTAACAACAGAGGGAGGCGAACGCTCTGGCTTCGATTCGCTCCTCGATGTCCAGCAGACATTTTACTCATTTCTGATTGGCACAGGAACTGCCGAGCGATAGCTAGCGCGGGATAAGTAACGGGTTAAACAAACGCGGTTTAAGTACAATCATATAATTCTAATAACCTTGGTACAATCCCATAAAAAGTTAATGGTATCGTTACAACCCAGAAGTGTGCCATTAAATGGTTGGGCGGCAACTTGACGTCATAAACCATGGACAAGTAATAGGCTCTGATTACGTCCTTTGCGATTAGACCGCAGTCGACGCACACTCATGAAATAATATAACTAAGTTTCATCAATTTACATTGTAGAAATTTAAATTTGTATTATATTTTGTGTATTACTACATGCATTTTAGTTTAGGTTCAGTCTTTTCTCTGAAAACAGAATTAGGCCTCAATTAGCCTATTTGCTTTACGTGGGATATACACTTCTCCAAAAGTAATCTGACCAACCCAAAATTTCTTTCGTAAAGCAAAGATGTTTTTGAAATCACATATCACTCATGTGCACTACTTATCACCATCAGTAAGCATTTTGTGTTCATTTACAGGGTGATCCATTTGAGATGCCAGAAAAGTAAACCTCGTCTCAGAGAAAGAGAGAGAGAGAGAGAGAGAGAGAGAGACGGTTTTAATTTTATCCAAAGTAACAAAAAATGAGTTTTCTTATATCCATAATTTTATTTTTCACCATCGAATTAATAAAAAAAGATTTATACACAAGTAGTATGTAATATTGATGTAATATTATAAAATACACAAGTACACTGCAACTAATTTATATACGCATAATGTATCATACTATTTTTAAATACACATATAGATGTATCTAATAAGTTCCACAAAATATTGTTCTGTAGCAATAATATGATATTTATTTTTGGATCACACATTAGAAACAACAAAGTATATTGCACTGAATTTATATAATTTTAACATTTCAACAACATTTTAAATTTAAGAGTATGTAAATACATATTAACAGTAAAATAAAATTGGTAAAAAAAAATACCATAAAAATCTAAACGCTATATTTAACAAACGCATTATTTTTCTTTAGCTACTCATTTCTGCTAATAGTAAGAACCATGGTGTTTTGTATATAATATTACAATTTATTAGTCAATAATTGCTAAGTAAACCCTTACTAGAAGTTGGCTATAATTCAAGTACACATCGTGTCAATGTTTTTTGTAATAATAGCCATATATATTTTTGCACATAATGTATTTTTTCTACCTATACATTTACTGCTATATTTGAAAGCTGTTCTTGAAGCATATAGCAAACAAACCTTACTTTTTGTGGAAAAACATTTCACCTTGTCAAGCTCTTAAAAGTTTATGCTGTTTCGTATCAAATTATTTAATTAAAAAAGGAGACAGAGTTAATAATCGAATGTCAATAGTAAGTTTGTGTGCAAACGATAAAATCAAGTATCTTGTTTGAAGAAAATACGATCGGTGTGGCACTGTAAATGAAGCCATATTGGGAATATATTTTTGAGACTTCTTTAACTATATTCAGTTTATTTTGAACACTATTTTCCTTCAACCCTATAAGCTTACAGCTACACTTAAATCACTGTATGAAATAGTTTCTTTTATAAATAATCTATTCATAAAAACTATAGAAATGGAAAGAGGGTTACATACACCATGTTGTACTTTGGGAATTATCACAGACAGAGAGTGTTCAGCACTACAGATTTAATAAGAAACGTCTCTACCAATTAAGATTGCATAAAATTTTAAATTTTCTTGTATCATTTAAATATATGTACTACGTAGATATGTTACTACAAAAACACTTTGATCGAAACACTGTAATGAACATGTAAGGAGCGCGTTAGCTAAGAATCAGACGAAAATTGAATGAGAAATGATGAAAAATTAATATATACATATATTCTATATAAGAAAATTTGATCCCAAGTGTTCATAAGGATTGAATTCACACATTCGGATAGTTGAGCTAAGATAAGTAAGAAATATCTTTGGAAAATTACGCCTTTTGATAAGAAAAATGTACCCATACAAACAGGTATTACAATGACTTAATGACCAAAGTAGTTATAACCCATTGACATTAAGATGGATCTAAAAAATCGAACAGATATGCAAGTCTATTAGCTTTCAGGAAATTCTTACATGATGTGCTGATTTCATTATACATATTTCTCGTAATGTTATGTGGAATTGACATTCAAGGCAAAGTCTAGAAGACTCGTACACTTAAGTATATTCACAGTTTCTTGGAAATATAGCATACTTTTTTGTTGCTTTCATTACGTCCATTTATTTCTAATACGTTCCCGGAACATTTGGCAAATCAATTTTAATTAATAAAATAGTAAAATTTAAAAAAATCTAAAAACGATTTGAGAGATTATTGAGCACTTCAACATGTTAGTTCCAACTTTTTTTATAGACTTCAAGTGGGACTACAAGAATAAGAGAAAACTTGCGATATATGTATCAAATGTTATATAATTTTCAAAAATAAATAGTATAGAGTGTGCAAGTCATATATCTTTATGTTTATATCGCTTATACCCTTCTGAATTGAGTTCACAACTCACCACATCACACACCTTATACGAAACGAGAAATCACCTAGTTATTACACTTCTATGCTTACATTAATTTATTTTACTAATGATCAAGATTTTTCGGTTAAATTCTGGAAACATTATTTACACACATATCGCTTATTTCATTTTGCGATGAGCCTAAGTTTAAACAGTAGGATATTATTTCTCAGTGCATCTCTTTCATTTATAACTAGCAGCTTCCGTTTCTAATCTTGATTAGAATCGAAATCCGTTGTCAGAGAATTTTGTTTGGGTAGGCATGTGAGTGAATGACATATCAGATGGGATCCGATTCGATGGTTTGACTACCATGTATGTCGTTATATTACTATAAACACAAAAATTGTTAAAATACTTATTTCCCTTTATCTGAAAATGTATAATCTATCATCACACTGTTACATAACGTCGTTCCGCTCAGCTGCTGATGTCCCTGCGAGTTTTTTCTCCCACTATGAAAAATCATTCATGCCATTGTGGAATTAAAAGGCTGGATTTAAAGTATTTAGCATTCGCTTTCCCTGAAACCACACTTTGGCGTGTTAGCCCGAGTCACTCCGCGCAAAATATCAATCGAATTCAGTTAAAGCTACATAATCACGCAACATGCGTTTAATAATGTCACGCAATCTCAATATCTCTCTTACTACAAAATATGTAACGTCCCACCAACACCAGGTGCAAAACATCAATAGAAACTACAATCATGTTTTTCCCATTTGGAAAATTTTCGAACCAACACGTTATGTTTTGTATTAGTATAACATTAAACTTCGACAAATCACAATAACAAGAGATCTAGTAGGCATACTTCTCAGACCCGTAGAAAATCTTGATATTTCATGAACTTATCTCTGTTAGAAAAGCTTAAATTTTAAAATTATGGTAATCTTGTTAAACAGTTAATATTTATTCTAATAAAGATTTTGTAAAATCTAGCAAATCGATGTGAATGTTTAAGTTGTCAGGTTTTCTTAGCATAAATAATTCATTTGCTGTGTATTTATGCTAAGGGTACCAAACGTAACAGACCTAACATAACAACGTAGACTTTCCGCGTCTGACGTCAGAACACGAAGTTGTACTCGCGTTGTCCAATCAAGGAGACCCAAGGGGACAAACTGATCTTTATTTATAAAGGCGTTTACATGTTAGAATTTTAGTAATTTGAGTAACTAATTGAAATACAATTTAATTTAATAAATTTTATGATGCATACATCATATCATTTCACTAAGTATTGTAATCGCAAACACATTTTCTGCAATGTAATATAATTACAACAAATTACGAGCAAAATTTAACTGTTCAAGACGAACGGAATTCTTCATATTTACAGGGCTTCAAAAGAATCTACAAACAAATATATTAAATTCAATTTCGAGCATATAACATTAAGTATATTAAAACCTCCAACAATTTTTATCACTTCGAACTGCAGGTTTTTCCTTTCAGGTTTTACAAATTATTTCAATATTATTTACATATTTCGCTTCAATTCTCTTCAAATCTTGTAATTACGTACAATTTTCTACCAAACACTAAACATATTTATTCTAAATTTAAGTCACACAAATCTATATCTGACACACGTATATAATGATTTAATATTGGAAGTTGCCTATTAAGGATCTTGGTAGGAGACGTTAGTGGATTGTCTACGCAAAGATAGAATGGGGCACTTTTTTTTAAAGCTTTTGGAATGTTTCTTTGTTGGGCGTTTCACTCTAAAATTGGTCTAAAGTTTGGTGTTCACAGCATTAACTACTTTACAAGTATTATACAAAATTACCTTGTTATTCGAATGGAATAATCAAATTGAGAAGAAATGTCAGACCTCATTATATCATTTCCATAATGGAGTGTTGAATATTTTTAGCGATGTACTGCGACACAGCTAAAAATTCTAACATTCACAACTTAGAATGCAATTCCGCAGAATTGTGAAGAGAAGTAAAATGACTATTGTAGGTGAAGTTTGGCTAGTTTCAACTATGTAACCTACATTGCAAACATCACACATCCCCTCCCCTTGATTTTTTGTTTGAGTTTTGAGGAGTGAAGAAAAAGAGCATATTACTTAAAGGCAAACATTTTCAAAATTGTGCCTAATTATTGAATTGCAGATCTATAAATGGTACAACATAATTGTGTTGAGTTTAGAAAAATATTCTATGCACAGTAACTTTTAAGTATAGGCTGTAAATTTTCCTTTTGTTCAATCTAAATAACTTTTAAAAAACTGTGTTGGTCAACTTTCTGTTTAAGTAGAAAATATTGATTTTTATGACAGTTGTGAATAATCACGTTTTTGGGTTTTGGAACAAAAAAATATAAATATTTCCAAAAAACAAAACACAACAAATTTTATATGAAAGTGTGTTTGTGGGTGCTAAGTATCTTCATTCTCGTGGAAATTAACATTTAGAGAACCTCAATATACATAGATGTCTCTTTTGTGTTTCCCCGAAGTAGCTACCTCTCTATGTGCCACGTGGGTGCATTACTTCATTTGGTTATTAACAGTGAGAGGAGTCAGTGAGGAAATTTTCAGGTTTGAGCAGGTCCTCTAGAAATACTGATCAACCATACAAGAACGCGATTGATTATTTAAGGATGAATTACGAAAGGAGGAACTGAGAATTGGATTATCAACTTTTGATTTGCCTCAAGCATTTGTCCAAATGTTACTTTCGCCATAGTCAACGTGGATTTACTCCTGCCAACGTTGTCGGCCTCAGTGGACGACTTCCAGAAGCCGTCAAGCAAGGTTCAGGGAGTCCCGATGCTGCAGAAGCTGCATCTAATCTTTCATGTGTGGTGTTTGTCGATTTGGTCCCCGGTCCATTGTCTATATGTGCGCGTTCAATGCTCACGTCCACTTTGTTCGGGGTGTTACTGGCCTTTACGACCATGAATTGCGTTTGTCGTTGTTTTGATCCACAAACTCCTTCATCAAATTCTCTTTTCTCAGATTTTGGCACGCTGATGATCTTCGTCGACATGCTGCTCGGCGGCGTAAATGAAAACGTTTCGATCTCCGGACTAACTGCGGATGTCGAAGGTCCTGACAAGAGTCTCTTTGTTATCGCTTTTATTCTTGAGCCCACTCGCTTACCGACAGCAAATGCTGATTCAGGCACTGGAGGGCTTGTGGGCGAAGCGTCCTCGCCCCTCCTCGTAGGTGAAGAGCATTGTGTGGTCAGCTCGTTCCTTGTTGAGCAAGTTCTTGTCGGATTCCGAGACATTGATGGATTAACGTCATGAGGTGTAGCCGTCGATTGGTTGGCACCGGTCGTGATCGAATGAATCTTTTCATTCACCAGACCGGGAATCATTGCTCTGTTTATTCCGTTGGATAAAACTTTTGGTAAAGATAAATTTCTTGACGAACCAGGAGAAGGTGAGGTATCTATTGGTGGATTTATTGCAGAAGAATCCGTTGAACCTATTGGTGAATTTGTACTTGAGGGTGACGAAGTTTTGTCAGTTGTGACTGCTACCGAGTTCTTGACAGCAACTTTCGCCGGAATTGACATCTTTGACCCTTCCACTGTACTTGGCGACGGTAGTCCCGAGATGTGAGCAACTGGGATCGCTATGGTATCTTCAGTGACTATGTGAGTCCCATCGCCAGATGTAGACTTGTCGTCGCTGCTTCCAGATGATTCGGGCACAGCAAATGGCGCACACTCTACCATGTTCACGTACGCTGCCTCGTCCATCACACGGCAGTTTCCCACGGAGGTCCCCGCTATGCTCCTCTTCCCGGGATTGCCGAAAGGAGGCGAGCGCAGAGAAACCACGGGATCTTCTTGCACGGGACTAGAAACGCTGCTGGTGGTATCTAGCTCCTGTCCGCAGCCTCCGGAACTCATGGAGGTGACGCGGTTGAAACTGAAAGCCTCCTTCAAGATCGGACTGGTGAGATCACTGGAAGGGCTGCTTGGTTCCGGACTCAACGGACTGGTTACGGACTGTCGCGAAGTTAACAAACCAACCAGAGGACTTGTGCGACGAGAAGATGCTGAACCAATGTGTCGTTTCCGAGGCCTCCACATCTCTCCCTCTGCTTCTTCATCCTGAAAAACAAATTGCAAGATTAGGTTTTATCAAAAACAGTACGGTAAGACAATACTATGCACAATAGGGTGTATCGAATATATATATATATATATATATATATATATATATATATATATATATATATTTCTTCGAAATTCAAAAACATATAGTACGCAAAAGTTGCATTATTGTACCAACATCACACAAAAAATTAGCCAAATTGAAAGATTTCTAGCCGCGCCTCTTCGGGCTTGAACTTTTACTTCTTCAATGATATCATTAAGATTGCACTTGGTGGATTTACAATGTATTGTGTAATTAAATTCTTGGTAATAGGTGAAGAAAATAGCTTTATGTTTATCTGCCCAGTACAATGAACCAGCGAGAATAGAAAATTTTTGGTCTATAGGGTTGGGAATGGGAAGGGGAAGGTGGAGCAGAGGCCAGAGACCGTCGTCGTCACACGCTACTGCATGGGCGAAGGGTTGCTGCCAAAGTGGTTCACGCGTTGTGGTAAAAGTTTTCACGTACACTTAATTTCAGCCCTGCATTGTAGTTTCGACATCGAAGTTTCAGAATTCAGTAGTGTTTGTGCTGAGAACAGATTTGGATGTGTGTGTGTTTGTAGTGACCATGGCTACCGCTAAATCATCTGTTCGTACAAGAAGCAATATAAGTACGAGTTATGAATCTCTATTTAGAACTCTTGTGCTTTCAGTTCCAGGACGTTACCTTCATACAGTGATGTTATGAGATGCTATAGACTTACTCGTCTAGAATTGAAAGGGGAGGGGAGCAAAGAACCAGCGATTCGTTCCATTTGTGAAGAAGTGGCAAAAAAGTTGCGAGAACTGTGGTTGCGATCCTCAGTTCCCACTGTTTCCTTTCATAGGATTACTAGTATGATAGATGAATATCGCAAAAGTGTCAGGCTATTTTGAAAAATGTGAAAAAATAAGCAACCAGAGAAAACTAGAGAAATTTAGAGAAGATTCCCAAAAAACTTTTTGATATTGCTAGTTGGAAATGTGCAGATTCAGTTCGTGCAGATGTGAAAAATGTAAGAAAATACCTGAAAAGAAGAGACAGTTTATTATAGAGGAAAATGGCAATAGTTACCGTCGATGTACTGGAAACTAAAACTCCTCTGAAAAGGGAAGAAAGGAGAGTAAGAAAACGTGCTGCCGTAGAAGATTATTTGCAAGAACCGTCGACCAATGGGATGGAAGCGACAGCATGTGATTCAGGCAGTTCGTCAGAAGTGGAAACCGTAAGTGACAGTGACTTTAAGTGGTCTTATCCCCTAGAGTCTCGACCAAAGAGGCGAAAAAGACAATATTCAACACAGATGAGGCCACCACTTCCAACTTTAGCTAAAGTAAAGCATAATACTGGTGTGACTGTAAGAAAGGTCGCTGCTATTGCTGCTGCCGTTTTAGAAGATATGAACATAATTTCACACGAAGATCAACAGAAAGTGATAGAAGCTAAGGTAAGGTTGAAAGAGAGGTTGCAAAAACCGTAGTTTAGTGCAAAAAAGAGAACTTAATGAAGGCATTAAACTTCAAAGTTTATATTTTGACGGTAAGAAGGATGAGACTGTAATGTTAAAGAAGATTGGCGATCAAAAACACGAAGAAACTCTAAATGAGGAACACTATGTGTTCGTTGAAGAACCAAACAGTCGATACCTTGGCCATGCATTGGTGTCAGGATCATCCACTGTTATTAACATTGAAAGTTCGATAATTCAGAAGCTGAAAGATAATAATGTGGACTAGATAGATCTGAGGGCAGTTGGTTGCGATGGAACTAATATTAACGTCGGAGTTCGGGGGGACTCATAAAATTTCTCGAGAACCACGTTCAAAGACCTTTGCAGTGGTTAATTTGCCTCCTGCATTTCAATGAATTACCACTTCGACGCGTGCTGAAGACAATTGATGGACACACAACAGGACCTTATACATTTTCGGGCCCTGTAGGAAAAATGCTCCATAATTGTGAGGACAGGCCAGTTACGAACTTCGAGGCTATACCTGCCGAAATGCCAGCCTTACATGTACAAGATTTGAGCTTAGATCAGTAGTACCTTCTGCAAATATGTCAAGCAGTAATAAGTGGCAAGTGCGACACACGTTTAGGAAACAAGAAGGCCGGAAAATTATCTCATGCTAGATGGCTTATTACTGCCTGTCGCCTCCTTCGCCTTCACATTTTCACAGAAAACCCAACAGAAGAACTGAAGATTCTTGCTAAGTTCGTTGTCAGGATTTAATTTTTTGCTCATCCAGAGAATTTGGTGCTCAGTATGCTGACAGATGATAAGCGTGAAGTCAGAGAAATATCTGTGAGAAGGATTTCAGATGCTCGGGCAAGAAAAATACATAAGTTCAACGTGCCAGAAATAAATTTCATGGCCGAGAACTACATCAACATGATAGACTTGGATGTGTGCTTTGCAACAGAGCCTCCCTTAGTTGCCCATTTGAATTCCGAGGACATTGAGAAGATGGTGGATGACCAGAATATTGCAGAAACAACAATTGCATCCTTCCCATGTCACACTCAAGCAGTTGAGAGACTGGTTAAAATAGTGAGTGAGGCTTGAGCATCTGTTTGTGGTGAAAGAGAAAGAGATGCTTATATCAGATCTAAACTTGATGCAAGAAAGCAGTTACCAACATATGAGAAGACATCTGATTATTTTGAGCAAAGAAAGAATTGAAACTGAAACTAAAATAGCAGTTTAGGGGAGGGACAAGTGGATGGATGGAGGGTGGGATGGAACTCGCTGGCAGCCACCTCCACGCGGTGAATTCTGGGTTGGTGCAACCTGCATCATTATACTACACTAGATCAGACATGCGAGCACATTAATATATTTTGGTTTCATTGCTATATTTGTTTATTGTTGTAACTAATCTAAATAGTTACATTTCGTTATAAAAGTTGCAGTTTGCACCAAGCGAAGAGCTGCAATTTCTTCCATTGGGCAGATTAACTAGACCCTTCGGGACGCGTGGCTAGAAATTCTTCAATTTTGCTAAAAAAATTGTGAGATGTTTTGCTACCATTACGCAACTTTTGCACACTATATGCTTTTGAATTTCTGAAAAAAAAATTGCAGGAGTTTTACGATAAACCCTAATGCACAATTATATATTAAGCCTGGGCGACAGATACATCCAGCTCCTGTCCACAGCCACTGGAACTCATGGAGGATGAAGGATTGGCCGAAAATAAGGCGAAAAGTAACAGACAAAACTGCTGTTTCTTCTGTCTCTTCACATTGTTGTTTATCACAGCAATGAGGATCAATGAATGAGTATACAAAATTGGTGAAAAAACAAAATGGTAAAACTGTGCCCTTATCGAGATATACAGAATATTCACAAACAGATACTAGGCAGAGTCAAAAAGTAACCATAATATTTTATTTATTAACTGAATATGTACTATGGTGTCTGGCGTAGACGCAGTATGCGGTAGCCAGGAGCGAGCTGCGCCAGTCAGAGTTGACACTACACTTTCAAACTCTCTGTTCTCATAAACCTGGTGAAGCGACACACAAGAATCCTCATACTACCTCTTCATCCTCCGATGAATGTTTGTTGGTTTTGTACTCTCACTACCCCCCCCCCCAAAGATTGATAACAACCCACTGCTCCTCTGTGGTGTATGTCTGTCTCCAAGGCGGTTCCCATCTTGCTGTGACCCTAACGTCACATTTCCCATCAGACCGCGTGCGCTAGTACTTACAACAGAAGAGTATAAATATCTGTCATTTTTATGTGATAGTAGTACAGGTGGCCCGGTTCTAAATCCTCATTTGGGGCTCGAATCATCATGTGGGGCTCGCAGTGGTGCCAACTCACCCCCCGAAAATTTCACCAACTGATATTTTGAAGCCTTTCATGGTGTATGTTAACCTCACAAGCAGTGTTGCCAACTCGGCGTAGCCTTTTATGGTGTATGTTAACCTCACCAGCAGTATTTCCAACTCGGCGTAGCCTTTCACGGTGTATAATTTTTTTAGCTTTTTTTTTGTGTGTGAGTGTACATGTGTTCGGGCGAGGCGTAGCTTTTTACGGTGTATGTTAACCTCACCAGCAGTATTTCCAACTCGGCGTAGCCTTTTATGGTGTATGTTAACCTCACAAGCAGTGTTGCCAACTCGGCGTAGCCTTTTATGGTGTATGTTAACCTCACAAGCAGTATTTCCAACTCGGCGTAGCCTTTCACGGTGTATAATTTTTTAGCTTTTTTTTGTGTGTGAGTGTACATGTGTTTGGGCGAGGCGTAGCCTTTTACGGTGTGTGTGTGTGTGTGTGTGTGTGTGTACATGTGCCCGGGCGAGGCGTAGTCTTTCACGGTGTATGTTAATCTTACTAGCAGTGTTGCCAACTCACCCCACGAAAATTTCACCAACTGATATTTTGAAGCCTTTCACGGTGTATGTTAATCTTACTAGCAGTGTTGCCAACTCGCTTTACAAAAACACTCGCTGAAATGGCGCTCGCTGAAATAGCGCTCGCTAAAAATGGGCGCTCGGGGTCAGTTCTCGGAGAGAGGTTAATTTAACCTAATTTTTTTTTTACCTCTGTCTTCCACATGTATGTAATGCGATTTGAGGAGAAGAGGGTGAATTAACCTTATGGCTGACAATGTTTTTTAAAATAACAATTCCTATGAACTCTGTAAATTTCCGAACATATGTTGTATTCACACTTTTACATATCTTCGAGTGTACATTACAAATCTGCAAACAGATTGTGGCTATCTCGTACCGTTTAAGAGATGAACCTACTTCCGGTCGCCATTTTGGATTTCCGAGCATAGGTTGTATTCACACTTTTACTTATTTTCGAGTGTACATTACAAATCTGCAAACAGATTTTGGCTATCTCGTACCGTTTAAGAGATGAACCTACTTCCGGTCGCCATTTTGGATTTCCGAGCATAGGTTGTATTCACACTTTTACTTATCTTCGAGTGTATATTACAAATCTGCAAACAGATTTTGGCTATCTCGTACCGTTTAAGAGATGAACCTACTTCCGGTCGCCATTTTGGATTTCCGAGCATAGGTTGTATTCACACTTTTACTTATTTTCAAGTGTACATTACAAATCTGCAAACAGATTTTGGCTATCTCGTACCGTTTAAGAGATAAACCTACTTCCGGTCGCCATTTTGGATTTCCGAGCATAGGTTGTATTCACACTTTTACTTATTTTCAAGTGTACATTACAAATCTGCAAACAGATTTTGGCTATCTCGTACCGTTTAAGAGATGAACCTACTTCCGGTCGCCATTTTGGATTTCCGAGCATAGGTTGTATTCACACTTTTACTTATCTTCGAGTGTACATTACAAATCTGCAAACAGATTTTGGCTATCTCGTACCGTTTAAGAGATGAACCTACTTCCGGTCGCCATTTTGGATTTCCGAGCATAGGTTGTATTCACACTTTTACTTATCTTTGAGTGTACATTACAAATCTGCAAACAGATTTTGGCTAACTCGTACCGTTTAAGAGATATTCCAAAATTATATATATATTTGATAAGCGACAACAACAGAGCCATCTCTGTACAAATGTTGGAACTCGATGAATGCTTGAGTGGGACAAGTTATTTTTTTTCAGTACGTCAACATTTTTAATTTTTTTTGCCAGTGAATAGGTTAGGTGACTTGCAACGACGAAGGCCTTCTAGCAATACGAACTTAGCTTATGCCGGCGTAATTCGCTAAAATATCTTTAAATTTGCATATTTCTCATACCGCCGTATCTTGTTCTATTAGACCTCTTCAAGAAAATCGCCAATTAGTGAAAACTAATTGAGCACAACAGCAAAAGAGGTGCTAATAGGGCAAGCATACAATGATATGGGGATATGTGAATTGTCGGTTTCTTCGATTCAGATAAATGGATCGAATTGAAACTGGGATATTTTGCATTTTTTTTATATGATAGCTAAAATAACAGAGATTTTGATTGGCTAATAATTTATAAAAACTGCAGGTTTATGCAGCTCGTTCACGATACCCTGCCTAGACATGGCGCGAAAATAAGAATATAGCCTGGATGGGATTTCTGGCTGCAGACAATGCTGGGTTTTCTATATACAGCTTGTCACCTATTTCTATGTCGATAATTTGAGTGGCATCTTCGGCATAGGCAGTCTCGCGACTTTCGGGGTGTGTGAAATCGACCAGCTCAACTCCTCTTATTTTAGGCTCATCGCCAATGTTCGTCACGGTCATGATTGGGTAGTGGGTTGCGTGAGGCAAAGACCAGTAGGAAACCTTGACGAACTGAAGTGTGCCAGCGAGGAAAAATTGATGATAAGCTTTTGCAGGAGTCAACATGTAGAGTTTGTAACCTGGATTGAAAGGGGAGGAGAACTCTCTGTTTGGTATGCTGTACAGTTCGATGACAATCGTAGACTTGAGATTGTCGATGCTGGCATTTAGAGTGTTTACGTTGGTTCGAACCTCGGTCTCTATATCCTCCAATCTGCCATTCACCGATTCCAGGTGTTCCTCGATAGCATGAACAACAGTGTCGTAGTTTGGTTTGATCTTTACATCGACAATAAGGTTTTTGAATTTTTCATTTAAGTCATGTAGTTGGGTGCTGAAATTAGCTATAGTCGATTCCTGACTTGCCTCGATACTCCCAATTTGCTCTTTCACGCTGGCAATAATCTGCTGCAGGCTTTCTACAAGCGTCAACTTGGAGCTCTGTATTACAAGGTCGTGGACCTGGGTTCTAATTTCCGCAAACAATTCATGCAGCTCGGTGATGTTCTGGTTGGTAGGTAAAGTCGCAACAGACCCCCGTATCGATTCAATTTCGGATTGGATGTTTTTGATGTCGTCGGATTTGAGTATTCGGTTGAGAGTTCTCTTCACGCTTTTCAATTCCTGAGAGGTAGGCAGGGTGGCCACCGTGTTTTGGAGCGATTCCAAAGCTTTTTTCACCGCGTCCAACTCGGAGGCATCGGCAGCAGCACGTATGCCTTCTTGCAGTTGTGTTATGTCATCCTGGGTGGGAGTAGATTGTTGCAGGGTTTCCAACTTAGTCTGTATGTCGTCGATCAAGTGATGGAAATGAGACAACTCGGATTCTGCATTCAGATTTTCCAGTTTGGCGATTTGCTGTTGAACGTTGGCCAGTGTATCCCTGATGCCCGGCAGTTTGGTTTCCAGCTCATCGTGAACGTTCGCCAGATCATTTCTAATGACAGCAAGTGCATCCTCAATATGGGTTATGGTGCCTTGCAGCTTCCCGAAATCCTCGTAGGTCTCAAGTTGGACTTTGATGTTGGCCACGCTACGGGCAATGGCATTCAGTTCGCTAGACGACGGTAGATTGTTGATAAAATCCTCCAGTGTTTGGAGTTTAGTTTTTACTTCGTTGATGGCCGCATGCAAAGCGTCCGTTTGTAGCTCAGCCTTGATGCTTTCCAACGTAGGGATTTTGAAAGATTGAAACTGTTCGCGCAATTTAGCAATACTAGCGTTCACGCGATCGTAGTCGTCTTGTGTTTTAATGCTCTGGATGATAGTTTGCAGTTCGGTCTGGATGTTGCTTGTTTGGTCCTGCAAGCGTTGTTTCAGCTGTTCAACGTCTGAGGTTTGCGTTTGTTGCAGCTTCAGAAGTTCGTTCTGCAGATTGCCCACACTCAGTGCCAGCTTGTGGAGATTGTCTATCGACGCAAGGTCGGTGTATTTTTGCAGCAGCGATTTTAGCTCTGCATCAATCTTGAGTACAGGGTCCAAGCACTGAGACTGCAAGCTAGCTATCTCGGACTGGAGGCTGGAGTTGAGCGTGGACTGGAGGGCCTGCAGATCGCTTCGCAACTTCTTGACCCTGACGTCGAGCATGAGAAGCTCGTCGCCATGGTCGTCGCGTTTCGTATGGCCAAAAATATCGTTAGGCATTATTGTTATTTATTATAGGATAGCTAATTTTCATTTCTATGAAAAAAGGGATGAGTTTGTCGTAGTCGTCCAAGAGCTCTATGTACAGGCGATCGCCAGCAGATACATCGTACGTGGTGGTACTGTTCATCCTATCGTGTTTGATGCGATAGATGTTCTTGCCGGAGGAAATTTTGGCCTCTCCTTTATTCTCGGGATTCATGTCAAACTGCAGTTTGCCGGAGATGGGGAATTGGTAATAATTCAAGTTGTTGTTGAATATGTAGAAAGTTTTGCCCACATCCTCGTCGTACTGGGTCAGGATGCTATTCAAGTGTATAATCAACAAACCGTTGAGTTTAGATAATAGGGAGGGTAACAGGTCCAAGCTCGCAGGTGGCGACGGTACACTTTGGGCGAATGCCTCCATAGCCTGCTTCCTGAAGCCAAACAGGTTCATAGGCATTGTTATTTTATTTTATATTTAGCGATTTGTTTCAAGCGTCAAATAATAATTCGAGCCTCGTCAGTGCTGCCAATTCCTATTTGTAGGTTAGCTTAGCCAGTAAAAAATTATATAGTAGAATTTTCTTTGAATAAATTGGCAAAAAAACCCAAGCCTCAAAGAAGGCTACGCCGAGTTGGAAACACTGCTGGTGAGGTTAACATACACCATAAAAGGCTACGCCGAGTTGGCAACACTGCTGGTGAGGTTAACATACACCATAAAAGGCTACGCCGAGTTGGCAACACTGCTTGTGAGGTTAACATACACCGTGAAAGGCTACGCCGAGTTGGCAACACTGCTGGTGAGGTTAACATACACCATAAAAGGCTACGCCGAGTTGGAAATACTGCTGGTGAGGTTAACATACACCGTAAAAAGCTACGCCTCGCCCGAACACATGTACACTCACACACAAAAAAAAAGCTAAAAAAATTATACACCGTGAAAGGCTACGCCGAGTTGGAAATACTGCTGGTGAGGTTAACATACACCATAAAAAGCTACGCCGAGTTGGCAACACTGCTTGTGAGGTTAACATACACCGTGAAAGGCTTCAAAATATCAGTTGGTGAAATTTTCGGGGGGTGAGTTGGCAACACTGCGAGCCCCACATGATGATTCGAGCCCCAAATGAGGATTTAGAACCGGGCCACCTGTACTACTTGTGATGTACTACGTACGTACAACTGTTTACTATATTATTCTGATTTTTTATTGATAGCAATATTAAGGGTGCTTTATGACTCCTTCTCGTATTGGTTTTGTTCAACATTCCGAAATATTGAGCTCTATTTTCGAGCTTCGGGAAAGGCAAGGTCCATTCAATTTCAAGAGCATTCATCATTCATTGCCAACTTCGCAACAGCTGATTTGAAGTACACTCTTTATGCTCTGCTAGCCTAATCGGGAGACTTGAGCTACGGAAAATGGAATCACAATCAACGAAATAGTAGTCTTTCTTGGAATCGAACCTACTCATCTTCTAGTTATTGAATGAGAAAGCAAATTTCTACAATGACAAACAAAAATTTTAAGATAACACTACGTGTATTTAAGGGATATATGCAAATGTTAAACAGAGCTTGGCACGAGAGAAATTCACAGAGGAAAGTTATGTCAAGTGAATTCCGACACATCTAACTCTTCAGCCTCGTTCGAATACTGAAAAAGATCCCACATATTTCCTCCTACAAGGTACCTTTGCCTTCAAATAGATAACCTAGGTTAGAACGTCTCGAGTACACCCATAAGCTCTTTTATAAATTCGACAAACAAGGTTTTACGACTTGGCTAACATCGATAATGTTTCGAAGGGAGCTGCACACTACCGCCCTGCCCTCTCTTCCCAAATCTCGCTTGTGCAGCCAGGGAGGGAACGACGCAGCTCTTGATGCTGACGTCATGAAGTTCAACCTGGTAAGCGAGGTGTGGTGCGCGCTGCATGTCCCGATTGTGACGTCACAGGAGAGGCGGTCTCGTAAAGATTGCCATGTGAAAACCGGGAAGCAGGAATCGATACTATGTAGAGACGTGAAGCTCTTGATTTTTCTGTGCTCCTGAAAAAAAAAGAGTCGAAGAAATAACTCCAAGTTGGCGATTTTATTTTATTTTTGTCGAACGGGGCCGTCAGGGCTAGATTTAGGCATAGGATCAGCAAAGCCGGGGCTAGGGACGCACGCATTAGGGGCGGGGTGCTTTCTATTATTTTATTTTATTGCACAGAGAGTATGAGCATTGTGCTCTGTAAGCAGGCTATCATACAAAGTAAAGAGGAAAAACATTGCACTTGAAACTCGACAAGTCCCTCCATTCGAACGAACAACACCTACTCTACTACAAATTGTGTGAAGAATAAATTAAACATGCGTGTTGTTCCTCCTTCAGAATTTCGTCCTGTATGCCTTGCCACTTTCCACATGGAAAATATGTCAACAAAATATATGAACTTCTCAACAAAGGGCTTACGGACTAGGGATTGTGCGATTTGATGATTTCAAAATTCGATATCGTTTAAATATCGATATCGAGTCGACATATCGTGTATCGAAAGTACCGATGTCGAAACGATAATAGCAATACCGACGACACCAAAAATATATTGTAGATATAATTGAATACTTTTCACTACGACGTTTTAATTGTAAAACAGAGAATTGTGTTGTTGAATAAGCAACAATAGGATTCCCACAACAAAATGGAGTGGAGTGGTTCGCTCATCAGTCTGTAGTTCTCAATAAGATCGACTTCGGAATTACTGACATATGCAGGTCGACACTGTTGATATCCACGCTACGATATTTTTAAGATATCAACCCGATATCGATATATCGAAATATCATACAGCTCTACTTACGGTCGCATTGAAAAAAAATAACCTCCAGCGAACAGCTGGTCTGTACATGCACCAGCACCACGTGGCAGTAATTAAGATGGCATTTCTTCGAAACTACAGATAATATTTCAGTGTTTTGCTCATTTATAAACACACGATTGCAAGACATACTCGAATTGCAAAGCAATACAAATGTCGGATATGAATTTTACAGCACGGCTTTTTAAATGCATGGGAATGTTTTCCAATAATAGGAAATTGAGAACCATTCGTTTGGATGGAAGTGCGAGAGCTTTCACAGAAAGTGCAATCTTGACATTA
Source organism: Lepisma saccharinum (assembly GCF_977018435.1). NCBI lineage: Eukaryota > Metazoa > Arthropoda > Insecta > Zygentoma > Lepismatidae > Lepisma > Lepisma saccharinum. The sequence continues at coordinate 184,651,236 of NC_139229.1, forward strand.
CGTCTGGATAAAGCGAAATTAGAAGCAAAGGGCATTTGCTTAACAAATCCTTCTCGCGGAAGTTGTGACCCTCACATTAAACCTAGAACAGTAGAAAATTTCAAAGATGTAGCACTGCTATGTGACTACAATCGTGCTAAGTGTAGGCAGTTGAAAATTGTCCCATTAAAAAAAAATATTATTATGGTAAGCATGGGGATTTGGGAAGTATGTTTTTAAAACGAAGCTGTGTAGACTCTGATACTTGTTTTAAGACTTTGGACCCAATTTATTATCTTGAGAACCTTCAATTACCATCTTTTAAACACACTTTAATTTTTTTACCTCCTTATTTTTATGCATTAAAAAAATTAAAAAGTAATTTGCAACCCAATTAATTCGGAGGTATACCTAGAACTCGCAAGATATTAGTGCTACAGTCTGTGGACAAAAGGGTGTTAAAAAAGAAAGTAAAAACTACATTTTACATTTTACACTCAGTTTTAATAGGAGAAAAAGAAAATATTTTTTTAAAATTACAAATGCTTTTAAGAAAACTTCGGAATTTTTTTAAAACTAAATAAAACAATATTATCCAAGTATTCTAGGGCTTTGAAAAACCTACTGCTTACAGTTTATATATGTAGGTAAATGATAATACATACAGTACATTTTTTGGTACAACCTAGAATTTATTAGAGTATTTCAAAACTTTGAAAAACATGTGGGTAATTGGGAGGTAGTTTTCTCGCCTCCTTAAACCCCCCTTTAAAGTGCATGTATTAAGATTTTTAAAAATGCTTCATACTCCTTGGAGTATAGTTACTTGTTTTAAGGCTAAAAATCAAGCAATTCCCACTTGACAAAAAATTGTGTTACATTTAGTTAAGGCAGGACAAACATAGTTTTTTTACCTTTAAAGTAAAAGTTAGGTAGTCGAAACAATAGGTTTTTACTCGCTAGAGAATTGAAGCAAAATGCTGAAAAAATACAATTAGTGCCCAATGAATAAAGCTATCAATCCATGTAATAGTTATTGTTTTATGACAATACAGGAAATTAGTAAAAATAAAATAAAATGATACCATCCAGTTACTCCATCCACCCAATTCCCCCCGCTTACCCTATGTATTACACAATAGGAAAAAGTAGTGTTGCTAACTATTATTCATCAGTAGGGTATTATTAACGAGCTAGCCTATTTACCTGAATATACGTACCACGAAAGACCACTCTGAAAAAATATAACTTTTTTGGAATTTTTTAAAAAATGTGAAAAAAGTCTATTGAAAACATTATGTACTCCAATTAAAATATTTTAAAGATAAACTATTGAATGCTTACGAACATAACTTGCCACGGACGCAGAACCCTATAGATCCACCACCGCATTTGAAACCGTGGCATGAGAGCAGTGCCGTTAGTGTCTCTAGTTTAAGTCACAGGGCAGCCTGTAGTTCGCATATTTTCCGAGGTTTCAGAAAACTTGTCGCTAGTATAAAATTACCTTATTTTAGATTTTTAATTCGCTTCAGGCTATTGTAAGAACCACAAGGGGTTTCCAAATAGGAATTTTTGTGTAAAATTTAAATTTTATTTTTCTTCTTGGAAAATGGATACCATAATTTCATTCCCTTCCCACAAGAGAGCGATACTATGACAAAAAAAAACCCGCAACTTTCTACGGTAAAAAGCTAAACTTTTTGTGCAACACTGAACCTTTGAATAGCACGCACTTGAAAACCTCCTGTCCCGAAGGGCCTAGAGGAGGAAGAGGCTACTGGCCGGTAAGGGTGAAAACTGCGATCGGGAAGAAGTGTTATGTGTACTTTTTTAAAACGAATTTCTGACATCGTGAATAGTTACTGGGTGCCGGTATGATTGAATGAAAGTCTGTATGAAAAATTACACCCAAAAAGGAGAAATTAAGAAAATTTTAAATTATATAAACTTTTCGGCCAAGTTATGTCAGTTGGTTTCTTATATTTTTACCACATTTTAAATAACTCACATTTCATATTTAGTGATCCTTTTTGGATCAATTTTCCCCAGTGAAGGACGGGACTGTAGACCATCCAAGAATTTTCTATGTCTATAGTCTATCCCCGGAATCTTTGGAGCTAGGCCGCGCATATTGGCAGAGAAAGCGGGAGGATCGAGTGGGCAGACCAAAGCAGTACACGCTGCTGCGAAGGCTGGTAACTGCAGTCGTTTTCCCCCCTCTACGCAATCTCGTTCCCTCTCATGTGTTAATTGATGGAGCCGTCTGGCGTCACTATTTGTGCAGACACTTGGTCTTGTTCATACCAGGACATAGTATAAATTCGGGGCCGACTAAAAGAGAAGTAAATACAAAGAAAAAGCCATAAAGTAGAAACCTTTACTTCTAAAAGCACTAAAAGGAAGTCTAAAATATATATAAGCCTATGTGAGTACCGAAGAGGAGAAATATGCAATTGAAAATTTTTCTTAAAAGCATTGAAAAGAGGTAAAAAAAAATAGAGTTTCTATGGAAGAATTATGAAAATTAGCAAATATGTACAATGAGATTTTAACTACATTCTCACTAATTCTTCAGCGAAAGCTTAAAATTAACTAACTAACTATCTCTCTAGCATTCTTAAACCCGAAGGTTTATGACTGCAGGAACACAAGCCTGCCATCTGTCCATATCTTAAAACTTAAACAATATCAGTATTTTTTAAAAAGAAACGCATTTATAATTGGTTTTATAATCTAAACTCGATAATCTTGCAATCAGAAAGAATGAACAAGTAAAATAAGATCGTGTCCAACACGGTTGACAGATCTGAATACCTCAAAGAGCACGCTGCTGCCCTCTACCAGCGATCTCCTCCTCCGCATCTCACTCAGCAGCTGGGTGAACTCGGCCTTGAGCGACTGCAGCTTGGACTGTAGGTCCTCCCTCTGTGCCTCCGTCAGCTTCTCCTTGGTCCCTTTGGAGGTGGTAGGTGAAGCAGCATCCCTCAGGATCTGGGTCAATCGGTGGACCTCGTCTTGCACGTAGCGAAGCTTCAGCTGGAGCTGTGGAAAGACGGTATGAGTGAAATTCATGAAGCCCGCATAGTATATAGACGAAAGGTTCAATTCACAGTAGCCAAATATTAATTAAAGATCATTCATTGTACTACTAATATTATTATAACCATTTCTATCACCAATACGGCTTCTGAATATTTCCCTTTATTTCATTCCATCTTCCGTTTTTTCTATTATCTTTCTTTACCGCGCTGCTGCCATGCGGGAGATTCAGATTCGATTCCTGGGGTGGGTGACTTCAGGTGGAACAAGAGATGTCTCAACTGGCCTCTAATCAATGGAAACCCTAGGGCAACTTTGGAGGGCGTTACGTGCAGTCGGAGCCTGGTGCAGATCACATCACCTCCACAAATGGCCGAGATCGTGAATATGTGGAGCCTACCTGACATCTCTTCTATACCTCCATGGCATATTGTAATGTACAGGGAGTAGCTCTATCTTTACCGTTTGTTCCTCGTTTTCTCTATTTCTTTCTATCTTTCTTTCTTCAACTGATTCTGTATATCTCTTCCCCCCTTTCTCGCTCTGTGTGTTTGTGATCCTGGTAGAACCACTGCCTACTTTAAGTAAAATTTCTCATTTCGGTGGACCAAGACTATTTGACGTTGTTGACATCCCTCTGCGAGTATATAGAATCGATTATTTACTTATGATAGTCCAAAACAATATTCTATTTTTTACATTCAATATTATGCACTAATTTTATTGAAAATACAAATAACATATTAACTAATTTTCCATTTGATACACAAAGGACTGACTGTTTTCTCACTGCCAATGGAAAAGACCAACTTCCAATAACCACTGTAAAGTTTCCATGTGTCACTCAGCTTTTTCGTTACTTTTATATGTGTTTTACATGTGTCATTGCTATACATCATCATTGGCAGTGAAATGTATTTTTATTTATACTTCTTGATATTCACCTCTTCCACAGGTGGCCTTGTGAATTCATCTCTTCTGAAGACAACGCTTGGTCTCTGCTCGCCAGGAACTCTCCTATTCATGAGAAGCTGCGATAAGATTTCAATCTGAAAAATATATATTACGTTAGAAATAAATAGGGCTATATCACGCACACACACACAATTCATATTCTAGATGAAATAGGTTAGATGCAAGGTGTCCCCCTTCCAAAGGCAAGTGTTCTTATCAAAGCATTTCGGCTAAGCCCCGTCAAATTACACGGAGCCAAGCCCCTTATCAAAGATTAACAAGTGTCTCTGAGGACTAAATTCTCCTTACCCAGCTTCAAAGCTGAGACTGCAAAGGTGCACTCAGCACAGATAAGGGCAAGGCACAGAACTACACACAGCCCCACATCTGGGTAGGCTATAGGTTCAGAAGCCAGAGCTTCGTATGTCCTCACAAATTATTTTAAATATGTTCTTTAGATTAGCCACAAGTTGCTCAATGCCCATGTCGACTACCGCTCTGTGCGCTCCTGAATATCAAACTGGTATGATTGATTCTCTCTGCTTTGCTGTTTGTCGTGGTCAATACTCTATACTACGCTCTAGTTCTCCAAAATGGCGTCCGCTCCAATCTATGTGATTTTCTTTACCCTACTATCGAATTAGAAATTAAATATACTCGAGTTTGGACTCCAATTCAGTTCTATGCTAAGTAATTCTTTTTTCGAGTATTCCTTTTATTTTGTATCGTCGTGAGAACAAGAAAAAAGGGCATTTTTTTTTAGTTTTGCAAACGATAGCTCTCTTTGAAATGATGTAAATCAAAAACAGGTTTTCCAATCGTTATGACATTTTAGTAGGGTGCAGGCAAAAAGGTTTTAATCACAATTATTAATTTTCAGGTTTTCAAAATTTGTCAAGAAACTGTTCTTTTCAATTTTGCTAAACAACTTTTTCTTAGTATTGGGTAGCCCTACAAATACATTATTATTCTTGTTTTGAAGCTCTTTGAATCAGTTTTTAAAATGCGTTATCATTGTCAATTCACATTGCGAAACTGATTTTATACAGATTTTTATTCAGCGGAGTAAAGCTGTACGCGGGACGCGGGAAGACCGCAAGCATTGACTCGCAGCGCCGGCCGGCAGTTTCCTCGGTTCAACGGACATCGCTGTGTGCCGGTTTCTCAATGTGAATTGACAATTATAGGGCATTTTAAAAAGAGATGCAAAGAGCTTCAAAGCAAGACTAATGTTGTATTTGTAGGACTACCCAATACCAAGAAAACATTGTTTCGCAAAATTGCTAAATTGAGAAATTTTGAAAACCTGAAAATTAATAATTGTGTTGAAAATCTTTCTGCCTGGACCCTACTAAAATTTCATAACGATCGGACGTATCTACAGGGCTGTAGTCGAAGGTATAAACCGGTATACGGCTCTGGTTACCCTTACACAATAGTGTATACCTTCTACTTTCGATTACTGTACTTTTCATGTTTAAATTGAATCATGAAAATACTTGTTTGATAATTTTTTGTCTTAAGAATATCTTCGCTATACCTCTTCTATGCCAAGTATGGGCATATCATCAATATTCTACCATCAATGACGTTTTCTAGAAGTTAAACGATTTCAGCCATACATTTAATGGAAACATAATGCTAAGTTCGTGGAAGCATGGTTCCCACCTAAAAGTGTCACGAACCTTAGCGTATACCCTGTGAAAATTTCGGACCTACAGCACTCACTGCTTATCTACATCATTCCGTTTGAGTAAAGTGTGGGTCTGATTTGCATTCATGATTATGTAATCATGAGTTGTTTCTTTATGATTTACAAAAAGAAAATGTACACGCCTCATGCTGAGACAGTAGATACCAAGACGAGACAGACCAAGGCTAAAGAAAGGAGAACGAAATGACCTAATCTCGTTTAGCCTCCAATTCTTCACCCTCCCTCCACAAAAAGAGAAAAACATTTCTCCATTTGTAACGAGACCGTAGGCACTTTAAATCGATCCCCTCCTAGGCTTCGAGGCGAGCAGATTCCGATTTCCGATAAAGCATCTTCCCCTTGGGAAAAAGAAGAAGTAAGAGGCATGTTTGATTGCCGGCAGGAGCTCACAGCGCTGCGTCCCCTAACAAGATAAAAAACTTTCGCAAGAAGCTCCTTGCAAATGAGCCAGGAAAGCTTTTCGTCCTTGCGCTGGGAGAATTGAATTTCCTTACCTGCAGTTCTTCGAAAAGTTTATGGTAAAAATTGGACAACGAGGAGTTGCCACAATTAGTAAGAAGAGTAACGGAAGAAAAGAAAAGAAATTATCGCAAACGAGAGCACAGAGATTTTATTACATTGCGTGATGTGGACGGATCGATTTGACTGATAATTTCCCGGGCGAGTTGTTTCTTTGAAGAGAAAAACCCTTTTTCTTCCCTAATGAGTCTAGTAAGAGAATAAAGTATTATTTTTTTATCATATGTTATTTAGTCATTCCAGGATGAATTTTTGCCACTTCACACATATGAACCGTTTTTTAAAAAAAATATGTGTAATGACTAGAGAACGGATTTTAAGGTGCAGCACCTTTCCAAAAATATAGCTGTTTTCATACCAATCGTTTGAGATATGTACGTATTAGGACATGAAATCAAGTAAAATTGTCACGTACACAAACTGCAGTGTTGTTCTTTGAGGTAGAGGATCATAGATGGCAGCATGCAAAAAGAACGACGTTTATATTTGATGATGCTTAAAGCCGTTTAGAAAGTTGGCCAGAGATGGCAGCATTCAAGAAAACGTCTAATATTGTAAATAGAGAAAAAGAAAAGCGCTGATGTGGTGAAATAATGATTGTAGATATTAATACTAATTATAATGAAATAAATAAATGAACTTAACAGAATAACAGGATATAAATAAGGTGGAAAGGGTAATTAATATTCAGTAATAGCATAAGTGATCATTATATAAAAGTAAAGAAGTCAATTGTAATTACGATTCTGGGTGTATTACGGTTTCCACGAACTGAGAGTTTCGTGCGGCCTTTGGGTTGTTTTTCCTAGGTGTAGCGCCATTTCACAACAGGCACCCAAGGACTTTTGGTAGGCGCATCTATTGCAGCTCCAAGTTAAGGTTAGCGCCTGCCAGGCGGCGATCTTTAACTAACCCCTTTCTCTTTGTTTCTCTGGGAGATCGATCTTCTTAATATTTCCGTCAATTTGGATCGACAAAGAAAAGAAAGAAGGAAAAATACACAATATGTAGTAATTACAAGAAGAAGATGCCTTAGTAATTACAAGAAGAAGAGACCTTAGTAATTATAAGAAGAAGATGCCTTAATTATTACATGAAGAAGCCTTAGTAATTATAAGAAGATGACTTAGTAATTACAAGAAGAAGAAGCCTTAGTAATTACAAGAAGAAGAAGACAGTAATTATAAGAAGAAGTAGCCTTAGCGAATACAAGAAGAAGAAGCCTTAGTAATTATAAGAAGAAGTAGCCTTAGCGAATACAAGAAGAAGAAGCCTTAGTAATTATAAGAAGATTGGTTATAATTAATAATAAATAAAAATAGAAGAAAAGTATTGTATAAAAAGATTTCCAAAGTTATCTAATATTTATACATGATTATTCAAGAACATATTACGAATTGTACCCTCCGTAGTGGGTTAAATCTATTGTTTCTTTCCATATATTCGTAGTGTTAGTCACCCTGATCTGTGCCCAGAGGTATCTCATTGTTTCTACCGTGTGCTAAGCTGGCAGATGCTCACGTAAGAGGACGTGGCAAAATGATCACACTTTGTTGCACCTTTTCGTGAGATTAGCGCATTTATCCTCTTTTTACCCCCTCATTGATGCTTCAGCATCTTTTTTCTTCCTCTTCTTTCATGTTTTGATAAAAAATTGAACATAAAAATAAATGATTTTCACTCTCCTTGAGCAGCTACACAAAATCCTATAGTTTTATTTTGTAGGGCAGAACGAGAGATTTAAAATGATATATGACATAAACATTGCAGCCCAAATAGTTCCCAAGATAATGTAGCAAAATCTGCGAGATAAAACACCATGTAAAACTTGTGGGCAGATCAGACGTAAGTAATAATTTTAACCTTCCACTTACTTTTTCTGTCAATATATTAACTAAAGGTGATAACTGATGAGGTATGAGGTACAGTTTCGCACAACCTACATACGTATTTATGTCAATTTTGTCAATTTGCGCGCGGATATGGGTAAGTTTTATGTGACATCAGAATGCGCACAGCTGCCATGTTTGCGGCCACTTTTATTTGTCGTTTGCAAGGAAATATCCACCACGTAGCGTTCGTTACATCTGCACCAACTGCTCGTTTGTTTTAAATCAAGATTTCTGTGTTAGTATCTCCCGCCTGCCCGCTTGAAGTCCGTGTGCTCACAAGAACTGGCCTCAATCATGGCTGTTCGAAGCCACAATTTAACAGTTTGTGACGTAGATGAAACACATCTACAGATTTTTTTTTTGTCATGTTGCAGGTTACCTACGTATTTCTCCTCACGTTGCATTGTAGGCAGATCCTTGAGTTCATTATTAAGCTATTATTAAAATATTCACTTCCATATATTTCTTAAGGAGAACTGAAAAAAACCGTCGCTCTTCAACTTGAAGGTTTCACTAATGAGACAATGTTTTGACATTTTCCATAAAAGCAAATTCTTCTTTGCATTCATGTGCCTTGTGCAGTTATATTAAAAAGTTCTTAGAGGGAAAAAAGCAATACTTCCATAATCATCCATACAATATTCTAGCTTCTGCCGGTCTCCGTGACTGAGTGATGCTACAATGCCAGCCAGAGGTCCCGGGTTCGAATCCAAGCCTGGGTATGTTCTTTGGAGTGTCCTTCATCAATTTCATCATATCATAACTCATCCTCATCTTTGCGATTAGACAAAAGTGGCAGAAAAGCGAAATAAAATAAATAAATTACTCAATCAATCAAGATTCTAGCTTCCATCCGACCTTGGTCGCGTAGATTTCCCTCTCGTTTGGCTCCTTCCACATTTCTGTTTCTTGTAGTAGATTTTGCAGAGCAAACTTGTGTCTTCATTGTTCGTACGAACTTCGCGACTGGACATTCGAAGTTGTCTTATTGTAGTACATTATAAGCTGATATCACAGTGTCCATTCATACAGTGTTCCACTGTGACTCAAAATGTAAATACAGTGATAATGTACAATAGTCCAGTGGGCCGTAAAAGAATCGATGGACAAAGTATCGATTCAGTGATAGTTAGTATAAAATCTGTTATGCCGTGATTCTTGCTTGTAGACACCTGTCGATCTTATGCTTCTCAACTGGATAAGTTTGCCCTGGAAGTTTCAACTTTCCCTCTCACGATATCGCAACCATTTGATTATGTTCACTGAAGTTTTTTCTTCAAGCGGGGTGTACTGATTTCACCCAAACATCAGTGACCATTATCTGTGTGTGTATTTGAAGGTAGATGGTTTCGAAATGTGGACATGAATTACAAAGATATCTTGAGTGGGGAAAATAGATAACGACACAGTACTTGCCATGATAAAGACAAAAGAAAAGTGTTGAGGAATGGTAAACACAGAAAGAGTTAAAATGATTTACAATTTAAGGCACGTTATCCTTATTAAAACCAATACGTTGCTGACCAAGGCAGTTTATTAAGATAAAACACTTAACACGTAACGTTTCGACCCTGTATCAGGGTCTTCCTCAGACGAAGAACTAAACTAAAATCTTTAGTTTAGTTCTTCGTCTGAGGAAGACCCTGATACAGGGTCGAAACGTTACGTGTTAAGTGTTTTATCTTAATAAACTGCCTTGGTCAGCAACGTATTGGTTTTAATATGGAAAAAACAAGGCTTAATTATATTACGTTATCCTTGTGAAAATCTTACACAAACACCAAACATACGACGGATATGAAAGTAGTTGACAAAAAAGAGAAAAGCTAAGTGAAGCACGTGGTGCAAGTTAAAAGTATCAAGGGGTCTCGCGGGTTCACATTCCACACATTGGTTCAGATGCCGTCTACGATCTCGCCACCGAAGATTCAGGGTTCTGCCTGGGCATGACTGTCCGTTTGTGTCCCTTTATCAATTTCATCTGTTCATCATTCATACTCATTGTCAGGATTTACCGAAGTGGCAACTTTTTTAAATTTAAAGTTTAATTTAAACGAATTAAAATAAAACTGACCATTAAAGTAAACTTACAGAAGCTTTTCCAAATTAAAAGTGTTTACATTGGCATGATAAGAATAAGAATTACTTATAATATAAATATTTGTACATCTTTCATTAATATTATTGCCAACATTCCCATCAACCAATATTTTAAGCCTCCAAGCAGTTTTTAGTTCAAGATACATAACGTTAACTCCCCTCACTCACCCAACACTTATGTTTTTGAAAACTTGGCAGCGCCAATATCCTCTACGGAGAGTATTTGACTTAATGTAGTGTATTTTTGTTACTAGGATTGTGATTGTGATTTGTGTTCTAAGTCCACCTTCGCTAATCGGGACTGGATCTAAAGTTTAAAGTGGGATCCGAACCACTATGTGCCTCCACCGGGTATCGAACTCGAAACCCCTTGATTACAAGGCGACAACGTTATCACTACGCCATCGGGGAGGCCCCTGTCACTAGGATAACAATGTAACAGCAATCAAATAGAGAAATCCCTGACCAAAGAAAGGGATTTCCAGTAGCTTAAACGAAAACGGAATGGAAAAAATGTAATAATTAAGATGATTAGATCGAATCACGAAACGTCATTCTACGGTTGTCGTCTGTCAAGTTTTCCCATCTCCGCAAGGCATCATCCGCCTCAAGGTCGTCACGTGATCTGCATCCACCCTCGCGTGCTGCTATAGGTCAGATAGGATCAGTTGTTCCGTCATCCTTTCGAGTATATGGCAACGTAAAACATCCGAGAGAAGTTCCATGTTGCAATATAACGTGCAGCCGAAACCAAAAATACATTGTGCCTTCGCGTGTATGCAACCCAAATTTACTCGAGTACTATTCCGAATATATAATCCTCCAGGATTTATTCGACGCTCTTCGTTCCGATCTCGTAAAACATGGTTTGAAGTCCCGCAATCCTTGCATACAGGTCGCAGGGCCTGGTGCACAGAGAAATTGGCTCTCAGGTTCGCTTGTGAGACATAGCTTATAAAAACCTATTGCTTCTAGTTGCAAGTGTATAACTGAATACCACAAAACCTGCTCGTAATTTCTCTCAATACAAAAACACTTAGTTTATGCATATTTTGGTTGTCTCCCTTCAAAAGTTCCAAATTAGTTGTATAAATTACTGCTGTTCCCCGAGAGGAATGGAAAACAGCGAGCAACTGGTAGATGTATATAATATTGGTGAATAATGAGTTATTTTGCTTATTTCCTTCATTGTTATAACCGATAATAATAGTTACATTCATGCCATGTCCCAGAATAAGATAGATACCCCTATTGTTTTTTTTCATATTGGTGATTGATTTGCGCCATCGGGGGAGGATACCCCTAATGAAAAGGGGAAAATGATAGAATTGTAATATAATTTTTATTTATATTTGTATACACACATGCATGATTCCTAGCGTCTGTGTGCCAAGTTACCAGAATATAATTCACAATATAGTGCGAGTTAAAACTACAGGGTGATCCAAAAATGTCGTTGAATAGAGATTAGTACTGGCACGGTGGCCGAGCGCTATCTCGGTGAAGGAAAATAACACACATATGTACTACATATAGTGATTTGCTTCTATTATCTCGGTCAGTGTTCCAAAGGCTTCTGAATTTCTGATTTTACTCAGTGGCTTTAAACGTGCTCATTCGCGAAAACAGACTACACGTAGCTATCTTCTATCGTCTTTCTAAATAACAATTAAAGGGATTCATTTACCTAAGAAGGGATAATTTTGGGCTACTCTGTATCAAACAAGAACATCTCTAACCTGACAATGGAAGTTGTGCAGCAGCATTCTACCAGCAGGCCCCAGTGCCCTGTCCGTTGTCACCGTGACGTACACCTGGTCGGCGTAGGTGAAAACGGAAACTGCGACTCCAACGTTCTTCTGCGCGGGGAACAACGGGTAGACCCCCTTCAGCGGGTGCCCGCCCACGAGCAACATGGACGCAGGGCCGGGCACGGATCCAAACTGCAGGCTAGCCTTGCTTCCGAGCTTGGCCAGAAGATAGCGTGCCCATCGCTGAGGTAGAATGTTCATCAAGATGGCGGTCGCGCCGTAGAGCACCACGGCGTCTGCGGATGTCTTCAGGTCGTCCATGTGGCGTCGCGTCGCCCACAGGCGCGGTATGGCGCCCTCCACCGCTGCAGGCATGGTGACGACCACAGGTGAGATTTTGCTTCCCAGTGGAGAGACGGGCTTGGGAGAAGTTATGTCGTTACGCAGGTCTACAGGGACGACCACCTGGAAATATTAATTCGATTATTTCATTTTACAAATTAGCAGTTAGGTCAAGGCAGTAGCGTGTCCAGTAATTTAACGAAGGGAGGCGATTGGTTACTTTCCTTTCCATCGTCCCTACAATTATTTCCCATTTCCATATATCACAAGTAATTTTTTTTTTTTTGGAGATAAGATATTTCCTACAACTAATTAACCTTGAGCACGCCATTAGGCCTTATTTGGAAATCTATTTCTAGGGGAACAAAAGTTCAACAAGTTGGATGAAAGCTGAAAGCCCATCGAGCCATTATTCACAAAAATAAATTGTTTAATGTATACACATATTTCTTTTGTCACTTCTTGTAAAGTAAGTGCAATGATGTGTTTCCAGGACATTTTTTAAAAATATATTGAAATTTCGTGTCTGCAAACCTGTACGAAACAAGATTTTTCACTATTCTATAGTGAAATGTATTCAAATAAGAATAAGTAACTTGTGTGAAAACGTGTTCGGACATTTGAAATACCAGACATAAAAATGAAGGTATTCTCATGGCCTTTATTATTATTATTATTATTATTATTATTATTATTATTATTATTATTATTATTATCATTATCATTATTATTAAGGTAAGCACATACCCAAAATTTAAGCACTACTGCACAGATTTAACTTCCGTCATGTTTGCCTGTTCCATGGACCTGTCGGACCAGATTTCTTTCTTATGGACAATTAGCCTCTACAGTGACTATGCGCTGGCCGCCATACTCACCTAATCTCGATCCACAATAATACGAGTATGTCTGAGGAGACGTCTAGTTGAGAAGAGGCTGTATTCTGGGGCGATTTCTGAAAACCGGTGAAATCGTAGATATCTGTTACAGGAGGGCATATCCCATGTAATGCACTCTGTCAGGTTAATGGTACTTTGGTTATTAAACAACATTTACTAATGTATGTATGATTAAACTATTGTACGTTATGTACGTGCGAACCATGTTATCCTTGTTTAAGTTGTGGACATGTATGTATTTCAACATAGCAAGTTGTTTTTGTTATTACAGGGGTCATCAAGTTGTGATATTGCAGTTAGTATAATAATAATTAATATATGATACCACTTTTGCTACAATATTTACACTACAGAAAGTAATATACTACATATAACGTAACGTTCCAATCATTATTGTGAGAATACAATAACGGTAAAATGAAGTCTAACCTATTACTAGCTCTTGTCAAAGACTGGGAAAATCGTTGGAAACACTTGCCTTGATATTCCTCGGCTGCCTAACACCACAGCTCTGCAGAAACTTCCGCACCCCGCCGGTGAGGGCCGACAAAAGAACATCATTAATGGAGGATCTGGTCACCTGCTTGATGCGAGACACCTTCGGCAGGGTGATGGCTGCAGACCACGTGACGCTGTGTGATCCGGTCCACGCAGCTCGGTGCGTGAGGATGTTGCAGTCGTCCCACGTGAAAAGGAGCCACACGAGGAGGGTGAGGGGGCCGACGAGGCAGGCGCGAAAGACGTTGAGGGAGAAGGTGAGTCCCCCGAAGTGGGGCTTCTGGGGGATGTGGAGGACGCGGGTGTCGGCCAGGGAATGGCAGAGGATGCGAACGAGAGACATCCCGTCGGCGACGCTCTGGTGCATGCGGAGGACCGCCACCGTGTCGTGGTGTTTCCCGTACGCCGGCAGAACGTGCAGCTCCCACGGTGGTTTGTCGAACGGGATTCCGTCGGCCAGAAGTCGCGCCAGGTACTCCTGCAGCTGCGGTTCCGTAGTCACGGGCGGGCCTCGGAACACGTGGTGCTCGACGTGGAAGCACGGGTCTCTAACCCAGTAGTAACCCGCCGGGTACGGGACGATCCTCTCGGTCAACCTCGGGTACACCAGATCCCCTTCGCTGTTGGTGGCGCCCACGACGCGCGTGAACATCAGATGCCGAAGCTGCTCGACGTCCAAGCCGGATTCGAACACGAGGACCGCGTGCAGCACGGACCGTTGCGCGGCGTCGTCCAGCCACCTGGCGTCGTTCCCTCGAACCACCTCCGCCTTGATTCCGGACTCCCCGGAGTTCGAACCGCGGCCCGCCCTCGCCCAGGACGCGACGGCGGTCAGGTAGCGTCCCAGCATGCACAGCGGCAGCACCAGGCAGAGGGCGCCCATCACCAGCACCCCGACGGCCACGGAGATGGCGGCCCCGAGGACGGCCGATCCGGCACCCCATATCACGCTCTCTTCCAAAGGGTGCTGGAGGCGCCGGATGGGGGCGCTGCGCAAGTAGACCGACGGGGGAGGAGGGGGGCGTGCTGGTCGAGATGTTGAGATCGACCCCTCCCCTTGGGCCACGCACACCGGGGTCATCTCCCCTTTGGCACCTGCAAAAGAGATTACGACATTAACAAACAATTCGAATTGAAATGTGTGAGTGTGTATATGTTATAGCCTACCTACCATACTCTGTCAAATGAGTAGGTGAAGCAAGGAAACGGAGCAAATCCTCTGCTGCAAAGCTTACAGTTCCAGAATTTCCATTACTTTTTACAATGATTTGATAGGACACTAGTGTAATTATAACTTTATCTTCTTGAACTTATGTTATAATTCTGAAACTGAATAATTATAATAAATAACGATGAAGTCATATATGTGCAGTGCAGAAGAAATTTTCTTTTTCGAGTTGTGGGAACGAATTTTGAAACGTGTGGGAAAGAAAATCCAGAAAAAGAGGAAGGGGATTCATTGGTTTTTCTCTTTGATTCGAACACTGACATAGGTTAAACTCACGTGCGATAACATAAAACATATTACCAGAAGAGTTAAGGGAACACAATGTAACTTGAGAATTCACTATAAGACAAGGGTAATGAGTTTATTATTGAGTAACAAAACCACAATGGAAGAATATGAAACTGCTTACTGCTTCCTCAAAATAAATTGAACAAAATATATTTTAATAAAATAACTGTCAAAGTTCCTTTAGCTCCAGAATAGCTTTGTATCGAGCAAACTATAGAAGTTCACCCAATAAGACGGTTGGCGGGCTATTGCAATCACTGTTTCACATGTTTACTGGAGCGTGTTAAGAAACTAAGAACCTTCACAACCTCCAATTGTCGTTGGAGTTCAAGGCCATTCAACAAAATAAACCTAAACAAATCATTTGTATTTATAATAACGAAGCTAAAACTAGTTCGTTCCTGCAGAAGAAAGTAATAAAAGTTGAAAAGAATGCAGGAAAACAAGAAATAAGAAGAAGCGGAGATGAAAGATTTTACGCCACGCAATAAGAAAAGATCGCGTGACGAACCAACCACATCAAAGATGCAACGGTCCTCGATGGAGAGACAGAGAGAGAACTTATCCTTCCATTCAGAAAACGCGGCAACCTCAATCTCCAAGGCGTGGTTTCGGAAGCAGAAACTATAAATTATTGATGCGAACCCTTAGAAACGAAAAAAAGGAAGACAAGAAGGGGCACAGTTTAGCGAGATAAAGTTCTGCCGAAAGAAACATCTGAGAAAAATATAGAGAAACATGGCAGCAAGGAGAAACTGGGCTGTTCCTTGTGGTTTTCCTTATCTAAAGTTCGCTTCTCTCTCACTCTCCCTTTTTTTCTAACTCAGCATCCGCTACATCTCCTTGCTTTCTTCCGTCGCTGCCACTCAAGAACTTTTCGGGGAGAAAGCGGACGGGATGGAGCTCTCCGTCCGACTAAAATTTCCGGCTCCGTGCTCTTTAACTTCTCCGACCGTTGAGGAAGCTGCATTGACATTAGACAAGGTCCCGCAGGTATCCTGGAATATTAAGAGGTCTCAGAGGCTGATGAATATGACTCGGGGATTATTTAGAAACAGGCCCTTGTGAAGTAGGAACTTCTGCCCAGTACCGTCCATCCATTGAGTTCTGAGTCCCAAAGTCCCAGTCAGACAACTCGGGAATATAACCACAGCTCCAGGAGAGTGGATTACGAAACAAAATGGATTTGAATTTTGCTCATTTCAGGTAGGTTTTCTATGTCCATAGGGTAATTAGCAGGGCCTGAATTTTGGATGACATTCCATCTTTTTCTCCTCATGTAGTACGCATTGCTCTTAAGTATTAAAATCCCGAATACGAACCTCTGGTTATAAAAATGTGAGTTTTATTGTGCATTTTTTCGTCAAATTTTCCATTTTTTGCGTTTTACGTCTTTTTCTGGTCTTTTTATTTTTTGCCTAATTGCAAGAAAAAAAAGGAATGTCATTCCATTACGTTTCACTCACTCATTTTTAACCAGGAACTGACATTTATCGCCTTGATGTCGGTAACGATGAAAATAGGAATTCTACCGCCACGCGATTGTAGGAACAAAGCAACATGCCGCTCAACAAGGCAGATATTCAAAGTCTGTGTCTTGGCTGCTTATTGTCTCGGCACCTTTTGATTCGTTATTTTCACTGCCACACTTTTAAGCTAGTGAAAGAAGATCTTCAGAGAGGAAAGTTTGCTTTTCTGTTTCCGTAGTTTCATTCAGACGTACCTAAAGTAAAGCCATATATATCGGGTCATTTAAGACAGATTGTATCTGAATTCGGAGATGCTTTTATTTTCTTCTAGGACGGGACGGTAAAATATTATTTTGTAAGACGTGCGACAAAAGAAAGATATCGGCCGTAAGAAGATTCACAGTTGAACGATATGTTGGTCGCGATAAGCATATGCGGGCAGGGCAACTCGCAAATAAGAAGACATCCACGCAACTTTTACTGCAGAAAATTGTATCCGTGAAGGAGTGTTGCCCGAAAACAGGTGTTTCGCCACTTTCAAGAACCCTCGCATAATGATTTTTACCTACTGCAATAATTCTGAATATGATTTTTACACCTAAAATTCACTTACACCTTGCAATTTCAGTTCTAACCTTACAGAAGTTAAGAACTGTGTCGTACCGTCATACCCTGAATGTAAAGACAAAGTCATTTTATTGATTGATTGATTTGCTTTATTTTACATCGCTTTTTGTGCCACTTTTGGCTAATTTGCGAAGATGGGAATGAGTTATGATATGATGAAATTGATGAATGGACACTCACAAACATCCATGCCAAGGCCAGGATTCGAACCGGGACCCCTGTCGTCGTAGCGCGATGTAGGGCCTTCCCTATGGCGCAGTGTTAGCGTCGTCGCCTTGTAATCAAGGGGTACCGGGTTCGATACCCGGTGGAGGCACATAGTGGTACGGATCCCACTTTAAACTGTAGGTCCAGTCCCGATTAGCCTTACTGTGCATAAAGTGGACTTAAAACACCAAATCAATCAATCAATCGTAACGCGATGTATTAACCACTCCGCTACGGGGGCCAGCTCATTTTATTAATATTTTTAGGACATTTTATATATAATTTTTCGGTCAAAAAAATCCTTGCCCTGGTAATTAGTAACATCGTGGGTGAAGCACCGAGATGGCACATGACAAGACCTGCCTAAGCGCAAGAAGGTAGACAAAATTCTATTTCATTACATATTCAGAAAATAAAAGAAGGTGAATCAAAAAACACGTATGTAAGAAAGAAAATCTACGTAGTCACATTGAAAAACTAAGTGCACAAGAGGAGAGGAAACTAACTCAGAACGAAAACGAGGTGAAAAGGCAAGGAAAGAAATAATGTTAATGGAATAAACGAAGGGGCAGTCGAAAATTATTTAACTTCGATTTTTATAACACACACACAGTGAGAGAGAGGTAGAGAGAAAATAAAGAAACAAGATTGAGTACAAGAAGACAAATTAGAATGAATAGAAGGGAAGGTGCAAAATGCAGATTAAATTGTCGGGAATGGCAAAACTGGAAATACGTGTGTAGTTTTATATTATCAATACTTATTTGTATTAACTTACCAAAAGCTTAATTGTTCATCACTACTTGTTCATTTTCTTTTGATTATTGACACTCATCTCATTACTTTGACCACAATTTACGTTCATGAGACAAAAATTAAAGAATAAGGAAAATATTCCGAAATGGGTAACTAGAAGAAAAATGACGAACAAAATAAAAGAGGAAGTTGAAAGTGCCACGTTAGGAAAGATTATGAAACCAAATGATCACAGAAATGATAAGAAAGTGTAATGATAATGTGAGAATAAAAGCTGCAATGTAAGAAAATTGCATTGAAGAAGAAAACCAAATGCAGACGTGATAAAAATAAGAGAAAAAAGTCAAAAGTAACATGGAAAGATAATAAAATATCACAAAGAACATAAGAATATAGAAAATAGTTTTCTTTAAGCAATGTGACAGTTGGAAATAGATGAATGCAGAAACACTTAAAAGAAAGGAAGAATTGCAGACTGACTTGAATTCACAGATATACATTGAGAGTGAACACGAAACACTTCAGAGGATCTGTTCTAAAGTTTCACCCAGGGAGAAGAAAACTTCCAAAGTAGGGCGCAAAAGAGGGAGAAAAAATCCATAGAAAAGAAGAGAAGAAAAAACACGAAGGAAAAAAATCGAGAGAGAAGAAAGAGAGGTCAAACGCGGAAAGGAAAATAAGGCTCTTGGGGAGAATGATATTTTGAGTGTGACAACAGATAACCCGGGTAGAAGAGCGCCATAAAGGAAGAGAAGTGGTCCCAGTTTCACTTTGGAAGGTGGAAAACAACGGTCTGCATGTCGCCACCCGGTTCGATCGAAGGAGGCCTTGCAGAAATTCAGAAGACCAGCAGGGGGAGAGAATGTTCAAGTGACATAAGTAGTGACTGTTTCGCGTGACTTTCATGAACATTTGTCGACACGTTCTCCACAGGGTTGTCAGTACATTTCAAAGAAACGTTGGTACCAAGAACGGTTAGGCTTTCGTAAAGATTCTGCAACGTGTTGCCTCCATGTGATTTTTGACTGTGGTTTGAGACGAAATGGACGTGCAAGACAGGTGGTAAAACATCAGAATAAGAGAAAAATCTGTAATCATTTAAAAATTGCATTACTCTTTTCGAACCACGAGCTTAGTGTTAATTTTACAACATGTATCACAGCATGAGCATTCACTTAATCAATTAAGTCTACTTTATGTTGAGATAGGTTAATTGGGACAGAACCTACAGTTTGAAGAGGGATCCAGCGACGTCTTGGTTACAAGGCGGCAACGTTATCACTATACGCCATCGGCCCACTACGCTATAATAAAGTTAGTAAGCATGACAAATGGATAGATGGAAAGTATATGCAGTCCCTCGCCATTTGTCCGGTACGATTATATTTTCGCGATTAGCCAAAAGTGGCAGAAAACCGAAGTAAAACAAACGAATCCGGCAGGATTACATGAAGTAATTAATCTTGAACGTATGTCGATCCTTAACAACAGTAAATACAATATCTATCTCGACTAAATTGATTTACAGGAAAGTTTACAAAGAATTCTCTACACTCCCTTTTGCAAATAAATGAACTTTTTACAATTCTGCAAACAAATTTGAAACTTGGAGGATGTACTGATTTTAGATAATATAGATCATCTCCTACCAGATGAAGCTGCTGATACGGTACTGAGAAACCGCAATAGTTGTATCCTGAATATATGATAATGCATTTTGTTTCATATTGAATTAATGACTGAGACACATTTTTGAGTTTACAGATTATATTCATTTTCATGTGATCATTATGCCAATTTTCTGTACATACGACAGTAAATATACGGGGAATATCTACCTTGTTTTCTCTAGAACTGCGGTTACTACAAAGATGAAACTATCTGAAGTCCTGTAGACTAAACTATGCTAATGGAGTTTGAGTTATTATTTTAAGTCTACTTTATGCACAGAAAGGCTAATCGGGACTGGACCTATAGTTTTAAGTGGAATCCGAACCATCTTGTGCCTATACCGGGGACCACTACTTCGCGTCCTTTCAGAGGAGTGTTCTCCACTTGCTTCAGAATAAGAACAAACTAAAATTATGATAATGCTCCTTTATTTGTCTGCTTGTTGGCTCAGAATATGAGAGAAACTCAAGGTGGAAGTTTGTTTCTTAGTGGACGTCAGAACAAGGCAAATTTTAAAAGTTCCTTACCATACACGGACAGGGCAAAAAGAAAAAGGATGTTCCCTTGAAAAGACATACATTTTCATGAAACTTTATGATAGAACAGCAAATATATGATAAATGAGAGTTATACAATATAAAATTATATGATAGAACAGCAAGTAACACGATCTTGGTTCGGGATAGGGTTTAAAAAAAATATAATTTGTTACCATTGGACAATCAGCTGTTGTATTTCAAGAAGCCATAGACATCGTAATGCAATACGTAAGATAAATCAACGAATCAGGCAACCCATTGAAGATCTAAACACACATACAGGATGTCGTCGTACAACACCGACAAATATTCACAGCGCGTAGAAGACATCAGTAAGAGAATTTTTTCTCAGTATCGCTTTGCTCGTTGAGGTTTCGTTTAGACGCTACGAGCCCTTAAAAAATTGTATTCACTATCCTGTATGAATGCATCCAGAAGGCACTGATTCAGGGATGCTACTGACACTTACTTCTTCTGTGTGTAACTGTGTGGCCAATCAAGACGAGGAACGGACTCTCAAAGATGTAGACATCGAGTCACACTTATTTAACACAATGCAATATAATGCACTTAATGCAATGGTTTTTCATGCATGATTTCGTGGGAGGAGGGTAAACTCACTAACATGACACTGTTCTGCAGCATATTATCGACTGAAGGATGTTATAAAAATATATATATATATATATAAGTGGCAAGCGTGAATATGTATCGCACGGCTGCATACATCCAGAATAGAAAAGTGTCGTTTTGAAGTTTTGAAACGAGCCTTTAGCGAGCCAAACATTACTAAGAATAGTTGCTCATTTTAATGACTCTACACACCGTGAAAGAGTATATCGGTGTTGTACGTTGACACCCACCATCATTACTCATACATACGTACACTCGATTTAAAAAATAGAGTATAAAAATTAAGCGCTTGGCTGTAAAGGAGCATTAAGAACAAATTAAGATACAATTGTAGATGATTATTCTGGCTGCAAGATCAGTAGACAGCCTCGAAGAGGAACAACTGACATCTTTTGATTGGTGGCGGAATGACTCACTTTCCAGCTGGAGAACAACCGCCTAGCGTCAAATTCTTCTGGAGAAGCGACGCGTCGGAGGAAACGGAATTAAAAAATCATGCGTCCCTTCTGTCTCCCGTCCCGTAACAGATGCTTCCCCAGGGAGGATGCGAACGCTTCAAATTGTCGCTTTCATCTGCGAAACTTCTCCGGGGACTTGAAGAGGAAGATCGTAGTAATGAGGTTTCAGTGGTGGCGTCTATGGGGAGAGGACGGAAACAAAGAACGAAGGCAACTGGAGGCAGGTCGAGACTTGTCTAAGCAACAAACCGGAGGTTTCAGGATGGTCTCAGCTGTAGACAGGAGGCGCAATGCTAAGGCTGCCTAGGGCTCCATGATGGCGCAGTTGTAGCGTCGTCGCCTTGTAATCAAGGGGTCCCCCGTAAAAAAAAAAAAAAAAAAAAAAAAAAAAAAAAAAAACTAAGGCTTCCATATTTTGAAAGTGTGAACTAGGATTTTTTTTTCATTTTGCAAGCTCATCATCAGGAAATATTATGAGGTTATATACGGACCCCCCCCCCCCAACTCCCCTGTTTGTGACTTTATGATATGGTGCATAGTACACGGGGAACTTTACAATTATATACGGAAGAATATTTGGACGTAGTAAGAAAATTAAATCATAAGGGAGAGCAAAATGCCCTTACCGATACTCTGTAACCTCCTTCTTTGCTGTATAATCTCTTTCACTATTTCATTTTTATCCTTTCGTTTTTGAAGCTGCTGTAAACACTGTCGGAACAGTGAAAGACAAATTTTAATAGAGCAGAAACTTTTTCACCTCTTTATAAGGCATTCCAAGTGCCAAGACAAATTGAGAATTCAGCGAACATATTTAACTAACTACAAATTTAGTTCATCATATTCCCTCACGCGTTTCAAATAACTAATTAAAATCAGAATTAATTTAATGATAGAATAGATGTAAGAATAACTTTTTAACGAAAAATAATGTACTTGGATATGCCTTAACAAGAAAATAGGTGCATTATCGCGCCCCGGACTGCAGTCAGAAAAAATATTGAGACATAGATTAAAAAGAAGAACTCTCTCGACTAAATCAGGACATCTGGTAAGCTTAAGCATTACAAGTTAAATAAGACGTCAAGACACTTCTCCTTTTGCCTTTTCAAGTGCTTCGAGGAGCAAAAAGACAAAGTAGAAAGTTATTGGCACTTTTGCTGTAACTAAATGCGGATTTAAATTTGGGAGGTAGATTTATTGTAGAATGGGATAGACTCGTGCGTCAGAGACAACTTGTATACATAGTCAATTTTCTGCAATGCAAGCAGCAAGATACTTAGGGTGTTGACCAGGGGCGTCGGAAGGTGCCGACAACTGGAAGGTTCAGCCTGCTAAAATTTTAACCAACATTATTACCCTGTTAACGGGAGACAAGGAACAGAAAATTTAAGTATTGAATAAATATAATAAAATACATAAAATTATGATTTTCAGCAAATAGTAAATTAGATTTCAGATCTCACGTTCTGCCGAAATCATATTCACATTTTACGAGTAACACTACCCTCCTCCGCTTCCCCAAGTAGGTGATTACATGTAGTAGTGGAATTTTAAAGAGTTTTAAAATTACATATTTCAAACATTTCTTCAATATTACCATAAGATTTAATCAAGATAAAATAATTAACTAAGCATATTCATTAATCGAGTTGTAAAATCTTAATACTTCTAAAGAAGGCGCTGAAATTCCCCTGTCGGAAACTTTTCAAATAGTATGGTGTATGTCTTGTGTATGCATGCCGGATTCATGAAAATATACAAACATATAGCACATTCTTTCGTACTGTCATATCAGCCATTTAAGAAATACGTAGGATAGCAACTGGAAAGTCCAATTCGATAAAATATGCCAGTCAGGAACGAATCACTGTCAACTACGAATAATTCCTGTGAACGTGTGCTGAGAAGAATTGAACAGTGGCCGTCGACAAGAAACTTTGTTGTCAGTTTTTTACCCTTGTTTATTAGGAGGAAGAGGATGTAAGGATCAGAACACATCCCAGTCGCGTTCTTTGTCTGTGCCCGAAAAAAGCATAGCTAGCCCCCACCTAAAAACTGAAACTTGCTACGACATTCGTACGTTTGTCAGTTTGTTTCTAATTTTACTCAACTTTCCTTCCGCATTTGACTATGAAAATGAATGATGATTAGAAAATATTGATGAGGAGGCACTCGAAAAGGAACCTCATGCTCAGATCGGGATACGAACCTGAAACCTTAGGTGGTGAGATTGTGAATAACCACCAAGCCAACTGCTGGGACTTTCGTTTTGGCGACAGAACACTTGTGATGGCATTTGCTCTCCAATCGCATAGAAGAAGGATCAGAAGAACACTGAAAAAAAGAAGAAAACAACTCCAACGAGAATCCTACTCAGCACCTTCTCAAGAAGCAACGAATAAGTACTTAAGTTTCCTTGGAATCCTTAAGGGAAAAGAAAAACAACTTCGGATTTGGGAAGAAGAGCGCAGTTATTGACAATAGCGTTATAAATATAGACACTTCAGAAGCAGCTGTTGGATACGAACAACAAAGCTATGCTCCTTGTGGTCGAGAACAGCCGTTTAGACTTCAAGAGGTAATATACTCTCTTCATCCTCTCTGTGTGCGGCAAACTTCAATCGAGGAACTTTATGCTTGGTGTTTTCAAAGCGGAAGCAGTTAATTATAGCTTAATAAGAAGCCCCTGTTTTCTTCGTCCCGTGCTAGGCTTACAAATTGAGTGGGAATGGTAGAATGTTCTTAAAGCAGAGCCAATCAGTCTCAAGTGAATTATAGCGATACGCTACACACACATGCATACGTATTAAAGAAAATATTCTTACTACGTTTCAGAAAAGAAATCAGTTTAATTTTTAAAAAGTCAACTTTGACAAGCAAAGTAAGCAGAATCATGTTAATAACAATTAAATGTTATTTATTAAGTCCCTTTTATGTACAAATATGTTAATAGGATGGTACATAATAGTGTTTTTAAGTAATAAATATCTTATATATTAATAATTCTTAACCTATTGAAGTTTAGCATCGATATTAATTAAGAAAACACAATATTGGAAAATATCCTTACAGTTAGATGCCCCTCCTCAAATATTGATTGCTTATAAATATAGATAGTTACTACCAACTTTCAAACCTTACACACAAAAAAATCCTGTACAGTTATTTTACCAACACGATATTCGATAAGGCAGAAAACAGAGTGGTTCATTACCATCGTGTACTTCAGAATAAAGAAACGCCCTATCGCCTTCAAGTTAGCACCAAATATTTATTTCAGAACATGTTGAAAACAAAGGACAAGATGCAAAGTTGTATACACTATCAAGAGGGGTATTCCAGTATGTACGGGTAATGATATTCAGTAAAGAAGTTCCATTTCCAAAAGCAATGTAGGGCGTTACATATAACTTTTGTACGCAACTAAGCTTCCATCCTTGATGGAGATTCAGAATAGAAATTCGTACAAGCTCTCTCTTCAATTATCTCGAAATCCGTCGCTAATGTCTCCCTCAAGGCTTTTGGAAAGGGAGATCCAAGTTCGTAAACTGACTCCAGCTGCCCTAAATGTTGGCGGATCCCCCGCCGTCCCATTGGCTACATTGTCGTCTACTCCGAGGTCCGCGCGGAACATTGAACAAAGCCGCCGTCTAATGAACGGATACAAAGCGATCAATAATTTCTCTCGGTGCGCTGGATGACAGGTAAGTGTTCGGTAATATCGGAGGTAATGGGGGGGTGGGGAGACACGTGGCAAGCTTTTGTGTTACCGCGATATCAGAGAGGGTTGTTGTCATTTATCTTTGGAACGTTGGATTAGAATGGGATTGAAATACCCTGTGTTATCACGGAGATACCTACGTCCCCAGAGGTGACTTGGAATTACATGTAAACAGTGACACTACACACCCACATGCATGGGCATCTGGAAGGGAGGGCAAGAGGAGGAGGCAGCCACCCCCTCCCCTCTCTGAAAAATGAATATCAGTCTAAAATTATACATTTCAGGGATATACTT
The DNA here is from genome assembly GCF_977018435.1 of Lepisma saccharinum. Classification (NCBI taxonomy): domain Eukaryota; kingdom Metazoa; phylum Arthropoda; class Insecta; order Zygentoma; family Lepismatidae; genus Lepisma; species Lepisma saccharinum. The sequence continues at coordinate 184,676,823 of NC_139229.1, forward strand.
TAATTTCAGTCACATTAATTTGCGTCAATTATTAAGAACAAACATGATATTTACAAATAAGACTGTGTACATTGTTACAGCGGGAGATAACTTCAAACTGAAATAATGTTTTTCTTTTCAAATTGCAGTACTGTTTTGGGGGAAATGCCTTGCTTACCCCCCTGGAAAAATTGCATTATTTGTACCTACCCCCAAAACCCTAAGGAGATATTTCCAATTATCTATATTTTGAGGTTTCCAGAACGTGTGCTACGTGGTGAATCTATATTTGGATATGATCACACAGTATTTAAAACGTTAGATTGATTTCAGCATATAAAATGAAGAAGCAAATTAATTCATGGTTTTTCTCACACTAGTTATATATGTCGCTTTTGAATATTTTTTTCTCAGTTGCCACTTATTAGAAATACAGCTCCTTTGGTGCGTTTTGCTTTGAAGTTTGAAGTTCCCACTCCAGTCCCGCAGGCTAATAGAGAGTTTCCTGGTGTTAAAAAATATCGTGATATCTTACAAAAAGAATCATCCGTACCATATACGTAGTACTAGGATCGGTCAAGAATTATTGGGGGCTTCAGCATTGAGAAAATGTACGAGGGGCGATCAGGTTGCTCCGACCCTAACATAGAAGGAATGATGTTATGATTGATTTTTTACTTTGTTATTGTTTAGTGATCCTTTGTATGCTTTCAATCTGAATTGCAAGTCTGAGTAGCGTACAGTTTTCTTTTTACAGGGGTATAACTGAGTGAAGTTGTGTCAATGTGCCAGAATGGAGAAAACTGAGGTGAGAGCGGTGATCAAATATTTTGGGAAAAAGAAGTGGACGGTATCCAAAATTCATGAGGACTTGGTGGATACACTAGGGGACACTGCTCCTTCATACAGTATGGTGAAGAGATGGTGTCATGAGTTTAATTGTGGGAGAGAGTCGTGTGAGGATAAACATGCAGGTGGAGCACCAAAAACTGCCATGGCGACCGAAAACATTAACAAAGTCCACGATATGGTGCTGAAGGATCGTCGAGTCCGTCGTCATGTTGCTGAGCTGTGTGGCCTGTAATATGGCACTGTTCAAAACATAATTACCCAGGAATTGCAAATGAAAAAAATTGCTGCAAGATGGGTCTCTCGAAACCTCACCCCAGATCAGAAGCGTACCCGAGTGCTCATCAGTCAAGAACTTCTCGACAAGTTTCGTGCTAATTTAGACGATTTCCTTGCCCGATTTGTAACTATGGTTGAAACATGGGTTGATTACTTCAATCCAGAAACAAAATCGCAAAGCATGGAGTGGAAACACCCACATTCTCCACCAACGAAGAAGTTCAAGGTGCAAACGTCAGCCAAGAAGGTGAAGGCCTCAATTTTCTAGGACTGCAAGAGTGTCCTTCTTGTGGACTATTTACAAAGAGCCTAAACCATCACTGGCACATACTACAGTGATCTAATCAACAAATTACGCGATTCCATCAAGAAAAAGAGGCGTGGGATGTTGACTCGCTGTGTGCTCCTTCACCAGGACAATGCACCTGTCCACACCTCATGCATTGCGAGGGCCTCTATTGCAGATGCATCGGTCGAATTGTTGCCCCACCCAACCTATTCCCCAGATTTGGCCCCCAGTGATTTCCATTTGTTCAAACATTTGAAGAATGACATTCGTGGGCAATTTTTTTTTGATGATTCTGAGGTGATAAGGGCTGTGGACTCATGGTTGGAGGACCAGTTGGAAGATTTTTTTTTTGCAAGGTATCCAGGCGTTGGAGCACCGATGGGAAAAGTGCATTGGAGTTGCAGGGGAGTATGTTGAAAAACAAAAGCAAAATTGAAACCCTATTGCCGTTCTTTCTATGTTAGGGTCAGAGCAACCTGATCGCCCCTCGTAGTTAGCACGCTACTCGGTCTCATGATAACCTACCAAAGGATCCTCGTATCTCATGATAACATACCAATGATACTTCGTAACTTTGAGGAACAGTCATGTTGCTTTCATGAGGATTTATTCGATCTTGAGTTGTATCCAAGTATCTTAAGCAGAAGAGGCCAGGGTTGGGATCCCTTACCCAATGAATTTATTATAGACACAGCTATGCCCAGCTGCGCAAAATAACCCAATAATGAAACATTAGCAAAAGTATGATGAATTAAAATATTTTGTATAGCCCCTTTCTTCTTTTTCTACTACGTAGACTGAGCCCATTAAAATTATAGCGATGAGACCACAGTGGTGTGATTAGGGCGTAGGCCTATATCTGCAAGACCATATCATTCCTTTACAAGATGCCCAGTAACATTTCTTCCGCAAAGTGGAGACCCGTGAGTCCAATGACAAATATTAAGTAAGGCAACGAAATTCATTCCATGGAATATAAAAATAAATTTACCATTAACTTCTTCCGGGTTAAATGATTCCACTTGAGTCTTCATTTTACAAGGAAAAGGCGAAGTATTGCCATGAAAGTAGTTCGCGAGTGCACGATAGGAAACACCTCAAACACGATCGACTAACAATACTGCACGTAGTCTCTGCTGCCATCTATCGACAACTCTATCCGGGACAAAGGAAGAGAGCAGCGTGGAAATCGGAGTGATTGTTCCTGTTCCTCTGAAGGCATTTCTACAATGAAGAAAGAGGATTCTCCCTCTTCCGTGCATCTACAACGCAGTCACGAATGCTCGATTTGGTTGCTTCAAAGGAATTCCGGAGTGAAAGGTCTTGTTCAATAAGTGTCGGAGACGTTTCATAGACAGCTGCGAGGAACTTCAATATCGTGAGAGAAGCTTCTTTTTTAAGTCCATTGTCTTCACAATATCATATATCTTTAAATAAGTTGTGACAAAAATTGTCATGATCCTCCTTGACATGGCACAAATTAAGCCACATAAATTTAAAATGGCAGCATACCTATACCAAATTTCTCCACAACTTATGAAATAACACAATACGGTGGTTTCATAAGATTTGTTTCCAGAAAACTATAAAGAAACGAGCAACTTAGTAAAGGTTGGAGTAAATTATGTATATTTCTCTTCCCATTTCATAGGTTTCCTGGAAATAAATGCTATGAAACGAATATCTTTTTAATAAGTCAATTTTTGAAAAAATTCTTAGAAACAGAATTGTCTTGCTCCGGAGAATGAACGAATCAACGACTTAAAATTTCTGGATGTGTCGGTAAATAAGGCATTTTTTCACCCTTCAGAATATACGCGCAAAATGTCCATTAACTCAAAGTTTGAGAGGGGTGTAAAAAGCCCATTGAGAAAGGTTAAAAGTGCCAGGTTGTAAGACAGGACAACACATTAAAACGGTAAGAGAGCACTAAAAACTTTCCCAGACACACTTGAAAAGGTCCGCTCTTCTCAAAAATAAAAATAAAATACTTAAAACCCTGTCATAATCTACCAACATGGATGACAAAGTTCTATATAATCCACACTCGCCTGCATAATATAATTTATATAATATAATTATATAAAATTCCAGAGTGGTGTTTCCTCAATAACACTCCTTTAGTTTTAGTTCCTGCAACGCCCTAATAATAAATAACATAAATTACAATGACTGAAATAAAATTTTACGTGAGAAATATATAATTTTAGGTTGACATTCATTTTCCTGGTCCGGACATCCATGTACCTCAATATGAATTGACGCACATTTAATTTATACACGCTTGGAATGATGCACAGGAATTTCAATAACCAGCCTAACACGAACAAGAGGTTTGAGCACAGAACAAGGGAAAATCGATAATACCCTAGTATCCTTGCAAATAGGTTCTGGATTTGATTATCGACAGAACGTCAGGAGTGAAACATCACACGAAGCACACACACACATTTCGTGCGAGTTCAGTGCTGTGTTTCAGGACTGCGGATGTTATCATACACGAGTAACCTTAACAACTCTCAAAACAGCCACAACAAATGAAATAATAATACTTACACTGTGAATTCTGGGCTGTTCGGGAAAACGCACTTGAGTGGGGGGCAGGAGGGCAAGATATGTATGGAGAAATCAGTTTGGCGAAAGGTAAGAGATTCAATTTTGCAGCATGACGTCCACTAGCTACCAATCTTCTGTATCAGCATAGAGAAAATGCAGTGAGCGGGGGGAAGGGATGCCGATGCAAATTGTCCTAGTGGGGATGTTTTATGAATTTTATTAACTGGGGGTTACATCACTTCACGTTCTCCCACTGCTGCCCTCCTTGAGAAAAAATCCTGCGGGCGGCCTTGAGCATGCAGCACACGGCAGGGTGTTATAGGACATGTTGAGTCTTATTTCCTGTACATACAAGTCGCCTCAGTAAAAGTGCACCTTTGACATCGGAAAGTCGCACAAAAAATGGCAGTAGCCGCCTTCGTGCCAGAGTTATAAGCGTAACGCGCTACGAAGCCAACGGTTCCAGGCTCAAATACTGGGTAAGGCATGGGTGTTTGTCCCATCATCTGTTTCACCAGATTACCATTGATCCTCATTGCTGCGATTAATAGAAGAGCAAGAAAATAACGTAACCAATCAAGACAGAAAAATAAATTTTCAATGTGTCTAAGTCCACTTAACCTTTGTAGATGAAAGAAGCCAAGGAGCTCAGAGCGCGGCAAGTGTTCACGAGGCTCCCAATGCTGTAGTAACCTGACAGCAAGGACGTCCGTTCACAATGAAGAAAGCAAGTTCCATCACAAATTTCTTCAAGTCAAAACGCACCGAAATTTGCATTTTGCTTGTGCTAGTAAGCCTGGGTTGGATGTCATGTAGCTTACACCAAATGAATTCTCTGCGTGTATTGCTATATTGTCTGCGTGTAGATGTACATCATCAGTGCTTACTCTTAAAGGCGCATCACCGCCAGTATCCATTCTGAGCAGCAGTTGAAGACCAGGACGTCCCCCGTTCTCTTTCTTTCCTTCGCCGAAACCAATTAAGGCGCAATTACAGTCCGTCATTTGCTACCGACGTGTAGGACACTGTTCTGAAGAAGAAAGAGATGTTGAATTAACTAGCGTTTCACCCGCCTAACATCTGGCACTCGTCTCCCTCTCGTTCCTGCTGCTAAGTAGTCGTGAGTCTAGACAGAAGCGCCACCGGCAAACGTCCTAACCTGTCTTCCGATCCTGGCACAATACTTCCCTTATCTATTGTAATGACCCCGAGTTGGCCATTACTTCGTGGTTTTATATTATAATTATATCTTATATTATTATCTCATGCTAATTATGGTTGCACGTATTATACAGTTAATAATTCATATATATATATATATATATATATATATATATATATTCATAAATATTATATTAATGCCTTCAGCCAATTTTCCAATATGGCCGCCTTTATAATCGTTAACATTATACACTGATATATCTACAAGTATGAATAACGGCAAATTTAAGCAATTTATATAGATTCAACATTAATCGTTTGATTTGCCTTTAAATGTTCTAAGGAGTGTTATTAGTTTAATTTGATCAGTGAATTGAAGCCGAAGTTATTAATTTCTAATTAAATTCCTTATATTCATTTGTAGTTCGTGTTTTTGGCAGACGCTATACTATTTCGCATTATTTCAAATTGCATTGTTGATTTGTTTAAATTATTTTGTCTAGTAGAAGATCACGCGTTCCTGCTTGCATTGTTGCCACGGCATATAAAAATTCAACTTACCTTGTAAGCTCAGCAGAGCATGTTGGATAATCCCAGGGTTCGGGTTGAATTACTGCGTTCCTTCCCTTTAGATCCACAGGTGAAGACCAATGACAACCCACGAGGTTGTTCTCACGATGCAGGTATCCACAAGTACGAAATACACTTTCGAAATAAAGAAAAACAGCAATATGTTCAACTTTACGTTTATTATAGACAAGCACGTATATCACGTAAGACTAAAATTACAATTAAAATACTTTCGAACGGTACAGCACGAGATGCGTAAGCCTATCTTTCCCGTAACGCGAAGCACCTCTTGCTACTTCAAATCTCTCCGCGCAACTGCTAACCGTTTTTTTATACCTCCCCAGTTACACAGTATTACCAGACACAATAACCTTTTATATTACCAGAAATTGGATATGTTTGAACAGTAAAATATTAGAAGTATACATTCATCTGGCACAGTGAATTTTTATATCCCGTAGAAACAATGCCACTCGACAAAATAATTTAAACAAATCAACAATGCAATTTGAAATAACGCGGAATAAAATAGCGTCTGCCAAACACATGAACTACAAATGAATATAAGGAATTTAACTTAGAAATTAATAACTTCGGCTTCAATTCACTGATCAAAATGAAACTTATAACACTCCTTAGAATATTTAAAGGCAAATCAAACGATTAATGTTGAATCTATATAAATTGCTTAAATTTGCCGCTATTCATACTTGTAGATATATCAGTGTATAATGTTAACGATTATAAAGGCGGCCATATTGGAAAATTGGCTGAAGGCATTAATATAATATTTATGTATATATATGTATGAATTATTAACTGTATAATACGTGCAACTATAATAAGCATGAGATCATAATGTAAGATATAATAATAATATCAAACCACGAAGTAATGGCCAACTCCTGGTCATTACACAACCCACGAGCGAACGCAGCGCAGAACTCCAGACTGAAAGCACGGTCGCTATTGAATCTACAAAACCAGACCATGATGTCTGAAAATCTCCCAGAACAATGCGAGAAGAAAGACTGGTAATGACGGCCATCGGGAGTCTTTTGTGTTGCAGAACATCGAACAGAAGACGTAAACAAATTATGCAAACAGGGAGACGCAGGAGGGAGGTGGAGGAAGGAAAACAGCGTGCAAAGTCAAATCAAAGCCGGAGATAACGAAAAATAAAAGACGAAAACACAGATGATCTGAAGGAAACGCGGGAAAGATAGGGTGGAGGCGTACAAATAGAACAAAAGAAATGACAAACGAGAAACTCAAACAAAAGGAAAGCAACCGTATACTGCTACGGGAGAGCTTGTTTAATGGAATTTCTAGTTTACAATGAAAGTAGGAGGATTTCGAAAGGAAATTACGTTAATTTTGAAAGAAGTGCACTAGTGAATAATGATTGAGTTACCCGACGAAACTTGACATTAAAAAAAAATACCTCTTTGAACTTTTGCGTTGTGTTTGTGTGTGTGTGTCCTGTTTGTACCGTAGGATTCCACGCAAACTGAAAGGAAATAGAAATCCTGTGCTTGAAACGACTCAGTAATTTATTACCGGTTAACTTTAGTAAAGAATCTCGCGGCAAAAGAAAAAAATCTAAAGGACGAATATTTAAAATCCTTTTGGCTTCTGCTGTGAAGTGTTCAGCGCAACACACTCTGAAACAAATTATTTTGGATTCAATATACCAGGTTATATTTATTTGTTGTTTCTTCAATAAATCGATCATTCAATGCACAAATATGACTCATCTCTCTACTTCTGTAGTAAGTGGCTCTTTATATGATTCATGGTATTTTCTGTCTGCAATATATATACCCTATATATAAAATATTCAAGCATCTCCTCTCCTTCGTAGTAGCTCAATAGTCTCCTGTATTCTGTCCGTGAGCATAGAACTGTGGGAATCTAAGACAACGATGGTCTGCGTAGGATTGTGATTGATCATATTTCCACCACGGTCAGATTATGTCACGTGGCGTGTAATCGCTAAATTTTGATTTTTGATTCGTTTTATTTTACTTCGCTTTCCTGCCACTTTTGGCTAATTGCGAAGATGAGGATGAGATGTATGGTGAATTGGATGAAGGGACACTAACAAATAACACCATACCCAGGCCGGGATTCGAACCCGGGATGTAATTGCCAGTGGCGTAGCATGGACATTTCGGGTGGGAACGCCAAGTTCGAAGGAAGGGTCGGTCCTTTCTTGCTTAATAATTTACTTATTATATTAGTCGCCACAGGTATTGTTTATTTGCCTGAAGTCAGATGGGTTTTCAATAAAACATCATCCATGCATGTTTTAGCTAGAAAATTAGATGCCTCACTATGCCACAGATGTTTTGAACTCTGGCGTTTTATACCTTTCTGCATGACGCAAGTCATTAAAAACCTACCTGAATCACAAGCGCCTCTGCACAACAGTAGACGTCATTGTTGAGGATGATCCAACTACTGATTGATTTGGTTTATTTTACTTCGCTTTTCTACCACTTTTGGTTAATCGCGAATATGAATATGAGTGATGATATTGAAGAAGGGACACTCACAAAGAACACCCGTGCTCACGCCAGGAATCGAATCAGTGGTCTCTGTCGTCTTGGCGCGCTGTGCAAAACACTCTGACACGGAGGTGGGCGGATGATCCAACTATCGTACACTCAACTGACGTAACAGTGCCGATTAGTAATCCAGATCCCTATTTATTACATCTTGAGAATGTTGATAAACATTTTAAAATAATTTTGTCCAGAGACCATTCGATGTTAAGAGTTTTCAAATGAATGCTAAACATTTCCACTGACACAATATTAAGCAGTTAGATACTAACGATATATAAAATAATAATAGTTTTGCGGGTTAAGTGGTAGAGTAGCCACAGGCTGAACTTCTACCACGAGGACTTCACCAATTTATTTGACAAAAACTGTGTTGATCTTTTAGTTTTTAATGCACATCGCTGTTCGTGCGATAAATTATAGAATGCAGTGGCCATTAAGAAGTGGTATATTTGAGTTTGGTAAAGTTACGTCAGTCAATATTGCGTACTGTAACATCACATAGCACGAGTGGCACGAGCGCGAAGAACCGGGTAGGAATTCTACCGCTGTCGTCTGCTTCAGAAGGCAGGAAGGGTCACATGAACCAATCACGGTAGACCTCTGCTCCGTACGCTGGCGTACGAGAGAGCATTTACGCGCGTGCTGTAGAGATCCAAGCTTTCCCTCCAGAAAGGCAGCAAGGAATATAGAGTTCTTTACGCCGAACCTGCTCGGCGTCCGGCCCGGAAAGGCATTGAAAAAAAAAATATGCTAGAACGAGTGTTGTTAGTGGAGCGTTGCAAGCGGATCGCGAAAAATGGCTATTATAATGCCATGAAGGTCAAACATATATGCAATTAGTCACGTTTTACTTTATATTCACAGCATTTACGCATTTTTGAAATTTTAAATCTGGGAACGCCGGGCGTACGGGCGTACTATAACGCTACGCCACTGGTAATTGCTAAATTCAACTTTATTTACACTAGGGACAACTTGTACGATTTCATATACGATCTCCCGTATTACATTCGTTCTGTTACAGGTTGTCTTCAACCGACAGTAATGGCGATTCGCGACAACATACCGGAATACAACAGCTGTAAGATACCGCAACTGGAAACGAAGAACAAAGCGTTCATGAGAGCCCTCACAGGGCTTATTACAGTTCGGCTATTTCCGTAAGTTAACGAAGACAGACAAATCAAGCAATTCCTAAGATACGGGCGTTGACTTGAAGTTAAGAGGCAAAGAATTCAGTCCGAACGTTATCGTTTATGTGGATATGCAGCAACATTATGTACTCTCAACACGAACCTCCATAATCCTAACACAATAACCTAAGTGGAAAGGGCTTTTATAGCACTCATCGAGTCTGCCATTTACAAAATACTACCCAGGAGCTTCCTCGGATATCAAAAACAGAAGATTCTGTTTCCCCGAAAAGACGTGTAGATGCATTAATGACTATCCATCACGTCTGCATATTAACACCCAGCGCAGAACATGTAAAAATTACAAAGGTTAGCACCTTTCATCCGGCACCTTAGAAAATATTCACAAGATGGAGATGGTATATTCAAAATGATCGGCCCATTAATAGTTTCTTCGCACTTGAAAAATGTTCCGAGCTGCCCTCGTGTAATTCCTTCCACGGTATAAATCCTGAACAGAATAGAATGTCAGTCGCGTCGGTTCCATCCATTTACACAGTCTTGCGGAATGGTTTGAATATTTTATTTAACTCTCTGGATCTTCCCTTCTTCTCTTTCTCTTGATCTACTCAGCCTCCCAACTCACCCCCACCGCCTCTCCCCAAATGAAAGATTACCTCTCCACCCTTTCTGTTCCGCTTTTCCGAGCAGCTCACGTGGAGAAAGAAAATAAAGCATCAGTTTCTTCAAGACTCAGGTAGGCTCCATGTCGATTTCTGCGCCAGTGTTTCCAACCAGGCAATTATTTTGACCTCCAAATTTACACACAAAAAGATTTAATTGGCGAAGTTTCTTTTTAGTTCGTTTTATCCTGAAACAGTCTAATCAAGACTGAAGCTTCAGTTTAAAGTGCGACATGAATCACTGCAAAATGTGTATCCGCTGATAAACGAAACTGAGACCCCTTGATTACAAGCAATTTCACAACAAAGGTACAATTTAAATTAAGTGATATAAACCATGAATGCCATGAAAACATATACGCATTAGTGTACTTCATCCAGTAAAAGGAGAGAAAGGAAGTGTTACGTACTGGATAGCCCGGCTTAGGATCGCACGTTTGTTTTCCCATGGGGTAAACAGACGGAATCTTAGATTCCGTGCCCAAGATTTCCGTGGTGGGATATAACCATACGAGGAGGCATGTCTCGCATTTTCACAACCCTGTTCTATATTTTGCCATGTTTTCAACGTTCACCAAGAGAAACAAAATAGGGATGCAGACATGCTCACACAAATCACGAAACTAGGAAGACTACGAAGAAATCCTTCCATTAGGACGTGATGTGATGTGTTTGGGGAAGGCAAATTTGTGTATTATATATATATTGTTTTTTTATACATTAATACTACTCATTACCCAATACACATTTAATTTTGTCACATTAAGTTTATAATAGACACGTGTGTGTGGGTTTGTGTGTGTATCACTATAGCTAAAAGGATTAGACCGATTGTGATCTATATGCAAAGTTTTTGAATAAATAATTTGGAGGGTTTTTATACCATTAAAGTAACGTTTCCTCTATAATAATAATAATAATAATAATAATAATAATAATAATAATAATAGTCCTGTATGTAACAGCCCATGAAGGGCCTTGGCTTACCTACCGACTGCCGGTCTCCCTCCCACGCTTTCCTTCGTCACCTCTAAGCGTGGAGATCTTCAACCAGGATTGGAATAGTCGGGGGGTCAGCCCGACGTATCCCCAGCCATTGTAGTAGGTCTACGCGACCGGATTTTGCTTACTCATTCGAAGCTCCCCAATTTCCTCAAGATGGTGGGTTGCCACCGGCCCTATACACAGGCCGAAAATTACCGGAGACTGAACCCGGGATCGAACCCATGCCGTCCCGCAGCCGCCGTCCAAAGCAAGGTGCCTTACACCGCACTGCCACGGAGGAGGACAACGTTTCCTCTAAGCCACGGAAAATTTGGGCCAGTGTCCCCCGCCCCCCTTAACGACGTCTCTGCCTCCCACATACAAAGTTTTATCTTCCTGACATGTGCAGTTGATGAAATATAGAGAGGTGACAACTGCTGGACTGAATAACAGATAGACATGGGCAGCGGTTGAAGTGGAAATGACTAGCTATAGTTTGCTCCGTTGATTTAACATGGTGAAAATGAGGTAACTGGGGGGAAATGCTTTGCAAAAATTTTGCTACGAGGATGGAATAACATAATCTACTCATATCGAGCACCGGACGTGGTAAGATAAAATCAACAATAGTGTACAAGCAAACCAACTTGGACTGCAAGATGGTTGCAATGCAAGTTGCTCTACGGATGTCATCACGATGGGTCGAACTTTTATGTACCTGGATGAACCTAGTTTTTCTGACCTACAAATACAACATATTTATTCATCCTTAATTGTGGTGAAACTTTATAAGAGGAAAGCGTATATTTTTAGCTTTAGGTGAGTAATATTGCAAATATCGTGTGTAATTCTGAACAATCACCCAGTTCACCTCTCGAGTTTACCTGCTTGGCAATAATGAACGACAGCTAGGTCTAAGCAATTGTCATTTAGTATATTTGTTTCGAATCATTTACAAGCAATGTTACTGGTACCAAGAGCAACTGATACTGTCGCCAGTAAACAGTGAGTAGGGAAAATTATATTCGTATATATCACATGCATAGTGTTGCCCACGAGACGAGACTTTGGCCTGTCTCGTCTCGTGGAGTCTCGTGGAAATGCTGTCTCGTCTCGAAAATATTCGTTTGTCTTATGACACATGGTCAATCTCGTCTCGTCTCGAATTTTTAAAAGCCTGTCCCGTCTCGTCCCGTGGGCAACACTACACATGCAGATTGAGTATTCGGGGCAGTAGCGTACGCAGGATTTCATCAGGGGGGTTATTTCTAAAACTTTCTCCAACTTCACATTACCATTGATTTATTATACTTTAATTAAATAATAACACTCATAATTGATTACTAATACTTATAATTAATTAATTTGTTGATTTAATAATAATACTACTAATACCACTACTGCTATTAAGTAGTAGAGATCTACATAAATATAGTATTTATGAAAGCAATAGACCGAAATTAGTTTATAGTCATTCGATTTTTAACAAATTCTAGGTAGCCGGCCCCGTGGTGGAGTGGTTAGCACATCGCGCTACAACGCCAGGGGTCCCGGGTTCTAATCCAGGCCTTGGCATGGATGTTTGTGAATGTCTATTCATCAATTTCATCATATCATCACTCATCCCCATCTTCGCAAATTAGCCAAAAGTGGAACAAACAAGCGAAGTAATATAAACCAAAACAAATTCTAGGAGCAACGAGGTGAGACATTTTAAGTATTAAGAAAACCCATAAAAACAAGAAAATATATTAAAATAAATTGAAATAATCAAAATATCGAACTCATCTAAGGAGCTGCGGTAGGGCGTCTGACAACCACGCAGGAGATCCGTGATCGATTCATGGAATTGGTTGTAATTTTTCCGGCTTTGTCCCCGCATAAATTTCTTCGATAATTCACATCTGGATTGTATCTCTGTTCTTACAAACAAAACATTTTACAATAGTTAAGATTATTGTAATTTGAATTCAGAAATTCAAACGTGCAGCGGTACACAATGGGAAGGCAGACTGGTTACAGTGTATTCTTGTCCACCTAGCCATTGTCTACAAGAACTTTCTTTAGTTAATGCTCATTGTTCACATACAAAAGAAATACATGTTCATTGAACATTGTTGGAGCTGAGATACAAAACAACTTTTTTTCTCTCTTTAATCATAGTTGCCGTCATATTTTATTTTCAAGAATTTTGTTTATTTTCAAGGCATTCACGTGTGTTTGGAATTGATACGGTATTGTCGCAGATCTTTGACTGTGATAAATTGGCCATTTTTATTTTTTTCCACAGCATTTTCCATAATATTTCAAAAGCTCAAGGGGGGGTTAAACCCCGTAACCCCCTCCCCCTTGCGTATGCCACTGATTCGGGGAAAGATTGCTTAATCAGCAAATGCTTCTTGCTTATTGGGCGTTTCAGGCAGCGTACTGATTGATTGACCAAATAAGGGAAGGGGGGTTGGTTTCTGGTTAACGTTACAGTATGCTGGATAATCTGTCATTTCCCTTTTCTCATCAGTCATCTATTTGTCCCATTACATCCTCAGCTTTCAACCCTGTCACGATAAGCATGTTACCTTCGCTCTCGCACTGAAATTAGTGTGATACGAGTGCAAATAGCCCAGCTCGTACTAACCACAACTATATGATCAGGAGAAGTTGTGGTCCAGTCGCTAGCACGTTTGACTGGTGATCTTAGATGGGAATTTTGCCGAAAATGTCCCAGCATAAAGCAGCTCTATAGCTCACCCAGTCTCTAACCAATGGTTACCCTTAGGTACAGCTGGTGCTAACCACGTCACCTCTACTATGTACGCGGTTCACACACCACATGTGCCTATACATTCTGTTTTCAGCATGTGGGGGATTGCCAGAGAAAAATGTTGCCCGTACATACATGCAGCAGTTAGTGACTCAGTTACTTGTGGTAGCTAATTCGCTGAACTCACTAGGTTTCAAGGACACGCCTCTGTAAAGCGCCAGCTGTTTTGGCGAGAAGTTCACAGAGATAAACCACATGGACTCCATTCAAATTATGCGTTCATATATTTAGTGCATCACTAACTCAGACCATTAATATTTTACACACAATAGCTATTATAAAGAGAATAATGTCAATATAAATAAAATAGAAAAGTGTAATACTAACACGATAACATTAACATTGTTAGTTTCAGCTAACAAAGTGAGATTCCTGAATATTTAGTAACTTTTCTTTTTGCTGTTATCGTAAGAATGTCACTTTTATGGGATGATATCCTGAAACCCAAGAGATCATCAACACAAAAACAAGACTTGTTAAGCATTCAGTCTTCGATTCAACCCCATACAGTGCTTATTGTTGTCATTCAAGAACAACATAGGGACCTCCCCGATGGCGCTGTGGAAGCGTTGTCGCCTTGTAACCAAAGGGGTCCCGGGGTGAATACCCAGTGGAGGCACATACTGGTTCGGATCCAACTTTAAATTGTAAGTCCAGTCCCGATTGGCCTTACTGTGCGTAAAGTGGACTTAAAAGACGAAATCAATCAATCAAGAACAACATAAATAAACTAATTTATGTTGTAAGGAATCCGAATTTAAATAATAGTATTGTGTACGTTGAATTATTTTAAACTTTGATGTCGTTTGGGGGAGTCTGCCTCATCTAAATACGTCCTTGATCGGTAAAGTTTATTCGTAGGAAACTATACAAAAAAGGCAGTGAGTGTTAATAAACGTGTGACTCTAAACAAAGTTTGGGAAAGTTTACACCATTCAAAGAAATGAAATGCTAAAGATTGCTGCTAGGTAACGAATCAAAGAAGCCAATGGTTGACTGTAAAAAAGATTGCTACAGATTATCGCTAGGAAACGATTCAAAGATAGAGATGTTAATAAATTACTGACTGCAAGAGATATTTGCCAAACCTTCAAACAATTCAAATGAATTAAAGGGAAGTCCATTGTTGGTAAACAAATGATGATATATGGTCGCTATAGAAAAGAATAGAACAAGGACAGTAGATATGAAAAGTTTGATAGATTATTGCTAGCCAACGGTTCAAATAAACGAATGGAAAGTTCGTTGCTAGGAACAGATTTTAAAAGGGCAGTGGATGTTAAGAAATAAGTAACCGTATGTAAAGCTGCCTAAAATTTAATGATAAGAAATGATTCAAATAAAATGAGTGATCATAAGCAATGTGTTCTAAAGTATGAAACGATTGAATGAAGGCAGTCGATGTTAATAGAATTTGTTGATAGAAAACAAGTAAACATAATCAATTCTGCTGAAAATGTTGCTAGGAATGGAGTAATAATAAACAGTAGCAGCTAATGTATTCTACTAGAAACAAATTGAAATAAGCAAATGGAAAGCCCGTTGCTATGGAACTAGTCATGATTGCTAAAGCTTAGTGCTAAGAAAGAAAAAAAAAAAAAAAGAAAAAAATGAAAGTTTTATGAACGCTCCTTGCTAGGCAAGGAGTAATAATATACAAGGGTAGCTAATTTTTCCCAGTAGGAAGCGATCAAATGCACGAATGGGAAGTTCGTTATTAGGAAACGAGTGATGGTTGCTATGGTTGCTAGAGATTATTGCTAGGAAACGAATAGAGACGATGAGTGTTTATAAAAAAACAAATTCAATAAAGTTTGTTCCTAGGAGATGAATAGAAAGCTCGTTGATAGGAAAAAAGTGATCATAATCAATAGTTGCTAAAAATTATTCCTATGGAACAATTAAAAAAGACAGTGGATGCCAACAAGCAAATTTTGCTTAAGCTTTTCGATAGAATATGACTCAACGAATGGAAAATCCGTCCCTTCAAAACGAGTGATTATACGCAATGTTAGCTAATGATTATTGCTAAGTTACCATTAATTTGTATTTGTACTTTTTGTTATTTAGCGCCGCTTTTCTGCCAATCTTCACTAATTCTTTTCGGTGTCTGTAAGTTTCATCCAATTCACTCTATCAAATGCTTTCTACAGATCCACAAATACTATAAATACTTCCTTTCCTTTTTCCAGGTATCCTTCGCCAATTGTCCGATTGCATCTCTTGCACCTTTTCCATTCATGAAAACAAACGGTTGTTCTTTTTCTAACTCTCCGTCAACCTTAGCGTACAAGCGTCGATTTAGTAATCGCAGGAGAATTTTCGCTGAGCGCGATATCAGGCTGATTGTCCTGTAGCCAGTACATTTCCCGGTGTTACATTTCTTCTATACAGGAACTAGAACAGTATTCCTTAAGTGCTCGGGCCAATCGTATTTTTCATAGACTTCATTACTTAAGTGCAAGATCTCTTTCTTTCCCTCACCCTAACACTTGATTAATTCAATATGGATCTTATCCACTCACATTGCCTTTCGATTCTTAATTTCCATCAGTACTTGCTGTAATTCTCCTTTTAGGATGGAAAGCCCTTTCTCATCATCAGATACATCTCTATTCGCGATTAAAATTAACCGATATGACATCTGGTGGGATTTTCAGGAACTACTCTATGTAGGATACGTTGCCATGAAGTCGTTTAAAGCATGGTAAAAATTCGAAAAAGTAACGTCTGCTGTTCAGGTTTCTTTTGCTCTAAATCATTTTATGGGTCATAACAAATGAAAAGTTTTCATGTGTTTCCACCCTGTGTAATCAACAAAATGAAATCTGTAAATAAATCAGGGAAAATGTAATTGATTGACAGAAGATTGGCATGGAGATAACACTGTAATTCGGCAAGGAAATTACGAAGATTACACAGTCTGCTCACTTTATTTTTCGAGACAAATATATATTACCATGAAAGTAAAGTTTTAAGTTGTACTTAATAAATAAACTTTTTTTTTTTTTCGAAAAGGCATGAAGCGTCTTACCAAATGCATCCATGTATTTGGAACAGGTGCAAGTCGATTGATTGATTGAATTGGTGTTTTAAGTCCACTTTATGCACAGTAAGGCTAATCGGGACTGGACCTAAAGTTTAAAGTGGGGTCCACAACACTATATGCCTCCACCGGGTATCGAACCCGGGACCCCTTGATTACAAGAAGGTGCAAGTCGATTAAGAGAGAAGATGAAAATAGTTTGATAAAGAATTAATATCAAATGTAACCAGAGAAAGAAAATGGACATGCTAATGTTGCTGTTTCATTCAGTACAATGTCCTTTTTCAGTGAGGATAACCTGGTCATGAAATCGTGAATATTATTAATAAACCAGCCTTCCTCTTTCGAGAGAGAACTGCAACGATATGTTCGCAATTTTCTTCTAGCCCAGCTTTTCAAGTATGGGTCAATTTCAATTGCTTTATTTTCAAATAATTTCCGAGAATCGCAGTTACAACCTGTGGTGCAGATGAAACAGCACTGCTTTGACGAACCAGTGCGTATACATTAGTTTCGTCTGCGTTCTCCGTGTTATTTTTGCCTATCATAATTAAATGTTTCATTCCAGGGTTGACAATATTTGTGTTTTTTTTGTTTTCAACATGTTTTTAATGTTTTAAACAAGATCCGAAAAACAATATGTTTTAAACAAATACAAGTAAAACATTTAAAACATAATGCCAAGAAGACTTATTTTCTACGAATAATGATTAATAAGGAATCTGTTAATAATCCAAGGAAGGACTATGTTCCTAGTTATAAAGTAAACGCTTGACTAACTTCTTAAATCTTAAAAGTTAAATCTCGCATCTAGGCTGTTCAAGAAGCTTCAACTAATGCACAGTTGCCAGGCCCCACTCTATCCACGTGGTATCTACTCTGTTTCTCGGAATACGACATTTTTTCGTGAATGCAACATATATTGACATTAGCAACTGTGTGCAGTGTATTAAGTGAGGAACAAAACTGTTTCATTAATACAGAATTCAATTTTAATTTCTTTTAAACACTTGTAAAAAAAAACCACCTAGGCGTTCTAAAGAGGCCCACGGGTACTCATCACGATATGTTTCTTTGTTAACTGATTATACATTTTCAGCCACTCAACAGATTTTTGTGCAGAATAAACAAAATGACATGGAATGAATGAAAATGCAAAGTTACAAAACACGCAAATAACCACAAATTATCAAACATCAAGTATCAATATGTGTTTTAAACAAGTCTGAAAAGAAAAACATGTTTAAAACATATTGTTTTAAATGTTTTAAATATTTGTAAAAAAAACAAAGCCATGTGTTTTAAAGGTTTAAAACAAGTTGTTTTAAACGTTTAAAACAAGTTGTTTCAAACACTTTTGTTTTAAACATGCCAACCTTGCTTCATTCACAAGTTCACCTTCGTTACAGTTCCTGGAATTCACATCGCATTCGCAATGTTTAAAAATATCGCGTAATTTAAACGTTTCTACCATACCAGCCATGACAACACGCTGCTATTTCGTACTACTGCTGAATGTAAACAAAGATTTATCCTACATAGAGCGGCCATATTGGAAGCGACACTAGCGCTGAGGTGGTAATTTTAATCGCGAATAAGTAGGACACAGCTGTGGGTACGGTGTCCTGATTGAAGGAGAAAGAACCCGGGGAAGAAGAATGAATCTATTTCATAGGCTTATTTTGGTCTAACACCAGCCACGAGAAATAGGTTTTAATGAGAAAAGCCCACACGACACACCAGCAATACCCGATCTCGGATCACTCGCGTGACGGTCAGATGCCTTACCATGTGGTCCAAGTATCATCAAAAGAGGTATTGAGGGTGTAGTAAGGGATGATGTCAGTAGAAGTCAATTAAAACTTTAAGAGATGTTTTAGAAGATATAGAAAAAACTGTAGTATTTATATGATATTTCTAAATTTTAAGTTGTATAGCTATTAACTTAATCCCCCCGCACAAACACATAATTTACCTTCATTTAATACTGTTAAACTTTTAAAAAATGTACTCGGTTTAAAATGTTTTCCAGACTTCCCCACTCCACACTAGAAATGCCCAGAGGAATTTAAAACCATTAAGTCAGTGGCAAAGTTGACAGAACTGTGCTTCTAGCAAACAATCACGCAATTATATCTTCAAGCAGCCTTGGCACATTTGATCACTTCCACACGCGGTTGGCAACACTGGTTCCTGAACTCTCTCACGGATTCCGGGCACGGGAATCCGGAGCTCGTTCATAACCTGGAGCTTCTCCGCGTGACGCGTCATCGGTTCTCATAAAAACAGAGAGATTTAGCAACGGTGGTATTTGGAATCTCCAGATAACAGTTTCCAGCTTCCACCTCTGCCTAACAGCAAGCCGATCCGCGATTCCTGTCCTCGAGCAGAGCGGAAATAACTCACAAAAGAAAAGAATCACTGCAGATAACTTACAGAAGCAAAGGATAAGAAGAAATCATGTAATTTACGAACAGAATAATATGCAAGAAAGCCGCCCAGACAATGTTGCAAGCGGCAGTTTCAACTTACTAACGTAATGTATACAATTGGTTTTCTATATTCAAAAGAAATTGTGAAAAATAAATGCAGTGAAAAGTGAATAGAAGGGACACACATATACACAAGGAGACAGAAAAACATGAAATTCGAAACTGTACAGTGCTATAACAGTGGTCAAGACATTATGCTTCTGGGCTGGAGTATACCGCGTTTGTTAGAACCTGTCCTGTTTCCCGCGCTAGGGATCGCTCGACAGTTTCGGTACCAATGAGAAACGAGGAAAAAATTGTCTGCTGGACAGCGAGGAGCGAATGGAAGCCAGAAGAGAGGCGCTTACGTAGACGCTGTTGCCACGTTGCGTATTTTAATTGGCTGCCTGGCTTCGACTTTCCGAAAGAAGCCAGCCATCAGCTAGCGCGGGAACCGGGACAGGTTGTAACAAACGCGGTATACGCTGTTGCCACATATGGGGAAGGCAAAGCGAGCGAGGAGCAAGACTCACTGCTTACCACGCACAATGTGGCAACCTTCACCGAGCAGTGTTGCCTAGTCCAAGCGTCAACTCTCCTTCCGCAGCAGGAAAAGAATAGTTGATGGATTGGTAGTACCTCAAAGTAAACGGATATAAAGCCGGATTTCTCCAAGCAGGTTGTGCTGCAATAAGTGAGATTGTTACGCTTTATCATTTCTTCATTGTCGATTTTGTAAAATAATGGTTGAACGAGTGGAAGAAAGACAGTTGCTTTGTCTATATAATAGGCGAAGTACTCGTAACTACCTGTTGGCAAATATCAAAATTAATATACCCTACTTCCTGCACTTGTCACAAAACTTATCTCACACTATTTGTAACAAAATAAAGTATTGTAATTCTGTTCAGCAAACATTCATGTGATTTTTGTTTCATGATGTATACTTGTAATTCGTCTCAAAACAAGACATATATTTCTAAGCTTCTCGATTGATTGATTGATTGAATTGGTGTTTTAAGTCCGCTTTTTGCACATAAAGGCTAATTGGGACTGAACCTACAGCTTAAAGTGGGATCCGAACCACTATGTGCCTACACCGGGTATCGAACCCGGGACCCCTTGATTACAAGGCGACGGCGCTACCACTAAGTATCGGGGAGGCTGAGCTTCTCGAGTTTGAGTTTTTTTTTAAAGTTTGTTTTATGTACAGATATGCTAATTGGGACTAGACTTACAGTTTAAAGTGGAATCTGAACCACTGTGAGGCTCCACCGGGTATCGAACCCGGGACCCTCTGCTTACAAGGCTACGACGTTACCACTAAATCATCGGGGAGGCCCTCAGCTTATCGAGTTTAAATAGGTGGAGGCGCATAAAGAGGAAGGTTCCATGTCATCCGTGGCGGAATAGTTAGCCAAGCGCGCTACGACGCCAGGGGTCCCGGGTTCGAATCCAGGCAAGGGATGTTCTTTGTGACTGTTCCATCATCCGTTTCTTCATATCATAATATCCTCATCGTCGCAATTAGCCAAGAGTGAAAGAAAAGCAACGTAAAATAGCCTCATCCCATCAATCAACAAATAAAAATATTAATTAGTCTGTTTTATACATGTAGTTACAAATAAGAATGTATATTTACGTGCCCCTCTAATTCCAACAATAAATAATGTGACAATGTTCCCCAAGTTGAGTCACCGACTCAAAATCTCAACATCGAAAGATTCTTGGTTCGAGCCCTGACCTACATGTTTAATCAATTTTATCTTATCATTACGTATCCTCGTCGTCACGATTAGACAAAATTGCCAGAAAAGTAACACAAAATAGGAAGAATACAAATTCCAAATATGGTTAGATGGAATTGAAGAAAGGCCACAGACGTAAAACAACACCGATACCCATACTGGCTCGATGGGAGGAGGATGTGGAAAGGAGAACAAAGGTGAAAAATGGTACATTGTAATACATTAAATTAATCATTATAGAGAATCCATTATTACACGTAATAGTACAGGTTCGTCAAAAGGTCAACAGTTTTTCTTAAACAAATCTCCTTTCCCCCTTCCTGGATAAATTGGGAACGACCGTGATTGAAAAATAAATACAACATATTTCCCTGCACGTACATAAATAATTCCCCATCATTGCGATCCTCCGTTGTAATGTAAACACATCTGATTTTTGTAATCTGACCCTTTAGCAGAGGAGCAAATATAAGCCAACGTAAATCAACAATGAGCAACATTTTATCCGGAAATAGTCGCGCACAGGTTACTCGCGTAGGCGAAACTTATAATTCATGTTGCACCAGGAAACTGTCACACTCATGCATTTTCAAGTTCCGTGCTTTGAGCAACAAACTGCCAATTCCCCACTTGCGGTCGCTATGGTGAAGGTAATTAATGGATGCGCAGTGTAGTCAACTTTGAAAACACACTTTCAAACAGTGAATACAGTATCATTTTATAAGTTTCCAGTCCTTAAAGTTTATTTGCATCTCTATCTATTTTTCGGGAACTTGCTATGCAACTCATCCCCTCTGTGCAGCTTTGCCATTTTCTATTGGCTTCCATTCCTTCTTGCCTATATTACTTTTACTCTGTCTAGTTTCTCTTGCTTAATTACTTTTCTTTTTTCCTCTCATTGCTTCCCTTTCTACTTCTTGATTCTCTCTATTTTATCTTCAATTAAATATTTTTAAAGTGTGTAGGGAGATTATTTCCATAACATCTTTGGCTGGTATGCATTAGAAGCTTCGGAACGAGTCACAACTCTCGAAGTAGCCAATCAACGAAGCGAGCCGCTGACGTCATCTCAATCCAGAACCTATCGCTAAGCCCCCTGCTCAGGCTCCACACGCCCACTAGGCTCGCTAGACAGATTCGCCTAGTCCGCTGGAGATGTTCCGAAAGTAATTCGACTCTACCTACCTTATCCCATATTAATGTGTACGAAACCGCAAGAAAGAACCCTTGTGTTGAAACCAAAGTAGATGGAATATATGTGTCTTGATGATTTTATCTCAGTGACCGTATATCAACTCAACTGATATTACGCCGATGTTTATTACGACGACCATATTTTAATTTTTATTGCATTTGCAGTGTATTGGCATACCCCCTTTTAAAACTATCATTCAATTATCTCCTTTCATCTCACCTGACTATACCACATTAGAGACCCGGTTTTCCGGCGAAGATGAACTTAGCAGGGGCGATTCCTCCATGTAGGAAGTGAGGAACTTCGTACAGTTCATTTAGACTTGCTTCCAGTTCTCTACTTTTTAGGAGTTTAATAATAATGCACGTTATAAAATTATGAGCGCAATGTACGTACAATTGACTAGGTTGGCTACTGTCAAGAGTTGACTGGTGCC
Organism: Lepisma saccharinum; assembly: GCF_977018435.1. Lineage (NCBI taxonomy): Eukaryota > Metazoa > Arthropoda > Insecta > Zygentoma > Lepismatidae > Lepisma > Lepisma saccharinum. The sequence continues at coordinate 184,699,593 of NC_139229.1, forward strand.
GCACGGCTCCTTCCAGCCGCGCCCAAAGACGATGGACACACAGGCTTGACTGCCGCTCGCGAGGAACATCAGCGGTCATCCTACAGACAGATGGGTGAGGAGTGGGAAAGGGGAAGGGGGGAAGGTTGCGGTTTTTAAAGATCCAGCGAGGAAGCATCGAGTGATGCCAACCCCATCAAAATGGTACTAAACGTAGCGCAGTTTGATCTTCGTTGGCCCCTAGCGTCCTGCTTTTGACATAATGGTTAAATCTAGCATAATCTGCAAACGCAAGTCCCTGGGAGAGAGAAATCGAATTCAAAGGAATAGGTTTTCAGGAAATATAAATAAAATTACATCCAAATTTTATTTATACTTCACCAGCGGACTTGTTTCAAATAAAAGGGAGTATGGATACACAGCGACACGCTTTTTTTTTTCGTTTACAACCTAGCGACGATCCATCCTCTATATTTTCTTTATCCTGTCGATTTTGTTCCTGAGGAGATTTTACGGCAGTAAACAAACCATTTTCTCAAACCGTTTCAAATTCTATGCTGAACCCATCTCGTTTGTTGAGCCATTCTACACAATTTTGTGTAGTGAATAATAAGTAACGCAAGTTCAAAACTCGAAAAATATATGCACAATTGAACTTAAAACTGTAGTTATCCGAAAAAAGTAATTAATAATAAATCCTAGCACAATTTCGAAGCATTTAGTATAATTTCAGAGTTTAAGCAGCACTTTTTATTATCCTCAATCCACAAGACAGGGAGAGGGAACAAAATCGAAATTCTTGCAAAATCTGAAATATCGTCATGTATTTTCGTTGGTTTTTATAGGTTCACATTAAAAAAAAAACTCATAGTTCAAGGGGCAAGGGTACCTTGCCCTACCTTGTGCGTGGGCCTGCAGGTAACATTCTAAATGCAATGGATAGTACGAGCGATTTGTGAGACTGTAATTGAACGCATTTTTCAAACCTTCCTCAGCTTACCATAACTTCTTCCTACACTTCAAAAAAGCCACGAGTCGCCACTGGGACTTAGATACCATGTTCCTCCACAAGATGCTCTGGAGCACAGCCAAATGGAGGGAGAGGGAGGATAAATGTAACCGGAGCGTAGTGCTGATCACACCACCCCCTTATGGCCGAGGCTGTGAATACATGGATGATTAGTCCATACCCACTGCATGGGCTTGGGCACAATAATTGATTTATTTGTGGGTTCATCAATTTCAACTCGCTAATCAATCATCCTTGTCGTCACGATTAACCTGAAGAGGAAGAAAGGCGATGCAGTTTAAGAAAAATGCACAACGTCGTTTAGTTTTATTTGGGCATTTTTTAGTGGCAATGCAGAAACTAATTTTCAAATTTCACTACATCCGGAATTTGTAACAGGGACCGAAGGTTGTGCTAGCAGGTCCTGGTTTGCAATTATATGCAATTTGTTAATCTCCTCAGCTACTGCAGTATTCAAATCAATTCCAGCGATATTGATGGAGCGCTGGACGGAAATTGCTACTTATTACAAAGTAATTACTGCCATCGCATATTTAATCAAAATATGAAATTCGGTAGTAATTCCAGTTAATTCAACTGGCGATATTTTTCTTCTAAAAAGTAATAAATGGCTATGAAATTAAAGCATATGGAGTTAATTATCAATTTATAATGTATGTACAGTCATGGACATTTCTGATTTGTAACGACTGACAGTAAATTTAGTCGGTATAACCTAGAAGTGACTCATTTACGGCCTAGATTACTAAGATTTTCGTCCTTGTCAGGCCCCGGACTGTTCTTCCCTTCATCAACTTCACCATTCATCTTCAGCGTCGCGTTTAATCTAATGAAGCAGAAAAGCGGCTCTGTGTAAGCAAATACAAAAGAAATATAATCTTCAATATATATTATTAGCATCCAATCAAATACGCTCTGCTCATTCTCGTAATAATCTTGCACCGTATCTGCATAATAATGCAGTAACAGACTTCTCTCTAAAATACGATACTTCATCACTACGATCTGATTCGACGAGCATGTTGCAAGATTTATAATAAACCATAATGTGTGTATTTGCATTGTTTTCTTATTGCACGTCACATTTCTGCTCATGCTGTTAGAAATTGCAGTAATTGTTCAATATCTGAATGTTACAATTTAACAGTCTGCCTGTTATATTGAAAAAAACAGGGCAAAAACAGCTTTTTCTTGAGCGCATGCGCATTCATGACGTGACCTCTCTGTGTTCATCATAAAAACTACTTTAAATGTTGCGGTATGTTCATAAGTGATCGTGCATCCATGTACGTGCGCGCGCATGCACACACACACACATATATATATATATACATACATACACACACACACATATACACACATATTTCTTTTTGTTAAAATATTTTTTTTTTAGTTTTATTCTCACCTATAAAAAGATGCCAGTGCTCAATAGTGTTTCGTACCACCAAGAAAAACCCAAGACAGCACTGACCGAAATATATTATTTGTTCTAAATTTCCGGACCACCCACAGACAGGATACAAATTTTTGTACAAGAACTTTCTATTTTCTTCTTCCTCTATCGTTTATTAACGTAAGAAATGATGGACTTTTATATAATGTATTAAATATATAAAATGAATATCCAATGTAGCGGCAGGAACTGAGTTCCGGCACCAAACCGATTTACTGGAATGGAGTTGCGGCTCAACTTAAGCCCTGTTTCTACGCCTTTAAGCTAATAACCTAAGTTAGGATGAGAATTTGGGAAAGCCATGATGCGTAGACACGGAATTTCAAACGTTCAGTCAGGAGGGGAATTCAGTGCGTGCGGGTTGGAATGGACAAAAGCTCGACCAGTGCGTCGAGCTATTTTTGTCCCTCCGAGGTGACATACTACGAGAGAGAGAGAGAGAGACAGAGAAAGCGGGGGATGTGGAAATAGATTAGTTTACATGACAGAATAGAGATGGCGGTGGTGTCGTGCCAGCAACATGAGTCTCAAGAGTAATTGGACTCGGTCCCGCTCAGGATTTGCGACCGAGCGTGGCCTCGTTTTTTCTTGTCCTGTCCTCTGGAACTGGACACTGGAGATGAAGCCAAGCGTTGCCATGGTTACGAAAAGGATGCTGCATTCGAAGATCCGCAGGCCGGAAAGCCCTGTGAATGGAGGAACGAAGCTGATTCCGACTCTCTCTCTCTCTCTCTCTGAGTCCCCCCCCCCTTTCCACCATCCACCTCATGTACTAAGAGAATCAGATGACCTCCGACACGAGAGCCATCTATCAGCCGGAGCAAGAAATACGTTTTCGCTGAGAAGACTTAAGGGAAATTTGGTACGGGAGAAACGGCATTTTCCAGGGAGATTTGGATGGAGGTCAGGGGTTCGGATCCTTGACCCGGCGATGTTCGGATTTTACACAGGAATTTTTCCAGCATGAGAAAATTCTACTTTTGCCAAATATTTTGTTCAAGATTTCGGGTCTCGTGCTAGTGAGTGTTTCATGTTCTTTCTTGATTTCCCAAACCTTAACTGTCCATTTCTTTACTCAGATCCAACGAAGTATGTTTTATTATTTTAGGTCGCTTTTCTACCTCTTCAAGTTCATTGCTATCAGTGGCGCCAACTTCTGAAAAACCTTTGGCGGACTCAACTCAAAGACTTGTTTTATAATTTTATACCAAAAAAATAATACATGTCGATAGAGAACAGATCGATAGAGATATTAATAAGTATCGCAATACACCAGCACGTGGTAAACCTTTGAGTTCAAGAAATATATATCTGTATCTTAGTATTGTAGGTTCCTAGTAATATAAACATATGAAATGATTCGATTGTTGGCATGAACAGCCAAATGGAGGTACCAATCGGAAAAACTTCTAGCATTAAGTTGGTATTTTACGTATCGTTCGGCACACCAAATTACTTCTGAGGTATCGAAGGACGACGATTAAACACATCTATTCGATTGTTGAATTTTGATTGTTTGACTGTCATAGACAGACACATTAGGTTGGTATTAGGTAGATGTTTTTCACCATCAAATTAATTTTATGTTCTTATTGATATCAATTTTCGAGAAATCGATACGCATAGATTGGTTTCGATTGTTGGGTTTTCAGATAAACCGACGGGCTGATTGTAAGGTGGCTATCGCATCAAATAAAACCAATTGTTTGAACGTCACAAACAAATAGAGTTAAGCTAGCATTTACTAGGACTTCATTTGTACAAAATTTTAGAGCTTCACATTTGCTACATATCGACAGGCCATTTTGATCGTCTCATGGCCAGACGGACAGACTGACCGAGTTGGTTTTTGCGTTGAGCTGTTATTTGGTAGGTCTATCAGTGTATCAAATGTCGTTTTTATCAGTCTTGTAGTTTCTGTGATATGGTCATGACCGTCACAAGGGTACTTTCTTCACCTTCGGCTAATACCCTAAAAAAAGTTCCACTGCTTAACAAAGTTCAAAATATACTAACTTAATGAAGGTAAACAATACAATTTGGTACCCACAATTTTAATTCTGCAAATGCCCTTTAAAACATGGCGTCTCAATTGAAAGTATGCAACACTGCAGGCGCAATATCCAGAGCAATATAATCCGTTGCAAATGCATTCAGTAAACGTACTATACAATGAGAATCCATTTTCTCAGCAGGTTAATGTCTATAACTCCAGAGTCCTTCGTACGACAATGGCCGAGAAGGCAAGATGGGGAAAGGCAGGTTCAACATTACGACGGCTAGAATTCGTGAACAATTTAATAGCTCCTATTCGAGAGCCGAGCCAAGTAAAATCGGATTTATTACAGGGCTGAAAGGAAGCAGGTGAAGTCCTCAAGTGACGGAGGGAAATTGCTACTGGCGGATTTCTCTCGCAAGTGGAAGGACGTTGTAGAGTGAAAGTTCGAAGCGCAGTGAAATTCCATTCAAAACTAAAACTGCACAATGTAACGTTGAGAATTTGATTCGATTTTCGAGCTTTCAGCTGCTACCACGCACTCAGAAACGAAGAATAATTGCAAGTTCTAGTGCAATCAGAAGAAATTTGACGTTAAAATGGAATTGCAACACACATATGCCAAAATTCCTACTAGTTATACCTCTTACTGGGAGAGAACATAAATAACAATGAGAATCAAAATATACCATGTACTCCCTCTGTCCCATAATTATTATCCGGTACATTTTTGTTTGTTGTGTCATAATAATTGTCCGATATTCAAACTGTGACATTTGTGTATACAGAAGAAGAACATGAAACACGGGAATGAGTCATACAACTTTATTACTCAAGGATCAGTATAAATTGCGCTTTCCATCTGCCTCTTCGTCTGTTATTCCTGTACTACCATTTTGGCATACCGGACAATAATTATGGGACAGAGGGAGTAGTTATTTTTAGTAAAAAGTTTAAATTGCAGAAAGTTTAGTGTGTGTTTGAACAAGTCCATAACAACTCTAAATTTCCCCAACTGTAAAATAGTTTCTGGACACTGTAAACATATCTTAAGGATAGGAACTCAAATTCTAGTTTGTAGTTACACCACCTGAACTCATGCACATGTAGATTCTTTGGCGCAGTTAAAAATTCTAACACCTATTCTGATATAACTAAGCGACAAAAATGCACTTGAAAATAAATTTAAATGAGCTACAGATTAGGGATGGCCAAACGGATCCGGATCCAAAAATTCCGGATCTGGATCCGGATCCGAAAGTTTCGTATCTCAATCCCATTATAATATTACCACACCTTAAAAGGTATTATGGTCTTCGATTACAAAGAAATTTTTCCATTAGTTAGTTCTACAAGATTTTATTTCAAGTGTTGTTCCTAAATACTTTGCTACGCATCGGCTAACACACTCGTACACAAAAATAATCTTACTTGTTTAACATAAAATGTCAGAGGTGATTTTGTAAATGCCATTGAAACGAATGTGTATTCATTCGAATGTATTGGAAATGGAAACACACATAAATGTGAGACATTCCATTCCAGGATGAAACCTTTAACACGTTTAACAAGATAAAAATGTTATACAAAAATTATACAATTTTTCTACAGTTACAGTTTTGAAAATTAAAATAAAACATTATAATATATGCAGTGTTATATAATTACGAAGTGCAAGACTAACAAGGGAGGTTATCTAAGTGTCCCCCTCCGAATTCCATGAAACTTGGCGGTGTATAGAGGGGCCCAAAGAAAGAAACTCGTTTTTTTTGTTTCGGCTAAAAAACTGTTCTAGGGGGCAAACTCGCCTCAAATGTCGAGATGAGGACAAATTGAAGTGGGGATATGACCCCTGTGTCCCCCTCCGATTTCCATGAAACTTGGCAGGTGTATAGAGGGGCCCAAAGGAACAAATGTGTTTTTTGTTTCAGCTAAAAAAAACTGTTTTAGGGGGCAATACCCACCTCAAATGTCAAGACTTACGGTACGGTACGACTTAGGTACATTTTGGCAATCAACGTTCTCTGTTGGGAACACACATGTAAACATGAAATTAGGCGTTTGGGAGAAATTGCATGATGCTACATCAGGGGCGTTGCCACTCTGGACCTCCGATGGGGAGGGGGCTTATCTCACTGTGAAATAGCTTTCCTTCCAGCTCACCCAAAACAACAAGAATATGAGGTAATGAGAAAGAGAAAATGAGGTAAAAGAAAAGAGATGGAACAGAAAGAATGGAACATACACAGGAAAATCATAGAAAGGGATATAGACACAGAGAAAGAAAGAGAGTAAGGAAAATCAAAAGAGAAAGAAATAGGGAAAGAAAGAAAGAGAGTAAGGAGAGAAAAAAGAGAAATAGAGAATGAGTAAAAGAAAGAGAGAAAATAGAGAGATAGATAAATAGAAAGAAAGAGAAGAGAAAGAGAGAAAATGAGAAAAAATAGTAAGAGAGAGAGAGAGAGAGAGAGAGAGAGAGAGAGAGAGGGAGAGAAATAAAGAAAGAAATAGAGAAGCAGAGGATGGAAGACAGAAAGAAAGGGAGCAAGAATCAATAGTTCTCTGAATGTTGTGACAATGTGTGACAATGGTTCTACATTAGTATGTAATGCTAATTAGAGCTGCTCTCTCGAAGCGTAGTGTTAAATTGAAATAAGTACAGTTTAAAACATTAGACAAGATGGGATTTGTTTTTCTGCGATGGTTAAGTTGAGCTCTACCAAGTTATATCCAGTTTGCCATAGTTCATATGGATAATGTCTAATCAACATTTCATGCTAATAAAGAAGCAGAAAATATTTCGTCCACATTGAACCAATCAGATTGACATTCTCTGACGGTTACACCGTGTTACATCGATGGCGCACTTGCTCACAGGCAGTTGTTCGGAGGTTTACGACAATGTGTGTTCTCATTCTGAAGCCAACCGTTTATTTCCCTTTTGGAGGAAGAACAGATAAGTTTCTCGTGTCGTCTGAGGAAGGCAACGAATGCTTAGGCCTCGTTCGCTTTGTCTTTCGACTAAATAGCGCTGGTGCAGTTCAGTTATTTCGAGGCCGTTGTATAATTTACACAGACCAGTGTATTTTATTGTGAATATTCGTCGGGCTACATTAGCACATGCACGTAGCACTACAACTAAAACTTCCGGAGCAAAATATAGTGAATTATTTAGTTAAATTTGTGCAAGTGGCGCAAATATGTAACTTTCAAAAAGGACATTATGTGCACATTCCTCAACACATATTAATTTATATAAACATAGAATGAATACGAGGAAATAGAAAATTTATTTATGCACATTTAGCAAACATCTACGAATTTTAAACAGAGAAACGTTAAGCATTTCTCATTTTCATGGAAAACAGAACATTGTGTCGAACTGGTTGCCTACATGCCAGGAGTATTTAGTTCAAAACGTGGGGAAGGCATGCACTCTCCATTCTGTGTCCCCCTTTTCAATTATGCATTTAAAAAATATATTAAAACCCTGATGGCAGTGCACTAGTTTCTTCTTCGCACCTTCCATAATACTCGTTATTACTAAGGCTTATTTGACCCAAGTTATGGTAGAAACATGTAACTAAATTAGAAGCACCGATTTCCATGTCAAAGTGTTATAAAGATGTTGAATCGATAGAAATACGAAAAATATGTAATATAACAAATAATATGGACGTTCCATTAGTGTCGATCGGCGATAATTTGGGATTTTATACTACAACCAAATACAAAGGAATCAATTATGTAATCATAACAATATGGGTTCTAGTTGTAAAACACGAGCAAGTTAAGAATGTTTGGGGGCATTAAAAATCAAGTGTCCAAAATATGGCAGACGTATAACTTTCAACTAACTATTTTGCATTCTGAATATGAATACATTTGCTTTCAATCGCAAAAATAATAACCATAAATTTCTTAAAGCTTCTGAGAAAATATCTATCTATGAAACGCAGACCGAATCAACATTTTATTCAGACTACGAAAATGATCAATTTGATAGCTAATTCCTATTCTCCAGTACGTACCACGTAGGCACATATCTACGTAACATTATGCTGGAAAGAAGATAATACATTCCTTGCGTGCGTGTGTGGGGGCTCCGAGAGCGCACCTTTAAATCGGATCATCAAAATCCTGCCCACGTAATTAAAAGAACACGCTACAAAAAATTAGACCATCATGAATTTCATTGAACTGTTGTGTTGGCACCAGAGATGGAACGTTGCCCCCCCCCCCTCCCCCCAGCAAAAAGGAGAGGGCTACATGATTACGTTAACAGTTGTGCCGTGTCACAGTTCTGGAACCCCCTCATGCATATGGAAAACTGCTTAGCACTACTCGTGCGAAACAGTAGAAGGGGTGATGTGTCATAAATTTGCAGCACGCATGCGGTCTGCGGAGTCGTTCGTGATGAACCGATTACTTTTAATGCGAACCGTTCAAGTCAACAGTCCATACGGTTGGATCACGAGAAATAGTAGGTTCAATAAAAATAATGCATGGTTGAAAGTAATTTTTTAAAAAGCGAGTTGATAAATCGGCCAACGTTACGCTTGCAAGGCAGAGAAAGCGAAACAGGGCTGACGAATTGAATATGTTAAGATCAAGAAATTGCATCAGTACATTTTTTCAAGAAAGGCTTTCGGGAAAAAAATATGTAGCTATGTAATTTTAATAAGCGTATGAAATGAATTAGGTTAATATACCAAGAAGTACGGAAATCATTGGAGCATCTGTATAATGGCGCGCGTAGGAGGCGGGGGGGGGGGAGCTTAGACGAAGAAGATGCGTGAAATATTAGTTTATTTGCTGAATCCATTTTACACTTGACCTGGAGGTACATAAATAGGGGATGTAGAATATAAACACAAACATACTTGCAAAATATTTCACCGTTGCATGTAGAAAACCCTGCTAATTTGGGTGAACTAATTGGCAAGGGGTAAAAATTGTGAGATTTTTCTCTGCATGAATTTCCAGAGAAATTTCAATGATTCCCATGCGCTCATCTAGTAGATATTTAAAAAAGCTTTTAAAGGCTGGTATTTGGTGCATGTAGGGAACGTACTCAAATGTCTACACCCTGGCACCATATTATAGAAGGCTGAACGAGGCTATGCCGCCTGAATACACAGTCAGAATAATCCTCCGTGAGGTTTGTCCGTGTGTTTGTGTGTGTGTGTGTGTTTTTGTGTGTGTGTGTTTATGATTATCCCTTCATCGCTTTTACCTAATCATCTTTCATCCCCATCGTGTGATTAGTCAAAGGTGGCAGGAAAGGAACGTAAAAACACACAAATAATTCGAAAACACAAAGTTATTTATTTGATCAGTTTATTCATTCACCCTCATCTTAGTGAACCGCTAAATCCACAGTGAAAAGAAACAAACCATGGAAAGTTTAATTCGCTCGAGCATGGACGTGAAAGAAAGAATCGAAAAAGAGTGAAAGCGAAGGAAGAGGTAAGAAGTTACGGAAAGCAGGGAGAGAATAATTAAAGAAAGGAAGGGGCCATGAAGGAGTAATGAAGGGAGACGAAGGCAGAAGATGGAATTAAACCCGGGAGTCTCTGCGAGCGGAAATTGCTATTAATGCCGGAATCAGTAGTAATAGGATTTCTCCACTGCACAAGCAGAGCTACGTAATCTCCCCTTGGGGGAACACCAGGGACCCCACCAGCTACTACTCTTGAAAACGCACACAATCCCCACTTAGCAATTTCTTCCTGAAATGGGAAGTCTACTTCTGAGTAAAAAAAAGGAAGATGTTAAAAATGTACCGCGCGCACACGCGCACCTCACACACACACACACACATAGACAGAGAGATACTCTACATATACAGTACATTACAGTACACGCAAGCACACACTGCGTGCCTCTCCCCTCTCATATGTGAGTGTGTGTGTGTGTGTCTGCAAAGAACTATGAAAAAAATATACGAATTCATGAGGATAAGTCAGTAAAGTTGCCAATTCAGTTTCTGTTTATACACTGATAAGTGATAAGATACTTGCAAATCTCTGCATTGTTTGTGATATTATCGCCACAACCGTTGAGTTTGGAGTTGCACATCAAGAAAAGAATACTTGATTGGTAAATAGATTCTTACAGTAGCAACGCTCGAGTGGAGGGCAGGGTAGGCTGCCCGTAGGCATTCGGCTGCCCCCTTCCTTTTAAGAATAATATTTTGACCATCAATTTCTAATGTCATCATTATATACAATATTCTGCAAAAAATTTGAAATTTTTGAGAATTTTTCTACACCCTCCACCTGGGACTGTGGCCTTCCTTCATCACCCCCCCCCATACATTTTTTTTTCTGGCGTCGCTACCATCCTGGTCTTGCAGTTCCCCCCCTTTCCACTGCATTTTAAACATAATTATCAGGGTGGAATCCCAAACAATTTTCACACAAATAGTCTGCAGCAAGTCTGGGGCGAAGAAAGAAATGTCAACTTCAATGCATTGATGGACTGTTTACTCCATTAGAGTTTTGTCGGTCCGAGTTTGCAAGTTTCGTTCACTTGAACTGGCCGCTACGCGCAAGCACCTTTACACGTCGAGTGAAATCCGATCAAATGAAGGAGACAAAATATAAAATATAGAATTCTTAGTAGTACAGATCAGAACATTATAAAAATCTTAATATCAGGTCCTTGAATCTAGATGCTCTACTCTTTCATACGATATTTTGAATACTTTTCTGACGACTATATTGACAGCCAACTGAAACAGGCGGTTGATCTTGATGGTTATTTATTTTTACTAATCGTCTTCGTGTCCTTGGTGGACTGCAATCTCAAGTGCGAAGTGAACGGCGGGCGGCCTACATGCTGGCAAGGGAAGTGGGGAGCGACCAATCCAGCGCAATGAGGAAGATAGCAGCTCGCAGAGCGAGGTGCGCGCAGCACCTCCTCCCGCGACGTCGTAACTCTTGGAGCCACCGCTGTTGTCTGGTTAGTCTGCGGCGTATTCTCTGTTTCCCACTTCCCTTTCCAGCATGTAGGCCGCCCGCCGTAAGACCAGACAAGAGCTATAGTAACATTGTCTGTCCTGCGGCAACGTTGTCATGCGTAATTCTGCCTTTGGGTGTCTGCGTGTTCCGTTTATTACCAAACAATTATTATTCATTTTTTCCATGCTTTTTGAACTTAGTTTCACGGCGGTAGACAATATGATATTACAGTGGGTTTGGCAACATCCGATACTTATGCGAGCAGCGCTCGGCTCCTTGAGACACGAAAGTAAACGACCACAGCCGAACACATCTGAAAGGATAGCTGATTCGTTGCAATCCCACTGAGGTAGCCGGAGTCACCACCTCCTCCCCTGATAGCAGCAGTCTATTTATAAAACGATGAAAGGATAATATGACCATAATTCAACAAACTGTTAACGCATAGTAAATTAACAGTTCGCTAGTAGCATGCTTGAATGTCAAACAGGCGCAGCATGCATATTAACAAGGCGGAAGGAAGTTGTCTCAACTTCAAAGTGTTTGCTGACAAAACAGACGAGGCCTGCGAACGACGTGCGAATACAAATGAAGGGGGTTATTTTGAAGATGCTTCAGACAGCACTCTCCATCCTTAATAAGGCTGTGAGTTCATGTAGGTCAGAGTAAACGAGAAACTTGAACAATTTTGCTGCAAGCAGAGCAGCATGATGGGATAATATGCAACGAACTAGACTGTACGAGTTTTATTGTATGTGATTACACTGTACGTGAGACGCGTTCAGAAAGTATCGACATCCGATACTTGTTCAGAACATGTTGTGCAGGTTTCGCAATGTACGAGGTGCGATCGAAAAGCACGCAAGTTTGCATGACTCTGATTCTTTACTTTTAAACACTGGTTATCGCTCCCACAAATCAGACATAGTCCGAACTCCCGTCACGTTCAACCCAAATAGCCCACATAGCTGACTTTCAGTTGACACACAGAAATAAACACGTTTATAAATTGGGAGGCGAATATTGTCTCATTGAACCTATTACCACGCCTGTGAATTGGTCTCTGAAATTTACATTTAATTTGATAGATGTACAATATGTCGTTATTTGCTGCTCCTTTTCCTGTAAAAACAAAATTATCGAAAAACTTACACGTCTGTCTTTTTCATATTTAAACACGAAAAGGCTAAATTTAAGAAATGGATGATCGATAAAGGAAAATCTGTTAGAAAGTAAAAAAGAAAAGAACATTAGACAAGAAAGCAGTGAGAATGGAAATGTAATAGAAAAAACTAATTCGAAATGGATAGCGAATGTAGCTTACAGAATTGGAAATTATAAACTGAGGCAGATTAAGGAGAAAATATAATGCGGGTCAAAAGTAGATGTCAAAAAGTCTAATGTGAGAAAATGGAAGATGACATTAAAAGGAAAACAAAATGGATTCGACGAGAAAAACATAGGGCAAAATACTTCAAGATGGAAATTTAACAAAAGAAGAGAGAAGAAACTAAATTGAAATAAAATTAGGAGGGAAATATATAAAAAGAAAATCGAAGAGGAAAAATGAAAAAGCTGAGAGGTGGGATCAACAACGTAGACAAAGACACAATGAAATAGGAAATTAAAACACGGAAATAAATTGAAACGTAAGGTATGGCAAAAATAGTCGAAGACGAAGGAAAAGCTCATAACTATTCATGAAAAGTTGTATTTTGCGGAGATTTGCGAATTCCCTACCGTAAATTTTATAAAAATGAGGTAATTGGGGGGAGCGGTTCCATCAATCCGCTGAATGAGTGCGGTCGGCTGGATTTAATTAAACGTGAAATAATTCATGGCGTAGTTAGCATGTGAGAAGGCCTACCAAACATTCTTGTTTGCCATGACCGCGAAACTGGTCAGTGTTGCCAATCTTCATAACTAATTACCAGGCCTCCTTTTTTTCTTATTCCTCTGACTATACTCTGTTCCTATGTATCGGTTAAATTTATAATGAAAATGGCGTTTCTGTTATTTAGACATTTCGTTTAAGTATATGAAAGTTAGCTTTCTTTCATAATGATGAGAACAGGAATGGCGCATGTCATTCAAGACATTGCTCTTCTATACATTCAAATATGTTGCTAGTTTACATTTTTGTGTACCCTGTAAAATAATTTCCATATGCAAACCCGGTTAGTTAGTGCTGCTTGAATGCCCAACTCTCTAACTCGTTTTATGGATGTAGGATTATCAGCAGGTCAAATATTTCCAAGTGTGAGGTTATCAACTGAACATTTGTGCATGTTGTTGTCATGATTGTTTCAACAGAACAAGATGTTGTAAGGGAAAAGAGGAGAAATAAAGAAATCAGGCACTGTACTAGAGAAAGAGAGAGGGAGGGAGAAAGAGAGAGAGGGATATATACAGGAAAAGTGAGAGAGAAAGAGGCATAAGTAAAAAAGAAAGAGAAAGGAAACAAGCGCAGTCGCGAGACAAAAAGGGGAAAGAAAATAAAGAAGCGGGAAAGAGAAAGCAAGAAATAGCGAAAGAGAGAGAGAGAGAGATTGATTGATTTGTTGTTTTAAGTGCACTTTTTGCACAGAAACGCTAATCGGGATTGGACCTACAGTTTAAAGTGGGATCCGAACCACTGTGCGTCTACACCGGGTATCGAACCTGGGACCCCTTGATTACAAGGCAATGACGCTACCACTGCGTCATCGGGGAGACCCAAAAGACACAGAGAGAGAGAGAGAGAGAGAGAGAGAGAGAGAGAGAGAGAGAGAGAGAGAGAGATATGAATTAAAACAGAGTAAATAGAAAGGAGAAAAGGTAGAGACAAGACAAAAAGACATAGGGAGGGTCAAATGACACTGCCCTTTGGCCATTCCTGAAGTCACTCATCTACCTAAATAAATATCAGAATGCACACTGTGACAACACGTGCACTACATGTAGCGAATATCATATCCATTAGCAAAGAACATCATAAATTCATGAATTTATCGTAAATATTCATCACGGGTGTCGAAAGCAGAAATACACGGGAACGTCCTATCCCAAGAATCGAGATAAACATATTATATAAATACATGACATTCGCTAAATGAAAGCAAACGACTCATGTCTATATATTCTCTGTCTGCTGTAAGAACGAAGTCAATTAAATCAAATACACGTGGCTTTTAAGAAATCATATTGGTCATTTTAGTGGTATCTATGCAGAAGTCTTGGGCGTAGGAATACGGATGTGATAAAGCCACACCACTCAACGTAGTTGACATATTGAAATTCTGAATTATGGGACCTCACAGGAACGACCAGTGGCGGCGATTGGGTGCCAAAACTGGGGGACAAGGAATGTTTACGTTCTCTTGTTAGACAAGGTTTAGCATTAAGAGACAAGAGTGCGAGGGAAAGTGGTAAAAAGTGGGGGGCAACTGCCCCCTAATCGCCGCCACTGGGTACGACCAATATATTCGTGTACAAAATAACCTCATAATTAATGCAAAAGTTACATGCTTTTGTTAACATTAACTTAATTTTTACAGTGGATGCTGAATAGAACGAAATGCTGTCAGAATCATCAACACAGAAGCTGCAGGAAAAATATTAGTAGAATTTGAACTGAGGACGCATGGCAAATATCTTTGTGCCTGACTGAAACGGGTTATTGATTGATTCACACGAAGCTCATTGCGATAGTAAACTCCAGTTTGTTATGTTTTACATTATGCACAAATCGGATTGCTGAACGTTAAAATACTCTATTATCAATAAACACGCAAAGTTGTGTTCAAGGACTCTCGCTAGGAAATGCGTCCGGAAGATTCATACACGTTAACATGCACACGTTTATCAGCAAAGTCAAGATAAACATACGCATGCAGTGATATTTTCGAGAAATTAGTAGCATGTTTGTACCCTAGAGCGTTAAGTAGCCGACTTAATGTCGCCACCGAAGTTACAGAATTCGAGTCCCGGCTTGAGAATGGACGTTCTTAGTGTTTGTCCATCCTTCAGCTTTCTAATCATCACTCATACTCATCGTCGCAATTAGCAAAGAAAAACAGAAAAGTTAAAATCGAGGAATAAGTGCATACATGGACGCCATGTCTCCCCTTTACTTGTAACTTGTTTTTCTTTTCTTGCCTCCGATAGCACTTTAAGGGTTCAGTTCGTCTAAAGTATTCTAACAAACATTTCGTAACCTTACCAAATATAAAATACTATTGTTTGACTCGAGAATTATTAAGACTTTTAACTCGCAGTTATTTACATAAAGTATTATAGTAATCTTTTCTACAAAATTACTATTTGCATTTTTCAAAAATTTATTTCTTGATATATTATGAAAGTTTACACTATTTGGAACATTCCTGAAATATACGGAGGTTGACAGGTGCCACCGTTCACGAGATATATCAAATCAAAAATATCCAATATGGCGGACTCTTTTCAAGATGGCGGCCATCAGCACGCAGATGGCGATTGGCTACTCGACTAAACATGTCTTAAGTGGTACAACAATTGATTCTACCAACTGTCTTGCTGTTAAAAAAAGTTGATGATTCCGGACTTAAGAGTTCGATTCCCGGGGTGGGTTATTTCAGGTGGGAATTTTAATGACACCCTGCATGGGATTCGACCAGCCTCTAATAAATGGGTAGGGATCCAACTTAATTTCTTTAAATGGAAAGGGGGCATGTGGGGTATGGGTTTGGGCTAGAATTTCACCAGGAATTCAGTGGTGAAGTCAGATTTATGAAAACTTTAATGATAAGGGAGTTATGGGCATATGAAAGTGAAAATTACGTATCATTTGCAGGTGCTGAACCATGCCATTGACCAAGGCCGAACGAATCCAGATCATCAAGCTGTGTGTGATGGGGGGAGGGGGGCAGAAGTGCCCGTACAGTAGTTCGTGATTTCAACGAACGGAACCCTCAATGGAACCCAGTGTCGCACGTTACAGTGTCCCAATCGCGGACCAGGTTCGAACAGAGCTGTACAGTCCAGGACAGGCCACGATCGGGTAGGACCAGAACTGCCACTGCAGCAACGCAGCACACGTCGAATGTCTGTGCAATGTGGTGTCAGCCAGCGTTTCACTTGCAGGGTGTCAAAGATGGTTAAGTGGCACCTGTACAAGCTGCAGCTGCAGCACCATCTCTCTGAGGACGACCCGGATAGGAGAATGCAGTTTTGTGAATGGGCTGTGGATCAAATACGCCAGGACCCACACTTTGCACTGCATATTCTGAATTCTGATGAATCAAATTTTTATGTGAATGGGGAAGTGAATAAACAGAACATGCGGGATTGGTCCTCCGAGAACCCGTTGTGGAGAGATCCGAGCAATATAGTTGGTGCTGGGAAGGTTATGGTGTGGGCCGGGATCTGGGGGGACACGTATCATTGGCCCATTCTTCATTCATGACAATTTAAATGCAGAGGGCTACTTGCAGTTGTTACAGGAACACATTTTCCGTCAGTTTTGACAGCTTCCCCTCATATTTTCAGCAGGATGGGGCACCACCTCATTATCGGCGACAGGTTCGTCACTATCTGCACCTCCAGTTCCCTGGTCGATGGAATTGTCGGCGTGGGCCAGTGGAATGGCCTCCCCGATCACCAGATTTGACCCATTTCGATTTTTACCTGTGTGGTAATGTGAAGTCAATCGTGTATGCCGAAAATATTCGGGATGTGGGTCACTTGGAGCAACGGATACTGTATGCCTGTGCACAAATCACACCTGAGATATTGCTCCGTATCCACAGAGCATGGGAGAACCGTCTCAACATGTGCATAGCACAAGAAGGACAGCATATTGAACACATTGTGTAACTTTCATTGTGTAACTTTCATATACTTATCATTAAAGTTTTCATAAATCTGACTTCACCACTGAATTCTTGGTGAAATTCTGACCCAAAACCATACCCCACATGACACCTTCCCATTTAAAGAAATGAAGTTGGATTCAAGATGGCGGACATTGTCATGACATGCACCAAAAGTTTCCCCCTAGGCCTAACATATTACTACCATGACCAATTTCTGCAATCTACACTCCCTTTCATTTTATAAGGGGTGAGGTGGTCAGGGACTTTTGACTCACCCTGTATAAAGGGTCAAGTCTGGACTTAGGTGTAAAAGAGCATTTATTTATCTAATTTCTCTTGAAAGCTGGGGCGAAACGGTCGACCGGCGTAACTTGCAAACGACATGAAAAAATTAGGTACTGGTACGAAATATAAGGAAAAACCTAATCGTCCAACAAGACTTCAACGAAGTTATAATCGGAGTCATGATAAATTTGAATTCTGTTTAGATTATTTTACGTCGCATTCTATTGCTTAGGTTAACTAACTAGGTTAGGCTCAGGGTTCGTGATATTTGTACCGGGACGCTTCTAAATGTACAAATCCTGGCCTACAAAGAGTCTCAAAGAGGTCAAATGTTATTCTGCATAAATCAGTTTTTTTCTCTAGACGTACCTACATCAACATTTATTCGAATTATGCAGGCATCGAACGTTTTTCAACTCTGTATGTCTTTTGTACTCCAGTCTTGTAACTCTAGTTCTACAAAGGATATACGTTACGATTGGTTTGCAAGGATCAAGGTTTCTTAAATTTTTATAATTTTTTATCCTCAATGTGTATCTTTTACACAAATTCAATGCAAATTTTACTTATTAATCCAATTATAACGGTACCGTTGTAAATTGTTTGAATCTTGGCCTTTTTCATCTGAATTCTTGCAAGGTGGAAGAAATAACGTTGGGCAATTTAGGAGACAAGAGCATGAATTAAACTCCGCCTGGCTGCTTGATGTAAACCATGAAAAGCCACGGAAAAACGTCATTCGGAGCGATCGGTCGAGTTTCATCAAATGACCGCGGAGTCCATTACTACAGCACACCTCTCTCGATTTACCTCTTCCAAGATTACCTTAATGTGAGTAAAAAAAAATACCAATTCAAGGGAAGGCACACAATCGGCTACTAGCCTACAGGCAAAATTCCGAAAAAAAGTCATTAAAGGTAATATTATACACTCACATAATTTGTAACATATAAATGTTCTGAGTTGTAAACGGGTAGACAGAAAACTTACGTATGCAATTACGAGTCCACTGTAATTGATATTCTGTGTTCACATACCTGAAACATAAGAAAAATTGTATTAGAGAGTAACAAATGAATACTGACGAATGCAAATATTAAGATTAAGTAAATGGAAGGGGGAAAGAACGTTACGTTACAGGCTGTGGGTTAATTATAGATATTACAAATTACACTAGAAAACTGAAAGAATAAAGGTACAAGTACTTGTATTTTTGGTTATTTAACGTAATTTTTCTACCTTGTTCGGGATTATTATACTGAACGCAACTCCAACTGGCGGTTAACCTTGATGACTATTTCTGGCCCTTTCTGTCCCCCAATCATTTTCGGGGGCGTGTGGTCCGATGGGTGTCAACAAACTCAGTTCCGAAATAAAAGCAGAATGGATCACGTCGCTCTCCCGAAGCAACGTTGCCAAGCGTACTTCTCTTTTTGCCAGTTGCCTGACTGTGTGTCCGCCTCCATTCCCACCTGTGGGTGGTCGTTCCAGAAACTTCATCGTTCAGGACCGCGTTTGCAGTTGCACCATTAACCCCCGCTGATTTCTGGTGCTGACAATACCGTTGCCCGAGAAGACTCTTTCTCGCCTTACGGTACGTTTGGCAACATGTGGTGTACCCAACGCTCATTTGTTTCGTCCCGCGAACAACGTTCGGTATCTTGTGACTCGAAAATGCCCGATTTCAGTCGAAGAAAATTCAATTGATCGCTATCCGCTGTTTCCCATCCGCCAGTTGGAGTTGCGGTAAGTATAGTGACGATGAGGCTGAGAAAATACATGAAAAAGAAGACCAAATAAAAAAAATACCCATACCTTGGTGGGAACTCGAACCAAGAACCTTTGGACGTGATATGTTACTGTGGTAAGTAATAAGCAGTGTTCAGAAAGTTACTTTTTTAAAAGGTAACTAGTTACAATTACAGTTACTCGCTTTAAAAAGTAACTCAGTTACAGTTACTTTCCACTGGAAATTTTCTTGCAAACAAATTACACAAAAATCGATTACTAGTTGTAATAAAAAAGAAAAACTATCGGATGCTGCTTACACAAGGGGAGCAATTATGAGGACACATATGAACAAACTACAGAAACTACACACACTTCACAGCACACAACTGACAATGACAAACTGACAGCAATAGGAAAGAATCCTCCTCCTAATACTCCTAATCTCATCTTCCTGCTTTTGGAAAATCACCCCTCTTCCGAGGTATGCATATCGCTTTAGAATTGAGGACTATCAAACGAGAGATGAAACACAGGATAAATCTGTCACTCTGAAAATTATGGAACCCAGAGCCTACCGACTGGCCATGGACTGGAGACAAATTTAGTTCAACAACTTTATCTTTTCCTCTTTATCTATTGGTTGCATGAATTAATTAACAAAGGATGGACATTTGTATCGCGGCAGAAACTAGTAGTTTATCGATGGTTCTGGTTCATTTTGTCCTAAATCACCAATAACTGACGACACATATAGTAACTTAAGTGTCACGAGCTAACTGTAAATGTAACTGTTGAAACGTTACTTCTATTGAAAAAAGTAACTCTGTTAGAGGAAAATAACCAAACTCGGACCCCACTCCCTAAGCCTTCCTGTTTCCGTAAGCAGGTGCTGCCGCGTGGTCGCAATGGGCGAAACACGTCAAGAATAACGAGAAGAATGTGTAGGGAAGGTATCAGCAGTAACGTGGAAGTATCAGGTGCTATAGTCCACCATGACTTGTTCTTGTGTGAACGAAAGTTTGTACATCGGTGTATAACAGTGGGAATTTTGCTAATTAAGAGAGACATAAGTAGCAATCTTGTTACAATTTAGACACTAGTAAGTATTGTACTTTGAAATTATGGTAATTGTTTGTTTGAAGATACGTGTGGTTTTATTGTACAAACAATAAGACTCCACGCGAGAAAAATGCCCTAAGTAGGACCCCTCAATGAATGCCTAACATTACAATTGTAATTGAAGCAAAGGGTCGTTACTCGTTAGTAAAGTCCTTTTACATATTGTTTTCAATGTTCAAGGGAAAAGGCAATGCAGGTGGGATGTCCAACAAATGGAAAGGGCGATTGACGCAGTTAGGATATTGGTAGTCTATATATTACTTTTGTACATCTATATTCTTTATGCAAACTCAATAAATGTAAATCATTTACTACATATCATATATTTACATTTATTTTCGTCTTTTCCAATTTTTGGAACTTGTTAAAGGAGGACTTTGGCCACTTTTTCTCTGTTGTTACTTTTCTTCCCTTTTTACAGAAATGCTTCCTGGCAAAGCATCATGCGCTTTAAGGTGGATTAAGTTACTAAAAACGTTAGCAAACATATCAAAGAACACACTTTATTAAATTTCTTATAGAAATAATATGTCATAAAGACATCAGGGATGAAAACAAAACGAGGTCCTACTTTGGTCCTTTCCTCTACAGTTACAGCTACTTGGTTTCAAAAGTAGCTAGTTTCAGTTACATTTCTTCAAAAGAAGTAACTGTTTTTTGTAACTGAGTTACTTGTAACTAGCTATTTCCAAACACTGCTAATAAGATTATTATGGATTGAAAGGAACGCATTATTATTCTTTGTATTTGTAATAAGTACTGGAATTTTGAGGCTAGGCAGAAGCGCCTACAAGAAAATATGTGCATTCAAAATTATCATTACCACGTTCTTTCTCTTCGTCTTACGCAATTTCAGGTGCAAAAATTGAAAAACAGAAGTAAACAGAGCACAAGAAAAGTGAGTTAAAACAATTTACACACACACACACACGGGTAGTTGCATTTCCTAACAGTGAAGATTAGCATTTTGCAAAAACAGTAGATTCGACTGCTTAAGGAGCGGTTATTCTTTGGTGATTATTCACTCATCTATCTCATTAGTTCGTCATTAATTCTACCTTGAAAGGCGAAACATATACGTAAAAGAAACAAAATACAATGCGATACATTCTCTTACTTTCAATAGTGGGATAAATACGTAAATGTTGTTAGATGAATTTCACGGGTCTGTATCAGAATGTTCACCGAAAACATTTTGGGTGATCTTTGTATATTTTGCAGAAATGGCGCCCAATATGCACCGTCATTGTAAGGTAAGCCATTACACTTTAAAGCATAGGACATCAGAAAACTACATCATGCTGAAAAAAATAACACGAACAGAATGTACATAAATATACATGTACGATAAAGTCAATTTGGAACTTCTGCTCATACTGTTATATATGCTGGGACAAAGCAGCCCCCTGAGGGCCTCACCGATGGAATAGAGGTAACATCGTCGCCTTGTAATCAAGGGGTTCTGGGTTCAATACTCGGTGAGAGCACACGTGGTTCGGATCCCACTTTAAACTGTAGGTCCAGTCTCGATTAGCCTTCCTGTGAATCAAGTGGAGTTAAAAAAAACTCAAAACAGCCCATCTTCCTTCCAGTTATTTAGATGACCGCTCGGTACGATGGTGAGCCCGCTGGATCACAGCAGGGTTGCCCTGATAAGGAATTCCACTATAAACTGTAGGTCCAGTCCCGATTAGCCTTACTGTGCATAAAGTGGACTTAAAAACAGCAACTCAAACCAAACCAAACCCTGATGAGGAGGTTAAAAAAATATTAAAAATTTCAAAAACAAAATTAATTAACTAATTAATACCCTGAAGATTGTGAAGAAAATGACAATTTCAACGAACAGTTCGAGAGAAACGTATCTTTTTACAGCCCAAGTAAAGTTTTTGAACGCACGCCCGACACCAAGTTGTGACCATTTGTGGTAAAATCTCACACCGCGGCTGTCAACAGTTTATTTTGTGGATTGAATCTGACAACCTTACATTTAAGTAACGTGAAGTTTCTAAAGATTGCAGCTGGCAACGCTGACTGCGTATTATCTAATGTTTTCGGAAACCCGCAGCTGGCAACACTGAACGCGAGTCGCCCGCAGGGGTTGTATAGCGCACGGGCTGTTCCCGTCGGGTGGTTGAGGTTGGAACCGTCTGGAACTATCGATGCTGAGCAGTACCACGCCGGCTGGGGGAGGGAGCTGCAGCTCTGGAGCTTCGAGAACCAATCGCTTTCCCGTATCAACCGCAGGAAGCGGCAATCGGGATAAACAAAAGTGGAGAACGGAGGACAGGTTATTGAATTTTCATTATGGTCCTCCCTTTCCTTTTCTCTTTTCAACTTTTTTTTTTTATATAGTTACAACCGGTGTTAGGAAACGCCACTGACTGAAAGGAGTAGAGAGCGATTTTCCGCTTCAAAAACAGAGCTTGGATTATCTAGAAATGATTTATGTCACGTGTATCTGGAAAAGTTGAGTCCCAAGTTTTAAGACAAAAATTGTTTGTTTCCTCTACTTCACGTGATTCAATTTTTAAAGCCGGAATACAATTCTGCAGCTTGTTTATATGTTTTACAGTTTTCTTTTTGTTTTGTGTCTTATGATGGACTTTTATTTTGTTATTCTCATTATTAATTTTGAACAGCCTATCTCTTTACTTACTTTCTCTCTCCTTTCTGACTATCCTGCTTTAATATTCCATGCATCTATAAAATTTACTTTTCATGGTTTGTTATTGAATTACAAATTTGAGAGAGAGAGAGAGGGGTCTTTATCAATTTAATCGCGTTAATTTTTTTATATTCAATTCTCCCCCACTATATTAGTTTTTTTCGATCGACTTATTTTATAGTGACGTCTCCTTTGTCTTCTTAGCGTTTTGCTCTCTTTCTTCGTTTGCGCAGAGCGACCATTTTTCCTGCTACGACTGGTGCCAAAAGGGCATTGTTAAAATTGTTGAATAGTCGAGTGAAATAAAATAAAATATATAATAAAAAAAACACTCGACGAAGACTAAACCCGCAACTCTCGCATGGCATTCTGTTTATGTCGAAGCTCCCTGTTGCACAAGGAGACAAATAGAATCGCATACGGAATACAATGTGTGTTTATGTAGTTCATGTTAGCAGTGATGCGCCAGAGGGAATCGAAAGGGTGGATGCCCCCAATCGTCCGTCCCGCCCTTATAAATACATGTTTTTAAGCCGGAATATCTATGTTTGTATGTCATTTTGTGGTGTATTAAATTTGACTGCCCCCACTCGTTTTTTTTCTGGCGCCGTCTTTGGGTGTTGGGACACAAAACTCTTGCCAACGCAAAATCACTCGATCAATGGTGGGATGGACCCGAATGATCAGCTCCGACAATTCCCGTTACAAGTTGTGTTGTAGCGGTACTAGAGTGGGCGTTCGAATCCGAATCCAACAGTTTCGAATCCTGGATCGGATATCCGAATCTCGAATGCTGGCGAAAGATGACAATTATTTACAGCCTTTGTAATTGAGAATGTGATGCAGAGGGACACAAATTGCATTCCGGCTCTGATGCCGCTATTGTGTCCTTGCGTATAAAAAAGCAAACATTCTGCAATTTCACAACTTACGGGTGCAAAACATGGAATATAATGCATATTTGTTCTTGATGTTATACATCGTTGCTTTTCTGCCACTTTCGGTTAATCGCAACGATGGTAACTGGGCTGACTGCGTGATTCACATAATATAGAGATGACTCAGACGCGATATTCTCCAGAGGGTAGAATCCCCCCTACATATAGCACCCTGCCTTCATGGCATATTCTCCGCGTTCCTTAGCCCTCGACGATGAAGAGTAACATAATCAGATAGGTTACATTCGGTTCAGAGAAACTCTACAATTAATTTTATTGAAATATATATATTTTTAAAACAATAAAATAGTGTATATTAATTATTAATTGAGTTAGTGTTTTAAGTCCAATGTATGCACAGTAAGGCTAATCGGGACTGGACCTACAGTTTAAAGTGGGATCCGAACCACTATGTGCCTTCACCGGGAATCGAACCCGGGACCCCTCGATTACAAGGCGAAGACGCTATAAAATAGTGTATAAACTGTACTCATAGTAGTGTTACAATTGAAACATTACTTTAAAAAGTCTTCTGATAGGAGCATAGAAAGTCCATTACACAAAGAATATTTAAATGTGGGGCACAAATTATAAAAGTGTATGTAAACAACCGTAGTCTTGTAAAATATCACGTTCAGCTCGGATTTAAATTTAAATCTAGAATATATTTTGTTTCATTTTAGTTATCTGTATCAGTTGAACTAATAACAAAGCCACTGTCACATGATTCGAAAAACAAACACAAACGGAAGGGGTGGGTCTCGTAGACCCGACACGCGTAGCAGAATGGTTGATACAATAAATGTCTCGAAGATACAACTAGAGACCTCTACACAATGTATCCTGGAAGGTATTGAGAGCAACAATACAGTATGTCGAAATCTCTATTGGAGACTCTGAGAATTATTATCACATGGATTCCATAGACCAAGCTCGTCCGTCCTATGGTTAGGGATAGAGTTCAGAGTTTCCTAATCTCCTTCAGTGACGACGCCAAAGGAGGGCAGTGGGCGAACCCTTCTACAGTAAACACCAAAATAGATAAATAGAGGCTATTTTAGCTTAAATGATTTTTGTACGATTCTTAGAGCATATTAAATGTGACTTTCAACTCCAGGAAGATTCCCGCTTCCCCTGCCTCAACTCTATATTTTCTGGCCCCGTCACTGCCCTCCTATTTGAGAAATTCTAGTAACTTCTTTCGAAGTGGTGCAGGACTTGTTCTCAACAAGCTCTTCAAAGTCCTTAACAATGGACCTTGTTAAGAGTATCCGTTCAAGAGTGGAAATCCGTTACTTACACTTTGGAAACATTCTTACCCCGTGAGTAGGTGATTGTTGCCTCGTTCCACGTGCATTGTTGCAAGAGAGCGTCGTCCAAGAAACGTCCTTCCCCTCGTTTCAACAACCCTCTTCGTTTGCCTGGGAACTTCTCCAAACCACTAAATTCTGAAGAGTGGAGTCTAACGAGTTTGAAGAAAGTTGAGGACGAAATGCGGAAACTTGGAGCAAATTGAACAACACCTTATCTCATGCCAGGATCGATTTTCGACCGCCTTTTCCCAAAAACACAGCGGATTTTCCACCCATCTCGCTGCTTTTGAAGAGTCTCTTGACTAAGAGTCGCGGCTAAGCCTCGTGTAACTAAAAAGTACTGTCTTTAATAGAACGGGGGTTGCTTGGTCGACAACTTACTCACAGAAGCCAATTTCTTTTATGTTTTTATATTGGCTGTAGAAACTGTCTATGCATCAGTTATCCCAGAAGGAGATATGAGCCTCTTTATTGCTTGGCAGAGTTTACGAGCCCATATAATACTTCAATTACAGCAACTGAAGTGTTTTCTTTCCTTCAGGAGCTTGTGTTCATTGAGTATTTCCCATTTAGGAAAGGAGAAATTTGACGTACAATCATTATTATTGCAGAAACACATTTTGTTTGCACATCTCACCTTCACCACGACAACCTCAAATGTTGAGATTTGCTACTGTCAAAGTTTAGTCAGATCGTTACACAACGAGTTAAAACAACAAAATTTGCTGATTCTATATCACTCATATGTTCGACTAATGTGGAGGTGACCAAACTGAAATATGACGACATTTTTAATTGTTTACATCTGTCTATCCAACACTCAGTATCTCGAGAAACAGTGGACAGGTTTTGACGGTTTTGGGTTTAAAGTAAAGCTAAAAGAGCAAATATTTCTATAAATATATTATACTTACTAATAATATTCATCATTCTGTTTTTGTTTAGAGTTGTCTAGAATACGCGTTCCAATGTTGTTTTGTTGCTGGTGCTAAAAGTACCTTTCAAACGTGAGATGAGACTTTTCTTCGAAAATAATTTTGTAGGAAGGTGAAACCTTAAGGCATATACTCGTAATAAACAATAATTATATTTTTTCTATAATTCATTTTACACCAATCCTTATAACGCACTTTCGATGATATAAACGAAAATACAAGGATTGTATTCCTCGCTTCCCAATGTGCAGTTTCTCTTAAAACAAGGGAAAAAAGGAGAAATGTGTTGATTCTCTGTATCTTACTTATAAAGGCATGACAAGATCTTTGATGTCAAATTGATGCACAGCCCCTTCTACGAGTAGTAATGCTGCCGTGACGAGACGAGACCCTGTATGTTGTCTAGTGAATAAAAATACCCGTTTCGTTCTCAATCACGGGTCCACATTTCATATCTTTGATTCCTGACGAGCTAATGAAGCTTCTACCAACGACAGGATTTCGTCAAAATTACGACACTCATGGTTAAATAAGCAGAAAACTTTCCTGCGTACATCCTGTAACGTGTAAAGTTTCCTTGTTAACAGGACATGATGTACTCAGTAACACACGCTTCGTTATCTTCCTGTCGGAGCTCGACCTTCCTTTTATGAGGGAAATTCGAACATTGGGTTGCCACATTCACATTCAGACCCATGCTCAAAACAGCGACAAAGGTAGCATATTTCGAAATGTGTTAGCGACCGGCAGTCTAGGCGAGAGACCGGGGTCAACGTTGCTGAAGCGAAACAAATGGCAGGTGAAGTGGCGTGGGAGCATTTGATGTTTTGAAGGAGATGGTGTTCAGTGAATAAGTATAATAAAAATTATTTACGTTACAGATTTTTTTGGTACGCACATGCGAATAGGCAGAAGCCGCTACAGCCTCTAAGGGTCTCAATAGCTCATTGATATTATTTGCCTCCCTTTCGAACGAGTCGTGCAACAACACTGTCAAATTGCGGCCACGCAGAGCTCTACGCACCATGTGCAATATGCGAAGCAAATATAGCTCCCTTTATTGACAATGTAACTGGTCACACAGAGTTGCGTACGCTATATTCGCTACCTTTGCTGCAATCAGAAGGGTTTGATTCTGGGCTTCTTTTTTATAAACGTAGCCGTGGACGACGAACATGCGCAGTAAACTCTCGCTCGTATGTCTAGATGGTATCTTAGCCACCAGTAATTTTTCTTCAGTAGCAGCTACAATAAGGGCATGTCTTGCATTTAACCATTGTAAGCAATGCTTACAAATGAAAACATATCATATCCTGCGCGTAATCCTAGAGGGCGAAATTTAAGGCATTCAAATATTAAATAGCATTCTGTGATAAGATACACGTAAGCAGTATGTGACTAACCTGCCTTGCAGTGAAGACCCCGATGAGTCACCAAACAGGGAAATTGTCCATATAGTGTAACACTTGTCATTCCCCTTATGTGACTCGAAGTCAGCTGATTGTGAAAGGAGCACATGCTACGTCTTTGCAGTCTATTACTATATTTTCAGGTAATTATGGATAATACTATTGTACGTATCTCTAATGTAGGCTTTTGTGAAATTCATTATTGTGGACCGTTTACGATAGTTGAAGTTGCTGAGCATTCGCTAACCAATGAAGGTGTTTTATTAGGATTGCTTACAGTTTCGAGTACTCCACACCCCGCCACTGCGCTACAACGCTTGTTTGCTGAAATCCAACGCTGCAAAACTGGCATTTCTTGAGCAATTAATTGATAAGTGATCAATCGATAAACACTAAAAATCCAAAAATAGGCAGGTAAGAAACGCACCGAAAAATTCAAAATTGTCACTTAAAATAGGCACGATAAAACTCATGTATTGGCTGGAAATTGTTTTTAAACTTAAAGGCAAAGGAACAAGAAAAGAATTTCAGGGCAAATCCTCCGTGTCCTCCTGTTAGCGGACATTTCATGGAGCGAACAGGGCATGGAGCGGATTAACTTGATTAACTTGATTAACTTGATTAACATGTGAACTAATCAGTTAGGAAATCTAAACCTCCCGCCCCCACGCGCTGCTGGCAGGCAGCAACCAGTTCATGGAGCGGACACGTGTTCATTGACCTCCCCGCCAACCGAGAAGCTTCATACTTCCTGTCCTGTTTCCTGTGAGCTTATTTCATTTTTGTGCTATTAACCTAGCTGTTCGTTCCTGTTAAGTAAGTTCCGAAATTTAAGAATACGGAGATCGTAGAGACCAGGAAAGGGAAACCATGTGCAATGCAATGTTTAATGGATACTCGTACCGTAAATTTCGTGTAAACAAATCTGCTGTTTTAACGTGTTTTTGTGTCAATGAGAAATCGACGACGAAATGCAAAGGTACGATGAAGACCAAGGATGATACAATTTTCATTGTGACCGATCACCAATGTGTGCCCGACGAAGACAGCATCGAAGTTAGGAAAGCGCTCTCAAGAGCGAAAAAACGTGCCCGCGAAGACACTACCACTCCAGTATGTGAGTATCATTTAAAATTTAAAATTGCTCAATCTCATTAGTTCCATTTTAACATCAAAATCCATACCATAGGTGTTACCATAAATGTTTTGTCGTTAAATATGTCTATATTGTGGAATTCTATTGCTAATTCAAAATGTATATTTTACAAAAAAAGACGGGATTAGTCACTCTGGAGCGGGAGGTTTAGGTTTTCTAAGTGATTAGTTCACTAGATAACATGTCAATCAAGTTGTGTCCGTTCCAATAACTGTCCGCTAAAAGGACAGGTCCAAGTCCTCAGCTAAGTGAAACATATAATCACACTGTTTCGTATTAATTCGAAAATAGTCTCTAAATTTGATTATATCTTAACGTAACTATTTAATCAAATGGTAAAATTCACCTGTTTTTTTTCAAATTCACGTCGTGTACCCACTTTCTTTCATATTTACACATTCAGACTAATAAAAGCAAATCATTGTCAAAATCATCAGTATTCTGTACACCTTTTCCGCTAACATTTCGGACGATTTTCGTACGAAACATAGCGATTTATACATGCAGCACCATCACCTCCCTAAGACCGTTCTTTCAAAATTTCCTCAACACCCCCTAAAAAATTTCTCAAATTGGCTACTTTGGCTCTAAATTTACCCTTAACCAGCTCCTGTGTGGCCACCTGGTGTAGCGAACGTAACATACACAATGAACATAGCGCTTTGTGTGGCCGCAGCATGTTTGCAAGAAGCATACGTTTGTCAACAACAGCCCGCAGGCGACAGACCGCTTAGTGGCGGGAACGGTACAGGACAAACCTTCTGGGCCGTAACATTTGCCTCCAGAAAACACACGATTCGCAGCCCGCTTTACCGCCATGTGGGTGACCCAAAAGTAGGATTGTTTTAACCTCGATGCCTAAATGAACATCTCTACTTTGCCACAACAAACCACATAATTGCACAAACGAGAAAATAGACTAATTGAGTGCACACGTCTTTGCGGTTCACTCGAACATGCACACGAAAAATTCTGCGGAAGCACAATTCGTACTCCCTTCTCTCTCTCTTTCTCTCTCTTTCCCTGAAATCGAGCAATTAAACTCGACGTATCGGAAACGTTATGTATGAGGGGGAGAAGATAAATAATTCCATTCCTTCGTCCGCGGCGGAACATGTGAAATTCGTGTCGCGTTCCATATTTGATGGGTAGGATTAAAGCTCCGCATAATTACCCACGTGGCTTTCAAAAGCACATCAAGTTCCGCCCTTACAAGGGCTAGACAAGGATCCTGTTTAAAAATGTAGGTCGCGCGTTTACGGCTCATCCACGAGGTACAGTTTATTGCTATCGATCGGATCCCGTGTAATTTACTGCCTCATGTTTTTCCGGCCGAAATGACATACCGTTAAAAAGTCTTCTATGCATGTAATCCAATAAGAGTCGTTATTCATCAATGACCCTCCCGTACAGACAGGCTTCCCTATTAGCATCGGCTGGGATATCAAAAGAGCATGTTTCTACTACATGTGAAAAATTTTTATCAGACATTATTTCTTTGGTTCGTTTTTCTTTTCGTCCTTATTTACCTAAATGCAGCAAATCATCATCATCAGTTTTCCATCTTCAAGAATATATCTTGCGTTACTTCTATTTTAACCCGATGGTTATCAGCATTCCTCCTTGATCCCACGAAGCGGTCTTCAGTATTAACTCTGAGGACATGGCCCACCATAGGTGTTCTAATTTGCATCTGAGGAAGAGATGTAGAATTCCCCTCACCAAACGCGAAGAGCTGTATGCGATGTGCTATCGGACGGAAGCCACTTAGGCAAGTATTACTCTTTCAAGTATTCTAGGCGTATGTATTTAGTACGTACAACTGCACAAAGCGGACGGAAAAAGTAAGGTTGAATAAGACGTGAATTTTACGAAAAATGACAAAACATCGGCCCCCATTAGTGAAAACTTTAAGTTGAAGAGGAAGCGTTTTCATTCTCCATAAAAGAACACATGGGAGTCGAAACACATTTATTAGTGATAACTGCAAAACTATAAGAAAAAAACATATAACTTGATACCTTGTTCCTCTCAATACTCTCGCGCATTTTGACAGAATCGTAATAATTGTTCACCTTAAGACACACTCTACTTTATCACCTGTACTCCTTGTTCCATCTCCATGTGTTATCTCATCCATCTATATACATTTTCAATACGCTTCTCCATATCGACATTTATACAGATTCTTAGTCTTCTTTCGAAATTTCATATTTCATGCATAGGGATTGTTCGCACACTTCTACCCTACGACCCTCAATTTCTGCAACACTTCCCTCCAGCACAAAGTTCTAAGAAATTTTAATTTCGGTGGTACTAAATTTACGTTTGCAGCCTCCAATAAAATGGCAACACCTTATATCCAATTTTCTAACTTTATTTTCTTCAATCGCACATTTTCCACTCGCGGCAAGTTTTTTTACCTTCTTGCTTCATTTGCTGATTGCTGATGTATTATTGTGAAATTTTTAATGTAAATTTAGGAACTGGTGTGACAAATTAAAGGACAACTTGGCCACATGACAAGTGTCATGTAAAAAACCTATCGAGATATAATTTACTAAAACCCAGAGTCTTAGGCGTCTGTTGATTCACAATGCCATTCCAGCATGCACATGAGCGAAGTACCTATGTGAACAGTAATCTTACCTCCTCTTTTGTAATAGTCATTGCCCGCTCTTGCAGTGTCTGACTTTTCATTTTTGTATTATTCATTTCCCAAACTTTGCTCTCAGTTCTCACTTTAAGACACCTTAAGAATCTATTTATGCTTATCCCCTCCCCTTTACTGACGATTTTTCTTTTCTGGCTCTATTTGATAATCTAGTTCAATCTTTCTAATTCTCTTTGGCCTATGTGACCTTATTTCAACACATTTCTTCACATTAAGTTCCTATTTATCCCACTCAATGCTTATTAGTGGCTGCTAGAGATTATATGACTATTTTCATGACTAATTGTTGCCTTTCAGTGGACTTATAACCCCTTTAACGTTGCCTGTATCTCTTTTTGAGCCAAATTGATAAGTTAGTGACAATTTTTACTCTTAATTGAACATTCACTCTCTTTAGTACCTATTTCTCTGTTTAAACACATACTTACTTCTCTTATAAGCTATTTGGTCATTCATTGACAATTTCTCTCTCTCGGCGCCTATGTCATTGCCTATTAGGCATGGTAAGGAGTGGAATTAGAGCACAGCAGGCTAATTGCGTACATGTTAGACGTCCATAAGTTCAAAATTAACACCTCGTGTGGAATGCGTTTCATGCCGAAGAGTCATAAACTTCTTCCCTTTTAAGGCTCCGAGGAAAAACCAAGGCGATGACGTGAAAGCAATCTCTCGTGGCAGCAATCGCACCCGCTTCGACACCATCATTAACCGCCGGGAAACTGCTTTACCGGAGGGGGAGGGAGAGTTTCATCTCATCTCATCTCATCGCGCGAAGCAAATAAGTCGTCACTCGGTGAAGGACTCCGCCTCGATCACGCCTTCAAAGGATGTCAGCTCTCGCGTCATTTCACACGATCCCGAGATAAGATTTTTATCTTCTCCAAGCATCGCCGTAAAAAGCGGGAAAAAATCACGCAAGACCCTTGCACGTGTCGATGACATTATAGTGGTTTGTTCTGCGAAAGGTTGTAAGAGTTCCAAGTTGCGTGGAGAATCTGATTTGTTGTCTTAAGTTCACTTTTTGCACGGATAGGCTAATCGGGACTGGACGGGATCCGAACCACTGTGCAGCGTGGCTATATGGAGGATGTTCTCGATGTGTTACAGCTTATCTAGAGAACATTCTCCATGTAGCTTGGCAAACTTCCAACATTTTCTGGTGAACCGTCTGAAACTCGATATGCGGCAGCATATCGAATGGAGGTTTCGATTATGGAAGACTACCAGTAACACATCTGGTTTCAGATTTGTAGCAGGTTCATTCAGTACTGGTTTAATATGTTTGCGTCAACAACACGAAACACATAAACTTGTTTTAAATAAAAATAAGTGCCGTATTAGCAAGGTTTTGCTTTTGCGTTTTTCGTTTTTCTTCCACTTTTGGCAAATCGGAACGACGAGGATGAAATTGTGTTCACATGAGATTGATTAAGAGACACTTGCATGACTCGAAACCTTGGTAGTGAGTTCATGAGTCGATCAGTTAACTTGCTCCCCCACCGAAGCGGCACATTCACTCTTGGAGGTCCCGATTACGAAGTTTTTTGCAACCGTCGATCTCTAAAACTGCAGTGCAATTTCAGGTTGCGAACACTTCTGGGTGAATGGACATATTCACTGAATGACACTTTCTAAGCTTTAAGTAATGATTTTAAAACTATTGATTGAAAATTTTAACACATTTTTGAGTCTAGACTTTGGATGTAGAGCTCAAGCCAGATAGTCTCCCATACAACGAACGATGATTAATGTAAAAATAATAATAACATGAGTAAACTTCATTGAATTAGGCAGGCTGTCGCCTCTTTGCAAGTTACGACGAAGAAAAGAACGAGGAAAAATTAAAAGAAAAATTCACATATACAGGTCAAGTCTCTAACTTAGCAAGAAGCTAATAGTGTTTCGAAACTGGCAAAAAATTCACAAACTATCAACTTCCTTTCACGAAAACATATGGGGAGAGTTTAGTGGTGGTATTTTGAAAGTACGTGGTTCCTAAAAAACTTCAAATGGTAAAGGATCCGAATGGCGACTAGTTGGATAGGTCGCATAATTTCAAACAACTTTTATACAAAACATTTTTAGTTTTGGTCAACGATTTTCGAATGGGCGCCTATTTTATAAACAGAGAAGAAATAGTAATCACCTTATACATGATCGCCTGAAAATCCAAACGGAGAGTCGAATGGTGGCATTTTGAAAATTCTCCGTGACTCCTAATGGGAAGTAAGCCCCTGTTGGATAGGTCTTCTAATTTCAAGAAAATTTCAAGGTAATATTCTTATAAGGGTCACCATAATATTCGAGTGAGCTACCAAAAAGGAATTTGTACATGCAAAAAATATTTTTTTGCCGCCTATTTGGCACTCTCTTTTACATAGTACAAGGTCAACGAGTCTCTGGTGCCTGTTCTATATTCTGGCCCTCTGCGTGTGATTTCCGTTCATCCCATTTCCATCGTCGCAATCAGCAAATAATTGCAGAAAGGCGTTTAAATAAAACATATGTTAACAATGCTAGCAATATGTTAGAGATTATATCGCAAATTGTATCTACCAACTTCAAATGACAACAGAAAGACGGTGAGTGCTTGTAGTAACTTTGTATGGTTATGAAATAAAATTATACACATGGCCATTTAATACAGTGTATAATATGAGCAATAGAAACATTAGTGCACCTTGAAAATAGTGTCCTCTAAATGTCTTCCTTCTGCTTGGATGCACTGTTCGAGGCGATGCGGGAAGGTTTTCATGCCGCGCGCCTCAACATGTTCTGCAGAACAGCACGTATTTCATGGCGACTGACGGTTAACAACATTACCCGTGCCTCTCCACAGTCTAGTCCACCTCTGAATGTTGCGTGTCTCTGGAACAGGTGCATGGCGATCTTCATTGTTCTGCCGCAGTGCCCGGTGCCTCTTTGGAGGAAGGCTTCTATTGCTGCAATCCGTGTCTGCACCGGCCAACGCTCCATGTTATACTAATGAAGTCCATTAGTGGTGACGTCGCAAGCAGGCGACGAGCTGGAACTGAGTCTTCACAACGAGAAAACGTGTTTTCTTCCTATCCAATTCAATGCTATTTTCCTTCGGAACGGGTAACTTTAATTATTGTGACAGCAGTTATGAAACAAAATTATGATGCGTATCGTACATCAGTGTAAAGATGAGATTTCGGAGAATACGACTATATATCACACATACCTTACAGAGGATAAGGTAAAGAATAACCGGAGTAAGAAAATCATGCATTTTCAAAACATTCCACTTCCGAGCACAGCCGAAGCCGACCCGAAGCTCACCCGATCTGAAGTCGGCCACGCTGCCGCTATGGATGATGGGAAACCGTGGAAACCAGCAGCCTCAGGCGATTGAACCGACGACGCCCATTGGCTAAGATTTCTTTTGGAGCATTCGCTTTACTCGATTTCCTACTCCATTTATTCTTTACATTTTCATCTGTAAGGTATATGTTATATATAGACGTATTCTCCGAAATCTCATCTTTACATTGATGTACGATGCACATCATAATTTTGTTTCATAACTGCTGTCACAATAATTAAAGCTACCCCTTCCGAAGGAAAATAGCATTGAATTGGATAGGAAGAAAACACGTTCTCTCGTTGTGAAGACTCAGTCCCAGCGCGTCGTCTGCTGTGACGTCACACTATTGGACTCCATTGCCTCACTCCCAACTCTCCACGGATGTAGGTATGCCACACGTGCGCACGTGCTTTCTGGCAGGGTTACCATTTCAAATTGGTAGATACAATAAGCGACACCCTGTAGTATACAAAAATACATAAAAGTGTTATTTTCCTATCTTTCTGCTCATAAACTTATAGGGCGACCTAACTATTTCTCATTTTACTGGTGCCCCAACATATTTGGAAATTTCGATCCCAAAGGACGAAGATACCGGAGGAAAATGGAACATTTTTATGGACCCTTCGCACAAGGAAACTTTGGAGCAATGGATGAATCCTTCGGTGGTCGTATCAGCGTTTTACGATACTAATAAATTACGGGACAGCCAGCGTAAAAAAATATTATCCTAGTTTAGCGCACACACAATACGCATCTTCCCAGTCGGGCAAACATACTTACGTAGGAATAAACGGAGTTGCATACCGTTTAAGGATATAAATTACCACAGAGGGATCGGTAATGGGGAAAGTTAATTGAAGTATCTTGTTCAGTGGCTGAATTGGAATCACTTTCCACCGTAGCCGTATAGCGTCGCCGGCTTTCTCTATCCCTTTCAGCTGAGCTGATGAAACATTGATTCACTAAGTAATTGGCCGACGTGGGTGCTTTCTCCTATTTGTAGTCAGTGGTTGAAGCAGTAAAACTTGTTTGATTGAATTGGTTTATTTTACGTCGTTTTCTTCCACCACTACTTCGCTTTCTGCTAATTGCGAAGGTGAATATGAGTGATGACGTGATGAAATTGATGGGAGATACTCACAAAGAACCCATGCCCAGACTGGGATTCGAACCAGGGTCCCCTGGCCTCGTAGGGCGATGTACTAGCCACTCCATCACGGAAGTTGGAAGTAAAACTCGATGATAGTACGATGTTTGATTGAGTTGGCGTTTTAAGTCCACTTTATGCACATTAAAGCTAATTGGGACTGGGCCTACAGTTTTTTAAAGTGGAATCCGAAGCACTCGTGCCTTCACCAGGTATCTAACCCGGTACCCCTTGATTACAAGGTGACGACACTACAACTGCGCCATCGTGGAGGCCGATAATACGATGTGTTAACGTAGTTTTCGTTTTCAGAATTCCCGCGTTATTACGTGATTGTGAGCAGTTGTTTTAGACCGAGCCTTGCTTAGTAATTGTTCTCCAGAGAGGTATTCTAAATTTACAATTTATCATATTTGACTATGGTAATCGAACTAAACAAGTCTAAAGATTCCGATGGATCCGCTGATAATTCTTTGAACCGATTTCAGTGCCGATATTTAACATCTTCCCATATGTATAATTATTTAACACAAATACAATGTCATTTGCAGCATAGTAAAAGTTAAAAAAAATTCTACAAATTCTGTTTTGGTATTATAAATATATTGTATAGTTTGTATTTTTTTTTATTATGCGTCGATTTTCTGTATTTTTAAGATGGCTGGATCGATGAGGTCATGATTAGGTAAAATTAATGAAAGCCCATGTTCTTGGTAGAACTCGAACCCGGAACCTTCGCTGGCGAGTTCTTAAGTAAACCACTTAACGGGCTCGATAACCAACATAAAAATCAACGTACTGACTGACCACTTATCACCCGATGAATACCAGTTCTAAAAGCAACTGTAAACTGTAAAGTAAAATATCATGTAACAGCACTTAATCTAAAAGTCCATTACAGCTCCTAGAAGATACATTTCGTTACATTTCTGCACCAAGCATTACGTTGGACAAACATGCCACGATTAATTCCTTATATATTTATTGTTATTTAGTCTATTTTTCTGCCACTTTTGGCTAATCGCGAAGATGAGGATGAGTGACGATTAGTTTTGATTGGTGAGGGGACAATCACTTATAACATCCGTGTCCAGTGGCGTCGGTGGCGAAATCGAAAGTCGGAACTTAAACTTAAAAACTCTCTTAAAAAAATAAAATCAGTGATTATACCGACTTCTCGAATATTTTGCAATTATATTTCACTACATTTATGGATTATCTCTATAGTTTGTCAATATCAACAACACAAACATCTATGTTTACAAGGTATTCGAACATACGACTCCTGGCATCGTAGCGCACAGCGCTGACCACTTCACCACGATTCTCGGCCACTGAGCTGGCCGATTTCGGTATACCCACTATTTAGTTGCCTAATGCGAGAGATTTCATGAGAATCAGTCCTACATAATGTATCAAGATATGATAATTCATG
Source organism: Lepisma saccharinum (assembly GCF_977018435.1). Classification (NCBI taxonomy): domain Eukaryota; kingdom Metazoa; phylum Arthropoda; class Insecta; order Zygentoma; family Lepismatidae; genus Lepisma; species Lepisma saccharinum. The sequence continues at coordinate 184,736,991 of NC_139229.1, forward strand.
ATCGAAAGAAATTACACGTATTCATTATTTTAGTATTGAGTTCGAATCCCGCTTAATATGTAGATATTATATCTTCTCTTCATTTTAAAGGACCTTCCACAAAGTGCCGCGTTAACACCGTAATATATTGTGTTATTTCAATTTGTGTTTCAGAAGTAAAGGAGAAAAAACCTCGATATGAGAGGTTCCTGAGACTTGCGAAGCGCTTGTATAAACATGATTTTATTTACAGAGTTGATTGATTGATTGAGTTGGTGTTTTAAGTCCACTTTGTGGACAGTAAGGCAAATCAGGACTGGACCTACAGTTTAAAGTGGGATCCGAACCACTATGTGCAACCAATTTACAGGGTTGGTTTGGAGAAATATTTGTGAAGGGATTAGAAAAAATAACTGTATGTTTTATTTAACACGGACAATTCAATTTACAGTAGATATTTAATGTGTTAAGTATAGAAGGGGTAATTTCGCGGAGGAAAATAAAAATAATATTATCTGTTCAGTGCACAAGTGCCTTGCTAATTCTTTCTAGTCGGAAAACATTCACTAAATCTTATATAACAACTGTCAGCCTGTGTGGCGGGATTGCTATTATGCTAAGAAAGATGAAAGTCCTAGTTTAGAATCTTGCGTAAGGCATTCATTTTTTATTCTGTTTGTTCCCCCATTCATTTTTACCGTCGAGATCAATCTAAAGAGGTAGGCATGCAGAGGAAAGTAACCAAAAATACTTTCAGTAAGCAATTTGACGGCTATAGCTACGAATATTGGTCTGCATGAAAAGAATTGTAATGGAGTAGGGTTTTGATTGTAAAGTTCTGCTCCTCTGTCCTTTTCTCTACCGGTAGATGCTCGAGATGTCATCTGTGGGTGCGTAAACGACACACAGAGTTAACCATCTATTGAAAGAAACTCGCAAATGAACATTAAGCTGCGTGCAGAAAAGGGCGTCATCTTGACAACCTGCGCCGCGTAAATCAGGGATTCGTGCTTCACACGCGATATAAAATGTGACAGTTTATCGCCTTTGGCTCCTAAAGCACATATTCTTCCGTACTGTTGCTTTATGTTTATCGTAGGTTTCCATTTCAAACATCCTGTTCACTGCTATTTTAGTTCATTTTCCTTCTGCATTCCAAGGGTTTTTAAGGAGTGAATTGTAGTTATGATGGACCAGAGGCTGTCGTCCATTTGTTGATGCTTTTGTTTAATTCCAGAATATCACATTGTGAAAAACAGAGGTAATGAACACGGAAATGGACAATTTGTCGTACACTGTACACTGATTACTTGCCAAATTATAATATTGTTTGCAGATAGACTGCTGATGCAACTTTGAGAGCCCATTGTAACTGTCCAAAAATATTAATTTGGCTTCAAAGTTGACCTGTCGGTAAAAATTACTGTAGAAACCCGGGCTTCAATTAATATAACTCTAACAAGTTGCAGAAGGGTTTAACAATTATAAAAGTAAGTAGAGGGGAAATAGAATTTTATACGATGTGTATTTTGACGTATATTTTCATGTTATCTGATCCATTGGTAACATGAATGTATGATGTCAAGCAGTGTGGTAATTAAGAAATTTCCAGTTGGGGGGGGGGGGGATTTTACTGACTGTCTAGGGACAGCATGAGATAATGATTTTATGCCATATGATATATCCCCCATGGATAAAATTTATCAAGCAGAGGGGGACACAGGTACGTAGAGGAAGGAAATCCCCCCATCCCCCCTACAAATACTACCCTGATGTCAAGTCCGAACTTGCTGATTGATTAGCTTTATTTTACTTAGCTTTTCTCCCACTTCTGGCTAATCGCAAAGATGAGAATGAATGGTGATGAGTAGATCTCGGATTTTAGGTTTTTAACCTATTTTTTCCTTTACAGGTAAATAAGAAATAACAAGTTATATCGGCGTTTCATAGAAAAAAACGAAACAACTGACTATGTTTCATAGTGCCTAAAATAACCTATTTTGCTTGTTAGAACCTATTTTAGGTTTATGTGCCTAAATTAAACCTTTTCTTTTAGGTTTTTATATTTTTTTTTAGGTTTTACAGGATTTTTATATCTCACAGAGGTATTTACTAGGTTTGGTGGCGAAATAATTCAATGACTGGCGTGTTTTAAACATGTTTTCTGTCGATTTCCCTCCCTCCAAGTATATGATGTTTATCAAAGCTTTAAACAAAATAAAGATGTCTGACGTAACTGTTACCTGCAGACAGTGGCGGCGAAAGGGGACAGTTCCCCCCTACTTTTTGCCCCTGCACTATAGACTCTTAATGCTAAGCCTTGCCTACTAAGATAAAGTAAACTGTCCTTGCCCCCTCCTCCTCCTCCCCATTCTCAGTTTTGGCACCCAATCGTCTCTACTGCCTGCACAGTCCCATGTGCAAACTTCTGATCTGTGTGGCCTTGCTTGCTTGCTTTTGGTCCTTTTCGGCATTCACGCTTTGCGAAGTAATATTTCAGCATTCGAATTAGCACTACTGGCTATGTTTCTGTTGAAAGATAATTTTCAGCACATGAAATGATCCTCACAGACAAAAGGTGGAGTTTGAGTGTGGATAAAGCAAAAATATTCATGGTGGTCACTAGGACCATGATAAAATTCAAGTATAGTTCCTGATTTTCAAGGTGAACTTTCGAAAAATTCAAGGATACAAGCAGATGTTTTCGCTATTCCAACCTTCCGTATTACCGATTCTCACCCTGCTTTCCACACACAAAAAAATTAACAATATAAAGGATTTGTATGATTCCAATGTACCAAACAATTTACCTAATCAACTTCAAGATATATTATTTTGTAATAATCTGCCGTTTGTGAGATAGAATGTTCCGAAAAATACACTAACAAAGTAAACGGATTGAGAAAATTTTGTTTTATTTTCTGTGTAGCTTTCTTTTTCATCCTCAAGAAATGAATGAAATAAAAGCTAAACTGAGAGAAACTTGCCTCAGGGTATTTATAAATATGTATAAATTTAATGGGATGTGGATTAATAATAGTTGCAATTTTTCACGTCTACGAAGAAAAAATGGGATAGAGAAAACATCCGCTTGTACCTTATTTCATGTCTTGTCAAAATTCATGATTAATTTCAAGAGGCAATAATTTACGCATAATTTCCGGTGCCAATAATTCACGCATAATTTCCAGCGCCAATAATTCATGTGTAATTCCCGGAATTCAAGGAATTCCAAGTGAGTAGCCACCCTGATGTTGTGCAGCAAATTATACGTAATTCATTTTTCATATCAACAAGTAACTTTTTCTAACAGCACAAGTGCAGCATTATAATAATTTGTAGATAATTTTGAAAATGATATAAAGAAACGAAAATTTGTTTAGAAAATTAATATTTGGTTATTACGGTTCTTGTGAAATTTTGTTTTTAACGATTGTATCTAATCAGTATTTTTCAGGAATTTTGTACCAAATTAAGTCTTTTTACATCCTTTTTTAGGATTTTTCGAGCCTAATTTAAGGTTTTTAGAACCTAATTTAAGGTTTTTAGAACCTATTTTAGGATTTTTAGAACCTATTTTAGGATTTTTAGAACCTATTTTAGGATTTTTAGAACCTATGTTCTGATTTTTAGAGCCTATTTTAGGAACCTAAAAGCACACTTTTTAGAACATAAAAATCCGAGGTCTAGTGATAAGATGATGTGGACGAATGGATAATCACACACGTATATGTACAAAACAACACAAGTTCTACAGAGGATTGTACTGGCACAAGGTCCAGGCGCCAGAGCCTCTTTTGCCTGCATTATTGTACCGGGGTGTACTACGTGGAATTGAGGTTGACTTGTTCTAAAGCTCTCGTTGATCGATTGGTTGATTTGCTTGATTTTACGTTCCTTTCTGCCACCTTTTTTTCGGATAATCGTGACGATGAGGATGGGTGATGATATGATGAAATTGACGAAGGGACACTCACAAAGTACACCCATGCCCAGGCCGGGTTTCAAACCAGGGACCCCTGGCTGCAATTGTGCTCCAAAGCTGTCTTATATCGCATTACAAATAGTATTACTCGCAGGCGTACGCAAATATTAGACCTGCATGACGATAAATACCTACCGCCTAATCTTTTAGATTAGATCTATAATCATGTAATTATCAGAGTAGTGTAACTCTGTTACGCGACATAATTAACTCACTTACTTACTACTGTCCTTGTCCTGAATATATACTTTTGCCAATACTGATAACTGGTAGTTCAAATTGTTCAAAATGTTCAGTGTAAGTATTAAATGTTATAATCAATCTACCACAGCTTTGCATAGAAGCATCCATTGATTCATTTTGCGACAAAATTTAATGATCACTCAAGACATTTTGCACAATCTCCAGAATATATTTGGACTCAGGGTAATTGTCAGTCGGAATTTTGTACACCTTTCAGGATACGACAATTATGAAAACGCATCAGTGATCGAATTCGAATCGATATATCCCCTTTTCGATGCCACAGATATCGGGAGAATCGATATTGGCATCAACTCAGCTATTACTTGATATATAATCAGACACATTTGATTTGATTTGAGTTTTGTTATTTAGCATCGCTTTTCTGCCACCTTTGGCAGATATGATGAAAGTGATGAAGAAGGGCTCTCAAAGAACATCCATGCCCAGGCCGAGATACGAAGCCTGGATCCCTGGCGTCGTAGCGCGCTGTGCTAACCACTCCGCTACGGAGGTCGGAATAATTAGACACATAAATTAACCTAATATTGTGGGAAATGCATTTAAAAAGAAGAGTGCGCACAACGCACACAAATTCTTGGACAACCTTAAGAAACCCAAAAAAAGAATTCATGACTGAAACTTCCCTTCGGCGTGCAAAATCAGAATCGTTAAACCAGTCCCATACTGGAACACCCTGTATAAAGGTGACGAACGAATATGAGAATCCTCGCATTGACAATTGCTGAAATCACGTGTATCTCTTGCCGGGCATTCCCTCTCAGGTGCTGACGATTCAGCTCGAATTTCACATTCCAGGTTGCTAATTCACACAAAGAGAGAGGAAGGGATGCGAGCTAAATAACACAGGAGGAAGACCAAATGACCACGTGATTGGGGACTCACCTGCAACTGCTGAATGAACGCTGCTGCCATTGAAGGAGTCCGTGTTTCGGTTCCTCCAGCAACTCACAGCTTACTGACGGGTAAGAGACTCCCATAAAAGCTACCTTCCGTCAAACGCAGTGTGGCCAACCCGCAGTACAGGGAAGGAACTTGCCAGGGAGAACGTTCGATAAATCAATGCTTGCAGGTTTGGAAGCAAACACGGAAGAAACTTTGGTGGAAACCAATAGAAGTTCCTCCGACTCAGTTTCAACCGTTCAGAATTTCCAAGCCATGTCGTTAATGAGAAGACTACCAAATTGCCACCAGGGTCATTCCATGTCAAATCAACCAATTTTTTTAAAAAATGGTTGCATGACCATTTTAGAAAAATTTCATTTTTAGTACATAAGTTTGTACATGTTTCTAGATATCAAAACCAATGTTCAAAAAAAAAATATTATCTTTAGTTCTCCTGGGGCAGCCATTTTTCCAACATGGCGCATGGATTTTTTTTGCTGATTTAGCACTTTTCAGAAACCTTGTATCTCAAAAACCAGTAGAGCTAGAGACCTGAAACAAAATTCATTATGTAGCTAATGAAGTATACTTCCTATGATATTCAGGTATGTTTTGCTTGAAATTGCATCGTAAGTACGAAAATTATGGTGGAAAATGGGGTAACAATAGTTAAAAAATTGCAATTTTAAGCCCGATTTTTTTAATGAAGGGGCTTAGTCTAAGGCTTGATTTTTTTTCATGTGTAGACCTACCTGCAGGGTGTCTGTAAATAAAATGTCAGTGCTTAGAAATGCACCCCTTTTTTACAGCAAGGGTTCAAACATGGCCGTTCATTGAATTTTGACAGTTTTCGGGGTTAAATATCTCAGATGGGTCCCCTTTAAAAATTCTGAAATTTGGCACATAGGAAGCCCTTCATGAACCTAACTCACAGTAAAAATCTCAACTTTTAGATTCAACTCGTTTTTGTCAATATGAGGTAACTTATGTCACCTAATTTCTGACGTTGCAAAGTAAGGTTAAACTACATTTCATACTTAGAATAATGAAGTCTTTTCTTTTTCTTTTTAAATTTGGGTTAAATAAAGGCTCAGAAAATATAGTAACATAAGGTTTTAATACTTGACTTACCAGAAATTGAAATTACAAGGTATGACAATTGAAAATCTGAGAAATCTCATTGCAAAAGGTTTGATTTATTAGGTACCCATGACCAGTTGGTGTTGTCAGCTCCAGTTTCCTATTCATTCTCTTTGTTAAATCAGGCAGGATTCTTTGTTCTTTCACTAAGTTTCTAAATAAATTATCAGAAACCTTCAGTTCATCACATATTTTTTCTTGACCAAGTGATAGCAATCAAACTGATGATTCTGACCTTTTCAACATTAGTTTCTTGCTCATTTACATTTTTCTTCTTATAATTTCAATTATATGATTGTACTGGCCATGTAAAGGATTGTCACACTTGCTTTCCTTTTCTTCAGTTTTAATACTTAGTGAAAAGCAACTTTCCAGTTTCCTTTGCACTCCTTGTAGGATGTGAATAGTTTTTCGAGCAAGATCACTTTATTGTTTTTCTGCAATCAGACTCCTCAGTTTTGAAACAGGAGATGCATAAAAACCAGAACAGTCTTCATGCATTTCCTTTAGTTTTCCTTGGCTTGGCAGAAAGACATGATTTCAATTCTGGCATTTAAGTGAGTCACTTTCTCCACATATGAAACTTTTACTCCAACATATCAGGCATATCAGGCATAACTGGTATAAGGCTTTCTTGACACTTTCTTTTACCTTACCTTACTTAACCTTTTCTTTAAGAGGTACTTCTGAAGATCACAACATTCTATACCATATAAAAAGCTATATTTAATTTTATTTGCATATTGCCTCTAAGCGGTACACCTGTAGTCTTCACCTAAGAAGTGTTATCATTTTCATTGACTTTGTTAAGATTAGTTAGGTCTTTGGGAACCTTACCAAAAGGGTATTTATGACAGTCCTCTCCAGTTAAAAATATTACAGAACACTCCATTTCCTGTCACAGATAACGAACATTCACAAGTCACTACTCTCAGCACATTAGGCAAAGGAAGAATGACAGCAGAGATTGTACATGCACAGATCAATTCCAGGCTTGTCTCACATCCTATCAAAACATGTCTCTGAATCTTCTGCTGTGCATGACTCACATATATTTCGACAAATATATCCTCTTGGAAGAAGAAAAAAGTGGACAATAAAGAAAACAAAAGATAATATATTCTACCAGCTTTGACACTTCAAAATAAATAGCCTACTTTCAGTGGAGTGCCCAAGGAGGGGTTTGTGGGGGTCATAACCCAATACCTTTGGCCTAGTATTCCATAAACAATTACGTCAAAGGCAGGATAATGTGGCAAAAACAGGGCTGTATTCTAAAAAAAGTATATGTAACCCCCCTCCCTTTCGAAATTCCTGGGCATGCCACTGCCTATCTTAAGCTGTATGTACTGCTACATTGATAAAAATATGGGGGAAGCTCAGTTTTGGAGCTGACAACACCAACTGGTTGTGGGTACCTAATAAATCAAACCTTTTGCAATGAGATTTCGCAGATTTTCAATTGTCATACCTTGTAATTTCAATTTCTGGTAAGTCAAGTATTAAAACCTTATGTTACTATATTTTCTGAGCCTTTATTTAACCCAAATTTAGAAAGAAAAAGAAAAGACTTCATTATTCTAAGTATGGAATGTAGTTTAACCTTACTTTGCAACGTCAGAAATTAGGTGACATAAGTTACCTCATATTGACAAAAACGAGTTGAATCTAAAAGTTGAGATTTTTACTGTGAGTTAGGTTCATGAAGGGCTTCCTATGTGCCAAATTTCAGAATTTTTAAAGGGGACCCATCTGAGATATTTAACCCCGAAAACTGTCAAAATTCAACGAACGGCCATGTTTGAACCCTTGCTGTAAAAAAGGGGTGCATTTCTAAGCACTGACATTTTATTTACAGACACCCTGCAGGTAGGTCTACACATGAAAAAAAATCAAGCCTTAGACTAAGCCCCTTCATTAAAAAAATCGGGCTTAAAAATGCAATTTTTTAACTATTGTTACCCCATTTTCCACCATAATTTTCGTACTTACGATGCAATTTCAAGCAAAACATACTTGAATATAATTGAAAGTATACTTCATTAACTACATAATGAATTTTGTTTCAGGTCTCTAGCTCTACTGGTTTTTGAGATACAAGGTTTCTGATAAGTGCTAAATCAGCAAAAAAAATCCATGCGCCATGTTGAAAAAATGGCTGTCCCAGGAGAACTAAAGACAATATTTTTTTTTGAACATTGGTTTTGATATCTAGAAACATGTACAAACTTATGTATTAAAAATGATTTTTTTCTAAAATGGTCATGCAACCACCATTGGATGGTTTGTCATGGAATGACCCACCACGCAGAACTTTGTTTTAAGTATATTTTATACTCGGTTAGGCTAAACGGGTCAGGAACTACAGTTTAAACCACTGTGAAATGTGCTTCCATTGGGGATCGTACCCGGGACCACATGATTATATGTTTGAAAATTGAATTATTGCTTGAAGTTCACTTTATGCACAGATACGCTAATCGGGTCTGGGTCTACAGTTTAAATTGGGATCCGAACCAGTGTGCGTCCACCGGGTATCTAACCCGGGACTACTTGATGATTACAAGTTGACAGCGTTAACACCACGCTTTCGGGGAAGTCTACGAAGGAGAACTGGGATAAAAAGATGATGCTCAAGCTGATGCTTTTAGGTCACTAATGGTAAAAGCATGAGTAACTAGTACTCAAGGTCACGGGTTCAAATCGGATTATAGTTTACTCATTGTTTCCAGTCAACGGCTTCCGGCGAATTCTAGGATGATTCCTTGTGACTTCCTTTCCAACCTTCAACCGCTCACTTTCGCCGTCACGGTGAACCTAACTGCACAAATAAGCGATGTTACATAGCTCAATCAAACAATGGTAACCGCTCGCACGGGCGCTGCGACATTTTAGCAACTATCAGAAGTAGAAGGATAAAATCTGATGTACTCAAGAGACCTACGTAGCAGCCACCAAGGCCGAACACGTTGGGTGGTCAGCTCACAGTTTCTTCACCGTAGGTTCTGGGTTCGAGTCCCGATCTGGACATAAGTGCTTCTTTGTAAATGTCCCTTCCGCACGCTTTGTGATTAGCCAAAAATTGCAAAAAATGAAGAACTCGAAAGGGCTATCAGGTACTAGATTAATGTTATGTAAACTATTTTGTATGTGAACTGAAAATAGATACTGACGTAACACACACACACACACACACACACACACACACACATACCACATACATACATACATACATACATACATATAGGACGTCGTCGTACAAAATCGACATCTTACACAGCGTGAATTGAAAATCACGACGAACAACTTTTCTTAGTTATGTATTGCTGGTGAAGACCTCAAATCAACGATACGAGCTCTCGACAACGGGATTTTCTATGTATATATGCAGCCATGCGCCTCAAATTTGCCGAAGCCAACGGCATTTATTTCCTCTGTTGGAAAACGGGAAATGTTTCAGATGTTACTGGCAGCCTATTTGGCCAATCGGAGCAATGGCCAACCTATGGAATGTGAATACTTCTAGACAAAATGTACAAAACCCTAATCTAATACAAAAGAATAAAATAGGAGGCGCAACATAATGTATTGATAGTGATATATGCAAGATTTAAGGAGGAAGGGTTAAATACAGCTACTTCATTCTGTCGACATCTCTGCTAGCATAGCATGAAGCTGTCTCCGTAGTATATTATCGCTTTTAGAATATTAACCGACAGAAAACAACATGACAGTGGCAACCATTCATATGTGCTTCATGTCTGTAAATATACAGGATAGAAAATGCTGTTTTTCGAGGGTTTGTAGCATCCAAACTAGCCCATAACGAACAAAACATTCACATACACATACAAAATGATTTGTCGTGAAAAAGAAAAAAGGTTCCCGTACTCTTCATAGATACATTTGCTATGGCGATACACATAATAAGCGTGCAAAGTTAATCGTTAGAGCAACTCAAAAATACTGCGGTATAGTCGCTTAGGATCGTACGTTCCTATATAACTTCTATAAACGTACACACATCTACATAAACAATATAGATATACAGTATAAATACGAGGGCGGGCTGAAAAGTAATGCCTCCTTTTTTTGACGGTGTAAAGACATTTTAGATTTTGAGCAACCATGCATTGTACTCTTCAGACTTTCCCCCTTATCCATTCCAAGTTTCAAACTTCTATCACCATGGGTTGCTGTGTGTGACAAAGAACTTCTTGAGAGTTGAGAGTTCCTCAGCAGGGGTTTTCATTGTGAGCATGAACAGCCCAACATCATACACTGCTGACGTTACACATTCATTTCAATAAAAAGCCCTCATTCTCTGATGAATGTTAATTGGGGGACATATTTTCTGCAGTTAGAAACTCGGTCACCACCCGCAGTTTCAGGTTCACCGACATAGTATGGTTACATGCTGCCATTTTCCTCGCTCTAGTTCAGCAACCCCTGGTGATAGAAGTTTGAAACTTGGAATGAAGAAGGGGGAATGTCTGAAGAGTACAATGCATGGTTGCTCAAAATCCAAAATGTCTTTACACCGTCAAGAACATAGGAGGCATTACTTTTCAGCCCGCCCTCCTAGTAATCTACATGTATTTGTTAACATAAACAATTATTGAATTTCATTTCTATTGAAAACGACACTCACCGTTGTGTATCTCCAGTAATTTGTCTAAAGAATATAAATAGTGACCCATATGAAATATCCCAAAAAAGTGTTGCTCAGGGATAAGATGGTTATGTTTAATGTGGTTCAAAAATGTATATTTGAATTTTTTAATTTGAATTTAAAAGTTTGGGTGCGTTAGCAACCGTCACATGATGCGGGGTCTTGCCCCTTACCGTAACTACAAGAACATAACTTTATTGCCGTGTAACTAAAATATTAAAATATTCTGACTTCGGTTAAAAGCTGAGGCTGTAAAGGGGCACTCGGCACACATAAAGACAAAAAACAGGACAACGCACAGAATTATACTGGTCATAGGACCAGACGCCAGAGCCTCGTCAGTCTGCAAAATGCAGTCCATGGTGTACTACGTGGAAGTGAGGTTGACAATTGGGTGTATGATTGATTGATTGATTGATTGATTGATTGATTGATTTGGTGTTTTAAGTCCACTTTATGCACAGTAAGGCTAATCGGGACTGGATCTACAGTTTAAAGTTGGATCCGAACCACCATGTGCCTCCACCGGGTATCGAACCCGGGACCCCTTGATTACAAGGCGACGAAGCTACCACTGCGTCATCGGGGAGACCTGACAATTGGGTGTACGACTACGTGGAAGGTTCACCCCTTACACCCCTCAAAAATGTATATCTCAGGAAATCTAATAGATAAAAAAATCCATAAGTATGTTGTTAAATCAGAGTATTACAAGTGATTTCACAATCAAAATTCTGTAGGGTGCACAAAACGTTTGATATTGAAAGTAGACAAACGATCCTTGTGTTTCACAGTAAGGGGAACTTCAGAATGATTTAAGGAATGATAAGCCGTTCAAACGTGCTTATAACGAGAGAATTAATTCTGTACCCCATCGGTTTTAAAGTAACCAATTATCGCACGATTTGCCTCGCAAAGACCTTCCAATGAAAACGGATGGAAATGGAAATCTGACGGAGACCGCGGAAAATTTGAACCGGAAACTGAAACGGAATGAAATGTGCGGGAGAGGAAGTAGAGCGAGATTGAATAACCGCAAAAGAAATTGGAGAGAAATCGAACGGGTGACAGAAAAGTGGAGACTAGAGGAAGAAAAAAAGATTCCTAATCGGGAATTTCCAAAAGCTTCAGTGAACGGAAGCAGGAGGAAGCCGACGTTCAAATAACACATTTTGCCGTGGGTTAAATTTGTGCAAACGACAGTTACAACTGAATCTGGAACGGAAATCGCAAAGTTGTCAGAAAATGCAATAATCAACTGAATGTTGACATGTCAACAATGTAATGTCAACATCGATATGCTTCCACGTAAGAGCATCAAACGGAATACCATTTCTGTTAGGGTATGTTCCGTGGGCAATAATCAATATAACCGGGTTTCGAATGAGAAATGAGAGAATCAAAACGTTCCATTAACACAGGGATCGCCTAAGCATCGATGCGAGTTACTGGTAGCTGGTGGAGGTATTTTCAGTGGCTGTTGAACGGCTGGCTACACGCTTGCAGACGCGCAGGTCATGTCCGTTCGTCTGTATCTGTATCTCTGTAACTACCAATACTAACTAACTAACTCTGTAGCCTCCTTAAACCAGAAGGTTTATGGCTGCAGCAACACAAGCCTTCCATCTGTCCCCATCTTGGGCAAGATCAATCCAATTTTTTCCATCCTTACAGATTTCCTATAGGTGCATCTCAACGTTATCCCTTCATCTTCGTATTGGACTACCATCAGGTTTCTCAACAAGAATCCTGTAAACTCTTCTTTCCTCTCCCATTCGTGCCATATGGCCTGTCCATTTAAGTCTTCTCGATTTAATTATTCAAATAATATCTGGACATGAATACAAATTATTATGAAGATAATTCTTGATAAGACTGATACAGCTACGAAATAGTAGCCCTGGTAAAATAATTAACTCGATCAACCTATGTGTCCATGAGAGACAACAATCAATCTAAAGTGATTTGTCGATATCTCAGAAACTAGTAAATGTAAAGATCTTGCAATTATTGCCCGTTCACCTGTCTATTAAAAATAACTATTTCATTACATCTTAAAGATATGTATGGATCAAGAAATTATAAAAAGCTCAACACCACTCATGTGCTTGGTAGCTCGCCATGTGTATTCAAATGTTCCTCGTGGAGTTTAGTGACCTACAATTACAATAAACATTACAAATTGCGTCCCAGTGCCAGGAAAGATAGTTGTTAGCAATTTGCAAGCATTTCTTCTACAGGAGCGGATAATCACTACTGACGGTTTTGTCACAGAGTTACAATAAACGAACTAGAACATTCATTCCATTGCATGTTGTTACAAATAAGTAATATCCGTCGCTCTGGAACTAAACTAAAAAAGTCTTGTGGATTATGTATAGCACACCTTCCTTGGGGAATTGCTGCGAAAAGTAAAATTTCAGCATATTGTTCGTTTCAAGGGAATGTTGTCACCTGAAACAGCATTTTTTGGGGTAACATTTTACTTTATTTTGAGCTACTGGACAATCTGTGACCTGAAAGACCTATTGTGCTACGGAGTAGTTTAAATGCCTCCTACTTTTCATATTTTTCGTCGCTTTTATGTCACTTTTCGCTATTCACGACGATGAGGATGGATAAAACTGACGAAGGGAAACAAAGTGTCTGTCAATGGCACTCAACCAACCGCAAGTCAACAGTCGTTAGGCCTACATGAATAACCATTGATATATCAGAAGTAAATAAAGCTAGTATACATAGTGTATATATATATACCGGGTGGTCCAAATGTCCCGGAACGGTCACATAAAACGATAAATACACATCGAACCGGAAAACGAAAAAATACGTGTTGAATAAGTAAAAGAAATATATTCAATGATATCACACTTGATTCCCCACCCACGCCCCCTGGGGATGGGGCGGGGGCAGCTGTGAAATTTTAAATGGAAACCCCCATTTTGTATTATAAAATCGGAAAGAGGACTTCATTCCGAGTCCAACGAGCTATCAACCATCCTCCTAGCTCAATTAGGAACGGAGATATGGAGATTTTAAATTTGCACGTCAAGACCTTTTATTTGGGTTTATGAAAGGGGGAGGGGACTACGATCACATGCAGATTCCGAATCTGCAATCGCTTTCACTCTAGCTCAATTAGGGGCAGAGGTACGTCCCATTGAATTTTTTTGGGTTTTATGAAATTTTCACTTTTTTTTTCTTTCTTTTCTTCACGAAAATTTAAAATCTCCATATCTCCGTTCCTAATTGAGCTAGGAGGATGGTTGATAGCTCGTTGGACTCGGAATGAAGTCCTCTTTCCGATTTTATAATACAAAATGGGAGTTTCCATTTAAAATTTCACAGTTGCCCCGCCCCACCCCCAGGGGGCGGGGATGGGGAATCAAGTGTGATATCATTGAATAGCTTTCTTTCACTTATTAAACACGTATTTTTTCGTTTTCCGATTCGATGTGTATTTCTCGCGATATGTGACCGTTCGAGAACTTTTGGACCACCCGGTATATAATCAACTTCATCCTATAAAATTTTCCGGATGTCCCAGGTTGAAATCCCGACATGGGTGTTCTCTGTGTCTCTCACCAATTTCATCATATCATTCATCACTAATCCTCATTTTTGCGATTAGTCAAAATTGGCAGAAAGCGAAGTAAAATAAACCAAATCAGTCGATGAAAAACTAAAATTTTCCCCGTTAGACCGTCCATTTGTTTGGTCATGTCAACAATCGAACGATTCATTATATGTTTTTGGAAACTACGTACAAGAGGCTTGTGGTTGTACATACAGTTTCGTGGACTAAAAGAAATATCAGATGCTGGTATAGTCAAATGTTTAATGTCTCAAGCGATCTCTCTCTCAGTTGGAGTAAACAATTAGCAACAATCAGCATTAAAGCGCTGTCCATAAAAAATACGCCTTGGAAAATGTCCAATTATAACACCATTAAGCCTTGTTTCCATGATTATGAAAAAATATAATTTTATTGGAACTTGAAATAGAAGAAGAAGGCAAGTTAAGCTACCTTGATATATTGATGAAAAGGAAGAGAGGACAAGAAATTGAAACCGCTTGGCATCAGAAGAAGTGTGCAGCAGGGGTATTCTGCCACAAAAGAAGTGATGTAAGTGAGGTGACAAAAAGAAATTTCATAAAGAATATGGAGGACAGAATAACGAAAATATGCACGAAGGAATGTGAAAAAGAAGGCAAAATAAATAGCCTATGGAAACAGCTGGAAAAGAATGGCTATGGGAAGCAGGATAGACTAGACATAAACAGAAGAAGGAAGAAAAGAGGAAGGGGAGAATTGGAAGAGAAAGAAAAAGAGGAAGAGAAAGAAAAAGAGAGAAGGTTTGGAATAAGGAGTATGGGGAAGACCACGGAAATGATATGCAAAGTGCTTAGAAAAGCGGGCATTAAAACTTACAGGAAGGGAGGAAGAAGCATCTTAGGAATAGCGAAGAATGCAAACAAGAAAAAGGAAAACAGAGAAGAGGAAGAGGAAGGGATTATCTACGAAGTAAAATGTAAAGAATGTCAGAGTGTGTACATAGGAGAAACAAAAAAGAGACTAAAAGATAGGTTGAAACAACATAGGGATGATGTACGACTTAAGAGAGAGAGAAATGCGATATTTAGACACACGAGAGAAACAGGACACGACATAGAGTGGGATGAGGCTAAGCAGATAGGAAGGGAGAAGAGAATGCTAGTGAGAAAATGGAAGGAAGCCAAGGAAATAGAGAAAAATGTGAAGAAGACACAATGAACTGGAATGGGGGACTGAAGTTAAACAAAGAATGGAAGAAAGTGTTAGAAAGAGTGGAAAGGACAAGAGAGAAAGAGGAGAGGAGAAGGGAGAAAAATGAAGGAAAAAGAGCGTGAGATATTCAATATGAATATCTCTTCACATTCTATATGGAAGTAATTATGTTTAGCCTTTTAGGTGAAAGTCAGTTGGAAAGTGAAAGCCACCTGCTAGAAAGTTCCTAACAACTTTCTAATAGTCTGGAGGGAGTAAAGTTTTGTGTATATATAATGCCCTTTCTGTGTATCTTGTTACTTTTGTACTAGATACAGAGTCTGATGAAGACCTTGCTAGAAGGTTGAAACGTTACGTTTAGTTTATGTTTTTAATAAAATAAATTACTGCCTTGGTCAGCATATTTGTATTTTTTCATAAAAAATACGCGTATATTTATAAAATACAAGTAGAAATATATTTTGTGGATAAAAATTTCGATAAGTTAATACTTTTTAAAACATCAGTTATATCGATTTCATTACTTAGGAAACTATAAATGCTACAAAAAGAAAAAATTGTGATAGATTCGAATACTAATTAATTATTATACAAAATATCCTCATTCACAATTCGTTGAAAAATATATACAAATACAAGTAATAAACCGGGGATATGTCAATGTTGTAATTAGTACCAATGGAGCACGTCGCGGTTACATAGTAACTGTAGCAATAACTTGTTTCGTTGTCGTCTCTTAAAGAATGCATAGAAATGACCGCCCTCTAAGCTTGTTTCATGTTAAGTTGTGGCTAGCAACAATCGATTCGTCAAGTGTTCAATTGGAGAGCCGTCAGCACACTCGGAAGGCAAATTTACTCTCCTTCCCTCGTGATTGATATGAGCGGCGGATCGTTTGTGAAAGATACAACCCTACCCTTTGTTTCGAGCGATTCGGTGACGTTGACGGATCAAGCGATGCGGATAAAAACGCGATTTCAGAATGTCAAATAAAAAGAACCGACGATCTCAGATCTCTGAAATTATTATTAACGAGATACTCTCGCATCGATGAAGGCTGAGATGCCAGTTAAGAGTACACGTCATCATAAAAATATCACCCTTCACTTTAGAGATAAGACTTCATTTTTTATCAACATGCAAGTCAATTTTTGATCTTGAAAGAGCATCGCGGCTCACTAACGTACCAATTGAAGAGCTGGAGGGAGCTACAATTGTTCGGGTGTTAGGTCTCGAATTGAATTGTCGTGGTTGGGACGCCTTTGAACTGCACAAAAGAAATCCAGACTAAAACGTTCTTTACAGATAGAGAGCCGTCAAATCAAATCACATTACGATATGTAATGTGATTTGATTTGATGCAATGTGGGAAGGTGCGAACAACGTTCATGAAAAAGCAAAATAACGCTCCATACAGTCGCGTGAGTATCGGCGAACAAACAGGCGAAGAGCCATCTAAAGTATACACTCACGTAGGGGCAGTGGCGACGATAAGGGGTGTGGGAGGAAGGGGAAGTTAGCCCCGACTTTTGCCACCGTTGCCCCCGCACTATGCTACCCCTTATGCACCAAGGGAACGTAAACTGCTCTTGCACCCTTAGTTTTGGAACCCAATCGCCGCCACTGTGAAGGTGTAACTTCGATTTTTGATTTTAATAGGGAATTAATTGCAATTCAGTTGCACGGTTGTTGAGGAACAGTGTTGTATATATATTATATCGTATATCGGTAGCCGATAGTTCACAACAATTTGAACATATTCACCCGCCTAATAAATATGTATAACAAGATAGCTGTATTATATTTTGCCTTATAAAAATGGAACCACAAACTTTGAAATGTGTGTGTGTGTGTGTGTGTGCGAGCGTAGATCTACACCCCATATTATATATATGTATTATATAGACAGATACAGAGATAGAGAGAGTATTCATAAGAACAATAATACAATAAAATAAATGAGGGAGTGAACCATGTTAAGTATTAACCACAAGCTGATATCGCATTATCAACAGATAACCTTAACCGTTAAAACATAGAACATAAGGATTTTTCACGATAACATAGTTGTTAACGTTATGGTATTGCGTGCAAGAAACTACGTGGTTTGACCCCTTGTTCCAATTGCATTTCAAAATGCACGTCCGGTAAATTTGTGCCTAAAGTAGACTTAAAACCCGAACTTTAAGAGTAACTCTTCTGGTTTGGTAACATGCAACTTCCCTTGGCAACACTGACATCAGGATCGATGTAATGGCCCCTTCTTCAGCAAGCGCTCATAGCCCCTCGCCGATGGACATGCGCAGATCACCAATTATGCAAACGCCCGAGTGGATTCGAAGAGATAAGCAACGTGAAGTATGATCGGAACAATAATAAGAATAAAGAAGACAAGTAACAGAAAGACGTGTTATCGTACAAGGATTAAAAACGATCAATGTTCCGGACGTTTCTGATTCATATACATGTTATGCTTGTTCTTTATATATACAGCCATTTTTCATATGTTGTTCCGGGACCTGCTCTTCATGAATAAGGAAACAGTGTTTTCAATGATTGTTTCAAATTACAAATTACCACGCTTTTAAAAAGTACTTTTACGTGACGATTTAGGAGGAAATTAATATGTTGTTGGTTGGCTAAACATCGGTGTGGGTGCGTGAGCTCTGATTATGCACCAGTTGCAAGATACCAAAATCACACACACACACACACATTTTTAAACGGAACATTGTGCATAGTTTTGAGTTTTTCTTTTTTAAGTTCATTGTATGCACATACAGGCTAATCGAGACTGGGCCTACAGTTAAAAAGGGTTTGATTGATTGATTGAATTGGTGTTTTAAGACCACTTTATGCACAGTAAGGCTAATCTGGACTGGACCTACAGTTTAAAGTGGGATCCGAACCCCTATGTGCCTTCACCGGGTATCGAACCCGGGACCCCTTGATTACAAGGCGATGACGTTACCACTACACCATCGGGGATGTAACTGAGGACAGAATAGCAGTGACAATGGTGAGCTTTTGGCCCACCAAATATTTTTGCCCGTGGCCATGTTTATTTGTGGGGATTATATTTCCATATTCCCTGCAGATTTTGTTAAGAAAAGAATTCTGAATTCACAAGAACATTGAAAATTAGCCCTCAGCAGTTCTTAAAAGGAGTATCATTAGCCAATCTTTCTTATGGCCATATCCAATTACTGTAATCGTGGATTACGTTACTGTCAGCTATCACTTTAGATAATGTAAAGCATGGGTATAAACTTAGAAATTCTTCTTCTTTAATACATTAGACATGTAATTTGAAGTGTAGTAGTAGTGTTCATGGGGGTTCACAAAACTGAAGGCAAAACTGAATGTTTGCACGACACGGGCTAATCGCTGATGGTATTTCGGTTGCAGGTTCTGAAGAAACTGAAGACTCTATACCAGGTTGAAAACGAGGGTCGTCTTCCCTGGCAATCTAAGTGAAGCCTCCGGCTACATGTCTCATCTCGCTGTGAACGATATTCTTTCGGGAAGAGGGGCTGCGGAAAGTGTGGATGAGCTGATGGGAACATTAATGCAAGGCTGACGGTGGTTGTTCCCCCAGGGGAAAGGGTTGGGGATGAAGAGAGTGGCTTTCTGAAGATGCATCTTCGAGGAAAAGCGAAAGGCATCCTTTGCACCTTCACGAAACTGTTTCTGCAAAAGTGTGTGGTAGTGTAATGGGTGGATTTTTAAAATTATTTTCAGAGAGGTGCTTGTGCTTGTATGATGAAATTAGCACAGGTATAAAATACTTTCACATTATGTTTTATGTTTTGTGTGCTTCTATTTGGCTGATAAATGTTGATTTTTCTGCCTCTTTGGGATATTCACGACAATGAGGATGAATGATAATCAGACGAAAGAACAAATACGAAGAAATTCTGCATCTGGGACGGAGATCGAACCGAAAAATATTTTGGTGGCGAGAACATGAGTCTTACATGAATTACTTAAAAATACTCAGTCACCGGGACGAAAACTGCATTCCTGAATACGATACAAAAGAAGACGTAAGACGAAAGTAACTTTTGAGAAGTAATCATCATCCTAAAAATAAGTGAGTAATTGTTGTTATGTAAGAAGTAACCGAAATTACTTCGGATTCAAAAATATCAACTGATATTGATTGAGTGAACTAAAATTGTTGGATCCGTCGACACATCGGGCCATTTTGCACCCTTCAATGTATGCGGGGAAATATCCCCTTATCTAAAATTCTTATTTAACAATTAAAAACAAGGGTGTAAAAAGCCCCTTGAGAAAAGCTAAAAGTGCAAGTTGTTAATCTGTTATTAACTGATATAAAATGATCAATTAAGTATACATTGAACTGAAGATTAAAGTCCGTCAGCGCTTCAGACAGACACTTATAAACAAATGGAGACCGCTGAAGGCCACAAATCTTGTTACTGAGGTTTCCGATTCAAGAGGAATTAGCTGGAAAGGTATATCCAATTAGACTTCCGATAGGGATATTTAACATATTTACCCATAAGGATATTCCAGATATATTTTCCCTCTCCCATATAAGCACCATGACTTGTTCATGATTTTTTTTTCCAAACGTCGTATTTTAATTCACACTGGCTCAACATCTTGCTTTCTGCAGATGTTTTGCTGAATGTGTTCTACTGGAATCTTGTTTGCATTACTTCAACAAGGCGTCTTATTTTCTATCCAACCTCATATCTCTGTGTTGAAAAATAAACAAACTACTGACGATTCCAACATTTTTCGTTTATTTTTCCTCTGTCTTTTCTAGTAAACGTAGCGGTTCCGATGTTCGAGCTCGTTAAGCGGCGAAAGAAACTATAATATCTTGCAGTAGAAGATTCCGTCTTCGAATCTCGACCTGAGCTTGAGTGTTCCTTTGTGGCCGTCCTTTCATCAATTCCATCTAATAATAATTTATCATCTTTTCAACTAGATAAAACTGACATAAAATCTATTCATAATAAAAAAATGCAAATTGCAGTACACACATTCACCTTCATGATTATTCTTACCTTCCCCAATCGTGTAGTGGCATCGTCACCTTGTACCCTTCACGGTTGTAGCCACGTTAAGCGGTCGAGTTTCAATCTATCTACCGAAGTTCCCGTGCTCGAGTCTCCGCCTGGACGTGGGTGTTCTTTCCGAGTGTCCATCCATTCATTTCATTCATCCTCATCGTTGCGATTATCCAAAAGTAGCTGACAAGCTATATAAAATAACGAAATTATACATAAAACGCTGTCGCCTTGTAATCAGAGTCCAGGCTTCGATACCAGGTGAAGGCACATTGGTTCAGTTGCGATTATCTTATCTGAGCACGAAGTGAACATAAGAATGTTTAAGATTTAAAAAGTTTCCGAATATTCCATGCTGCTTTCTAAGTCAAATTTGAAGAATTCGAATAGAGATTCGCGAAAAATTTGAGCCTTTTAAAATTCTTTCGAATCTGCTTTTCAGAAGTCCATGACGTCTTATCATCTATTTTTCGAATTCGTATTTGTAATCAGTGCGTGAAAATTTTGAGGTCATATAATCATCCGAACATTAGTCATCTGGGATTAAAGAGCAGCAAGGGAAATGGAATCATGACTGGTATGTTGGGCTCCATAAACGTCGGTTCCCGACTGAGACATCGATGTTTTGACGTCTCAACCTTCGCCACGATAGCCTGCTACACGACCTCCCGCAGCCAAGTCCGCTCTCCGATAGATTCATTGCAGAAACAATGAACAACAGATTCTCCCCGCTTCAAAACAGCATCGACGAATGCTCACGTGCTTGTAAGTCGACTCCTGAGGTATCGCTTCGATTCGGAATTCCCGGATTCTTTCTTACGCGGCGCCCGATTTCGAACACGTCACGTGCGCGCGCATCGCCGTTAGAATCGATACGGAAACCCCGTTGTTTGACAGGTCAATGGATGCTGTGTGCCGAAGTGATTTTGTGAATCTGTAAACACAGATGCTTTCAACCTTCCAGCTCTTTCTTCCGAGCTTGAAGTACATGGAAATTTCAGACTGATAGGTCCGGACTGTAAAGTGGATGTGCAAATTTCAGCTGTAACCCTTGAATTCGTCTTGGGTCTACGCGAGTGACAGTTTATAACGAAGCGGTACGCGCTACCTTACCCCTTCTATCCCAATCGAGACCTGCATAATCTTTCCTGTCCTTACCTTATTGTTTTACGAGGGTCACTATTTATATTTTGAGCCTTGGCAACATTGATTGAAGTTACGCGCGATTTGACGTTTGCACGGAATCGTCTGGCATTATTGACCATAACGTACTTCAAATGTTTTGTCAATAGCTTCATTTGTGTTGTTTATGTTGCCTTGGAGATTGCGCGACAACAATAAAATGGAATTAACTCATGAACATTTTCGTGCGATGATTTTTTACAATTTTCGACGTGGATTATCAAGACAAGAGTGCATCGATCAACTTACTTCCACATTTGGCTATGAAGCTCCATCCTTTGCCACTGTGAAACGCTGGTATAACGAATTTAATCGTGTCCGCCATTTGCTCACCGACGAGATTCGCGACGGTCGTCCAAAATCAGTTGTTGTTCGAGAAAACATTGATGCTGTGCAAAACCTAATACTGCAAGATCGTCATGTGACATACTGTGAGATTGAGGCAACCATAGGCATTAGTTCCACCAGCATATATAAAATATTACATGATCATTTAGCTGTGAGAAAGGTATGTTCTCGTTGGATCCCACACAATTTGACAAAAACTCAAACAGACGCTCGCGTCAATTGGTGCAAACAAATGCTCAATAAATACAATCGTGGTGCTTCAAAAGACGTATATAAGATTGTAACAGGTGACGAATCATGGATATATGCATATGAGCCGGAACGTAAACAGCAGTCGACTGTATGGGTGTTTCAAGATGAACCCAATCCAACAAAAGTTGTTCGCGCTCGAAGTACATCGAAACAAATGGTCGCCTGTTTTTTGGGGAAAACTGGTCATGTGGCAACTGTGCCTTTAGAGGAACGTAGAACGGTCAACTCTGAATGGTACACAACAATTTGTTTGCCAGAGGTCTTCGGTCAAATACGGAAAACAAACAAACGCCTTCGGATCATTCTTCATCAAGACAATGCCAGCTGTCACACATCTCGTCTAACAACCGACTTTATGCACAGTCAAAAAATCGAATTGATGGGTCATCCACCGTACAGTCCTGATTTGGCACCCAATGACTTCTTCTTGTTCCCGAATGTCAAGAATAAATTGCATGGACAACGATTTTCGATGGCGGAAGATGCCGTTGATGCGTTCAAAAACCATATTATGGAGGTGTCTCAAGAAGTTTGGAAAAACTGCTTTGACAAATGGTTTGAACGAATGCAAAAGTGTATTGACCATAAAGGAGAATACTTCGAAAAACAATAAAGCAGTTTTCAATGCCAAATTCCTGTTTTTTCATTGTTAGGCTCAAAATATAAATAGTGACCCTCGTATTGCGTAATATTGTAAATGAGTAAAGGAATGAATTAACATTTATATTGCATCGGCACATATGGCCCTTTTGCACCCTTCACATTATATGGGGGAAAGATTGCTTTATCTAAAACCCTTTACCTGAAAGTTAAAAAAATAGGTGTAAAAAGCCCCTTGAGAAAGTTAAAAGTGCAAAGTTGTAAAGGGACCTGCACAGGACATAACACAATACGTGAAAAAGATAACGAGACACTAAAATACGTCCTCAGAGATCGTGTAATAGGCCCGTTCATCTCAAAAGTCTAAAAAGTTGGTTAAATGACTGTCATCATATCCCAACATGGATGACAAAGAGTCTGGAAGATGAAAAGTTTGTCTGAGGGCATTAACATCGGCACATTGAATAAGAGTATGCCGAACACTTAAAATAATGTTGAACGCAACACAAACCAGAGGTCCAGCCAGCTCTTACAGCAAACAACCATGTGCGAGACGACTGTGTCCAATGCGAAGTTCAGTTACTCTCAGGGCCGCATCAAGTTTTGTGGAGGCCCCTGGGCAAAATGTTTTGTGGGGGCCCCCATTTTTTTTATTTTTTTTACTAGGAGCTTTATTAGCTCAATATGTTAACCACCAATTTTCAGCAGTTGAAATTGTAGACCTGATTTTAGAATCAGTAGTCATTCACAATCGAACGTATCGCAGATAGGTTTGCAGGGAGAATAGCACAGTAAAATAAAGTTACAGGACGAAAATTGTAGCGCTATAGCAGCAGTAAAATTCTGCGTCTAAATGTCTACAGACAGTATATTATGAAGAGTGAACACCGTAACTACGATATATAGTAAATACTAAGGGGTTCAGATAGAAATATAGAACTTAGCAGTAGACTGTACTTACGTACATAATTTATTGTAAATGATATTCTTTACGGCAAAAAAATTACCATACCGGACCCTTCTGTAATTTCTATGCTACTGCTTATACTCACGAAATAATTAGTCGCGATGATTTATCTGAGATTAACATGTTAGGATGAGGTGTAGAAATTGTTCATTAACGTGTAGAAGTTGTAAAATAAGCTTTTCTATTCTCGCAATGATTCTCCGTATACAAGTATGGGAACCATATTTGTTGATATGAACAATTGACGTTCGCAATTAGTTACGCTGTCTACAGCGTTGGCACACTGTTCATTTCATACTTGGAGAGCATTGATCGTGCAAGAATGGCGGAAGAGAACAGTAAAAAAGTTGTTAATGTTGTACAGATTGATCGGACCGTACCTTAGAATTCCTTCGCCTAGCAGTAAGCTCTACGATCCCACACAGAAATGCGTCGAGGATGACGAAGAAGACGACAGTGACAGTGACAATCACCATGTGGAATGTTGACTGATTTGATTACAGGTAAGTTTGGCAACAATGCATCGATCGTAAAATTGCAGGATACGAAAATGGCGTCTTCGATGAAGAACGTTTGCCGTTAAAGTGCTACGAAAATAAGATTTTTTATCGGTTCGTTATCACAATTAGCGCAAAACCATTCACGGATAGCCCCACTGACCATTCTCGATTAGGTTAGGTTAAGCAAACATAGTTAAAATTTGGGGTCGTAAAACCATGCACGGGTAGCCCCACAAACCATTGACGGATAGCCCCACGAACCATTCACGGTAAGGTTAGGTTAGGTTAGGTTATTCAAGCATAGTTAAAATTTGGGGTCGTAGTAATGTCAGGAATATATGTTTAGTTCCTTAAGTATTCGAAACCCAAAATCTTGCGATAAATAATTAGCAATCGTGCAATGTCGGTTGCGATCACGGACCCCCTCATTTTGCAATCTCTACGCGTGACCCCCAAATTTTAACTTCAAATTCGTGATTAGGAGGCCTCAATTAGTGACTATGCGAAATATTACAAAATCGGGGAGGGGTCCGGTATTGTAAATTCGCTCCTTATTTACAATTAAGAGCAAATATGTAACTACACATGCACGGTCCATCTACTGGAAAATTGAGGACTAAAAGTGGTAAAAGTTGTAAGTGCCAAAAGCGAAAGTGTTGGGAAATCGCATCGTTGCGCACATCAGCCCGTAAGAACATTCACACTAGTGACCTCTTTACACGCCCTTTGAACTACTTGGAGGGCTACCAGCCACTTTTCACGTTTATCACATTATAAAGCATGGCACATTTCACAGTTTAACGTGGAAAACGGTGTTTGAATTATTGTGGAACTTACAGCGTTTACCAGTTTTATTCTTCAATTACCGACAGGTTTCTTTGTGGAAATTGTAGTAACTACACTTTCTTCAAGAAAATTCGCAAAGGCTTAACACTTATAGTAGACACACTTTTCTTGCCTTTTTCGCCGAAAATTCATCTACGATATCATCGAAGTCCAATTCACGAAGAAGTTCATGTTTAATGCTTAATAAACAAAGATCGGATAAGCGATCTTGTCCCATGACAGCACGAAGCCTGTTTTTCACTAATTTCATTTTTGAGAAAGATCTTTCTCCGGTGCAGTTTGTTACCATTTATACCAAATACATTCTAAAGAGAATTTCGACATTGGGAAACGTACTGCGGAACGGGTCCTTCCATACAATATTATTCATAGACAGTTCCACGAAAGAAAGTTATGTACGTAGGATTATTTATTATCTTAATCATACCTGAGAATTGATTGTTTGAATTAAAGTGCCTTATTTCCACACCATAGCCAAATCAATCCCTGATATAAAGTATACTGAGCTTCAGATATTTACAAACAGATCGACTCAGAGCTATGCTACAATTGGATCCAGAAGAGTGGAGACATACGACAATATCGAAGTTTTTTATTTTTCAAATAAAATTGTTATGTAATTAAAAGATTTTTTGATGGAGGCCCTTCACAGCTTCCTTTTGGCGGGGGCCCCGGGAAAATTGCCCCAGTTGCCCATAGGTTAATCCGGCCCTGGTTACTCTACATAATAGAGCTAATCGGTACTGGAAATGAGTCGTCTGCGCTCCAACCGAAAATCTGGTAGATTTAAGAGGAACGAACGGCGCTTTTCCTCTTTACGCTAATTGCGACAATGAGTATGAGTGATAATTACATGAAACTGACAAAGGAACACACGTTTCTCCGCCACCACTCAAACCTTGGACACTCGGTGTCGAGAACATGAGTCCAGCACTGAACACCAACACGCTTGGTCACCAAAGCGATTGGAAAAACGCGAAAACCTAAATCAGAACCCAAGCCCCTTACCACTATACAACCCACTCAACAGTTCTTACGTTTGGGAAGTATAACTCAAAGGATGCATCGAATTTTGGTAGCTTCATCATGAGTAGCTTTCGGAATTTATGGAAATGACCAGGTGCAGTGCAGGGCGACTTTCAGTTTTACCACTAGAAGACAAATTTCATGTGAATGGATGTGATGAAAAGAAAATGAAAAGTTGTTAACAAATTAATGTGTGGCTGTAGCAATTCAATCAAAGGATAACAGGTCTGATTCTTATTCGTGGTTCGGATTTTATTATTAGTTGTAGATAAAGATAGATTATACTGCAACAGTTGCTTCTGTATAGGAAGTAAACTGTAATACACATTCTTAACACCAGCATTTATGATGCAGTAAAGTATAAAATCCTCTTAAAGTTTCTTGTAACTTCGGTCAAGAAGTCTGAGATCCAATACCATATGTGAAGATTTAATCTAATGTACGTCATGTGCCTCTACAGCAAGATATTGAACATTTGACGAAGTTAGTGTTTTATTAAAGATGAAGACAATCCTTCGCTGCTACAAAACATGATTTTCGTTGCTATTTGCCAAAGTTTATATTGCAAATCGCCAATCGAGAAGGTTAAATGTAAGGCGTGATTCTGGAACTGGTCATAAACATGATTCTGGTTTGAGTGAGTCAGATGGAAGTTCTACTAACTCTACGGATACTACTAAAGTAAAAATAAAGACTTTTTATGTAAGAGAACCGCATCTAAAACATCTACGTTGAAAGCAAAATCGGAAACAATCTAGTTTACATAATGCTAGAAAGACACAAGTAAATTCTAATTGCTCTTGTACGAATAGATCTAGTTGTATTTTAAACGAACACAGAGTACAAACTGAGAATAATATTGATATATTGATGTTTCCTCAAATAACGCATTTTCTGAAACAACGTCAAATATGTTAGGTAGGCCAGATGACTTCCGCAGTTATGGAGGATACTGCAATTTGAATTACAAAAACTATCCTTGCACTTGGTGTTCCGGTTCTACTAATTATATTCAAATTCATCCAGACAGATCTGATAACACAGCTTGAAGAATGAATAATACAGAGAGAGCATTTAATCCTCATAATGATAACGATGAGTCTGGAAGGAAAATGTTTAATCGTTCTTACCCTTGCACATATTTTGCTGGTAATCAACAGCCATCAAACATGCATTAGAGTGCATTTATGAATGGAAGATGAAATTGTGATGATGTTAATCACATGCAAGAAGATTGTAATGTAAGACCGGGCTCTCATTTTTTGCCCTTGTACATGAGGAATGCAACATATGCGAACATTCTACATGAAGTCATCTGTAGTACACACCCAGTTAAAAATTCTCCTAAATATACGTATTAATTGCTTGGGAGGGACAAGAAAAGTATAGTTTTCCCAAATAACACTGCCCTTTCTAAACAATGAATTCTGGCGTTCCGGCAAAGAACACGTAATTGCCACTTCTCTATAATCGTTATTGGACGTTACTCTTGTGACCACCAGAAATAGTTTTGGAGCTGAAATAGTAAGCTACCATTCCCGTTCTGGGAACTTGCCCTTTCCAGGTGGAATCTAGTACCAGCCTCTCCAGGTTATCTCATTTCCTTCTGCGTCTTCATCAAACAACCATTTGTCAAAGGTTATCCTCCATGTCATCTACGGCGGGACATGGAATGAAAAATATTCCCTGGCAGCTTGAGTGCGTCAGGAAGGAGAAACCAACCTCAGGAAGCAATACGGACTTGTTTGGTCTGCAGGGGGGAATGAGATCGCCTTAGTAATAAGGACAATTCATTTAACTTCAAATGTCTATCTTATTCGTAATTGGTCTCCACCTTGGGGTTCTTTGACTGTTCCACATGCAAGGGACCATGCCAATCCTTCCCGGTAATGTGTTATACTGGCACAGAGTTCTTGAAGCAACAAAATACAATTTTCCAGGTATCCAGTTTTTTTGTGCCTTCCTCCTGACAGTGTTCAAGTAGTAAATATACTGTCAATACACACCTGCCTTATTTCCAACAAGTTGATCACGCCAGGTTTCCTCTCCCCTCCTCCTCCATCTACTTTCCAGAAGGTGAGTGCCAGCAAAGTTAGTAAAGACTTGGAGGGGAGGACCGGGCGGTATCTATGTACACAGTCTGTAACCGATCTTAACGCACCCCTTATAAAAGTTGACCCGCCTTCGCTGGGGGAAAAAAGGGCGGCAAGAGACGTTAACGTCTTTTGCAGGGAACATTTGAGGTGCGTTGCAGAGAAGACAGTCCGAGTCAAGCATTGATACGGTTAGGACCCATATCACGTTGGTTATTGGTTTCGCGGGCAAAGACCAAGCTGTGAGTGAACTAATGGCCATTATCTCAGCCGGAAAGAGAAATAGTGTCTATATAATAAACTGTGAGTGAACTATCGGTCTGTGCAGTATCTCTGCCAGAACATGTTATGGACCAACGACAGGAGGATTAGAGGATTGAAGACGTCGAACTCGGTATCAGCAAGATTTGTGTTTTCCTCCCAACTCCCCTTAAGTGTTCACCGTTAGTGTTTTTGAGCGTGTTTATCGCCAAGTGAATTGAATACCTAAGAAGTTACATCGAAGACGTAAGTACTCAGTGAAGTAACCACTAAGTTTGGTCTTTATCTCAACAAATTCACACCGGAAGCTGACTAATCTGTGTATTCCGGAATCGTTTGTAAACCACAGACGTCAGGTGTCTGGGCCTTTAATAAATATTAATACTGTATTTTGTAGTGTATGAATACTTAGATAGTTATATATAAAAATTCACTGCTGGTCTCCTTTTGTGTGATTGAAGTTGTTCGACGGCAGAATAAAAACTGCTCTAGTAAAAGCAAAACCAAAGAAAAAACGTTATAAGTCAGCAACAGATCCAAGAAGAGTATTTTCTTCAGACTCAATCAAGCGAGACTTTCCGTGTCCGAGAGATGGAAATTTCTTTTTCAAGTCGTTCTCGCCGTGGTAACTTGATTTCTACTTCTTGTCCTTTACCAGGGAAGACGAATCATGCAATGCATGCACATAGGATGAGAATTAACAGGAAGGAATACCAGGGATTCTCCCTGCTAAGAGATGTAAATCTTCATCTCAATTTAAATAAGTTGTCATTTGCAACAAATACTTCTCTGCTGCACAGGAGTACAATCGATGACTTGACTTAGAAAGAAATTTGTGTAAATTTAATTTGGATACTGGATCTAAACTTTAGTTGTAAAACACAAGCATCATGAGTACACGCGTTGCAAAATGCAATAAGACCACATGAAAAATACTTTTAAACATTAGTTGCGACCACATATTTATATGAATACATGAATGAGTCACTGTGTAGTCTTCAGTGTTTTAACAACTAAAAATTAATTATTACTACAGTTAAGCCAACCAACTCTCCATTTATGCTCCCTCGTTTAACCGCGGCAGCTAGCACGAATTTGGCCGGGCAATATTATTAACAATTAAAATCCTGTAATCTAAATTACATTAAACTAAACAAATCTACACACTGCGAACCACTAAACAACCCCTCAACCACCAACACCTCGAAAGTTAGCGGAATATTTTACCTCTAACAAATACATATGTGAAATTTAATTAAGGTGATTTAAGCCAGAATAAAACTTTAATTTAAAAAAAAGAGAGGTACAATTTACTACATAAGATGAATATATTAAATTAGATTATAATTATGGTATATAATGTGCATTTGTCCCCTTACTTACACCTGAATATACTCGTAAAATTACATGGCATCCCCCATCCGGAATTCAGAAAAGTTTTTTGCTCACATTGTATTGCAACACATGAAGTTTCTAATGATATATTTCTAGTACATCTGGACTGGAGGCATAGGAAAAAAGAAAGACAAATGTGAGTAAAACATCCGCAGCAGTTTGGGCAACAGTCTCATTTGCAACTTTTTAACATTCATTGCGTGCAAGTTCTTGACTTAGCTACACGCATAATCGTGCCATTCGCTTTTGTCACTCACTCATAAATATTAACTCTTAAGCCTCGGACAGAGAATCTTGCGGGATGTGTTCTTCCAGAAATTAAGTGCCAGTTCAGGGCCAAGGGAGGAACATTACCCCGGTCTGTTTCTAGCGAAGGTGGAGACTCTTGAATACGAATCAAGCCTCGTGACTCCTCTCATCCGACATACAACGTCTCCGTCAATACGCCGGCTCCTTCGCAGTGGTATGTATGCAAATCTTGTGAATTCCTTAAGCTAACCAATTCCACCCACTTAATGAGCCACAGAACTGCATCGAGTCGTGGTTTGCAGAGCGGTTTCTGCGCAGAAGCTCTGAAACAGTTTCTGCTTAGATTTCCCTGCAGCGCTTCCTGCACTGATTCCCTTTTGTACTGAAATTCTGGAACTGCTTTTGTTCAGACTTCCTGAAAATTTAAATTAACCTTGAGCACGAACATGTGCATCTGCAGGAATCTTGAGGAACGAGAAATCATTTTCTACCAGGTATAGTCACGGGCTATAAAGGGGTGTCTGAAGATATCTTGCGGCACACAGTGGTGTGGAGGTAAGGCCTCACATATTCCGCACCTCGACTATAGCAGAGGTGATGTGTTCAGCAGCACGCTCCGGCCGCCTTTACCTCCATGTACCCATTGGTCTACAAACATCAGAACCACTTTATTCAGAGACATTGGCGTAAACATTTTCCACTTGGTATCACCTACTCTGGGAATCGAACGGTATTCATCTATGGCAGACTGGACCACCACTACTCATTACATTTACGTTTGATTTGATTGGCTTTATTTTACTTCGCCTTTTGTGCCACTTTTGGCTAATTTGCGAAGATGGGGATGAGTGATGATATGATAAAATTGATGAACGGACACTCACAAACATCCATGCTAGGATTCGAACCTGGGACCCCTGGCGTCATAGCGCTTTGTGTTAACCACTTCTCCACAGGGGCCGGCTACTCATTACATTTACGTGTGTGTGTGTGACGTATATGCATACAGGGTGTCTCATAAGAAATAGCGCAAACAGACACAGGTGAAAGTACATGATAATAGAAGCAAAAAAGTCTCAGTAAACATGGGTCTGCAAACGAGCCGTTTTCGAGATAATCGCGAATGTGTAATTACAAGCCGCCACCGACTTCATTGTTTGTAAACGTCGTCCTAGTTGGTAAAATGCTAATAATACAGTAAGAAAAGTGACTCCCACAGTACGATTAGACTGTGTACTGATTGTATCCATCCTGTTTGATTACAACGCCACCTCTCGGAAATCTTATGTTTTGTAAACAAAGAGCAAACCTCGGAACGCGCAAGGAGTAAAGCACTCGGTGTTTACAAAATGCAATCCATAACGGCTTGTACACATTATTAGCATTTTACCAACTAGGACGATGTTTACAAACAATGAAGTCATTGGCGGCTTGTAATCACACATTCGCGATTATCTCGAAAACGGCTCGTTTGCAGACCCATGTTTACTGAGACTTTTTGCTTCTATTATCGTGTACTTTCACCTGTGTCATTTTGCGCTATTACTTTTGAGACACCCTGTATACAAAAATAACTGAAAGTTGTTGTCTTGAATACATCATAATTATGAACAGAGTATTAAATCCTCTACAATTCATCGTAGAATTTGTGTGTAAGAACCTAGGACTTCCACGAAAGCATAGCGGCTAGGCTATTTGCCTTGTAATCAAGGAATACGGTATTTCATTTGCGGTGGAGGCACATTGCACGGTCGTTCGGAACTGTAAACTGTAAACTGAGATCCAGTCCCAATTAACTAATTAACAGTGAGCTTGCAACACACCTTTGAATTTCTTGTAAATGAACTCTTAAGTTTATGCGTTTTCAGCTTAGAAATTTTCAACATATTTTGACACACTTGATTTCTTAAACACGCACTATTTCTTCTTTGGATTTTCTATTATACGCTTAGCTTCTTTGAGGAGCTACAATGCATTGACTACTACGCAGAATCTAGTAAAGTTTATATCCTAGATATCTGAAATATATTTTGTAGAGAAAATAAATTGCTTTTGGTAAATACGTATTATCTGAAAATGTACTTTGTAACTTTAGTATATGCATGTATTCTCGTCCACGAAGGAGTTTCTGTAACGCATTTTGGCCCTATAGAGAAATTTCATGATAGCCAATGAAGTTTCCTAGAGAATTTCTGGGTAGAACTACTTTGAACTTCCAGATTATCTCTGGTATATTGTATTTTATATGTGTTGTTAATACTAAAGGCGCGCATATGTTTTGCTATGTCGCAAGATATACCAGTCCTTTGGATATCTTGCTATTGAAAAAGATCTTCGGTGGTCAAGGAAGCAGAGAAAGTTTTCCTGCCTGTCCAATGGTTCAGCTGAAAGTTTATCTTAAAATTAGTTTCATAATGTTACTCAGTCAGTCTCAATCATCTGGTGCTGTAAAGTTAAGATACTTCCTGCCATATCTCTAAGGGATCGTTTTATGCAATTTCGTTATAAAACAGATTGAAACATGACTGTCAAATCATGGACACCCTGTAAAATATAGGTAGTTTGGAGTCAAGAGGTTAACATGGTATTATAACAGATAAAAGTATTACATGCTTATCTGTGGTAGTATTGCAAGCCGGTGGCGGCTCGTGGTCTGGGTCTATGGGTGTGCAACTTAGCCTCGCTTCCAGAAGAAGTGTTATTCCCACTCAATTATTCCTGCCCGTTTCTGCTAATCTCATTTGCAATCCAAGTTATGACGCACCTTTCCCTGATGATGAGACGATAGCAGAGTTATATTTCATGAAAATTTTAAAGAAATAAGGTTTATTACAAAATCGATATACCCTAGTGATTTTTTTAATCGATCACAAGAGAAGATGGTTGTTTGGTCTCTTTCGTGACTTGTAGAAAATTCAGCATTCGACGACCTGACAAAATCACTCGCAACGCTATACCGATAAACTGCTATGGTTTGTAAAGGATAATAATATTGCCAGAATTTTGTGTAATTGCCGTGTTTTAATAATGTATATTATCTTTCTTCAATGTAAATATGTCCCATCAGAAACCCAAGTTTAATGCCACGTAAACATTTCATCGTACACTTAAGATAATTACCATTTTTAATGTACTTATTCACTTTAGTCATTGTAATGAGGATCCTCGAAACCCTAATCAAATGCAACTAGTTCTTTCCAACACCTCTACAAAAATTATCTCAGATCAGTGACATAATAGTACAATTTACAGATTCTCGTATGCACTGAATAAAGAATTGGATTGAATGTTCTGTGACAAAAATACAAGATTAAACTCTGATTATTTGAAATTTTCGTTGAACTTCCAAATACAAGTCAGAGCGTCTAATTGCACCAATTCCTATGACATTGTGAATGTTTTTAATTCAAACCGCTGACATTTTATAAAACTATTTTTTCAGCACCTGTATCAACGTATTCCACTGATCGCATCTGGCCTTCCATGGTTGAATAGTACGCTCGTCACTACACGCCACACCCTTTCCCCTTCCTTTCCCGCCCTCCCCTCATTCGGATTTCAATGCTTTGCTCAGAACCGCGTGAGGTGATTGAGATCAAAATTTCCCTTGCTGAGGAAAAAATCCCTCAATTTGCAATGATGCATGGGTTGTTCTCGAATCTCGACTCCGTCATACGGCAAGGAGTGGAAAGATTGCAACACTACATGACGAAGAGGGAACAGCGCATGTCCGTTGCTACTATGTCACAATTCTCTGTGCGAAGCGAGTCCGAAAGCCCTTGATCCAAGCCATAAGAGCCTTTCTGCTTCCTCTACCCACCGTCGAACACAGCGCCATTTCGTTGTGCAGTCAGGTGCAGCTTTGTGCACTTCCCAATTGTGTTCATGCCGCCCATCCGACGCGAGTTACTCAGATAGGAAAGCTGACGTAAGGAAGTAAATGGAAGGTAATGTGGCCCGAGAGCATTTGTTGTTTTGAAGAAATGGCTTTCAATTAATAAATATAATAAAAATCAATTACATTGCACATTTATTTGGGTGTGCACGTGTGAGTGTGCGTATAGGCAGCAGCCGCCACTGCTGTATGCATAGTTGTGGAGCTGGAAGAGTAAGCTACCATTCCCGTTCTGAGAACTTGCCCTTTCCACGTGGAATCTAGTACCAGCCTCTCCAGGTTATCTCATTTCCTTCTGCGTCTTCATCAAACAACCATTTGTCAAAGGTTATCCTCCATGTCATCTACTGCGGGACACGGAATGAAAAATATTCCCTGGCGGCTTCAGTGCGTCAGGAAGGAGAAACCAACCTCAGGAAGCAATACGGACTTGTTTGGTCTGCAGACAAAAGTCTCCGCTCCCATGATCGAGACTTTCCGTGTCCGAGAGATGGAAATTTCTTTTTCAAGTCGTTCTCGCCGTGGTAACTTGATTTCCACTTCTTGTCGACTGGTTCAATCAAGCGTTTTCAGGGAGGAATGAGATCGCCCGGTCCTCCCCTCCAAGTCTTTACTAACTTTGCTGGCACTCACCTTCTGGAAAGTAGATGGAGGAGGAGGGGGAGGGAACCTGGCGTGATCAACTTGTTGGAAATAGGGCAGGTGTGTATTGACACGTGCCGGGACTCGAAGTATATATATATACGTGCGTGTGTGTGGGAAACGGAGAAAGAAAGAGGTGAAATGGAAAATGGAATCGACGAGTCTGAAGAAAATACTCCTCTCGGATCTAGCTTTTCTATTTTCCCACACGAGAGGGAATGGGAGAGGACTGCCAGGAGGAAGGCACAAAAAAACTGGATACCTGGAAAATTGTATTTTGTTGCTTCAAGAACTCTGTGCCAGTATAACACATTACCGGGCAGGATTGGCATGGTCCCTTGCATGTGGAACAGTCAAAGAACCCCAAGGTGGAGACCAATTTACGCGAAATTACAGGAACTCCAATAAGGATGCTCTCATTCCCGACAACGGAAATTGAAGTGTGAATATGCATCTCAGCTGCATAAGATGAAGGAGTCGAGTCTTGCTAATTTGTTCAGTAGTAGTGATTTGATTAGCGATTAGTTTATTGTGCGTGGCGTATTAAGAAAAAAAAGGATGGATATTTTGATGAGGATTAAGTATATGATGCATATGATCCATGTTCATTTCAGTACTGGTATTCAGGATTCGTAGTTTCGCATCTCGACACGCTAATTGATCGTCATTCCGTTTCATTCCATTAACCAATAGATGAAAAACAAGCGGTTAGGTGTCTGATAATTATGATGCAGTAAAGTATAAAGTCCTCTTAAAGTTTCTTGTAACTTCGGGTTAAGAAGTCTGAGATCCAATATCATATGTGAAGATTTAATCTAATGTACGTCATGTGCCTCTACAGCAAGATATTGAACATTTGACGAAGTTAGTGTTTTATTAAAGATGAAGACAATCCTTCGATGCTACAAAACATGATTTTCGTTGCTATTTGCCAAAGTTTATATTGCAAATCACCAATCGAGAAGGTTAAATGTAAGGCGTGATTCTGGAACTGGTCATAAACATGATTCTGGTTTGACTTGAGTGAGTCAGATGAAAGTTCTACTAACTCTACGGATACTACTAAAGTAAAGACTTTTTATGTAAGAGAACCGCATCTAAAACATCTACGTACATTGAAAGCAAAATCGCAAACAATCTAGTTTACATAATGCTAGAAAGACACAAGTAAATTATAATTGCTCTTGTACGAATAGATCTAGTTGTATTTTAAACGAACACAGAGTACAAACTGAGAATAATATTGATATATTGATGTTTCCTCAAATAACGCATTTTCTGAAACAACGTCAAATATGTTAGGTAGGCCAGATGACTTCCGCAGTTATGGAGGATACTGCAATTTGAATTACAAAAACTATCCTTGCACTTGGTGTTCCGGTTCTACTAATTATATTCAAATTCATCCAGACAGATCTGATAACACAGCTTGAAGAATGAATAATACACAGCATTTAATCCTTATAATGATAACGATGAGTCTGGAAGGAAAATGTTTAATCGTTCTTACCCTTGCACATACTTTGCTGGTAATCAACAGTCACCAAATATGCATGACAGTGCATTTATGAATGGAAGATGAAATTGTGATGATGTTAATCACATGCAAGAAGATTGTAATGTAAGACCGGGCTCTGATTCTTTGCCCTTGTACGTGAGGAAAGATAGACATTTGAAGTTAAATGAATTGTCTTTATTACTAAAGTTCTCAGGTCGAATTGAAACGCAATCTGCAAGAGAATACTTGGATCAATTAAATTCAACGTTAGATCTGATAGGAAGAAATGCCTGCTGATAAACGATTGCAGAGCATTCAGAATTGTTTTACAAATATTTCTGTTCTTATACTGATTTTGAAAACAAATTCATTCAACAGTTTGCTTCCCCTGAAATGTTACATTCACAGTTAGCTGTTTTAAGGAATCAAAAATACGACCAAAATGCACATGGAAGTTTAGAAACTTTTGCATGAAAAACATATTCCACATATTGTAATTTAGTGGACAATCCGATTGATGTAGATGTTATACAGTTGATTATGAGCCAGTTGCCGGATAATGTTGCTAACAATATCACTTGTCATAATATTCAGACGATGGATCAGCTTACAAATATGCTTCGTAAGTTAGATGTTATTAGAACTAGTAGGAAAGGACTTATTTATTTACCTGAAGATGTACGTAGATTGCGACAAGTCTAACAAAGGTCTTAAGAAGACTGAACATCAAAGATTAAATGTACGACAATCGACAAACAAGAAATACTAGTACTTCTTCTACTCAAACTCTACCTTCTGATAATTTGGGTGCCTCTGTTGGAAATAGTTCAGACAATGTAAATCAATCTTTGAGTTCGAGATACAATGCAAGTAATGCTAATAATTTTGGAAATTTCCGACGAAATAGAAATCAGATGTTTCCTAGGAATTTTTACAATACTGGCTGGTTTTATCGTAATAATAATAGAAATATCCCGAATGAGAATTATAGAGAAGGTAATGGTTTTAATTACAGGCTGCCTAACAACAGATTTTCTAGAAACGGTTATTTTAATAATAACAGATCTTTGTCTATCTCTGCCTATGAAAACTTTTCACCACAAAATCGAGATATGCCAGTTGTCACTGATACAGTGAGGAATCAACCTAGTAATATGCAAGGAGCTACAATGACGAATATATCTAATATTGGTGTAAGTACTAATACGACTCAAAATCCAACTTCTGGTGTTCAGCCCTTACAATGTAATGATGGGCGACCGCAGCAGGCAGAACGACAGTCTACTTTAAATTAAAGTGGCAATAGGAAGAGCATCTTTTCCTCTGCACTACCTACAAGAGGCACGAGGAAAAGTCGATTGATTTACTTAATGTTTGTGATGCTATGCAATTTTCGAATGAAAATGCATTAAGTAAC
Source organism: Lepisma saccharinum (assembly GCF_977018435.1). Lineage (NCBI taxonomy): Eukaryota > Metazoa > Arthropoda > Insecta > Zygentoma > Lepismatidae > Lepisma > Lepisma saccharinum. The sequence goes on from NC_139229.1 coordinate 184,774,900, forward strand.
TTGCAAATTAATTTTATGTTAGAATGGTTTGAGGAAGAACCTGACTGGGTTATTAACGATGAAGATATTCCTGTACCTTTAACAGAATTTCCAATTGTACATGGAATTATATGTCAATTGCCTATCATTTGTATAATAGATTGTGGTAGCCAAGCAAACGTTATGAATTATGAAGTTTGGTGTAAGATATCATCTAGTGATGGGCATTAGTCGATTATTATTGAAACCATCGAAAAAGCCATCGACTAATGAAAATTAGTCGACTAATATTAGTCGATTATTAAAACCATCTACTAATGAAAATTAGTTTACTGAAAAAATTAGTCGAATTAGTCGTTCGACTAATATTAGTCGAATTAGTTGCTCGATTAATATTAGTCGAAATAGTCGCACGACTAAATTCAGTCGAACCATCAGCCGTACTTTATTTCCGACTAATTTCAGTCGGAACCGAACACGACTGATTTCGATTCCAGACGAAGCATCGACCACTGAACGACTGAAGTAGAGAGGGCTTATCGTTAAGAAGTGAAGCAAGGGGGGGGGGGGGTGAGGTATTTAATTTCTTGGAAAGGTCAGAGACTGGAAAAATCCGGTACCGCGCCAGAGCTGCCTGCTGTAGTCATTCATGTGGCTATTTTTGTTTACAATGCTGTACTTTCTCAAGGGATACGCATTCAGACTTCGAGAATTTCTTGGAATTCACAGGCATGTGACCATCCCTATCTATCATTAGTGGTGCAAGAAAGATATCACAATTTTTAAATCTCAATGTCTGGCCTTCAGATGTACTAGAGATCTTATCTTAAAAGCATTGTGTAATGAAAATATTCTTAAACTTAAAACTAATGTCAAACAAAATAATATAGTTTAAAATCAACCAGTTCTCATGCAAGGCAAGGGAAAATTGTTTTAATTAAAATGAACACTAATTATGTTCTTGGGGAAAATACTAAACTTTACGCTGTGAAGTACAATCTCAAACTTGCTGCCCTCGCTATAATACAACCTTGTATGTTGATTTTCACTTTGAGTTTAATGGCTCATTCACATTCTCGCCAATCACGACTCCGGGTTCGAATCCTGGCGTGGGAGTGCTCCTTTGTAAGTTTTCACTCATCAATTTTCTTTAATCACCATTCATTCTCTTCGACCCGATTAGCATAAAGAGACAGAGAAAAGCTACTTAAAAATTGGAAAATTATAACGTAAGAAATCTAGGATTATTTACTGCAGAAACCTGTAACAAATAATTATCAGGTATGAGTAACGTTCTTTCAAGTTGTTCATTATTGCTGTTCCACTACACAAAATAGGCATATTTACATTATGATAGGCCTATTGCTTGTAAGTTGTAGCCCTTATTTTCGTAACGGAAATTAATCATTACTTGAGAAGGGTGTATTGAAGCCTCCTAGTATTCCAATTTGTATTTATCTTATTTAGCATCGCTTTTCTTCCACTTTTGAGTAATCACGACGATGAGGATGAGTGATGATTATGAAATTGGTGAATGTAAACTCATAAAGAACACCCATGTCCAGCCGCGTAATCAAGGGGCGGGGCAATGAGGCAATTTCCCCCTTCGAATTATGAAATGTTTTAATGTGAAGCTACATAAAACCTATCAAATTAACTGACGAATTAATTCTATTTCGTCCTTGGATAAATGAATTGGTTGTTCGGAGAGAGAGGCAGGCTCAAGTCTGCCATATTTGGTAATTGTACCCAGGTAGTTTTATAACCATTGATGCAAGTCTACCAGACATCCAGATTTTGTTGGGACCATCAAATCTTTTTAATCCCTGTCGCGAGTTTCTTGGAACTGCAGTCACAATGAAAAAAAAGTCATTTTTCTTTGTTAACTCACATTCAGATGTGTTCTTCATTGTAAGAATCATTGCTAATAAATATAATTTAATTTCAAAATATATTATTTTCTACACATAATTATCACGGTTGGTGAGTCATATTGATTGGATTCCAAAACTGGGAAGGCTGGGGGGGGGGGGGTGTACTTTTCTTGGTAGACAAGGCTTAGCATTAAGAAAAAAAACATATATTTCATCGCATAACCGTCGCAACCTGCTTTTTCAGTCCAGAAAATGGTTTACAAGCTTTCATCTCGTAATCGTTCTCATTGGTGCGTTAGATAACGAAACCAATTATAGCGGCGCTTCATCTTTGGACACAGAGGATAAAATTTTTCAAGTCCGTATTTCACAATACTCTCGTAAATTTTCTCAGGTGTAATATTTCGACTATAATGCACAAATCAATAACAACTAATTTCTTACTTTTCTGTTTCATACCGGAAAAAGGTTTACTGTCACAAATAAATTATGTTTGTCGATTTAGACTATTCAATTTTAACGTATTCACAAGGATTTCGTACATCCTAATCTTAAACTAAAGGTAGTTTACATGTAGTAATAAATAACTTCTAAGTGGCCGGAGATCGTAAAGAAAGTCTCACCCCACTAAAAGTTTGGCATAAAATCTGCGATGAAAAACTGTAATGCGGGGTCAAAAGTGAGGGGCAACTTCACCCCCATGTCCTCAAACGTCACTACTGTTGGTTAACGAAAATTAAAGGAAATTTGAAAACATTGTTAATTTACGGAATATAGTACCATTATAATAATTTTAAGAATTGAATTAAAAGAAGCACCAAGCTGTACGACGTGTGTTAGTGACTTTGTTGCTGAGTTTTTGTGAAGTCAGGGGTGTCTAATGTACACCCACCGGCAAAAGATATGGTAGGCGAATTGTACATCACCGTTTTCATTGAGTCTGTTTTCCACAATGTTATGATCACGAATTTAAATAAAAATGTGGAGAACAATATGTGCTTCATATCAACAGAATTCCATTCCTTAAAACAACACATGACACGATGTGCAATAAAAAAATGCCTACTATTATTTTTGCTGTTGGTTGTACCACACCGCATCTGACAAATCGAAAGGAAAGGGCTCTCCTGCTTTCTGCTGTGATCAGTCGTGTCGCTATCTTTGTTTTACTTTCTCATGGAATGCGATTTCACATGGTTTCTTGGAATGCGTCAGTTCAGTGTCCATCAAGGCATCCTGGTGCAAGAAGGACATGTGTTTAGCAGAACCACTGTGAAGAGTGATTGTTAAGAGATAACGAATCTTTATTTGCGATTGCCTACTGGCTAAGCTCTTGGAGAATTCGGAACATGCAGTGGGGAGAATTTGGCTTGAAGGACTCTGAGAGTAGGTTCGTTCAGTCATGTCTTCATTGATTATGGGAAGCAGTACAAACAATGGGAATTTGTTGGGAAGTAGGAGCGTAAAGTAGACTGCGTGCTCGATAAATTCAACACTCCACAAGACCAAGCAGTATATCCGTTTGATAGAATTAGAAATGTGTTTGTTGTGTTGAAATACCATTCCAATAAACTCGTGTCGAACAAATAGTTTTGATTCGATTTGATGTATTTGATTTCGTTTCACTGCTACTTTTCGATAAACGCGAAGATGAGGATGATATGATGAAATTGATGAAGAGGCACTCAAAGAACAGACATGCCCAGTTCGGAATTCGAACCCGGGACCGTTGGCGTCGTAGTACGCTGTGATAATTACTCAACACGGAGGCAATATTCAAATAATACAATTGGAAAAAAGCTTCCATCGTTAAAATGTATTATTAAAATGTATTTCCCAAAACCAACAAAATTAGCGTTGCTCAATATTCCCAAACGTCTGTAGAGAAACGGGATGATTGAATGTAAGTACAACAAAAGATCACTCACTCACTCTTTAAGAATGTTGCAATTTTCCGAAAGAGTAAATAGAAGACCTAAAATTTAACGAAAAAATGAAATTATTAGACTTTGACTTAGAACAGCTAAACTGTCCTTACTTAACCATTTATGAATGTTGTAACTTTACTATTAGAATTAAATTTTATGCAAAATTAGGCATTCAATCATCATCTACATAATGGTGACGAGCCGCTACTCGGCAATCTCAGTCTCTTCTAGAAATATATAACATAAAAAAAACACATATATAGAGTTCAACGCACAATTTTTCACACCGTAGAGAAGTCATTAAGACGAACAACGTTTCTTGATAACGTTTTTTTTCTTCTTGTTTTACTCCTCGACTTCGAACCTCTAGAAACGGCATTTTAACATGAATTATCACAATTATTACTAATGGATAGGGGCGTGAAGTTTTCGTTTTAGCGATAACATTCAAAGTCGAAGGAAACAAAATAAAAAATTTAATGTATTTGGGTAAATTAGGGAGGTAGGTTTTCAGTGTTTCGGAATCGCGAAATAACGCGAATTGTGTCATTTTCAGGAAAACATCAAATGCTACACTTTAACGTGAAAAATGCCGCGGAATGTGCAACATTTACTGGGGATACATTTCTGCTCCAAGCTTGATTGATTGAATTGGTGTTTTAAGTCCACTTCATGCACAGAAAAGCTAATTGGGACTGGACGTACAGTTTAAAGTGGGATCCGAACCACTGTGCCTCCACCTGGTACTTCTGCTCAAAGCGAGTTAATTGAAGCGCTACAAGTTCTGAGTGTATTTAGTCTCTTGCCGTTCTTTTGGGAGAGCATACGAGTGTGGGAAGAACAAATTAAATTTGATTCCAATTCTCTGAAGGAAAAACTGAGCAACCAGAATGAAGTTGTAGTAAATATGAAATTTACATTTCTCAATACAAGTAAAACGAAACTTCTGTACCTCCAGTTCCTGCAACAGAAATATCCAAATGATAAAAGAGCTCCATTGTTATTCCCTGTGAATATTTACTAAGAGATGTGGAAAACCATCCGTGTTATTGTAAACTAAAATGTGAATCAAAAGAACAATTTTTTAAAAATTTTATTTTCGGAGAGTGAAAAGGGGTATCTAGTGGTCGATGACATGAATCAGTTTTACAGTTGTATCAAACTTGGTCATTTCTATAATAATAAAGGTAATCCTTAAATATTTGTTTTTGTCATTAAAGTTACGATTCTCTAAACTTTACATCACTTATGATAAAGTAAAGTTTCCCGTGCATATAGTCTAGAACGAACGCCGTACCATGAAGTCACATTTAGGGCATGTGGGGGATAGGGCACAGATTCTCGGCCATTTTGGAGGTGATATGATCAGCGCTCCGGCCACCCTTACCACCCCCTCATTGTTGCACGTGAATGTTGTAATCGGCACCATGGGTCATATATGACCAATTGGCTGTTTTCGCCTATACTTTCTATGGGTCATATATGACCCATTGGCTGTTTTGTTCCCATGATTAACGAACCTTATTTGTTCTCACCACACAATGAGTAAATTATTTGGAGATTTATCCCACTATCCGGAATAAAATTTTCTGGTTCTCCCACTTCTGACTTTTGTTAACAAGATATCCCACATTACTTTTAAGAGACGAGACGAGACAAAACGAGACGGGACGGGACGAGACAGAAGCCTTCGAGACGAGACACGGGACGGGACAAACGAATATCTTCGAGACGAGACACGAGACGGGACAGCACTTTCACGAGACGGGACGAGACAGACCAATGTCTCGTCTCGTCTAGTGAGCAACACTAATTCCAAAGCGATATGCACTGTGAACACAGGATATGCATACCTCCGAAAGGGGGTGGAATTCCCAGAAGCAGGAAGATGAGATTAGGAGGAGAATTCTTTCCTATTGCTGACAGTTTGGCATTGTCAGTTGTGTGCTGTGAAGTGTCTCTTGTTTCTGTATTGACTGGTTGATTGATTTGGTGTTTTAAGTCCACTTTATGCACAGTAAGGCTAATCGGGACTGGACCTACAGTTTAATGTGGGATCCGAACCACTATGTGCCTCCACCGGGAATCGAACCCGAGTCTTGTTTCTGTAGTTTGTTCATCTGTGGCCTTATAATTTTCCCCCATGTGTAAGCAGCATCCGTTAGTTTTTGACTGGATTGAAATGAAAAGGGACATATCGGAATCTTTCAACGATTTTACGAAAGAAATAGACGGTTCTGGTACACCCAACGGCAAAAGAAACAGTAGGTGAATTGTCCACCACCATTTTCATTCGGCCTGAATTACACAATGTGTTAGACGTCAATAAGCAGAGAATAATGCCTGCTTCGAACCAACATAGTTTCATTCCTTAAAACAACACAGGATGTAGAAAAAAAAGTAATGAAAATAGCGGTGGACAATTTGCTTACTATTATCTTTGCCATTGACTGTACTATGAATGAAACTGAAGAAGACGAGAGCTTGCAAGTGCGCATATGAATGGAAAATAATGTAATTGCTTCTACGTGATTTAATTAATATCAATTTCTGGTAATTTAAAAATGGGAGTAAAAATATTTCCGGTTAGAATTCGCTAATTTACGATTCTTCAGCATTTCTGAATTTTTTTAAAAAATAATATATTTTGGTAAGTGCTATTCGTTTAAGATGTTAATTAGAAGCCAATTTGCTGAAATGACAGATGTGACAGATCTTTACTTTGGAATAAATCATGGACATCCGGAAGGGGGGGGCAAGGGAGGGCTACGTCCCCCCCCTGGATAATGAAAGTAAACCACAAATTATAGCTATATTTCACACACATATTTTCATTTCAGCCACAAAATATGTATTAATTATTGCTTGAACATGATAAATTCAAATTCAAAACTATTATGGGGGAAATGTGCCTTGTTTGCCCCCCTGGAAAAAGAATACCTTGCGTGCCCCTCTCTGGAAAAAATCCTGCGGACGCCCATGGAATCAATAATAATAATAAACGGCATTGTGATTGTGATACAACAGCGAATTACAATACTAGTGTGGCAAAACCAACGAATCAGGACGACCCCTAGCCATAATTCTCGCTTGTTTATGTAATCGTTTCGTACGAAGCTTCTTTTGAAGATAAGTGACTTGTAAAACGGAAATGTGGTTCGACCCCCGTATCGAGGTGCCCGTATCCCCCTGCATACCTCTAGCAGACACAAAGACACAGACACACACACACACACGTGAGCGAGTGAGATAAATCAGTATGTTAGATGGTATAAAATCGTTATTTCTACAGTTTCTAGAATTCCTCCCCAATACAACAACGACAATAAATATATTATATGTAGACTTATATTATGTACCAGTAACATAAGTAAAACACTACGTCTTCACAAATAATTATCTCAATTAATGATAGATTTTTGAAATTTGTTTGCAAGAAAATTTTCAGGAGAAAGTAACTGTAACTGATTTACTTTCCAAAATGAGTAACTGTAACTGTTACTTTTTTAGCAAACTGTAATTGTAACTAGTTACCTTTAAAAAAAATAACTTTCCGAACCCTGACATGATGATTCCTCTCTTGTGGAGGGCCTGTCTGAACTCAGTCAATTGCATATGACACTGATGATGAGACCCAACAACTTGATTTCGATTATTATGATGAAAAATGTAGACAATAATAATAATAAATAGGGAGGATAAAACGATTTTCTTCTTCTACTTTAGACCATTTATGAGTTAGACAAGTTAGATGAATATGAGGAAGATGAAGATAAAGGTGAATCACAAAAACGTGATTAAGTTTCACTTTTATGTAATGAGTGACAGATATTCAAAGATAGAGAGAAATGACATATTGGTTTAAAAGAGAAACATGGAGTGCTTAGTGTAAAATAATACACAAATTTATGGACTTGTGGCTTGGTCCATATTTAGTTAAAGAAATCAATGGTAACTGTTGTGAATTGTAATCGTTGGATGGCAAAGGAACTGTACAAACACATAATGTATACAATTTAAAGAAATTCAATTGTAGTCAGAAAAAAAGGATTCTTACAATTCTTTATATTAAGTGATGTTAATTTGTTTTAAATAATTACTATCTGTTTTCAATATTTTCTGTGTTAATTAATGACAATATGTATGTCATGAGAAAGTTTGTCTTCTTTGTAATGTTTCATGTTATCTAAAAATTTTAAAACTGATGTTCTAAAATATTTCTCCGAAGGAGGGAGAATGTTGTGACTGTTTTCAAATTGTAAACACTTCTTGTGTAAAAGAAAAAGAAGATGTTATAGTATACTGTTTTGTTGCTTAGCAACCAGTTGTTGAAAACAATTGAAAGAGATAACAAGAACGTTTGTGGGTAGTTCGAATCACTTCAAATAGAGCATAAACTAATGTATTTATTTAGTGCAAATAACAAATATATTCACCAGAGAACGGTGTTGTGATTTTGAACTATTTACATTACTCTTATTTCATAATTTGCTGTGAAGTAGAATAGTGATTGTCTGAGCATAAAGACAAATGCTCAAGCCTCTACGACACTAACAATGTAGGACATATATAGCACCCTTACACCCTTACTTATAAGTAGCATCGTCAGGAATAGCAAAACTAAGGTGAATAAAGTTCAACCGTAACAGCACAAATCAATAAGGGAACCAGCGCGGAGCTTAGGGAACAGGTTCAAATGACGTATTTCTGTTACCAACGTTACAACATGTCAAGAGAAAAAAGCATCACACAGCCCGGAAGGCTATAAACCTAAAACTGCTCCACAAAAGCGCAATTTCCACGAACAGAAGAAATGGAGCAAGTATATCAGTAGTGTTTTGTCAGTTAAATAGAAGATGCGAAAATGAAAAAGTATACCCCACAAGAACATGGAAAAATTGTGACAATTTTGCGTGACACTTTTCCGGGCAGAGTAATATCCCGTTTTGGTGATTTGCCATGGCCGGCCAGGTCCCCCGATTTGTCCGCTCCTGTTTTTTTTTTCTTTGGGGATATTTGAAGTCATTGGTAATGTGAATAAGCCAGAGACGTTACAGCAACTAAAGCACAATATTCAGCATGAAATTGAAAACATTTCCCCGCAGATATTCAGCACCATGGAAAACACAATAAAAAGAGCACAAATTTGCATAAATTCGAATGGTGGTCATTTATTGGATGTTACTTTAAAATTTGAGGACATAAAACTTACAAGTATCAATAAAAGTTTAACACAATAAAACCTACTTTGTTTTATTTAAAACCCAAGCTATAGGCTAAGAAAATCAGGTGATGACTTTTGCGCCACCTTGTATGATCTCAATTTCCTTCTGCAATGTTCTTCGTATGTAGAATGTCTTGAGATTGAGCATCAATAAACCACGGTAACGATGTAAATAATATTCGATATTTAATCCTATCATTCAAATGTATTTTTACTAGGTAGATTTTCAAGTCGCAAATATTCAATATTTATAAAGAAAACTTTACTCCATTCCTTAATATTAGCACGGTCATTATATCTTATCTTCACGTATGTCCAATGATACATAACATAACATGGAATATGTCCGAGGATCAAAAACCACAAGTGCCAATCGTATGGAAGACCATTATATTGGGCACAAATATTTGTTTGTGTACACATTGGAGGTGATCCTGGGTCTTACTTTAAATTCATGGATCCAAGATTTAAATTGTGAGGAAATACTATAAATTCTTGGGTACCATTAGCACAGACCTAGAAGAACGTTAATGTCTATCTCTGCTCTTTATTAGTACGTATATTCAAATCTGAGTTTTTGTTTGAAATGCGCTTTACGTACAGTTAGGTTGAATGTAATCCGAACCACTATGTATCTCCACCGGGTATCGAACCTGGGACCCCTTGATTACAAGCCGACGATGTTACAACTGAAACATCGGGGTGGCACTAATATATTCGATTCTATTTTGGTTTTAGAATGTGTAAAACGTTAAGAGAAGTCAGAAATTTTAATTGAAGAAAAGGGCTTTTTAACAACAGTGGGATCAAAGAAAAGAAGCATGGTCGTGTGTGAAATGGATTGTTGGTAAGATTTCGTGGCCAATACTGAGGGCTGCGAAACTGGAACTCCTGCCCCAGTTTTCGCACGTTCTTCAGTCCTTTTCGTCATTATCCGCCTCGGCGGTGACATTTAACCTAAAAATGGGCACACGTGACACGAAATCGACTAGCAAACGTTTGAGGAACACCCTGGAAACATCTTCATGGAGTTGGAAACATTGGCCCGTTAGGCTTTCCTGTGGGTGGCAGCAGGTGCTCAGATTCATGTGATTGATCCCAGGCAATTACGAGGAGCCTAGCTCCGGAGGACACCAACTCGCCTTCTTTTCCTCCTTTCTTTATTCTTCCATCCTTTGTTGCTCGTGCAGGGGAATTTTTGCTTCCAAGGATTTTATACCGTCCATTGTCGAGACTTCGAAACTAATAACATACCGATACAATGATCTGTCTTTGATTGCTTCTCTTCTGCCAGTTCGTGTTTCAAATTAAATTGTGAAGGCATCGACCGTTCTAATCGGCGTGTTTCTGCGAGTGCAGGACTAAGTATAATAGGAAAATTCCGCTCTTATTCCTGTACTCAGAATTTATTTCCACCTGTTTCTTTTCTCGGTTTGCATTGGCATCCATTGTGTCTTTTTTCTTCTTACGGTAGCCATTTTCTCTACTGTTAATAAAATCGGGATGTAAGGGGAGTGACTCTTTCTAAAGACACCAAAATGTCAACCTCTATTCCATGTAGTATACCCTGGACTGGCTTTAGCAGGTCAACGAACCTCTAGCGGCTGCACCTGCCGACAGGATAATAATCCTCTATGAAGTGTGTTGAGTCGTCCATATATGTTTGTGACTTCCATTCATCCATATCATGATATCACCATTCATCAGCATCGTCGAAATTAGCCTTAAGTGGCTGAAGAGCGACTAACTCAATGAAGTCAATTAATCAGTATTAATAATATCATGGTTATTTTTCATATTCTGTTCCACGGTTCTTTAATTCGCTCTTATTCATGTACTCGCTATAACTTTTGTCATTTGTTACAGTACTCAGACTTACTACAAGTTATTCTGTGGCGTTTCATTCTGCACTCGGAAAGGTTGAAATCGATCGTCTTCTGTTGAGGCAAATTGAAAGCGAAATCTTGTCTAACTCTTTCCGCTAGCTGTCAATGAGAGAGGTAACTTCCAACATGCAGCTAAACAAGCAGGCCACGTGATTCAAAAGCTTCTCTTTTCAAGGCCGGTAGTAGGTCATAATTTCACATTCAATTTGCTTCAGACGTGGGAGCGCTTGAGCCACTCTGAAACTTCTTGATTGATTCATTGACTAGAATTATTTTACGTCTATTTTCTACCACCTTTGGCTAATGGCGAAGATGAGGATGAGCGATGATATAATAAAATTAATGAAGAAACACTCGTAAGGAACAACCATGTCCAGGCCAGGATTCGCCCAGGAACCCTGGCGTCGTAGAACGCTGTTCTAACCACTCCGGCATGGAGGTCGGAACTCTGAAACTTGTATTCTTCAGGGGCGTGCCGTGACCTTTCGTGATAGGCAAGCGATGGGTTAATTTTTCGTTTTGGTTAATTATAACAATTTCAAATATAATATAAGTCTACACACATCCCTATCTACAATAATGTGCATAATGGTGAAGTATCGGGCTTGAGTGTGTGAAGTGCATACATACCGTAAAATCAAATCTTCGGTGCAGGTTTATAAAGAAGAAAAAAGCCTCTCGATATAAACTTGTAAATTTCAACCATGAAGAAAATAATGATTTACTTGATATTTGAGGGCAACTGTAAATTAAATTACGTTCTTTTTTAACCCTAAAAATAATAAACATCCTATTAGCATAAAGTTTCGATCTTAAATAAACGGACGGGTTTCGGTTTCTTACTTGGCTAGAATTATGAATCATGACTTGTCTTCAGTTGGGTGCAAGCGCAGATGTGATTCTGGGAACGTTCATGTCTTTGCACTGCATTATAAAAATTGCTCAAGTCACTGTAGCTTGTTCCTAAATTTGTATTGAACAAAACACATGGCCAACAAAATAATTTAAGATCGTTGCTACCACATAATATTGTTGTACTGAGATGTTTTAAACTGCCTAATGAAAACTTTCCCATCTTTCTTAGTTGGTTTGGTTGTGCACAGTTCAGGACACGGTCGCTCGACTCACAATCACAAGCTCCAACTTTACACCATATGTTCTCGAACTGAATGGTTTTGAAAGAAGGTCCCTAATTAAGGCCTTACCTGCAGCACTGCAAATTGATGGCTCTTCTGGTATGTCAACCCTGGCGGAAATTTTCAATGTACTTTTACACCAGGTACAAAAACACGACACAAAGAACAGAAAAAAACATCACAATATCACAGTAAAAAACAACATGCAACAGCAGCACCCACGCTTCTAAATTAACCTTCCTTTTCACCATAACCTGCAGTGTTACATACCCTCCATATTTCCGAGTAACCGACCACATGACGAATATGTTCAAGTACCGACTGTGATTTCATTTCTTATAAATAGCATACGACTTGTGATCACTGGCTAACATCATAATGTAATTTGTTGATTACTATAGAGTATCAAACATGAAAATCGTACCGCGTTAGGTGGTACTACGGATGCACAGAAAATTCTGGAAGTTAGCAACACTTGTGGCCGTGTGGACGAATTCTTTCCAACACCCTTGCCAAAGACAGATGCGGTCTTGGTGTTGCTTGCCCTCGGCCTTTTTTCTTCGTAAACGGGGATGGACTGTGTCCATGCAAGAACTGCATAAGTCACTCGAAAAGCGGGGAGAAAGGCGAGCAGTCCTCTTCTTCTAAACGCGGTCAATCGTGGCGCATCGCCCAACGTCGTCAAGGGTGTAGCCGGTTTATGTTTCAAGCCAAAAGAACAGAAAATAGAGGAAATGAAAATTCTGCAATGTAAATATCTTATAGTAAATAAATTCCATTCTAATGTGTATAGAGGCATTGAAAAACACGAACTTTAAATATCAAAAGTGTTTTAAAAAAGAACGCAAGCGCCGCTTGCCCCGCCTTTCCTTACCGCACGCTTCTGGTATTCTTCCATGAAGTATATCGTGGTTACACAGCAAATGCAGGTTCAGTATGTTAAAATAGTCATGCTGAGACATTTGGTTAATGGTATTAATAAACATAAAGATTCCATTAACACATTTCAACCTACCATATTGACGAAACCTTTCAAGTTTGCAATTCCAAGACATTCAAAGAGGCGTTCAATAGAAAGTTATCCAATTGTTTATTTGGAATTATTAGAAGGGCGATATCCCACATGTAGCAAGGTAAGTAGCAAAATCCCTGTAATTTAAAAGCCTGTATCAAATGCATAAATACCTATATTTCGCACATTCTTGCTGCTTGCCATCTGTCGCATTGTCCATTATTATTTTAACTAACTATTATTTTGTATCATACATGAAACGGTTTCAACTGATAATATTTGAGAATGTACTTATGTACATTTTCGAATGTACTATTTCAGAATGTACTAAACTAATGTTGATGGTTTAGTTTCGCAAAAAGCGGAAAACAAACTGATTGAATATGGTAGTGGACAATTTGCGTACATGTATCTTTGAGCTTAACTGTACAATAAGACTTTCTAGGCACAGGCGAAAATTAATATAAGGCGAATTGCCCATCACCATGTTCATTCCCTTTATTTCCCATAATGTGGGGGAAATGAATTGAAATAAATATGTCAATAAGCAAATGGGAAACCATTTGAAATAAATATGTCAATATGCAAAGGGGAAATTAATTCAAATAAATATGTTAATAAGCAGAAGGCACCATCTGCTTTAGCATCAATACAAGTCCATTCCTTCAAACCTATATAGGGTGTAGAATAAAAAGAACGAAAAATGGCGGTGGACAATTTGCTTCTCGATATCTTAGATGTCGATTGTACTGAAGAAACTGTAATGATTTTAAACTTAAAATTCCTAAAATATGAATCTATAGTGTCTTTCACCACAGTGTCGGCTGCCTTTGAGGAGCACATTAAAAAGAGGAGATCGAAAACATTTTCTTTTATGACAAAAAGAGAGAACCTTCCTTTCCACTTTTGATGTCTGAGAAGCTGCGTTTGACCGCTGACAAAAACCCGGAAAAACTTTTTTTGTATGTGTCCAGCTTAATTTAGAAGAAAAACTTCAATTCGGAGCCTGGAGACTCAGAAGCGGACATCAAAAGGAATTTGTTTTTCCTTTTTCCTGCAGCAAATGGCAAAGTGGGTCTTTGAGATGACATTTTGGATTACAAAACACATCGGTTTCAAATGACCACGGGCCTTTTGAGACCGCACCTGACTGATGGCTGCTTCAAGTCAAGCGATAGATTCGTATCAGAATCAAAGGTTTATGCTGCCAGGAGGGGTGCATATAGGGAACATTTAGTGAATCGTGCGGTTATATATATACATATACAACACACCAAACAGTTTATTTTAATGTCAGGTCTACAGTAATATCAAAACGATTGGTGAAAGTTGCGTGTATAGGGTGTGTCATAAGTTCCTTGAATTTACAAGTATTCGTGAGTTCCCTGAACGTATTTGTAATTGCTATTTAGATATGATTTTTGGCCATTTTTGGTCAATCGTGACCATGAGACTGATGGGTTGTTGGATGAAATTGACGAAAGGGCACATGACCAGGTCGGGATTTGACCCGGGGACTTCAGAGACGGGATAGAAAGTCACTTAACGCGTTCGTCCGCTCAGTCGGCGGACTTAACTTGTGAAACAAGTGCATGATTTCCATTTATAATAATAATAATAATAATAATAATAATAATCGTCTTTAGGAAAGCAGGCTTATTGTGGCCTCTTGGACCGCTCTTATAACCAACACTTCTCAATAAGCAAGTGAGAGATCATTTGATTAGTTTTCATTCGGTTCCTTTAGCAAGAGATGTTGTTTGAGGCTTCTTTTAAAGATGTTATGTGAGAAAAGGCTTAATATCTCGGAAAGAGTTGTAAAGACTGATACGGTGATCCAGTTGGTAGGGTGTCTGCCTGACATGAGGACGACACAGGTTTAGTTCCCGGTACGAGTGATCTCAGATGAGAATTTTCCCGCAAGCGTCTCTAGGGGTCGCACAGTGTCTCTCAGTGAGTAACCTTGAGTGGGTGTGGTAAAGACAGCCAAAGAGTGGTACTGATCACACCAGGTGGCCACAATTAAAGGTGCCTTACTCAGAGACCTCTGGAGCCCGTTCGAAGCAAGAGGATTCGCTAAAACTTGGAATATATGCTATGGAGTTCATGGAGAAGCGAATGCTGACGGGAAAAATAGTTAAAATTTTCACCGCCAGGTGAAAATGGGGCTCTGAAATCTGGAGAAAAATATACCTGGAAACGCTTCGTGTGGCCATTAATCTTCCAAAGGTTCATTCATTCAGACATGGTGCATATTGAAGACTGCTGAACCGACACAAAGTCAAATTACTGGTGGTTGTTATTTCACTGCCACATTTGCACCTGGTGGTAAATATTTGAACTATTTTTCATCAGTATTCGCTTTCCCATGATCTTCATGGCCTCCATACCATGTTTCACCGAAATCCGTTGCTTCGAAAGGGCTCCAGAGGATTCTGAGTAGGAGAAATTTAATTCTAAGCGCCACATTTGTACCTGGTTGTGGAAATTTGAACTATTTTTCCTTTCTGTCAGCATTCGCTTCCCAATGGTATCCATAGCCTCTATACCAAGTTTCAGTGCCATCCGACGCTTCGAATAGATTCCACACGGTTCTGAGTAGGGCAACTTTAATTGTGGCCGCCCTGCATCACTACCGCTGTGATCGGCAAAAAGCCTGTGTTAAGTCCACTTTAGGCTAGATAGACAAATTGGGACTTGGCTTATAGTTTATAAAGTGGAATCCTAACCACTGCGCCGTATAAATTTACCGAGAATCGATTCCGGGATTCCTTGATTGCAATGCGACAGCGTTAGTCACCACACAGTCGAGAAGGCCCAACAGAAACAAGCCCTGATATGTATAACAGAGCCAATATCCCATTGTCGAAAGATTTCCAATGCACGTTTTGCTCGACACATGAGTGCCAGGTCACGCAAAGGTCGTGACAGGGGGGGTGTGGAAAGTAATATTGACCATTCCGAAGCGCACGAATGACCACATGATTAACACAATGTGTGTTCAATACAATCGCGCTGCGGTATATGTGCGATTTATTTCCGTCGGTGCCTACGATTTCCGATTGTGAACTGATCGCCAATATCGCGGGCGCACTTACTCGCAAATACTCTGATTGACTGATTTGCTTTATTTTACTTCGCTTTTTGTGCCACTTTTGGCTTATTTGCGAAGATGGGGATGAGCGATGACATGATGAAATTGATGAATGGACACTCACGAACATCAATGCCCAGGCCGGGATCCGAACCCGGGATCCCTGGCGTCGCTGCGCGATGTGCTAACCATCCCACCACGGGGGCCAGCAAATTCTCTGATTATATAATCACTTAGAAATTACATTACGACAATATTTTACATAAATATTCGAAGTAAAATTCAATGATAGCTACACAGAGAACTTGAAATGCATCAAATCAAGGTTTAGTTTTTTTCTGAAAGGGGGAGTGGAGTTTTAAGATGTTTGAAAAATCAACATTTTGTATTCTAAGTTCATTAAGAACAAAACAATACACATAAAAGAAGGTAATCTACGTGTTTATTGAGTTTTATTTTGCGTCGCTAAATGATACTTTCTCGTTAACGGTGAAATTAAGAAGAAATTATGAATACATGAAATACTCTCAAATAAACAAATATGACCAGGCCACGACTCGAACCCGGAATCTTCGTTGGAGAGACTACAAGTCAACCACCTCACACCCTTTCTTTAAAAAAGGAATACCCCTAAGCGGTAGTATCCCCCGTCATTCACCTTTTTCTCAACTTTCACACATATCAATTTTTACTATACAGTATTTTCTGTATTCTCA
The DNA here is from genome assembly GCF_977018435.1 of Lepisma saccharinum. Taxonomy (NCBI): domain Eukaryota; kingdom Metazoa; phylum Arthropoda; class Insecta; order Zygentoma; family Lepismatidae; genus Lepisma; species Lepisma saccharinum. Next base: position 184,791,749 of record NC_139229.1, read on the forward strand.
TTACGGACAAACACAAACATCCACGTTCTAGCCGGGATTCGACCCCGGGACCCCTGGCTTCGTAGCGCGCCGAGCTGACCATTTCACTGCGGAGGTCGACCAGCATCCTCGGCCACCGAGGCGGCAATAAAGTAGGTAATATGTTTTCAGTGTTTTACAAACAAATGTGCGATGAAATTATTTCCCACTACATATCTTAATTCTGTATGTGGGTTTGGTTTGAAATAGTATTCAAGACCAGAACCCATGTTCATGTTCACCGCTCGCAACTGCATCAAAATTATCTACTCGGTTAAATGCGTGCTCAAAACTTCGAGCCTGCTTGTTAGGATTTATAGTACAAGGTCGATAGTTAAAGCCGTTCGAAACATCTGCTTAAGTCCCTGTTTGCGGGCGCCAAAAAATAAATCACGGTGTTCCGACATCCTTAACATGCAGAGGGAGGAAAACGAATTCAGATTGGATCCGCGAAAATAAGCATTTTTCATGACGCGGGAGAGCTTAAAATATTAAAATAGTAACCGGAAAATGTAAAGCATGTTCTCTCGCTATTCAGACAAAACCGTCGGGGGAGGCGGCTATTTCTGAACTGAGCTATATGAAGTCCTTGAGGTTTGCGTGTCTACGAAATTGTCTGGCGTAACCTCTTTCATGAACGCTGCCGAGAAAGTCCTTCTTCTTTTGTTGTTTCTTGCTGTTTCCCGATTTGGTGGAGAGATAAAGAGTTGCCTCTTCCCTAGAATCAACCTTCGGGGAAGACTAGTTGCTTTTCAAGGTTCTTTGATGCGATATACGTGCGCTGCAACGGCTAATTTTCAGCTGTGAATTGATGTTAGACAAGGAGAAGTTTCTCAGATGTGATGTGAAAAACAATGGCTTACCATATTATTTATCGCCAAATGGTACCTTTTCCCTCACTGATAGACCTCGGCTTGCTATGTTTGCTTGCACATTTAGAAGTATTCTAAATTGTAATTCGAATGTTATTATACATTAGACCCGATTTCCCGAAATGTGGCAAGCACCGTACCGACGGTACCAGGGTGGATAGGCGCCCTATCTGGGTGACGGCGCTTGAAATCATCTGCAATCACCCTTGAGCTTAGCTCGCCTGAGATCAGCACGATCTCAATGCGTTGTGCCTGCGTCAAATCCATGCTGTGTTACGTCACCTGCAACGATAAAGCAAACAAAGAAACGTTAATAACGTCGTCACGGTTCGTGCTAGAGCAACAATAAGCATACCATTGAACACGTGAGAAAATTCCCTATTCAAATGAGGTATCACAAGCTATGGTTTCTATTTTGAAGTTGGATTCAAGATGGCGGGTTTCAAGATGACGACCGTCATCGTCATATGCCCTATAACATTTTCCCCCACCCTTATTACAAACCTACAGTGTTAGTTTTGCGGAACAGTACTATTGGGCTAACCTGTAGTATATTTACACACCTACTGTGATAATTGTGTACATCAAATACTAATTTCATGTTTACAGTTTTCTGCCTTGTCCTGTACTCGATGCTCAGTTCAAGTGAGGGCTGCATTTTTTTTATTTAGAAATGGGGACGGAGTAGATATTTGTATTTATCTTAGTTTACGTCGCTTTCTGCTTCTTTACGCTAATCGCAACGATGAGGACGAATGATGATTACGAAATTGATAATGGAACGCTGGCGAAGAAACACGCATGTCTAGGTGAGCGCTTGAAGCCAGAACTTTCGGTGCCAAGATCGTGAGTTGACCAATCAACGCAAGAAAGCAAGGAAGAAAGGGAGAACTGTTAATTGCTTGTGATTAGTGAAACGTTAAAAGCTACCATTGCACTCATTGCAAGTTGGTATCTTCACCAAAAAAAACTGCAATTGGTTGTGCAGTAGACGCTGGTTTGATTCCTGGATCAGATCATCTGAGGTAGGACATTTTTGGTTCTCCTTGCAAAGTGGCTCTGGGGCTCACCTAGCATTCTATCAATGGGTAACCGTGGGAAATGCAAACGGAAGGTAGTATTCGTCAGACGTCTTCGGCCGAGATTCGGAATATGTGGAGCCTTACCTCTGACCCACACCATAGTTGGCCGGGTGGAACACACCGGAGGCAACTCTACATTTACTTAAGAGTTTGCGTGCGTGCATGGGTGTGTGTTATTCTGTCCTTTATTAAAGCTGAGAAAGTGTGAAGCAAACTTTTTAATACGTCAAATCCACAGCCTTTATTTTGACTTTGTTAAGTTAATAAACAAAATAACCATACACATAAATCATGCATGTCTCTAGCGGTGTCATTTCATTTTCATGTAACATGTCTCTTACGGTCCTCGTAATGGCAATTTAATTGAAACCGAGACATAACATCTAAACAACGAAATACAGTAAAATAAAAAGTAAAAATCAAGCCAAGTTATTCAAAAAGTTATTCTGAGGGTAAGCCCACTTTCTGCTCAGATAGGTTAATTGGAATTGGAGTTGAGTTGACTCGGAATCACTGTCCAATGTACATTCTTCAGGAATCAAAACTCGGGACCTCTTTATTGCAAGGCAACAGCGTTAACATTACGCCATCGGAGAGGGCCGATCTTAGTTCTATGGATTAATAAAGGAAGGAGAGATGCTTTGAAAGACAGAAATAAGAAGTTTTTAATATTGAAAAATGCAGGAAAATGAACAAAGGCAAGGGAACACAACGTGGTTTAAAACAGATGGGGAAAATTGAGAAAATTTGGGAGAGAATGAACGTTGAGGGAAAATTCGAAGCTTCACATCCTTAGAAATATGCACAGATGCGGGGAATCATTCGCTGATATGCTAATGGCAATTTGGCTCTGTATCCCGCCCACAGACGAAGTCGGCTGTGACATAAATTCGGAGGGGGCGAGCGGAAATTGCGTGGAAATTCAAATCACGAGTTTGTCACAAAGGTCACGCCATCCTACTCGCATACGGAATCGGGTTATTTATTGAAGAGGAAAATTTTCGCGTGCGAAGCAGCGTACTACCGCCACTTGCCTGCACGGCGGCGGCGTCTGTTTACTTTCTTCGGGCGTCAAAGGTGACTGCTTCGTGCTAACCAACAAACACAAAACAATGCGTTTCTATTAGTGTTGCCCACGGGACGAGACGGGACAGGCTTTTAAAAATTCGAGACGAGACGAGATTGATCATGTGTCACGAGACAAACGAATATTTTCGAGACGAGACAGCATTTCACAGCATTTCCACGAGACGAGACAGGCCAAAGTCTCGTCTCGTGGGCAACACCAGTTTCTATACAGCAGCTGCGCTTAGGTGAACTGATTAATAGTCAATTACCTTTTTTGGAGAGTCGAAACGCAGTGCGTTCGTAAAGCCACTGTTCATTTGAAGTACATATAGCACTTATGTTAAGGACGAATAGTACAAATAAAAAAATACCGACCTCCGTGGCGGAGTGGTTAGCACAGCGTGCTGCGACGCCAAGGGTTCCGGGTTCGAATCCCGGGTAAGACATGGATATTTGTGTTTGTCGAAATGAGGAAAACTAAAAATTGAGAAAAACCGAGAAATGCAATAATTGAGAAAAAGTGAGAAACGGGGGATAGTACCGCTTAAGGGCATTCCTTAAAAAAATGGTTAACACAGCGCGCCACGACGCAAAAGGTTTCGGGTTCGAGTCTTGGCCTGGGTGTTATTTGTGAGTCTCTCTTCATCAATTGTATCACCTCATCACTCATTCTCATCTTCGTGATTAGCAATAAGTGGCAGAAAACCGAAGTAAATAAGCAAATCAATCAATCAAACGAATAATTAGTAAAATAACAGAAGAGATTTTGGTTAAGTCCACTTCATGCTCATATAGGCTAACGGGACTTCACCTGTAATTAAAAGCGTACCCGAACCACTGCAATGTGCCACTCCGGGGATCGAACAGGGCGTGACCTATTGCTTACAAAGCGACTGCGTAACCACCACGCCATAGGGGAGGTCCATGTAGATTGGATGTGATGGTAGTTGAAGAGGGGAGAGAGGAAGGGGGAAGTCGTAAGTTTTCTCTCAAATATGATGATAACTTCACAACAATCAAGCGAACAGTGTATTTCTAAACACCCTGTATTAATACGTCATATGCACCCCTAAAGTAGAAAAAAAACAAAACAGTTGGCCATCCATATCGATTCTTCATTCGTGCGGATGCAGATAGACCGAGTGATTTGACACTCAATAAAGAAATCGATGCAGATTAACCATATGGTTAGGTAAGGTTCTCTGCTGACGCGCGTAGGATATACTCACAAGCACACATACTTGCACACATACAGAAAAAAAGATATTGTAATCGGTCACGAAACAATTGGAAAGCTATTTCCGCGTAGCTCTCATCGGTGTAACAGTATAGACGTGTTGCGACAGTGCGCATAACACGTGGAGTTATTGACCATCGGAAAGTGGATTAGAACACAATGAATGTGATGTGCATAATCGATCTTCCTCAGTAAAGAAGAGCAGAGTGTCTCCAGTGCCATTTCAGAGACGGTGTGATCAGCACCATGCTTCAACCGAATATAACCTCTCCCAGGTTTACCCATTGATGAAGGATTGGGTGAGTTCCAGGGGATGCTTATGCAGGGACGCCTGACGAAGAAAAATCTAACTGGACATCACCCACACCTGGCATCAAACCCGCATCCCCAGTAGGAAGACAAACCGACTCAAATTTCAACTTGTAAACATTACTCATAGCTTCGGCCATGACTTCCACCTGCGTCCGCAACTTTTTGGAAAATGTCGCTCGTTTCAAAGCACCCCACAGACATTGTAATTCCTGAACAATTCAATTTGGTTAGAATACTTCTGGGGCATTCAGAATAATAGTATGTTTGATTTGGCTTATTTTACTTCGCTTATCTGGCACTTTTGACTAATCGCGAAGATGAAGATGAGTGATGATCTGATGAAATTGATGAAGGGACACTCACAAAGAATGCCTATGCCCAGGCCATTCAGAATAATCGTGTTTTCACTGTTCTGCACATATTTATAGTAAGTATGCGACACCGAAAATCTACTGCAGCTTCTGCGGATGTTATCCGGGACAAAATTACCTAATCTATCGATCTGCTTCAAAGTCGCTTTTGCACGAAAGTGTGACTTTTAATGACTTGTAATCTGAGCTGTAAACACAGGCATTTTGCAGATCCCTAAAGAAGTGTATATGTACAATTTTCACTTCTCTCAAATCGTTTCAGAGCTTCACCTACGCACAATTATTTACCCCAGCATCATCCAATACTGGCTTTAACGAAACTGTTTATGTAGCGCAGTGACCTGCGCAGACGAACGAAAGGAAATGAGTGGGAGGAGCTTTACCTGAGACATTCGTGCCGAACGTGCACCTATGACCAGGGATATTATAAAAAGAACCCACCTACGCTTGGATCCTCGCCAAGGTATACTCATGAATATTCCCTCAGAGCTCATCCACAGGACGAAAGAAAGGCCGTTAACCAAAACATAATGGAATCTTATGCGGGGAAACGCTTCCTGGTTGCTCCAGTGGCATTGACAGTAGCGGGGCCTAGCGTGACGAAAGGGAATCATGGATTGTCAAGATTCGTTAATGGGTGCTGTAAATCAGGTATCGTGCTAAGGGAAATCTATTCCGAGACTAGGTAGTTCTAAATTAGAGCCTGGATTTTCTATATTGCTTCCGAAAGCTTCTCGAGGGTTCTTAAAATAGTTTTCGATAGTACGGCTTTCCCAACTCTCCATTTAAAGCCAGTCCCCCACGGAGCTAGAATTCCTACTAGAAAGGTCTCCTGGCGGCTAAACTAGGAACCAAATTTTTAACCGGGTAACAGTTTTGGTTTACCCGATGTTAACACATTTGCGGAAGATAATCGAGAGTCAGTATCTGGTAAATGTGACTGCCAATTAGATATTTACTTTTCTCGTGTTTTTGATTGATTTGGTGTTTTAAGTTCACTTTATGCCCAGTAAGGCTAATCGGGACTGGACCTACAGTTTAAAGTGGGATCTGAACCACTATGTGCCTCCACCGTTTCTCGTGTTTTTGATTCTACCAATTTTAATGAACTAGTTCGTATTACAGAAGATGTATTTATTTTCCTAAGACTTTAAGTAGAAATGAAATAGATATTACCGTTGGGCCTTATTACAAAAACAAGTCTTCTATAGTTTTAATACGTGCAATACTTATCTGATAATTTAACTTTGGGGTTTAAGGGGGTAACCTTTTCTGAAGACACCCAAATGTCAACCTTACTTTCACGTAGTACACCCTGGCCTGCATTGCTGCACACTAACAAGGTTCTGGCGTCTGTACTCACAGCCAGTATAAATCCTCTGTGCGACTCGTTTTGTGTCCTGTCAATGCGTGAATGTAAGTGACCTTTCAACAATTTCAGATTATCACCTTTCACAATTAGCCAAAAGTGGCGGAAAAGCGAATAAAGCAAATCAATCAATCAATGATTCAACTTTCACAAACAAGTTTGTCCGTGGAATGGCAATTAACCTGGTTGAGATAAAATCTGTTTCATACATGCACTGCTATGATTCTTCAAGATTGCCAGTGATATTTTTATTTTCCTTCTTCGTTGAAAATTTATCCCCCGCCCACTACCTCTTTCAAAAGTTACAAGCAGAAGTTGTCAAGTGATACATTTTGTTTACTCAGTCGCCAATTAATCAGATTTCCAAACTATTGATATAGCTACTGTTTTTGCCTTTCCCAGTGATGTTATCTCTCTGCTAGATTAATGGGGTGGGGGAGGGCATTTTCCCCCTCTTATCGCAGATTTTCTTTAAGAAAGGTATGTTCACGTACAGGACATGTGACTTGATATGGGTTAATTAGTAAACATTAGCTTTTTACAGGAAAAAACTAGTGCAATTATTCAGTCTCTAGGTGAATGTAAAAAAACACTATGTCCAACGTTTTCTCCCGGAGTTAATAAAACATTGATTGATTTTGTAAAAAAATAAAACAACACCATTCCTATTTGCGCCCTTTTCCTAAACAGGACACACAGACCCCTTAAAAAACCTCATTTGAACCAATGAATTAAAATAATACTTTGACGAGCGAAAATTAATGAAACGAACTCTTTATCAGGTAAAAAGTAAAATATTAAGTAAAAGAAGTACGCCTTTGATAAAAGTGAAGCCGTGTAGAAGCACTATATACGCGCGCGCGCACCCCCCCCCCACACAGGACAACATACACAATACCCAGAGGGAATTACCCTGCCTGCAAAAGAATAATTTCCCGGGCTTAAGATATGGAAGAGGGAATGCCAGGCTCCCACTCATTTTAATAAAACAAATCGAAATTCTTCACAGGGCTACAGGACGATCACATATGGATAAAAAGTAATCAAACGTACGGGATAATTGAAGAATCAAATCATAAACATCTTACATATCCATTTTACAGAAAAAGGCCTAGCATAAAAACATGTTTCCAATTGCAGAAAGCGAAAGTTTTTTAAAAAAAATAAAGATTCATGGTAAACCACATCTACTTTAAGCGGACGCTCGATACCTGCTTTTATAATTTTTCCCTTATCAGAAGAGGGAGGAAATATTGAAAAGAACCTCCATCCATTAAGACAGTATTCAAAATTCCATTTCCGACTTTCAACCACGCGGAAAGTTTCCTTTGAGGGAGCAGAAAACTCAATTAGAAATTAATTATGTTCCTGGTACAAAAAAGTCGCCCGTCAATGTAAAAACGACAACTCTTTTTCTTCCCCCCTTTATCGACTTCTGTTTTGCGTCTAAGGCCGTAATTTTTTAAAGACTTTGCAAAGAGTTTCCTCGAAAGATGAAGACAACGTTAGGGTGGGACATTTATTTAGAAAGCTGTCATGTTGCCATGTTGGGTCTAAAATGGGGCGTGGCTGCTTTTTTCGCACAATCCTTTTAACTTCCACAGCAACGACAAATTTGGAGCTGGGTTTACGGCTTCTTTAGGTTGGATCGAAATTCACGGCAGGAAGTATGATGCTTCGCGTAGTTTCAATATGATACATCCCGTTTGTCCACATTAATTGTTTTTGGGAAATACTTTAAAACAAGTCAAAACAGGTTTGACATACTTCCATTTCGATAGCTTTAAAGTTTAATTGATAATACTACATAGTACTATACGCTTAGGCTACCTGATGTTACACAGGGTGATTCAGTAAAAGCGTGCAAAAACGAGATGCACCACGGAACAGTTGCCGATTTATAGATTACACTTGCATTAACCTGACTTGTTGCTGATAGGGAACCTCGAGTCGAAGAAACCAGCGTACCAAGAAACGGAGCACTCCCTTATCTCGGTGTGGATATTCACTACCATCTGGATGTTACCTTTCCTGTTCAGTGGATTGGACGGGGAGGCCTTATTGCATGGCCTGCGAGGTAACCCGACTTGCATGCATTCGATATTTTCATCAAAGGATATCTTAAATTACTTGTTTATGAGATCCCAGTGAACACAGACATGGAATTAGTCGCCAGGATTGTCGCCTCCTACGATGGATTCCCAACACACGAGGGATATTTGAAATGGAGCGGCAGAACCTCTAAGTATCTAATTCTCCAGGTGCAAGAAACTGTCGTGCTTGCATTGCTGTTGGCAGCCGTCATTCGGAACAACTGTTGTTAACATCGATTTGTCAATGCTATAACACTAGTTTCCACGTCTACAAGCATGCAACTCATACGCGTAAATCAGTATCTATAAGCATGCAACTCATATGAGTAAATCAGTATCTAAAATTTTTGCTACTAATTTTGCATCAGCAGTGCCACTACCTACTCACCCATGTCATATATTTGTCATTCCTATGGACGACGGTACGTGCTAGCACTCGACATGTTTCAGCCCATACCTCGTTACGTTAGCTTCTCCGACCCTAAGTTCCCTATCTCCAATAGTTAAGTGGTGAATTACTTATTTCATGTTGTCTTCTTGCACGTTTTTACTGAAACACCCTGTATAATCAAGTAGCCCAAGACACGCAAATTAGATACCAAATGTGCATTTGAGTACTCTCTAATTAATGAAAGGACCTCTCCGATGGCGTAGTGGTAGCGTCGTCGCCTTGTAAACAAAGGGTCCCAGGTTCGATACCCGGTGGAGGCACATAATGGTTTAAACTTTAAACTGTAGGTCCAGTCCCGATAACAACAATTCCAATCTAATTAATGAAGCTGACAAAATGACCATTTAATACATCTAAACGCACGGCCATGAAAATAGGCGGGTGGGCAGAATTGCACTGGTGCCAGACAGAGATGTCCAGCCTCCAAGAGCCTTGCGAGGCTGAGGCCATGTGAGGCCGAAACCGAGATGGAGTTCGGAGGCTGAGGCTATGTGAGAGGCCGTTGGAGGCCGGAGTCCAAGACGGAGTTGGGAGGCTGAGACCCTGTGAGGCCGAGATGGAGTTCGGAGGCTGAGGCCGTGTGAGGCCAACCTTAAGATCGGAGGCTGAGGCAACCACTGGCATACGCAGGATTTTTTTTCGGAGGGGGAGAGGGCTGGACTTATAAAAGTGCATAGTATTATGAATGTCGCTGAAATTTTTATAGGGGGGTCAGGCCATTGATAAGACTTGAACGGTAGAAATTATTATTATCATGCTAATGATTAGAGTGCGGATTTATAGGCACTAAAAACCTATCATAGTCAGGCAAATAGGCACCAAAAATTATGAAAATACGCATTTAATAAGGCACTATACGATTAAAATCAAGTAGGCTCTAAAATAGGCAACTAAAAAATTAACATTGAAATAAAAAAAGGACAATAAGATAAGCATTGAACATGAATTTATTTCAATTTTCTTCTTCCAATGAAAAGTGCGTTGAAGCTTCACAAACTATTAATACTATTTTGAACGAAATTCACCTTTCTGGGAAATCATCAGTTAAAGTAATTCTGGCATAAAGAATTATGTCATCGATTGCACCAATTTGAACAAATGCCTCAATTGCCTGCACATTGTTCACAACGAAAAAAACAATTTGTACTCTTTTAACCAAAAAAATGTTTTAAAGGATGTTCTTATTAAAATTTCTCCGAAAAAATTAACTTGTGTTACCAATTGTGTTATTTGCGCACAAATAATTCACAATAGTTTGAATTAAATAATTATTTGCAGGAAAGGGAGGATAACATAACGTGGTTAACTTAAGCATTTGCGTTATTTTATATTTGTACGAGTATGTGACGTGTTTTTCCGTGTATGTGCATGAAATTTTAGACTAAATAATATAGTTTGAATTAGTGTAATTCTCTGCATGCAATATTAGGCCACTAAAGTAAGTTTTTCACATATCTTAATCTCAGCATTGTTGTATTCGGAACTGAGGTAATGTGAGATCATAGGCGGAACTTGCCGGTGGCAAGTGGGGCACTTCCCCCCCCCCCATTTTCAAGTTTATTAACGTTTACAAGTTAAGGGTATTTTGTTGACCTCCTGGGACCTGAGAAAAAAAAGAAAGAATGAGTACATTTTATAATTTCCGAAATGTAGCAATCTAGTCCTGGACGCTCTTCTAATGGAATGGAGAACTTCTCGACTTTGCCTTTTCCCATAAAAGTTACGCCCTCTATTCGATATTCCTGCCTCCCGATGTTTGGTCCCAAGTTACGCCCATGTGTGAAAGGATGACTCGTCACAGTATCCATTGTTCACCATTTACCCTTCTTTTCGAAAAACTCAAAAACAAACTGTCCTAGAAACATTTTCAGAGTAGTCGGAAACAGAGATGTACAGCCTCCGGAGGCAGGATCTCACGACGCCCGGCCTCCAAGAGACTTGCGAGACTGAGGCCGAGATGGAGTTCGGAGGCTGAGGTCGGAGTCCGAAGTCAAATGGACATCTGGGAAAAGCAAAGCGAGAGAGGAACAAAAGTCGCTGGTAGCAACTGTGTTGCCAAGTTGGAGCGTCAGACCGACATCTTGTTGGGGCACTTTTGTGTCATCCCCAGGGGCGGCACCAGGAGGGGGGGGCAGGGGTGCTGTGCACCCCTTAATTTTCTTACGCATCCCCTGTTCGAAACCTATTTTCAACCAAAAACGCTAATAACTATTATAATGTCATATTATGTCATGTAGTCATATTGACCGTATAATGTTAAGATATTAACGTCAGTAATACAGCTATTACTGTTTACAATAGGCAAGCCTTACTCTTGAGAGAGAAGCAACTGGCAACAGTGTCTACAAAGATCAGCGGCCGTTGTCTTTCTTTCGTCAGTATTGTTCATTCAGGTGGTTTTTGTTCGTGATTTTCGATAATTGCCTTAGACCAGTGTGAGTTGCTTGATTCATTTACTTTTCTAATTTCGCATTCTTCCTATGAAATGGTTATATTTTCGCCCACTTGTTCTTCCGCTTTTCTTCAAGTCGCACTGCAACAAAAATTTCAGCTGCTTTCAAGATGTCATCAGGTCGCGCTCGGGAAATTATTCAACACAAGTTGTATCCTGACGGGTTATTTTTGACCATAGCCGGGGCAGGCTATGGTTAATACACACTTCTAACCAGTGGCGGATCCAGAAGTTGCAGTTGGGTGGGGTGAATTTCGGTCGGATACCTCACCTCACCGAAAATCTAACCTACACTTGCTTGAGTTAGAGTTTCGTTTCTAGGCTCGCATTAGGAACAGATAGCCTAATCGGGACTGAGTCTACAGCAGTGGCTGATCCAGATGTTACAGTTTGGAATGCTAGTACTTTACCTCACCTGGAATAAATGCTAACGTACAGTTGCACTGTTTTATAAGATTAAGAGTAGTGGTTTGGAAAAATAGAAATCCAGAGACGAAATAGATTGTTATTATTGAATGTCGTTATCATAATTACCTCCATTGTTACGGTAAACTGATTGATCAGATACGAGGGATAAAATCAATAAACAAAGAACACAAAAAAATATTCTCTCAAGGAGTCTTGGATTCGATCCCATTTTGAGGCATATTGCAAGTGATTCGGGTCCAAATTTAAACTGTAGGTCCAGTTACAATTAGCCTATCATGAGCATAAAGTGGACTTAAATCAAGCTTTTAAAAATATTCTCGAACCTGTTAAACTTCACGATAAAAGACAAAACATTTGTGTCTTCAATATTAGACAAAAAAAAAAGCAGTTGGGAGGGGCGATCGCCCTCCCCGTGAATCCGCGGCTGCTTCTAACATGTCTAGAAAAAGTACCATTTCAGACCTTTTTCAAAGACTTTTACGAAGATAGCCAAAGTTCACAAAGTTCGTTGCCGAGAACAGCGCGGCAGAATGAGATTTGTGGCAACTGCTGTGCAGTTTACGTTTCGTCCAAGCACATGATAGAGGGGAGCAAAGTAACGTATCTAACATTTTCAGAATAGTGAAGCAGTCTCAAAAGTGAATTGATGGTTACATGAAAGTGACTACGAGATTTCGTATTATTTACACGTGTTATTTTCCTTTTCAAATAGTAGAACTCCAGATTGCATAGCGAACTTTCTTCACCCAACGCATACAAGTTGAATATTCAGCACGTATTGTCATCTGAATAACGTATTTAACATTTAATTAATAACTGATTTTTTTACAGCTTATTGATTGTATTACAAAGATTCAAAAAGTGCATTTTTGAAGGGAAGGATTTTTTTATTCCACTAGAAAGTTCACTAAGACCGTAACTTGTACCTGAATGTTTTCACTTTCTTGGAGTGTATGACACAATATACTATGCCATTGGCCTGCCTTGAAAACATGTGGTGGTTGTGGCAAAACTAAGCAAAAATGAAGAAAGTAACTATATTCTTCAAATTCAGTGGCATGTTGTCACAGATGCCTACTAAAAGTTGATTGGTTGATGATGTGGCTAAAGCAGTGGCGGCTAGTGGTCTGGCTCTATGGGTGTGCACTTCAGTCTCGTGTCCAGAAGTGTTATACCACCCCTCTCAAATACTCGCATCCGTTTTTGTGTACATAATGATGCTAAATGTATTGGCAACCCAAGTATAGACCACCTTTCACTGAAAATGAGGCTACGACAGAGTTATATTTCATGATTTTTTTTAACACGGATTTTTTTACAAATTTCAAATATTTCGGAAATTATCCAACCAATCATGAGAAGCGATGATATTGTGAAATATGTAATTCAGCATTCGATAACCTGACAAAATCACTCAAAACATAGAAATGCCGATCTGCAATATCAATACTATTGTCGATATGCAAAATATTTCATAAAAACTTCCCTCCCGGCTCCGCTGATATTATTGAACAAGGAGAATAATAATATTGGCGTACACCAAAGAAGCCAATCCAACTACCACATGGAGGAAATTAGTTGTAATCTATCTAGCTGTTGTTTATTTCTAATGACAGACTGATCGAACCAAGCAAATCAAGTGAAATCAAGAGAATAATAAATCTTAAAGAAAATTACAGTATTCACTCAGTCCACACTGCCCTGCTTCGTACTTCGGAAGTTTTCCTTCGCTTCCGCAGTATCCATATATTACTGCAGTTGCTACAGGCTTTGTAGCTATCTTCCCTCCAAAAATTCCGTAAATGTTGTAGTCCGACGTAACAACAGCGTGAACTTCTGCCACCCGTGTATTTTCATGGCCATGTGTTTAATTGGAAATATTCCATAGTGGGCAACAAAGATGGTTTTCAGCTATTATACCTAGGGCCCTGTTTTGACTGGAACAGTCCCGTTCCATAGGCATGTTCCTGTCATCCCGTCGAAATTAGTAAAAAAAAACACACTATTTGTCCAGTTTTATAAAAGTCTAGGAGTTAGCTTAAAATAACAAATCTAAATTTGAAACATATTTAATGCTAAAAAAAATATATAATGATGGAATTTTTAAACTAGCATAAGAGCTGGACTGAGTTTCAAGCACTTCACAAAAATCAAAATGTTCCATTGTCGTCCAGAATTTTCGAGCAGACAGCTATAATAGTATCTTATTATATAGGTTAGCTCGCGTCCCGAGTTCCGTTATTTGTAGAGTTATGAATAAGGATGGCCAAGAAGCATATTAGTCCATGGGCCAGACCAGATATTGGTACCACCCATGGTGGCAAAACTTCAATGGTACTGAAATATCTGTTTCACCAATATAAGTAAAATAATATGTAATAACCTTTCCAAATGAGTAGCTTTTCCATTTTTCTCGGAGATAACATATCTCTGCATAAATTGCCTCAGTTATGCATCAATTGTGATTATACAAGTTCACAACTTAAACAAAAGGACCATATTATGTGGAATAATTCACTGGGTTTTCCTTCAGTTGATGTCTTTTTTTTTTTTTACATGACTATTTAACCAAAATCTATGTGTATTATTATAATTACTAATACTATAAAACATAAACAGTGCATTTCAACCTTTTCCCATCTAAATGCTTTGGAAATAATTGCCTTAATGGAACCTGAAACAGATTAACTTGATATAAACGTGCATGAAGTCCATGGAGCTAACAAAGATTGTGTCTTCAACCAAGCACTTTATGCCAAAGTTGCAGAGATCATGAGGACACAAGTAGGCAAATTACAGAACACCATCATCGTCAGATTCGGAGTACTTCATACCATGTGCACACTGTTGGCCATAATAGGGAAGCGATTTAGAGATGCTGGTCTTCAAGACCTCTGCATTGAGTCTGGAGTGATAGTCGAAGGCTCCGTTGCTGGCTGTGTGAATGGTCGAAAGCAAAACAGCAGCTCAGCTGTTGTATGATCTCTTCATGCGATTGACATGGAAAGGTTTTCTGTCATGGTTGGAAGCTACTCATCCAAATGAACCACATCTTTTGCACAAGATACTGCAGATCATTGAATGTCTGGACAGGAACTGTCACGTTTTCTTGATGGAAGTGCTTCAAAATCTCCTCTTGTGCAATGATCATATATCTGTTTGGCATCTGTCGTGAGTTTCTCATAAGTGAGAATGGGAGCCTGTCATGCTTCTGGATGTCTTACTTAGACGTGGTGCACATCTTGCTAGACCCTGATTCGAACATGTAGACAGGGAGACTGGATGCTACAGTAATCATCCATTCGAGCAATGATAACATGGTGCTTTGCATATGACAAACTTAATTATGCACACTACCTCCCATACTACCATGTACAGATGTGTCACCTGGCCACTACACACCCAGATGTGAACTCTGAATTCATGCGAGGAGGTCTTTCAGTTCAATTCAGCTCCACCAATACTTTTGGCCAATTCCTGTTGACCAAACAATTGAAGAGACTGAACAAAGATGCCCAGACACCAGGAGCAACAGAGGGTTTGGCTTCAGTTTGAAGGAAGGTGCAATGACCAAGGAATACCTTACAGATGAGTACAAAAGCATGTATATGAAGCAGCTGAGAGGCATGTCATGTCAGGTAAAAGCAAGTCAAAATCATCCCATCCAGATCTACAAAGTCCAAGCATCAGGAAAGGCAAAGCAGATGCGAGATCACTCATTGATCTCTTGGAGAATAGCTGTCTGAATCCTGTGTCAATCCTGACTTGGCTAGTATGTCCACTGGCAGCATGTGGATCCACCAGATGCAGCCAAGGATCCTCTGAGAGTTCATTAAGTTGGATAGGAAGCCTATCAGATATTCAAGTGAACGTGGTTAGATGAAGATCCACCTTCAATTAAATTTTATAAGTGGCAAAGCAAAACCTGGAAACCTTCTCCAATGTCTCCACAAAACAGCCCATGGGTCAAAAGCAGAAGTGATGATTCTGAAGGTAGACCGAAAGCTCTATGGTCATATGATCCTCGTAACTGAAAGTAGGAAACTGAACGTGAAAGATGTCCTGATCCACATACTGGGCCCATTACCGGGGGCTCTGGCAAAAGCTTATGGTTCTCTTGGAAAGGCAAACAAGGCTGCATTGGCCAGAGAGCTCAAAAAGAATTTTGCCTTTTCTGAAACTATTCCAGCACCTTCAAGCTCCACCATTGATGGGAAACAACAAAGCCTTCGTACAGCTGGCAGTGTTGACTTTGACCAGGGACCTCCATGATAGAGGACAGAGTGAAATTGTAGATGTTGTTTTTGATGTCTACCACCAGCATTCAACCAAAGGTGCTCGAAGATTGAACAAGGGTTTCATTCAGCAGTGGAGAAAATTCTTGGGAGTTCTCTCAATAAGATCAGTGTAAATTTCTAGTGAAAAAGTGAAAATCTTCACAATGCAGAAAGATGCTGAATACCCAGGTCCTGGATGTGAGAAGAAGTGGAAGAGTTGTAGTCCACACAAGAGGAAGCTGACACTCGTTTCTTCCCACATGCCTTCCAAAGGTAGTCGTGATTGCAGCTGAATATACCGATGCCATGGTTCTTTGTCTTGGGTTCCTAAAAAATATTTCCTGTCTCATTTACCACAAGTGTGTACTCAGAATCAGATGCACTTTGTTGACATCAGCACGCTAGCAAGTTCAATCGGACAAACCATGTGCGACATTCTTATTGGCTTCACAGGTTGTGACACTGTCAGTCGAGGGAAGCTACCAGGAAATCTTCAGTCGGTTTGGCCAGCCATTGGAGGTCAGTGATAAAGTCTTTCAGAAGATTGAGCAGTTTACCTACAGCATGTATGTTCCTGCTGCCAACACTAGCAAGGTAGATGAATTGCCCTATCAATTTTCCTTCATCACTTTCAGAGTTGTCAATTTCCATTAACATTAAAATTGATGGCCAAGTATTTTTCACAGTTTTCCACAGTAAATGATATTCTTGCATTGTGAAAAAGGAAAATGCGAGAAAACAGTATATCCCCAATCTATAACTTCATAATGCATTTACACTTTGAATGTTAGTGTGATGCAATTGTGAAGAGTGTGGATGGCAAAGAAATGCTAATATGCCCTGATATGAAATGGTATATATGCCACTGAAGCCATGGTCCTATGTAGCTTTGAGAACTTTCTGTTTCTTCAATGTGTTCTGATATCAACAGACTGTGTGCTATTCTCTTCAAACTCGTCACACTCCTGCTGTCCACGAATTTGTTTTCGAAAAACACGTGAGAAAGACAAACGTTCAATAACGATGCCTGAAAATATTTGGAGGGAGTTTAATATATAATTTAATATACCTTCAAATTCAATGCTGAAAATGCATATTCAAGGTAAAAGTCCAATGTATTATCATTTTTCTTGTCTGCAGGGTAAGTGATGTGCTTGACTACTGGTGGGTACTTGCTCCTCTATCCTCTAATACAGTTACTACAACCTTTGGCCCACAGACAGAGCCTAACCTTCATTTTTCCATGGGCAAACATATATGACAAACATTGCATGAACTTTCAGAGCAGTTTCAAATCACATAAACAGTGATCTTTGAAGGAAAGCATAAGATAAAGCAATATGCAAGCAATTTCTTTACATGAAATAAATAAATAATTTTTTAAATCTATTTTAAAAAAAGATAAACTTACCTTCTCCATATATGCTTGACAGAAAATTACTTTTCCATCAGTGGTAAAAACGTATTGGAAACAATCCACTGTTTCAGAAACAGGCATCTAGATGAGGTTGCTTATTCTTATAAAGAGAAATTGGAATTTCCACAATCCATTGCAATCTGGAAAATGTCACTGACAAATTTATAGCGCCCAATATGAAATTGTATATATGCCACAGTCCTACTTACATAGCTTAGAGAATTTTCTGTTTCTTCAGTGGTCTGACATCAACAAACTGTGTGTCATTTTCTTCAGTTCATCATAAACAAGACATTGCATTCTACAATGTACTGAAAGTCCAAGTTCCAAAAAAATGTAGCGTAACAAAAATTTGCATTTTATGCAATATTATACAAAATAGGCACTAACCCTTAATGATCGATTGACTTTTGTTTTCATTCCACTTTTACGTGCAGATAGGTTAAAGGGGACTGGGCATGCAGTTTAAAGTGGAATCCAAACCACTACGTACCTCCACCAGGTATCAAACCCAGGATCTCTTGAGTACAAGGTTACTTACCACTATGCCATCAAGAAGGTCCGCACTAACCCTCAAAATAGGCATTTATAGGAACTATAAATTTCCGTTATTTGACTCCACACAAACATAAAACATGAAAAAATTTAACCTTATGTGGATGGCTGGTATAGCATGTGTGTTACACTAAGAACTGCTGGTATCTTGCCAGTTGGAGAGGCTCACATGTGAAAGATGCTCCCATCCGGTAAAGGTTAAAACCTTAAAACCCATGTTTTACTACATGTGGATGTAATAGCCAAAAATCCATTCCTTCTATCAACTCCAAAGCAATATATACCAGTGGTGTATCATAATGATTTACAATTTTGAATGCCAAGCATCTCATTGTTGACCATTGGGCTTGTCATGGCAGTCACAGGTGACTAGTACCTTGGTCTGTCACCTGAGATCGGTGCTGGATAATGCGGTTATTTTGGAAAGAGGGTTTGAGTATCGTAGAAAATCACAAGCGATCATTAGGGAAGTATGGTGTAAGTAGCAGCAGCTGAAACCACATGTTGGCAATGGCGGCAGTTTCCAGATTGTGTAAAAGCACACCTTTCGCCTACTTCTCTGGTCACATCTTTTGAATGGCACAACGCAATCTGCAGAGTGTGGCCACATATGCTGTGCTGTTACCGGTTCGAGCCAGTCGATGGGGATGATGCCTGCAGTGTCCCAAGAGATTGTGGCCAAGTGCTTGCAAGCTGAGGATACTGTCCAGAATTTCTGGTGCTTCCATTGCATTGATTGGGAATTTCATCTCCGGCTCATAGTATTGGAGTCATTGCCAAGATGGGGTTCCAGGTGCTGCCACATCCACCATACTCCCCTGTGAATCTCCGTGGTACTCGCTCCCACCCTCTTTCCAAAAGAACCAAGTCATCCAGCGCTGTCCTTGCTAATCGCCTTCCGTGTTGCCTGCACACACACTGACAGCAGTATAGGAAATGTGCCGTTGCTCACGTTGATTTGCCTGCTTATATCCAGTGCTGATATCAGGTGATAGACCAAGGTACTAGCTACCTGTGACTGCCATGGCAAGCCCATGGTCAACCATGGGATGCAGGGCATTCAAAATTGTAAATCATTATGATACGCCCCTTGTAGAAAGAATGAACTATATCAAGAACACACGTATACTACACATACAACAGTGTACTTCTTTATTTATAACTAAATACACATACAAATTATTCTTTGATCTTCATTAATGTGAAGAAATTTCTGCAAACTACGTGAACTAGCAGATTTTACTGAAGATATTATAAAAAATTAACCACCTATTTCCCATGTACAACTCATGCAAACACCTATACACCAAGCTATAATTTACCTTCAAATGTTAACATTTTCAACACTGAAGACAGGTAAATAATAACAGTTGGAATGATTTCCATTGTAGATTTCATATGTACGAAGGTGTACAATAAGTAGACCCTAAAACATTATATTTCAAAGTTTGCTTAATACCTTCAAAGTTGTCTTCAGTATTCAAGCAAAACAAATTCCTTTGTCGGAAGTTTCTAATGATACTAAAATAAATAGCATCAGGCAGGAAAATTTTGTGTAAATATGAAAATATGCCAGAATTCTATGATCTCCTATGCATTAGGGCATGTAGTTAATATACTTGGCAGTGTTATCCTAAGATTCTTGTGAACAAATGTACTCCTGATTAATTTTCCTGAATGCTCATTTTTTTTTTTTAAATATAATGATTGATCTGATCAACACAAATTCAGCCCCATTCATTTGAAATGTGCATGCAGCGAGTACAGTTTTGCATAGTGTAAAATACTGGGAAAAATTAAGGTAACTTTGCAATTATGAGCAAACACAAAACAGTAAATGTAAATATACTGCTGGACAAAGAAAACCGGACACTTTAATATTTGACATCTGAATTGCAATTACTTATGAATTACGCTCTCAGTTTGGTAGTTTTCTGTAACTTCCGTTTTTGTTCTAATTTAACTTATTAATGTATGTAGAACATCCTCAAAGTTTGTTTTCTGTTGAATATATTTCCAATAATTTAGTTAGCCTTCGAATCAGAATGTATGCGTTATCACAAAAAATGCAAGTGTCCGGTTTTTTTTGTCCAGCAGTATACAATGGAATTACATTTGACACTTTTGTAAATGGTGACACACGCATCATTTGTAGAACTTCATGAAAGAGTCAACAATTTAAACAGTTTCGTATTAAAATGATACTCTCAGTCAATTCAAAATTAGAACAATTTCTTCAGTAGTCGTCAAGTTAAATGCAAAAAGGAATATTCTGAGCCTACCTTCTCTCGCATTATTCACAAACAGAACAAATTTATTTAAATGGCAATTGGTTGAAAAGGATTATTTTTTTACCATTTTAGCAGACACTAGCAATGCCCACAAAAAAATATATTCCTAGAAAGTACAACGATCAGATGTTGCTTTGAAAACACCAAAAATGGACACCAGTGTATAGTGAATTTCACTTCAAAGAGGAAGAGGTAACCGAAATGCACTCCAAAATGCAATATGAGGGGATCAGAGCACAAGTGGTGAAACTCAACTCATGCCAGTTTTGAGAAAGAGGTACATTTAAATAACTTGTTATTTTCTTTAGCTGTTGTAACACAAACTTGGTGGTTCCTCTATGAGCAAGAGTTTGAAACTTCAGAGAGACTTGTTTCTAGCACTAAAATGTTGCACACTTCTAATACATGTAACTCAATTTTCATGAAAAGTAGAGTTACGTCACTTGTGCTCTGAACACCTCATATTACACACTTATACAGTGTTTTAAGTGGATAATGGAAGGAAAAAGAGGGTATAAAATATATTACTTTTAATTTGGTTGGATTTGGGCAAAACCGCAGATCTGAGCACATCCCTACTTCCTGCATATCATAAAGAATTATTTTCTCTTCCACCGTCAGAATTTTTACTTCCTATCATTGTGTCCTAACATGATCCTTCACTTTGCTCTTGTTTATTACTCCTTTAATGACACATGTCTACTGTGACTAATTTTATAAATCCTTTGGCCACATCCACTGCACATACGCCTTCTTTGTTTTAGAAAATATGTTGTAATGCGAATACATCTCCCCTAGACATAACACTGCCACTACAACTGTTACAAAAAAAGTACCGGGAGTTTCAGAAATAATTGAGAGGTTACAAACATTTATTGCACGTAAAGTGTTGAACTTATGTTAATGAAATCAGTCCAGAACGAATGAGGAATGCAAAGATCTTTTTCTTTTTTTGGCACCTATAAATGCATGCACCACACGTGACACGGCACATATCAACACGATAGTCTAGTTCTTGCCACACTCACACCAACATGTGCCTGTTGATAGTGTCTATCACTCTAATGATATGCTCCCTTAGGTCTCGCGATATAACGTGGCATTAGTGAGACAAATACCCTGTCTTTGATGAAACCTCACAAAAAGAAGTCACAAGGTGTAAGGTCCATTGATATTGGGGACCAAAACACTGTGAATGATGTGTGTGTGGCCTAGTGGCAGAAATGTGAAATCTCAGCTTAAGAAAACATACACGCACAAACTGTTCGTGTTCCTCATTCATTCTGGACTGATTTCATTAAGGTTATGTTCAATAGTTTACTTGCAATAAATTGATGTAATCCCTCAATTATTTCTGAAACACCTGGTATTAAGATGAGAAAAGGAGTGAGGTAATGTGCATGTGCATCATCAAATGTAACCCTACATCGGTTGCACCATATCCCAGAGATACATCGGGCTAAAATTATTTCTCCTCTTGGAAAAGATTAGGCATGAGGTTCAAAGCTTCTCAGTAGCTCAGCTCTCTTTGTCTGAATACAGACGAACACAGTTTCTGCTTGGTACCCCTTCACATCTGGCCTTAGTAATCTGTTTATATCTGTGAGATATATAGTGATAAATTTCATTCGGGTTATTGGTAGCACAGTTTGATTGCAGAATGTACCCTCATCATCACATTCCACTTCAGTTTCCAAATCACCTCTTTCCTCCACATTATCACAATCATTGAATGATTGATCATGGAATGAACGAGTTTCAGCACCTTCTCCCAGATAAAAAGAGTCTCGTACAGTTTGTATGGTGATAACATGTAGTGCCAAAGAAATGGTTTTAAAACATTTAAGAATCATTATAAGTATGACTAAAATAAGAGTGAAAATTAAAAAATAATAGGGATGGGACCGATTAATCGGTATTCTATCGGCATCGGCCGATTTAGACATATTGGTGTATTGGTAAAATTACAGATTATTTTACCAATCCGATATATCGATAAATATCTTATAATTTAGTGCAAAATTCTGCCATTTCGTTGTAATTTTTATGGATAATTTCCATGCTCTTCTTTCTAAAAAGTAAACGTCTAAATATTTAGCTTCTCTTGCACTGCAGTCACCTCAAAACACACATTTATTAAGGAGATCAATGAACATTTCAGGTTCTTCAAGGACCATTTATAATTTTATATCGGATCGGTAGAATATCAGTTATCGGTATCGGTAAATTTTATATCAGTACTTTATCAGTATCGGCCAACATTTTATATCGGCCCATCCCTAAAAAATAATCATGAATATATTAATAAAACCGTACTTGTGTCTTGCAGATACAGTGCAACCGACCATGTTACTTTTCCAGGTGCAACCAATGAAAGGTTAACAAACAGATATTTTGAAGTAAAGAAAAAAAAACACTTCAATACATACCACATGCCAGCACAGACATGTTTAGATACCTTATAAGGAATACCATAAAATATGCATTTGCATAGAATGATTATGTAAAAATATGGAAACTTAAATAAACTCGGCCAAGACAAAGATCTGAACTCTCTGCCAAACTGTCTAGTCAAGTTGAATGAAGTATAACACATTAAATATAATGCAAACAGAAGGTATTTATACATACATGCATAAAATATACAATTGTAAGAATTACATGATATACATGTTTATTTTCAATAGCAACATGTGAAAGCCAAACGTGTGTTATGAATGTTGCACACACCTTTTAATAATAAAACTTGAACTTTCAGATTTTTTAATACACTGTCAAGTGCATTACTTAGTCCATATTTAAATTTTTACACATTATAGATTAACTGATTAAAGAAATGGCACTAGCTACTAATCATATTGATAATATTAAAAGCTATACAAAATATACAACAAAAAATAATGTGTAAAAACCTACTACAAGATAGCCATTTCTAAGGTGCATCAAATGTGGAAAGAAACAAAAAATATGGCTAATGGAATATTAAAAAGAATGAAAAATAAGGACAACCACAATTTCCCATACTAAAAAATGTATCTCTAGAAGAAACATACCTTCTATTGCTCTTGGACCCTATTCATATTTTATGTTTTCGAATATCTGAAGTGTAATATCCTAAGAAACATAAATTAGAGAAATCATGTGGGATAAAATGAAGATATATCAAATAACAATAATATCCTGTAAAAGGCTGAACAGGATTTCTGACTTATTTCAAATTTCTTCAACCAGCTTTGTAATGCTATAACTTCTAATCAGTTACAGCACCAGAGAAAAAAAGTTAGGAGGCAGAAGATGGAAATTTTCCAGAGAAGGGAGCAGTCATGTTTAGGATACAACTAAAATCATTCAAAATTGTTAAGCAATAGCAATACAATATTAATGGTCTCCTCTACCTTCTATTTTAGATTATTGTTGTTATTATTAATATCTAGTCTTACTCCAGCCATTCTCTCATGTATTACTTATATCTAGGGGCATGCATATTTCGTTTTTCACGAAAAAACGAAATTTGAAAAAACACATTGTAGTGTTAATTTTTCATGTTTTTGAAAGGTGTGAGGTGCATTTTGTGACCATATTTTGTCACGAAATAATGCGAAATGAACTGCAAAAAGCGAAATTAACTCTTAAACACGAAATTCATGGTTTATTCACCGACGCGACACCTTCAGAGGTCTGAATTATCCTGAGAGTTATGCAATTCCCGGAAAATTGATTAATTCTGCTGTTAATATTGGAGAAGCAAAAATGGACTCCTTTACACAGAAATAAACTTAATACTCTGATAACTACAAAAATGTGCTATTAGAAGTGAAATGTTAATTCTGTGGAATAAGTGTAGTTTTTAAATCAAATTTAGGATTATTTTCACAATTTTAAAACCAATATGTCTTTTTATATACCACTTTTCATCCATTTTTTTCACCGCTATAACACCGATATTTTATTTTATTTACCGCTTTTGAACCCGAAATTGACTCAGTTTTTGTACCGAAATTTTGCCTTTTTATTTACCAAAAATATGTGCCTCTACTTATATCTTTACAAAATTTTTCATTACCCAAGAATATTTCACTATGCAAGAGAAAATTTAGGAGCAAGGACAACAAAAGGTGCATTGTATTAAAAGTTATTATGTTTAGTGTATTGACATGGCCACTATAGGCATAAAATTTCCCTTGTAGTATATTCTTCTCATTGTCTCTAGACCACTTTTAATTTTGCTTTATGCAGAGACTCACTAGGCAGTTGAAATTTCAGGGGCTATTAAAATGACACAATAACGTGATCAACACTCGAAAGAAAAAACTGGATACAAAAAAAAGTACATACCATTGGTGCAGGGAGCTAGATACAGCTAGCTAACCAGACTACCTTAAAACAACTGCAAAAACATTTACCGAACACTTAACACAATGTACAATATATGTACAAACACTTAAAAAATTATAACTTATGGCTATTTCAACTTTAAAATTAACATTAACCTTGTAAAAAGTCACAACTTCAACTTCCTTAATTTTCAGATCTATCTAGACCCTTCTTTTGGCAAGAAGTGTTGCTTCTTAGCAAGATGATGTTTCAGGTAAAAAATGGTTAGAATACTCTAATGATCAGTGGTTCTGTACTCCGGATGAAGATAATTTAGAGTTGAAATTCATTTTTTGTTCATTGTGTAGGGCAGGTAGGGATACAAAAACCCTTGAACCAATCAGGTTTGTCCAATTGCCATGGTGACAGGAAATTATTATGGTACACGAGTGTTACCAAACTTCCATGAAAGATACATTTTCGAAACTGGCAAAGCAGGGTCTAGGCACAGTGAAGTCTAGCAAACTGTGCCAGTAACAAATTTGAATGACTCTCCTCTTTCACTCCTAGATAGATCTGAAGCAAGGTAAGTGTTATGACTTTAGTCAACACTGATATCATAATGTTGACAACATATATAGTATATCAACTCTTGAGAAAATAATAATAATACACTTCTGTAGGCACTGTATATATTCACAAAAAAATAATAATAATACACTTCTGTAGGCACTGTATATATTCAGAATCAAATTGAACCCATGAAATAAACCACTTCACGTACTTGAAACTTTGCTTTGTCCTTCAGAATGGTCACTTTCTTTCAATGTCCCCTTTTTCTTTTCTTCAGGAGCTTCTGAAGACAACCCAGGCAGTTTATCATAACATTTCGACAGTTTTGCTCCACTGAAATCAAAGCCAGGATTCTGAAAGTAAAACAAGAGAATACTAAAGATGGCATCATCTTAAGTAAAAACTAAGTGTAGAGCTTGGTGATTTTTTTATCATTTTTTTCTATGTTATATTGGAATCATAATGATGTGTGTTTATGAATGGTAAAATGGCTAATATCAAAACATGTACATGTACCTTTAACAAGGAGTCAAAATTTCAAAACCAACTGATTCTTCACCAGGCATGGGAAAGGGATAACTATTACATGTGGGTTAAAATAGATAAGTGGTTAAAATAGTTAAAACATTGCTCTAGAGGGAGCTGCACCTAGGTTCATGTTGTCATGCAAACTCGCTGGCCAGGAACGAGGATTCAGCTGGTGCAATTGGGAGTTTTTAATGTTTCAACTATTTTTTAACCACCTACCTATTTTAAACCATATGGAATGCCTCCACTCCAGTAGAGGCAGCCTTTTGTGTGCGGGAATAAGCAAAAAAAAAAACCTCTCTAGCAACACTTTGTGATTTCTTTTCTTGTGGGGTTATATCAAAGGCAGAATTCTTGTTCCTCCACTTCCTGTAAGTGTAAACAACACATCGCAACAGCTGTTGGGAGCATTGATGAGGACGTGTGTGTTAGAAATTAACAAGATTATCATATTGATATCTGTCATGTGATAAAGGCCTCACACAAAGAGCATCTGTAAGTTAGTTATGCAACCTTTAAAATAAAAATATGTAGCATCTTGACATTTCAATATTATTTGGTTTCTATGAAAGAACTTCTCTTATGGTATAGCATACTTTTTCATGTTGAAAAAAAAAATACTTACCTCCAGCTGAAATCTCTCCAAGTCCAACTTTTTCCTTGTTTCATGCAAAGTCAGTGGATCTGCTAAGTATTCTCCTTCCAGCAGTGACTCCCATAATTCATCTTTAATGGATTTGTCTGCTTTTGAAAGCACAATTCTTAACAGCTTCCCATCTTCAATAGTCCATATTATATCATCAGCAAAAACTGTGCTGAATAATTTACCCTGAAATGAGTATTTAAAACTGTAATCACAGCCTATTGCATCATATTTACTAGGGATGGGCCGATATGAAAGTTTGATCGATACTGATAAAGTACTGATATAAAATTTACCGATACTGATATTCTACTGATCTGATATAGAATCCAAAATGATACATTAAGAACCTGAATGGTTCCTTGACCTCCTTAATAAATGTGTTTCCAGGTGAATGCAAAGAAAAGATTATGTATATTTAGACATTTACTTTTTTAAAAAGTAGGGCATGGAAATTATCTATAAAAATTATTATATTATTGTATTATAGTAACAAGCTCCATATTCTTAAACTGGCAGTATTTGAATATTTCCACAAAAGGCTGACTGCTATTTAAAGAATTTTTTTTATATATATACGAGGTTTGGCTAGAAAAAAACTGGACTGATGCTATGAAATCTTTTATTCGGCATTTTGTACAACAGGAACTTTATCTCCTTCAAAGTACTCCCCTGCACGATCTGTACACCGCTCCATACGAATTTTCCATTGCTGGAAGCAGTGTTGCCAGTCATTTTCGGAGATCATGTTCATTACATCCGTCGCTTTTCTTTGCACAGCTTCTACTGTCTCAAATCTGGTTCCTTTTAGGGCGGACTTCACTCTGGGGAATAAAAAGAAGTCACAGGGAGCAAGGTCCAGTGAATACGGTGGATGTTCTAACACTGGGATGCCATATTTAGCCAAAAATGTCTTCACTGACAGGGCCGTATGGACAGGAGCATTGTCTTGGTGCAGAATCCATGACTTCCGTTGCCACAAATCAGGTCGTCGTCTTCTTACTCGCTCACGAAGGGTTTTCAGCACATTAATGTAATGATGTTGGTTTACAGTTTGACCCTCGGGTACCCAATGAACGTACACAATGCCTCGAATGTCGAAAAAGACAATCATCATGGCTTTGAATTTGGACTTGCTCATGCGAGCTTTCTTGTGACGTGGCGAACTCGGGGTCTTCCAATACATTGATTGGCGCTTTGTGGCAGGGTTGTACGTGAAAAACCACGATTTATCACAGGTTATCACTCTCTCTAAGAATGTAGGGTCTGTTTCAATGTTCTTCAAAGTGTCCGTACAAATGTTAACTCGAGCTTCCTTCTGTTCCAATGTCAGGTTCCTTGGCACGAGTTTTGAACACACTTTACTCATGTTCAAATTCTCGTGTAAAATTTGTCGAACACTTTCTTTGTCTATTCCTGTGATTTCAGCAACTGCTCCAATGGTCAATCGACGATCTTTTCGAATCACATCACTCACTTTTTGAATGTTTGTTTCAGTTTTCGACGTGCATGGTCGTCCTGAACATGGGTTGTCTTGGATCATTTCCTGTCCTTCTTTAAACCATTTAAACCACTCAAACACTTGTGTGCGTGATAAACACTCATCCCCGTACACAGATTTTAACATGTCGTACGCTTCTGTTGTGGATTTCCCCAGTTTGTAAAGGAACTTCATATTGACACGCTGTTCCATTTTAATACTCAGCATTTTTCCGACGGAGCACAGACGCACGTTCCGCTTTGTCCAAGTGCCACAGCGAAACTGAGAGGCCTGCACCCAGGGCAATTAGTCATTCTGTAGGCAGGGTATGGTAGTATAGAATCATGCATTGCTCAACCTTCGCACATTCGTTGTTTGCCAATAGCAACATCAATCCGGTTTTTTTCTAGCCAAACCTCGTATAATGCTTATTGCTACCTGGCAGAAGATATATTCTGGGGTTCTATTGAGCCTCACAATAGGATATTCTACAATAAAAAGAGAATAAGTAGACTGTACTGAATTTCACATGATCTTCTAATGGTGTCAGATAATACAAATAAACACAAACCTATATTCAAAGTCACCAATCTGTTGAAATTATAGACTTTGTTACCTTAACACAAACTAAAAATTCTGAATTTACTATCTAGTGCTGAGAACATGAGAAAACTTTGTTACAACCTACCTTAAAGATTGTGTTTCCATGGACACTGCAGTCTATATAACTGGGCTTACAGTTAACCCTGACATGCTTAGCTCTTGTCTGCTCCGGTACATTTACTTCCACATGGACCTCTGCCACAGTCTGCCACCAACATCCCCAGTGGGTTTTGCATGGAATGATACCACTCATTTCATCAAAGTGGCTAAGATCTTCCAGTGGCATTTTTGTTTATGCTGAAATTATAGAGGGTAATATTAAATTAGCCAGGACAAATTCCACAGATTTCAAACAAGCTATAAGGTACATATCCCCTTTCCCTGCAAGTAGCATTGCCTTACCAGTTGCTCATTCTCACACATCCCATTTACTATAGGTCTTGTCTACTCTTATGGTGGCCGATCCTCATGCTGGCAAGGAAAGTGGGGAAGCGACCAATCCAGCATGATGAGAAACGCAGCAGCCCGTAGAATGAGGTGCACGTAGTACTTCCTCCCACCACATCATAACTCTCGGCGCCACCACTGTTGTCTGGTTGGTCTGCGGCGTAATCCTTGCTCCCCACTTCCCTTGCCAGCATGAGGACCAGCCACCGTAAGAGTAGACAAGACCTATAGTGGTACAGAAACTTTCTTTTCACAAAAATAAAAGTAAAAGATGTTGCCATTATATGCAGCGTCCCATACAAATCTATAAAAATATAAATTTTCAAACAAGAATTACAGATTATAATTTTTTTAAACAATGTATTTGAATGTATTCATCCCTTGAAAAGCAACCCCCCCCCCAAAAAAAAAAACACTGCTTCAGTTTGAAGTTATCTATACTGGTCTCACTTGTAATTATTATCAGTCCTTTATAGGGTTGAGCTGATACTGCTGAATTGAAATGCACTGCTTGACAATTGTAACAATTAAAAGTTGTTCAAAATATTCATTAATATTAGTAGGTTAGTGATCCACTCCAATTATACACAGTGCGGCAATTTGAAATCGAGACTGATTTTTTTTTCTCGGTAGGTGGCTCCACTGTGCAAGCTTTCTGTGGTGCGAACAAGTAACGGGTATTTCACGAACAATCGACACAGAGCACGTTGACCTTAAGGGACATTGCCGCTTGTGGCGTTGTTGAATGTGGGCACATGTCGTGAAAGTGTGTCGTGATTTCAACATGGAACAAAGAGCAAACATCAAGTTTTGTTACACTCTTGGGTAAAACTGCTGCGGAAACGAGCATCCAGGTGTAGCAAGGACGGTGAGAACACCAAAATTGGTTGAGAAAGTGAGGATAATCATTACTGAAGACTGAAATTTCAGACAGACTGTTACTGCTGCATTTTATCTTAAGGTACTGAAACGTTTGGTGCAAGGAATAACACTGTGAGGCCCGAGTATTGGGATGATGGCAGCTGGCTTTTGCTTCATGACAGTGCCCCACGTCACAAGACTGTGATTGTGAAGAACTTTTTGGCCCTAAATCGACTCTGTGTTGCCACACCCTGCCTACTCACCGGATCTGGCTCCGTGTGATCATTTTTTATTTCCTAAGCCAAAATCTGCACTGAAAGGTTCCTACTTTTATGATGTACCAAAAATCAAGAAGGCTACGACATGGATTTTAAACAGCATTACACAAAACGAATTCCAGCAATCCTTCTATACACTGGTATGCATTGCGCTACGACATGTGGATGCAGGAGGGTCCTACTTTGAATGATCCAAGGTAAGTAACTTTCTATGAAGACTTGTTTATTTTTTACAGCACCAGTCTCGATTTCAAATTGCCGCACTGTGTATGCATCAATTCATCAGTTTTGCTTCAATATGTTCAAGAATTATCAAGAATATCAAAATACTTGTTATACAATCACAAAACACATTATTTTTCACACAATATAATTGTAAAATAAGTGGAAATTTCTAATTTTGCATAACTTTCTGGATTATTAGATTCCACTAAAGTGGCATGTGGCATTTTTGCAGACCCTGTGAAACCCCAAAATGCCCCAAAAATATCAGTAAATAAAATCCAACTGACAGCACTGGTATTGTCTGATACCAATAGCCCTAATCCATTATAAATACTGCAAATCACTGTGTCAAATTACATTACATGTGTGAAACAGATAATCTTAAACTAATGGCAATACATGTGTTACATTAAGAAGAAACAAGCCCAGTACACAGACTGCTAAGGTTCTACATATTTCACAGGTTTTTAAATTTATTTCTTCATATTTTATGTGAGTTTTACATGTCAGGTAAGGTTGGAATGTTTCACTTAACTAACTCGAATAGTGGCTAACTTTAATCTTAAATGCAATACATGTATCAATTTAAAATTTCTGGTTTCTGCAAGTCATGTTAAGCTGCCAATCTTATTTCGCTCTTGTAAGTCAAAATCATGATGGTGATGTAGTGACATATTTATGATTTTATTTCGGCTAAGCTAAGGATTGTTTTAGCTGGTCTGATAAGTGTTTTTGCCCTCTGTACACTCCACAACACTTTGGGAATGCTGATCTTAAACAATAAGAGCAGAATGTTAGAATATAGGAATTTCTAGCTTATTGGGTAGAAAGGTTCAGTGAGCTAGCTACTAACTAGAGCAGTGGTCTTCAACCCGCAGGCCGCATGCGGCCCTCAGGCTTTATTTTAGCAGCTTGCTAAAGCCTTTAAAAAGATAATGAAAACAATGCATAAAGTAATGTAACTAAATCAATCCAACAGTATTTCAGATCTTCTCAATGTTCAACATTTTCCGATCGACTCCCCCGCCCCCTTCAAAAAAATCCTTGGTAGTAGTAAGGAAACAAAACAACACAAGCATTTAAATTACTCACACTTGCTTGGCTGTTAGTTTATTACTCACTGGCTGTTGATGCAAGTTGTGATGTGTGATACTGCCCAATTAGCTATCTTCTTGAGAGGGATTGATAAAAACTTCAACATTTGTGAGGAATTGGCGGTACTTTTTCCAAAGATACAACAAAAGGCAGTGATATTTTGAAGGCTGTGTTGTCATTTGTGGATCGACACAACTTGAGTTTAAAAAATATGTCTGGTGTTAATACTGATGCAGCTCATGCCACGATTGGCATGAATGAAGGTTTTGTGGTATTGTTGCGGCATGATGCAAGTGTGATTGGTAACGAACAGCTTGTATTGTATCACTGCATTCTGCACCAGGAAAATTTGTGTGCTAAAGGTGTGAGAGAAATTGTCCCAATTGTGAACTTCATAAGATCACGAGGACTGAACCGCTGACAGTTTCTTGGTTATATCAAAGCAGAGTACGATGAAGTGTTGTACTTTACAGAAGTTCATTGGCTTAGTGCTAGTAAGGTGCTCAAAAGTGTTTCGATTTGACAAATAAGACAGTGAATTCACGGCAGGTAAAGGTAGGCAAATAGAACAGTTAAAAAATCCAGAGTGGATAGCTGATTTTGCTTATCTCACAGACATTACAATGCACCTGAACGAACTGAATATCAAACTACAAGGAAAGAACAATTAGATAACTCATCTCAGTGATCATGTGAAAGTTTTTGAATGTAAATTATGTTTGTGGGAGAATCAACTTAAAAATGGGAACTTCACACACTTCCCAGCATTGTCACAAGTGGTGGTTCAAAAAAGTGAGAAGTATCTTGAAGCTGTCTAAGCATTAAGATCTGAATTTGCCACAAAATTTCAAGACCTAAGGTCACATAACATGCTTAGATGTTGAAGATGCTCCAGGTAACATGCGAATGTTATCAAATTGCATTGTAATACTGAATTAAGGAAGAAATTTAACAATGTGGACGTGTTGAAGTTTTACTCCAAATATGTGAGAGCATCAGAATTCCCTTTACTGGAAAATCATGCCCTGTCCACTGGATCTCTATTCGGTACCACATATGTCTGCGAACAGCTAGCTCGTTTTCCAAAATGAAAAATGTGAAATCGAAGTTGAAGAATCGACTGACCGACACACACCTTGAAAACTGTCTGCGAGTAGCATCATCCAACTTTAAGGCAAATATTAACATGCTAGTGAAGGAAAAACAATCACAGTCCTCTCATTGAAGGCGCAAATGAAATTCTTTTGAATTAAAGTGTTTATTTTATAAAGAAGATAACAGTTTTATTTCATTATGCTTATTTGTTGTGTTGAAGTGCCTAACCTCAAATCAGAACTTGTTATTCTTTGCAATAGTTAATTACCCATGCTCGTGTGATGTCTTATTAGTGAAAGAGTATAGTGTAAATGAAGGTATATTTTAAAACAGAAACCGTTTAATTATTTGTAAAGCTACCACTGCCTCTGTGAACGTGCCTGTAAGGTGCAGCCAGTCAGTCCCTTATAGAATGTGAAAATTGTCCGCAATGGGAAAAAAGTTGAAGACCACTGAACTATAGGATGGATTAGTGCATGAAGTTTAACACTTAAAGTATATAAATCTATTTCAGTGACTGTATCACTTCAACAAAACATTATGTTATTTTTATGTACACAATTGGAAAATTTGGAGATAAATTTTACACAAACATTAGAGTTCACTTTCACATTCTTTTTATCTGTATTTGTGAGGATGATAGACATCAATAATAATATGTTTCGGTGGAATTTCAACCTTCTAATACCCTACAAATTGGGAATCTTGAATCTGTAATAAAAAAAATAAAAAAAACACATTGTTTAGTAATGCCAGTGTAGTAAACAATGTGTTTTTCATTTTATTTTTGTTTTAAACAGGGTTGAAAACAATTTAATCAGTGATATTTTTAAACTTCTTTTTGCTGAAAAATCAAAATTTTTAACGTAATTAGTGTACATTACCCAACATATTAAGTATTAAAAAATATACCAACACAGCAGGTAGTCTCAGTTTCAATATTTTGTTGAAATGTGGATGGTCTGTAACATTTATATAACTACATCTTGATGGGAAACTGGTAAAACTTGTTGGAGTACCTTATATTTTCACCATTCCAAATTATTGTTTTAAAAAGTAGGTTTTACAACACAGATATTGAATTTTAGATTATGTTTGCACCAATCCAATTCCAGTTTAATAAAAGGTAAAGTTATCTACTTCGCATTGCACTATACCATGAAGGCACATAGAGGGTGAATTGATTGATTGATTGAATTGCTTTATTTTACTTCGCTTCTTGTGCCACTTTTGGCTAATTTGTGAAGATGAGGATGAGTGATGATATGATGAAATTGATGAATGGACACTCACAAACATCCATGCCCAGGCCAGGATTCAAACCCGGAACCCCTGGCATCGTAGCGCACATAGGGGTGAAGAGATAGGGATCTACACATTCTTAATATTGGCTAAGAGGAGGTAATGTGATCAGCCCTGCGCTCTGGCTGATTTTATCCCCCAGCTGGTCCCCGGGTTTGAATCCCAGCTTGGGCATGGATGTATGTGAGAGTACCCATTCATCAATTTCATATCATCACTCATCCCCATCTTCGCAATTAGCCAAAAGTGGCACAAAAGCAAAATAAAATAAAGCAAATCAATCAATCAATTACTTAACCCCCACAGTTACCCCAGGTACTCATTGATGAGAGGCTGGGTAAGCCCCAGAGCCGCCTATGCACGGAGATCGCTTGAAAAATTCCAACCTAAAAATCACCCATGCCAGGGATCAAAGCTGGGTCTCCTGCCTGGAATCCAATTAAATAGGAACTAGAATTTAATACTGTGACTCAAGTCAACCAACAAACTAAAATCTCTTAATTTTATTTTTCTATATTCCATACACTTCATAAGAAATAATTTCCTTTTAATGCCAAGATAGGCCTACATTAGTGACCAAACCATCAAATCAAAAGTTATGGGTACGCACATTAAGCATTGTACTGAAGAAATGTTACAGAACCTGAAGAATATAGCTGTAGCTTTGGGAAAATTTTAAATTGCAAAGTGACACTTGCAATATTGGATATGCTACTGAAATTTGGAAAAAAATTCAACAGAAATTGGTGGAAGAAGGTTTGTGAAGAGATTTGATTGATTTGTTGTTTTAAGTCCACTTTATGCACAGGAGGGCTAAACGGGACTAGACCTACAGTTTAAAGTGGGATCCGAACCACTGTGCCTTGTGCCTCCACCAAGTATCGAACTCTGGACCCCTTGATTACAAGGCAATGAGGTTACTACTACGCCATCGGGGAGGTCCGTTTGGGAAGAATTCAGTAAATGTATGGCTCCCGCTTTAACTCCAACTCGCTTCCTGATAAACATTATGAATGAATCCTGTGTACTTCAGGAATCTTTTAACAGATGACAAAGTTAATTAGAGCATGACAAGCACAAATGAGAAATATCCATCTTCTATACAAACTCTTCTAAAGTACAGTGTACAATCTAAATCCTTTTCTTGATATGATTTCTGAAAATGCTTGCGAAGTTTCACAGCTTGTGTGGTGAAAATAACAAAGTGGGCTTTATAAGACAGCAGGAGTGGCTCTGACGGTCATGCTAGTCATACTCGGCATGATCTATTTTACAGCAAAATAAAACGTATTTGTGCTTATTAACATGAAAATATAAAATCCATACCATGACATCCTTTTTTGCCTTATTTTTCCTTCAAATTCTTAGTTTTTTCCAGGCGCAAGGCACAGTCATGCTCCTCGTTCGAAGCAGTACTTTTGCAATGAGAACGTCATCTGCTGCAGAAGCTCCGTCGCTTCGAGTTACGTGGGAAGTCATGCCAATCTCCTTAGGCAGTACTTTTCTATGATTGGTCAAGACTTTGACAGCATCTACGCTGACACATGCGTCACCACAGTGGTTTGAAAAGGGCATGCACGCAAGCGATTTGGGTCAGCTGCGGTTTCTCTCCCGAGGTCCAAGTAGTGGTTTGTTATGGCTTTCGAACGGGAGTTTGCACGTTGTGTATTTTATCTGTTAATATAATTTATGTGTCTGTCTCAACACGATTACGAAATTGGTGAGCATGACCATATTGATTTCTTTCCAGCTGCCACTGCATGACATTGGCATTGGATTTGGCAATCCAACTGTTCACAACAGCAGCATCTTCATTTTGTGTAGACTTTTCTCATGATTCACTCAAAATTGCATAACCGTTTGGGAGACAGAAAAGGTGGAAAATTTGTGTTCATACACAAAACAATAAATAAACTTTAACTTCCTGTCAAAGGAAATGACTGAAGACAGTAATAAATACCATCCGGTGTTCATCAGCTGGCTTTAGTTAGCTCCATCATATTGCTGTTCAGAAGTTCATCATTGTTAGACTGTTAGTCAATACATTAGTTAATATTTTGGAAATGAGCTCAATGTCAGAATATAATCAGCATATTTAAACTTTTAAGGGAGTCATCATCATCCTTCGCTGCTTCCTGCCTCTGGCTGGGAGCACCCAAACACAAAATGAAACGTTCAGGAGCAGCACTGACATTCCTGCAACGGTACCATGATGACGGTGATGATTTCCTCGACAGGATCGTCACGGGCGATGAGACGTGGATTTCGCACTTCACCCCGGAAACCAAGCAGCAGTCAATGCATTAGCGGCATAGTGGAACTCCGGTCAAGAAGAAATTCAAACAGACGCTGTCGGTACAGAAAGTGATGTGCACCGTGTTTTTGGACAGGAAGGGCATTTTGCTCATTGACTTCCTCCCCAGAGGTGAAACGGTGAACGCTGACCATTACTGTGAAACACTAAGGAAATGGTGACGTGCCATTCGAAACAAGAGGCGTGGCATGCTTACTGCATGTGTTGTGCTCCTCCATGAAAATGCTCGTCCACATACGGCTTGGCGCACAGCAGCTGTTTTGACGGAATTTGGCTGGGAGTTGTTTGATCATCCACCTTACAGTCCTGATCTGGCTCCCAGCGATTTTCACGTTTTCTTGCACCTCAAGAAATTCCTGTCCTCCGGTGAGCATTTTGGCAACGATGAAGAGCTGAAGACGTCTGTCACACGCTGGTTCCATTCACAGGCGGCAGAGTTCTACGACAGTGGGATCCAAAAGTTGATACCACGATACGACAAGTGTCTCAATTCTGGTGGTTGCTATGTTGAAAAATAGCTGAACCTTTGCTGTACCTGTTGCCAATAAATGGTTTCCTGAAACTGTGTTGTTGTTTTTTTTTAAAAAATAGGGAAACTTACTTTCTGGATGCACCTCGTATATTCAGCACTTATTTCAAAATTCCTTATATAAAGAATAAGGGAAAAAATAAAATACAGATACTTGTACTGTACTAATTAATTTGCAGTTTGAAACTTGTAAACTTCAAACTGTGAAATTCTAAATATTGTCCACTGAGAATGTAGATGTTCTATGTAAAATTTTCTATTTTTTCAGGAGAGCCCTTTAAACTTTGACATGATATATTTATTGAAGCTTTGTCGCCATTGCGCTGAAAGTTTGTATCATTGCAAAGACTGATATATTGAAGCCTCTCTAAAAAGAAGTAGTTGTTTGATTATATATTTATGCTGTAATTGAAATTTCAGATAGAACAATTCCAAGCAACAATAGCTTTTGATTTGAGAGTGCCAGTGTGGAAATTCATTCTGAAAATGAGATGGAGATTTCATTATAAATTTGTCATTCAGTAGCAAAGTAAAATAAATAATTCACATTTTGGAAAATCAATCAACTACTTTCAATCCACTATTATCCAAAAGTTTTGTCTGTTAACAATAAAATTAAGAACCGAAGACCACTACTATTGCTAAGCAGCTCCCACAAGTGGCAGAGGTTAGAATGCAAGTGGTTTATCTCATACAGTGATGTCGCTTGCAGTTGGTTGAGGACATTGTGAGGTTTCATAGGTTGTTGGAGTTTATATTCTCGTGGCAGATTCCAAATTCTGTACATGGATCAAAAAGACACTAAATATATCAATATTGGTTGTATATAGGCATCAGATGGTAACAGAGATGAATTGCTTGCATTCTAAATAGACCACAGCCAAAATATCTTGATTTGTTTATAATTTGGCGATAGTTTAAATTTATTTAAATATCATATAAATTACATAGTACATAAGTTTTAAATTTTGTATAAACAACTGTGTTGAAAATGTGATAAATATAATGAAAAAATTGATTTTTGGTAAAAAAAAAATCAAATGATCAACACCCCTGGTTTTAAAGATGTAATAACTATATACTAACTATTCTGCATCTTGATGTTTTCCATGTCCTTTAGACAAGGGTGTATCAAAGAAAATAAATAAATAAATTGTCTGAGAATATCCAGAAAATCCGAGTTTTTACATATGTCACAGTCACCTGCCTTGCAAGTGTCTCCATCCTTCCAATGATCCCTGTTTATCATCACAAATTCACTGTTTCAGAACAGGTAGGGGATATCAACATTGAATTTGGAACACTGCCAACTACTATCGGATTAAAAATCATAGATACTTGAATTTGGACTCCAATCAAAAATTAACCAGTAGAATTACATAGAAACGAGTTACATCCAAATTTAGCTTATTCAATTCTGCGTTAATCTATGCTAACAAAAAAAAAATTGAGTGAATCTCGTATTTTTTATCTTTGTGAGAATAAAAAAAAGGGCCGTTTTTGGGAATTTTTCAAACAATCGCTCTCTTTGAAATTCTATAAATCAAAAACGGCTTGTCCGATCGTTATTAAATTTTAGTAGGGCGTAGACAGAAAGGTTTAAAACACAATCATTAATTTTCAAGTTTTAAATTTGTCAAAAAACAGTTCTTTTCAATTTTGAGAAACAACTTGTTCTTAGTATTGGCTAGTCCTACAAATACAATATTAGTCTTGTTTTGAAGCTCTTTGCATCCGTTTTTAAAATGGATTATCATTGTTAACTCACATTTCGAAACCGATTTTATACAGATTTTTATTCAGCAGAGTAAAGCTGTATGCGGAATGAGGCAACACCGCAAGCATTGACTCATAGTGCCCGTCGGCAGTCCCCTCTGTTCAACGGACAACGCTGTGTGCCATGTTGCCACGTTCCGCGTACAGCTTAATTCCGTTGAA
Source organism: Lepisma saccharinum (assembly GCF_977018435.1). NCBI lineage: Eukaryota > Metazoa > Arthropoda > Insecta > Zygentoma > Lepismatidae > Lepisma > Lepisma saccharinum. The sequence continues at coordinate 184,830,268 of NC_139229.1, forward strand.
TAAAAATATGTATCAAATTGGTTCACTACACAATACAGCACATATCAGTCATAAAAGTACAATCCACTCACTACTGTATTCACACGCTGCCTCTAAATAAATTCCACGCACCAGGGAACCCTTAAAGACCACTCAATGCGATCTAGACTATAGATCTGGTCCTTGTGATTTCGGTACTTTTTAGATGCACTCATAAACCATTCCCGGTCAGCCAACAATTTTCTAATCCCTACTCTAGTCAAACTCTAGTTGTCTGAAGGTCAACGACCTTTTTTTCAACTTGTATGCAAGCGTTCAATGATGTTCTTGCCCATGCCAGATGCCACACTTTCCCCTTACCTACGATAATTTGGCTTCAAAATTCTCCGTTCCTGGGAAAAATTGGTTTGCAACATTGACCCAGACTGTTGAGGTAGTTCAGAGGGGATTTTTCCGCCATGTGCAACCCTGTTATCTCTCCTGTAACAGTTTGGATCCACAATTCCCTGTTCCTGGGGAAATTACATGCTGGGAAAAATTGGTTGGAAACATTGATCGGGTGATCTTTAAGATAGCTCTGTCACGCTCGCCCATCACCCCATGGAGTTGCCTGCCAACCCGCAATGTTTTCAACTCCTAAGAAATCAGATTCATCATCTTATTGAGATGAACAATTTTAAGCACATTTTTGATAGATATCTTTTCTGTATTTTGGTCACTGAGCCTGGGCTTCGCAGATAGCCTAGAGTATACGCCCCTGGTGTACATATACACTGTATTTACTTGAGTACCCTATACACCCTTAAAGAAAAAGTGAGAAAAAGAACAACTGAAACTGTGGTAGATCATGAAATTGCACAACTTACAAGGGTATAGAGCTCCTGATCAGATATAAATAACATTTATCTTGCATAGGCAAGCAACCCATTAGGATGAGAAATGAGAAATATAATTTAAAGTAAGTTCAGATTTAATTATGCCACAATTAACGACATTTTAATAAAATGTATTCAATTCTCCTTTGTAAAAATTTATTGTTGATCATCACAGTTGAAATTATGATGTGCGACTATGGCTTCCTCCACATAAGGAAGTGACTGATGACCAAAGTGCTACCACATACAAAATTATAAGCTTTGTTCAACTATGCTGCATCAATCAATGCAAATGTTTTATCTAAAAATTTCTGATACTTTTTCTTTTTTGTTTCTTGGATATATATTACTTCTATTTCTATTAAAAGTCCATTTCTAGCATGATTTGGGGAAAATAGTCTGAACACCTACTATGACTTGTGCTACATCATTATTTTTAGTATTATAAGATCTGCTAAGCCTTTTCTTTACGAGTTTTCCAATTTTTTTTTACAATCGTAGAACCTCACAAGTATTTAAAGCGATAATTTAAATTTCCTGAAAAAAAAAAACACTTTTTGACTGGGTTCTTACAAAGGTAAAACCTGCGTGGGGAAAACTGGGCTGGCCGACTTAGACCAACCCAGGTCTTTAGTTTTTGGCATGTATCAAGTTTATGGCAGTATGCATTTATTTTCATGTGGGTGACAAGTACTACCTTACCATCACACCATGGAGTTGGAAAAATACTGGAAGGTGTTCCGATATGAACTGCTGCTGCTATAGTGGAACCACAAGCAAAACAACCTGGGCAGACCCGCGACTCCTGTGCATCGTACTCCCACGAGGTGGGGAGAGGGAGAGTGGACCATGCTTCCTTATGGCCCAAGCTCCGTGGAAGAAGGGAAAGCTGCACGGGGACTTTTCGTCCAAGCGTTTTTCCCTTGTGGAAAATATGTCACTTGACGTTGGTAGAGCCAGCATATTTTTGGAACAGCTACGAGATCTTTAACTTTGCTAGTCAGTGAGCCTAAAATTCCACTCGTGAATGTGACGGTGTAGCAAGTTGCGCAGAAAGAATACTCAGAAATCATTTGTGCGTGTAAAGTCAAGGTGCTACGATTGGGTGTTTAAGTTTCGCGTTCTTGATGGGCAATTGTTGTTTTCTACAATCTTTTGTTGAAGAACGGGTAGAAGTGCTATTTTGAATTATGTTTCACATGAAGAATATGCCTCCTACACACTCCAAAATATATCGTAGGACACTTAAGGGACAAATGCGTGAACTTGTCGAGAAAGTATTAAAATTTATGCAGGAGGAAGCCGACCAAAAGGATCTGAAGTTGCATCTGAAGAAAGTGATGGACCGTGTATGTGCTGCGGCAGGTGTCTCTGCACGTATACGAGGGCCACTATTTATATTTTGAGCCTTGGCAACACTGATTGAAGTTAGGCGCGATTTGACGTTTGCACGGAATCGTCTGGCATTATTGACCATAACGTATTTCAAATGTTTTGTCAATAGCTTCATTTGTGTTGTTTATGTTGATTTGGAGATTGCGCGACAACAATAAAATGGAATTAACGTGAACATTTTCGTGCGATGATTTTTTACGATTTTCGACGTGGATTATCAACACAAGAGTGCATCGATAAACTTACTTCCACATTTGGCGATGAAGCCCCATCCTTTGCCACTGTGAAACGCTGGTATAATGAATTTAATTGTGGCCGCCATTCGCTCACCGACGAGATTCGCGAAGGTCGTCCAAAATCAGTTGTTGTTCAAGAAAACATTGATGCTGTGCAAAACCTAATAATGCAAGATCGTCATGTGACATACTGTGAGATTGAGGCAACCATAGGCATTAGTTGCACCAGCATATATAAAATATTACATGATCATTTAGCTGTGAGAAAGGTATGTTCTCGTTGGATCCCACACAATTTGACAAAAACTCAAAAAGACGCTCGCGTCAATTGGTGCAAACAAATGCTCAATAAATACAATCGTGGTGCTTCAAAAGATGTATATAAGATTGTAACAGGTGACGAATCATGGATATATGCATATGAGCCGGAACGTAAACAGCAGTCGACTGTATGGGTGTTTCAAGATGAACCCAATCCAACAAAAGTTGTTCGCGCTCGAAGCACATCGAAACAAATGGTCGCCTGTTTTTTCGGGAAAACTGGTCATGTGGCAACTGTGCCTTTAGAGGAACGTAGAACGGTCAACTCTGAATGGTACACAACAATTTGTTTGCCAGAGGTCTTCGGTCAAATACGGAAAACAAACAAACGCTGTCGGATCATTCTTCATCAAGACAATGCCAGCTGTCACACATCTCGTCTAACAACTGACTTTATGAACAGTCAAAAAATCACCGTACAGTCCTGATTTGGCACCCAATGACTTCTTCTTGTTCCCGAATGTCAAGAATAAATTGCGTGAACAACGATTTTCATCGGCAGAAGACACGGTTGATGCGTTCAAAAACCATATTATGGAGGTGTCTCAAGAAGATTGGAAAAACTGCTTTGACAAATGGTTTGAACGAATACAAAAGTGTATTGACCATAAAGGAGAATACTTCGAAAAAATATAAAGCAGTTTTCAATGCCAAATTCCTGTTTCTTCATTGTTAGGCTCAAAATATAAATAGTGACCCTCGTAAATACAATAAAATCAAATAAAAAGCAAAGTTCACAGGTTAATGCGGGAACATCCTCGTCATGTAGCACGCCATGTAGAAATAAAAACCGACTGTGGCGTTGTACAAATATTGACGATTTTGATGTGTGCGTTGTTCGAAGGACAATAAACAAATTTTATATCACAGACAAACAAATGCCTACAGTAAAGTCTGTGCTCACTAAATTAAAGACTTCAATAGGGTTTAAAGGGCAGGTGTCTAGTTTGTAAAAGATTTTTAGAAAACTCTAGTTCAGGTGGAAGAAAGTGCAGAGTAATATGTTCCTACTTATTGAAAAAAAATGATATTTGAAATGCGAGAATAAGTTATATGCGTGCAATTTGTAGATATCGAAGGGAAGGGCATCCTATTATTTATTCCGACGAAACATACATCCACAGCTCTCACACAACTTCCAAAGCATGGTGTGACAACACTGTTCAGGGCCTAAAATCTCCAGTATCGAAAGGGCAATGCCTGATTATTGTTCATGCGGCACCCACAATGGATTTATCCCTAACGCTTTTTTGATATTCAAAAAGAGTAAAAAAAGTGGTGATTATCATACAGAAATTAATTCCAACACTTACACGCGATGGATACGGGAAATGTTAATACCAAATTTACCCCCAAATTCAGTATTAGTAATTGAGAATGCATTATATCACAATGTCCAGAAAGAAAGAAGCCCATCCTCTAATAGTAGAAAAAGTGAAATGCAAGACTGGTTATAGAAAAACAGGATACCTTTTATTAATGATATGTTTAAACCTGAACTGTACAGTCTCATAAAACTACACAAACTAAAAACAAAGTCTTACGTTATAGATGACATAATGAGTGAGCATGGTCACACTGTCCTTCGTTTGCCTGCATATCATCCAGACTTGAACCCAATTGAGAAAATTTGGGGGATACGTAAACAAAAGGTTGCCAATCGCAATGTCACCTTCAAATTGAACAACGTCTGGGAACTGTGCAAGGAAGAGTTTGCCGATATCGGCGAGAACAAATGGCAGTCCTGTTGCGTCAATGTCAAAGAGGTTGAGGAAGAATACATTCGTTTGGAAGGTTTGCTGGAACCGGAAATTGAATGTCTCACTTTCAGTGTTGGGGGGACAGCTGTAGCAGTGCAGATGAAACTGTTTCAAGGATTCGTGCGACATGACAGATTGCAATTCCGAACTTCATGGCATTGGGCAGTTGGAATAAAAACAACTTTGTTTCATGATGACATTTGCAGCATTACAATACACAAGGTAAGTTTATTAAATTAAATTGTTTTGCATGTGCTTTTCTAGATAGATGTCTGCTTTGTGTCACTGTCAGCCGACGTTTCTTCGTTTACTTGCAATACTGCACAATGCACGCTAACATCACGTGTTTCTACTCCCCCACAGCTGTAGAAAGCTTTGTGTGACTCGCTTCGAGTTTGTGAATAAGAAAACCTCATAGCTGTTCCAAAAATATGTCGGCTCTATGAAGGGGTATTACAGTCCTAAGGGAGAATTCACACCTAAGAAACACGCAACATGCGACACGAGTGTTTCACACCGAAGAGACGAGATGCACGCAGCAAGCGACACTGGTTTCTTTGCTCAGTTTGCATGATGGTACCGATATAATTGCATTAATCAGTTTATTAGTCACCCGAAAATAACGTAACAAGAGACATTGGTACATGTAAATTGCATTGTAAAATTTGTGCAAGTTATTGAAACTTGGTAAGAGGCATGTTGTGCACGAGACAACTGAAAAATAATATGCACTTACCTCAAACTGTATACGCTAGACTTTTCAGCCTGAATAAAGCGAATACCTAAACACTAGAGAAATGGTTCTCAACCTTCATGAAACCATGTCATGGTACTTTTTTTTAAGTCAATGCCCTTAGCCGAAGAATTTTCCTCGTAAATCTATACAGTATTGAAGATTTTATGCACGAATCAACATGTACCTATGGAATTAAATATTGATAAATAAATTCTAGCATAATCATAAGAGTAATAATAGTTTGATTACGTGTGTAGGATTGTTAACAAATATAAAAATATGGAAGACAAAGTGGTAACGTCGTCTCCTTGTAACTAAGTGATACCAGGTTCGATAACCGGGGAGGCACCGGGCAGATCCAGTTCTGATTAGTCTATTTGTGCATAAAATGAACTTAAAAAACGAAAACTCGCAACTCAAATATGATATTGGTATTATGGTAGTTGTCAACCAGTTTCAGCAGAACATTTCGCTGCTCGGTATAGTTGATACGAGGGCACGGTATCGGGTCGCGGCCCGGCGGTTGAAAAACAATGCACTAGAGTACTTTACCATGTTTACTAATATATTTTGGACTAAAGTGCCTCCATAAACTGACTTTTTCAAATAAAAGCAGTCAGGTAAATGGCCAAAACATGACCTCTTTTCACGATATTGAAGGGAAATTACAGCCGATAGATAACTGAATCAAAAAACTTGATAAAGTGAAATGAACATTGTGTTTAAATCTTAAAACATTGTTAAAATATTGTACACATTAATACTTTATTATATCAACAAATTAGAGGATCAAACATAATGCCAGTTGGGCTCTCTTCTAGAGTCTAAACACAGCTCGTTGGAATGAAGTATTCGCAGCGCATGCGCGAACAACAAACTGAAGCAACACGATGCATGATATTGAGAAAACGGCACAGTCCGAGAAGCACGTAAGTGACATGTGCATCTTGCCGTGTCTCTTCGGTTCGAAAGGTTGCATTGATTACTGAGTGTTGGCTTCCAAGTGACACGTGTCTCGTAAATCTCACAACGTCTGTGACATAAATATGAAGGGGTGTTCCATTCCTAGATCGGAGTGAATTTACAATATAGATATATTCTCCAATTTTGTTAATATTTCGCATACTCACTAATTTAGGCCTCACAACCACGAATCTAAAATTAAAATTTGCGGGTCACTTCTAGAAATCCGAAAATAAGGGGGTCCATGATCTCAACCAACAATGTAGAATTGCTCATTATTTATCGCAATGAAATATACATATTCCTGATATACTACAACCACAAATTTTAACTATGTTTGCCTAACCCAGTGTTCCGCAACCGGTGTGCAGCAAGCCTTTTAGCAAGCCTTTTAGCGGCCTGCACCAATCATACAATAGAGCTATTCAAGCGAGTTCTTTGTTTGTAACACTGCATCTTTTGTGTACGGCTGGCTGTTTTGTGCCTGTTTGTCGGCGTTTCTTAAAACTTTATTGCTCTTTTCCTTCGCCGAAGGACCCACACATTGTCAGACAACAATTACAGTATTTCAGTTCAGTTCTATCACAGCTCTGCAGTAGTGCGAATATTGGATTGCTACACCAGCCTTACTATTTTCTTTTTTCGATATGGATAAGTTCCTTGTACGGAGTGGTCCGCCATCGAGCCCGAAAAAAAGAAACAGAAAGTAGTTCACCGGCAATATAGTGATAACTATTTATCTTACAGGTTTTTTTGGTGTGGTGACAAAGCATGCCCAATCCCTGAGTGTGTTGAGTGTGTGGTGAAGAACTCAATAATGCTGCTATGGTTCCCAGTAAATTAAAACAACATTTGTCAACAAAACATTCCTCTCTGTTAAGTAAATATGTGAATTATTTTCGTCGGTTGTTGGAACAAAATAAAAAAACAAGTGACGCTCATGACTACGTCGGTACGCGTTTCGCAAAAAGTACAGGAAGCTAGCTATAAGTAAAGGCCAAAAAAACACACACAATAGAAGAAACGTTGTTAATGCCCGCGTGTAAAGAAATGGTAAAAATAGTCCTAGGTTCAGAAGCTGCTACTGAAATTTCAAAAATTCCTCTCTCTGCTGACACAATCAGCCGCAGAGTTAGTGACATCGAAGACATTATGAAGAAAATAAATAGTAGTCGAAAGTTCTCACTTGTGATTGACGAGTCCACCGATATTGGCGGCCACGCACAACTTCTTTCCTACATATGGTATGTTGATGGGGCTGTAATTGCAAGTAATTTCTTTTTTTCTTTTTTTTGCAAAGAACTACCCGAGCGAGCAACTGGTGAAGAAATATTTCGTACGACTAATGAATATATGGTCCGTAATGAATTAACATGGGAGGACTGCATTAGTGTTTGTACAGACGGAGCCGATTCTATGACAGGCCGAGTGAAAGGATTCGTGGGTAAAGTATGCGAAGTAAATCCTAACTTACGAACCGACCATTGTCTCATTCACCGTGAAGCCATTGCTGCTAAATCTTTGCCATCTCCTCTGAAAACTGTGATGGACGAAGTAGTAAAAGTTGTGAACTTCAAGTCGCGGCCCCTAGATATGCGGCTTTTTAACGTTTTGTGTCAAGAAATGAGATCAGAGCACACTATACTTCTGCTACATATAGAAGTACCATGGTTATCTCGAGGTAAAGTGTTAACACAAATGTTTGAACTTAAAGAGGAGTACTTTCATTTTTGACTATTGAGGGGCATGAGTATGCGGATTTATTTGCAGATGATGAATGGGTATCTAAGTTGGCATATCTTTCCGATATTTTTGTACACTTGAATGAACTAAACAGGTAGAAACGAAAATATTCTGACTAGTATGGATAAGATTCAAGGATTTATTAATAAGTTGAACTTGGGGATACAGACAATTGAAAATGGATGGATCGTGTGAGATGTTCCAAACTGTATGGCCCCTTGCTGACGATAACAAGGTGTTGATGGACTTAATTAAAGAACATTTAGTACTCTTGCAGCAGACTTTCAAAAAATATTTTGGAGAGAGCGTTGAAGATTTTGACTGGGTTCGTGATCCATTCAGTATGGAATCGAAATATCTTCCGAAAAATTTACGCTTACAAGAGGAACTGGCAGATTTGAAAGCAGACAGAACATTGAAATTGAATTTTTTTAAGTGCCTTCGGATACATTTTGGTTGTCACTAAGCAGTAACTACCCGGCTATCTCCGAGATGGCAGTTAATGTGTTATTACCATTTTCAACTACTTATTTGTGTGAACTGGGCTTCTTGACGTTGACTGCAATTAAAACATCAAAGACAGAGAGACTCAAATCCATCGATGAAGAAATGAGGCTTGCTTTGTCAACGATTCCGCTACGAATCAGCCGTCTGTGTGCAGTTAAGCAGGCTCAAGTATCACATTGAGAAATGAGTAGAGTTATTTACTTTAAAATTCGTATTAGAAATGTATATTTTCTACAGTGAATGAAAGTTAATAAATTTTTAATAAATGCATAAGTCTATTCATGTTTTATAATAATAATAATAATAACAACAACAATGATAATAATAATAATTGATTATATAACAATGTAATATTTCTTAATTATATTAAGATTCATATGATTTTGAGGGGACAGACATTTTGGTGTGCCGTGTTGAGTCTAGGCCCGTCTGGGGTGTGCGGTGAGTAAAAAAAGGTTGCGGAACACTGGCCTAACCCAACTGCAACTAACCTAACCTTACTGTGAATGGTGTGTGGGCTATTCACCAATGGTGCGTGACCTATGTGTGCATGGTTCTACAACCCCAAATTTTAACTATATTTGCCTAACATAACCTTCCTGTGAATGGTGCGTGGGGCTATTCACCAATGGTGCATGAGCTATGCATGCATGGTTCTACGACCCAAAATTTTAACCATATCTGCCTAACCTAACCTTTCCGTGAATGGTGCGTGGGGCTATTCGACAATGGTGCGTGACCTATACGTCCATGGTTCTACACTTTTGTAGAGGTAAGTTTTCAAACTTACCTCTAATTAAAAATCTGCATTCCACATGCTCCTATCAATACACGCATGGTTTCTATACAATTTCAAAGTGTGCCCGCGTGGACACATGTAACTACCCTCCTTTGACAGAACACCAAATTATTTTCCTGTAGTTTACGGTTATTACAAGCATAAGAAAAACAGTTTTTTCCTTTGTGACGTTTCAGGAGAACACACGCTCCTTTCATCAGACATTTATTTTCATTTTGACTAAAGATACAGTTATAACAATGGTTAGTAATTTTTAAACAAAAAGAATCTGTTATATAATGGATGTTGTCAATGTTACATTGTTGTAATATAGCAACTTAACTGTGAAAAAAACAGTCTATTTTATTTTTATTTTAGATTTTTTAAAATTATGAATCCCAAATATCATCAGGTAATTCAAATTCATCATTGTTTTCACAAAGTCTCTTGATGTTTTCTGTTACATTAAATTTTAAAGATGGTGGCTTACTCCATTTGTGAAAAAGAAAACTCCACACTGGATCTATGTTACCATTTTCATTATTTAATTTATTCCAGTGTTCTTCTGCAATGAATGAGGCTTCCCAGACATTCAACTCTGTGTTTCCCGTTAATCTTTTTAAAACCCTTCTCTTTTTAATCAAATGCTTCTCTTCGATGATATGAGTTGACAAACCTGTTCTTGGGTTTAGATTTATAATGTCCAAATCGTGTTCGTGCCATCTTATTGCCATTTTCCTTGCCGTTTGTCCCACATAATCTTTCGAACATGAACAACTTATATTATATATTCCTGTGGTTTCCACATCTGGTAGCGAGTTCCTCATTTTGAATTCATTAAATGTACATTCCAAACTTCTTGGTGATTTAAAAACAATTTTGAAATTAAAACTTCTAAAAATTTTTGCAATTTTATGTGAGAATCCCTTGTGGAATGGAATGCACACAAATTTCTTTTCAACAGATTTTTCATCTTTGTCTGTATTTCTCTTTTCCTTTAGTTTTCTTGCGACTTGTTTTTTGATTTGGTTTATTCTGTTAGTGTGAAAGCCATTTTCTTTTGCTATATTAAAGAGCCTTTCTTCTTCATGTTTGATATCCTCATTATTAGAACATAGTCTTTGTGCTCTCAGGAAAAAATTTAAAAATATGTTATCCATTGTTATACGCGAATGTTCTGATTTGGCATGGATGTATTTTTCCCCCGCTAATTTTTTTCTATGGACTGATGTTTGAATTGTTGAGTCAGTTGTCTTAATTTGCAGATCAAGGAAAGAAATTACATTGTTATTCATGGGTTCGCAAGTGAATTTTATGCGACGATGTGATTCATTTAACGATTTAAATACGTCCATGATGGTGTTCTCATTTTTAGCAATAATTAGCACATCATCTACATATCTGATGTAGAGTTTGATATCCGCACCTATCGCATTAACAATTGGAGATTCTATGTAATGAAGGAAAATGCTGGAGATGATTCCGGATACTGGGTTTCCCATTGATAGACCATTACTTTGCTGATAGATTTTGTCATCAAATATAAAGTAATTGTAATTTGCACATACAGTAAACCATCGAACCATTTCCCATGATTCTACTGGGTTAACCTTCATCTCAATAAGCCATCTGTGTAATGCATCTGTGGCACCTTCTATTGGGACACTAGGATATAAATTTTCAACATCAAAACTTGCAATACGATACTCACTATTCCAAACAATATTTTTTAGTTTCTGTTTCACTTCATATGCATTTTTAACACTGAATGGTGTTTGTTGTTTAATTATAGCAAGTCTTTCAACTAAATATTTGGATAGTTTGTATGCAGGATGTGTGAAAGTTGCAATGATGGGTCGTATTGGAGTTCCCGGTTTGTGAGTTTTTGGTAGTCCAAAGGCAATCGGCAGGGTTGAATTTTTGACAATGAGTTTTTTCTTCATTTCTCTTGGTATCGTGATACTGCTTTCAATTACTTTCTTTACCTCATTTATTATTTTAGTTATAGGGTTTCGAGAGGTTTCTGTGAAATTGTTTAATTTGAAACATTCTTCCATTTTTTCTTTATAGTCCTTAATTCGGATAAGGACAGGTTTATTTTCCTTGTCCGATTTTATTAAGAAAATGTCGTTTTCTTTCAACCAGATCTTGAAACCATGAACTTTTTTTCCCAACCTTATATGCTCTTTCTCCCGTTCTGTGTATTTTGGACCTCTGTTAGTTCTTCTGTTGTATTCAAAACTTAAACGTTCATCAAGAGCATCATGTGTGAGACTTCGTAATTTTCTTTTTTCCTCCTCATCATCTAAGAAATTCAGTGCTTTCTCTATTGAAATCACGAAATCTTCCTTGTGTATATAAGCACTACCAACTGAAAATTTCATTCCGAATTGAAAAATTTCTATATACTCATCAGGTACCTCAATATCCGTAAGATTTATAAATAATCTGTTGTCAATGTTCTTAGTTTCTATTTTACCAGTGACATTAACTGCTTCCCTTCTTTCATTGTTGTTGTATATAACTTGTTCTTGAATTAGCTGGTAAAATTTCCTATCAAGTCTCCTTTCTGAAAGCTTGCTGTAGTGTTCTACAACTTGTTCTGTAGCTCTGTTTACTTTATCCCATATGAGTGGGTGCAAAGAATTTGACAATGTTATGTGGAGATCATATGTCTTTCGAGAAAGGCTGTCCAATTCTGAGTACGAGTCCCTGATTAGGCGTCCTATCATTAACATCTGTAGCTTTGCTTTAAAATCACTGGTGTAGGTATTACGAGTTCGAACTTTCCACTTCAAAAAATTTGGCACTATATTGTTTAACTTGCATCTTCTCAAAAATCTGATTCTCTGAAGTGTCGTTTGAATCTTGATTTGATATTTCTGGAATGTACGTACCTCTCTCCCCGTAATAGATGAATAATAGTTTTTCTTGTATGTACGCATTGCTTGCATGATAAAATTATTTTCCTGTAGTTTACGGTTATTACAAGCATAAGAAAAACAGTTTTTTCCTTTGTGACGTTTCAGGAGAACACACGCTCCTTTCATCAGACATTTATTTTCATTTTGACTAAAGATACAGTTATAACAATGGTTAGTAATTTTTAAACAAAAAGAATCTGTTATATAATGGATGTTGTCAATGTTACATTGTTGTAATATAGCAACTTAACTGTGAAAAAAACAGTCTATTTTATTTTTATTTTAGATTTTTTAAAATTATGAATCCCAAATATCATCAGGTAATTCAAATTCATCATTGTTTTCACAAAGTCTCTTGATGTTTTCTGTTACATTAAATTTTAAAGATGGTGGCTTACTCCATTTGTGAAAAAGAAAACTCCACACTGGATCTATGTTACCATTTTCATTATTTAATTTATTCCAGTGTTCTTCTGCAATGAATGAGGCTTCCCAGACATTCAACTCTGTGTTTCCCGTTAATCTTTTTAAAACCCTTCTCTTTTTAATCAAATGCTTCTCTTCGATGATATGAGTTGACAAACCTGTTCTTGGGTTTAGATTTATAATGTCCAAATCGTGTTCGTGCCATCTTATTGCCATTTTCCTTGCCGTTTGTCCCACATAATCTTTCGAACATGAACAACTTATATTATATATTCCTGTGGTTTCCACATCTGGTAGCGAGTTCCTCATTTTGAATTCATTAAATGTACATTCCAAACTTCTTGGTGATTTAAAAACAATTTTGAAATTAAAACTTCTAAAAATTTTTGCAATTTTATGTGAGAATCCCTTGTGGAATGGAATGCACACAAATTTCTTTTCAACAGATTTTTCATCTTTGTCTGTATTTCTCTTTTCCTTTAGTTTTCTTGCGACTTGTTTTTTGATTTGGTTTATTCTGTTAGTGTGAAAGCCATTTTCTTTTGCTATATTAAAGAGCCTTTCTTCTTCATGTTTGATATCCTCATTATTAGAACATAGTCTTTGTGCTCTCAGGAAAAAATTTAAAAATATGTTATCCATTGTTATACGCGAATGTTCTGATTTGGCATGGATGTATTTTTCCCCCGCTAATTTTTTTCTATGGACTGATGTTTGAATTGTTGAGTCAGTTGTCTTAATTTGCAGATCAAGGAAAGAAATTACATTGTTATTCATGGGTTCGCAAGTGAATTTTATGCGACGATGTGATTCATTTAACGATTTAAATACGTCCATGATGGTGTTCTCATTTTTAGCAATAATTAGCACATCATCTACATATCTGATGTAGAGTTTGATATCCGCACCTATCGCATTAACAATTGGAGATTCTATGTAATGAAGGAAAATGCTGGAGATGATTCCGGATACTGGGTTTCCCATTGATAGACCATTACTTTGCTGATAGATTTGTGTGCATTCCATTCCACAAGGGATTCTCACATAAAATTGCAAAAATTTTTAGAAGTTTTAATTTCAAAATTGTTTTTAAATCACCAAGAAGTTTGGAATGTACATTTAATGAATTCAAAATGAGGAACTCGCTACCAGATGTGGAAACCACAGGAATATATAATATAAGTTGTTCATGTTCGAAAGATTATGTGGGACAAACGGCAAGGAAAATGGCAATAAGATGGCACGAACACGATTTGGACATTATAAATCTAAACCCAAGAACAGGTTTGTCAACTCATATCATCGAAGAGAAGCATTTGATTAAAAAGAGAAGGGTTTTAAAAAGATTAACGGGAAACACAGAGTTGAATGTCTGGGAAGCCTCATTCATTGCAGAAGAACACTGGAATAAATTAAATAATGAAAATGGTAACATAGATCCAGTGTGGAGTTTTCTTTTTCACAAATGGAGTAAGCCACCATCTTTAAAATTTAATGTAACAGAAAACATCAAGAGACTTTGTGAAAACAATGATGAATTTGAATTACCTGATGATATTTGGGATTCATAATTTTAAAAAATCTAAAATAAAAATAAAATAGACTGTTTTTTTCACAGTTAAGTTGCTATATTACAACAATGTAACATTGACAACATCCATTATATAACAGATTCTTTTTGTTTAAAAATTACTAACCATTGTTATAACTGTATCTTTAGTCAAAATGAAAATAAATGTCTGATGAAAGGAGCGTGTGTTCTCCTGAAACGTCACAAAGGAAAAAACTGTTTTTCTTATGCTTGTAATAACCGTAAACTACAGGAAAATAATTTTATCATGCAAGCAATGCGTACATACAAGAAAAACTATTATTCATCTATTACGGGGAGAGAGGTACGTACATTCCAGAAATATCAAATCAAGATTCAAACGACACTTCAGAGAATCAGATTTTTGAGAAGATGCAAGTTAAACAATATAGTGCCAAATTTTTTGAAGTGGAAAGTTCGAACTCGTAATACCTACACCAGTGATTTTAAAGCAAAGCTACAGATGTTAATGATAGGACGCCTAATCAGGGACTCGTACTCAGAATTGGACAGCCTTTCTCGAAAGACATATGATCTCCACATAACATTGTCAAATTCTTTGCACCCACTCATATGGGATAAAGTAAACAGAGCTACAGAACAAGTTGTAGAACACTACAGCAAGCTTTCAGAAAGGAGACTTGATAGGAAATTTTACCAGCTAATTCAAGAACAAGTTATATACAACAACAATGAAAGAAGGGAAGCAGTTAATGTCACTGGTAAAATAGAAACTAAGAACATTGACAACAGATTATTTATAAATCTTACGGATATTGAGGTACCTGATGAGTATATAGAAATTTTTCAATTCGGAATGAAATTTTCAGTTGGTAGTGCTTATATACACAAGGAAGATTTCGTGATTTCAATAGAGAAAGCACTGAATTTCTTAGATGATGAGGAGGAAAAAAGAAAATTACGAAGTCTCACACATGATGCTCTTGATGAACGTTTAAGTTTTGAATACAACAGAAGAACTAACAGAGGTCCAAAATACACAGAACGGGAGAAAGAGCATATAAGGTTGGGAAAAAAAGTTCATGGTTTCAAGATCTGGTTGAAAGAAAACGACATTTTCTTAATAAAATCGGACAAGGAAAATAAACCTGTCCTTATCCGAATTAAGGACTATAAAGAAAAAATGGAAGAATGTTTCAAATTAAACAATTTCACAGAAACCTCTCGAAACCCTATAACTAAAATAATAAATGAGGTAAAGAAAGTAATTGAAAGCAGTATCACGATACCAAGAGAAATGAAGAAAAAACTCATTGTCAAAAATTCAACCCTGCCGATTGCCTTTGGACTACCAAAAACTCACAAACCGGGAACTCCAATACGACCCATCATTGCAACTTTCACACATCCTGCATACAAACTATCCAAATATTTAGTTGAAAGACTTGCTATAATTAAACAACAAACACCATTCAGTGTTAAAAATGCATATGAAGTGAAACAGAAACTAAAAAATATTGTTTGGAATAGTGAGTATCGTATTGCAAGTTTTGATGTTGAAAATTTATATCCTAGTGTCCCAATAGAAGGTGCCACAGATGCATTACACAGATGGCTTATTGAGATGAAGGTTAACCCAGTAGAATCATGGGAAATGGTTCGATGGTTTACTGTATGTGCAAATTACAATTACTTTATATTTGATGACAAAATCTATCAGCAAAGTAATGGTCTATCAATGGGAAACCCAGTATCCGGAATCATCTCCAGCATTTTCCTTCATTACATAGAATCTCCAATTGTTAATGCGATAGGTGCGGATATCAAACTCTACATCAGATATGTAGATGATGTGCTAATTATTGCTAAAAATGAGAACACCATCATGGACGTATTTAAATCGTTAAATGAATCACATCGTCGCATAAAATTCACTTGCGAACCCATGAATAACAATGTAATTTCTTTCCTTGATCTGCAAATTAAGACAACTGACTCAACAATTCAAACATCAGTCCATAGAAAAAAATTAGCGGGGGAAAAATACATCCATGCCAAATCAGAACATTCGCGTATAACAATGGATAACATATTTTTAAATTTTTTCCTGAGAGCACAAAGACTATGTTCTAATAATGAGGATATCAAACATGAAGAAGAAAGGCTCTTTAATATAGCAAAAGAAAATGGCTTTCACACTAACAGAATAAACCAAATCAAAAAACAAGTCGCAAGAAAACTAAAGGAAAAGAGAAATACAGACAAAGATGAAAAATCTGTTGAAAAGAAATTTGTGTGCATTCCATTCCACAAGGGATTCTCACATAAAATTGCAAAAATTTTTAGAAGTTTTAATTTCAAAATTGTTTTTAAATCACCAAGAAGTTTGGAATGTACATTTAATGAATTCAAAATGAGGAACTCGCTACCAGATGTGGAAACCACAGGAATATATAATATAAGTTGTTCATGTTCGAAAGATTATGTGGGACAAACGGCAAGGAAAATGGCAATAAGATGGCACGAACACGATTTGGACATTATAAATCTAAACCCAAGAACAGGTTTGTCAACTCATATCATCGAAGAGAAGCATTTGATTAAAAAGAGAAGGGTTTTAAAAAGATTAACGGGAAACACAGAGTTGAATGTCTGGGAAGCCTCATTCATTGCAGAAGAACACTGGAATAAATTAAATAATGAAAATGGTAACATAGATCCAGTGTGGAGTTTTCTTTTTCACAAATGGAGTAAGCCACCATCTTTAAAATTTAATGTAACAGAAAACATCAAGAGACTTTGTGAAAACAATGATGAATTTGAATTACCTGATGATATTTGGGATTCATAATTTTAAAAAATCTAAAATAAAAATAAAATAGACTGTTTTTTTCACAGTTAAGTTGCTATATTACAACAATGTAACATTGACAACATCCATTATATAACAGATTCTTTTTGTTTAAAAATTACTAACCATTGTTATAACTGTATCTTTAGTCAAAATGAAAATAAATGTCTGATGAAAGGAGCGTGTGTTCTCCTGAAACGTCACAAAGGAAAAAACTGTTTTTCTTATGCTTGTAATAACCGTAAACTACAGGAAAATAATTTTATCATGCAAGCAATGCGTACATACAAGAAGAACACCAAATTTCATCAATTTGTTAACCAAACCACGACCATCCTCTTCTACACTCCACTTATGTAACTGTAGCATATTAACAATCTTTTCATTCCTCTCCGCCATTCTTCCACGACCAATGCTGTGAACGAAAGAGAATCGCTCTGAACAGCGTAACAATGCTCTAGAAAGTAGAATGGATGTTGATAATCATTTTTCTTCACATCATCAAACATGGTTGCTGTTTCTTTATGGGGAATCATCGCGATAATTAGCAACATTATTTTACAAGTTCTACAACTCAATGTGCAATTTAAACACGTTACACCCAAATATTATGTGCATATACATAAGTACGACTGCATATTTAGTGAGTATGACTAGTAAAGTAATTACACAATATCTCTATATTGTAAAATCTTACCCCCAGATGCTTTGTTGTTAGGTTAGGCTTAAGGCTCTTGGCATTAAAATTACTGCTGTCAATACTTTCTGCTACTCTCATCACATGATGAAAATAGCCCCATGTTCTATTCTTACCACCTGGTGAAAGTTGTCCCTGTCTTATAATATTATGTCACTTAGAAATTGCAGCTGATCTTAGAAGAAAAATAAAGAAAGAACGTTCTTCACGCAGGCGCAGCATAATTTACGGTATATTTTATACCTTAAAAATAGTAAAAGAGAACAGGGGAATAGTTGGGGAACATATGTACCCCACGCGCATAATGCAGGGTTAAACCTTTCGGTAACAGTTTCATACATCGGAGACACATTTCTTCATTCTTACAGAAGAAACTACTTACGGAAATGAGTTTCTCTAAGGTTTCCAACGTTAGTCGAGGTATTTTCTTTCATCGTGGTATCTATTTGACCCGGAAATCATGTCAATGTTTCCAATACTTTTTTTTTTAACTATGCTTGCCTAACCTAACCAAACCTACCCTAACCTTATCGAAAATGGTTCGTGGGGCTATCCGTCAGCTACCCGTGCATAATGTACAATTTGCACACGTGACGAACACGATAGTAGGTATTTTTCGGTGAAGAAGGTTGGAAACAATGATATTCGAAAACAAAAGAAGCAATATCATTCGCAAAGTAAGCCATATCGCACCGTTACGTGCGTTCGATAGCACTTAGAAAAATGCGCTATTTTAGTAAAAAAAAAAAAGTGTTTGTTTTCGTGTAAAAAGCATAATGGCACATTGAACTATGTTCCGCAATACACAATTGGCAAGTACGAACCATGCGATACACAAAATATGCGATTTTAATGTGTCTCCGATCTATGAAACTGTTACCAACCTTTCTATCGACTTTTAAATAACATGTACAGAAATTGAAAGGAAAGAAGAGCGGCAATAATAAGCCAACCAAACCTAAACGGCCTTGTATACTCCGAAGGTTAGAACATCAACTCTATCATACATAACAGATGGTAGCTCAGCCACGGTAATTTCGAACATAAATCACTGAGAACAAACAATATGTTATTGCTTTCAGGAATTAAACTATCGGTCTGTCTAAAATAAATACGTGAGCAATTATTTTACTACAATTAGGCATAAACTTGGAACATTCGTACAAGATTGTAACTCAAAGTAAAAACAAGCCCTTCATTCATTACCTTATTAATAAAATATCTACTAATAAGTAAACATATAGCGTTATTCACTTACAAATTTCGACAACTCTTCGCGCTCCTTTATCTTATTTTGACGTGGTTCATTTGTTTGTATCAAGTCCTGC
Source organism: Lepisma saccharinum (assembly GCF_977018435.1). NCBI lineage: Eukaryota > Metazoa > Arthropoda > Insecta > Zygentoma > Lepismatidae > Lepisma > Lepisma saccharinum. Next base: position 184,849,339 of record NC_139229.1, read on the forward strand.
CCTCTATTAACGTTTCTCAACCTACTTCCGGTTAATGGAGGCATTGTTGTCATATTTTGCGAACAAAGTTGTATGAAACTTAATTATTTGTGTAAAACAGTGCTTGCACAACTTGATTCGATTTTGGAAGAAGGGCAAAGTATTTTTAGAACCAATTTTTAGAGTAAGTTATAGCTTAGATTTAGATTACACCAAAATTTTAACGTTTAATTAAGGAACACTAAGCTCTGAAAGAGTGACCTTGCAACTACACCCGCTTGTCATTTGTTTGTAGAGCTAGAGATGGCTTGCTTTGAAGTATTGGAAAGCCAACATGATATTTAGTAATACTCGAACAATAAAAAGTAAAAACACGTAATTTCATACTATGTACAAAAATTGAACTAAATGCTTTCCATGAACCATATATTTTATGGTACTTCCTTGGAATAGTGCGGTGATCATGAATCGGATAAGCTACCAATACGGGTGTTAACCACCTTTCCTTTGTGCAATCGGAAGCGATTTCCCTGGCAAGGGAGCAAGAATTAATTTGGTGCATGAAATAATAAAATCTGAAAACACAAAATTACATTTACTGCTACAATATAACTATAATTGCCCCTTTTTATTTCATACGAGTCATGAATGCAATTGCTGTTTACTTGTGCAACAAGTTACTTGGGTCGATGTAGTGCAAAGTATGATTTTGCCAACACCCAAATTTAAAGTATGCAAAACCTGTTCGATTTCTGTGCTAACTTGTATGTAGCAATTTGTTACAACGCAGGCATTCAATAAGAGACATTACAGGGAAGTGGAATTATTGAACATGAATGTCCTAAGCTATTTGTTGTATTTAAAATATTCAATTCTGTGATTGACTATCTTGCATATTTTTGGAACGACTTGAGATGACCGGACCTCTCTCAGATTTTCTTCATATTTGGCATACTCACTAGTTGACGAGCTGTATCTCTGCGGGTGACCTTGACTAATTCGCGTAGATACATGTCCGTAGATGCTACCTACTCGCCGTTGAGTGGTCGACAGCTCTTACAAAGTTAGAGGAGAATAACACCCATTGGCTAAGACAGCCGGTAGCTCCTCCCTTTGCTACTGCACAGCCAGTCATGGTCAAGGTTCACCCGCAAAGATACAACTCATCCACTCTAATTTAGGCCTCCTAATCACGAATCTGAAGTTAAAAGTTGTCGGAAACGTCTAGAAATTGCAAAATAAGCGAAAGTAAGGCGTTAGTTTTCGGAATGGAAACAGTCTATTTCGCGAATTTTTTTCTTTCACAAGCAAATATATATATATATGTTCCTGATACTACCACGACACCAAATTTTAACTATGTTTGCCTAACCTAACCACGCATCAATGGTTCATGGGGCTAGCGTCAATGGTTTGCAATTTCTAGATCCTGATACTACCACGACACGAAATTTTAACTATGTTTGCCGAAACTAACCTAACCACACGTCAATGGTTCGTGGGGCTAGCATCAATGGTTCGCAATTATTTTGCAATTTCTAGACGTTTCCGACAAATTTTAACTTCAGATTCGTGATTACCAGGCCTCAATTTGTAACTATGTCAAATATGAAGAAAATCGGAGAGGGGTCCGGTCATCTCAAGTCATACCCATTTGTTACCTTGCTTGTAAATGTGTTCATTTTTACAATCAGCATTGCATATAAAAACAATTTAAAGAAATTATTATTGCCAGAGACCATGTGTATGATATGACGGAGCGAATTGATAATATAGAGAAAGTCTCCAATTTTGTTCATTTTCGGTATACTAACTAATTTTGGCCTCCTAATCACGAATATGTTGTAAAAAACACGTCTGGAAATTTGAAAAAAAGCCAATTGATTTTTTTTATATATAGGTGTATTATGCATAGTTTTACAAACAAAATGTTATAAGTTTTACGAACGAAATGTTATAACTATGCTTGCCTAACCTAACTGAACCTAACCTAACCTTCCGTGAATGGTTTGTGGGCCAATGATCACTTTCAATAAAAAATTCCTAGTTTTGTAGCACGTAACCAACGAACAATGTTTCACGGAACATGCCATTTTTTCTGAAATCAGTGGTGGAGTATATGCATAGTTTTACGAACGAAATATTATAACTATGCTTGCCTAACCTAACTAAACCTAACCCAACCTTACCTGAAATGGTTATCCGTGAATGATTTGTGGGCCAATGATCACTTTCAATAAGCAATTCCTAGGTTTGTAGCACGTAACCAACGAACAATGTTTCATCACTACGGAACACACCATATGGAGAATTATCGTGGTAAATAGCAAATTTATTTTACAACTTCTACACTTAAATGTACAATTTTAACATGCGACCCCCACATCGTAACTCCAGATACATCACCAGGAGTGCATAAGAAGTGAGTATAAGAAGTAGGAAGTGAATTACAGACTTTCTCTATATTGTCAATTCTTACTGATGTGACATATAGTTAACAATGTATTTGGACAATAAAAGTACATTTCTTTTGTGTAGTTTCCCCAAATGCTACTGTAATATACCAGGTGGCACAAAAGTCAGTTTACTCATATACAAATTCAAGTATACATACAAAATACAAGTAGGTCACAAAATTCCAGTTTCAGTGGTTTTGTTCAAAGTGTCCTCCATTGTTTGCAATACATTGTGCAACGATCAACAACAGAATTGCAAATACGATGCAGTAAACTTGTATCTTTGTTGATGGCATGAAACGCATTGATAATTGAGTCTTTCAGTGCATCCAAATCTGCCGGTGATGATGAGTATGCCATATCCTTAACAATTCCTCACAAAGCAAAATCGCATGGTGTCAAATCACAAGAACGTGCAGGCCAATCAATGGTACCACGGCGTCCACTCTTCAATTGTGTCATCTAACAACAAACAACCACACTGCAACAGGCCAGAGACTCAACTGCCGACAAAAGAATAACAAGTGCACTGTTGCCAGTGTCACACGACAATGGTACCAACCATATACCTAAAAGATATTACTTAGCACATATACATTATCGTAATACTGTTATCAATGTGCTTTTTAAGTAAACTGATTTTTGCATCACCTGGTATTTAATACTAAATTTTATTTCAAGGCTTGGTATGGGCATTTGTGTAATAAAGGATGACTTAAAACACACATTAAGACCATGAATTAATTTCAGGTTGTAAAGATGGAAACCAATGTCAGCACATAAGAGAAGTCTTGTGGTTATGAAGAGAGCAGAAAGATGGATGCTACAGACAGACCAAGGGACATTTTGGGGAATGTGGATATGGTTTCCCACCACCTCAGAGATGATGGGCCAAAACTAGACCCTGATGCATTGAAGGAGAATCAAAACCTTCAAGATGAAGCAGATCAACATGCTGAACTCATTGCCAACAATGTGGGTTCGGAATATGTTACTGTTCATAGAGCTCAAGAGCTGGTTAAAAGTCAATCCAATCAACCTATAGTATCATGTTCCCAACCCCAAACCATAACGACCAGCCTTGTGGAAAGTGATATGATCCAGCATGTTGTTCAGATGTCTCCCAGCCAACATGCAATGGTTGTCGATATTATGCAATCCCAACACCAAGATCCTACACACAGTGCAGCAATCAAAGATGCCTACTTTGCAGCATCAGCGCAGCTTCATGGTAGAGTTCAGATGCTAGATCCTGATGATAGAACTATTTCAATCCCTGTGTCTCAGGCGTACATTCCAGATTCACAAATATCCGGTGCTGCAGTTCAGTCCCACTATGATGCAACTGGGACCGTGGTGGAGGATGATTTATTGGCTCATGATTTGACTGAGGAGGATCGAAGGTTAGCAGCAGCATTGGTAGCTGTGCAGCTAGTTCAGCAGCAGAAACAGCAGCAACAGCAACATTCGTTACATGTTGGAATGCCGAAATGTGATTTACCACCTAATGTGCCTCTAATTGTTAGTACAAGTACTGATTCTAATGTCATTATGAACACAGGTCTATCAAATATCATGACAGGACCGTTAACGACAAAAGTGCAAGAAACTGATCATACAGTGTTGGCCATGGAAAAGCCTATAATGACAACCATGGTGTCAAGTTACTTGCAGCATAGGGAAATTCCACGTGATGAGCTTAGTGAGAGTGACAAGATAGTGTTAAGAAAGCAACGTGAAGTATCCCTTCAGCAGGATTTGGTGCCACAGTTGAAACCTCAAGTTCTTCCACCATTGAAGAGAGTTCTTTCCACCCAGTCTGTGTTGAGGAATAGATATAAACGCCCATTGGATGAAGGTTATGGGAGGTCGGCACTTGTTACGCAGGATACTAGGATTAATATCCCAGGTTTGGAAGATGATGAAGATCTAGCTGTGAAGGAGGAGTATGATTATGATGGAGGCATGTCTGTGAAGAGTGAAAAGGATGATGATGATGATGGTGAAGATGATGGGGATGATAGAGATGAGGATAGTGAAGATGGTCTTCAAGATGATTCTGATTACGATGTTGAGAATGATTTGAAATCATCAAAGAAGAGCCTTCCTCACAAGAAGAGGATTTCTCGTAAGTTGCGTAATCCCAAAAAATCAAACCGTATCCATGCTAAGTGTTATAAATGCAACAAGTGCGGGGAACAGTTCCAAACACAACAGACTTACAGTGCTCACAAGCTGACACATGGGAAGAAACCCTTCGGTTGTGAGTTGTGTGGAAAGGGATTCAGTAACCAATTGAAGTTCTTCGAACATTTGAAGTCGCATTATGAGCCAAGTTCTAGCAAGAAAGAACCTATTGTTAACAAAGAGGAAGTGACAAAAGATGAGTTGGAAAACAAACTAGTAGTGTCTCAACCACTTACATGCCCAACTTGCAACAAAACATTTCGGAGGCAGAAGGCTTTTGAAACTCACATGGTTTTGGCTCACAATGAAGAAGAAGAGGAAGCTGATTTAGGAGAGGAACCTCCAGGTAAAGAATGGTTCCCAGATGAAATGATGGCAGCTGCGGACAGTGTTATCAAAAACTCAACCTTAGACATACAGGAGAATCTTCAAGAACAACCTGAACATCTATGTGAAGTGTGCGGTGAGAGTTACGAAACAAGAGGTGAATTAAATCAACATGTCCGTGAAGAACATCCTGAAATTAAGAAACGGATTAGAAAAGCTGGCAGCAGGAAATCGGAGCATTTAACTTGTCCGACATGTGGTCGGATGTTCAACCATCGGAACTCTCTTGTGTATCATCTTCGCAGCCATACTGGTGAAAGGCCTCATCAGTGTGAAGTTTGTGGGAAGAGCTTTTTTGCTGCAAGTGCATTGAAAGTTCACATGCGATTACATTCAGGTGATAAACCTTATAAGTGTGAGTACTGTGGTCGGCATTTCCGGCAGTGGGGTGACCTGAAATATCATTGCATATCAATTCACTCGGATGAAAAACAGTATCAGTGTGAATATTGTGGAAAGGATTTTGCAAGGAAATATAGCTTAATAGTACACAGACGGATACATACAGGAGAGAAGAACTATAAGTGTGAGTACTGTGGAAAGAGCTTCCGTGCATCAAGTTACCTTCAGAATCACAGGCGTATACATACAGGTAAGTCCATTTTCTTTCTATGCTTCTGAAACTCACGTAAATTGGTAAATAGTTCCCAAGCAATAAACTAGATTTAAGATCCTCTATGAGGGGCCCATGATAAATCAAAAACTTAGTACTGATATTTTAATTGCAAGCAGATGTGTAAAATAACTGTGCTTCTGAAAGCGCTACAAATTTTTAATGCCTAATGGTAGTAATAAATTGTAAGCATTCTTCAAACTAAATGTAAATATGACTAGAATTTTATAATTGACGCCAAGAACAAGAGTGTTAAAATTAAAAATTATAAAAATCTGCACTGCCTGGGAAATCCGAGAGAAGTCAAGGATTGCTTATCATGATTAGAAACTGAAAACGTTGTTCATTTTTCCTCCCGACAGGTTTTTTATTATTTTTTTATGCTCATAATTTATTTTCAAGAATGTTCATAAAAACTTGATTTGCTTAATTAACATTCAAAGTTGAAGGTACATAATGACTGATCTGGTAAGTTATTTAGATTTACCTGAATACATTGAAAAGTTGGGAAATTTGGTTTTGGTTTTGCAAAATTCATCTTTGTATAGTTAATTAACCAATCAATTTCTGGCCTAAAGAACCTTTACATGGCCCAAGTTCTGATTGTGTAATTTTGATATCTTCATTATAGACACACATTTTCAACAGCCAAATTCTATGCATATCTGTAGGCACATATTGAACAATTTTACTGGTTACTTACTGTGGTTTGTGTGTAGAATAATTTTCCAACATGTTTCTGTATCTTTATGTGGGTAGGTTAGGCAGGTCAGCTTTAGTGCTATTAGCATTATGGTTATGCTCCTGCACTCACAATGTTGCTATTTATATATTTTTAGTATGTTAGAATTGTAGGTTTGAAAATCTTTAGTATTCCACATATTTGTTTTTCTCCTGCATATGCCCACAAATATATTGTGTGTGTGTGTGTCAGAAAGGGAGAGAGACACATCTGTCACACGTGCACACACAAACAGTGGGAACTTAAAAGTGTACAAACTGCACAACCTATTTTTCACGACAGAATATCTTATAAATTAATGCTTTCTGTTAATTTAAAAGGTGCAAATTTGTATCTCTAAGTTTGTACTTCCAGACTAATTTTCAGATTCTAAGTGCTTTCTTCATCCTTCTGTACAACTTGTAAATATCATTACAGAATTGAAACTCCGACCTTTTATACCATAATGTGCTGGAGTTTGACATATGGTTAGACTTTTTTCTTAAGCATATGGCAAAGTGAAAGTAAACAGATTTTTAGAAAAAAATATTATTTTGCTTTTCCCCTTTTTTAGCTCCAAAGAAATGAAATGGAATGTGGAATGTATTTTTGCTTCTTTTGTCTCCTAAACCACACAATTTTTAATTTTGAAATAACTTTCTGTGCATAAACTGTTTAATAAATGTGTTATTGTTTAATCGAAAAAAAAAAATCTTCGAAACATGAGGGTGTGTCTAAGGGGGAGAATTAAGTTCTATCAAACGATCAAAAAGAAAGACAAAAAAAAAGTTTAAAAAATCTACAGGCGTCCTTTCAATTTATTGGTGAGTTATTGCTTTTGGTTTACAAAGAATTGAATTTATTAAAAGTTTGTTGCACCGTTCGCAAGCATCCATTCCTTATAAGACATACGAACTTCAAGTTTATATACCACAAAAAACAGCGTGATTTGTTATTGATGGTGTTATACAATGTACCAAGTGGCGACAAGTATACTACGTAAAAGAACTTTTTGAAAATCCAAAACTGCCAGAATGTGCAGTACAATTATGTATTCAAATTTAAACTTATTTTTTGCTAGAGAAGTACATGCACTTCTCATGCTAGAGAAGTACATGCACTTCTCACAAAACTATGCCATTTGTGCTACAGATTCCTTACAATACTAGAAGTTGCTGTTCGTGCGAGAATATTAAGGAAGGTGTTAAGCAAGGATAATGATATTTCATACATCAAGCACGGGTGTTCTTTGGAGTGTCCCTTCATCAATTTCTTCATATCATCGCTCATCCTTATCTTCGCGATTAGCCAAAAAGTGTCAAAAAAGCTAAGCAAAATAAACCAAATAAAAAAATGTTAAAAAAAGCTTTTTGCCGGGAAGAAAGGTTCTGGTATTCTCCAAGTTTTTTTTGTCTGTTTGTCTTCATGTTCAACATAAGGAGTACTGAAACCTTTGTGGTATGTTCATAAATGATCGTGCATCCTACAGTTACACACACGTGCACCCGCACACACACCATTCCTTTAGTTAAAAATGCCATTAATTAATTTTATTCTCAATCTTAAAACGTGCTACGACGTCAGAGGTCCTGGGTCGAATCCTGGCCTGGGCATGAATGTGTGTGTGTCCATTCATCAATTTCATCATATCGTCACTCATCCCCATCTTCGTAATTAGCCAAAAAGTGGCATAAAAGTGAAGTAAAATAAAGCACATCTACATTTTAAAAAGGAGCATCATTGACGCAAAATCTTACCTTTGTTTCAAAGTTGGTTCATTGAAGTTCTTCTACGCCACTCATACTCTCGTCTGAAAAATTGGATTCTGTATCGGATGCCGTGGAAATGACAAGAAAATTCACATACTCCTTGTCAATCAAACAATCCATTTTCCATATCTTGTTTTCTTCTTCTACAATGTGCCGAACATAATGGTCCCACTTTTCAGGAGTAACCTGCTTCAGTCCATCCGAAAGCAACTGTTGTATGTAATTTATTTTGAAAGTTTTGTTATTAGCGGCAACATATTGCTTAACTTCACTCCACACCTTTTCTATTGAATTTAATTCAAAATGATACGGAGGCAAACGAAGAAACACATGATCAGCTTCATGAGCAATTCTATCCACTCTGTACTCATTAAACATCATTTTAGCATTGTTCACAATTTGCAAAAGTTCTGGTTTTAGCAAGTTTTTAGTTCTGTTTTGGCCACGGTGGCTCAGTCGGTAACGCAGTTCGATCCCCGTCCGGTTCAAATCCAGGAACTTTTCTAACGTTGGAAGCGGCCTCAGCGCTCACCCATCATCGAATGACATGGGTACCTGGGGGAAACCGTGGGGGGTGAGTAAAGGTGGTCAGGGGCATGATGCTGATCACATCACCTCCACTCACGACTGGATCAAGAAAGTGTGGGGCGTTACCCCCACACCCCCTATACGTCTTCATGGCATGGTGTTAAGTACAGGGGAGCACTTTTTTTTTTAATGTTTTTAGCATGCACGTGTACACAGAAACCTATCTTTCATTTCTTTCGTCGTTTGATCTGCAGCTTTTGTTGACAGCCAATGTTGAATGTCAGATTTTTTCCATGATGTATTCGGCACATTTTCTACATGAACTGAATGGTATGGTGCATTGTCTGCTACAATCATGCCTTTTGGTTTTAATTTATGAACCACATCACTAAACCATGATTCAAATCTTGGCCCGTCCATTTCTTGGTGATAATCACCTTCCCCTTTTTTCGCTCGGAACAGTAAACAAGCATCTTCGACAAAGCCTTCATTGCTGGCAATGTGTGTAACAATAAGCCTCCCCTCCTTCCCATTCGACTGCTTTAATCCAGTGCTCAGCCCTTCAACAAAACCCTATCGGTGGTTTCGCACAGTGGTATCCTCCCACCCTGTATTCAAAGTATGTCCCACGTTGACTCATGTCTCGTCCAAATAACAAATATGTTTGTTTTCCCGGCGGTACTTTCTTATAGCGTGGAGATACTTGTGTCGCCAAACTAATATCTTCCCTCTCCAGCAACACTGACAGTCTTTCCTCCTCCTAAACTCAAATCGTTCAACACCCAACAGACACACTGTTCACGTGCTTTTCGGCGGTAAATCACTCTCACTTCTTATTGCCTGCGCCAGTTTTTTTTGAGGTTGGAAGTTCATTGCGAAGATAAAACTCAGGTACTTTCTGGTGAATAAGTTACTTGGAGAAATCATCCAACACCACCATTCTTGAACGATTTCCTTAAGCAAGGAGCCTCTTCTTGCCTGGTGTTTCCATATTACCCGTTTTCAAAAAAACACTGTTTGCTGCGTAAATGGAACGTTCACTGAGACCTGTCAACACTGACGTCATGGTCATCACGTCATGTCCTGTCTTATCCGGATATTGTTGCCTTAAGGATGGATATACATTTAAAACAACTTGTTTGGCTTGACTTTAGAGAGCTTTACCCCTTGAATGCTGTCTAAAATAACATTCGGGCAAAACTGCATGCCCAACAGGAGACCTCGATTCAGCCATTCTCGTTGCTGTGCAGCTCGATTAGTAATGAATCACGATAAATGTAGGGTTAAAAGAGTACAGTGTGCAACATTGGTGTCAGATGCATTGATGATTCCAAGCATTCTGCAACCATCTTCAAGTTCCCCTCGACTCGCTCTTGAGTTTGTGTTAATTCCCTGCAACCGACAGCCCAGTTGGCAATTTGCGGTTCCAAGTTCATCTGCCAGTGATTGCATCAGATTAGATACATACCTGCTAATGTATATATTATTTTGTGTACATATTACAAGTTAAATAACTGTTTCCTTGCAAGTATGCAGTTATGTCTGAATAGAACCCGTCTCAATGGAACTATATTCTGCACACACGAAAAGTTGCTGCAAAGTTGACTTGACGCACGGCTTAGATGGCTCATAATCACATTGAGGTTTTGATTTCTTTTTGTGCTAAAACATTAAATTTTTACCATTTCAGTGTCTGAGACTGCAATGTGATATGTCAGTTTTTTACATTTGTAATTAGCATGTGTGTTATATCCATCATGTTTGGTAATTTTCAGGAGAGAAGCCTCATCCATGTGAAGTGTGTGGCAAACCATTCCGAGTGAGATCTGACATGAAACGACATATGCAAACCCACAATCGAGAGGGACACACCCAAGTGAACACAAACAATATACAAGCCATAGCCCAAACACACAACATAGCTGTCACGGCACCACACTCTGTAACTCCCCACCACAATATTCCTGATCTCAACCCAGTGACTGAGATAACGATCCAGGAGGGACCTGAAGCCATTTTGCCTGATGACACCCTCACCCAACCCATCAACCTAAACATTGCAGTACCTGCTCGTAGTTTAGGAAACCAACAACAAGGAACTGCTCATCACCAGCAACTGGCACCACAAAGTGTGCAAGAAGAGGCATTACACTATGCAAGAGACACGATAGAAACGATTCGTGATGGATCTGGGACCTTGTATGTGTGGCCTATCTACATGACATAATCGTTTTTTAAAAGTGTTCTGTAATTTAGCTGATTTGGTTTTTGCTAGATGTGGACCGATAACTAGTAATATACTGACCCAATGTGTGCAGAAGACGTATGTTACATATTTGCTTGTTTAGTTAATGTTTATGACTACAAATATCTCATTTGTTTATTCCATAAAAAATATACAGTATAAATTTCCCAGCATTAAGTCAGCATGCAAAATTTCTAATAATTGAAATCGGATGCGTTTATAAAATAGTTCCTTAAAATCTCCTTCTGGTTCACAAATTGCCACACATGTTTCATATGTACAAATTTCATGCACACTTTTTATCTTCTGTATACAGTTATTCTTTTTTAACATAAGAATGATTACGAGACAATTGAATTGTGGTTCTTCTGCAAAGAAAAACATATTATATAATATTTATAAAAAAATTGGATCTGTTATATCATCTGCAGTTTCACCATTATTTCTTATTGATGGTAATTGCTATGTGTCGGTCCCATCTTCTACATTTGTGCTAGTTTTATTACAACTGATTGAAGGCGAAGTTATTGTGAAAACTGTGTTCTGGGGTAAAGGGGAAAAAAAGATGTTCCTGAACATTTAATGTCTTCCTTAAGGGAGTATGGATCCCTTACAGTGTAGATCGCTTTGATGCCATAATTAAGTCTTAAGTAATTGATGCAATTATGTAACTTTTTTTGTTAGTGTTTCTTTAATCGAGGTATTCAAACAATCAGATTGTGCAGAGATGCAAGTAAAAAAGTAGGACATATCGTGCATGTTTGATAGTTTATATATGCATCAATGTGGAAATAATTCTTCAAGAGGTGTTTTGTAAACTTTTTGTTTGACCTGAATAATTTTCCATTCTTTGTCTAGATTGAATATTGGTTACTATGTACCTGTACATATTTTTAAACTCTTGGGAGATAACGACGTGCAGTGTTGTCATTCACTGATTATAATAAGTTATAAACTGTTACATTGCTTGCAAATGATGTATAAAGCAAACGACAAAGAAATTGAGAAAGTTGGTCAGAAAAATGTCATGTCATTATTCTACTTTATTATTGTTACATTGATCCATTGTTGTTTATGACAGGTTCACTCCTTAATATCCGTTCATTTCTGGCTGTGTCAGGGATGCTCGATTGCATCTGTTGATGGTTGGCCTAAAAAGATTCCAACATTGGGAAATCCACACTTGCAAATTGGGCACATATTACATAGTTTAACGTTGAATTATTTTATTTAAGTTGAACATGTACTAATATTTGCACATGTTCTTATTTGAAGAACGATTTCAAATTCTTAATTTCTAGAGAGCAAAGTTCATCCATGACAGGAAGTATAAGAGATAAGAAGCACAGCAAAGTATCCTTTAATTGAATTGCAAAGAAAATCCCCTCCAAAAGTTGTTACGTCTCAAAATGTTTTGGAAAAGAAGGTAAACATTTTTTAGCAGTTTCTATCCTAAAACTGGACACACTATTCAAACTTCTTTCAAGAACTGTGGATGCAGTAGATGTTTGATCACACCATCACCACCAAGCTATCAGCAAAAGCATATTCTTGTGGTTTGCTTGTGTATCTTGTCACCTTTGGAACTCCAAATACTGAAAGTGTGTGCCTCATTGTTGGTGAGTACCCAGTGAAAAGTGCCACCTGGTTGCAGGGGGATATAGACGTATAGAGTATATTAAAATATGTCTGTTGTAGGAAATCCTGATGCTAGTTCATTACAACATTGAGCCTCAATAAGATACAATACACGTAGGTAAATTCCAAAATACATAATGGTTCAGTCATAAGTCCATATGCATTGTTGATCAAAGATAGAGTTAACATTACAGATAAACGGCATCACAGCATACGAATAAACATCACAAACTTTTTAATGAGATGGAAAGGGAAAATGGTGACTATGTCAGTGGTATTAAAAGCACAGCAAACATTTTGTTTCTAGTCAGTCTTTCCAAACAAAAGTGGACAATAATTATGCTTGACAATATGGACAGTGCTTCCCTTGAAAATAAATCACAGGTATTTTCATCTCCATTTCCTTAACCCATTACCTGCAACGGATCTATATATAGACTCTCTAAAAGTGGTATTTTTTTATATAGATGTATTTCAAAATTAACAGTTATATTACTGCAAGTCATTTTAATAGACACCACTTTTTTGTGCTTTTATTACTCAATATGGGCAATTGGCAATCAAACAATCCATTGTTGATGCTTTGTTGGTTCCTGAAAACTATTTTTTTGTAATGTGGAATGTTTATTTGCAGTGGAGTTTATATATAGATTCCTTTTCTTAGCTTCCTTATGCAGCAAGTCTTTCTATAGTTCTTATTTACTATGAAATGAATTTGTGATTACATCTACTATATTTAGATGATTTCTTATTGGAAGCACTTCCCTTCAATGGTGCCACAGGGAAGGGGTTAATAGAGAGATATCTTTTGTGTTTCAAATTATAAATTTTGGCACTAATCCTCTTCCTTTATGTTAAACCTAATAAATCAAAGTCTGTCATTACTGAGGATAGAGGATGCAAACCATGCCACCTGCCTCTGACATAGCTCACCTGTACTAGCATCCACACATAATGACTGAAAACACACCTTCATAAACTTTAGTCCCTGCTGCTGCAGCTTTTCATAAGCTTGTCAACAGTCAATGGTCAATAAGCAGCACCTATTTGGAGCTACTCACAGCATTACTCGTGACAGGTTGCAAGTTCAATGCATAATAAAAAGAAAGTTTATTTCAGTCCACTTTATGTTCAGACAGGCCAATTTGATACTGGACCGACAGTTTAAAATGGGATCCACCCCATTTTGTGACATGCCTCTGCTGGGGAACAAACCCATTGCCTCTTGTTTGCAAGGTGACAGCATTACCACTATGCCATCAGAGGCGCCCATGATGAAATATGATTTGCAGGAAAACAGTAATGCATCCCAGCTGAAACAATGTTAGCATTTTATATTTGTTGAAATTGGCCTTTGCGTACCCATAGTGATTGATTGAATTATGTCATTTTACATCAATTTTCTGCCACTTTTGGTTAATTGCAACAATGAGGATGAATGATGATATGATGAAATTGATGAAGGGACACTTACTAGCAACACCCATGTCCTGATGAGGTTTTGAACCCGAGAGCCCTTGCTTCATAGGGCACTGTGCTAACCACTCCATGATGGCAGTCATTCCAAAGTGACTAATATGAATAGTACAGTGTTCGGAGTAGAATTTATGAGACTCACAAGTTCTGGTGTATGCATCATACTGTTATATGGATGGTAGTTGCAGCATGTCTTCCTTTCTTCCCAGAGATGTCGTATGGTAGTGTTCAAGTATATGCACACACCTTCAATTTCAATTATTAGTTGCATAATGTGCCCAAAAATTTTTCCCAAGTATTTTTATAAAGTACAGTCGTTCAAGTCCCATGCAAATTTTCCCAGTGTTGGAGTCCCAGTGAAATGAAGGCTTCACTACTAAAAATAGGAATAAGTAAAGTGGCAAGTTAGCCTAAATTATATATTTAAAAAATTGCAGCAAGTCATATGTATGTGTGTATATGATTTTGGAATGTTTATTTTTATTATAGTAATAAAATGTAATCAATTTTCTGATAAGCTGTAAACAACTTTCTCCTGATGAAGTGCAACTGTGCTCTATTTTTTTCCCTAGTTTGCTGTGAATTTTTAATTGTCTTCACTTTACATGCCAAGCACAATATTCCTTCCACAAGTACATTACATTAATTATTGTCATCATAATGCATAGGTTACTTTTTACTTAACCAGAAAAATGTTTGTCAGAGATTAAAATTGTGTGTGTGAGCTGTCTATTTGTTCAGAAGAGGTACGCTAGCCTCTTGCTAACTTTAAATATTTATTGATGTTGCAGTACTCAATAATCAGGTACAGAAATTGTATATTAGTGTGAATTTATTTTTCCAAGAAAAATCCGAGCTAAATGATTTTACATGCAAAAAGTGAAAGCGTGGAATACAAATGTCATTATCTGTTTGCCGAAAAAGATGGTCCCAATTCAATCCTGGGTATGAGGTATGACAAGATTTACTACCCACTATGGGAAGTTGCTTGTTGCTATCTATAAAAACATCTTAACACAAATCTCCATTTATCATTTATGGTAAAGTATTGCAGCCAATGGTTAATGTTACACATTCACACTTCAGGTCCGAGTCCAAGGAAGGGAGGGCCTCCCCGATGGCGCAGTGGTAGCCTCGCTACCTTGTAATCAAGGGGTCCCAGGTTCGATACCTGGTGGGTCACATAGTGGTTCGGATCCCACTTTAAACTGTAGGTCCAGTCGTGATTAGCCTTACTGTGCATAAAGTGGACTTAAAACGCCAAATCAATCAATCCAAGGTAGGGTCAATAAACAAGATAACAAGTACATTCACTGAAGTAGCATAATGTATACGTAGGTGCAGGTCTAGTAAATAGTGAGAACAAGCATTACTTCGTGCAATACTAGTATCTGCCCAAGCATTTGTTCCATCATGACACCAAGGCATTAATTTCATGAGGAAGAAAGATGTTGAACTAAGAATACTCACTCCAGTACAGTCAATCTGCATTAGTCATGGCTCATTGATGTAAGTTGATCATGTTTCTACTTCCCCCCCCCTCATGTTTGGATTCGTCAACTTGAACTAGCCATGTCTCTAGTGGTGGTCGAACAATAGCTATTTGCTGATTACCATCCCTAGGAAACCAAGAGGGGTCTGAAGAGATGACAGTTGGGGCTGTGAGGAGGGTATTTAAGAACCTTCAGTTTGAAGTGCTCTTTTTCACAGTGGATGGTTTTGGCGAGTACATGCAGCTAGATGCATGACATTACATCAGCTCCATACAATTAATATCTATTGATTCTGATAGTCCAGTGACCATGATACAGCCATGTATGTCTAATGATTGACATAGCCCTTGGAAAAAAAAAAACACTACTGACTTTGCCGTCACCAATTATGCCCTTGTACTTTTGGATAGGAATATGTGAAGCATGTTTTGTATTTAATTTTTTCCCACACATAGCAGCAACAATGCCTGTTCTCTTCAACTGCAGAATTCATGGCTTCTGTCAGTCAATGATGTATCGTATCTGCAGAAACAAATCTTGCGTAACGTTTGTTGTACTAGGTATACAACCTGCCTTTAATCTACCACATGAGGTTGTCTTTCATCCTGTTATGGTGATCTCATCTTAAAATTGGGTTTTAGGAGGCAAGATGTTAAGTTAAAATCCCATAAATGTTGATTAACAATTTTTTGGTGGACAAATGGATGGCTGAAAATTTGTTTTATCATCAACAGAAATAACTCAGGAACTTTGATTTTATTATAGAAATTCATATTTTAACTTCCATCAACCAGGTCAACATTCTCTGTACAATTTAACTCAAATAACAAATTTCCAACTGAAAAATACAACTAAACCCTGTATAACAATGCTCATAAAATGGATGAAATTTTTTTCAAACATAATTTTGAGTGAATGTTGGGGCTACTTCAGCAATTTGCTGATAAAATTGTCGTGAAACATGGAAAACTACTATTCAGGTGGTTGTTTATATATTTGTTTTTATTACTCCATTAAAAATACATATGTAATACTCCTACATTTGACTTTAGCTTTCATATTAATCAAAGGTTTTGGTAAGCATAATTTAATCCATTATTAACACATTCCCTTTGCGACTAGGCTAATTGGAAATATACCTACAATTTAAAGTGGAATCCGAACTGCACCACTGTGCACCTCCCTCTGTGCATCATGAGTCTTCATTTATAATGTTTTAGTATGTTCACATCACAGCATAAGTTCAAGTCCAAGTGATCCTAGGTTTACCAGTGTGGATAAAGTTCGTTGAGGTTGAAAAAGCATTTTAAAGAAAATTGGGGGATTTATGTAGAATTGAACTAGCATACTCTTTTGTGTGTGGAATTCCATGGGAAAGTATTTAACAAGTTTTCCCAGCTCTAGCTATTGGAAGTTTTTGTCTGAAGTTCATAAGAATCCATTCCTGGTGCTTTATTCTACGTACAGCATCAGAAGCAGGTGAAGAAATACCATCCAGAAACATACGTTATGCATATGTAATGTACGCTAGGATGCTCCTGACCCCCCCCCCCTCCCCCTTAGTTAAAAAGTAATGCCATCAAGCAATCTCCCAAACCTCCGTTCTTGGATTAGATCCATTGGTTTGTCTAGGAGTGTGAAGGTGCATGTTTTCATTGAGACAAAGCCATCGTATCTTGTAAACTTTACATAGCATGTGATATGCAAGATAAGATACTTGTTGTACCTTCCCAATACAGCAACCGTTAAATTTTCTTTTTACAGGTTACGACTTGCCATAGTTTAATAGCACAGTAATGTAGTAAAACATAAAATGTTATTTCTGTTTTTATGATATTTAGGCAACATCTTGCCACTTGCTAGTTTTGTTTTATCTATAAGCATATGGAACTTATAATAGATGTATATCATTGTAGATACATACATATATATACAAGATCAGTATAGAAAATATTAATGATCGTGAGTACATTTAGTTTTTGGTACATATTATTTCAGCATGATAGTATCAGAGTTATAAAATTTTGATTTTTGTTCAAGTA